>NC_141698.1:36643244-37843244 GCF_964263255.1 Lissotriton vulgaris | reverse complement strand
TTCGTTCTTCACTATTTAAGGGCTGCCTGTTCTCTTAGACCAAGGTGAGCAGCTGGAACTATTACACGCTATAGTCCCGGCCGGCTCAGGGAACACAGTGGCATGTCGAGTTTGGTATGCCTGAACGCAGAATAATAAAATACTTCCTTTAGAAAGGTTTATTTTAATATCCTGTGTTTGCAACTGCTACTTTTAGAAAGTTAGCATTTGCTCGCCGGACTATTTCAGCCCGCCTCTGCCAGGATGTGTATCTGCTGTCTGGGTTTGTGTGAGTGACAGGGCAGGGAAATTCCCGGGGACAGTCGGGGTGACCAGGTGGTGAATAGAGTGATTACACCAGGATTGGTCGCCGGAGTAGTCCTTGACTCTGAATAGGGTTGTGCTCCACCACTACAATGCTGGCTCCACCTCCTGCGGAGCGTCTGATGTCTCTGCCCTGCACCCTGAAAGAAGACGGCAGCGTCCTGTCAACAGAGTACTCCAAAACCGGGTTGAACCATGCTTAGGCCCCCTGGCCTGCCAAGACAAAAGAAACCGAGTATAAAGGTAGGAGCCCTGCTCCTAAGAAATTAGATCCAGTTTTTGACCACGACGAACCTCTGCCCGACTAGAAGGACCAAGAGAAGCTGAGGAGAAGGAATCCTGCAGTGGTGCCTTGCTGAGGAAGGAGAGGAAAAGACCAGAAAGGACTTTGAAGACTTGTGCCTGAAACTATCTCCAAGGGCTTGATCACAAGCTTGCCCCCTGAACGGAACCCCAGGACCATTGGGTTCTATTGTGCCTGTGCCCATTTGCTGTTGGGCCTTTAGTTCTTATTCCCTCGCCAGAGTTGTGACTTGGGTGCCTTCGCCCTCCAAGGTCGTGACAGCTCGGAGCCTGGTCGCCCCGCCGCAGAGAGCCCCGCTCCAGCTTGAGTCGCTCTCTGCTACAGTGCCGGGCCGCCCGCTCTCCTGTCACCTCGCCTGCTACGGAGCACGCTGTGCGCCTTTCATCTTCTCTCGCGAGAATCTGCACGGAGCGCATCTGATAGCCTCGGACGGTCCGTACGTCGTAACGTACCCGACTGTCTCGCTTTGCCCTCCTGCATACCAAGGCCGTGCCGCACCTCAAGAAGGTCTTCCGTACTGTGGTATCGAAGGCCCAGTGCTGCACCCGTCTGCCCGAGAATGCGACGCCCCACACAGATCCACAGGTACAAACTGGTGTGCTAAGAAGTAGTACGCCCCGCAGGTCGGAACGGCGGCTCGCCCCGTGAGCTGCATCAGATCCCGGATCGCCACAACCCTCCACACCTTCCCGCTCACCCGCCTCGCACCTCGAGGGGGCTCCGAGCCGGATAGATCCTTTGGCGAACCGTTGGCCTCGTCAAGGGTCCGCCCTCACCAGTAGCCGCGCCTGAAACGCCTCGGACACTCATCGCAAGGTACATTGGAACTCTATCCCGAGTTCGCATCGGATCCAGGGTCCGCAACGTTTGTGTTCCCTGTCATCGTACCTTGCTGACCAAGAACACTTAAGAACAATTGCCTATTTAAATCTGGTGGCCTTCATTCACTAAACGTTATATATAGTCTTGTGATAATTCTGCATATATTTTTACATAAAGTCTACATATTTTTGATACAATCCTACGACTGATGTCCGTTTGTGGTGGGTCAGTGGGTTTCCTGTATGTGATCATAAATGCTTAACTAACTATCACCCTGAAGATTAGCCTTGTCTGCTCGCGCCACACTACCTAGAGGGTGAGCAAGGGTTATTTCCAAAGGAGTAGTTCTCTTACCCTGACTAGAGGAGTGGGTCCCTGTTTGTCACAAGTGCATACCTGTGCCAACCAGAGACCCCCGAGTCTAACAGTTGTTCTTTGTTCTTCAGCCATAGGCAGTTCATGAGACAATAGGTTCACTCCTTGGCATTGTTCTGATTGCTGCCTCAGTTAAATAATCTGCTTTTGACAGGATTGTTGCAAATGGCATGGCATAGCGTGTATGTTGAGAGTGTTTCCCACTTTCTCACTAGAACTTACAGAGAGATAATATAGAGGCATTTCATTTAAATGTTGAAGGTTTCAAAGCAAAATATGCTAGATTTCTGGGTGGTAGGGCAAAGTGGTACATACATGGTGGGCCGCGCCGGGGGGGGGGGGGGGGGCATGGTGGGCTGTCCCCTCCATGTGCTTTGCAGGGGCCCCCCCTCAAGTTTCGTTACGCCACTGGTGAGTGTGGAAAACTCTTAAATATATGGAAAAACACTGGGGCAGAACAGTCACGTTTTTCAGTGGCCCTGGGTGTCGTGAAAGTCAGTCTCAACTGAAAGTTATAATATACGCATGCGCACACAATTAATAAAAAGATCCTGTTGCATATATGTAAATAATGTACATTACCCTAGGCATATTTAAATGGATTTCGCACATCTCATTCAGAGAGTGTCAGTGCTGCTTAAGAAAGCACACTGCACAATCAGTGCACGCTCACAATGTAGTAACTACTTAGTAATTGCTGTGCGTGTGGACAGCCAGAGAGGGAGTTTTGGAATGAAAACTACATGTAAACAAGACACAGGAGCCCCAAGAGACAGGACTAGGCCAGATTTTGAGATGGTGAAGGGTGCAGGTGAGACGAGACAGTGGTCGCTGGGCCTGGCTGCTTTTGCATCCTGTTTCCATGGCGATGCTAAGGCAGGGATCTGCACTATGCAGATGACAGTAAGGCAGGCAACGGGGGAGGCGTGCGGAGGAGAAGAAGGCAGGTCACCCGGAGTATAATGGAGGATCAAGCGATAGCTACGTAGGTAGTTCAAGTGTAAAGTATTGTTTCCCACTGCTTGGAAGGAAGAAGGCGGGAGTGTTGTCTTTTATATGTAAATGAGGGAGACAGAGGAGGGTCCTGTGCAAAGGGAGGAGAGGCAAGTCCTGTGAGGAGCTATGATCTTATTGTCTGGGCCACTAGAATGACACAATTCTGTGGCCACGGCTGTTTTAGCATATTTATGGATTTGCTGCCTATGTCGCATAATCCATAACCTGCTGCATAGATTTTAACAAATAAATTGTTTCTAGCTCAAACTGATCAAAAGTTACTAAAAACGTGGCAACCTCTGTTCACCAGCAGTAGAATGCCCTTCGTAAAGGTTAACTGATCATATTTCAGTTGCTTATTTCTGCTTTTGGTTTTAAAAGTGTTACTAATGAGGTGAAATATTTGCCCAGCCAGTATTAGCATGTGTAAACATGACAAAATAATGAAGTGATACTATTGAAAAATGTGCCCCATAATTTGCCTCTCTTGCGGCACAATTTAGTCAACCCTACGGCATAATTTGATGCTCCCCTGTCTCATAATTCCGGTGGGCCTGCCTATAAACAGTGAATATGAGGGACAGTGCCGGGCCCTGTGAAGAGATGCGGTACAGCCTGTGAACATGAGGCAGGTACTTTGAGAATCTGTGGCCTTTTGTCATTGTACTTAAGGGACAGGGTCAGGCCTTCCAATGAAATAAGGGCCCCGATCAGTGGATGTGAGGCACATGGGCCTACCTTTACTCTGAATGAGTGACAAGGGCAAGACCTGGGAGAAGCTATGGACTATAGTCCGTGAGCATGAGAGGCAGAGCAGGCCCTGCGAGGAGCTGAGGCATATAGCGAGTGAATATCTGTGGCAGAAGCAGCTCCTGGGAGGAGCTACGGTCCCATCGGTGAATGTGAACCACATCCGGGAAGGAAATGTGTTGGTGATTGGAAATAGGAGGGAGGCGGGGGCCGGGGGAGCTTTGTTCTATAACGAGTGGGTGGAGTGGACAGAGGCTGGCCCTGGGCGGTGAGCCTGCCCTAAATTATGCGAATGGGAAACTGAAAGGCGTGGCAATCTGTCCAACAAATACCTATGCAGGTATGGTATTCAAACAGGAAAAATACCCCTCAGGGGTGCAACCCTTAACTGGGGTGGATCAGAGCGGCAAAGTGCTGGCCAGCACCCTTCTTTCTGTAGGTGGAAATGCAGGTTATCTGCATGTACTTATGGGTCATGTGGCTGCTGTTCGCTGCGTGCAGTACGATGGCAAGAAGGTGGTCAGCGGTGCTTATGATTACACTGTGAAGGTCTGGGACCCGGAGATGGAGACTTGCATTCACACTCCGCAAGGACACACCAACAGAGTCTACTCCTTGCAGTTTGATGGGGAGCATATTGTGAGCGGCTCCTTGGACACCTCTATCCGTATCTGGGATTTCGAAAGTGGAAATTGTTTGCACATGCGTTTGGGTCATCAGTCCCTGACCAGTGGGATGGAGCTGCGGGACAACACCCTCGTCTCAGGAAATGCCTACTCCACTGTGAAGATCTGGGATTTAAAAACGGGACAGTGCTTACAGACACTGCAGGGTCCCCATAAGCATCAGAGTGCTGTCACTTGCTTACGGTTCAGCTCGAAGTTTCTGGTAACAAGCTCAGATGATGGCACAGTTAAACTTTGGGACCTGAAGACAGGCGATTTCATCCGTAACCTGGTGGCTCTGGAAAGTGGTGGTAGTGGAGGAGTCGTATGGCGAATCCGGCCTTCCAATACTAAGCTAGTATCAGTATCAATAAGCTTTATTCGGTTGAAACAGCAACCATAAAAGCACAGTACAAAATTTAAAATACATTCATTACAATACATAATAAAAAGGGAAATACTGTATCAAATAATAATAAAGTTAATACACCAAAAAGAAGAAAAAAATAAATGAAAACCTAATTCGTTATAAAAGAGATGCAACCCTCAATGTCTCTTGGTTAAAACAACCTATTCATAGTGGCTTTTCCACACTTAATACTGTCTCCTCCGCATTTCTCCTAGTGTAGTCAATAAATTCATCAGTGTTACAAATGGGCTTCAGAATATACGGGAGTCCGAAGTTCGTAAAGACTTATTCAAGTAAAGACCAGCCCCAATACAATAGTGTGTGCAGTTGGTAGTCGAAATAGTACAAAAGGAGGTGGTGATGGACGGAGCATCAGAGCCAATCAACACTCACACCCAGTCAAAAGATCTGGGTTTGATCCATCACCGTTCTTTAGCCCACTCTGCCACCCCAGTTCAGACATGGCTATATGCAAATCAGTCTGACACTGTGCCTCATGGGAACAGTCCAACCCGAACTGCCAAGCCATGCCTTCCCTGGACAGGAAACAAGCTTCCGAAGACCGGTTTCTGGCATTCCAGCCGTCTTCAGCCCGGCTTGCTTGAATCCAGTGGCAAAGTGAGCAAGGGACTCACGTCTGAGCATACCCTGCCACACTTATGACAGCCAAAGCGATACAAAAGGGGGTGGTGATGGACGGAGCATCAGAACCAATCAAACACTCACACCTCGTCAAAAGATCTGGGTAGTCGAAATGGCACAGAGGAAACAAAGTTGCAATAATAAATGTGTAAGTTGACTGCCAAATTCCGTTCCTTGTGCCTCTACTATTGTGACCCCGTCCCTCTCTGCTGTCACTCCTAGACCACCAATTTTCGATATCCATCCGGCAACAATTTAAGTAAATCAATGACAGGCACTGGGAGTCGGAGCCGAAATATCTCTCTTCGCATTTCCGCTTCCAATCTTTCTAGCTCAAACTTCCAATCATCTCTCAACCCGAAGAAGTATACGTCAATCTATCCGGCACTGTTTGCATTTCAAGCCTCGCTATCAAAATTAGAGCAACTCTCACTGGTCAAACGTCACCAGTGAAGAATCTCATTTTCTGTACTTTCTAGGGGGACTGACCTCGGTCTTTTTAAAATGGCGCTGCTCTGAGTTTCTCACTAAATGCTAGAACTGTAGCCCAGTGTCGCCAAATTTGTTGTCTGTTAGTTGTGAAGTGTAGGTGCCTCGCAGTGTGTATGCACGGCCCTGTGCAGAGTGTGAAGTGTGCCATGGGGGTCTCCGTCTGTGAGCCCACCCCATAGCTCGCTAGCTCTGTCCTAAACCTGTCCTGACTCCTGCTGCGGACACGCTCTCCTCGGGTGCTCTGGCAAACACGGGCCTCTGTCGGAGGAGTGCCCCTCAAAGTGAGGTTTGTGACAGTATCACGACATACCGTAACCAGATGTAATGATTCCCAACCTATTTACAACGGAAGGATGGAGGGTTGAGATGGTCATTGCCAGATTCAGGCTCGACATCTGCAGACCACAGTGAGCCCTGAAGTCACTGAGTGCTATTGCCGGATTCAGTCTCATGATCTGCAGGCCACAGTGAGCCCTGGAGTCACTGAGTGATATTGCCGGATTCAGTCTCGTGATCTGCACTCCCGCCACAGTGATCACTGAAGTCATCGAGTGACATTGGTGGATTCAGTCTCGTGATCTGCAGGCTACAGTGAGCCCTGAAGTCAGATTGATATTGCTGGATTCAGTCTCGTGATCTGCAGGCCACAGTGAGCCCTGGAGTCACTGAATGATATTATCGGTTTGCGCTGACGTCCCTTGTTTGCCTGCTTTAAATGGGCTGGTGTTGTCAGACACTGGGTGCTTCCAGTTCTTTCATTTGAAACTGAGAGTTTCACCTCTTCACTGCAGTGACACACTACTTTGAATTGGTGACTACAGGCACCTCTCAATTGCGATCAGAACCCCTGGGACACCAAGTGCTGGCGCTGTTACATTTCAGCTTCAGCCTCTGGGTCTCAGCAGCACTGCTGAGTTCACCAGCTTACCCACCCTGTCAGGCCAGGAAGATACAGTGCTACTTTGAACAGCATCTCAATGCTTCCCTTGCTGACCTCCTTCGGGTCAAGTAGTTGCCACTCTTGCTTCTCTCCGTTATCTTCTGACTAGGTCAGGAATGTCCCTTTGACCTCCTTGTCACAGGTTTCAATTCCGGCGTGACCACTCAGCCCTTCATCCTTCCGAAGTCGATAAAGTGAGTACCACCTCTGGTACTCGGCACCAAGATGCCCCCAGGGGTTTGCGTACCGCACTCTATCTCCTTCCTCCCATTCTTCACAACTATACAGAACTGTTGCATGTTTCAAAATCTGCAGAACTGCTCTCGCATCTTTACAAACTCTTTCTACCCCTTCTCAACTTCATAGCACTTCCTCATCCTTCAAAAGTGTAGAGCATTCTTCCCATCCATCAGAAATCTACACCTTCAAAATATACAGACATTTCCTCCCATGTTTTACAGTTATGCATAACTCCCCCTAACTAATTTGAAGAATGTCTTCTGTTTTCCCACATCTGCTGCCTTTTACAGCTCTCCACAGAACACCGGTAGCAGCTTTCCTGAGCTCCTCTTGCATCCTTCCTAGTTCCATAGACCTCGCTTCTATTCCTCACAAATACAAATAACACCTCTCACATCTTTCACAACAATACAGAAGTCGCTCGTGTGCTTTGGCACTACAGAACTTGGCTCCTATCCTTCAGCAACCTACAGAATTGTTACACTCTTTACAATTCACAGAATATTACTTCCACGCTGCATACAAGCTCCTAACGTTGCATACATCCTCCACAGCTTTCCAGAACCTTCACTATCATCCATAGTTCATAGAATATCCCTTTGTTCAAAATGTTGTCCATCTAATCTCTCATCTGAGGAACATCCTTCTTGTACTTCGCTACTTTTCAGACTTTCTCCATATTTCACAACGGTGTAAGACTAAACTCTTATCCATCCTGATTCTTTAGATAGTTGCTCCACCCTTTGCAAGTCTTGGTTTTGGGCTGTCATCGATGGTGAGTCGTTCTCCTCTCTGTTCTTGCACTACCTGCTTTGAGCAGGGGCTGGTCATTACGTGCAATCTTACATTTTCACCTCTCGTCTTCGCACCACCTAGTATGCAGCACGTGTGGACATAGGTGGTGTGTTCCTACACACCAAAAAGATGATGCTGCTACCGTTAAGAAAGATTTTCACAAAGAACATAAGCAGGCACGGTCTCAGGGCGTTCTCTGGGTCACAGCAGAGGCACAACAGTGAGAAAAAGGTAGAGTGAGTTAACAGTGCACAGGCTAACATTGACTGGTTTCACATGGAAATTTTTCTAAGTGGGCAGTTTTGGAAGTTAAAAAAATTCCTGTAAAATCAGCCGAACTACGAATTCCGATTTACTCACCTGTTATCACGAGAGACGTCAGTGCTGCATCTTTGAGACCAGGACGGACCCTGAAAAGTAAATGTAACCATACTTACAGTAACTTGAATTTCCTTCCATAGGCTAACATTGACATGTTTTCCTTGGAAATTCTTCTGTGTGGAGTTTTGGAACTTTAAAAAATTCCACTAAAATCAGCCGAACTACAAATTTCGATTTACTCACCTGTTATCAAGAGAGACCTCAGTGCTGCATCTTTCAGCCCACTACTGATCCTGAAAAAAGATTCTAATCGTAGTTACAGTAACTTGAATTTCCTTCCATAGGCTAACATTGACTGGTTTCACTTGGAAATTTTTTTAAGTGTGGAGTTTTGGAACTTTAAAAAATTCCTCAAAAATCAGCCAAACTACCAATTCCGATTTACTCAGCTGTTTTGAGGAGAGACCTCATTGCTGCATCTTTTAGCCCACTACTGATCCTGAAAAGTAATTCTAATCGTAGTTACAGTAACTTGAATTTCCTTCCATAGGATATCATTGGCTGCTATATAAAATATATATAAATTAAAAATATATATATAAAAAAAATATATCACAATTTCAATATTTTTAAAAACATTTATTTTTCAATTTGTATAAAAAATATGTAATGTAATTTAAAAAATATAATATCTAAAAATAAATAATTTAAAATAATGTAGTAAATCAGTATAAAAAAATATAACAATTAATACATTTAAAAATTATCATTTACAAAACCTTTGAAATTCACTGAAAATACCATAGGTTTCAGCCACGTTATAGGTAAAAATTAGCATTTAAAAACCTTAGAAATTCACTGAAAAAACGCTGGTGAGTCGTTCTCCTCTGTTCTTGCACTACCTGCTTTGAGCAGGGGCTGGTCATTACGTGCAATCTTACATTTTCACCTCTCATCTTCGCACCACCTAGTATGCAGCACGTGTGGACATAGGCTGTGTGTTCCTACACACCAAAAAGATGATGCTGCTACCGTTAAGAATTTTTTTCACAAAGAACATAAGCAGGCACGGTCTCAGGGCGTTCTCTTGGTCACAGCAGAGGCACAACAGTGAGAAAAAGGTAGAGTGAGTTAACAGTGCACAGGCTAACATTGACTGGTTTCACATGGAAATTTTTCTAAGTGTGCAGTTTTGGAAGTTAAAAAAATTCCTGTAAAATCAGCCGAACTACCAATTCCGATTTACTCAGCTGTTTTGAGGAGAGACCTCATTGCTGCATGTTTTAGCCTACTACTGATCCTGAAAAGTAATTCTAATCGTAGTTACAGTAACTTGAATTTCCTTCCGTAGGATATCATTGCCTGCTATATAAAATATATATAAATTAAAAATATATATATAAAAAAAATTATTTATTTTTCAATTTATATAAAAAATATGTAATGTAATTTAAAAAATATAATATCTAAAAATAAATAATTTAAAATAATGTAGTAAATCAGTATAAAAAAATATAACAATTAATACATTTAAAAATTATCATTTACAAAACCTTTGAAATTCACAGAAAATACCATAGGTTTCAGCCACGTTATAGTTAAAAATGAGCATTTAAAAAACCTTAAAAATTCACTGAAAAAAACATAGATTTCACCCACGTTATTACAAATTAGCATTTAAAAACCTTAGAAATTCACTGAAAAAAACATAGGTTTCACACATGTTATAGTTAAAAATTAGCATTTAAAAAACCTTAGAAATTCACTGAAAAACCATAGGTTTCACACATGTTATAGTTAGCTGGACATTTCACTCATACAAAACCATTGAAAATGCCCCGTTATAGTTAACTATAACTTGCGCGTCCGCAATGCACTGCTGATGACGTCACATATTACATCACTCATGACATGATCAGTGACATCACTCATGACATCACTGATGACATAACTGATGACATCATCCTTGTGAAAGAGTGACAGACCTCCTCTCAGCGTAATACCGTAATATAACCCTTGATACACACATTCAAAAATAGAAACTAAAATTTTCAGAAAAAATGGAAATACCAATTCCAGTTAGAACAACCTATTCAGTAATTCTAAAATCTACATACACATCCAGTCATTCACTAACATTTCTATATAGGCACTCATACATGTACTCACTCATCATATGTACTCATACACCTATACATCTTATTACACACCAACACTCATCTATAGAGTTACTCACACACAAACTGACACATGCAAATAAACTATCAAACATCCATTTACTTTGCATATACAGCTATACACCCACCACTACACTTACTTCTACAGAATCATACACATACTTACTCTCTTAAACCATCACTTATAGAAACACATACTTATTTATACAGGAACTCTTACAATCTCTCGCTCTCACATATACTCACTTATATACATCAATACTCACATATACTAGTTTAAAACATATGTAGTTACTCATAAAGATACTATTGAGACAGTGATTCACTCACTAACACACCCTCATACACACACTCATCCACCCATACAGTCCTGCACACATGCTGTCTTCAAAACACATACAAGCAGTGAGTCACCCATTCATGCATCTATGCGGTAAGTAATACCTCCCACCAAACCATACAGACACTCATACTGATACTCTAAAAGCAACTAATAACCCATATCGACATTCATGTAGCTAGTCACCAACCCATGCAGCCACTTATACACAAAGTGAGACACTGATATGGATATTTACATATTTAAACATTACTCGCTAATACATGTATTCGCTAGGATACAATTAATAAGTCAGTTATACAATCATTTTTACAAAACAAACATCCATTTAGACACTTATTTACACATTTTTCGACCTTTAGATATACATATATAAAACATATTTATTTTTCAGATAGACACACCTTCACTGGATTATGTCATCAGTGATTTCATCAGTGATGTCATTTGAGATGTCATCAGTGATGTCATGAGTGATGCCACTGACCATGTCATGAGTGATGTAATATGTGACGTCATCAGCAGTGCATTGCGGGTGCGCGAGTTATAGTTAACTTTAACGGGGGAATTTCAATGGTTTTGTATGAGTGAAATGTCCAGCTAACTATAACATGTGTGAAACCTAGGGTTTTTCAGTGAATTTCTAAGGTTTTTTAAACGCTAATCTTTAACTATAACGTGTGTGAAACCTATGGCTTTTTCAGTGAATTTCTCAGGTTTTTTCAATGCTCATTTTTAACTATAACGTGGGTGAAACCTATGGTTTTTTCAGTGAATTTCTAAGGTTTTTTAAATCAATCAATCAATCAAAGACATTTATAGAGTGCACTACTTACCCGGAGGGTCTCAAGGCGCTTGGGTGGGGGGGGGGGGGGGGGGGGGGTGCTGCTACTGCTTGAAGAGCCAGGTCTTGAGCTTCTTCATGAAGGAGAGGTGGTCTTGGGTCAGGCGCAGGTCGGTCGGGAGAGAGTTCCAGGTCTTGGCGGCCAGGTAGGAGAAGGACCTTCCTCCTGTTGTCGTTCTTCGGATGCGGGGGACGGCGGCGAGGGCGTGACTGGCTGATCGGAGATGGCGTTTGGGAGCGTAGAAGTTGATGCGGTTGTTGAGGTAGCTCGGGCCTTGATCGTGTAGGGCTTTGTGTGCGTGGGTGAGGAGACGGAAGGTTATTCTTTTGTTGACGGGGAGCCAATGCAGGTCTCTCAGATGTCCGGAGATGTGGCTGTGTCGTGGGATGTCGAGGATGAGTCTGGCTGAGGTGTTCTGGATCCGCTGGAGTCTCTTCCGGAGCTTGGCGGTGGTTCCGGCGTAGAGGGCGTTGCCGTAGTCCAGTCGGCTGGTGACGAGGGCCTGGGTGACCGTCTTCCTGGTCTCGGTGGGGATCCACTGGAAGATCTTCCGTAGCATGCGCAGGATGTTGAAGCACGACGAGGAGACGGCGTTGACTTGTCTGGTCATGGAGAGGGAGGAGTCCAGGATGACACCCAGGTTCCGTGCGTGGTCTGTCGGTTTGGGTGCGGTGCCCAGGGCGGGGGGCCACCAGGAGTCGTCTCAGGCGGAGGGCGAGGAGCCCAGGATGAGGACTTCCGTCTTGTCTGAGTTCAGTTTCAGGCGGCTGGTCGTCATCCACTCGGCTACGTGTTTCATCCCTTCGTGAAGGTCGGCTCTGGCGGCGGCGGGGTCGTTGGTCAGGGAGAGGATCAGCTGGGTGTCGTGTGTGCGTGGGTGAGGAGACGGAAGGTTATTCTTTTGTTGACGGGGAGCCAATGCAGGTCTCTCAGATGTCCGGAGATGTGGCTGTGTCGTGGGATGTCGAGGATGAGTCTGGCTGAGGTGTTCTGGATCCGCTGGAGTCTCTTCTGGAGCTTGGCGGTGGTTCCGGCGTAGAGGGCGTTGCCGTAGTCCAGTCGGCTGGTGACGAGGGCCTGGGTGACCGTCTTCCTGGTCTCGGTGGGGATCCACTGGAAGATCTTCCGTAGCATGCGCAGGATGTTGAAGCACGACGAGGAGACGGCGTTGACTTGTCTGGTCATGGAGAGGGAGGAGTCCAGGATGACGTCCAGGTTCCGTGCGTGGTCTGTCGGTTTGGGTGCGGTGCCAGGGCGGGGGGCCACCAGGAGTCGTCCCAGGCGGAGGGCGAGGAGCCCAGGATGAGGACTTCCGTCTTGTCTGAGTTCAGTTTCAGGCGGCTGGTCGTCATCCACTCGGCTACGTGTTTCATCCCTTCGTGAAGGTCGGCTCTGGCGGCGGCGGGGTCGTTGGTGAGGGAGAGGATCAGCTGGGTGTCGTCAGCGTATGCTCATGTTTAACTATAAAGTGGCTGTATATATATATATATATATATATATATATATCGATAGAGTCAAAAAACCATTTTCCTATGGAAACTAGGTCCTAACTATAACTACTTACTGGCGACCACCAGTATGTGATATATATATATATATATATAAGTACCCATAAACTCAGGTCTTCTGTTCTGTGAGATTGACCGTAACCACAAGACTTCATTTTCCAAGGTGGAAGCGAGGTGGATGGTGTCTCATTCAGCATCAATCCGAACATACCAAGTGTTTCTGAAACTTGAGGGTGTTTCCCTAATGTTTGACAGCCAACTCCATGCACATTTTGGGAAGGAATTTTCCAGAAACAGGTGTAAATTCTTCACTTAAAACGTTTTCTGGTTTTCGAAGGCTGCAGCGCTTTTCAGTTCGTTCTTCTGGTTTAAGAGGAGAAACTGCGAGAATATAATTGTGTCATTACATTTCCCTCCCTTCCTTGAATCTCTTTCATCTTTCATTCATGTCTTCCTGTGGGGAAACAACCTTTACAACGCAACTTTTAGAACGCACTACCATTACAACAAAACTTTTGCAACGCAACATCCATTACATCGCATGCCATTACAACGCAACCATTACAACGCATGACACTACAACGCATACCACTACGACGCATGTCATTACAACGCATACCATTACAAAGCATAACATTACAACGCATAGTACCCTTACACTATCCAACACTTACCCTACTGTTGCACCCCCTGGAGTTAGATTAGTAATTTTTACCCCTACACTATCCAACACTTACCCTACTGTTGCACCCCCTGGAGTTAGATTAGTAATTTTTACCCCTACACTAACCAACACTTACCCTACTGTTGCACCCCCCGGAGTTAGAATAGTAATTTTTACCCCTACACTATCCAATACTTACCATACATGCAATGTAATGTTATGCGTTGTAATGGTATGCGTTGTAAAGGTAGTATGTGTTGTAATGGAATGCGTTGTAAAGGTAGTTTTTAAAAATTCGTTGTAATGGCATACGTTGTAATGGAATGCCTTGTAATGGATGTTGCGTTGTAAAAAATGCATTGTAAAGGTATGCGTTGTAAAATTATGCGTTGTAACCTCATACATCCCTTCCAGAGGCGCTGCGCTTCTGCTGGGGTCTGGATTTTGCTGCCCATTTTGAATAAATACACTTCTGAAGTGTTCTCCACATGTGATCAAAAGTAGCCACAATGTTTTCTTTTAATTATCTTCATAATGAAGTAGCACTGAATGACTGACATAAATATTGAGAAAAAACTTGTATAACTCGATTAATGTAGTAAGTAATACAGTTGTTTAAGTTCCTTTGATGAGGTACTTTCTTTCCAAATGTACTCATTGTATCTGCCACCGTCCTGTTGGTGGCTGAGTTGGCCTTTTGAGGATTCGAACCTGTAGGTGCATGTTATACACATCTCATTAGCGAGGGCACACATCACTGATCTGACATGCGGGCTAGTTCATGTTCATATGAACCAGGATGGCACTGAATGGCTCTACCCCAGCCCTGCTGGCCTTTCACTTACACCACTGTGATAGGAATTTAACAAGTGCGATGATTACCTCCCATCGAAAATTGTGCTTTTGAAAATACCTCATAACATACAGATTTAGGTGTTTTGGTTTTATTGTGCTCCACTTGTATTTTTCTATAGTTTTATTAATGCTCTCTTATTTTAATCCTTGCTTTATGATATGCACCTTCGAACATGGCACTCTTGTATTATAATGCTCACTACAAATAATAAAACACAAATAGGTATTTTGAGATATATTTAAAGAAATGTTTATAAGAAAAATATATTTTTGTGCCGATGTATGTTGAACAAACTCAGTAAATATTTGTAGTGAGTGAAACAAAGTTGAACACGAAGCAAAGGAATATTCTTTTTCCTCTCTTGTTCTGGAGGGACAAGGAACAAGAAAAAGAGATTGGAATTTAAATCATGACTGCCCAGATGGCCCATTCTTTTACCGAAAACCTTCCTACGCACAGCTCTAATTGCACTGATAAGTCCCTGTCTCAGAAGTCTTGCACCTGGTCTGTATTTTCTGAGTCTCATCAAGTGGTGTTTCTTGAAAGTTTAATTACCTTAGAAAACAAAAATCGTGGGTTACTGTAATCGATGTAGGAAAAATAAAGTTTGAAATATTGGGAAGTAAATAGAAAATGTTTAAAGTAATGTTAAGGGTAAGGGTTATCTTAAACAAATACAGAAATAATGTAGAGAAACAGAAGATAAAACAAGAAGTTACAAGTAAAAGATAAAGACATAGAGTAAACGTGAAAAAAGAAAAAATTAAGAAAAGGCACGAGGCCATGGAAAATATATTTTTTTTAAATAAAAATTCGAATCTGAAAATTACAGTTTGTTATCGAGTAAAAAAAAACTGAGACTACAAACATTAAGTAAAATTGAAAATAAGACCACGAAATTACTCATCCCAAAATTAATCAACCTAGATCAATTTGAATGTGAATAATAATCATAGGAAAAATCATGCCGAAGCAACATATACAGGTCAGGTAAGGTGAAGGAAAGTATTGCCACGATTGCAGTTATTTTTACATTGGTTCACAATGCCCCTAAAAAAATGTAGTGTTGTTCTCAGCTTTTCATTTCCACAACAGTAGAGCAGGGTGTTGGCACAAGAACAAATGTGTTTAATATTTCAAAAGCGAAATTAAATATTTAGTGTAGTTACCCAGCTTACAATTAGTGTTACAAATATTTTCCTCATAAACAAATGCAATTTAAAAAAAAATCAAAGTATTTTAATGCATTCATTTAAAAAGTAGTTCACATACATTTCAATAACATGTTTCCAAACTGTTGTGCACCAGTTAGTGAAATCTATATTTTCTGTGTAAAAGAGTTTTAATGTATTCGATAATATTGAATAATTTAAGTAACAATAGTTAGCACGATGAGAATGCATCCTGCTGTACTGGAAATCCTTCACAATTAGTGTTGAAAATAGTGTTTGTTTATTTTATATGTATGAGCTTTCTATGTATGTGGGTCTTTCTTTATTTCAGAAAAGCATGCAAATTAATGACTTGGCTATGGCTTTCGTTCTAATAGAAATGTAAGGTTTACTTCCCTCTGGTAGTAAGCATGCAGGATTTCCTTCTCTTACAATTCTCAAGGCTGCTCAGCCCCACTCTGCACTGTAGTCAAAACAAGCTATGGTGTTTCCTATGTTCCATAACGCATGAGCTCGCATCCTCAATTCATTATTCACTGCCCTAGCTAGGCAATAGACTGTAACAGACAGTAAGTAGGTGATGCAGGGATGTCCTAAAAACGAAGAGTTTGATTGGCTATTACGTTTACAACATTGCTTCCACCTAATATCATGTCTTGAAATGCGTGTGCCTTTTGTTTCTGAACATTAAAAAATAACTTGAATTTTGGAGAGGAGCCAGACTTTTAGATTATTAGGTTTTAGATCTGATTCATTGACTTCTTTGCTGTCTGTAATCAAACTACATTTTGTAATAAACACATGAGCTGATAACTTTAAGCATCTTGGGGCATGTTAACAAAAACTGAGATAATGGGCTTGATAATATGCCTTTGTGAATTCCCATAGAAGCCCAGGTTCTGGTGTGAACCTGGGCTTCTATGGGAATTCACAAGGGCATATTATCAAGCCCATTATCGTCGCTTTAGCCGTACTTGATAATATGGCCTCTGTATTTTTATTCCAGATTCATGGGTTATGTTTGCATAATTACAGACCGAAGCTAGAGGTTACATTCTTGAACAGTCCATGAGAGGAATTTTGACATGGTCAGCTCTGTGTCAAGATATGCTGGCTACTACTCTCTATTCTTGAATTATTTCTTCTGTAATATCTTTTTAAATGATATGACCATGCTTTCTAGACAGGGTTTTATTATTGTTCATGATGCCAAAAGAATCTAGAGATAGTTTTGGGATGTAAAAAATAACCTAGACTTATCCTTCCTTAAAAGGTTATACATAGTGACACCCAGTAGTTTCATATTGCTAACAAGGGTTATTGTTTTCCTTTGTATCTTATTAGTCTTTAATCAGAATTCAACCAACTTTTGTATCTGTATCTGTTATTGTGCTTGTTACCAATAAGGTATTCCTCTTCTTGCCGAGATTACCTACGCACGACTCTATGCAGCTATCCTTGCAACACCTCAGCTCAAAATCCTTTCGTCTTTCTCATTTGAGTGCAAGTGATTGGAGTTAGAGAGCTAACCACCCCCCTCAACCATGTGAGGAGCTTCATCCCTCAACCCTCCCCTTTCCTACATTCGAATGTCTAAGGACCAGAGTCATTGGCCTACACTGATGAAGCGCCCCGCGGCCATCCATGGATGAACCTCAACTTCATCTGCTGAAAGGAAGATCATGTTGGTCAGCACCGAGAAACCCAGAGTGCTTTGCTATGACAGGCTTTCTGATTTATCTGCAAATGATTTTTTAATCTCCTTATATCAAGAATGCGTAAAAGAACTCTTTCATCTGCCTGTCTCATCACACCATCACAACACCATGTGACCACTGCCTTTACAGATGCCTTCTGTCAAATGGATGGTGCTGTGGAGGTTTCCAGCCCAAAATAACGTGACTTCCCAGAAGGGCACAGCTATTCAGGTCTCCCCATTGTTGGTCTAAAAAGAGCTGACCACATCCCACCAGCACTGAAATCTCTCCAGTGGCTGCAGGTCAGGTGGAAGGTTGAGCTCAAAGCTCTGTGCCTCGTACACATGGTAATGCCTGGATACGCCTCAGGTTACCATCTGCCTCCCACAGACACGCTGCTCCTTCACCTGTAGACGAACTTCAGCAAATATTGCGAAATAGTGTGGATTATGTTCTTTCCACAAGGATTTGCTCTAGATACGGATGCATTCTTCTATCACTTGGGCTGCTGTAGGACAGTTTACTGTTGCAAACTATTCCCCCATTTTTCCTCCTTTTAGTCCTCAGAAGCTATGTTCCTGAAGTGGTAGCACTTTACAAGAAGAATACATAAAAACATAATAAAATGCAGTGGAGTATAAATCCTGCTGCTTTGGAGTAAGCTGAATGCTGTGTTCTGGGGATTTTGCTTCTACTGAATAATTGAGTTTCCACGCTTTGTTCAATATATTTCAGAGGAAACTGCTGATTGGATACAGAGTCGATGTGCGGATGATGGACATGAAGCCGTTCATTAAGAGAGAGACCAATCCACCTCCATGCAGAGTGAGTACTAATCCCCACATTACACTGAGACCAAGCTGCATCCTTGCGCAGTGAGTACTAATCCACACATTACCCAGACATCTGGCTCTCTCATTGAAGATCCTTGAGATCAAGTTGCATCCAGGCACCGTGAGTACCAATCATCATGTTACACTGAGACCATGGTGTCCCATGGAAGACGTTTGTTCCACGCGTTGCCCTGAGATCAAGCTCTTCCTTGCAGAGGGAGTACTAATCCACACATTACCCTGAGACCAAGCCACCACTTTGCAGAATGAGTGCTAAATCCACACTTTAGCTTGAAACTAAGCTGCTTTGTCAAAAAATACTGATCCACACGTTTCTCTTGAGACCAAGCTGCCTTATTGAAGAGTACCTTATCCACACAATACCCTGAGATTAGGCAGCTGCCTTGCACAGTACGTACACTGGAAACCGAGCAGTTTCCTTGCATGGTGAGTACGGATACACACAGTACACTAAGACCAAGCCGCTCCCTTACATAGTGAGTACTAATCCAGACACTACGCTGAGCCCAAGCCACCTCCTTGCAGAGTGAGTACTAATCCACACATTATCCTGCGATTAAGATGCCTCATTAAAGAGTGAGTACTAATCCAAAGATTACCCTAAGATTCCTCGGCCGAAGAGTTAGTTCTTATCCACACATTACCCTGAACTCAAGCTGCTTCTTTGCACAGAGAGTATTACGACTGCATGGTGAGTACTAATCCACACATTTACCATGAGCCCAAGCCACCTCATTAAAGAGTGAGTACTGATCCGTACTACTGAGATCAGGCTGCATCCTTGAACAGTGAGTACCCCGACACCAAGTCGCCTCCTTGCATGGTGAGTACTATTCCACATATTTTCTATTTTCTTTCTCTGGCTCTATTATGTTCACCATCGTTTGTCTTTGGAGTCCTAGGAAACTTACTTTTCCTCAAAGTGAAGATGTCTCTTGTTTTATTGATATAATCGTCTGACTAAATATTAGAATCTAAAACATATCAGGCGAGACACAGCCTCAAACGTGGATCTGTGTTTAAAAAGCACAAGAAACATGTGTTAAAAACAATGAGGTGAGTTTTGAGCTTCTCCCATTTTATCTGCTCGATCGAACAGCAACAGCAGTCGTCAACTAAAAATACTTCTCCAAGAAGAGGTTTGGGAGGACGGCAGTGTTTTAACACGAGACCTGCACCTGATACATTATAATATCAGTCATTTCCCTACACTCTGATCCCCTTTCCAGATGTTCTTGATCCCACTCTGGCTAAACTCGGCATGGTAAGTACTCCTAAGACCAGAACTCTTCACGCTCTCTAGTCAAGGGTACCTTCAACACCAGATGTTCTCCTGAACCACCAGAGAGAAGAGTACACCTCACAGTGCAACTCTCCTAGGTGGGAAACCAGATGTGCAGTAACTTCTAGTTCACTGTCTACCTCCCTGTTTCCCTAACTTCACAACACCACCTGTCAAAGCGCCAACCTCCACAGTATTACCACTCGCCACCGTGTCTCCATTTTTGTTATATTAGTGAAACAGAGTTGTGATTATGTGACAAGACACGTTGGCAAGAATTAGGCTTGTTCAAAGGCTCTTCAACCAGAGCCATCTGGTCAGTTGGTTCAGCGTATAGTTCGCTGAAAGCCAAATCACGGGTCGGCTCTGCTACTCTTATAAATATACTCATGTCTTTCCCATGGGAGGATGCCTTCCCCTCTTGCAAAAGTGCCCACTGCGATTGGCTGTGATTCCATTGGAAGGGGCATCACAGGGGTACCCACTTCCGCCTTTCAAATCCTAATGGAGTATATCAGTGGCTTGTCACACAATTGATGTCTCCCTGAAGGGGACGGCCTACCAATCGAAAGTGTGAGCTTTTCTTGTGGAACAGCAAAGCCATGGGAGCTTGGCAGCGGGTAGCCAAGATCTCTGGAGAATAAAGGCTATACATTTACATAGATCTGATAAACGGTTACCTGCCTTAAGCCATTACAAAAATCCAAATATGTACCAAGATACCATATTGCTTGTGTCCAATATATGCATGCCCACTTTAGAGCAGTGGTAATCCAGTAGGAACAGATCTGCTATCAGTAGCAACAGAGTTATCTTCGACTCACCAAACTTCGTGTCAAAGCGAGCAGCGTGGGATGAATCGGGAGTGTCCTGGCTCATGGTCATTGTTAGAAATTGGGGTCTCTAATTTATTTTTTCCAGAGTGTTATATAGCGCGAACTTGACCCGAATCGGGTATCAGAGCGCTTTACATAGCACCAGTTACGTTACACGAGGACACACATTCATTTTTGTTCGTTTTTTTGTTAGGCACGGGGAGATTAAGTGATTTGCCCTGAATCACAGGAGGTTTAGCGTCATTACTGAGACTCAAACCCAGTTCCCCAGGTCCAAGGTTGAGCGCCCTAGCCGTTAGGCCAACTCCTAGTTGGCAGAGGTGGGTACCTTTGTCCAAATAGGGACCCTTCTTTCTAGTCAGGATAAGGGAGTTACACTCCTAAAATAACCCCTGCTCACCCCTTGGTAGCTTGGCACGAGCAGTCAGGCTTAGAGGCAGTGTGTAAAGCATTTGCACATAACCAAAAGTAATACAGTGCAAGCACTGCAAAAGGACACCACACCAGTTTAGAAAAATATTCAATATTTTTATATACTTAGGACAAGACCAAAAATAATAAAAATCCACAATACAGTACTTAGAAATCTTCAGTTATCAAAATACCCTTGAAATACAGTTCCTTGAAGTCGATAGCTCCGTCCGTGGCTATCACGGAGTTGTGAACAAATTAATCCAAACAGTTCTGGCTGACCACGGCATTGCAGGCCAGCTACGATGTCGGTAAGACCCGCAAAACAGTACCTTTAAAAGTGCAGGGCATCAGCGACCTCTCAATGAGCTCCGAAAGCATGGCGTTCGCAGGCGTCAGTTCCGGAGGTCGGTGCAGGAGGCGTCGGGCCCTTGCAGTCACAGCATTGCAGATCAAACTCCTCGTGATTGTGGTCAGGAGTGTTGGCGCCGGCAGGGGGCGGTTGCTGGCTGCGGTGCAAAGTGCAGTGGTGCGGCGTGCGATGCCCTTAGGTTGCGGTGCGAGCAGCGGCTCAGTGGCAGCGTCAGTTGGCATTGTCGGTGAGACCAGGGTCGTGGTGCGAAGTGATGCAGTGCTCGTTACAGTTCTGGCAGTTCACAGTGCAAGCTACGTTGTCGTCGTTGCTGAAGCGCTGTTGTTTGCTGACGAACTGGAGTCCATGGCGCGGCGTCGGTAGGCCAAGACTGCAGTGCAGGATGAGGGCTGTGCATCGTGTAAATTTACAAGCGGTGCCCTAGAACCACTGTGCAAGCAGTGGCGTTGATTTCGGCATGGAGCGTCGTCGACGAGGATACCAAGAATGAGTCGTGAAGTGAGGCGATTTGGAGTGTGGTGCCCACAGGTCGATGTGCGAGCAGCTGCTCGGTGGAGGCATCAGACGGCATCGTTAGTGAGACCAGTGTTGTAGTGCGGCATTGCGGCGGTGCCCTCTGCAGTGCCATCAGGACACGGAGTCAGCAGCAGCGTCATAGATGCCGTTAGATTGCTTTTTTTGCTGCTGCAGCACAAAACACACCGTTTCCAGTGCTGAGGGCAAAAGAACTTGAAGTCTTTAGTGTTCCTGAAACTTTTTGAACAGGGGACAACCTCTACCTCAAACCCTTGGAGAAACTCGCATGAGTAGACTGCAGAATGTTCAGTCCAGTCCTTTTACTGTCCAAGACAGAAGAAGCCACTGCAAGCCAGCACAGCAGAGCACTCAGCAAAGAGGTAGTTCCTCCAATCAGCTTCTCCAGCTCTTCTTCTTGGCAGTTTTCTTGGTCAAAGAGTTCTAAAGTTTAGGGGTTTGGGCTCCACTTTTTATAACCCAAAATCCTTTGTCCTCTCAGGCAGAGAGTGTCTGTGCCCAGCCGGAACCAGTTCTGCCCTACTGGTGTGGCTTCCTGGCAGGCAGTGGGGACGCATTGTCAGAGCCAGACCAGGCCCATTCAGGTGAAAGGCAATCTCCTCCCCCTATTCTAAATGCAGCCCAGCTCTATTCAGCCCTTTCCTGACCCACCTAGAATATCTGAAGCCATTTCTCCTCCCCAGCCCCTGCCATCCCAAAGCCAGATAGTCCATTCACAACCTCAAGCAGAGGCCTGCTGGATGGCTGAGCAAGAAAATACCTACTTTCTAAAAGTGGTATTTTCAAACACAGAATGTAAAAATCACTGTCACTAAAAGATGCATCTTTAGATTCTGAGTTCAAGCATAATAAACTTTATTTTTTGTACCTAGTTCCCTGGGCCAGTTATGTTTATAAGATGTTGTAAACAAACTTCCCATTATGTCCTATGGGAACAGTCACCCTTGCAAATGTGAAAAACGAAATTAGCAGTAATTTACTATCAGTGCATGCCACACACATCAGGGCATGTCCTACCTTTCACATACACTGCACCCTGCCCACAGGTGTACCTTGGGCCTGCCGTAGAGGTGACTGACATGTAAGAAAAGGGAAGGTTAGGGCCTGGCAAGTGGGTGCCCTTGCCCAGTTGACATGGCAGTTACAAACTGCACGCAGACTCTGCAGTGGCAGGTCTGAGTTACCTTTTCAGGGCTACTCTTGGGTGGCACAATCAGTGCTGCAGGTCCACTAGTAGCATTTGCTTTACAGGCCCTGGCACACTCAGTGCACTTTACTAGGGACTGATACGTAAATCAAATATGCCAATCATGGAAACACCAATCCATAACACAGTTTACCCAGAGAGCATATGCACTTTAGCACTGATTAACAGTGGCAAAGTGCCCAGAGTCCTAAAACCTACACAAACAGGTCAGAATAAATAGGAGGAAGAAGTAAAAAGTTTGGGGATAACCCTGCAAAAAAGGCCATTTCCAACAGTTATCAAAGGATGTCTCACTCTCCACAGCGCATCATCTCGCTTCACCCCTCCACCAGGTGTAATCGCCACACTTTGGTGAAACCAGCAGGGCGTGTCTGTTTTTTCCTTTGCCTTCACTGGCTTTCACCAAGTCTCTTCTCCTTGCAAGCAGGAAGGTGAGAGTGAAGGTCAGACTGACAGAAGATGCATTGCTCTGCCCAACCCCTCCAGGTGCATCCCATGCCTGCATAATAATCTTGGAACCACACACACCTGCGGCTTGTCACTGAGGTTCTACCATATGTGTAGTATTTTGCACAAGGGATGCCCGGGAAGAACAATTTGGCAGCATCTGCCCGACCCCTTCATCACCACTGCACTCTGCGAGAAGGTTGCCTACAAAGTCTGATCTGCTCCTGAAACTTCACTAAGAGCAAAAAAACAAAAAGCAAAACTTAAACATCTTTGTTGTTCAGAAATATACCAGTCTTGAACTCATACCAATGTATCATAACACAGTAGATAATTAAAGCTCTTTACCGATGGTGCTTTTCTGAGAGCAAGAAAGAGGAACATTGGGGCATATTACCAAGGGCATTATCGCCTCTTTAGCGGTCATTGTTTCCGCTAAAGCGGCGATAATTTTATCGCCCTATTACCTAGCTGTCTCTAACACCAGTTAGCGACAGCTAGTAGGAGATAGCGGAATTTAGGTGCCCACTTTGCATGTCAGCGATAATTATCGCTAATGACATGCAAAGTGGGCGTGCCAAGATGTTAGCGACTGGAAACACTCGCTAACATCTCTATCTCCTATTACCAACTTTTGGAAATAATCGCGCTAAACACGATTATCTCCAAAAGCTAACGCCTGCCCAGAGCTGTTCTTAGCCATGTTATCCATTGGTAGGTGGATAGCATGGCTAACAGCATTAGCTTGGTAATGCATGAATATCGCTGACTTTACAGCGATATTCATGCATTTTGGCCGATTTTTATCGCTTAGGAGATAAACCTTGATAATAGCAAGGCTCCTAAGCGATAAAAATCGGCAGAACTCGGCGATATTAATATTGCCTCTAAACCAAAGTAGCGATAATCATCGCTAGTTGTTGGTAATATGCCCCTTTATGTCAAAATAGGCTCCTATGCAAGAGGTGCCGAACAGTTACATGGTTCCAAGTTGAAGGTCTGCAATTATCAACGGGTTCTATTGAAAGGTAGTGTTTGTCAATTAATTCCTCATGCTGTGGGATTAAGCTAATCGGAGAATCAAATTCTCACCTACATGTCTTTCCATAGCATCTGTTAGCCCTAGAAGACCTTTGTCTACCACTGCATTTGAACCAAATTGATTAGGAACATTTGTTGTGCAAGCAATAATGTATTACGTGATTACTCAAAAAAACAAGCTGTGTTGGTACTGTCTTTAGAAGGCAATAAGGGCAGAGCTTGAGTTAACTGTCAGGTTTACAGAATTTGCAAGTGTATCTTTATGTGTATGGATTGGTTTTAGGCGGTCTCTATTTTTATTATCACTAAATAGAGAATGAGGGCAGAAAATAATTTACCCTCCCATAAATCGAGGGTAACTTTTGTTCATCGCTCAGTGAGAACTGCTCTTTACTCTGGCATGATGCAGACTCACGAATCAACGTGCAACTTATATTATGCGCTCCATCACGTTGGTATCAACTCCCCTAATTATGGCAAGATGCGACTTGTGCCATCCTGTAATTCCTGATTGACCACTGATTCAGATACAAGAGCAGCCATGCCTGTGGTGTAATTCTCCTTTCTAACAATGGCTTCACTCCCTCCAAGAGTTGGCTCAATGTATGGGCTCTCCTTGGATCACAAGGTTCAGATGCTGTTGTTCCCCTAGCCATTGCCACAGTTTAGCTCCTACCAGGCAAGAGCACAGAACACAGATTCATTTACAGTTGTTGATAGTTGTTAGTAGATGTGCACTTCTCTGACACACTTTGAAATCATATTGCCTCTAGGCTCTTATCTTAATTGCCTGACATGGGTATTATCAACAAAAGGATCTAATATTTGGTTAAATTATTTTATTAAAAACCTCTTTCTGAGTTATTGATGATGATTATCCTTAATAGTGTTACATTTGTCTTTCCTGTAAATGCAAACGAGATACCTTGAAAGTCCCTGATTGCCAGGTTTATGAATGAAAATACACACTTATATGCTTAAGTGGTCTAGTGTAAAGCCGGGTATGTTGGCTTAGTGGACTAATGTGTCAACTGTAGGTGCCTGTGTTTGACCTCATGGTCACAGGTCCATATCCCGGGGGGTACACTCAGCCTTTTGTCCTACTGAGGTCAATAAACATCTGTTATTTCAGCACCAGATACCCTTCTGGGTGAACGTGCACTTTACAAACACATGTTATGTTATTGAGTTTGTGGATGCATTCATTAGTATTCCTTGGAATATTTGTGGCAACATAGCTGTTCCCTTCCATGCCTTACCTCAGATCCATGTCTTCTGGTACCTCAGTGTTAAGACGAACACTAAAATTGTCATAACCTGAAAGTCGCCGCATAGTTGGATGTGTGACCACCTGAAGTCAAGCCGGACCGCTGTAGAATGCAATGTTCAGCGACAGAGGCAAAGACAGTATAAACTGCAGGGAAGAGAGACATAAAGGAGTTCCACTTTGTGTTAAGGTGGCATCTCGGTAGTGTTTTATGGTGAGATCCTATTGGGGACTCTTCCAGTGCTCCAACAACGCGAGATGAAATTCCAGTTGTGATTGTGGGGGAACAGTGGGGGCTAGAGAGATTGCTCTATTTTCAATGCTGTAGTTCCCATTTAACTGCCTCATAGTTGTGAAAGGTTTGAAAATGAAAGTGTGATAAAAGGTGGACCTATCGCTACCGGCCAGTGAAGGATATCTGGGGTAAGTGAGTTCTGCTGCACCACCTTAAACTTTACTTTTAAGGGAAAAAGTAGATCATTGGGTGCCTCCAGTAGAGTAATGCATGACTTCAGATTGTGGTGTATTACGAAATAACTGCAGGGATCAAGCAATCAATCAATCAGGGAATTGTAAGCGCGCTACTCACCCGTAAGGGTCTCAAGGCGCTGGGGATGGGGGGTCAGCAGATCCGTTTAGCCGAAGAGACAGGTCTTGAGGGTCTTCCCAAAGGTGTTCAGGGAGGGGGCGCATCTGATGTCTGCTGGGAGCCCATTCCAGGTTTTGGCCGCGATGTAAGAGAAAGATCTTCCGCCTGCTCTCGCTCTGTGGATGCGTGGGGTTTCAGCCAGTGCGAGGTTGGCTGATCGGAGGTTTCTTTTGGGTGCTTGGAAGGAGTTCTATCGTTGAGGTATTTGGGTCCGGTGTTGTGTAGGTATTTGTAGGAGTGGGTGAGGATTTTGAAAGTGACTCTTTTCTCCACGGGGAGCCAATGGTGCTTTCGTAGGTGTTTGCTGATGTGCTTGTGCCGAGGGATGCAGAGGATGAGTCTGGCGGCGGTGTTCAGTATCGTCTAGAGTTTGCGGAGTAGGGACTTGTTTATACCGGTGTAGAGTGGGTTTCTATAGTCCAGTCTGCTCATGATGAGTGCGTTGGTGACTGTCTTCCTTGACTCAGGGGGGATCCATTTGAACGTCTTTTGGAGGATGCAGAGGGTGTTGAAGCAGCTGGAGGCGATGGCGTTGACCTGTCCGTTCAAGGTGAGGGATGAGTCGAGTACGATGTCGAGGTTTCTGGTGTGGTCCAGGGGTTTGGTGGGCTGCAGAGGGTAGAGGGCCACCAGGTGTTATCCCATGCTGAGGGGGTGGATCCGAGTATGAGGACTTCTGTGTTTCTGGTGTTGAGCTTGGTGTTGGTCATCCATTCTACAATGTCCTGCATTCCTTTATGGAAGGTGAGTCTGGCAGTGGTGGTGTCTTTGGTGAGGGAGAGGATGAGTTGGGTGTCGTCAGTATAGGATACGATGTTTGGGCCATGTTGTCGGACGAGGGTGGTGAGGCGGGCCATGTAGATGTTGAAGAGGGTCGGGCTTAGTGATGACCCCTGTGAGAGTCTGCTGGTGGTTTCCATGGGATCGGAGAGAAAGGGTGGCAGTCTAATCCTTTGGCTTCTTTTGGTAAAAAATGATAGGATCCAGTTTAAGGTGGTTCCTTGTATGCCGGCTTTGGGTAGTCTGGTGACGAGTGTACGGTGGGAGACAGTGTCGAAAACTGCTGACAGGTCGAGTAGGATCAGGGCTGCAGAGTGGTCATGGTCCAGAAGGGTGGGGATGTCATCTTTGGCGGCGAGTAGGGCGGTCTTGGTGCTTTGGTTGCTTCGGAATCCAGATTGGGATGGGTCGAGGATGGCATTGTCTTCGTTAAAATCTTGCCAGTTCCCTATTGACTGTTTTCTCCGCCACTTTGGCTGTGAAGGGGAGGGGCGAGAAGGGCCGGTAGTACTTTAGGTCCGTGGGGTCAGCTGGGGGCTTCTTGAGCAGGAGCCTGACCTCTGCCTGTTTCAAGTCGTCTGGGAAGGTGCCTGTTTCGAGGGTGGTGTTGATGGTGCATTGTCGTTCGGGTGCAATGGCTGCTCTGTGGTAGATGTGAGGAGGGCAGGGGTCGGTTGGGGCCCCAGAGTGGATGCCTTTCATGGTTGAGGTGGTGTCTTCGGCTGTGATTGGCGTCCAGGTGGAGATGGTCAGCTGGCTGGTGTGTCGGGGGGGGCGGGCAGGCTGAAGCATTTCTGTGGATGGTCAATGAAGTTGTCATAGAGGTTTTGATCTTGAGGTGACAGTAGGTTCCGAGCTTATCGCAGAGGTCATGGGACGGGGTGATGTATGTGGCTTCACTGTGAGGGTTGGTGAATTTATGAAAGACATTAAAGAGTTCCTTGGAAATGCTGGAGTTGGCGAGGATTTTGTTGTGGATGAAAATCCTTTCTGGTAGTCCGCCATGACTTCCTTGTAGGTGGTGTAGTTTCCTGGTGTCTTATTGTTTCTCCAGTTTTTCTCCAGGCGTCTGCAGGTGCATCTGGCATCTTGGAGGTCTATGGTGAACCAGGCGGCTTTCCTGGGGCATTGTTCGGGCTGTTTGGGCACTGTTTGGGCTACAGGAATGTGGAATTCGCTTCGGGTCAAGGGCAACAAGTTTTCATGTGTGTTTTGTCCTTGGGACAAGCAGGGCCAACCCCCTGCAGCACAAACCCTTTGGCTGCCAGTTTGCAGTACCATATTATGGATCAGGGAAGGGCACAGTCTGCAGTTAAGGTAATATTTTTGTCCTTATGTTAATGCTGTTCAAACTTGTATTTATGGGTCACTAATTGAAAGCCATTATTATTAGGGTGAGCGCTCTAAGTAAATGTTGTAAGCTCTAACTGCACTACTGACAGTGGTTCCCGTATAAGAATGTGTAAATACGTTTTCAAAGTTTAGCAAAATTAGGCTATGTATAATGCTCCCAGAATGCGCTCTGATTTGATGTAAATATTTGCAGAAGCTTGAAAGTAAGATTGATGATTCTTTGCTTTCATAATAAAAATTAAAAAAAAATAAAAGCAGGAAAAAAAACATTTTTTGAAACTACTGTAACGTTCCAGGTACCATTTCTTTGCAGCATCATTGCAGCCTCATTTACTAACATGTGTTGATGCATGCTAGTATTTCCCAAAAATATTCATAATGGAAAATCAGTGGAACCAGTTTCAATAAGATTATGGGAAACAAAAATAAACAAGCACTGGCAAAGCCAGTAGGTCTAAAATTGGTGGTCAGCCAATGTGTGACTTGTTTTTGCATGGTTTTTGTAAGACCTTATTGGTGTGGGAGCTGTTGGGCCCTCACTATTATAACAAACATTGGCGAGAGCAAATATAATTTTTGGTCTAAAAAAAGCACATACTGCCACAGGAGTTACTGGCACTGAACAAAACTACTTTGTGTGCCGATATGCTCCTTGTGAAAGAGCAGAATGCTGTCACTCACAGTGAAGCAAGCCGATACAGAGAGAGACAGAATTTTAATAAATACAAAACTTCACGGTCAATGCCAGACAAAATTTGGGGCCCAATTATTAAAGAAAGTCTCAAAAGTGCACCCATATTATATGTCCTTGCGTTAAGTGCAGCTATAAAGCTTTCCTGAATTCCCAATAATTTACAGAAGTAGGCAAGGAAATAATACTCCTAGAAAATATTTGTGAATTGCATTTTAGTATGAGCAAATATTCATGTGTAGATTTGCTCATGGAAAAATCTGAGTGTTTGCAAGTTCACTTTCCCTCCATCCACATTTTTCCCAACTCTGGAAGAAGTTTTATGTCTGCCATTGTCAGGAGTACATTTCCAACATTTCTCAGTAAGGGATAATATTAGAGAATAGTTGCTGAAAACCCTTGAAACATGCAAGTTAGTAGGTTTGCAAAGACTCAAAAGGGTGTTCTAACCCTGGAACTATTGCTTACCACTACCTTCAGCCCCAGTGTGTAGATCTGCGGAAACCTGGCAACATAAAGGGATTGCAAGTATTCAAACACGACTATGGTATGAGCCCTGGCATAATCAGAGAAGGTATGTCAGAGCTCTTATATAATTAGATTGCTGCCATGATTTGTTGCTGCCCAACATGGCACCAAAGGAGGAAGTGGAATGTGTTACAGGACAAGTAGATTTATGAAGCAACCTGCCCCACGGACAAGAAGATATTTGATTAAATTCCACACCTTTGTAACATGTTCAAAGATATATGGAAAGGAATGGATCTCAAAGGTTCCCTCTGAGCATAGGACAGCATGAAATACCTTCAGTCTCATGTCACCCGGGCCTTATGCTTTGCAGCTCTTGCCTCTGTGAACCCTCTGCCTGTGGTGCCTCATGTTTCTTCTTTCAGATCTTTCATAGCCTTTGCTTGAAAAGGATCTGTGGTGGATGCGAGGCCTACTACAGGGAGAAAGACTGCAGCACATGTGACTTCTGTTGGGACAAGCCAAAGTTTGGAGGGAGAAACTTGAAGCATCAGAAATGCAGATGGCGGCAGTGCCACCTCAACCAATCATCAGGGGTTTATAAAACATGTTACTCACCCGTAATGGGTCTCAAGGCTCGGGGTGCAGCTCCACATCAGTCCAAGATCCAGGTCTCAAGTCTGTTCCTGAAGGTGTGCAGAGTGGGGGAGCGTCTGATGTTGACTGGGAGCTCATTCTAGGTTTGTGCTGTGATGGAAGAGAAGGCTCTTCTGCCTGCTCTACTTCTGCAGGTGCACGGGGTCTCTACCAAGGCGAGGTCGGTGGAGCAGAGGTTCCTTTTGAGTACGTGGAAGGAGACTCTTTTGTTGAGGTATCTGGGTCCAATGTTGTGGAGGGATTTGTAGGCGTGGTTGAGTAGCTTGAAGGTTACTCTCTTCTCGATGGGGATCCAGTGGAGGTCTTGTAGGTGCTGGGTCATGTGCTTGTGTCGTGGGGTTCCAAGGACAAGTCTGGCTGCGGTGTTCTGGATGGTTCGGACCTTGTGTAGCAGGGTTTTGTTGATACCGGCATAGAGGGCATTATCGTAGTCCAGTCTGCTAGTTATGAGTGGGAGGGTGACGGCCTTTCTGCATTCAGAGTGGGTTCCACTTGAAGGTCTTGCGAAGGATGCGGAAGGAGTTGAAGCAGGTGGAGGCGACGCCGTCGATCTGGGTGGTCATGGTGAGGGAGGAGTCTAGAATGATGCCGAGGTTTCGGGCATGGTCTGATGGAGTGGGTGGGTGTCCGAGCGCAGAAGGCCACCAGGTGTTGTCCCAGGCGGTGGAGGAGGGTCCAAGGACGAGGACCTCTGTCTTCTGCGAGTTGAGCTTAAGGTAGCTGTAGTTCATCCAGGCTGTGACGTCTTTCGTTCCATCCTAGAAGCTGAGTCTGGTGTCTTCGGTGTTCATCATGAGGGAGAGGATGAGCTGGGTGTCGTCGGCGTAGGATACTATGCTGAGCCCATGCTGTCTAACGATGGCGGTGAGGGGGCCATTAGATGTGGAACAGGGTGTGGCTGAGCGAGGATCCTTGGGGTACTCCGCAGTTGATCTCTGTGGGTTCCGAACGTAAGGGTGGGAGTTTGATCCTTTGGGTTCTGCCGGTGAGAAAGGAGCGTATCCAGTGACCACTGCGCCTCCTGGCCTGGTCACCCCCACGCTCCTGTGCCTTCCTGCTCAGCCCCAGCCTACGAGGACCGTCGAGCACACCAGCCTCCCGCCACCCCAGCCACCCGAGGGCCGCTGAGGCCGCGCCAGATTTTCCCGCCGCCCTAGCCCCGCCCCCCGCAAGCCGATTGGCTCCCGCCCCCCCCCGCAGACCCTCCCGACCGGCTCCCTTATTAAGGGGAGCCCGACCAGAGCCAGGGAGTGACCACTGCGCCTCCTGGCCTGGTCACCCCCACGCTCCTGTGCCTTCCTGCTCAGCCCCAGCCTCCGAGGACCGTCGAGCACACCAGCCTCCCGCCACCCCAGCCACCCGAGGGAAGCCGAGGCCGCGCCAGATTTTCCCGCCGCCCTAGCCCCGCCTCCCCCCCCGCCAGCCGATTGGCTCCCGCCCCCCTGCAGACCCTCCCGACCAGCTTCCCTTTTTATGACGTCCCCAGAGCGACCGCGCAGCGGATGCGCGCAGCGGGAGCGCCGATTGAGCGCCGAAGGCGCGCCAAAGATAAGCCCGTCTGCGCCCGTCCGCGCCTGGACCGCGCCCAGTGCCAGCACCCCTGGCCCCCGCAGACCCCAGCCCACCCGCCGGACGTACGACGCCGCCACCCTCAACGCACTCAACATCGGCCGAATCCCGGGATGCTACCGAGCCACCCCAAGACGAACCCACGGACCCTTCAGCTGCCACGCCTGCAAGTTCACCTGCATCCGGACTTGCCCCGCACCAGCACCCGCCAAGCCGAACACCAGCAGCAACCACCTCAAGTGCATCCTACTCAACACCCGCTCCGTCCACAGACACGCCATCGAACTCTGGAACCTCCTCGACACCACAGCTCCTGACGTCGCCTTCCTCACGGAAACCTGGATGAACGACTCCTCAGCGCCCGACATCGCCATCGCCATCCCAGAGGGCTACAAGATCACCCGAAGAGACCGCGGCAACCAGACTGGAGGAGGCATCGCCATCATCTACAGAGACACCATCCGCATCGCGACCAACACCGACGACACCCTGATAACCGCCGAACACCTGCACTTCCAGATCCACACGGACCCCAAAACCACCCTCAGAGGCACCCTCATCTACCGACCCCCGGGACCACGCACACAATTCAGCGAAGACATCGCCGACTTCATCAGCCTGCACGCCCCCCCCTCCGCTGACTTCATCCTCCTGGGGGACATCAACTTCCACCTGGAGAACAACAACGACCGCAACACCACCACCCTGCTTGACAACCTCGCCATCCTCGGACTCAAGCAGCTGGTGACCACCCCCACCCACCTCGCCGGACACACACTCGACGCTGTCTTCTCATCCAGCAAGGACATCGTCTTCAGCCACACCACCGGACTCCACTGGACGAACCACAGCTGCGTCCACTTCACCTTCAGAAGATCCACGATCCACCACCACCAGCAACAGGTTGCTAGAAGAAACTGGAACAAGATCACAGCAGACCAGCTCGCCGCTTCCCTGAGCCAGCACCCTCCCGCCAGCTCAGAGAACCCCAGCCAGGCCGCCGACAACCTCACGAAGTGGATCAGCAACCGCGCAGACGACCTCGCCCCACTGAGGACCCCGCCTAGCAGACCCGGCAGCAAGAAGGCCCCATGGTTCACCGACGAACTCAAGAGCTCCAAGAAGAACTGGCGAGCCCTTGAGAAAGCCTGGAGAAGGCAGCCAACACCGGACAACATGACCACCCTCAAGCTCGCCACCCGGAAGCACCATCAACTGATCCGCGCCACCAAGAAAACAGCATTCAAGGACCGGCTGGACAACCACGCACAAAACTGCAAGGAACTCTTCAACATCGTGAAAGAGCTCTCCAACCCCAACGCCGGAATCAACGACATCACCCTGTTGCAAGACCTCTGCAACTCCCTCGCCTCCTACTTCCACAACAAGATCGCTGACATACACAACAGCTTCAGCCCACAAACAACGCTCCCCATGACTGCACCAACGCCCCCTACCACCACCCTCAGCGCCTGGACCCAGATAAACACAGAAGACACCATCTGCACGATGAACTCTATCCACTCCGGATCTCCGACCGCCCCCTGCCCTCACCACATCTTCAACAAGGCCGACGCTGTCATCGCACCCCACCTGCGGGACATCATCAACACCTCCTTCGACACCGCCACCTTCCCCGAGAGCTGGAAGCACGCCGAACTCAGCGCTCTACTAAAGAAACCAACAGCGGACCCCACCAAACTCAAGAATTACCGCCCCATCTTGCTCCTCCCGTTTCCAGCCAAAGTCATCGAGAAGACCGTCAACAAGCAGCTGGCCGCCTTCCTCGAGACAAATGGATCCCTCGACCCCTCACAGTCTGGCTTCCGAGCCAACCACAGCACCGAGACTGCCCTCATCGCTGCCACCGATGACATCCGAGCCCTGCTGGACAACGGTGAAACAGCGGCCCTCATCCTCCTAGACCTCTCCGCGGCGTTCGACACTGTTTGCCACCGCACCCTAGAGCAGCGCCTCAGCAACATCGGAATCCAGGAAAAGGCCCTGGAGTGGATCATCTCCTTCCTCGCTGGAAGGACACAGAGAGTACGCCTACCACCGTTCAGATCTGCAGCCACAGAAGTTATCTGCGGCGTTCCTCAGGGCTCCTCACTCAGCCCCACCCTCTTCAACGTCTACATGAGCCCCCTTGCGGCCATCGCACGCCAGCACAACCTCAACATCATCTCCTACGCCGACGACACCCAGCTGATCCTCTCCCTGACCAACGACCCCGCCGCCGCCAGAACCAACCTCCACGAAGGGATGAAAGACGTAGCCGAGTGGATGACGACCAGCCGCCTGAAGCTGGACTCAGACAAGACGGAAGTCCTCATCCTGGGCTCCTCGCCCTCCGCCTGGGACGACTCCTGGTGGCCCCCCGCCCTGGGCACCGCACCCAAACCGACAGCCCACGCACGCAACCTGGGCTTCATCCTGGACTCCTCCCTCTCCATGACCAGACAAGTCAACGCCGTCTCCGCGTCCTGTTTCAACATCCTGCGCATGCTACGGAAGATCTTCCGGTGGATCCCCACCGAGACCAGGAAGACACTCACCCAGGCCCTCGTCACCAGCCGACTGGACTACGGCAACGCCCTCTACGCCGGAACCACCGCCAAGCTCCAGAAGAGACGCCAGCGGATCCAGAACGCCTCAGCCAGACTCATCCTCGACATCCCCCGACGCAGCCACATCTCTGGACATCTGAGAGACCTGCACTGGCTCCCCGTCAACAAGAGAATCACCTTCTGTCTCCTCACCCACGCACACAAAGCCCTACACGGCCAAGGCCCGAGCTACCTCAACAACCGCCTCAACTTCTACGCTCCCAAACGCCACCTCCAATCGACCAACCACGCCCTCGCCGCCGTCCCCCGCATCCGAAGAGCGACAACAGGAGGAAGGTCCTTCTCCTACCTGGCCGCCAAGACCTGGAACACCCTCCCTCCCGACCTTCGCCTGACCCAAGACCACCTCTCCTTCAGGAAGAAGCTCAAGACCTGGCTGTTCGAGCAGTAGCGGCACCCCCCCCCACCCCCCCAAGCGCCATAGGAATGAATGGGGCATTACCGGTCGGTATTTACCGAATCGGTAAATACAGATATTTAACGATTCGGTAAAAGGAACATCTGGATGTTCCTACATATCCACCCCTTAGATTTACCGATTTTTAATTACCGAATCGGTAGAAATCGGTAATTAAAAATCGGTAAATCTATTTTACCTACATCTGGGCCTTAGCCTCTTCAGCTAAAACTAGGAACTAAGGGCCAGATGTAGGTCGCCAAATACCGGTCGGTAACGGCCGATTTCGGCAGTTACCTACCGGTATTTGGAGATTGAGATATAGGGGCCTTAAATTTTACCGATTTGGTAAATTTACCGATTCGGTAAAATACTGAATCGGTAAATTTAGCGAATCGGTAAATCTACATGTAGGTGGCACTGAAAACAGCGCCACAGGCCCTTAAGAATTCGTTATTTACCACGAAATAATATTTGGTGGTAAATAACGAATTCCTGTGTACATGCACATCTGTGCATGTACACCGGTGCCATGTGGCACACATACATGCCCTAAGGGCATGTATATGTGTCACATGGCACACAAGCCAGAATCAGGGGTGCAACAGGGTGTCAAAGTGACACTCTGTCCCCCTTGACAATTAGGTAATTTTACCGAATCGGTATTTACCGATTCGGTAATTGCCATTGATTCCTATGGGCCTCAAGGCCCATAGGAATCAATGGTAATTACCGAATCGGTAAATACCGATTCGGTAATCACCGAATCATACCGATTCGGTAACAATTACTGAATTATTACCTACATCACATTTACCGAATCTAGAATACCGAATCGGTAAAATTCGGTATTCTAGAGTCGGTAAATGAGATTTACCTACATCGGGCGTTTCCGCAAATACTGCAGCCCATGACGGCTTTTCTACTGTGATTACTTGTCCTTTCTTTCTTTGATCTATTTTAGGGAAAAAAGCAGATGGGATACAAATTCAGTGACACAAAGATGGGAATCAAGCACTTCAATGAGATCAAATGCTCAGCGGCCGAAGCACCTCCTCGCAGAGTGAGTATTTGAATGAAGGGTTCTCCATGGCCTCTCCCTGATGGTACTAGAGTAGGCACCGCCGGTCGGTGGAGCCGCATTATCGTTTTCATCTTGTGTTTTTTCCTAAATGAAGTCAAACATAAAGGGTAGGAGGCTACATCTAAATTCGGGCCTTATGTATATTGTTTTTAAAAACTATAAATGGTATGATGTTTATATTTCTGTTCATGATTACTTGTGGAGAAGCACACCACTGTTTGCTGCTCTTTTACCACTCTTTTATTTATAGGATTTCTTCCTTATTTACAAGCGTGCTGCTGAGGTGGCACGTTTGTCCGCACACCGTGCCTCAACAAATGAACTCCTTAACTTGAATGGACTGGCCACTCAACCTCAGCGCACTGTTGCTATATGTGAAAGATATTCACAACAATTTTAACTGCTCAATCATAACTTTTCACAAAATTTTCATTATTCAATCTTGAACGTAAACATTTATTTTGCTTTTTACTAACATAAGATTATTTGTTTTGATTAAAGTCATCAACTCAGTAGATCAATAACATTTCCATTAAATTCACATTTTGAACACTTTTCCATTTCATGAAATTATAACAAAGTGTGACAAGCTGATTGAAGCCCGATGCATTTCGAGTCTTGAGAGACTCTTCCTCAGGGGCCTGAAACTGAACATATACATACTATAAGTGAAACATTATAAAGTTTTTCCAAAATTCTAGATGTAGCAGGCAATACAGAAATGATTTCTTGATACTGTCGGTATTTTTGACAGGTGGTGCATACCATTTTCGGTTTGGAGTGTGAGTACATTTATGCATTGCTTCTCACATTTTTGTGGTGAGGTGTTGGAATTTGCACATTTTGTTGGAATTTTCTTTTTTCTTTTTTCTTATTAAAGTAAATCTGTGTTTTGCCTGCTTCCTACAACAGGGAGTTTCCAAGCATGTGTTTTGGGTTTTTAGGCCACAGTGATGTGGTGGTGTCCAGATGTGTCACATCTAGATGTAGAAAGGAAACAGAAACGCTGTGAGATGCTCTCTGCTGGACCCTCACTTGGAGTGGACTTGGCAGCACCAGAATCCCAAGGGCAGCTCAAGTGATGGCTTTCACTGTTTGACCCCTATGACATCATAGGATGAACGCCTTCAGTAGCCACTCTACAGAATCCTGTTTGCTGCTGAGGGATGAACAGAAAGAGTGGAAACTGCACGAATTAATCAGGGATCTCTGGACTAGTTTTAAATCTTCTCCTGTACACGATCTGAGTGGACATTGTGACATCACAGCTCATTATTAATTAACAAAAGGATTAAAGTGTCCCTTATATTATACAGATGATAATGCTAAATGTTTTATTAAATTCCCGTCAACCAATAACAAGCATTGGTAATGCATCGGTTTCATCTATGTGATGAATGGAGAATTTGGACCAATCATCGTCCGGGAGAAGGAAAGAGCTCCTTTACCGATAACACGGAAGTGGGGAGGATGTGGCAACATCCAGTAATTCTATGCAAATCACTTTGGGCCAGATGTAGATAGGTCGGTAACGGCCGAAAATCGGTATTTTCTGCCGTTACCGACCGGTATTCAAGAATTGGCATGTAGGGGCACAATTTTACAGAATCGGTAAATTTACCGAATCGGTAAATTTACTGATTCTGTAAAATACCGAATCGGTATTTTTACCGATTCGGTAAATCTCAGATGTAGGTGGGACTCTTCTGAGTCCCAAAGGCCCTAAAAAATCGGTATTTTACCACACAATCCTATTGTGTGGTAAAATACCGAATACAGGTGTGCATGCACATGTGTGCATGCACACCTAGCCATGTGACAGACAGACATGCCCTTAGGGCATGTCTGTGTGCCACATGGCGCACATGCCTATTTGTGGGGTGCCAGAGGGTGTCAAAGTGACACCCCCTGCACCCTTGCAAAATTCGGTATTTACCGATTCTGTAAATACAGAATCGGTATTTCCCATTGATTCCTATGGGCTTCAAAGCCCATAGGAATCAATGGGAAATACTGATTCTGTATTTACAGAATCGGTAAATACCGATTGTTACAGATTCGGTATTTCCACATCTGGAAATACCTACATATCCACCTTTAAGATTTACCGATTTTTAATTACCGAATCTGTAAAATTCGGTAATTAAAAATCGGTAAATCTAATTTACCTACATCTGGCCCAGTATCTCTCTCGGTTATAAATTGTTTTATAAATATGTTGCAAGAATAAAAGGCAAAACTTTATGAAAATGTAGTTCCACCAAAGCGGATGTTAACAGTATTTTCGGCGGGCGGAAACTGATAAGAGGAGCAGATGAGGAACAAGCACTGGTAAATGCAGAAAAATATTCTATAGCCAAAAGAAATGGAGGAAAGGTAAGTGGCCCGCATAGGAACCAATGAGAAGCCAGGAAAGAGAGGAGCTGGGATGTAAAAAGCACAGCGCAAATTCTGTGCAGGCGAAACCTAATAACACTTAATTATTCTAAAGTAACTAGTTGTCATTGCTGTTAATAACACCAATCTTAATAATAATAACAACAACTATTATTATTAATATTATACTTATTAAAATAATTATAATAATATTAATGATCATGAACTACACAACTTTGTGTTTCTGAATGACCAAAATTAAAGATATGACACTCTGCAACATGCAAACCACTCCTTAGACCATGAAAACCCTGATGGCAGGTGCAGACCCTCCACATTACATTGTGCTACTACTGTCCCAGTGTATCACCACTCCCTTGCGCGTGTACTGTACCAAGGGTAAAGGTCAGCGGAAATATGAGTGGAATCCCAGGAAAATGCTGGGCAATCAGGAATTTCTCAGGATATTGGTAATACATTATAGCTGAATCCCACCAAGGCCTCATCTCTCCATATAGTTGCACTTGGGGATTTACTCTGCTTGAAATAGGCACAATCCCTGAGATGCAGTGAGCTTCACCTGATCTTCAGTGTTTCCTCTGATCTCATAAGCCCAGCGTGGCCATTTACTAGCTTTGACAGACTTATTGCGGGACTCATAATAAGGTTCTAAATGTGTGACCTACAAGCTCCCCTTGCCCCTTCCACTGAAGCCATCCTGGTCCTCTTTGTCTCAGTATACAATGGCCTGCCTTATCTTCTTCCTCATTTTACCAGGCCCTTCACTGGGCATTGTTTGCTTTTGCTAACTCTCGACTCTTCTTTTCTCTCCCTGGTCCTGGTTTTTCTGGTTTTGAAGAAACGTCGGTCCCAAAGGAAGTGCAATAAATGTGGCCCGTGCAAGCGGAAGGAGGACTGCGCCAAATGCGACTTTTGTCTGGATAAGCCGAAGTTTGGCGGGCTGAGCTCGAAACGCCAGAAGTGCCGATTGAGGCAGTGCAAATTGTTCGCCAAGCCGCATCTTAAAAATGTCATCAATCGGGTATGAGCCTTTCTGGCATGTAGTATAGAACATTTTTCTGTGGGTTAGAGGGTTGAATGGTTCCTACATGAAGGGAGGGCACCTGCCGGACCCAGTCTAGTGATTGCATATTTAGCAAGGATCATATTCCCACTAATGAATCCAATTTTTTGTGAAATATTACAAGAGTGTACGGATGATTTTACTAGCCCTTTCCAAAGCCACCCTATGAACTTTGGTCTTCTATTTGTTAGCAGCTTTTTGCAATGCAATAGTGCTACTGTTACCTACACGGTAAGTTGGCCCTCTGAATCTTACTCCTGTAGTTGAATGCTATTTATGCATTTAGCATTTCTCACTTTTATGCACTATGCATCAAGGCTTGTTGGACTCCAAGCTTCTACTCATAGGTGACTTACTTAAAGTGCACAGTAGACTTTGTAACACGTCACACACGGTTCAAATGAACATGTACTGGCTGCAGCTTTTGGTTCCAGTTGTTCAGATAAGCACAGTCAGTCCTAATAACATACACTTAAAGTCACTCATGTGTCCATAATGAAGTGGATGGACATTTTGACCCGAATATTGTGGATAAGGATGGTTGCAGACAGGGTGCAGAGCCTCTGATAGCAGCTCTCTTCTTCTGTGGCCTGCAGTATTTGATAGACCACACAGTATTTGTTAGGCTCACATCTGCCACTTTTTCCTGTTTGCTGCTGTTTTACTTCTACGTGGCCCACAGTTTTTTGCAGGCCCTGGAGCAGCCAGGCAGCTTCAGCTGTCACAGCGCCCTGTTGCCAATTTAGAGCAGGGTGCGGGGACAGATGGAAGCTGCCTGGCTCCTCTGTGCCTTATGTCATCTTCCCTCCCCCATCTCCCAGGCTGGTGAGGGACATAGTACCTACGACAGCAACTAGACACAGAGAACTAGTATTAAAAGCATGCAAACCCACTTTTGGCCATGGTGGAGCAGGCACCTCTCCCTGCATTGCCAAAACACAGATGGCTTTTTTTTAGTCTCCACCTTGCCCTAGGGAAAGGAATACTCTTACACCACCGCTATGTTTCCTAAGGTAGGGGGTATTTAGTAGCTCCCTAATTGGCAAATTGTGGGGGGCATTTTCTCCCCTATGCCTCATGTCCAAGGGTGGGAGGGTATAAACAGAACAGCAGCCATCCTCTGTGACCTTGACAGATGCCCTGGGACACAGAAGAGCAGGGCTGCCCTCAGCTGGACTTGGATGCTCTGGCAGTTGAGGGCAGGGTGCAGGGGCAGAAGAAAGGTGCCTTGCTCTTAGTAGCATGTTGCAAGGCATGGAGGAGGGGGCAACTTTTAGTTCTCCACGGCCTCTCTTACATTTTGAGAACAGAGCGTTGGGGTATTCGCTGTCTATGGGCATACTAGGGCCAAAAGGCTGCAGTGCTCCCCTACCATTGGGCAACACAAGGGTATGCAACAACAGGCACTTTTTCAAAATGTTTTAATTAGGCCGGGGTGGTGAACTTTGCTCCATTTGTGTGGTTTTCTGCACTCTGCCCTCCGCAGAGCTTGTGAGGTTCAGAAAACTCTGCTGCGTGTAGAACGGCAGAGTTAAATCTTCGCTCGCCAATGGTAAGTTGGCAAGCGCTAGCTGCCGCTCAGGTAGAAATCCAACTTGAGCGGCAGGAAGATCAGTGTGAATGGCAGTTTGTGCTGCACTCCACCACTTGCGGAACTCCACTGAGTTTATTTGTCACTTCGTGGAGTTCTGCATTGCGGAACTCAGCGAACTCTGCCCAGGCCTAGTTTTAATCTCTCCCAATGTTTGCACGCATTGGGAATGATGAAAATATAAAAAATCCTAACCTGTATTTCAAAGGGCAAAACAGGACGTGTCTCCACTCCTCTGCCCTTGTGCAAGAGCACAAGGGGCCTTATTTATGAAGGCCTTGCGTCAGTTTTGCGCCGCCGGTGCGTCACTTTTTGTGACGCACCAGCGGCGTACAAAATGCGCCTTGTTGCGCCATATTTAAAAAGTGACGCATCTAGGTAGATGCGTCACTTTTTAAACCCCTGCGCCACATTATACCTGCGTCAGGTATAATGTATGCAGAGGGGGCGTTCCCCCGCAAAAAGCCTCGTAATAGTGACGCAGTGAAATCTATGAGATTTCACTGCGTCACTTTTAGGATGCTGTTGCGTCAAAATCTTGTGCCTGCCTCACAGCAGGCGTAAGACTGACGCAAGCCCTTTCACATGGGGCTTTCCCCATGTGAAAGGACGCATTGCTGGAGTTGCGTCACTTTTGTGACACACTCCAGCAATGCGTCACTTTTGCGCTTACAGATGCGTCAGAAATACTGACGTATCTGTAAGTCCTTGCGACATGATGCGTCATACATTAAATATGACGCATCATTGGTGTCGCAAGGAGTGCGCAGTGAAAAGTGACGCATCGCTGTTTTCACGCAGCGATGCGTCACTTTTCATAAATGAGGCCCCAGAAGTTTAAAAAAAGGAGAGGGTACCAGGTAGCTGTTTCACTTTTCCTGTCCCTCATTGTATTGTGTGCCCTGAAGAGGCAGGCAGCTTACAGCGTTCCCAGGGCATTGTCCCCAATTGAGAACAGAGTGCTTGCAGACCTCTCAGCAGCCACAGTACCTATAAACCTGCCTTGAAACACCCACTCTCTCATCATTCTACAGCAAAGACCCACCATTACACGCCACCATATCCTCCATCATACAGCTCCACAGCAACCATCATACACAAATCAATCGGTATCATAAGGCTACAACGCCACCATTATATGCCAGCACAGTCGCTGTCAGAAGACCACAGACCCGTGAATATAGGAGAGCATACAATCAAACATCCACACAACTAACATGATACACCCAATATCTTACTTTCACAAAGCTAGCATTAGAGGTGCATTCACCCACCATCAGACAACCCCAAAACCACAAACACACACCGTTCATATGCTCACATACCCAATGTTGGACAACCATACACACAACATTTATGCATGGATGTATGTAGTATTTACATAGAACAAACCTAGATGAAGGCAGTGCAGCACAGCACATAGGTAATGGCAAGAGAATAGAGCATGTTTCCTGGCTGTAAGGGGACTGCTGGGTTCCAGGAGAGATAATCAAACATTAAGGATATTATGCACAAAATAACACAGTACTCAATGTAAGATATTATAAACTGTATATATAACTTTTATACATGGATGGAATCCAATTTTGAAGAACACCTTAGAGCACATACTTCAGAACTGGACAAAACACCAATCCACACTGGAAAATATGGGACACGTCAAAACGTTTCATATCTGCTCACCCACCATGCACTGTACGCAAAGTAAGATTTGTTTAAACCCACACAATATACCACTTTAGGAAATACTCATTCTCTGGAACTTTTGGCATACTTACTATGTATGGATGGAAAACAAGTTCCAAGTCACAAAAGCCTATAAATCCAACATACAGAACCCACATTACTACTCTACACTGACATAAAAAGAGTATGATATTCGCAATGATAACCTGGCATGCTGCGACCTACGGATTATGTGGGAGCACTGAGTCGTGTACTCTAAATGATAAGAGAAAAATAGTAGTGGGAGGGGTTTTGAGAGGAGGTTGAAAATACCTGCTTGGTAGGTCAGTGATACTTGTTAATAACTCATCCTGGCTGCATAGTTAACCCCTTCAGCGCAGCGTGAATTTTCGCGCTGTGCTGAGGGTTCTATTGAGCGGGTGGGGCCATGACGGAACGGTTCCATCATAAGCAAAATCCAACCGGCGCTCATGACGGAACCGCTCTGTCATGAACACCGAAGGGGTTAAAAAACAGGTAGAGAGCTAGAGAGTATAGGTTATGATGCACCTGCCCTTCTAGTGCTCGAAATGTTTCAAGCCAATTTCAATGGCTTCTCTTCAGGACCAAGAATCTAACTCCCTAATTCCACTCCTACAATTGTGCTGGCACAAAATGACTGCATGCTAATGATAAGCAAGTAATTGCACCTACTTGGTGTCACTGCTTGATAATACTAATTAGGCAAATATTTAGCTTCATGGATCCTTCAGTGGTCAAGGTGAGCTTTCATCACACTAACTTCAAAGCGTCCCCTCCAATCACCTAAGCACAAAACACACTGGAGCCCGGGGTTCGGCTTAAAACATGTAGACCACTAGAAGGGCAGGGACATTATAATCTGTACTTTCATTTATCTCTCCCTGTTGTATACCCATACCGCTAGGAGGACGTATTGAAAAGCATCATTGACCTACCAGGCAGGTATTTGTAACCTCCACCCAAAACCCCTCCCACTCTTTTTTCTCTCATCATTTAGAGTATATCACTCAGTGCTCCCTCATAATCCGATACTCGCAGTATGCCCCGTTCCGCAGCCGAAAGTGATGAACCCTATTGGGGAAGCTGGCATTCATATCTAAAATTTACCTGACATTAACTAGAATCCAAGAGCAGGTCGGCTGGACCTTTTTAGCTGTCATGGAGCATAAAGAAGAACATTCATCAAACAACAACTAAATAACAATTCCAATGTACTAAACTCAAAGAACCACCAACTACTGAATAAAGTTTAAAGATTTATTACAAAGCCAAGAACAATTGGATGTACAGACATCTCAATAAGATTCAGAAGATAGACTGGCACTAATACAAACATAATCCTACGGAAAAGTCTCAGACGACTCAGAAATAAAACTAAGATGAATTCCAGAACCAAGCTAGCAAGGGCAGCTATCGCCTGAGTTTTAGAATGCATTTACAAAAAGGAAATTATGGTTAGTCTGTCCCTACTCTAACACTAAAGTGACATCCCTACTTAACATATACCAACCTGAACAAAAGGTGTCAACAGTGGTGACTTCCAGAGAAGTACACTCACCTTGTCGAGCTCGTTCTAAGATGCTCCTTACTACCTCTTATTCTGTCTCAAGTTCTCCATCTACCTGCACCCCACTTGCCCTAAAGCCCTTTCTCTCTAACTCCTGACCTACTCTCAGGCTGTCTAAGTCTAACTGCCGCTCCTCCACCCTCGGATGCTGTCCCTAATACAAAACCCCAAATACGGTTGGCACGCCTTCAGGTACGCCCCTCTGGCAGGTGGTGATCTTCGGATTTTTCCAGCATGGCACCTTTCCACCAACGTCCGTTGAAACGTCCTTGGGTCCCAGACACCTTCCCCGCTAAATGTTCCACTCCCAAATTCCTTGGCTGCTCCTCCGCTCTTGTGCCTACCATTCTAACTCCCTACACAATGGGCCTTTCTAGCTAAAAAGCTACTTGACCTTGCACCTGCAAAAAGAACGCATGAGAACAGCTCCAAACATACTCGAAGTTACATTTCAACATTCGCTGAAGGCAGCCTTTACCAAAAGAAATCATTTTCTCCAACTAATGCTAAGTAAGGAAATTCAGCTAGGCCTCTACGACTTCACCATGTACTGGGCTTCTGCACGTTTAAATGCACTAACAATATATCATGAGCATTACATTTCATCATTTTAAAGCATCATTCTAACACGAAAATACATTTGCCTAGCCAGTGTTAATTCAATCATTTAAAGGCACATTTCTAATTCAAAGAAGCACATTTCTATTAATGCAATACTTCACATGTGATTACAACTCTTATGTTAAGAAACATTGTGCTTTCTTTAAGGCACTACATTATTAGCAATTAATGAACACCATACTACCTAGCACACTGATTCTTAACCTAATGTTACATTCTAACTCCATCAATGAATCCTTTATATATGCGGGTGGTGACTACTCATGCATATGATGCACCCCTACAAATGTTAATCTTGTCATGGCGCTCTCTCACTATGATGACGCTTGCCACCAAGGGACAACCCTGGTTTGTTAGGGTTATGTAAGGAAAGCAGAAGTGTTCTCCCTATCTCATGGAGGGCTAGCATAAAAAGTAGGAACAGGCTCTTTTGTTTTCTGAAGATGTACGTAAACCGGAGGATGAACCCCACTGAGATATTCCTCTCATCTCCCCCACTCTTTTGAAATGTGTTACATTAGGAACCTGAATGAAGTGGCAGTCCACAGCTTCTCTCAAAGTCCCCCCCTCCATCTCTTTTTCACAGAAGCATCTTGTCCTTGCTTTCAAGAAGCGTCCACAAGTAGACCATGGCGATCAGTGGGAATGGGTTAGAGCAAAGAGAAGAAGAAGGATAAAAATGTCTGCCAGGAAGAAGCTGAGAAAGCTGCATCAGGCTGTTCAGCAGGCATCACAGGCCACTCATACACCCATGAGGTCCCGACCACAAGTAGTAGTTAACAATGAATTCAAGGTAAGTGACTCTAACAGAACCTGGCTCACTACAGTGTACGAATGCTACGCGGGTGGACCTCTGACTTATCGGATGTGCTTGTTCCTCCAAGGCTTCATCAGGCTAATTGAATATTACTCACCCTTCTAAAAATTTAAGGGGCAGAAATACAAGCCCCCTGCTCCACCAGTACGTCACTTTTCATGACGTACTGGTGGAGCAGGGGGATCCTCCGTATTTACAATGAGAGGAAAAGCCACCCTGTGTGCCTTTTTCCTCTCCTTGTAAATACGGCCCCTTCATACGCAGCACTATGCGTTGAAGGGGCGTTCCCTGGGTGTTGCTGTGATTGTTCCCACGCAACACCCAAGGAACAAGACACATCTCCAGATTTACGAGAAATCGTAAATCTGCAAATGCGTGTGAATGCTACGCCACCCTAGAGCTGGCGTAGCGAGGCACAACGTGGAGAAATATTTTTATTTCTCCTCATTTTTTCCTCTTTCAATTTGTGCTGCATTGTACAGAGCGCACTGAAGGAGGAAAATGCCTGTAGTGATTGTTTTTGTGCAGGAAGGTGCCCCATCCTGCACAAAAACAATCTCCCCACGACGCATGCATCCTTGCATCATGGTGCAAGGGTGCCTGCTTCAGCACATGGCCGCAGTTTGTGCGCCTGCACAGGGGCAAGCACAGAGATGCGACATATTCTTGTAACTATGTTGCATCCCTGTGCTTCGGAAGTGCCGCAGCGTGGCGCAGCCAAAGGGCTTGCTGTGCCATGCTGCGGCACTTCCTCGTATATCTGCCCCCATATATTTATTGTTGATATTTATTGATAATATTTATTATTTAGATTCATAAAGTTTTTTAAAAAAACTGAGCTGTTATTTAATGAGGCGTGCTGACATCTAGGACCTGGAGCAGCGTAGTCTCTATACGGACTTTGGTGCTCCCCTACTGGAAAAATCTCTTTAATTAGAAGTACTCATTCAATGGTGCTAAAACATTATTATAAGAATGACTGAAAAAGATTCTCATTACTATGCTTTATATAAGAATTATTTGGCAAAATACAGAGAAGTGCCATGAGCAAATTAGCAGCAAATCATATATGCCAAAGTATGAAGAACTCACTGCAGATTGAATTGAAATCTGGCATAAATGTGCCTGCTAAAATCTCTCCTGCAGGCAAACTTCACACTCCTATAGGGGTTTAGACAAAAAGGTTCATACATTCTTTGAGAATACATGATTCTCACGGGTTGGACCAAAAGGAAACATTCGAGAAGAAACTTTTTACTATAGCCTTATAGCCCGCCGTAGAGGGCTATACCGGCTATTAAAGGCCCAGCTACGAAGGGCTATTAGAACATTCTGCCACTAGAGGGCAGAATGTTCTAACAAAAAAGAACAAAGCCTTATGGGAGCGTGAGGGGATTGGAATCCCCTCAGGTTCCCTGAAGCCTTTGTTCACAGCCAGAGCGGTGAACAAAGAAACATTGGAATGTTGGAGCTCCAGGCTTCTACCAGCCATTATAAGCCCAGAGCACGCCATTGTTTTCAATAGAGCTCCCAACATTCCAGTGTTATAATACAGACTACATTTGGAGATTCTCTCAACCTAGGAGAACAATGGGATTCAACCATTCTCACAGTCTTGGCTGTACGATTAAGCTGGTACATTGTTTTATGTAGCCTGGACAGTAAGAATCGTCCTTGATTCAGTACAATGAGGACATTTCTCTGAGAGCATGTTCTGCTGATTCAAGTGGAATCAGATGATTTTTATTTAGAACCAAAATCAACAAGTTACCATGTAATAACAGGGACATCTTAAGGATTTTGGTGGCCCTGGGCCAAATGTATTTTGTGGGCCCCTGTTCGAAACAGTTTCAATTTCAGCTTTTTCATGCCCTCTTTGGTCAGGTCACTGAAAGTGCACAGGTCCACTGGTCCACATTCTAAATGTGTTTGTATCTAATGTTCAGGGATTGTACCACAGCAGCTGCTCACTATTATCACTGTGAATAATCTCTGTGACACCCTCCCATTTCTCATCTGTGAGGTCGGATTGTCATCTAAAAGAAACTTTGTATGGACGTTGAATGAAGCAAACACCTTTCTCTGCAAAATGTCTATAATAGACTCTCACACTTCACCCACACTAAAAACACATTAAAGGAAGATGGCATTCAAAACAATCAGTGTAAGAATTATTCAAGGTCATCGGGGTAGGACTCTCTGCAGAACTGAGTTGGCGCTATTATGGGGGGCCCTGAAAGTCTGGGGCCCTGGGCCAGAAACTACTTTGCCCATGCCTTAAAATGTCTCTGAATAGAAAGAACCAATAAAGACAGATTCAGCTTAAAGAGAGCTTTGCTTTGATGCAACTCAATCTTGTAATTATTTTTAATTCTATGTCAAGTTGCAAATTTGAATTCCAGGACAGACTGCACACTTCCTGGCCACATTAGTACAACTTTAGAGCTGTGCCTGAACCATTTTGTTACATGCTAATGAGAGTGAGACAGTTGCTATCATCTCCCCACCCCTCCACCAAGTGGTTGGTATTATCTTGTGCAAATGAATTTCCCAAAACTGTGCCATATGTTGGGATAAATAATTCAATTAACGACTATAAATGAATACTATGTCACTACATAATGTACTATTTTCAAAAGATATTTCACACTAGTTTAAAAACTTGCTGGTTTGTTATTCAAATAGTTGAGAGCGTGAATTTTCAGTCTATGTCTGACGCAAGTGTAAATGCTTGATCCACGAAGGGTTATCCACATACTAATTACATTACCGTTCATCCGTTCATTCGATATACTTATACCCCAAAAGGAATACAATATTCTCACACTCCATTGGGAGTCATGCTTTACCACTGCACGGCTCCTCGGGGCATTGTTTGCTAGGCACACCTTGGGTGAGGGAGCCAAGGGCCAACTCCACATCTGACCCCTAAAAGAACCATCCATGCAAGAGGAACCCAATGAAGTGACACCCCCTGGTACCCAATCCGGGGAATAAGGCTGGGCAACCGGGCCTATCCTTGGTCCCCTGGCGCAGCCATCAACCCCTCCCCCCCCCCACTCCCAGTGGGCATATCACGTTGGGTACCCTCCAGGGCCATGGACAATTGTGTTAGCAGATGCCTCCCGCCCTTCATCAATGAATGAGTCACCCCCGCCCCGGGTAATTCAAAATCAGCCACATCTTAAATCCGCCTGCGCTCGAATTTGTGATGCTCCACGTTGACAACCCATTTTGTGGTCAAAACACTACTCCTTAACCGCCACAGGAGTAGTTGGTTTCCCAATTAACTATGACTCCCCCCTACCGGTGTGAGAAATGCTGCATTGCAAAGGCAACCAAATTATCAATAAAACGTTTGTTACCCTGGGCTGATAAATGGACCCCGTCTTTGTGAAAACACGTCTCCCCCTGAAGGCAACCATGTGAAATTGTCTTTAGCCGTGCTGTGTTCAGTAATCGTTTTAGTCTACTGTTCAAACGTCTGACTGATTCATTCAAGCCCTTCGTGGACCAACCAAATTTCCACACTCTCCTTGGTATTATATGGGACCATGCTAGGACAGCATTTGGGAATCTCTTACCCAACCATGCAATCGAGACCAGCAGGGCCTTAAACAGGGTCCTTCTTGCCCCAGTCGCCAAATTGTTGCCACCAATGTGAAAGATGATGAAGCCCCCGGGTTGAAACCTCTTTGACAAGTCCTCGTAGGCCATATTCTAGACGAAGACCACCCCTACCAACCCAATAGGATTGAAGAGCAGCGTCAGCTGCCCATTATCACAACAACTCCGGCTGAAAGCCAAACTTGCAGGATGCTCAAAGGAATGAACAAAGATCCACACACTGGCGGAAGCCTTGTGTCCTAATGGAATATTAAAGATGAAAGAAAAAGTTGACGTCACTGAAATGATCCAATGAAAACCCCTGTGTCTTATAACTTATTTTGCCGCACATAGCGCTTATAGCAATCAGATTTCCACCTGCCAATCCTCTTCACTGTTTCTGCGCTAAGTCCCGCTCCCACTCCAGATGTTGCTGCCCCTATCCTAGAGGAATGCATGCTGAAGGTACCCTGAATGCTCGCTACCCAGAGGGCTTTGCTCATAATATGTGCAAACCGGTATTTTGTCAAAGAAACACACAAAACATGTACAAATAAGTGGACGCTACCTTAGAACGCTGCTACAAATATGCATATGTCACCTTAACTTGACACCCCAAAAAATTGCTGTCTCCCCTCAAAATCACCGGATCCCCTCTTCCACATTTGTTCATTTTTGAGTGTGGAATGGTGGCCACCAGGGTGTCCCGCAAACAAGAAATACTACTGAGTAAAATGCCACAGCGGATGTCCTGTTTGGACCTCGCCACAATTTCTGAAACCCTGAAGGCCCCATGAAAGGCCATGGCAAAAGCTGCTGAAAACAAGACCCCAAGATCCTCGCCACTTTGTCAACATTTATAGGGCCCCCCTTGTCTGGGGTGTACCCTTCTAACCTTTCCTATCCCCTCAATCCTTGCTTAACCAATAAGGATGCAAATGATCCATGTCTTCCCCCAATTTGGCAAAGAAAGTGACCGCTGCAATATTGCATCTAGCCAAGCATGCAGAGCCCCCCTGAACTCTCATGTGTTCTACACAACCCAACCAGTTATCTAAACAAAAGAGGGGAGTCTGAGGATTGCACGCGCTGTGAGCCATATTTATTTATTTATTTGGTTTATAGAGTGCGACAGATGCCCAAAAAGGGCTTCCCAGCGCCAAATAGAAATTTGAACTGGAGGGGCAAAAGGGTTCTAAATGGGAGACCAAGTGCGCTCACTGGTTGAAAAGCCAGGTTTTGATGGCCTTGCGAAAGTGTAAGTACCTGTTTTCCAGATGGAGCGATTGGGGAAGGGAATTCCAGAGCCATATAACAACACATAGCTCTTTTATAGGCTCCCAAAGTCTTACGCACCAGGCTGGCTGCAATTTGATCCGGAATAGTTGAGTTTCAAGGCTCCAGAGGTGTGTCAGGAAATGTGTGGGTTCCGCCTCTTCCTGTGGGTGGTATCTCCGGAATTCCTGCAGCTTAAGACGAGCTAATGCATCAGCAGTGTTATTCAAAACTCCGGGGACATACCTTGCTTTAAACAAAATGTTATTCCTTAAACAAATCAAGACTAGTTCTTTTAAAAACATGAGCACCTTCTTGCACTTTGCATGCTGACAATTAATACTTTCCACCACTGCCATGTTAACAGACCAAAATGTGACTGATTGCAAAACTGGTCAGTCCAGATAAGCAACGCTACTAAAATAGGTAACAGCTCTAAAAAGGTGAATTTTTTGCCAGGCTTGTGCACATCATCTGTTGCCCAAAACAGACCCAAAACCGGTGCAGCCTGTTGCGTCTGTGAACAAATCAAAATCATGATTAGATCACGGAGGAGCAGGCCAAACCCTGGAACCATTGAAACCTGAGAGGAATGACAACCAGATCCTGCTTTTGGTCTGCAGACAGGCGGGTCCTATGGGGTTTTTCTCCCAGGCCTGACATAGCCTGGGCTGTAGACAGTGAGAAAGGACAGACCATCAGTATTATACATAAGGCAAAATTTAGCTGACCCACAAGTGCCTGTAATTGATGTAAGGTGACCTTCCATGCCCCCAAACAAGATCCAAGTGACGCCTTGAAAGCCTGAACCTTCTCTGCTGGCAGTCTACATTTCCCCTTTATAGAATCCCTAAGAAAGTCAATGTCGATGCTGGCCCAACCATTTTCTCCTGAGCCTGGGGCACTCCAAACTCAGACATAAAACCCTCAAATGTCGCCATGGACTTGGCACAGTGGTCGGAATAAGCGGGTCCCAAGAACAGGAAGCCATCCAAATAGTGACAGACATATGTGGATCCAGATACCTGGGTAAAGGCCAATTCAAGGAGTGTGCCGAGCTGTTCTAAATAAGCCCACGAGACTGAGCAGCCCATGGGCATGCACCTGTCATAGTAATACTTTCCTTGGAACTGAAAACCCAACAAATGATAATCATCTGGGTGGACTGGCAACAGACGAAATCCGAACTTTATGTCTTCTTTTGCTAACAATGCCCCTGGATCTAGCTGCCTTAAGAGCTCAAGGGTACTGTCAAGAGAAGCATACTTGACCGAAGTCAGGGCAGGGTTTATGGCATCATTAACAAAAGCCCCTTTAGGGGCTGAAAGATTGTCAATTAATGTAAATTGCCCTGGATCTTTTTTGGGAACCAAGCTGAGAGTGGAGCAAACAAAATCCGCAAGTCGGGGCCTGGTGTGTTGATTGGCATCTGTTTGCTGCTTCTAAAAGTGGGGGTGCGGCTATAGCTGCGGCCTTCTGAAATGGGCCTGTGCCGCAGCGGGGGGCGGCCGGTGCCTCGTCCTACTGTTGATTGCTGCAAGCTCGCCCGCTGAGGAGCTCCTGTGGAGGGGATCTACGGGACCTGTTCCTACCCACCAAAGTCTATGCCGGAGGCTGCTGAAAGTGCAGGCATGAGGAGAATTGCACCATCACTGAGGAATGCAGCTGAGCAGTGAACCGGGGCTGTGCTTGAACGGACTGGGCAGGAGAGGAAGGTGACGCCCAGGTGTGACCAGAGAACTATTTGTGAATAGGCCTTTGGCCCTTGGGGTGCAACTGGCTTGGGACACGGGCTGGTGGGCCGTCCCCAGCATTGAGGCGCTGTCTTCTGACCATGCCTTGATTGAGGGAGCCCACGGGGCCTGCGGGTTGAGTCAGTGGCCCTATAGAGCTAGAGGTGCTATTTGGGTGGTGGGAGCCGGCACTGATGCAGGTTGGGGGCGGCACGGGACACTGGGAACCCAGGCAACTTGACCTCCCCACTGCGCTGCGGCCTTGGTGTACCTGTGTCCCGCCCCCTTGCTAGGCATTGGGTGTCGGACCTCACCTCCCCTTGGGCCTGACTGAATCTGAGACTGCCTGAGGCAGCACCTTGGGAGCTATTTCCTTGCCGTAAACACTGCAGAGTGCAGCCATAATTGTGTGCAAGACCGCCTCTTCTCCTGTGCCTGAGTGGCACCTTGTGTTCGCACCTTGGGTAAGAACGACCCAAAACAGTCTAAACTGCCATTTGAAAACAAGCGGCATACTTGCACTGTAGACATTGGATTTGAACCTGAAATGGATTTCAACAACACAAGTGACAATCAGGAAGAGGACACGATAATGCTGGAGGTCCGCACTAATCTTAAATCTATTAACACTAAATTTGACACGCACACCTCTAGATTGGACACAGTAAAGCGCCAGGTGGGCACCCATGAAACTAGACTAGATGCGCATGAGAATTGTACCTCGGAAGTTCACAAATATCAAGTAGACTCCAAAGAATACCTTCTTAATATGGAAAAAGTCCTCACAGTAATCAAGGCGAGGAATGACGACTTGGAAGCGCGGTCTCTGCGCAACAATCTGCGTATCACCGGAATCCCTGAGACCACAACCATACCAAAAATGGAGCCATATGTTGAGTCCTTGCTACGTGATCTGTTCCCTACTGTTCTCTCGGCTGTCTTTGTGGTGGAGCATGGCATAGATCCCTGGGGCCAAAACCACCTGTCAGCGGCACACCTAGACCTATAATTGCGCACCTACTAAACTACCGGGACAGAGACTTTATACTAAAAGCTGTACGGGATCACTGACCCATAAACCATCAAGGGAATAATATATCGATATTTCCGGACTTCACCCCCTTGGTTCCAGCTGCGCGAAAAGAGTTCCTGCCCACAAAACGTCTTCTACAACGTGCTGAAATCCCGTACACAAAGCTTTAACCAGCAAAACTGAAAATCTCATATGAAGGACAGTCTCATTTCTTCACAGATGCCAAGTCTGCCCACAGGCTCGCCAAGCACATCTGCTCCAAGGGATGGCAGACCAGCGTGCCTCCGCGTACCGAGGCCAAGAATAGACTTAGTAACAATGACTAAATAAAGAGAGGGTGCTGTGGGCAGCGGCTCACAACATATGGTTATGGCCGCCTTCACCGGGCCGACTTGAAACTTTAGGAGATAGGAAACCCCTCTGATGCCGTCATGTTCACCCACTACTTCTTATTGTTTTGTACCCGTACATTTGTATAGCCCGGCCACCCTCATACCCCCACAGGGAGATCTCCCATGGTTTGACAAGTTTGTCTTCTTTCTTGGTTTGTTCGGTAGGGGGTGGGAAGGGCAAAACGAAACCAAATTGGGGGGTTGGTGTGGGAGGACGGGTGGGTTGGGCGGGTGGGGATGGGAGGGGGGACACAGTAATTCAGAAGCTTAGTACATTCATTCTGCCATGCATGAGAAGCAATGGGGCGCACAACTCGATGACGAGGTGCCATTTTCTGAATGGCGGCTTACAGGCAACTGCAAACACACATCTTACAGCACATTCCCAATGCACAAGTCGTGCTACTGACTGCCACAGATGGTTCCTGACCTGAACATGCGTGGTCTCAATAATCACAGAAAGGCTAGATTAGTCCATGCCTATTTAATTTGGCACAAGATAGATATTTGCTTTTTGCAAGAAACGCACCTTAGGAGCAATACTGACCCCAAACTACACCACAGATACTGGAGAGAGACACACTCTACAGTGCACTCTACCTCTGCGCGTGGTAAAGCAATCCGGATCAGGCGTTGTGTGGGCTGGACTACCACCAACTCCGTCACTGATCCTGAGGGCCGCTATGTCCTATTGAGAGGCACACTACACACAACTCCACTGACACTAGTCGCTGTCTATGGCCCCAATGCTGACGATCCCAGTTTTTTTTAACTATCTGGTCCAAGATCACACTATTGGGCGCAGAGACAGTGGTGTGGGATGGGGATTTTAATGCTGCTCTGCAGGATTCTCTTGACCTGGTGGGGAGCTCCTGTCAAATGCACCCCAAAGCAACTGACGCTCTCACTATTATATCCCAAGAATGTGGGCTGCCAGATATATGGCATGCTTGGCTTAGGGAGTGGACCTAAATATCCACATGCCACAATGCATGGTCCCACTTGGATTTTTGGTTGATGTCCAGCTATATTGTGTCCTGGTCCACAAACATCACACACATGCCACGCACTCTCTCAGAGCACGCCCCTGTCCTTCTTAGCTGAACCATACCGATGTCTAGGCCATGCGCTTTCAGCTGGCGCCTGCCTCCGCACACATTAAATGATGCAGTATTCAGTATGGATGTGCGTACGGAGATCTTACATTACTTTGCCACTAATGAAAAATTGGTTGATTTCCCCCTCCGCACGGTGGGAAGTCTTCAAGTCTATTATAAGAGGGACCTGTATTGCCAAACAATCTGGGGTAATAAAGTCTATCAGGTCCACCCTGGAAAGGATAGAGACAGAGATCCATCAGACAGTACTTCTGTACTTTCAGAGCAGACTGCCTATACACTTGGCAACTATACGTGAGAAAATCTCTGAATATGACATAGAAGCAGTTCAGGAGACAAACCTTCTGGGGAAGAACTCATGTGTGCGTAGATATGGGGAGGGAGACCGTCCCGGCAGAGCCCTGGCTAACACACTTAGACAACCTGGCACCTCGTCCTATGTCACTGAACTACTTGACAGAGACTCTAGCCCTGTCTGTGGGCAGACTGCCACGCTGGAAAGATTAAAAGACTTCTATGCATCCCTTTACAATGCCACACAGAGCAGCCTGAACCTGGAGTTGCAGGCATATCTAGAATCCATCGAGCTAGTGTGGCTGAGCAAAGCTCACCATGAATACCTGGATATGCCCTTCACAGTGGAAGATATTACACAGGTCATAAACAGTATACCCGGGGATAAAGCCCCCGGTCTGGACAGACTGATGGCTTCCTTCTATAACGCGTATGCCGACATGCTTGCCCCTTATCTCTTGGCGGTATATTAGGAGTCACTGAAAGAGGCCACCTCCCGCCAATAATGCGAGAGGCCGTGATTATTACAATCTTAAAACCGGATAACCAGCTAATAAATGCGATTCCTATCGCCCACTCTCCCTCTTTAATATTGATGGTAAAATACTAACTTAACTACTTGCCAGTAGACTACAACCCTTACTCCCAATTATTGCCAGTCCGGCCCAGTCCGGTTTTATTCCTGGGAGATCCACTACTCATAAAGTACGTACCTTTTTTCCATCCTCCATAAACTGAACCCGGATCTGCCGACCCTCTCTGCCTTCCTGGACACCAAAAAAGCATTCACCTCCCTGTGAAAAGATACAGCCACTTCATTAAACTAATTACCCTGCTTTACACCCACCATCCTGCCAGACTCGGTGCCAACGACCTGGTATCTGATTCGTTCCCTCTAATGCGAGGCACGGGACACGGATGCCCCCTTTCGCCCCTGTTATTCGCAACAGCCTCATGCTGTCAGGATTCGTCAACACCATACGGCTAGGGGATGGGGCCTTTCGGACAGAGGGTTGATCATCTCAATGTATGTCGATGATATCACTCTATATATACGTGACCCTGCATTGAACCTTAATCCTGTGCTAGATCCTCCTGTTTGGCAGCATGTCGGGCATACTGGTAACTGGGTAAAATCGACGCTTCTCCCTCTGACGCCAGCCCCAATCGCGCTCGATCTGGACGTTCCCTTGACCTGGGCTGAAGGGGCGGTTAAATATTTAGGGATAGGGCTCAGCAGAGAGGTACAGGAGATTTAGCGAATTAATTATGGCAGGCTGATCACCTGGCTGGAAAGTAAAATAACCCTATGGGCCAAATTACCGCTTTCGTTGGCTGGCAGAATTGTCATAGTAAAAATGATAATTCTACCTAAATCCCTGTATCATTTTGGCAACATTCCTCTTCCTCTAGCACATGCCTTCTTTAGGCAACTACGGTCCCTTCTAGTGACACACGTTTGGGCGGGTGAACAACCATGTATCAAATGGGAGGTGCTGACACTGCCACGTGCGAAGGACAGGCTGGGAGCACTGGACCTGGAGCCCTATGCCTTAAGCGCGTATGCTCAGTACCTCCATTACTGGACTCACCCTATCCCATTCCAACCTCATGTGGCGATTGAAAAAGATGTTGCCTTTCCTGCCCCATTACCAGCTGCCACCTACTACACCTACAAAAGGCCTAACGAAGGGATAAATACTGTGGAGTCCCTGCAGTGGTCATGGGATGGTCTCAGGCGGCATGCAAGAGTACCCTTACTGTATGCACCATCTATGCTACTGGCGCACCACCCAAACTCCCCCACCTTACATGACACCAGCTCCATGCAGCATGCACGTTGAATGGGACTTACCTCTTTTGATGACCTCTATCCAGAGAAGAAGGTCTTTGGCAAGCAACAGCTCCCGTCGGTGCCCAGGCGCCCGCTTTGGAACTCCTTTTATACTACCAGCTCTGGGCAAACTGCAGACAAGCTCATGCCACCTTCCCCTTGGCACCACCAATGCTAGCTGCGCTAGAAAATATATTAGTGAACCCGTCGCCCAAGCAACTGATTACACGCATTTACAACGCTACACAAAAAACCACACCGATAGTTGCACTCAATGCGCTGGGGCAGTGGTGCGCTGACCTGGACCCACCACCCACAGAGGCTCAATGGGCCTTCTGCTAATCACAACTCTAATACCTCTCTCCCAATTATAAACTGAGACTTATTCATTTTAAGTATCTTCACAGACTTTATTGCACTCCTTGCAACTGGTCAAAATGGGTCTAAGACCTGATGCCAAATGTTGGAGATGCGCCTGCACACAGACATCCTTCCTCCACCTTGCGTGGTCCTGCCCACCCATATTGCGTTTATGAGACAAAGTATTTGACATAATTTATGAGGTAACCGGGAACCGGCTAGTGCGCTCCCCGCTGATAGTTTTATTAGGTTACGTGGCAGACACATCTTCGGTGACCAACCGTCTGTTGGCCATGATGCTCCTCCTGGCCAAGCGGCGAATTGCAATGCACTGGGGCTCACTCCAGACACCCACAGTAGACACTTGGATTCCCAGCATTACATACTGCCAGGAAATGCTATCAGCATATTGGGATCTCATGCCCATGTCGTCGAGACTCAAAGACATATGGGCCCCATTTGTGACATGGGCTAACACGCGCACTAAGAGGGTGTCCCCAGAATCCCCCCCGCGATGAGAAGACGTCAACTCCTGCCGCTGAAACGCTTGCCCCAAACATTCAAACACAATCCTAAGGTTGGTGGGGAGGTTGTTACATGATTACTATATACAGCGCACCCATGTGGATGTATACAGGCTTTACTGTGGCCTGCTCAGGGTAAACGTTATGCATGCCTTTCTATCTTATCACTGTTAACTGTTTGCTGTCATGTTAATTGTTTAATGCTGTGCACTATTTGACTCTAGAAATGTTGGAGCTGTTGTGTATCATTGCCCATCGTGCACACGGTCACTAAGTCTGCCCGTCATCATTTACCTTTTCTGTCATGGTTGTTGATTGCTCTTTTTTTGCTGTATATCGCTCTCAGCTGGAAAATCAATAAACAAAGTTTAAATATATATATATACATATCAATATATATATATATATATATATATATATATATATATATATATATATATATATATATATATATATATATATATATATATATATATATATATATATATATAATTTTTTAATGTTCAAGGGGGCGCACCAAAATAGTAGTCCAAAAGAAGTAAGTAGAAAAATGTTCTTTATTTATCTTTGTCCATTAAAAACACAAATCATCAATGAAGTATGCAACAAGTTCAGCCAACGCGTTTCACTCCCTACCCAGGAGTTTCTTCAGGGCACTGCAAATCTTTCAGGTGTATTGTGTTCGGGTACTTTCCCTATTTTCACGCTAGTTTTCTTTATTTTTTTTTCGTTTATTCCCTCCTATGTAGTTCTTTGATTCATGCAGTTTCTGGCTTCCCTTATGGTTGTCACGTTTTCAAAAGGCTTGATGTTTCTTGCCCTTGAGTCAATTCAGGTGGTCCACTGTGTGTCCATCCCTGGCCGTATTAGTGCAAAGTTGTTGCAATACTGTAGTTGCAGACGTTCGGTATCAGCGTCTCGGCATGGCTGGTTCCAGGCTCTCTTGCAGGAAAGGTACCTGAATGTCGAAGATCATCGGATCGTTCTTAAAGATGCTTTTGTATTGCTGAAGAGACTGGAAGACACCACTGAATGCCGGACATTGGTCAAAGAGGTGCACACAATTCTAATATTACAGAAAAATAACATGTAGGCAGGACTTAGATGTTGATAAAAATTAATGCCTATTTTTAGTATTTTGAAATGGAAAATGGTTGCTACAGAAGAACAGTAGCCTACAGTAGCTATCATCTACACAACAGTTTGTGATTGTGAAGTAGGTATTCCACTTCAAGAAACAGGCAATTTTTCTTCCCTCTTTTACAAGAAGAGATCTAAATGAGGAAGATGCATAACATTTGAGGAGGTGGAGAGGGAAACTGCCAACAAGTAGTATGAGAAATAGTTTCTTTCTGATGGTGCTCAATAGAATCTGTGTATGCTGTACTCCAGCCACTTAATACCCCAAAGGGGTACATTTTGCTTGCTGCACTTTGCATGGGGGGCTAATATTTATTATAAACCCTGGTTCTAAAACAAAACAGAGTACATTGAGTTTGAAGCAAGTGTACATGTTAGCCTCAGAAAGACGTTTGGGACACTTTGTTCTTCCCACTTCATCTATCAATATCAGGATGTGGCAATAATAACCCGCCTTGAAGAGAATCTCTACTGCAGTTGAACTTCAAAAAATTGACACATTCGTATTCAACAAACTATAGCTTAGTTGCCTTATTTGGCAAGGATAACATTCTTGCACACAAGTCTGAATGATGTCAATGGGTGGATTGAGAAAACCGAGTTATGGTGTGCATCGTATACAATAACTGACAAATTTCACTGGTTTTGGAGTGGGGGTGCTGATATCAATGTTACAGCAAAAAACACAAGATGATGGACGGAATGTTGCACAATGGCAAAACATTCACCCCAGTCACAGATCTGGATTTAATCCATCCTTATTTTGCTCACCAAGCCACACCAGTTCAGACATGGCCATATGCAAATTAGTCTTGACCCTGTGGCTCATGGGAACAGTCCAGACCGAACTGCCAAGCCATGTCTTCCCTGGACCGGAAACAAGCATCCTGGGACTGGTTTCGGATTCATAATCCTCATCAGCCAGGCTAGCTTGAATCCAGTGGCCAAGTGAACAAGGGACTCACGTCTGAGCAAACCTTAGCAGGGTATGCTCAGACGTGAGTCCCTTGCTCACTTGGCCACTGGATTCAAGATAGCCTGGCTGATGAGGATTATGAATCCGTACCTGCCAGTACCCCTTGCAGAAATCTAGAGTGCTGATGTACTGAGCTCTCCCCAACCTTTCAATCATCTTGGCTACCCTGGGTAAAGGGTAGGCTTCAAACTGGGATATTTTGTTGACTTCTCTAAAGTCAATACAAAATATTATAGAGCCGTGCGGTTTCGGAACAATAACAATAGGCGAGCTCCATTCACCGGTTGAGGGTTCTATGATACCCATATTCAGCATTTGCTGGACTTCCTTTTCAATCTCCTCCCTCCGGGATGCGGGTATTCAATATGGTTGCAACCACACAACCCTCTGTGGCTCGGTTTGGATGACATGTTGAATTAACGAGGTTCTCCCCGGGGTGAGGGAGAATACGGTATACACTCAAAATATGGAGTTTTTAATACCGATTTTCATTAATATTGATTAAAAGATATAGAATGGACACAATATCGACTGGACAGAGTATAGACTACAAAAATATCGAACAGGATAGCATTAATATTGAATAAAAAATATAGAATGGACATAATATCGAATGGACAAAATATAGACAACAAAAATATAGAATGGACAGAATATACACAACAAAAAAATAGAATGGACAGAATGTAGTCTACAAAAATATAGAATGGACAGAATATAGACTACAAACATATAGAATGGACAGAATATAGACTACAAAAATATTGAACTTGAGGTAAGTAAGTTAATATCAATTTGTAAAGTGTTTTTATGTTAGTATATAATTGAAAAGTGTATATTTATTTTATTATTTATATTAGTTATTTATTTTTATGGTATTTAATTTTTGCGTAATATAATTCCATAGCGGGTTGTGGGTTTATAGGGGAATAGGGTGGGAAGTAATTTAATTATAATTAATGAAATATGTTGATTTATTTATTGGTATTTATGATGAATTAATTGTTAAATATTAATTGTTAATTATTTAACATATAATTGGTAATTAATTTTAATTAATTGATATATATGTTAATTTTAGTAATTTATTTTCTGTAGCGGGTTGTGGGTTTATAGGGGAATAGGGTGGGAAGTTATTTAATTATAAATAATTAAATATGTTAATTTATCTATTTGTATTTATTTTGAATTAATTGTTAATTATTAATTGGTAATTAATTAAAATATAATGGGTAATACATTTTAATTAATGTATTAATTAATAATTATGTTAATTTTATTAATTTATTTTCTGTAGTGGGTTGTGGGTTTATAGGGGAATAGGGTGGGAAGTAATTTATTTGTAAAAAATTCAACTTTTAAATTCTTTTTTTATCTAATTTTAATTATTTTTTAATTGTTAATTAATTTATTGTTAATTGGTAAATAATTTGTATTAGTATGTAATTATTTTTAATAAGTAACTTTTTATTTGTATTTTTAATTGATTAATGAATATATTATATAAAAGTGTTAATTATTTTAATTAATTTGTAATTGGTATTAATATTTATTTTATTTTTATTTATATATGAAGTATTTACTTTCCCTACTGTTGGACTCACTGTAGTGGGAATAGTAATGTTTACCCTCCTGCTATCCAACGCTTTCTCTACTGTTGCACTCACTGGAGTGGGAATAGTAATTATTACCCCTACGCTATCCAATGCTTTCCCTACTGTTGTACTCACTGGAGTTGGAAAAGTAATTTTTACCCCTATGCTATTCAATGCTTTCCCTATTGTTGCACTTTCTGGAGTGGGAACAGTAATTTTTACCCTCCCGCTATCCAACGCTTTCCCTACTGTTGCTCTAACTGGAGTGGGAATAGTAATTTTTACCCCTACACTATTCAACGCTTTCCCTATTGTTGCACTCTCGGGATTGGGAATAGTAATTTTTACCCTCCCGCTATCCACTGCTTTCCCTACAGTTGCACTCATTGGAGTGGGAATAGTAATTTTTACGCCCACGCTATTCAACGCTTTTCCTACTGTTGCACTCACTGGAGAGGGAATAGTAATTTTTACCCCTACGCTATCCAACGCTTTCCTTACTGCTGCACTCTCTGGAGTGGGAATAGTAATTTTTACCCCTACGCTATCTAACGCTTTCCCTACTGTTGCACTCTCCGGAGTGGGAATAGTAATTTTTACCTCTACGCTATCCAACGCTTTCCCTACTGTTGCACTCTTTGGAGTGGGAATAGTAATTTTTATGCCTACGCTATCCAACGTTTTCCCTACTGTTGCACTCACCGGAGTTGGAATAGTCATTTTTACCCCTACGCTATCCAACGCTTTCCCTACTGTTGCACTTTCTAGAGTGGGAATAGTAATTCTTACCCTCCCGCTATCCAACGCTTTCCCTACTGTTGCACTCACTGGAGTGGGAATAGTAATTTTTACCCCTACGCTATCCTACGCTTTCCCTACTGTTGCACTCACTGGAGTGGGATTAGTAATTTTTACCCTTACGCTATCCAATGCTTTACCTACTGTTGCACTCTCTGGAGTGGGAATAGTAATTTTTACCCTCCCACTATCCAACGCTTTCCCTACTGTTGCACTCACTGGAGTGGGAATAGTAATTTTTACTGCTACGCTATCCAATATTTTTTCTACTGTTGAACTCACTGGAGTGGTAATAGTAAATGTAACCCTCTCGCTATCCTATGGTAAATATATTGTATATTTTGTATTAATACTATGTTTATATATATATATCAGTCATGTGATCAAGCACTCTGGGAAGCGTGAAACGCGTCGTGATGACTGGGAGCACGGTAACTAAATAAATTATTTTTGCACTTATCTTGGGTCCGCGTCCGTATTTGCAGCCTGGAGAAAGCCTGTGCCTTGCCGGATTATCCTTGGAATATATATATATATATATATATATGCCTTACCTGCTTGTTGGTCCAATTAAAGGCTTTTCCGGCATTTCCCTGTGTGGCCTCTTCCTACAGTTCGTCTGGAGGGTTGGTGGACATATATATATATATATATATATATATATATATATATATATATATATATATATATATATATATATATATATATATATATATATATATATATATATATATATATATATATATATATATATATATATAAATCCATGCAAACAATCTCGAACCTCCAACCAGTGGCGAACAAAGACCAGTGAATCCCAAGGTAAGGCAAGATGTTATTGCACTTATTGCACCAGTTTCAAAACGCACGCAGCGGACTGACGCGTTTCAGGCAGTTGCCCTTGATCACAGTGAAATGCAATATTGAAAGCCTTATTCTTATATGCTGTGGAATACACCATGTGAAATAATGAAAATAAACAACATACTATAGAGTTAGCATGACTCCCCCAAAATGTTATATATGTATATATATATATATATATATATATATATAACAGGGAGGGCACTTGCTCTGACACACCTTTGAAAAATAAATATTGCACTGCTGGCACTTTGATCGGTGTTGTGGCTTCGATGATTTAACATCTAACTGATCGAATGGTGCAGTGGAGGAGGCGGGACTTCTGTGCTCATAAACCGCCACACCCTTGCCTATTTAATCCAATTCCTCTGAAGAAGTGGTCCACCCACGAAACGCGTCAGGAAAGGAAACAGGAAACATGGACACATTTCCTTTGGTTGCGAGGCTCCACCACTGCTGTACCCTGCATTAAAGATTGATGGCAAAAAACTCACCTGTCCAGAGGTTCTTCCATACCAGGCACCTTGTGTTTTTGATATTGAGCGGCATCGCCTGAGCCGCGGGAGTTACCCTGGTGCCGTTTTCGGCATTTCTGCAGTGACGCCAAAGGACGCCGCTGCTTATGAGGACAGGTGCCGATTTTCTGCAGACATTTGAGGCAGCGGTGTTTGGGACCTTTCACCATAACCCACTGGGGTTCTCACTACTGAACACTTCGAGCAGGGACAGGCTAGCTCACTAGAGCAAGAATGAACTTTGAAGTTTTCGAATGTCTTGTACTTCGTTTACCAGCATGCCACTGTTGTGGCCACGCCCACTGAGGCGGGACTTCTGTGCTCATAAACCGCCACACCCTTGCCTATTGAATCCAATTCCTCTGAAGAAGTGGTCCGCCCACGAAACGCGTCAGGAAAGGAAACATGGACACATTTCCTTTGGTTGCGAGGCTCCACCACTGCTGTACCCTGCATTAAAGAATGATGGCAAAAAACTCACCTGTCCAGAGGTTCTTCCATACCAGGCACCTTGTGTTTTTGATATTGAGCGGCATCGCCTGAGCCACGGGAGTTACCCTGGTGCCGTTTTCGGCATTTCTGCAGCGACGCCAAAGGACGCCGCTGCTTATGAGGACAGGTGCCGATTTTCTGCAGACATTTGAGGCAGCGGTGTTTGGGACCTTTCACCATAACCCACTGGGGTTCTCACTACTGAACACTTCGAGCAGGGACAGGCTAGCTCACTGGAGCAAGAATGAACTTTGAAGTTTTCGAATGTCTTGTACTTCGTTTACCAGCATGCCACTGTTGTGGCCACGCCCACTGAGGCGGGACTTCTGTGCTCATAAACCGCCACACCCTTGCCTATTGAATCCAATTCCTCTGAAGAAGTGGTCCGCCCACGAAACGCGTCAGGAAAGGAAACAGGAAACATGGACACATTTCCTTTGGTTGCGAGGCTCCACCACTGCTGTACCCTGCATTAAAGATTGATGGCAAAAAACTCACCTGTCCAGAGGTTCTTCCATACCAGGCACCTTGTGTTTTTGATATTGAGCGGCATCGCCTGAGCCGCGGGAGTTACCCTGGTGCCGTTTTCGGCATTTCTGCAGCGACGCCAAAGGACGCCGCTGCTTATGAGGACAGGTGCCGATTTTCTGCAGACATTTGAGGCAGCGGTGTTTGGGACCTTTCACCATAACCCACTGGGGTTCTCACTACTGAACACTTCGAGCAGGGACAGGCTAGCTCACTGGAGCAAGAATGAACTTTGAAGTTTCCGAATGTCTTGTACTTCGTTTACCAGCATGCCACTGTTGTGGCCACGCCCACTGAGGCGGGACTTCTGTGCTCATAAACCGCCACACCCTTGCCTATTGAATCCAATTCCTCTGAAGAAGTGGTCCGCCCACGAAACGCGTCAGGAAAGGAAACAGGAAACATGGACACATTTCCTTTGGTTGCGAGGCTCCACCACTGCTGTACCCTGCATTAAAGATTGATGGCAAAAAACTCACCTGTCCAGAGGTTCTTCCATACCAGGCACCTTGTGTTTTTTATATATATATATATATATATATATATATATATATATATATATATATATATATATATATATATATATATATATATATATATATATCCAAGCAAACAATCTCGAACCTCCAACCAGTGGCGAACAAAGACCAGCGAATCCCAAGGTAAGGCAAGATGTTTTATTGCACCAGTTTCAAAAAGCACGCAGCGGACTGACGCGTTTCAGGCAGTTGCCCTTGATCACAGTGAAATGCAATATTGAAAGCCTTATTCTTATATGCTGTGGAATACACCATGTGATTAATGAAAATAAACAACATACTATAGAGTTAGCATGACTCCCCCAAAATTTTATATATATATATATATATATATAAAACAGGGAGGGCACTTGCTCTGACACACCTTTGAAAAATAAATATTGCACTGCTGGCACTTTGATCAGTGTTGTGGCTTCGATGATTTAACATCTAACTGATCGAATGGTGCAGTGGAGGTCTACGCCTGTTTAGACCGCAGCGAGAAGCGGTCGGGATTCCTTTCATATATATATATATATGTTTTAAAAAATATATATATTTATTTATATTAGTTATTTATTAATTGTAATGTTATTTAAGTACTTTAAGTTTGTTTAAGTTAGTTATATTTATTATTTCATTTATTTTAAATGACTTTTAACTATTTAAAAAATTCGATATTTTGACTATCTATATTTTTTACAACGATATTTTTGATTCGATATTTTTGTACTTACCTGTTTGGAGATAGGAAGTCGAAATTTTGGCATTCTATATTTTTTACTCGATATTTTTGTAGTTCTATATTTTTGCCATCAATATTGTTTCAGTGATCCGGAGAATATATCCTGAAGGGGGGGTAAATAAGCTCTCAACGCTGGTCGTTGTTCTCGGGGTAGATCGGGATCTATACTTTGTTGAAATAAGGAGTCATTGTTGTCTACTATCCCCATTAAAGTTGGTCTGCTTCCTTCCCATCTTTTTAGCAGCTTGATGTGATATATTTGGGTGTTCTTTTTATTCCCTGGATGTAGTTTGAGACAATATGTAACAAGAGTTACCTGATCAATCATTTTATATGGGCCTTGCCACTGACCCAAGAGCTTATGTTCGGACGTAGGTCTCATTATCAGCACCCAATCTCCTATGTTTAGGGTGTGTTCTTTCTTTTTTTGTCATATTGCTTCTTTTGGGCTTCCTGGGCTTATTCTAAGTGGTCCTTCACTATACTATGCATTTTATGCAGGCGTGTTTTTAGCCCAAATATATATTCAGGAAGGGGTTTAGCCCCTCTGGTTCTTCTTCCCACTCCTCTCTCATCATGGGAAGCATGGTTTGTGGCTGCCTCCCATACAGTAACTCTAAGGTGGAATAACCTGTGCTTTACTGCTGTTTAAATCAGAAAGAAAACAAGGCTAAGGGTAGCATGTCTTCCCAGTTTTTTCAGTGTGATCTTTAGGGTCGCATTATATCTCTCTACCACCCCATCCATTTAGGGGTGGTATGTTGCAGTACTTATCTGTTTTATACCTAGTTGTTGACATACTTACTTCAGTAACCAAGAGACAAAGGGTGTTCCCCGTTCTGTTAAAATCTTTATGGAGAATCCTACCCTCCAAAAAATATTAATCATTGCCTTTGCGATCTGTGTTGCGTAGGGCTACAGCCTCGAGAAAGCGGGTAGCATAATCAACTCAGACCAAACCAAATGGACATCCACTATGGGTGGGAAGGAGAGGTCCTATGATGTCCATCCCAACTCTGGAAAAAGGCTCATCTATTATTGGTAGGGGCCTCAGGGGGACCTTGGTAGGTTGTCTTTGGCTATTCTTCTGACATATTGGGCACTCCCTACAGTACTTTCGGACCTGATGGTAGACACCAGGCCAGTAAAAGTTCTCTATGATGGCTTTTTCTGTTTTTTTCTCCCCCAAAATGACCTCCTAACAAATGGCTGTGTGCAAGGAACAAGACTTGTTCTCGATACTGCTGGGAAACCAACAATTGTGGAGATTGGCCTTGTCCTCCTATATGGAACAGTAGCCCCTTCCTTTCCAAGAAAATGGGACCCACTTGATTAGTATTTTCTCGAGTTGAAGATCTTTTCCATGCTTCTTACAAGCTAGGGTCTTCTCTCTGTGCTGCCTGAAATCGTCAATCATGCTTCCAGAGGTCAGTAGCCACTGGTTTTGATAGGGCTACACTTGTCCATTCCCGCTTTTCTCCTTTCTTCTGTTTCCTAGTTTTCTTTGGTTTACTGGGTAGTATGTCTAACTTGCCCAGTTGGGAGAAGGGGGGAGTTTCTCTCCACTCCTCTTCATTCCTACTTTCTTGAATAAGTTGGTTCAGGTGTGGATAGTTATTCCCCAATATCAGGGGTTCTGGTAACTTGGGGATGAGACCTACTTTAAGGGCTATTTGTTCCTTAGACGGTGTATGCTGCACACAGACCTCAATCGAAGGATGCCGCTTTTGGTCCCCATGTACACACTGGTTATTCACTTGACCTGTAAAGGCACGGACCTCTCCAGAAATAGGACCAGGCTGCATTACACTTTGGTGACAGCCTGTGTCCACATGTGCCGTTCTGTTCTCTCCGTTAATTGTCACCTCTCAATGAAACTACCGGGGGTCTTTGAGTTTTGTGGGTGTACAAAAAACTGACCTGCTAAGACTAATGTCCATAGGTTCCTCCTTCTGGGGACACACCCGGGCGATAGGGCCTTGTTATCCACAGTGGAAACACAACAGTCTCGGAGCGGTGTGAGGCCATACAGGTACAACCGGGAAATCTGTCAGCAGTAGAACGGTCTCTGTCTTCTTATGGTGGTGTGTTCTTGGTGGACTTTGGCAGAGCACCCCCTAAAGGTCTCCACGGGGCATCTTCTTATCCCCTCTGGATTTCCTGTGCCCTACTATAGGCGCTTGTGATCTCTACAGCTCTTTCAAGGGTTAAGTGGGTGTGATATCTGACTCACTTTTGTATGGGAGGGTGCAGGGATGATAGATATTGTTCCAGGTATACTTTTTCCATAATATCTTCCTTTGTAGAGGTTCTAGGTTGTGACCAGCGATCCGTCATATCTCGAACACGATAGTACAAGGCTCTAGGTGTCTCTAGGGGTCCTTCCTTGATTTGGCGTGGCCGGATCCTATATGTCTCCTCGTCCACTCCCATCCGTTCCAAAATACTTTTCTTGACCTCCTCATATGATGGTAACCCAAACGGGTTAGTTGCCTGGTGAGCGGCTTGGAGGTCACCTGTAAGGAGTGTTCCCAGATATTGTCCCCACTGATTAGACGGCCAGGTGGCAGCTCTTGCCATTCGCTCGAAATTGGAGAAGAAGAAATCTGGGTCCTCCCCAGCAACCTATTTTTGCAATACAACTGACGGGAGAGTGGCTTGGCTTTGTGGTTGCCCCAAGGCGTCTGCTAGTTTCTGGACCATGGTTTCTTGTGTTTGGTTTTGTTAGTCTGAGTCTTGTGTAACCTTGTGTAACCTTTCGCAATCTCCTTCAGCTGCAGAAAGACCGAGTCGTGTGACTCTCCATAATCAGGCCCAGCTTTTCTTGATTTCCTGCCATCTTCTTTAAGGCGGCTGCCGTGTTCCTTGATCCCATTTCTGATACCACTTGTGGGAGGGATGGGAAGGGAAAAAACTAGGAAGCCGGATTATGGCTCAATTTTTACAGCTTTTTGTCTTTAAACAAAAATTAACAAAGTGAAGGAAAAAGAAATTCTCCATTGAACTATAGTCCTTCGTTATTTCTAAGTTCCTCAGAGGTTTATGATGAATTTCCAAACTTCTGCCCCTTTTTTGAATCCTGGTAATATTAGGCTTGGTCTCTCTTTTACTGTTCACTTAACGTCTTCTCTCTTCTCCTTCCTTTCTAGGTTCCAGTGCTGGAGACGGACAAACCCCAGGAGGCTCAGATAAAAACAGAAGAGAAGGCGGTGAGAATCAAGGTCTTCTTTTATTCTTTTCTATAGGAAAGACCGCCACCAAACCAACAATACGTGCCCATAGAATATAGGGCTTTTATAAGGTGAGGAAAGGCTGTGTGGAGTTCGATAAGGCAGCGCACATACATGCACTCAGGTTCCCCTCTCCCTGTCTTTCCCTTTCTGAGCCAGGGAACACAATTTCCCGGCCAAGTGGTATTTAGTTATTAGGTCGGGAGGGGGAAGAACTTTGTGTGAACAATAACATTTTGAAGTTGAAATTCAAAAAAAATCAAAAGAAGAGTCTTTAGCCTTTATAACGAAAAGTTTGTTATGTCTTGTGAGGTAATGCAGCGCAATAAAGGAGTCAGTTATCACCCTCTCCTCCCCCTCTCCTGTCCGAACACTCACTGCGATTGCCGCTACTCTCGTGAGATGCAACAGCTCTGTATCAGCCCTCCTGAGGGGTCCACCACTCTTCAGACCAGCTCTTCACAACTTTGTCTTCTTGGATCCTCTCAATCTTCAAGGATTTGCAATTGGCGTATGGAGTCCTCTCTCTTCGCATTCGGTGTCTTGACCCCTCTTTACGCTGTTCCTCAACATCCTTAGTTTTCGACTCCCTGCTTCCGTTCGTCATTCTGGCTCCACCCCACTTCCTAGGCTGGATTCTCCTCTTCAAGGCCGCCTCTCTCAGCTGATTGGCCTCCCAGTGAGGAGGACTTGGTGTCAACTTGCACAGAGGAGGTCAAAAGTTTAACCATTTGGTCACTTCCCCTTTTCTGTTCCTGCCCATGCTCTGCCCCAGCTCCAGGGAAAACGGCACTAGGTAGGGATCGGGGCTCCGGTCGTGTCTCTCCCTCACAGTCACTGATTCTTTGTTTAACCTCAGTAAGTTTTAAATCCAATCCAGTCCACTTATCTACAATTCTTTGAAGCGTCGCAGTAGTATCTGCCATAAAAGGTTGTATATTTCTCAATTTGTCCATAATATCCTCTATCGGCAGAGGCAGAGGTGATTTGTTTGGAAAAGCGGGGTCCTTAATAACCCTTTTATTGGCAGACTTTTCTGTTGGCATGAGAAGTAGTAGAAGCCTGAACTTTAGTTGAATATGTATGCTGCATAACGGTAAACACCAGAGAGCAACAGCTTTTCTCCTAGTCACTTAGTAGCCGCCATGGCTCAATTGGAACTAAATGCACAGCAGATGACTCGATAGTCTATTGAAAGTTGTCTTATTATGTGAATACTAATAAAGAAAAATTCATAATGTGTGTGTGTGAAATGTTTTTTTTGTAAATTTTCGGCAGGATTCGCGAACACAGCGCCAATCCTGATGAAAATGTAAATGCTTTTTCTGACCTTCTGCGCAGGGACGCCTTGAGCAGGCCTTGGGGATCAGAGTGTTTCTACCCTGCCCCCTTATCTTTTTTTTAAATCATTTTTGACCCTCTTGCTTGTGACTCGATTCAACCGAGTCACAAGATGGCTGCCAACACTTCTTGGTTTGGAATGTTGGCAGCCAATCAGAAGGAAGCTTGTGATCCGGAGGGTTCGCGGATCCACCGCAGTCACCAGATATCGATATTTGCTATTTTTAAATTTCTCAGGAACTACTGAACGGATTTACATAATTTAAAGCAAAGAGAGCACTCTGGACCAAGCGCTACCTTTCTGCCACATTAGGTTTAATTACGTACAGCAGTTCGGGCTGTAGCCACGACAAAATTTCATATGGAACTTAGCATGGACAAAATATGTTTTGGGACTCCACTTTTTTCTCGGCCCCTGTTTGATGAATCACCCGAAACTTTTGAGACGGGAGCTGACTGGAGCTGGACATTTGTTTTGCACATTTCACAAAGATTCGTCAAACAGTGCCAAAGATATTAGCAAATCAAAGAAATGCTTTTCCTCTAACTATAACTACCTACTGGAGCCCCAGACCTTAACAGGGCGGCCAGTGTCTCAGGAACTAAGCTTCCCGAAAATAAAAGCACACGCTTTCTCCTTTGTCTCTCCTTGACAAGAAGTACACCGGCTCAGGCTGTGTGTATTAAACTGGTTTTATTCCATAAAGACATGCAGGCAAGAGGCTCACATTCCCTACGCGTTTCAGCTCTAACAAGCCTTGGTCATAAGAAAAGTATCTCTGTATTAAAAAATGCCCATGTGGTTTTTAAGGCAGGCCGTATTTCCGCTTCAGAGCGCGCATGGGGAAACAGTAAAACAACTTTTTAATTCAGGAACAGTAGCGTTATTCAATATTTTCCCTTCGATGTTCCACGTTAAAAACCCTATTTATAATTCGTAAAATGTTTCCCATTGTGAAAAATGTCCTGTGTGCCCTATATGCACTTTCAGCTTGTGCATCTACTTTGAACTTTATTTAAACACAACAGCCAGCAATAGGAAAATCATACCTTTCGGCATCTTTACTTGCCTTCCCATGTTTCCCTTGAAATATTGATAATGTGACGTTTATCACAAATATGTGCCGGAGCTTCATGGTAGTTTAATCAGAAAGACCGGAGTCGTGTGATTCTAGATAGTCACGTAATGGGTGCCAAATATCCCTGGGCCGTGATGTGGGGGGTTGGAGGGTGGCTGATACTTCGCTGGTGGTATCACTATAACTCTTATCATTGAACCAGTCTGAGGGGCAGATTTACAAGCCCCTTGCACCTCTTTTACGCTGCCATTGCATCACTTTTGTGACGCAGCGGCGGGGCAAATCCAGCGCCACGGTGCAGGGTACTTACAATGTGACGCACCTGCGAGATGCTTCACGTTGTAAAGACCTGCGCCACAAGCTGGCCATGTAGATGAATGGGACACTCTTATGGGTCAACGTGCATACTCCACGTGAAAAGGAGCTATAGTAAGAGAAGAATCAGTTGTGTACACCTAAAAGGGTGGCAACACCCCAGCAGACGGCACCCGCCTGTATAAGGGAGCTGCAATAAAGCATTGGAGCCGGTTATGTATAGCGTAATAACAATTAGCCCTCTCAGTTGGCCAGGAGTGCATAATGTATTCGGCAGTTCACATTGGCCTACATATATCAAAGAGAGTAAGGAAGCAGAGTGCAGAGGAGCAGTCAATCATCACTTTGATAGTAATATTGATTGCTATTAGTAAATCAGTTTTCAACTTCTCTGTTGGTAAACTTTCTTCCTGTGACAAACTGATGTTTTGGTGTGTGGTGTTCAACTTCCGTAGAGCCTTCAGTTTGATTTTGTAGAATGCATCAATACAATCTATATATTCTTATCTGGGACAATGTTTGAATTTAACTTTTAATCCATGCTTTACAGTTATAATCAATAATCTATGCTCCAGGTTAAAGTAGTTGAGCCTCTCTTGCAGATACCTTGTATTCCAATTGATAATTACTTGCTATGGTAATCAAATTCTGAAACTCTTAAAACAGTATCATTCTTAGTACTGTTAGACTTATTTTTCTGCTGTTATCCGACTGGTGTAGCAAATAGTTTGTTGTGCAACTTGATGAAACCTTTAAATATCTTTTGATATCAAAAACTCTGGGGAAGCGTTTATGGTGGCTAAAATGTTGGACAAAGTTTAGGAAAGCTCCTGCGCAGTGCTCCTGGAGCCTACCACTCTCTGGCCGCAGCCATCGCCATTCTAGCTAATTCCTGGTAGACGTAAATGGTGGAAGATCTCACAGGAGTGCAAAGTGCCCCAGCGGCACAGGGCAACTTTTAGATCATGTGGCCCAGGGAGAGGGTGGGCCTTGAGGACTGAGGCATGCTTGCTGAGTCACGGTGATTGGTGGGCTGGAGCGCTGACAGTGGCAGGTCATGATACTGGGGACTGCTGGGCCTGCGAGGGATTGGCATTGACCCTGACCTGCCTTCTGGAGGCTCCAGCTTCTGTGCCCTGGAATTGCTGTGGCAGGTGGTCAGAGGCCTGCTGTGGCAGCTTTTGAATTGCCCTGGAATTTGGCGCGCTCCTGGGTGAGAGCATGTGTCTGCTTCCTTAACTGGATGGACTGGTTTACTGTTATCGCCCCAAGCCTCATAATAGGATGAGCACTATGGCAAAGGGTTGTGGTTAGACTGATATGGGTCTATTCTGCTTTTGCCGCTTCCTACTATATTGTCCTAACCTAGGCTAAAAACTGAGTCATTCACCTGCAGCAGGGTTGAAGATTGCTTTAGATGAACACTAGTGTGTGAACAGAAGTGTGGGTGTAGTGGACCATGCTTACCTTCTTGCTGTCACGAGGGATGCCCGGATTGGCCAATACAGGCATTATTGTGACTATTGCTACTATTGTATAATAAACAACAAAGGAGTGACTGTGATACAAAAAAAGAATAAATGTGATAGTTGGAAGGTTTGTTAAAAATAAACTCCGCTGTACGCCGCACGCGTGATCAATGCTCACACGCGTGTAGAGCACACAACGGGGTAGTCTCAAAATCCCTGGTTATGCCCAAGAGACTATCCTCAACTTGGAGAAGAGTCTAGGGGCTTGTTGGTCACCCAATCGTGGGTGGAGGGAGAAGACCCTACTTCTTTGAAGGACCTTCAATCACAAAACCGGACTAGAGGTGGGATTAGAACGGGGACTCGAACCCCTAAACTTAGTGCTATAAGCACCGACTCACCCACCTCCCATGAGAGATCATTCAATCAACCCCGTTAGCCCACACACCTTTGTTGCTAAATCAACCAGTGACGCAGGGTTTAGCCCCCGGCGTCATAGACCCACGAGGGCCGGGCTAACCACGCAGGGGCATTGGGGATATAATCAGATTGTCCCCAGTCTCCCTGCACCTCCGGGAGACACTTCCATTATAGCCACTCATTGCTCGGTTCTGAAATATCGTCATGAGGAATCATAACCAACCCCTACTTTCCTCTGGTTTGACCTATAACTTGCTTCATTTGGTCTGGGCCCCTTTGATTTGTGTACTGGTAATTAATTTAATATTTTTGTTTTAAAAAACGGACCCGAGTCGCGATCGGATCGGGGACTCGAACCCCTAAGCTTGGTGTTGCAAGCACCGATCCGCCCACCTCCCACGTGGGATTACTCAACCAATCCCGCTGGCCCCCACACCCTCACTGCCAAATCATCCGTAGACGCGGGGCGTTGCCTCCGACGTCATGGACACACGAGGGCCGAACCATCCAATCAGGGGAATTGTGAACATAAACAGACCGGCGACTAGCTTCCTGCATTTCCGGGAGACAGTCGCTGACCGTGTAGGTACACGGAGGGGAGCCGCGTGCACTAAAGTAAGTTGAATCTCCACCCTACCACAAAGGCGAGCACTCGCATCTTTTTCTTAACGACCTTTCCTATTTACTATTTCTTATAGAAATACGCCGCGTGAAGACATCCCACGCTGTCATTCCCGTAGGGGCGCAACCATGTCCCTTTTGAAGTGAGTCTCTACAGGAACTTCTTTCTCACTCACGTTGATTTAAAAATCGCTTTTGCTTGCTTGTCACGCTGTGAGAGTGACTTCCTTCTCGTAGTGTGGGCTTATGGTTCTCCATTAAGATCTTAGAATACACTTGCAAATACTCTTCAAAAACACTGTGGCTCACCAACTTCACCGCTTTTAGAATGAAAAGCGAATGGTACTTTGCTCGCTCCTAATGATTAGGGAGCACTATCCGGACACGGACCTATTTGCAGGGACGGTCCTATTGGCTAATTTAGAAGCACCTAAATTAAGGATTCTAAGGTAGTTTTGGTGGCACATGGTGGCACAAAAAAGATGCATGATGCCCAGACCTACCTATATGTGACAACTATTGTTGATCAAAACTTCAGAAATGAAGATAGTAATCCACCTTCTTCATGTCTATATGTTGTGGCCTTGTCTGTCCCTTTTTTGTTCCCACAGGTCTTCTCATACATCCCTACCAAGTGTGTAGTGTGGTGTTGACGGATATTTTCCGTGTAATTTCACTGTATATATATTTTTCACACTTAGAGCCTCTCGGGAGGGTGCGCCTTAGCGCGCGCATACCACCGGAGGACTTTTATATAGGTCCTGAAGCAAGCTGAGCGACACGCTATAAACAGCTGAAACATGTCGACCAATCTATGCCTCTGAATTAGGATTCCGGTTCCTTAATTAAGAACCTGGGTAGTCCGCTCACTTTGTTTTTAATTAATGCGGGGTGGCCATTATTAAAAAAATTTCTAAAGGCACAACCCTTGCATTTTTTTAATTTTTGACACATTTGCACAATCACAGTTAGTCACCTCTTAATTTGGGCACTGTTGCACTCACCACATCCTGCTCCGCTGTAACCAGGCATCGTAGCACGCTGGGGAGACATTCGGTCACCCCAGCGGGGACCCGATGATGAAGCATGTCACTAACTAGTGGTGAGTGAGGGTCCTTCAAAGAAGTAGGGTCTTCTCCCTCCACCCACGATTGGGTGACCAACAAGCCCCTAGACTCTTCTCCAAGTTGAGGATAGTCTCTTGGGCATAACCAGGGATTTTGAGACTACTCCGCTGTGTGCTCTACACGCGTGTGAACATTGATCACGCGTGCGGCGCACAGCGGAGTTTATTTTTAACAAACCTTCCAACTATCACATTTATTATTTTTTTGTATCACAGTCACTCCTTTGTTGTTTATTATACATTGAACCGGGGTACAGGAGTGTCTACGCCCTACCTCTCTTGTTGATATTAAATATGGCTACTATTGGTCACCTCGTGGACTGCAGCTGGGGCACATTTGGCTTGGTGCTGGGGAGACGTCTCTCAACATGGTTCCAGTGTATCTGCCGTATTAATGCCGGAGACTCTTAGCCTGCGCCACTGTGATGGACTGTACCACTCATGGGGTCAGGATGCTCGCACTTTGGTCTCTAGCTACTTTCTTGCTGAATGTGACCAGGGGTGGCAAATGGGCCAGTCAGCGGCTACTCACAACTTGTTCCCATATCAGGACCCTATCCTATGAACGCAGACTCACCCGCATCCTTTCACACCCTACTGCAGGTGATACCCCACAATTTATTTTAACCACAGGATTTGGTGCCAAGGGAAAACTCAGGTCAGCAGGGCTAGACACTGAACTGTTGGTGGAGGCTCAGCAGAACACACCGTGGACCATACAAATTGGATGCCATCCTCGAGGCGTTTGTCACAACTACATCCTCCATGTAGGCGAAAATAGATGCTGTTGTCATTGATCTTGGCCTGTTGCAGGACAAACAAAAATGGATGACTGAAAGGGTCATATTATCTGAATGAGAACTACAAGAACAGACATTGTATGCAGCAGCAGCTCTAGGATGTGACGGACTTTCATGTACTGATCATCGGAGGATGTAGAGGGCTACTCATGGTGCAGCAACATGAGGGTGGGTGGAATGCCTGAAGGCTCGGAGGGGTAGGACATTGTCAAATTCTGGAAGAATTATATCAAGACCATATTGGTGCCTCACAAATGCTCTACGTTGGGTTCCTGCTCGCAGACACACTCTTGGAGCCCTTCCAAGGCTTGTTGTTGCCAAGCTGACAGATAAAATACTGCAGGCTGCCATACAAGATGGTTGCATTGAAATGGACAGTTACCAACTATTGGTCCTCCCTGATTTTACGCTTACCCTCGGCATTACTGGGCTTTCCTTTTAGGAGGAAAAAGAAAGCTTAGAGAGACAGGACTGAAATATTTTCAGCTTTTTCCTGTGGAGCTTGTGACAGGTCAAAATGTATTCTTCACTGAATCAGAGGTGGCTCGGGACTCTGCCTGTGAAGAGGTGTCTTGCCGCTCAGCTGAGTGCCCCCCTTTAATTGGAGCATCAAAAGGCTGAACACAAGCGCAGACGATACCGATTGAAACCTGGTGGGCCTTGCTCTGTGACATCACCTATTCGTGGGAGCAAGTCCTGGAAAGCCATTACATTCCTCTAGTTAAAGTGGACTCCGCAAGGAACCTGTTAGGGGCCCGGGCTTCCATTTCAGCTGATACCTCTGTTGGCAAAGATAGCTCCTTCCATTTGTCATCTCTCCGTCACTGATGATCCCCTCCCCCAAGTACTGACCCGTCTGTCTGCTGATGAACTCCTGTGATGGAGGGTTCTCCACTGGATTGGCTAGAATGTGCTGCTCTGCTTTAATAATTACAGGCTTCTGATTTATATAATACTATGCCCTTGCTCGCTTCCTCCACTCCTTTCCTAGGTGCTTGGTAATGCTGTGGTTAGAATCATCCCAGACTTTTCCATTTTAGGGCTACTCAGCACACACAGCTAGGCAGCCCTGGTATATTTCTCGCTAGCACTGCCTCCCTAACTGTGAATTATGGCCGGGGTGCATGGAAGCCCCTGGGTAAGACCCTTACTTGTCGCTGGCTGCATAACAACCCCCAAATGCAATTGCGTAGATTCGTAGTATTCTTGGATGGTTGACAGTTTACCTTCTGTCCTCAGTATTGTTGCTCTACAGTTTTGTTTACCACTGGTAAGAATTAGGTTGGTCCTTAATAGTATTCCTGGATGGTTGACAGTTTACCTTCTGTCCTCAGTATTGTTGCTCTACTGTTTTGTTTACCACTGGTAGGGATTGGGTTGGTCCTTATGCCATTTGCCTGACCACTATGGAGGCAGTGACACTTTTTCTTGATGACGATGATGCTTGAGCCAAGAGCACCTTTCCTGCACATGCATGCACACATTACTCACCAATGTGGCACAACCAGGTAGTCTTTGTGTGATCACTTGGAACATCAGGGGGATGTATACTGTGAGTAAGCACTACCAAATCTGCTCTCTCCTTAAACACAGGGGGTGAACACAACCCTGCTCCAAGACTCGCACATAACTCTGACATAAGAGGCCAAGTGTCATATGTGTTGTACAAGCCTTCCTTAATAATTTTTCAGGATTTTCTGGGAAGGGGGGAAATCTAGGTTAATGCAGGAGTCCTTTTCAAACTGGGTACAGTGCAGGTTGACAGAGAGGTCAGAGTTGTTTCGGTGAAGGACAGATATTTATGCTCCCAACACAGAGTAACACACATTTCTGCATTGGCCATCTGAATAGCTGGCTAAAAGGGTGCAAATTTAATGGATCTTAGGGAGAAACATTAATTGTGTGTTAGACATCACACTAGCCAGATTGTATTAATTGTTACTGCAGGCTCTAGCCATCCACAACACAAAGGCACTGTCACACTGCTTGCACAATGGTCCAAGGCAGACATGTGGAGGTTCGACAACCTCAGAGTCAGACCACACTTCTTTTACTCTACCCCACACAACCCAAATGTCGAACTTGACTTAGTCACTATTGTTGGTGGGCCTGAAATGAAAAAGTCGGGGATGATCCTCCTATTCCCTTGGGACACCTTTAGGGCTCCAAGTTGAAAAACATGGCATTTTGTGGTTCAATGAAATAATACATGATTATTTTGAGGAAAGCAAGGGCACAGTATCCTCCTCTAAGACTGAGTGGGAGGCCTGCAAAGTAGTCAAATGAGGTAATTGCATTCATGCTATGGTTGATGTGTGCAAATAACTTGAAAAGTGAGCTGTGCAGAGTTGAAAACTCTCCTGTTCAAATGTAACTTAAGGCAGTGGTGATATCACACTCCTGAACTCGCTTAGGGTTGTCCACATTCATGTCCAGTATTTGTAAAGCGTGAACAATTACCTGTGGGTGTCAAGGCGCTGGGGGCTGCCGGGAAGATTAAATGAGCTATTGGCCAGAGTTACATGGTGCTGATCTGATCTGCCACTGGGTGCGGGGATCGAGTTGTGAGCCCCCGGGTTCCGAAGTCAGTCGCCCTGGTCGCGGCGCCACAGCCTTTCTCTGTGCGTGAAGAACAAGCCATACTTTCAGAACAGCTGTGATGTTTATATTATACAGTTTACACTGCCTGGTCTCATACAGAGGGTGACAGGGCAAGCAGACTTTTGGCATGGGTAAGCAACTACGATAATATGCACGCACCTATCGAATCTGTCCAACTTGTGTAAGGAACTGTCCTGCTTTCTCAACAAGAAATTCATGTGGCCTTTATGAGTGCTATCGGTGTCCTAAAAAGGGGAGGCAAGGAACAAAGATGTGCTAATAACGGCTGTTTTTGGGTAGCTGCCATTGGCCACAGCCCCCTGAATAGAAAGAAGAAGTAGATGCCCCTATCTCTAGTCGAAATGAAAGCTAACGACTGTCCGGCCACCAGGAACTGATGCATCTTCATTGAACCCCTGTCAGCCCTATGCTGAAGCTTTGGTGCCAAAATTGTCTTGTTTTCATGAAAGCTGTGGTTGCCAAGGGGGTGTTGTAGTTGTCATTCTGAGAGGCCCTGACATGCTCAATACCAAAACCAGGCTAAAGAAAACAAAGCTTTAACGGGGGACTGTTGGTTCTGCACCTCGTCCCAGTTTTATCAAATCAAGAGTCCTGTGCACTTAGACCCGGCACCAACCGTTACGTGGTACCTCTGTGTCCCAGATCCTGAAAATATGATTATGAGTGGCGTGCACCAGGTAAAAGAAGTCCAAAGCAGTCTTGTAGTGTGAAAAGTCTTTATTTTGAATTAATATTCTCAGATACAATGACACCTTCGGGCAGCATACAGCCCGTTTGTGTCCATAGTTATTCATTGAAGCACACACTTCAGAAACTGTCGATCTACTTACCATTATCAAGGGACCGCCAATATACTTTTTAAGCCCTGATGAAGTTCTCTGAGGAGAACGAAACCCGTTGGTTGAGCTGAAGTTGTCATTTTATCTGAGAATATTAATTCAAAATAAAGACTTTGCACACCACAAGATTGCCTTGGACTTCTTTTACCTGGTGCACGCCCACTCGTAATCACCTAAACCAGGCTGCACATCCTCGACTCCCTCCTCATACCGACTGATAGCTATCTTGAACTCTAACTTTAAAATCATAAGCGAATGTTTAGTGGGCCACATGCTAAAGACACTTCACAGCCTGATACAGGTAGATCAGAATGGTTTTGTGTTCAGGAGAAGCATGTCCTCGAGCATTAGCTCCATCAGTGTGGTCTTAAAATGCTTACCTGTTCCTTGACCTGAGAAAGTAGTTTGATATTCTGAACCAGGAGCATCTGTTCACAGTCCTGGCCAAATCCAGCTTTGGGAGCACATTATATGAATGATCAAGCTGCTCTACACAAGCTATACTGCCAGGGTCCTGATGGATAAGACGATCTCCACCTCGTTTGATGTTCAACGGAGCAATAGACAGGTGTGTCCCCTATGCCCTTTCCCCTTTGCAATTGCTATTTGACCATTGGCAGCTAAGTTGGGTTTGGAGGGTGTTTTTGTGCATCCTATTAGCTGACAAGGCTCATGCAGTATCCTTGTATGCTAAAGACATCAGGGTCTAAATCAAACATGCTATGGGCGATCATTGGGGCTAGCTTGTACCCTTCAGCTCTGTTTATGTTCTGCTGAAGGGTAATTGGGCTAAATCCTGCATTTTGTCCTTTTGTCCCTTTGTACCCTGATGCTACTTGGCTTTGTCTTGACCAGGGCAGTAGACCAATCTCTTGGGAGAGGGTCTCCTTTCGCTACCTGGGAATTAGGATATACCATGATGGGCAGGCTGGGTGAATTTGGAATATTCCTGCCTAGAGGCCCGGCTCCAGTGGATAAGCCGCTGGCACCCGGGCATTCATTGTGAGAAACATGCTCTGGTGGTCCCTTTCCACACTTCTCACAGGCAAGGAGTTTAATGTTGAATTCCCCAACTGGTGCACACTGAACTGAGCTGCCTCTTCCACAGCTTGCTGATCACTTACCGTGTTACACCCTACGCCCCTGCTATCTCCATACTAATCTTGGAAACCTAATGGTTTGGGACCTAGTACACTAGAAGGACATGTGCATCATGCCAGAGGGTGATCTGTTTCAGGACGATCAGCTCTTCTCGTTTGACAAGCTACTCCAGGAACAGTTTAACTTGCATAGAAAGCAGTTCTTGACATACCGGATTTTAGTTAAGGCCCTCCAAGTTACATGGAACATTGTGAACACAGAATAAGAAACACAAGCTCTGATTCAGACTTTATTTCTAATTGGAAGAGGGAGAAGGAGGATAATATGGTTACACAGGGCCTTTCAGTCACACACAACTATTGCTACAGCCTCTTTGTGGGAGACTGAGCTAGGTGGAGCACTTCATGACAAGGAGTGAGAGAGTCTGAGCAGTCCTGAATACTATATGGTTTAATGGCAAGTTCAAGTTCAAACAATTCAATATTTTACATAGGACCTACATTTCCAATGATAAAATCTTCCTTCCCACATCACCTCCTATCCTAGCTCGGCAACACACTTAGCTAGCTTGTTGTAGAGAAGTTGCCCACTCTTACAGGGATACCCCTCATGATTAGCTGCGTGGTGTGTGCCCTGGGGCTCCATAACAGGCTTACAATAAATAAAGTTGCCACTCTTTTCCTCAACTTTGCCTTACTGCAGGTCACATGATCTATCACTAAGTAATGGAAGGCTGTGCTGCCTCCATCTACCCTAAATGGCTTGCGCAAACGCCTGATTGCTGATGACTGGGATGAACTGTTACTCACCTTAGCAGAGGAACCCAGAGATGATGATCTGCTGTGTAATTTCTTTCTAAGGCTCCAAAGGATACCCTTGGTTACTCATGGCATTGGACCCTTGCACGATACTCCGGGTGGAGCGCCCTTCCTAGTACTTAAAAGGTGCTAATCGGATACCCTTTTCATAGTTTAGGTCTGCTGTCTCCTGAGCTGCTGCTCTTACAGGGCTTTGGTTGCTCCCTTTTTTTCTTTGCCTAGTCTTTGTCTCCTACCGTCAGCCATAGTGAGCTTTTAGATGCTTCCCAGCTTGCACCTTGTTTCAGTGTTTTGCCCGCTTACCTGTTTGGCTCAGCATATAATACTGTCCACCTCACTGCCTCTAGGGTTTATGCTTTTTGTTGAATTATTGTCATTCTGCTGTTACATGTTTATTGTCTGTTCACCATTGTCAGTAACTTTTAAGAATGTATGTTGTGGCTCCCTTCTAACTGAACAGTCAATGCTGTTAACTAACGCCTATTATTGCGGACCGCTGTTTTTCACTTTAGTGCTGTAACTCATATGTCCTCTTATGCACTGCTTATAGTATATTACATTATGCCAATAAAGATGTTTTTTTTAAAATCAAGAAGTCTGTTCTCTCCCACAGGAAAGGTACCTGAACACAAAAGAGCATGAGAACCTTAAAGTTGCTTTTGTGTTACTGAAGAGGCTGGATGACTACACTGAATACAAGGCTTTGGTGAAAGAGGTGCACATAACTCTCATATTACTAGAAAATGACATGTAGGTTACACTTGGATGTGAATAAAAATGAATGCCCATTTCTAATATATTCAAATGAAAATTGGCTGCTTTAGAAGAACAGGATCCTTTACGTTTTGCAGTTTCTATTTTTGCCACTCCAGTCAATAATGACTATAGTATCAATAGAATGTATGCCAATTTAAGAATCAGGCAAACTATGTTCTACTGCTACCATATTTTTAAAATGAAGCTCTTCCATGTAATTGTCCATTATTGAGATATCAATCAGTGGAAGACCGAAAACTAACCATGTCATGAGTGATGTAGTATGTGAGGTCATAAGCATTGCATTGGTAGGGTGTAAGTTACACTTAGCTCAGCTAACGATAACTGCTGAATTTCTCTGGTTCTGTACAAGTCAAATGTCAGTCTAACTATAATGTCCCTGTAACCTTTGATTTTTCTAGTGAATTTTTAAGGTTCTTTAAATTCTATTTCCTAACTATAACATCCCTACAACCTTTGTTTTGTCAGTGAATTTCCATGTTTTTTTAAACTAATGGTCTTGTTTGTAGAGTGGTGGAGAAAGGGGCCCGCCTCTGACTAGCCATCATGAATCCCGCTTTGTCACACTTACTAGAGGTAACAGGAGGGCTCTAGGCCCATTAGGACCCTCAGCTTCCAAGAGGACTTCATCCCTTAACAAGTAGTGCGCTAAGAGGCACGTTTGCAGAGTGGTGGAAAAGGGGACTTGGCCTCCAAATACCTCTCTGCAATCTCACTGTTTGGGACTTACTGGATGTAACAGGAGGGCTTGTTGGCCCCCATGGACCCTTCATCACCCAAGCAAAAGTGCAGCGGGAGGTGTGTTTGCAGAGTGGTGGAGAAAGGGGCTGTGGCCTCTGAAGTTCTCTCAGTAATCGTGCTGGTTGGAACTTACTGGAGGTAACAGGTGGGCTAGTTGGCCCCCAAGGACCCTCAGCATCAAAGAAAACATCATCCCCCAGGCAAAAGCGCGCAAGGAGGCATGTTTTCAGAGTAATGGAGCAATGGGGCGGGCCTCCGGTAAGTTGCTGGCTTCCTTGTATTTATTTTAAGAAGGGGTGCTGTGTGGCCCCCCTTCTTTTCACCATTTTGGGACACGGGACCCCATCACCTGGGGCCTGAGCCATTTTTTTCTAAATAAAATATAAAGGGAGGGGGGCGCGGCTGCCCCTCCTGAGGCCGATTTCACTTCCCAGGGACCCAATCACCCGGGGCCCAGCCATCCCTTTAAAAAAACTTTGTTTTTATTATTTCAAGGGAGGGTGGCCACGCGGCCCCCTCCCGGACCATTTTTGGCCCTGGGGTCACCCCAGGGGATTGGCCTCTTGTTGGGGACCGCGTGGGAGCCCCAAGGCCTCCATGGTCCCTGCCGGCTTCCAGCTTTCTGCCGGAGCCATCATTGCTTTGGGGAGAGGTAGTTGCTAACATGCAGCTCCCTCTACCCAAAAAACAATTCTGCTTTGCTTAATGGAAGTAAGAGCATTTTCCATGCTCTCGCTTTAATGAAGCAAAGCAGAGTTTGCCATGGCATGGCGGGAACAGTGGGTAATTAGTTACAGCAGAATATTGACAGCGACTGGCTAATTCCATGAGTACACACATAAGCATTGAGTACATGGATAACTGTATAAATAGTACCAGTAGGCATAGATGAGTCACTGAGTAGTACCTACGTGAATAAATTAGTGCAGCAGCGGCATCTGAGTGATTCTATGACAGCAAGGGTAAAACCTGGTTTATTATATGAGTGCATAGATACAGGCTGCGAGACTTCATGACTTCAGGAATAGTACATAACTAGTGCTTGCAGGATTCCATGATAGCAAATGTAATATCTGGGGGCTTTATGGAGTATAGAGGAAGTGACTGGGTGACTTTGTAAGTCCATGAGTACTGCCTGGATGATTACAGAAGTACTAAGATACTACCTGAGTGATTACAGGAGTGCGAAGTAGAGCCTAGGTGTTTATAAGTGCAACTATTAACACAAAACACAGAATAACAACTGTGTCCTCTCTAAATTAGGCAACGTTTTTAGGCGTCAATGGTATTTCGACCCATGATTACTTTGAGAGTCATCTTCAGGACAAAAGACTTCCAGAGTAAGAGCGACCACTTTCTTTTCTAAAAAATATGTACATGAGTTTACAGAGTAATAGTATTACATTTTTCCCAACACTGAGTGTGTGATAAAAAGATCAAAGAAAGTGAATAAATATAATAGTAAAAAAGGAACAAGACCTGGTGCCAGAGAATTCCAAAACATGTGAAGAAAAATAAAATAAAAAGAACTTGTGAACGGAAGATAGAAGAAAAACGGAAGAACAAGGCTAAACTAGTCACCTCAATGGATGTCCGTCATATACACAAAGGGGCAACGCCAATTTTCCTGTGTCACGCCTAAAAATGCCAAGATTGGAGAGGAAATCCTACAACTACCAAGAAGACAATTGCACAAAATTCATAGTTGAGCTGAATTCATACCTTAGGGACGGTTAAAAAAATAATTTATTTATCTTTTTTGCAATAATGTTCTCCAACACCCCCTGTGTGGGGTTATGTGGCAGATTGTCGCCTGTTCCCTTTTTCTCCTTCTCCTTCTTTCTTGTCTTTTTTTTGTATTCCTCTCTTTTTCTGCTTTCAACTTTGCAAAATACAAATAAAAAAAATAATAATAATAATAATCATTTATAATTAAAAAAAACATCATACCTGTTGGTATACAAACGAGAAGTTCCAGCGCATTACTTCAATCAGACCAACTCAGATTGCCAAGGTAAATGAGGAGATCACGGTATAGGTGTACCAGACAGTCGGACAACATCAGGGTTGATAATTCAATTACTAAAAAAGAGAAAAATTTGAAAGTTGGCAGAGATGCAGTAAACATAAGAACTACTGAGAGTCCAGATCACAATGGCACCCTACATTCCAATCCTATAGGGTTAATCACCCATAGACGTGGTCCAACAATTTTAAATATAACCTGAAGCCCAGTCTAAAAATCACTCATGTTACTGGTGTGTGTAATGAAAACCACGAGTTGCTCCAGGGCTCATATGGGCAAAGAATAAGAGCAAGTGTGCTAGCAAATGCCCAAGCACCCCGTGAATCAATTACCACCAAGGGTCCCACTCGTAATTAAAATGTGAAAATTGCTCCTGAACTTGACAGGAAGTGAAATTCACGGAGTTTGCATATTTAGAGGCAACAGAATTTAGGATAACTAAACCATATATAGCGCCACCAACTATGCCCAATCCGGCCCACAGTCCCCACGTTACACCCGGGATGCACTGCTCAATCTGCGAGGGTCTGCATATGAAGGTAAGCTCTCTTTTGAAGAGACAGGTTTTCCTCTACCTGACTTCTCCCATAAGGGCTTAATCGTAGGAGGTCTGCTGAACGTCAGATCCCTACCTAAGCATGCCACGGAAATCAATCTCCTCATAGAATCCCACCATCTAGATGTCCTTTTCCTAACTGAGACCTGGACACATGCCGACTGTGATATCGACTTAGCATCTGCCTGCCCTTTAAACTTTAACATCCTGCATCTCCCCAGACCCAAAGGCCGCGGCGGCGGAGTTGGCATTATCTTCCGAGCCTCATGGCTAATAAACACCATAGACATAGACCCAGTGCCTGGAATTGAGCTCTTTGGTTTGGCCATAAACTGCCACCCAAGAGTCACCTTCACGGTGATCATCTGTTACCGACCTCCAGGGGCTTTTTCCATCCCGCAACAGCAAGCTCTTCTTACTATCATTACAAACATGGCAAACTCCCACAACAAACTAGTTATTCTAGGAGACTTCAATCTCTGGCCAAATGGCAGCCTAGACACAGGCCTAGACAACCTCTTGCTGTCCTGTGACAGCGTGGGGCTTCACCAACTGATCAAGGATCCCACCCACTCTGCAGGCAATCGACTCGACCTTATTTTCTCAAGCCCTGATCTAATACAAGTAGGCGACATTTTGCCTATGAGCTGGACGGACCACTCACTCATTAAACTCTACATTACCAACACCACAATAAGAAAGCCCGATAATAGCGCTCTACCTGAATTTTCTTACCGAAACTGGAAAGCCCTAGAAAAACTCAGCGCCACCACCAAAGTCTTTGATGTGGAGGATAGCTTCTCTCCCACCAGCTCGGTGGAAAACAACTACTGGGCCTTCAGCTCGAGAATCTCTTCCATCACTGACTCTGTTGCCCCACTAAAACACTGCAAACCCAAAGGTAGAGCACCGGCTCCCTGGTACAATGACTCCCTGAAAACTCTTAAATTAGCCTGTAAACAGGCCGAGAGAAAGTGGAGACACGGATACTGCGACAATAATAAAACCCTTTGGAAAAATACGCTCTGTGACTATAAATCTGCCATTGCAGAGAGCAAATTGACTTACTACTGCTCCACTATACTTAACGCAGCTAACAGTCCAAAAAGCATATTCCAAATTCTGGATAATATTATACATCCGGACTGCGCCGAGAAATCTATTCCCCCATCTCAGACCCTCTGTGACAATCTCGCACAGTTTTTCACGGACAAAATCGAGACCATCATCAACAACCTGGCAACTCCCCCATCACATAACACTCCAACCCCCCCTCGGAGCTGGTTCCGCTAACCTTGATCCTTCAAGTTCAGCTTGCCCTCCTAGGGAAAGTCTCCTGGCCTTTCCCCAGATCCCTGAAGCAGAATTTGAGAAACTGGCACTGGGCATTACCTCGGGATCCCCCCTTGACCCTCTGCCCCCGAAAACCTGGAAAGCATGCGGGAATGAGCTATTCCACACCCTCCGGAGGATATGCAATCAATCTCTCGGTTGTGGCCTCGTTCCCAACCCCTGGAAGCAAGCGCTCATCACCCCGCTACTGAAGAAACCAACTCTGAATCCAGAATGCCTTTCCAATTTTCGCCCCATATCACTTCTGCCCTTTCCGGCGAGAGTGATAGAACGTTGGGTCAGCACCTGCCTCTCAACCCACCTCGAGCAGCATCACGTTCTGGACGATTTCCAATTCGGATTTCGTCCAGCCCATGGTACAGAAACAGCAGTGCTTTCCGCCATGGAAGAACTTCGAGTGCGTGCAGACAGGGGCCAAGCTGTGGCACTGATCTTATTAGACCTGTCTGCCGCATTCGATACTGTCAACCACGTGACCCTGCTTGAGAGGCTGAGAGAGGCTGGGGTTGATGGCACGGCCCTGCTCTGGTTTCACTCCTATCTTAGAGATAGAAAACAGGCCATATCCCTACCTCCTTTCCAATCTGCCTTCTCCCCTGTCCCTCACGGTGTACCCCAGGGTTTCTCTATCAGTCCGATCCTTTTCAATGTGTACTTAAAACCACTGGTCACTTTAATCAAATCCCACAAGATGACTACAGTAAATTATGCGGACGATACCCAGCTCCTTCTCTCTTGGGAGGGCGAAGATTCCATTCCTCTGGAAGCCTTCCACAACTGCCTAACAGACACCGCAGGCTAGTTACACCGGAACTCCCTCCAATTCAACTCCTCGAAAACTGAGGTTCTGTTCTGTCCTGCGAGCCGTATACCTCGCCTTCTGCCTGCGGAGTTCTGGCCCCCGGAAAACCGCAACAATCCGCTACCTGTCGCCAGCGTTCGCAATTTGGGCGTCATGCTAAACAACAAACTTAGCATGGAAACGCAGGTTACAAGAACAGTCGCCACCTGCTCAGCCCTTATGCGCTCTCTGCGCAAAATCCTTCCATTATTACCACCTCCAGCCCGAGCATTGATAGTTAGGTGCACTATTCTGAGTCGCCTCGACTATTGTAACGCCCTCCTGCTTGAATCTCCTTCGACACTGTTGGACAGACTCCAACGAGTCCAGTCGGCAGCAGCCAAACTGGCCCTAGGATGGACCAGGAGATCCTCGGCCACTGCGGCCTTGGCCGAGTTGCACTGGCTTCCCTTGAAGCAACGAATAGCCTTCAAGGCCCTTTGCTTGGTCTTCAAGGCACTACACGGTTCAGGACCTAGACCTCTTCAACATCTGTTCTCTTGGTACATCCCTACCAGAACGCTACGATCCGCGACTGCCTGCCTTGTGAAAGTACCTAGATTTAAGAAGGCTAGGATCGGGGGAAGATCCTTCAGAGTAGCTGCTGCCAAGCTCTGGAACAGTCTGCCTGCCGACATTCGCCAAATTCCTCAGCTCCTACCCTTCAGGAAACGAATAAAAACATGGCTCTTCCCCCAGCCTTCCACCCCGCCCCCCCTTAATTAACTCCCGCTGCTTCTAACTCAGGAGTAAGCTACCAGCGCCAGGATACCTGCCAGGTGACAGTCGCGCTCTATAAATGGTTAAAATAAATAAATAAATAAATAAATAGTTTATGGTCAAACCATCACGGCCATATTACATTACAGGTCCAAGGTGGATAGTTTACTAGGGGTGACGTCAATACACTATTTATGAAAAAAGGCAAAGTATCCCCAAAAAACAGCAATTCACTTACTTTCATGTTAGAGTTTCCATGTGTGCCACGTACCATCTGTTGTTTGAGTCCCGCAAATGAGGACTGATGCCGAAAGTGAGCAAATACTTCTATTGAAAGCGCGCCGTCGTCTTAATGGGAAGAAGACTGGCACTTGAGAAATAACGTACTAGTGCCAATGCAACATAACGTAGCAAAACCAAAATAAAATTGGAAAAGTGTAGTTCTAATTTGAATATGCCGATGACTCGAAGGTATCAAACGTATCAAAGAAATACCACACTAAATCAGATTAGAAACACAAGGTTGGGGTCTTACAAAAAGCTGGCGGACATATTGAACTGGTAAAACTACGCTGGAAGTACAAGAAGGCAGACAAAGGGGAAAAAACCTTTGCCCAAAATCTTATAAGTAGGACACAAATGAGGTGTAGGTCTGTTGTTTACAGGAATGACTCGACAGTAGATGATATATTAGAAGAAACCTAACCAATCGAATTAGAAACCAGATCAGGGTCATCGTGAAAAAAAAACTTGCGGCCATCTTGGACTATTGAAACTTGAAAATAAGAGATACAAGAAAGTGGAGAAAAGGGAAGCTGGCCCATTTCCCAAGATCACACAATTTACACATGTACATAAATGATTAACAAGTTTCAGCCATTTGAAACAGTTTACATATGCATTTGCATACTGAGTTACCAAAAATATAATTAAAAAAAGGCTATATCCAACACAGAAAGTGGTCAGAATAACATAAACCGCTTGATCTAGAGGCAAAACTTAACTTATTTTGTACAATCATACTCTATACCTAGCTAGAGTGTGGAGATGTGTTCCTAGGTATTGAGAACCTCCCAATAGCAACCAGGTACCTTCAAGCTTGAACATATAGGACGTATGCATATCCAAACAAATTCAAGGTTCAACACCAGAAACAACTATACGTTCAAATCAAGTTAACACAATAAAAATTGTGTAACAATAATTCCAATAGAGTTTAGAAAATATACACATGTAATAGATCATAGATACATTTTAATAAAGAGTTGTTGAAACATACACAATTGAAACAGAACAAGATAATTGCCTCTGCATTCACATAGAGAACTAAGGGCTTGATGCAGGTAAAATAGATTTACCGATTTTTAATTACTGAATTTTACCGATTCAGTAATTAAAAATCGGTAAATCTAAGGGGTGGATATGTAGGTATTCCAGATGTGCTGGAATACCGAATCAGAAGATTTCGGTATTTACCGATTCGGTAAATACCGAATCGGTAATGCCCATTCATTCCTATGGGCTTTGAAGCCTATAGAAATGAATGGGCATTACCGATTCGGTATTTACCGATTCGGTAATGCCCATTCATTCCTATGGGCTTTGAAGCCAATAGGAATGAATGGGCATTACCGATTCGGTATTTACCGAATCGGTAAATACCGATTTTTAAAAGGGTGCAGGGGGTGTCACCTTGACACCCTCTGGCACCCCCAAAACAGGCTCGGGTGCCATGTGGCAGGCATACATGCCCTAAGGGCTGGTCTGCCTGTCACATGGCATGCACACCGGAATCGGTATTTACCATCAAATTGGATTTGATGGTAAAATACCGATTTGGTAAGGCCTCTGGGACTCTGAAGAGTCCCACCTACATCTGGGTGCCTCAGAATCGGTAAAATTACCGAATTTTTATTTTACCGAATCGGTAAAATTACCGAATCGGTAATTTTACCGATTCGGTAAAATAATGCCCCTACATACCTGTCACCCATTTACCGATCGGTAACGCCCAAAATCGGCCGTTACCGCTCGGTAAATATCCTCAAACGGCCACCTACATCTGGCCCATAGAGAACAATCAGTTAGGACCACCAAGTTGCAAAGCAGATGTATCAAATTGTGAAGGAACTCAATATGTCCAACACTCTAGCTAAATAGTACCGCCGTACATTCTTCTGGACTATTAATGTGAAGCACCACTGTCAGCAAGGTAAAACCAGTAATGGCAAAGATTCTCTCTCTTTCGCCACACAAATACATGTAAGTAACAAATCACATTGCTTCCTGCATTAATTCAAATTGTAAAACACATTTCTATTGGTTACACATATGAACCCTGAGCAACTGACTTCTAAAAGTGCCCAAACTACTTCTGAAATTTTTTTGGAGTCGCGACTCCACAGTGCACCAACACAATGGAGCCGCAAATCCATACGGGAGTTCGAAAATATAGTACAAATAAAAATACCTCTATTTTTTTTAACAACACACCACTTCTAAATATAGTACTCACATGGGAAATCTCACTTTAATAAGATATCACCTACATATAAATTACAATTTCACATTTTAAGACCACGGTTAAGTTTCAACCTTTCCCCCATTCTCCTTAATGCCAGTTTCCATAGTAACAATTCATGGAACATTCAACTGAACTCAAAGGTCACAAGTTCGTCATATTTTCAAGTTCAGCACACAATGTTGCAAAGGCAAACAGCAGGTGTGGTTGACAATTTCAAAATATCACCTTATCCTTTGTACTGTACCTTTCAAACATTTTTTATAAACTAATAGGAAAAATGCTTTTTTTTAAAAGTAACATGCACCCTATTTTCCAATGTACAATATTCATAAACAACCAATCAATTTTCCACTTTTTAAACATCAGCATCTTGTCCACCATTTTAGTTAACTCTCATTCTACCAACTGACATACTCAGCTACATACATCTTTTCCTTACTTCCAGACTTCCCTTCAAGATGCTTACAGTATGGATTGTTGGGCACAGCTATGTTTTCTAGTGCAAAAGGTATGCTGAATGCAGAGGTATTGACAAAGACCTAGCTTTGCAAAATTGGATATTAAATGGATTGCATGGAGTGAATTAAAGTGGCCCCAATTGATGCCTTTGGTTAAAACCTTTTTGCATCTCCAACACCCTAACCTCATGATTGTGCACTGTGGTTGAAATGACCTAGGCACATTGACTGGGGTAGGTCTGGAAATGCTAATGAAGAACACCTTTGCACAATTGATGTTGCTTTTACCTCAAACTGTCTTTGTATACTTTAATATATGGCAAAGACAGAAATGGAAGTGGTTAACTCAATTCTGTCCACAGTTTGAGAAAGCTAGGAAGAATGTCAATAAAGCTGTTTCTGCATACCTCAGAGATCATAGAATGGGGTCCATCTACAACAACAATCTACGTTTTGATATGGATGACATCTACAGAAGTGATGGAGAACACTTCACAGATCAAGGAAACAGTCTTTGTCAACAACCTAAAGCTGTGCATCCACACTTACATGTAGCTACAACAACTCAAAATGAAAACAAGGGCTCTTTTTAGAGGCACCTTATAACATAATACTGATTATAATCTTTTTTACACATACATATTTTTTTTAACTTTTTTTGTGGAGTCGCGCACCCGACATGAATCCGCAAAAGCATGAATTCAATGAACTACAACACAACACACATTTCTAGTTTAACTATTAATTTTATATATTTTTAACACCTCTATCAATTTTAATCTTCTCATTAACTTAAATCACAATATCTCTTTAAAACAACTTCACAAATACAACAATACTTTCTAAAATAAATATATACTACTTCATTATTTATTTAAGGTGAATTTGCAAATCCATTGCGATGTTACACGGGGGCTGCACTGAGACCCGTTGGAGTCGCGACTCCACACTCTAAAGAAATAAACACCTGAATTCCATTATTTAGTATTCACCCGGGGACCCCATCCCCTGGAGCCTGTCAAATATTTAAAAAAAGGAGGGGGACAGTGTGGCCCACCCTCCACAGGCCATTAATAGCCCCGGGAACCCCATCCCCAAGGGCCTGCAACTTTTTTGTTTGTTTTTAAAAGAGAGGGCTGCATGGCCCCACTTCCCTAGGCCACCTTTGGCCCTGGGGACCCTATCCCCTGGGGCTTGGCCATTATTTTAATAATTTTTATTTGAGGAAGGGGGGGGGTCGTGCGGCCCAACTCCCCAGGCCGATTTCAGCCCTGGGGAAACCATCTCCCGGGGCCGGGCCATTCTTTATGTTTTTTAAAAGGGAGGAGGGCCACTTCTGGTTCCGGGTACCCCTTCCCACATGGCTGGCTCTTACTGTTGGGGACCGTGGGGGAGCCACAATGCCCCCACAGTCCCAGCCAGCTCCCCGCCTCCTGCGGGAGCCAGCATTGCTTTTGAGCAAGGGGAGATGTCAGGAGCTGACGTGTTGCGCCTACTTGTTTACATCTTGTGCCAAAACTACATATCCCAGAATGCCATTCTGCTGGGAGGGACCTTGCCTTTATAATCGCGTACAATGCATGGGGGCATTGTACATGATTCTGTGAAAGGAGTTTGTTCCGTTTCAGAGCGGCTGCTCTGAAACACGCTGCTCGTCTTGGTGCTGGTTTTCTTCGCGTTCTCGGCCAAGACGCAAAGGGGAATTGACTGCTGCTTTTCCGGGCTCTGCCTTTAACCCCTTTTGAAGCGTTCCACTCAGCTGAGCGTGGACGCATATTTCCTGGGATTTCCTTTGCTTGCGGCGGAGGCAGAGGTCAGTTTCTTAGGAGGCTCTGATGGATGCCGGGGGTTCTCTCCGGTCTGCATTGCTTTGATCACAGCTTCGCATCCTAGGAAGGGTTCCTGCTGGGCTCTTTTTCCTGTACTCAGTTTTCAGTAAGGATTGCCATCAGAGATCCGGGAAGCTCTCTGAGCGTGATTTGTGAATATCTGGGATTAATAGAAACTTGTTTTTCTTTTCTTTCTGTTCTTATGTTTTGTGAGAGCACTCTGGATTGCGGCTCTTAATCATCTGTTCTTTCTTGGAGGTGCTTGATGGTGGTACACTCGGCTTTCTGCTGTACTTTCAGAAACTGTGTTTGCTCTGAACATTTCACAGAACTGTGTTTATGAATGTCCTACCAGTGATTTCCTGGTAATGAGAAACAATTACCTGGTTCTGGAGTTGGCTTTTGTTTTTTTTGGATTAAAGGGTGATAACAGAGGATAGGTACTTACCATAAGGGAAGAGAATGGATGTATTATGCCTGGTACAGTGGTTTTAGACTAACTAAGTGTGTCTGCTTTTCAGGTGTAACAATTTCCTATCGTGAGAGAAGTATCTTGTCAGAGAAAGGAAGAAAAAGGGTTCACCCATAGGTAGGGTTTGGACTTTAGTGAGAAATATATGAGAGTATTAGTCATTTGTACAATATTAATTGTGCGTTTTTTTTGTGTTACAGGTCTCACTTTCCACTGCAGTTCCTACCCTAACCCTATCCCTCGCTTGATTGCCTTTATACTCTGTATGCACATAAGTCAGAGTGTGGGGAAGTCAGGAGGTGGACCCCTTTGAGCATCGCCCTGATCCTGAGGAGCTGGGAACTCGTGACAGGAGATGCTGACATGCAGCATCCCTTGCCCAAAAGCAATCTGCTTTGCTTTTTGGAAGCGAGAGTAGGATTCCTGCTCTCGCTTCCAAAAAGCAAAGCAGGGTTTGCTAAGACAGGGCAGGAGCACGGCTCCCGCCCTATCATCGCAAACGGCAATGTCCCAGGGTGGGCAGCCCGGGACGTTGCAGGAGCCGGGGGGTGGCAGTCCCTAGTGCCATCAAGGGCTCCAGGAGGGGGGGGGGGGCGCGTGGCCCCCCTTCCAAGGTGAAGATAGCCCCAGGAGATGGTAGGCCCCGGGGCTCGGAGGCCCCCCCACCCTAAATTAATCAAGGGCACGGGGAGATGGCAGTCCCCTGGCGTGGTGGGGCCCAGGAGCCCCCACCTTAATTTCATCTAAGCCCCAGAGAGGTGGCAGTCACTAAGGCTGCGGGGTCCCATCAGGCCCCTGCTATATAATTCAGCATTGCCCCCGGAACCAGGCCCACCCGGAGGCTTCACAATAACAGAGCACTGGTCTTTTTTTTTTTGTTTTCTCGGCTGGATTGGCGCACCCAACGTGAATTTGGACGAATTTTTAAAAAAAGCCTTATTTGGCCCTGGTGGTCCTTGTGGGACCCCTTGAGCAGACCTTGGGGAGCAGGGTGTTTCTACCCAGCCCCCTTTTCATGTTTCTAATGTCTTTTTAGCTGTTTTCTTGTGACTAGATCACTGAGTCACAAGATAGCTGCCAACACATTCTGGTTTGGAGTGTTAGCTACCAATCAGAAGTCAGCTTGTGCTCAGGCGGAGTTGCAACTCCTCGATGCTCAGATATCGATAATTTTTTTATTTTCTCAGCAACTACTCTATGGATTTACACCATTTAAAAAAAGGTTGCTTTCTGAACTAAGAGCTTCCGTTTTGCCAAATTTGGTGTAATTCTGGTCAGCAGTTCGGGCTGTAGACTGTTCCAAGATTTCCTATGGAAAAGAACATGGAGAGAAGAACATGTTTTGAGACCCCCTTTTTTTCTCAGCCCCAGCTTGATGAATCACCCCAAAACTTTCAAGACAGGAGCTGACCCGAGCGCCCCATTAGTTTTGAAAATGTTGCTAAGATTCGTCAAACGGCACCAAAGATATTGGCAAATCAAAAAACGCTTTTCCTATGGAAACTAGATCATAACTATAACTACCTACTGCGACTGCCAGTAGGTAATACACATATATATATATATATATATATATATATATATATATATATATATATATATATATATACATATAGATATATATAGATAAAGATATATATGTTTTTGTCTGATTCCAATATGCTGTCTTTTTTTATATACGTTTTTATTGTTGTTTTGTTATATATTGTGGTGAAGGGGGTACCTTTGGTTCTTAGTGCTGCCATGCCACATGTACTCAGTGTTTTTGTTCCACACTTGTTTTCTTATTCTAAGGATTCGAATGGTTTGCTGGACATTTGGAACAGCTAGAAGGGAGCCAGGATGGTGGAACTTATATATTTTGGGGCTACAATAAATATTTGTACTTATGTTGCGGTTATCTTTGAAAGTAAACAGCTAGGAAACAGGAGAATACCTTTTATCAACAGCAGAAGATATGGCTGTGTTTCAAATCACACGGTTGATGGAGTAACATTTTAAGGGGACTTCATCGATTCTGAGAGCTTTACCAGTCTTCTGGCTTTTCAAGCCGAGTAGAACTGACTTAATGTACAGAAAACTGTTTCCGCAATCACATCTTTTGTTGATGTTGATATTAAGTGTGGCCAGAAAATTCGTTCCTCTCGCAGAATTTGCGGATCTTCTGCAATTTTCTCGATCCACGAATCCCACAAAATTGCAGAAAAATCCGCAAATCCGCGAGCGGGACGGATTTTCAAAAACTGAAGTACATGAAGCACTTACAGGGTTACAGCCGGTGCCCAAGTTGAAGCTAACTTCTTTGTACCCATTTGGGCACCTGCTGTAACTCTGTAAGTGCTTCCTGAGCAGTGCCTCCAGAGAGTTCGTTGCCTACTTGCAACTATTCCCTGACCCTGCTCTGACCCTCGAAGCAGAGTCAGAGAATAGTTACAAGTATGGCACAAGGCTCCTGTCCCAAAAATTAAACCTCAACAGGAAGCACTTACAGATATAAATAAAGCAGGTGCCCGAGTTGAAGCTCAAATTCAGTAACGTTTTATTCAGCCCAAAACATTAGTGAGCACGGTCGAGGCTGGCCAAGTGTGCTTTAACCCCATATCTGTCGTTGAAAATTAGCTGTAATACCCTAGGGAGGTCTTTGCATCCATGAGTTTCTCGAGCACGATAACCTTGCAGTTCCTGTGACCAGGAGGCTGCTTTCTCCTCACCTGCTGCCCTGCTCACTCTCTGACCCTTTACACAAGAGGCATGTGAACACGCATAGAAGCCATGCCTGTTTGGCCCCGCACCACACACTAGCGGTATCAAACGCCTACCCGCCCTTTCCCAACTATGATGGACAGCTCACTCAAGGTACCTCGGCACCTTTTGGCGCTGTGGCAAAGTTACAGGCACACATGGTCAGTGGAGACTAATCATCTGGCCCTTTATTACGCAGCTGCAGTGTAGGAAAAGCACTATACATTTACCCAACGAGGTAGCACTTAATGATTAGCCAGTAAAAGTACTCCAGTTGAGTAGAGGTATTGCACAAAACGGTGGCCTCTTCGTGGATAACTATGCAGGGCAGGATTCATTATGGCACGAGGCTCCTGTCACAAAAAATTATCCCCTCAACAGAAAGCACTTGCAGATATAGCAGGTGCCCGAGTTGAAGCTCAAATTCAGTAATGTTTTATTCAGCCAAAACATTAGTGAGCACAGTCGAGGCTAGGCAAGTGTGCTTTAACCCCATATCTGTCGTTGAAAATTAGCTGAAATACTCGAGGGAGGTCTTTGCATCCATGAGTTTCTCGAGCGCGATCCCCTTGTAGTTCCTGTGACCAGGAGGCTGCTTTCCCCTCACCTGCTGCCCTGCTCGCTCACTGACCCTTTACACAAGTGGCATGTGAACACGCATAGAAGCCCTGCCCGTTTGGCCCCGCACCACACACTAGCGGTATCAAACGTCTACCCGCCCTTTCCCAACTATGATGGACAGCTCGCTCAAGGGATCTCAGTGCCTAATGGTGTGGTGGCAAAGTTACAGGCACACATGGTCAGTGGAGACAAATCATCTGGCCCTTTACGCAGCTGCAGTGTAAGAAAAGCACTATACATTTACCCAACGAGGTAGCACTTAATGATTAGCCAGTAAAAGTACTCCAATTGAGTAGAGGTATTGCACAAAACGGTGGCATCTTCGTGGATAACTATGCAGGGCAGGATTCATTATGGCACGAGGCTCCTGTCACAAAAATTAAACCTCAACAGGAAGCACTTGCAGATATAGCATGTGCCCGAGTTGAAGCTCAAATTCAGTAACGTTTTAATCAGCCCAAAACATTAGTGAGCACGGTTGAGGCTGGGCAAGTGTGCTTTAACCCCATATCTGTCGTTGAAAATTAGCTGTAATACTCGAGGGAGGTCTTTGCATCCATGAGTTTCTCGAGCACGATCCCCTTGCAGTTCCTGTGACCAGGAGGCTGCTTTATCCTCACCTGCTGCCCTGCTCACTCTCTGACCCTTTACACAAGAGGCATGTGAACACGCATAGAAGCCCTGCCCGTTTGGCCCGCACCACACACTAGCGGTATCAAACGTCTTCCCGCCCTTTCCCAACTATGATGGACAGCTCACTCAAGGTACCTCGGTGCCTTTTGGCGCTGTGGCAAAGTTACAGGCACACATGGTCAGTGGAGACTAATCATCTGGCCCTTTACGCAGCTGCAGTGTAGGAAAAGCACTATACATTTACCCAACGAGGTAGCACTTACTGATTAGCCAGTAAAAGTATTCCAGTTGAGTAGAGGTATTGAACAAAACGGTGTCATCTTCGTGGATAACTATTCAGGGCAGGATTCATTATGGCACGAGGCTTTTGTCACAAAAACTAAACCTCAACAGGAAGCACTTACAGATATAGCAGGTGCCCGAGTTGAAGCTCAAATTCAGTAACGTTTTAATCAGCCCAAAACATTAGTGAGCACGGTCGAGGCTGGGCAAGTGTGCTTTAACCCCATATCTGCCATCGAAAATTAGCTGCAATACTTGAGGGAGGTCTTTGCATCCATGAGTTTCTCAAGCGCAATCCCCTTGTAGTTCCTGTGACCAGGAGGCTGCTTTCTCCTCACCTGCTGCCCTGCTCGCTCTCTGACCCTTTACACAAGAGGCATGTGAACACGCATAGAAGCCCCGCTGGTTTGGCCCCGCACCACACACTAGCGGTATCAAACGTCTTTCGCCCCTTTCCCAACTATGATGGACAGGTCACTCAAGGGACCTTGGCGCCTTTTGGCGCTGTGGCAAAGTTACAGGCATACATGATCAGTGGAGACAAATCTTCTGGCCCTTTAAGCAGCTGCAGTTTAGGAAAAGCACTATGCATCTACCCAACGAGGTAGCACTTACTGGATTAGCCAGTAGAAAGTACTCCAGTGCAAATCGCAACAAAATCTGCGATTTTGTGGGAAAATCCGCGAATTTGCAGATTTTTTGCGATTTCACGCTAATTCGTGGACCCCAGATCCGCAAAATTCACCCATTCCCAGTTGATATCAGGCCTCAGAACTTCCTCAATATGCCAAGAATGAATGTAGAAGTTTACGAAATCTGAGAACCAAAGTTTGCCAGGGCTACGTACTTCAGTCTGAAAGGCCAGCTAGTGATTCCCATGAGATACAATTTTCTAAAATGCTCTATTGTAAGCATGGGCGAATTTTGCGAATCTCGCGTTTGCGAATTTTGCGGATTTGCGAACTCGCAATCCGCAAAATCCGCGAATTCTCGCGAATTTTGCGAATTTGCGAACTCGCAATCCGCAAAATCCGCGAATTTGTGGATTTTTTTTTGTGTTCGCACGGGTTTCTGCCAGTTCGCGAGGGTTTTGTACAATTTCGCAAAACGCGAACTTACCTGTCGAGTCGCAAGTTTCGCGAACTTGTTGTTTCTACGTGTCCAGCCTGTTTGGGACACTCTTCTTCATCACTGCCACTCTCTAACCACTGCCACTCTCTGACTACTCATGCCACCCTCTGGCCCACCCTAGCCACCCTCTGTTTCATCACAGCACCCTCTGGTTGTCCAGTCAGTGTACATTATTGTGGCAAAGCAAGCACACCTTCCCTGCCTCAAGTGACCTGAATTAATTTGGGGCTGATTAATGTGTCACAGAATATTTTTTTAGCTGGCACCTGCTTCCTTAGTGCTTCCTGATTAGTGATCTTTTGCACTTGCTAAGTGCTTTCATTGTTGCAAAATTAGTTCCAACACCTGCCCTGCCCCAACTGACAATAATGAATTAGGGGCTGATTAATGGATTTGAACTTCCAGCCTGGCTCCTGCTTGTCTCCCTTAGCTGTAATTCAGGACCTTTGTGGCATATGTGTAACTATTCTGAGGTTCAGAGCAGGGTCACATAATAGTTGCAACTGGCAACTGAACTCTGGAGGGGCCTCTCAGGAAGCACTACAGGAAATGGCTACTAATGATGAGCCTGAACTTTTGAACCTGGTAAGTAGTTTCAGTTTTGCTAAGATCGTATTTCTGCAATTTTGCGCTTATTCGCGGGGCGCGAAGTTGTACTGGGAAGCCGCGAACTCACGCGAACAGTGCGAGCAAGCCATAAAATCCGCTGCTCGCGGATTTGCGGATTTTGCGGATTTTGCGGGAGATTCGCGAATCTCGCGGATTGCGAATTTACCGAAAATCCGCAAAATCCGCGAGCGAAACGGATTTTCCGCCCATGCTTACTCTATTGTTATAGTTATAGTAAATGACACCATCTTTTAAAGATTCTGAGTTCTTTAATTACTAGCTAACCCTAATGTCAGTTGCTAAACTTTTGAGAGACCTTCCTACTGTCAGTTTACTCTTAGTAGGTTCTTTAACTGTAGATAGTAAATCAGGTACTAAATAATAGCAGGAACCTAGGTTTTTATATGGCTTAAATTTAGCTGATTTCAGTTGGGTTAAGAAGTGATCATCAGAGATTATAATCCTGAAAAATAACCCGTTCATGATCAATATCAAGGATCATGCACCAGTGCAAAATATTCACAAATATTGAATCTTTTTAATAACACCACACTTTATATTTTGAAGCCACCTGGCCATCAGAGTTTAGCACTTCTTTTATCTCAGTATGACATGTTGTGACACCACCATGATTTCCCTCTACTCAACTGCTCACTGAACTCTAGCTTTGCCCTTTTTTATCCTTCTGTACTTAAAAGCAAATTTCACCAGTGTAGAAATAAAATATTTAAATCTCCTAGCAGTTGCTGAAATTCTCAAAATATGCACATTCATAAGGCCTGTGGAAGTCATAATGTTTCCTCTCCTTTGTTAGTGTATTTTCTGTGGCTGGTAGTGTGGCATGTAATGATATGTCATCAGTGCAATAATACCCTTCCAGTACTTAAGAACAAAAAACAGACCATGGTAATTTTCATTGTTTGTAAAAAGTACCCTGTGACTCTTCACTTTCCCACTGTTGTAAACAAAATTATCAGCATCCAAAATAGTGGGCTTATGCTGATGTTGCTGACCTTGATCCTGTCTTAAGGTTGAGTTTGTACAACAATTTTTTCAATTATTTGTTAAACTGCAGAGCTCACCTGGGTAACTTTATTGTGTGCTTTCTCCTCAGGCTAAAAGAGGTTTTCCATTCACTCTGCAAATAAAGGAGGGTTCGACAGAACGTGACAGCATTTTTGACCAGGATTGCGGATTTGTGGGGGTGAGCTGCAGCCTTATTAGGAATGAGAAAAGCACATGAAATTGACTCATCCTTCAACCACATACTGTTGGTGTGGTGTTATCTTTCTTGTGATAGCCTTATTGGTGATACAGTAACCTTCTAGTGTAGACCTTCATGTTGTCCCACCATCTTTCTAGTGCAGGCACTGCTATCCTTATAGTGTAAGTAGTTATGGTCTGTTGCTCCCCTTCCGGTGCGGGCAGTCAAGGGGTTGTGCTACACTACTATTTACAGACGATGCAGGGGTTGTGCTATGCTTCTGCCATAGACTGTATTGAGGTGGTCTTGTAATAAAAAACTGCTGTGCTCTCCTTCTAACTTAGGCGAAGACGGGGAAATGATATACTTCTAGTATATGTATCGCTGTTGTATTACTACTCTTCTTGTGTCTGCAGTGATGGGGTTGAGTTAACCTTGTAATGTAGGTAGTGTTGCTGTGGTATTCTGCTTCTAGCTTAGTCAGTAGTTGGATGGTCCTATCCATCTTGTGCAGAAAGTGTTTTGATGGTGGTGTCCGTCTGTTGAAGGCAGTGCTGGTCTGAGTCTATTCCTCCAGTGTAGACATTAGAGGGGCTGTGCTGTTCTTCTACCATAGCCAGTGCTGTGGTGGTTCTATCCTCGTCTAGGAAGTACTGCTCTGCTCACCTTCTTTTCTAGGTGGTGCTTGTGTAGTATGATTGTTCTAATATAGTAAGTTCCAGGGCAGTGCTATTCTTTTACGGACTGTGGGATGGATGGTGTCCTTTTATTGTAGTTTATGCACATGTGGTACTCCTAATGCAGTTTTTTTATGGCAAGGTGGTATGAATGGATGGGAGATAAATAGGCTGTGTTTTACTCGTGTTTAGACAGAATATCGGAAACTAAAATATTGTGGAACGAAATATTGTATCAAGGATATCGAGGACAAAAATATTTTAAAGGTAAGTCTCCTTAGGTGAGCAAAGTTTTTCAGTGTATGAAACTCCACATATATGTACCTTGACAATAGATATATCTTCAAGGTACGTAGATGTGGAGGTAAGAATAGTAAATCAATACCTACCTATTTGCACTTACCTTCTCAATATTTTGGTCCTAGATTTTTTTGACTATTGTGTCCACACAATATTTTTGTTTCCGATATTCTGTCGGTGATCTCTTTTACTGCAAGCAGTATTGCAAGGTGCAGTCCTTTTTTAAGTGCCGCCATTGCTGAGGCAAGCCCTATTCTTCAAGTGCAAACAATGTTGTGACAAAAACTGTGTCAGTCCTAGAAAGTCAGTACTGGATAGGGAGGCTGACCTAGTACAATGGATGTATTCACCATTTTGAGCAGGCAGTTGTGTCAGGTGCTATACCTATCGTACAAGCAGTCCTGGTAGCCTGGCTGCCCTTGTACTTCAGACACTGCTGGGACAGTGTTGTTTTTTCACTTTTGGTATTATTGGGTGGCATGCTGTACATTCAATACTGTGTTGGGGAGATGCTAGGCTTCTTGTGCAGTTAGTGCTGCGACTAATTTCTGAAAGGCAAGTCCAGTGTCTTGAGACCATTAAGATAAATGGATAAGTAAATGAATGAACACAATATTAAAGGTAAGTGGAAATAGGATGAACTTCATCCCTGCAATCTTTGTTCTTAGGCTCCAAGGAATCAGCCACACACTCAAAGTTCAAAGGAGGACTGTATGGAGCAAGCACCGGATGAGGAGAAGCGCGTTCTTGTGGTAAGGGGTGAGGGGGACTTTGAGATTCACACATGGGGAGGGAATCATTTTTAAGGCTTTTGTCAATAGGTTAATGAACTAATCCATAGTAAATACCAAAATATTACTCTAATGCCACATATTAGTTATAAGCCATTGCAACAGTGAAGCAAGTTCTGTTATGTGGTCCAATCATTTTGCTACCTCATTTCAGTTAATGTTCCCCTGTCCTGTGAAAGAAAGAATGAAGAATATCCCTACGTTAACTGCTACCTAAGGAGACAAATTCCCTTTTTGAGCACACACCTGTCCTGAATCCATGTCTACTTTGCCGAGGATTGCACTCTAGAGCTGGATAATTTGGCTCCAAAGTGAGATACAGAAGGTTGCATGTCTTTAGTTGTACCGCCTGTACTTCCTCACCTTTTCCGTGTCCAACCTTGAATTCACTTTTACACCGAAACCACATTTCTTTAGACTAATTTTAATGTAATTTTATTTAATTATATTTCATTACAACTAACACTTTCCCTAACCATACATTAACTTAACTTACATTGCTTTAATTCATGAATTAAGTTACCCTATTCTAACTCTATCAATAATGCCTGCACTGAGAATAAATGGAACTAAAGTTAGTTCATTTGATACAATTCTAACCCCTATCCCTTCATGCAATTCTGCTTGTTTAATAATAATTATTTATTGATTTATATATCAAAAACATAACAGTGCATTGGAAGATCTCTGTCAACATACATAGAGGCAGCCCGCATCAGAATCTACTTATATTATGTACAGGATGTCATTTACGCCTTGTCCTATTATTAGAGCTAGTCATAACAAGGCATGCATCAGAAATGGTTGACCGGGGAATCTCACTGGAGCTGTACCTGTTGACACAGGTGTATTGCAAGGCTAGGTTCTAGCCCTTACTCTTCTTTGCCTACTTCTGAATGACATCAGAAAACATCTCAATCCTGGGCCCAGGCAACCCGATCAAATATTGGTGTAGTTTTATTGGACGCTGAAATGGCCTTTGATAGGGTTGCCTGGGCCTATTTATGGAATATTCTGGCCAGAAAAGGATTTGGTTCTGGTTTTTTAACCACTTTAAAGACTATGTACGCAGCCCCCAAAGCGTGTATTCGCATCAATGCTCAAGTATCTCCTTTTTTTTCAATTACTCAGGGTACCCGTCAAGGGTGCCCTTGCTCCCCTTTACTTTTTGCACTTTATATTGATCCCTTAAATAACCGTCTTAATTTGGAGGAAAGAATCAAACCAATCTGTCTGGCCAATGTAAGCTATCGAGCATTAGCATATGCCGACGACATTGTTGTCGTTACAACCGATGTTCAGACAGGGGTACCAGTAATCAATGACTTAGAGCTACAGTTTGGATATTTTTCAGGGTACAAACTTAATCTTGTGAAAACTCAGATTCTATGCTCTGGGGATAACCCTCTGGCCAACATTACTCCGGTGTCGGAAGTCAAGTATCTTGGAATTAAAATCTCATTTCCAATTTCTGGTATTCCGGAGTTAAATATTAATCCAGTTTTGGTAAAAATTAACTCTATGCTAGAGCGTTTAGACCATTTGCATTTATCTCTACATGGTAGAGTCAATGTTTTAAAAATGCTAATTCTACCTAAGGTATTATATATGTATCGCACAATACCTCTGGAATTTCCTTCTTCTTGTTTTAAAAAGTTAGAAAGGGTGACATCTAGGTTTTTGTGGGGTTACAAAAGACAGCGGAAAGCCCTTAAAAAGATGATCCTTAATGAGGACTGTGGTGGTTGGAATGTCCCGTACTTTTTGTTTTAATATATTGCAGCGACTCTCCAAGTTATCAGTCCATTGATAATCGGGGATAGAGGCTGAATTTCCGCGTGTAATACCCTGTCAATTTATGAGCTGTTTATGGGAGAAGGAACGAAAGCTTGTTTTCTTAGAGTGCTGGAACCCAGCTACTATAAAAAACGCGATTCAAGACTTTGAAAGCAGCATTCGGTGTGTGGCAAAAGGTTTGAAAGCATTTGGGATTAACTAAATTAAGTGCGTACACACGCTTTGCAGCCTCTGGTTTACTGCCCTCCGCCATCTTCTGTGATTTATCTGCCATTAGGTGGAAGCTGAAAGGAGTACGCTATTTAGGGGATTTGTTTTTTGATGGTCTATTAGCGGCTTTTCAGGAGTTACAGATTAAATACTCCTTAAATAAGAATGATTTTTTAAAGTTTTTACAGATTCGTAGCTTTTTACAAAACTCACCCCATGCTGCAGTTACAAGTACGAATAAAGTCCCCCTTTTGGAATATTTACATAAAAAAACTTCAATTTAATGCAGGAATTTCCGGATGATTTAGAGAACTGTCAAATGAAGTGGGCAAGCAAATTGGGGATACCAGAAGTTGATGTTTATGAGTCAGTTACTCTTGCCACAGAATTTCTAATAACAGGGATGATGAAGTCACAATATTTTATGTGTATACACGATCTTTATTATACTCCTGGTAAACTGGCTAAGTGGAGTACAACAGCAGGTACAAAATGTAATCGCTGCGGGCTGTACGCAGCCGATACATTGCATATGTTTTTTCATTGTCCTAAACTTGGGGAGTTTTTTAAACAAATTGAAAGTTTTTTGGCTGTTATTGTAAAGACTAACATCGATGTAACCGCAGAGATGGTGTTAATTGGTTTAAGGTCTGGTACTCCAAGACCTAAACCTTTAATCTGTTTTCTTTTCATTTGTATGGCGGTAGCCCGAGCCTGTATTACTAGGGATTGGATTAAGTCCGATCCCCCGTCTTTTTTCAACTGGAGGGAGAGATTATTATTTATGTACAACATTGAATCTGCTATGTATAAAGTTAAGGGTATCAAAAAAGGGTTATGGGAGAAAAAATGTGGGCGCCAATTGCTGATTGGATTTAGACTAGACTATGTATGAATTTGAGTTTATAATTTTCCAAAAAACAATTCTTTGGAACTATGACTGTCCATTGCTATTTTTCCTTGCATAAAACAATAAACAAATAAAAAAAAAAAGAAAACATCTCAATCATCTTCTCAATCTTGATGTTCCCAAAGTCTACAATGAGAAGATTTCAATACTATTGTCTGCTGAGGACCCGATCATTCAGGTCCTGACTGAGGAGGCTATGCATCAACTGATTAATGGATTTAGGACCTGATTTATATTTTGCCGGAGAGGGACGTCCATTCCATTGCATCGGCAATGGAGTTCCCTCCTCGCCAAGACTATGGTCCACCCATCCAATTAAAAGTCGGAGTGACCATAGTTTGATGACTGCGGCTGGGGCATAATTAACCCCTTTGCTGCAGGGGTTATTCCTCCATTGTGCTGGGTGGGAGGGGGGCGCGCACAGCGCCTGCATGCTTATGACGAGCTCAGCTCGTCATGAGGCACGGCGCTCCTGTGCTCATGACGAGCTGAGCTCATCACAGGTGCATTGGCTCCCGTGGAACGTTCAGCACTGTAGGGGAACTCTCCCCGCACCTGAGCGTTCCACGGGCCATGACGAGCTGAGCTCGTCATGAGCACCGAAGCGCCGTGGCTCATGATGAGCTGAGCTGGTCATGAACATGGGAGGGGTTAAGGAGTTGGCCTAATGGCTAGGGAGTTTGACCTCGGAACTGGGTTCGAGTCTCGGTAACGACGCTGAACATCCTGTGATTCTGGGCAAATCACTTAATCTCCCTGTGTCTAACAAATATGAATGTGTGTCCTCATGTAACGTAACTGGTGCAATGTAAAGCGCTCTGATACCCGATTCGGTTGCGTATCAAGTTTGCGCTATATAAAACTCTGCAAAAAAAAACAACAAAAACAAACACCAGCGCAGCCCCCATGGTGCGGGGGTGGTCCAGTCTTCTTTACATTGAGGAAGCCCCCTCAGATTGTATGAGCTGCTGTGTATAGTCTCAAAGCAGCTGCAGTGTGCAGCATACTCGGAGCGGCCACTGCACTGAATAAGGAATGAAGAGAAACAAAATACTTATTTATCAAATGTGATGAATATCCGGTCTGCTGTACTACGAGCCCCATAGGACAGAATGCGACCTTAATTTGGCGGACCGGATATCTGTCTTGTTTGTGACAGACAATTAAATTGTTTACTTACCTCCAATAATCCATATTCCAGTGTTTAGCACCACCCACCCTGCCCCTCCCTGCCCCGCCTTTCTGCCCCACGGAACTCCCTCCACGGGCCCCGGCTGGTGACAGAGTGTTCCTCTCTGCTGACTTCTAAATCAGGCCCTCTGTCTTTGTTTACTCAAATTATCAGTCAGGGTTGATTATGGCTTCTATAGAGCACATTTGATAGTGTTTTGTACTTGCAATAACTGTTTAACATATGTTTGATAAGGGGTAAGAAATACCGGCTTTAGGGCATTTTTTTATGTTTCATATTGGAAGGATATTACAATACTGACGTCTCCGGTACAAAACCAGCCAGATGGCAACTTTAGGAAGTGGATGTGGGCAAGTCCAGCAACAGGACAAGTATTGTGCTCAGGGGTAGTGGAGGGTACAAAATATAGCTAGAATGTTGAATCTGTGATAAAGACCTCCACCAGCAAAAGCCTTTTCTTCAACCACAGGTTTTTTTGTCAATGACTACCACAGCTTTGCTTTGTACAGGGAACTTATTTTGTCAAAGGTCTGCTGAAAGGTAACAGGAATCATTTTTTTAAGACACTTAAATGCATGTATGGTGTTCCCTGCTTTTCCAATAACAAGGGGATGTGTTGTGTAGGAACATGTGATTTATTTTTAACCATGAAGATGAGTTGGAAAGATAATTACATCGCTTACACTGAATGGGAACCCCTCAACAAGTATTTTAGATGTATAACCCAAAACAGAAATTACTCATGCCTGCATAGGCCATCACATACATCTGCATAATTTTCTCAATGGATTTGTATGGTATATGATATGTTTACCACTAGCCAGACTATCAGTGAATTTTAGGTGATCACACTTAAGGTCACATAGGTCACAGATAAACTGGTGGGGTCACTTGCTAAAGCTGTGTGTGTGTATAATAAATATATCCAGTAGGTATTTATAGTTTGGACCAACTTATCCCATGTACAAAGCCTTTTTTGTATTGCTATTTTGCTAATAACTTGGGTGCAGTTTGACAAATCATCAGATATTTTTAAAAAGTAGTTTGCCACTCAATGTAGTGACTGTGTGGAAAGTTTTGGGGTGATTAGTCAAGGGGGAGCAAAACACTTTTCCCATGCAATGTCTATACGGATTTTGCCATTTTTAGACACGACTACTGTCTGAAATGCTGAATGGAATCACCCAAAAATCTACAGAAAGGTAGATCTCGATCACGGTCTAGAAGGAGTCCTTTTAGTAATTTTTTGTAAATCTGTCCAGTAGTTTGGGAGTTATTAAAGAAATAAATATTTGTATTATAGGGATCTCTGGATCCAGGGACAGAAACAAGGCCCTGATTGGCTGGCCGCAACCTAAAAGGAAAGTTGTTTCTCGGCTGGGCCCGGGGAAAAAACATGAAGAAAAACTCACATAAGTGGTATCCTGACTCCATTTGACAGATGGAGCGGTCTCTGTGGGACTCCTTGTGAGGAAAAAAATTGACCAAATATTTTTTGTTTGGCCGATGTGCGGATTCACTTTGCCGCGGCCCTCTAGGGAAACTCCACCCAGAAATCGCGGACCCGCATACCAATGAAAAGAGAAAAAGACCACCAAACCTTAACCGCGCACGACCAAAGGCTGGGAGCAGCTTTGGGTTGGCTACATGCGGGGGATTGGACGCAGGCAGCCCCAATCGATACACAATCATGCGTGCCGGTATTTGGACTTGAGCTAAAAAACGGTGATGGATCAAGCCCTGATCTGTTGACTGGGTACGAGTGCTCTGTTTAATTCAGATACTCTGTCCATCACCACCCCCCTTTTCTGAATCGTTTTGTCCACCACAAGCGTGGAAGGGTATGCTCAGACATGAGTCCCTTGCTCACTGCACCATCAGGATTCAAGCAAGCCGGGCCGAAGACGGCTGTAATGCCAGAAACTGGTCCCCGGAAGCTTGTTTCCTTTCCAGTAAAAGAATTGGCTTGGTAGTTTGGTCTGCCCTGTTCCCATGATGCACTGGGCCAGGGACAGACTAATTTGCATGTAGCCAGGTTCTGAGCTGGGATGGTGCAGTGAGCTAAAAAACGGTGATGGATCAAGCCCTGATCTGTTGACTGGGTACGAGTGTTCTGTTTAATTCAGATACTCTGTCCATCACCACCCCCCTTTTCTGAATCGTTTTGTCCACCACAAGTGTGGAAGGGTATGCTCAGACATGAGTCCCTTGCTCACTGCACCATCAGGATTCAAGCAAGCCGGGCCGAAGACGGCTGTAATGCCAGAAACCGGTCCCCGGAAGCTTGTTTCCTTTCCAGTAAAAGAATTGGCTTGGTATTTTGGTCTGCCCTGTTCCCATGATGCACTGGGCCAGGGACAGACTCATTTGCATGTAGCCAGGTTCTGAGCTGGGATGGTGCAGTGAGCTAAAAAACGGTGATGGATCAAGCCCTGATCTGTTGACTGGGTACGAGTGTTCTGTTTAATTCAGATACTATGTCCATCACCACCCCCCTTTTCTGAATCGACTAGTGGGCCTTCAGCACTTATTGTGCCACCCACATGACTTGCCCTGAAAAGGTAACTCAGACCTGCCACGCCAGAGTCTGCGCACAATTTGTAATTGCCATGGCAACTTTGCATTCCCTTTTTTTTTTAAATCAAAGGAGAGAGCAAGGGATATTGTCACTAGGAAGTGACAAGAGATACCTCCTATTCCCCTGATAGGAATATTTATGCAAACAAAAAGAAGGAGTATCCCCAACGTCAGGTTTTTTGAGGAAAAAACTTTCGGAGGGTGAGTTGTTTGGCAAAAAAAGGAAAAAAGTCAACCTTTTTTGATAGGAAACCCCTCACTCACCACCTAGTGGTGACTTGCTTCATCATCGGGGTCCACCCTGGTGACCTAGCGTCACCAGGATGTGCTTCGACACCTGGGTTACAGTGGAGCAGGTTGTGACTGTCTGTGCAAAAAAAGTGTTAAAAATTGTCCTGGTTTAACTTAAAATCAATCTTTATTATAAAGTAATCAGAACAATGTTAAAAATTACTGGCGAGATACTCCTTGGTGAGTTACGGCCAAGGTATCTCTATATGTGTCTGAGTGGTTTGGTCGACATGTTTCTACCATCAGGGCAGTAGCCCGGTATTCTTCAGGACCAAAAACAGGTGGATGGGAGGTGTGTGCCCCCTAAAAGGTACACCCTCTCCTGATCCCCTGTGAACCAACTGGAAAAATTACCAGTGGTGGATGTGCTCTTTTAGAATAAAGAGAGCCGTCTGGTTGCAAAAAAAGAAAAAGAGACCTGTAGGGAAAAGCAAAAGAGTACTGATTTCAGTAGAATTTCTATACTTTCCTGTAACGTCGTGAAGTGTCTCTGTGATATGATTAATCATGCCAAGGGACGTGCCCTCCGAGTGATCAAGTATTGTGTTCAATATGGGTGATTGGCAGGGGAGTATTATCCGAGCGTGCACTCTTATCAATAGGTGCTCGTGTTTGTCATGCAGTACATAATAGTTGCCTTCATAGAGATATATACGGGCATGCACTTCATTTCAAATGCATACACACTCGATTTGTCATTCGTCTCATTCAACCATCTAATGTCTATTGTGCCCAGTGAGTTTCTGTGGGCGTCTCTAGGTAGGTGTGGCAGGTTGTGGCGTGTCCTCGTATGTACATTAATACTAGGTAGTGCCAAGAGTTATACTAAGTTGTGCCAAGAAATTGTACCTAATTACAAACAAAACACACAAACATATAACATGTAGGAGTACGCGTAGATTCCATGGTTCAAACATAGGGCTTACTTGTTATAAGCCTCTAGATTACTTCAACGGGCAGGGGGTAGGTTCTTCTAACCGCCAAACCTAGTTCTAAAATGGCGCGAAAGATAATAGTGGAGTGAGTGAATCGAGCGAAGAGCCCGGTAGGGATCGAAATGGTTCTAGATAATCGATTCCATTTCTGTAGGAAATGCGAGGTGCATTCTACTTACAGTTTGCGGGAGAATTAAACGGCCATTCACCTACTCCTATCCTCCTCTGCTCGGCTAGTGGTGCCGTGCGGGAGTTCTTCCGTTAAATGAGATAATCTCTTCCGGGAAGGGCGTGGTGCCGTGCGCCGGAGGGGGAGGAGTTACGGGGCGGGACCTTATGACGCGGAGTACGCGTGTTTTGGTAAACAAAGCGCGTCCCGGTTACTAAGCATCGAACAGGATGGTTTAGGTGATTAGGGTTATGGGATACTTTTATTTTGATGGGCATTAGTGTCTTGAAGTAAAGCCCAGGACCTGGTGACGCGGTAAACGCGTATGTTGTAAATAAAGGCGCTTAAAAAGTGTAAAGCGCATGAAAAAGGGGGGGCACTAATAGTGGGTGGAACTTGATGTGGGAAACCACCTTAAATTATGCAGATTTTTAATGTGGACGTCATTTTATATTAATCTCAAGAGACAAGTGCGTGGGATCTTTACTGCACTTTGGAAAGAAGGGATGAATTGGCCCCATTAATAGTGGGTGAAGCTAGATGTAGGAACACAACTACAGTTGTGCATGTTTTCATCGTGTGATGCAGGAACAAGGTTCATGGGTCATTTGAGCACACTGGCCCATGGAATGTTATCATTGAGTCCAACTTGGTGCGTAGAAAGTCTATAAATCCACCTCTGTTCTTTCTCATAGAGGCGTGACTGTATGTTGGGACCCTGCTGTATTTGCTCAATCACAGTCCACCACATGTCGTTTGGGGTGTGTCCCATTGTCAGAAAATGGTCCGTGAGTCTTGTGTTGTTTTTCTTGCACCTGATTGTGCTACGGTGTTCAGATATCCGTTGTTTCACTTTACGTGTGGTCATTCCAATGTATGGTATATCACAGGAACATTTAATCAAGTATACAACATTTTGGCTATTGCAGTTTGTGTGTGCCCTCTGTTCCCAAGTTTTGCCTTCCTCAAGGTTCAATGTTTTAGTGTTGGTGGTCAAATGGCAGACACTACAATCCCCACATCTAGAATGTCCTGTGACACGTGGGAGCCCCCATATTTCCGTGATTGTGGGGTTAGTAATGGTCAAGGTGGGTTTAGGTCTAGTATTCACCAGAGTGTCTTTTAGACTGCGTGCCTTTTTGTAAGAAAACAGAGGTTTTTCCCATTTGTAGTTTCCTGTATGGAGTATGGACCAGTGTTTCTTAATGCTTTTGCTCACCTGATTGGATATAGCATTGTATGTCGTGACACAGGCTAGTGGAACCTCAACCTCGTTTTTGGTTGTGTCTTCCAATAGAGCTCGTCGTGGCTGGTTACGAGCTCTCTTCTGGCATTTGTTAGTAATTTTCTTTGGATAGCCACGTGAGGAAAGTTTTTGTGTTAGGTCATCTGCCTGGCTCTTGTAATCAGATAATTTACTGCAATTCCTTCTGAGGCGGAGATACTGTCCATAGGGAAGGTTTTCCCGTAGGGGGCGAGGATGGAAACTCTCGTATCTAAGCAAGTTGTTCTTAGCCGTTGGTTTGAAATGCGTTTTAGTAATTAGATTCTCATTTTCCCTTTGTATTTCGATGTCCAAGAAGACCATCTTGTTCCTGTCTATGCAGTGGGTGAATCGTAGATTCCTGTCACGGGTGTTCAGCCAAGTTATGAATTCCATAAGGGTTTCTTCTGAGCCTTGCCATATGGAGAAGACGTCATCTATGTATCGCCGCCAAAATTTTATGTGGCTGCCAAATGGGTTATCCTCTGCCAGGATGTATTTCAGTTCGAAGTCATATACGTAGAGCCCCGCCACACTAGGGGCAAAAACACTGCCCATAGATGTACCCCCTACTTGTAGGTACAGGGTGCCCTCATATTCAAAGTAGTTCCTTTTAAGGGCCAGGGTGGCACATTGCATGACGAACTGTTTAGGTGTGTGGTAGTTCCAGGTGGTGTTTTCCAGGGTTCTCTCCAACACATTGATGGTGGCGTCTTGTGGGATGTTCGTGTAAAGGCTTTCGATGTCAAAGCTGAGGAGAATATAGTCTGGTTCCATTTTGATGTCCTCCAGCATTCTCAGTAGGCTTTTGGTGTCACGTAAGTACGTGGATGTTCCCTGTACAACAGGTTTCAGAAAGAAGTCACTGAATCTTGATAATGGTTCAAGAAGTGAGCCGATGCCTGAGACTATAGGTCTGCCTGGTGGGGGGATCTTGCCCTTGTGCATTTTAGGCACCACATAGAAGTAAGGAATCTTATTGTCGGTTTTGCTCAGATAGTCTGCTTCTTGTTTTGAGATGTTACCTCGGGCTTCAGCTGTCTCCACCATGTTGGTGATTTCAATTCTCAGATCTTCAGTTGGATCTCTGGGTAGTATTTTATAGTTTTTAGTGTCGCCTAGTAGGCGTCTGCATTCTGCATCGTAGTCATCCTTATTCATCACCACAAGTCCTCCGCCTTTATCTGCCGGTTTTATGATTATGGTTTCATCATTTTTCAGGTCAGATATGGCTTTATTTTCAGCTCTGGTGTTGTTATGGAACTGGCCTTTTGCCTCCAATTTTTCCACATCATTAAATACTGCCTGTTCAAAAGTGTTAATCTCGACTGGAACCGAGTGTGGTGGAGGTATGAAGGTTGACCGTAACCTGAGACCTGTTTCATTGGGGGTATCTGTCGGGTCATCACTTGTGTTATCATTGGTAGGGTTCTTTTCGAAGAAGGCTTTCAATTTGAGTTTACGAAAAAAGGAAGCCAACTCGCAATGTAACTTGAACTTATCTAGGGATGCAGTTGGTACAAACCCTAGTCCCTTGTTAAGCACGTTTGATTCCGTGATGGTTAGTGTGCGTGATGATAAGTTCGTGACTAGCTCCTCGCATTGCTGGGGCCGGCCTTGTTCGCTCCTGATTTGCTCCTGGTGATGCTGCCCGTGTTGTCCTCTTCCTCCCAGTGGACGTTGTTTCCTCTTCTGTTGCGTCCCCTTCCGCGCCTGCCTCTGTTGTGAAAAGGAGGACGGAATTGATTCTGTGGAAAGGGGAATTGCTGGAAGGGCGGTTGCCATCCGTACATTTGGAAATGTGGTGGTATTTGGTATGGGTTAGGTGGAGGTTGTTGGTAGGGGTTCTGGAGGGGATGGTTGTATTGGGGCCATTGGTTGTTCCCTCTGTGTCCACCTCTCTGTCCCCTTCTCGGGGTCCCATTACTGGATCCAGTGCTGCTATTTGAGCTGGAGGTGTTGCTCGCGGCATCAGAGTCTTGATCTTGTGGGCCCGATATTTTATAGTCCGGGTCTGAATAGGGATAGACCTTCACAAAAGAAAATTTTTTCAGATCTTTTTGGAATTTCAATGTTTTTTGTTGTAGTAGGTTGTCTTTGTATTCATTAACTTCCTTGTTTAAGTCGTCCAATTTTTGCTTGTAGCCTTTGATGCTCGCTTTTATTTGAGTTTCTGTTATTTGAATCTCTATCTGGATTTTCTCAGACAGACGTATGGCAGTTTTTAGGATCAATATTATCCAGTCATGCGTGCAGTGCCACGCAATTAGGGCCCAATCTTTTCTAAATTCTGGATCATCCAAAAAGATGCGTGGTGCGTTGGTAACCAGTAGGCCCTTAGGAGCTATATTATTGGTAACATACTCTTTCATGATTGTACCATGTAATATGGTTCTGATCCGGTTCCGCTTCATTTCTGTCAGTTTTTCCCACTCAGATGTTTGAGAGATGGTGTTGCTGATGTTGGCGTCCGCAAAAACATTTAAGTCACTCATGATTGAGTCTATTTCTTCCGTAGAATAAGTTAAGCCTGTGTTCTCTGCCATGTTGTCTGTATACGTACTCCGTTGTGCCAATGTCAGTGTGATTGACTCTCACAGCTGTGCGCTGCCAAGAATTTGAAATCAAAGGAGAGAGCAAGGGATATTGTCACTAGGAAGTGACAAGAGATACCTCCTATTCCCCTGATAGGAATATTTATGCAAACAAAAAGAAGGAGTATCCCCAACGTCAGGTTTTTTGAGGAAAAAACTTTCGGAGGGTGAGTTGTTTGGCAAAAAAAGGAAAAAAGTCAACCTTTTTTGATAGGAAACCCCTCACTCACCACCTAGTGGTGACTTGCTTCATCATCGGGGTCCACCCTGGTGACCTAGCGTCACCAGGATGTGCTTCGACACCTGGGTTACAGTGGAGCAGGTTGTGACTGTCTGTGCAAAAAAAGTGTTAAAAATTGTCCTGGTTTAACTTAAAATCAATCTTTATTATAAAGTAATCAGAACAATGTTAAAAATTACTGGCGAGATACTCCTTGGTGAGTTACGGCCAAGGTATCTCTATATGTGTCTGAGTGGTTTGGTCGACATGTTTCTACCATCAGGGCAGTAGCCCGGTATTCTTCAGGACCAAAAACAGGTGGATGGGAGGTGTGTGCCCCCTAAAAGGTACACCCTCTCCTGATCCCCTGTGAACCAACTGGAAAAATTACCAGTGGTGGATGTGCTCTTTTAGAATAAAGAGAGCCGTCTGGTTGCAAAAAAAGAAAAAGAGACCTGTAGGGAAAAGCAAAAGAGTACTGATTTCAGTAGAATTTCTATACTTTCCTGTAACGTCGTGAAGTGTCTCTGTGATATGATTAATCATGCCAAGGGACGTGCCCTCCGAGTGATCAAGTATTGTGTTCAATACGGGTGATTGGCAGGGGAGTATTATCCGAGCGTGCACTCTTATCAATAGGTGCTCGTGTTTGTCATGCAGTACATAATAGTTGCCTTCATAGAGATATATACGGGCATGCACTTCATTTCAAATGCATACACACTCGATTTGACCTGAAAAATGATGAAACCATAATCATAAAACCGGCAGATAAAGGCGGAGGACTTGTGGTGATGAATAAGGATGACTACGATGCAGAATGCAGACGCCTACTAGGCGACACTAAAAACTATAAAATACTACCCAGAGATCCAACTGAAGATCTGAGAATTGAAATCACCAACATGGTGGAGACAGCTGAAGCCCGAGGTAACATCTCAAAACAAGAAGCAGACTATCTGAGCAAAACCGACAATAAGATTCCTTACTTCTATGTGGTGCCTAAAATGCACAAGGGCAAGATCCCCCCACCAGGCAGACCTATAGTCTCAGGCATCGGCTCACTTCTTGAACCATTATCAAGATTCAGTGACTTCTTTCTGAAACCTGTTGTACAGGGAACATCCACGTACTTACGTGACACCAAAAGCCTACTGAGAATGCTGGAGGACATCAAAATGGAACCAGACTATATTCTCCTCAGCTTTGACATCGAAAGCCTTTACACGAACATCCCACAAGACGCCACCATCAATGTGTTGGAGAGAACCCTGGAAAACACCACCTGGAACTACCACACACCTAAACAGTTCGTCATGCAATGTGCCACCCTGGCCCTTAAAAGGAACTACTTTGAATATGAGGGCACCCTGTACCTACAAGTAGGGGGTACATCTATGGGCAGTGTTTTTGCCCCTAGTGTGGCGGGGCTCTACGTATATGACTTCGAACTGAAATACATCCTGGCAGAGGATAACCCATTTGGCAGCCACATAAAATTTTGGCGGCGATACATAGATGACGTCTTCTCCATATGGCAAGGCTCAGAAGAAACCCTTATGGAATTCATAACTTGGCTGAACACCCGTGACAGGAATCTACGATTCACCCACTGCATAGACAGGAACAAGATGGTCTTCTTGGACATCGAAATACAAAGGGAAAATGAGAATCTAATTACTAAAACGCATTTCAAACCAACGGCTAAGAACAACTTGCTTAGATACGAGAGTTTCCATCCTCGCCCCCTACGGGAAAACCTTCCCTATGGACAGTATCTCCGCCTCAGAAAGAATTGCAGTAAATTATCTGATTACAAGAGCCAGGCAGATGACCTAACACAAAAACTTTCCTCACGTGGCTATCCAAAGAAAATTACTAACAAATGCCAGAAGAGAGCTCGTAACCAGCCACGACGAGCTCTATTGGAAGACACAACCAAAAACGAGGTTGAGGTTCCACTAGCCTGTGTCACGACATACAATGCTATATCCAATCAGGTGAGCAAAAGCATTAAGAAACACTGGTCCATACTCCATACAGGAAACTACAAATGGGAAAAACCTCTGTTTTCTTACAAAAAGGCACGCAGTCTAAAAGACACTCTGGTGAATACTAGACCTAAACCCACCTTGACCATTACTAACCCCACAATCACGGATATATGGGGGCTCCCACGTGTCACAGGACATTCTAGATGTGGGGATTGTAGTGTCTGCCATTTGACCACCAACACTAAAACATTGAACCTTGAGGAAGGCAAAACTTGGGAACAGAGGGCACACACAAACTGCAATAGCCAAAATGTTGTATACTTGATTAAATGTTCCTGTGATATACCATACATTGGAATGACCACACGTAAAGTGAAACAACGGATATCTGAACACCGTAGCACAATCAGGTGCAAGAAAAACAACACAAGACTCACGGACCATTTTCTGACAATGGGACACACCCCAAACGACATGTGGTGGACTGTGATTGAGCAAATACAGCAGGGTCCCAACATACAGTCACGCCTCTATGAGAAAGAACAGAGGTGGATTTATAGACTTTCTACGCACCAAGTTGGACTCAATGATAACATTCCATGGGCCAGTGTGCTCAAATGACCCATGAACCTTGTTCCTGCATCACACGATGAAAACATGCACAACTGTAGTTGTGTTCCTACATCTAGCTTCACCCACTATTAATGGGGCCAATTCATCCCTTCTTTCCAAAGTGCAGTAAAGATCCCACGCACTTGTCTCTTGAGATTAATATAAAATGACGTCCACATTAAAAATCTGCATAATTTAAGGTGGTTTCCCACATCAAGTTCCACCCACTATTAGTGCCCCCCCTTTTTCATGCGCTTTACACTTTTTAAGCGCCTTTATTTACAACATACGCGTTTACCGCGTCACCAGGTCCTGGGCTTTACTTCAAGACACTAATGCCCATCAAAATAACAGTATCCAAAGCGCCTTTATTTACAACATACGCGTTTACCGCGTCACCAGGTCCTGGGCTTGACATCAAGACACCAATGCCCATCAAAATAAAAGTATCCCATAACCCTAATCACCTAAACCATCCTGTTCGATGCTTAGTAACCGGGACGCGCTTTGTTTACCAAAACACGCGTACTCCGCGTCATCAGGTCCCGCCCCGTAACTCCTCCCCCTCCGGCGCACGGCACCACGCCCTTCCCGGAAGAGATTATCTCATTTAAAGGAAGAACTCCCGCACGGCACCACTAGCCGAGCAGAGGAGGATAGGAGTAGGTGAATGGCCGTTTAATTCTCCCGCAAACTGTAAGTAGAATGCACCTCGCATTTCCTACAGAAATGGAATCGATTATCTAGAACCATTTCGATCCCTACCGGGCTCTTCGCTCGATTCACTCACTCCACTATTATCTTTCGCGCCATTTTAGAACTAGGTTTGGCGGTTAGAAGAACCTACCCCCTGCCCGTTGAAGTAATCTAGAGGCTTATAACAAGTAAGCCCTATGTTTGAACCATGGAATCTACGCGTACTCCTACATGTTATATGTTTGTGTGTTTTGTTTGTAATTAGGTACAATTTCTTGGCACAACTTAGTATAACTCTTGGCACTACCTAGTATTAATGTACATACGAGGACACGCCACAACCTGCCACACCTACCTAGAGACGCCCACAGAAACTCACTGGGCACAATAGACATTAGATGGTTGAATGAGACGAATGACAAATCGAGTGTGTATGCATTTGAAATGAAGTGCATGCCCGTATATATCTCTATGAAGGCAACTATTATGTACTGCATGACAAACACGAGCACCTATTGATAAGAGTGCACGCTCGGATAATACTCCCCTGCCAATCACCCGTATTGAACACAATACTTGATCACTCGGAGGGCACGTCCCTTGGCATGATTAATCATATCACAGAGACACTTCACGACGTTACAGGAAAGTATAGAAATTCTACTGAAATCAGTACTCTTTTGCTTTTCCCTACAGGTCTCTTTTTCTTTTTTTGCAACCAGACGGCTCTCTTTATTCTAAAAGAGCACATCCACCACTGGTAATTTTTCCAGTTGGTTCACAGGGGATCAGGAGAGGGTGTACCTTTTAGGGGGCACACACCTCCCATCCACCTGTTTTTGGTCCTGAAGAATACCGGGCTACTGCCCTGATGGTAGAAACATGTCGACCAAACCACTCAGACACATATAGAGATACCTTGGCCGTAACTCACCAAGGAGTATCTCGCCAGTAATTTTTAACATTGTTCTGATTACTTTATAATAAAGATTGATTTTAAGTTAAACCAGGACAATTTTTAACACTTTTTTTGCACAGACAGTCACAACCTGCTCCACTGTAACCCAGGTGTCGAAGCACATCCTGGTGACGCTAGGTCACCAGGGTGGACCCCGATGATGAAGCAAGTCACCACTAGGTGGTGAGTGAGGGGTTTCCTATCAAAAAAGGTTGACTTTTTTCCTTTTTTTGCCAAACAACTCACCCTCCGAAAGTTTTTTCCTCAAAAAACCTGACGTTGGGGATACTCCTTCTTTTTGTTTGCATAACTTTGCATTCCCCCCCTTGCAAGACCCTAACCTTCCCTTTACTTACATGTGAGTCACCCCTAAGGTAGGCCCAATGTACCCCTGTGGGCAGGGTGCAGTGTATGTAAAAGGTAGGACATGCCCTGATGTGTGTGGGTTTTCCTGATTGTGAATTTCTGCCAATTTCGTTTTTCACTATTGCAAGGCTACCTGTTCCCATGGGACAGAATGGGGAGTTTGTTTATAACATCTTATAAACCTAACTGGCCCTGGGAACAGGGTGGAGAAATAAAGTTTAGTATGCCTGGAGTCAGATTCTAAAGATGCATCTTTTAGTGAATGTGATTTTTACATTCTTTGTTTGAAAATACCACTTTTAGAAAGTCTGTATTTGCTTGCAAAGCCATCCAGTGTGCCTCTGCTAGGATGTGGATTGACTGGCTTTGGGATGACAGGGGCTGGGGAGGAGCTGTGGCTCCAGAGAGTCTAGATGGGTCACGGTTGGATTGAATAGACCTGGGCTGCATTAAGAGTAGAGGGAGGAGTTGTCACTAGCACCTGAATAGGCCCAGTCTGCATTTAGAGTGGTGGGAGGAGATTTCCATTGCACCTGAATAGGCCATGTCTGCCTTTGACAATGCTGTCTCCTCCTCCTGCTGGGAAGCTGCACCACTTTGCTGTGTGCTTTGCTGTGCTGGCCTGCAGTGGCTGCTTCTGTCTTGGACATAAAAGGGCTGGACTGAACAATCTGCAATCTATTTTTGTGAGTTTTCCAAGGGCTTGAGGTAATCAATCAATCAATCAATGCATTTATATAGCGCACTACTCACCCAGAGGGTCTCAAGGCGTTAGGGAGGGGGGTCCGCTACTGCTCGAACAGCCAGGTCTTGAGTTGCTTCCTGAAGGCGAGGTGGTCCTGGGTCAGGCGGAGGTGGGTCGGGAGGGAGTTCCATGTCTTGGCGGCGAGGTAGGAGAAGGACCGTCCCCCTGTGGTGGCTCTTCGGATGCGGGGGACGGCGGCGAGGGCGTGGCCGGTCGATCGAAGCTGGCGTTTGGGAGCGTAGAAGTTGAGGCGGCTGTTGAGGTATCCTGGGCCTTGGTTGTGTAGGGCTTTGTGTGCGTGGGTGAGGAGTCGGAAGGTGATTCTCGGGTTGACCGGGAGCCAGTGCAGGTCTCACAGGTGTCCGGAGATGTGGCTGCGACGGGGGATGTCCAGGATGAGTCGTGCTGAGGCGTTCTGGATCCGCTGGAGTCTCTTCTGGAGTTTGGCGGTGGTTCCGGCGTAGAGGGAGTTGCCGTAGTCCAGACGGCTGGTGACGAGGGCCTGGGTGACCGTCTTCCTGGTCTCGGTGGGGATCCACCGGAAGATCTTACGTAGCATGCGCAGGATGTTGAAGCACGACGAGGAGACAGCGTTGACTTGTCTGGTCATGGAGAGGGAGAAGTCCAGGATGAAGCCCAGGTTGCGTGCGTGGTCTGTTGGTTTGGGTGCGCTGCCTAGGGCGGGGGGCCACCAGGAGTCGTCCCAGGCGGAGGGTGAGGATCCCAGGATGAGGACTTCCGTCTTGTCCGAGTTCAGCTTCAGGCGGCTGTTCTTCATCCATTCGGCTACCTCTTTCATCCCTTCGTGAAGGTTGGCTCTGGCGGTGGCGGGGTCGTTGCTGAGGGAGAGAATCAGCTGGGTGTCGTCGGCGTAGGAGATGATGTTGAGGTTGTGCTGGCGTGCGATGTCTGCGAGGGGGCTCATGTAGATGTTGAAGAGGGTTGGACTGAGCGAGGAGCCTTGAGGAAGCCGCAGATGACTTCGGTGGCTTCAGATCTGAACGGGGGAGGCGGACTCTCTGTGTCCTTCCGGCGAGGAAGGAGATGATCCACTCCAGTGCCTTCTCCTGAATTCCGACGTTGCTGAGTCGCTGCATTAGTGTTCGGTGGCAGACAGTGTCGAAGGCCGCGGAGAGGTCTAGGAGGATGAGGGCTGCTGTTTCTCCGTTGTCAAGCAGTGCTCGGATGTCATCGATGGCTGCGATCAGGGCGGTCTCGGTGCTGTGGTTGGCCCGGAAGCCAGACTGCGAGAGGTCGAGGGATCCGTTCGTCTTGAGGAAGGCGGCCAGCTGCTTGTTGACGGTCTTCTCGATGACTTTTGCAGGAAACTGGAGCAGCGAGATGGGGCGGTAGTTCTTGAGGTCGGTAGTTCTTGAGGTCGGTGGGGTCGGCTGATGGCTTCTTTAGTAGAGCGCTGAGTTCGGCGTGCTTCCAGCTCTCCGGGAAGATAGCGGTGTCGAAGGAGGTGTTGATGATGTCCCGCAGGTGAGGTGCGATGACAGCGTAAGCCTTGTTGAAGACGTGGTGAGGGCAGGGGTCAGTAGGAGATCCGGAGTGGATGGAGTTCATCTTGCGGACGGTGTCTTCGGTGCTGATCGGGGTCCAAGCGCGGAGGGTGGTGGTGGGGGGCGGTGGTTCAGTCGTGGCGAGCGTCGGTTGAGTGCTGAAGCTGTTGTGTATGTCCGCGATCTTGTTGTGGAAGTAGGAGGCGAGGGAGTTGCAGAGGTCTTGCGAAGGGGTGATGTCGTTGTTTCCAGCGTTGGGGTTGGAGAGCTCTTTAACGATGTTGAAGAGTTCCTTGCTGTTGTGTGCGTTGTTGTCTTGTCATTCCTTGAATGCGGTTTTCTTGGTGGCGTGGATGAGTTGGTGGTGTTTTCGGGTGGCGAGCTTGAGGGCAGTCATGTTGTCCGGTGTTGGGTCTCTGCGCCAGGTTCTCTCGAGGGCTCGGCAGTTCTTCTTGGAGCTCTTGAGTTCATCGGTGAACCATGGGGCTTTCTTGCTACCGGGTCTGCTAGGCGGGTCTTCAGAGGGGTGAGGTCGTCTGCGCAGTTGCTGATCCACTTCGCGAGGTTGGTGGCCGCCTGGCTTGGGTTCGTTGCGCTGGTGGGAGGGTTCATGCTCAGGGAGGTCGCGAGCTGGTCGGCTGTGATCTTGTTCCAGCTTCTGCGTGCAACCTGTTGCTGGTGGTGGTGGATCATGGTCCTTCTGAAGCTGAAGTGGACGCAGCTGTGGTCCGTCCAGTGGAGTCCGGTGGCGTGGCTGAAGGCGATGTCCTTGCTGGATGGGAACACGGGGTCGAGTGTGTGTCCGGCGTAGTGGGTGGGGGTGGTCACCAGCTGCTTGAGACCGAGGTTGGCGAGGTTGTCCAGCAGGGTGGTGGTGTTGCGGTCGTTGTTGTTCTCCAGGTGGAAGTTGAGGTCCCCGAGGAGGATGTAGTCAGCGGAGAGGAGGGCGTGCGGGCTGATGAAGTCGGCGATGTCTTCGCTGAATTGTGTGCGTGGTCCCGGGGGTCTGTAGATGAGGGTGCCTCTGAGGGTGGTCTTGGGGTTGATGTGGACCTGGAAGTGCAGGTGCTCGGCAGGTGCGAGGGTGTCGTCGGTGTTGGTCTTGATGCGGATGGTGTTCCTGTGGATGATGGCGATGCCTCCTCCGGTCTGGTTGATGCGGTCCCTTCGGATGATCTTGTAGCCGTCTGGGATGGCGATGGCGATGTCGGGCGCTGAAGAGGCGTTCATCTAGGTTTCTGTGAGGAAGGCGACATCTGGTGAAGTTGTGTCGAGCAGGTTCCAGAGCTCGACGGCGTGTCTGTGGACGGAGCGGGTGTTGAGCAGGATGCATTTCAGGTGGCTGCTGTTGTTGCTCGGCTTGGTCTTGGTCGGTGCTGGAGTAGTGCAGGTCCGGATGCAGGTGAACTTGCAGGAGTTGCAGCAGAAGGGTCCGTGGGTGCGTCTAGGGGTGGCTCGGTATCATCCCGGGATTCTGCCGGTGTTGAGTGCGTTGAGGGTGGCGGCGTCGTACGTCCGGCAGGTGGGCTGGGGTCTGCGAGGGCCAGGGGTCCTGGCACTGGGCGCGGTCCAGGCGCGGACGGGAGCAGACGGGCTTACCTTTGGCGCACCTTCGGCGCTCAGTCGACGCTCCCGCTGCGCACGTGGGGGCGTCATAAGAAGAGGGACGTGAGGGCGGGTCAGCTGGGTGGCGGGAGCGGCTCGGCCAATCGGCCGGTGGTGGACGGGGCCTGTGGCGAGCAGCGGCGGGAAACTGGCGAGCGGGCGGCTCTGCTGTGGCTGGGCCGCTCGGGGGACAGGGGGGCGTCGGCGGCGGAAAAAATGCGGCAAGGCTGGCTGCCAGGAGCAAGGCTGGCTAGCAGGAGCAGGAGGCGGCAGGAGGAGCAAGGGGGTGACCCGGCCTGGTGAGAGGCGCAGCGGTCACTGAAGAAGTCTTTATTTAGACCTTGTTCTTCTTGTGGGAAGCTGCGGCTGTACTCTGAAGATCCCCACAAGAAGTGTATTTACTGTCTTTATCCCGACCATGAGGTTGGCAAATGTAAATTTTGCAGAACCTTTTCAACTAAGACCCTTAAAGACAGGGAAGGCCGTCTCCTCCTGTGGCTTCAATGACTTAAGGATAAGGATTCTGCGCTTTCTGATGCAGAAAACCTGGTGTCTGGACCTTCTAAAGCAGCCTCAAAATGTAGCACTGTGCAGGATTTGCCCTCTCCACATCTGCTACCGGATTGTCGACTACTGCAACATCAACGTCATCCATGTTGACGAAGGTATCCCTCAGTTTTAAGACTGTTTCATCGACGATACCTATTGCTTTGTCGTTGACGAAGAAAACTCTCTCGTCATCAGAGAAAATTTTCATTGACGGGAGTTGTTAAGAAGCAAACTTCGAAACGATACCGGGGGAAGTCTTCCTATAGAGAATCCTCTTCCAAACGCCAATGACTTGCCTTTCCTCCCAAAAGTTGGAGGTCGAATCTCCCTGTTCTCTTCTCAATGGTCCTCAATCACCTCAGACCGTTGGGTTCTGGACATTGTAGACCATGCTCTGGAGTTCGTCAAGATTCCTCCTCCCACTCCACAAACCGGCCCACCTCAAGGAGCTTTTCCAGCAAATTCGTATTATGATCCAAAAACATGCCATCGAAGTGGTTCCTAAGTCTCAAAGGGGGAAGGGATTCTATTCCCGTTTTTTCCTTATAGTCAAGAAGACAGGAGACTGGTGGTCGATCCTGGATTTGCGAGCACTCAACAAGTATCTCAAATGCCAATACTTCTGCATGCTTACACTCGTAGAGATCTTGCGTCTTCTCTCCATGGACGACTTCATGACCACCATCGACCTCCAGAACGCTTACTTCCATGTCCCAATTCTTCCACGGCATCGGAAGTACTTGCGCTTCGGGTGGGACGGAGAGACTTCCAGTTCAGGGTGCTGCCTTTCAGCCTACGCTCTGCCCCTCATGTCTTCACGAAAGTGTTAGCTCCAGTGGTGGCTTACCTGCGTCTCCAGGGCGTCTCAATTTTTCCATACCTGGACGACTGCCTCCTCAAATCACAGTCTCGCATCCACCTACTTCGGGACACTCGACTTTGTCAGGACGTGTTTCGCTCTCTCGGCCTTTCCATCAATGCCGAAAAGTCCCAGGTAGACCCAGCTCCCTGTAGACATTTTCTAGGAGCCACTTTGGACGCAACACTGGCCAAGTCATTCGAGTCTCAAGAGCGTCAACTGAAGATTCTCCGCTTGGTGTCTTTTATTCATGCAAAACAGTCCGTTTCAGTCCGGATCTTAAAGTCATTTCTGGGGATGGCATCATCATGCATTTCACTGATCCCAAACTGCAGGCTATGGACTCGCCCCATTCAAGAGGAATTGGACGGACAGTGGCGTCAGGTCACCGGTTCCTTCGACGACCTTGTCAGTGTATCCGCTCGCATGAGGGCGGGTCTCAAGTGGTGGGCGCAGCCATCCAACCTTGCAGCAGGGACTTCTTTCCTTTCCACCACTCCAGAACTCACTCTGACAACGGACGCTTCCTTAGAAGGATGGGGTGCACACCTTCAAGGGCTGTCTATAAAAGGCAAGTGGACTCTGCTTCAACGCTCTTGGCACATCAACAGACTGGAGTTGATGGCCATCTTTCTGGCACTCAAGTCGTTCCATCCTCTGATCCAAGGGGAATCGGTGCTTATTCAAATGAACAATACAACCAGTAAGCCCTATGTCAACAAGCAGGGTGGAACCAAATCTCCACTCGGCTGGCTCAGTCAAACTGGGATTAGGCACTCCGTCATCAGGTTACCCTGACTGCAGTTCATCTACCAGGCATCTCCAACATCCTAGCGGATTCCCTAAGCAGATCCACGTTGTCGACCTACGAGTGAAAGTTACATCAACCGACTCTCGACTTAGTCTTTCGACGGTGGGGTCATCCATCCTTGGATCTCTTTGCAACCCCGGAGAACCGTAAATGCCCATTTTACACAAGTTGGCATCCCCACCACGGGATGTGCGGGAATGCGCTTTTGATGAACTGGTGCGATCTATTTGCCTACGCTTTTCCTCCGATTCCGTTGGTACCTCACGTGTTGTGGTAAATGCGAAGACAGCCTTGCCACATTCTCCTGATCACCCCCAGATGGCCCCGGCAAGCGTGGTTCTCGGAACTGCTTCTTCTTTCCCAGTGCGAGCCCATCCTCCTTTATCCTCGAGCGGATCTCCTCACGATGGAGAAGGGTCAGATTTGCCATCCGGACCCCTCCTCTCTGAAATTATCGGCCTGGAACCTGAGCACCTTGAATTTGCCCATTTGAATATTTCGCCAGACTGCAGAGACATTCTCGCTCATGCCAGAGCTCTGTCTACGGTTAAAACCTACAAGCTCAAGTGGAAGAGATTCTGTCATTGGTGCGCAGCTGCTAATATCCATCCTATTCATTCCACTCCAGCTCAGCTGCTCCCGTTCTTTTTGCAACTGGCCCAATCAGGGCTTTACCATTCCACTTTGAGAGTTATCTTGGCGGCAATTTCTCGTCAAGATGGCTCCTCCTCGCTCTGTTCTTCCAGGGTCATCCGCCAATTTTTCAAAGGACTGTTCCAGAAGTTCCCACCTATTCGGCGTCCTCCTCCTACCTGGCACCTCACTGTCGTATTGGCTCAACTAATGATGGCACCATTCGAGCCTATCCACAAGGCGGACTTAAAGTTTCTAACCTGGAAGGTAGCCCTTCTCCTTGCTCTGACCTCATCACGCCTTCAGCATTAAGCCTCCTTTTCTCCAATTCAAAGCGGACTGTGTAGTGCTTCGCACCAGTGCAACATTTTTGCCTAAGGTGCCCACGGATTAACATATTAATAAACCTGTTTTCTTGAAAAATTTATTTGCCGATCCTCAATCTCCGGCAGATCAACGCTTACATTCCTTGGACATTCAAAGATGCCTTAAATTTTACATCAACAGGACGGCCCCCTTTCGCAGGTCGGATCAACTATTCATTGCCTGTGGACGCATGAGCAAAGGGCGTCCTGTTACCAAGCCAACTATTGCACGTTGGATTTCTTCAGCCATTGCTTTCTGCCATCAGAGAGCCGGCAAGCCTCTTCAGTCTTCAGTAAGGGCTCATTCCACCAGGGCGATGTCATCCTCTACTGCCCAGTTTGCCGGTGTGCCGCTTCATCAGATCTGCAGAGCAGCCACGTGGTCCAGCAGGCACACGTTCATGAAACACTACTGCCTGGATGCCATCAACGAAGCAGATACAGCAGTGGGACAGGCAGTGCTTCACAATCTTTTTAACTAAGGTGAGCATCTGTCTTCCCTCTTCCATTATGGTTTTATATGATTACTGTTATTACTTGCTATTCGAGCCTTAACGGCTACTACTGCTCACTATTCTTTTAAAAAAAACACAGTTGATGGACAGAATGCAGAACAATGTCTTACATTCACCCCAGAACAAAGATCTGGGCCTAAATCCATTGTTTTTTTGCACTCCACACCACCCTAGGTCAGACACTGGCTATATGCAAATCAGCCTTGACCCTTTGCCTCATGGGAACAGTCCAGCCCGAACTACCAAGCCATGTCTTTCCTAGTCCGGAATCAAGCATCCAAGGACCGGTTTCTGGCTATCAGCCTTCTTCAGCCTGGATAGCTTGACTCCAGTGATGTGGAGAGCCTGGGACTCCCGTCTGAGCATACCCAGCCCACTCGGGGTGAAAATTGGAAAAAGCACAGTTGATGGACAGAATGCAGAACAATGTCTTACATTCACCCCAGTACAAAGATCCGGGCCTAAATCCATCGTTTTTTTGCACTCCACACCACCCTAGGTCAGACACTGGCTATATACAAATCAGCCTTGACCCTGTGCCTCATGGGAACAGTCCAGCCCGAACTACCAAGCCATGTCTTTCCTAGACCGGAATCAAGCATCCAAGGACCGGTTTCTGGCTATCAGCCTTCTTCAGCCTGGATAGCTTGACTCCAGTGATTTGGAGAGCCTGGGACTCACTTCTGAGCATACCCAGCCCACTCGGGGTGAAAGTTGCAAAAAGCACAGTTGATGAACAGAATGCATAACAATGTCTTACATTCACCCCAGTACAAAGATCTGGGCCTAAATCCATCGTTTTCTTGCACTCCACACCACCCTAGGTCAGACACTGGCCATATGCAAATCAGCCTTGACCCTGTGCCTCATGGGAACAGTCCAGCCCGAACTACCAAGCCATGTCTTTCCTAGACCTGAATCAAGCATCCAAGAACCGGTTTCTGGCTATCAGCCTTCTTCAGCCTGGATAGCTTGACTCCAGTGATGTGGAGAGCCTGGGACTCACTTCTGAGCATACCCAGCCCACTCTGGGTGAAAATTGCAAAAAACACAGTTGATGGACAGAATGCAGAACAATGTCTTACATTCACCCCAGTACAAAGATCTGGGCCTAAATCCATCGTTTTTTTGCACTCCACACCACCCTAGGTCAGACACTCGCTATATGCAAATCAGCCTTGACCCTGTGCCTCATGGGAACAGTCCAGCCCGAACTACCAAGCCATGTCTTTCCTAGACCGGAATCAAGCATCCAAGGACCGGTGTCTGGCTATCAGCCTTCTTCAGCCTGGATAGCTTGACTCCAGTGATGTGGAGAGCCTGGGACTCACGTTTGAGTATACTGGGTGTGAGTGTTTGATTGATTCAGATGCTCCGTCCATCACCACCCCCTTTTGCACTGCTTTTGGCCGCCATAAGTGTGGCAGTGTATGCTCAGACGTGAGTCGCTTGCTCACTTTGCCACTGGATTCAAGCAAGCCGGGCTGAAGAAGGCTGGAATGCCAGAAACCGGTCCTCTGAAGCTTGTTTCCGGTCCAAGGAAGACATGGCTTGGCGTTTCGGGCTGGACTGTTCCGATGAGGCACAGGGTCAGACTGATTTGCATATAGCCATGTCTGAACTGGGGTGGCAGAGTGGGCTAAAGAACGGTGATGGATTAAAGCTAGATCTTTTAACTGGGTGTGAGTGTTTGATTGATTCAGATGCTCCGCCATCACCACCCCCTTTTGTACCGCTTTTGGCCGCCATAAGTGTGGCAGGGTATGCTCAGATGTGAGTCCCTTGCTCACTTTGCCACTGGATTCAAGTAAGCCGGGCTGAAGAAGGCTGGAATGCCCGAAACCGGTCCTCGGAAGCGTGTTTCCGGTCCAGGGAAGACATGGCTTGGCGGTTCGGGCTGCACTGTTCCGATGAGGCACAGGGTCAGACTGATTTGCATATAGCCATGTCTGAACTGGGGTGGCAGAGTGGGCTAAAGAACGGTGATGGATTATAGCCAGATCTTTTGACTGGGTGTGAGTGTTTGATAGATTCAGATGCTCCGTCCATCACCACCCCCTTTTGTACCGCTTTTGGCCGCCATAAGTGTGGCAGGGTATACTCAGACGTGAGTCCCTTGCTCACTTTGCCACTGGACTCAAGCAAGCCGGGCTGAAGAAGGCTGGAATGCCAGAAACCGGTCCTCGGAAGCTTGTTTCCGGTCCAGGGAAGACATGGCTTGGCGGTTCGGGCTGGACTGTTCCCATGAGGCACAGGGTCAGACTGATTTGCATATAGCCATGTCTGAACTGGGGTGGCAGAGTGGGCTAAAGAACGGTGATGGATTAAAGCCAGATCTTTTGACTGGGTGTGTGTTTGATTGATTCAGATGCTCCGTTCATCACCACCCCCTTTTGTACCGCTTTTGGCCGCTATAAGTGTGTCAGGGTATGCTCAAACGTGAGTCCCTTGCTCACTTTGCCACTGGATTCAAGCAAGCCGGGCTGAAGAAGGCTGGAATGCCAGAAAACGGTCCTCGGAAGCTTGTTTCCGGTCCAGGGAAGACATGGCTTGGCGGATCGGGCTGGACTGTTCCCATGAGGCACAGGGTCAGACTGATTTGCATATAGCCATGTCTGAACTGGGGTGGCGGAGTGGGCTAAAGAACGGTGATGGATTAAAGCCAGATCTTTTGACTGGGTTTGAGTGTTTGAAAGATTCAGATGCTCCGTCTGTGAGAAGTTGGCCTGGTATATAATGCTCACTAATTCTAGTGATCACTTTGTACCATGCCAAGCAACCCTTATGATGATTGGTTGTAATTCAACCTTGTAGACCAGTTATCCTAGTGGTAACGTGGACAAAGCAGTCTTAGGCTAAACTCTGAAAGGCATGTGAAGCCAGCTGTATACCATACACAACCCCCTTGAATACCAAATGAAAGGGACACCACACAGATATATATTGAAAATATATATTGATTTATTAACTATAAAATCCCCTGGACTCTTTATGAGCACAGAAGCACAAGCGTTAAATCACAAGACAGTTTAAAAAACACAAAAGTTGCACAATATGGATGAACCCTAGGGGCCACCTAAACCATATACTAAGAAAGTGGTATAAGAGATACCAATAGGAAAGGGAACGGGCCTAGGGCCTTGGGAATCGCTGGAGCTATTCGAGACTAGCAGTGACTAAGTCGGGAAAGGCCTGCGGGACTCGGGTGCAGTGTTCAAAGTGCACGCACTTTCCAATGTAAAGTCTATGGTGCGTAAAAAGTACAAAGTTAAAGAGTTAGGAACCTTCCGAGTGACCTAGAACGCTGAAACTTAAGACACAGGCCCTTGAGATATGTACCAGTGTAAGAACACTGGCGGAGCTGAGTTACCTCACCCACAGGAAGCGGGTGCACAGGGTCGAAGTAGTGTCGGGTTTCGTCACGCTGGTCGATGGTGCTTGGAGCTGAAGATGCTGCAGGCGGCTCGATGTGAAGAGTTCCGGTGGATCCAAGGGTGGATCTGAAGATGTGAAGACCTGAAAGCAGAGGGGACAATGTTCAAAGTCACTAGCCAGTGACTACCGTGGAACCAGATTGGAACCAGGCGATGTCGGGTGCAAACAGGCGTTGTCGGGTAGCTTCTCTCTGCAGCCACGTGGACACCGGGGGTCGAGGACGTCCAGGAGTCGGTCACGAGCTGTCCCACGCTGGCTTCTCGCTGTTGGCGGCGTCGGCAACCTGATCGGAGCAAACAGGCCTTGGCTAATGCAAGCCACGCAGGAATCGAAAGATGCTTAACACTCGGACCAGCAAGGTCAGAGCGAGTGCTCCTTTTCACAGGAGCTTGGGCAAGTCTGGAGCAACCAGACCCGCTGTGTAGTTAGTTGGTTTCATCACCAAGATGGCCGCTGACCACGTGGCTAGTGGCCGGGATGGCGCGTCGAGTGGCACAATGCAAATGGGCCCCACGCAGATCGTGGAGATGCTGGAGGGCTCTTCTTTGATGCAAGGGCTGCTCGATGGTGGGGGTTCTCAGTCCCCAAAGCACAACGTCGAGGATACCTCAGAAGCTGCGCAGTCAGCTTTTCGAGTGTCTTCCAAGAGGTCCGGTCCCACGTCACTCGGTGCCTCCACGGGTCCCTTCTTTCCAGGGACTGTGGATCGGGCTCTGAGAGGTCTGGGAGTCTGGTTCTTGTCGGGCTCTGGGCTCGGGCTCCGGCGGGAGGCGGCGACAAAGCAGACGTCGAGTTGCTGGTTGGTGCCTGTGTTCACAGGGTGGCCACTCCTAGGCCACAAGGGAGATTCTCTTCAGTCTTCTGAGCAGCAGAATGTCGAAGTCCAGTCGTCTTCTTAGTTTCAAGTTGATTCAGGATGATCTGCTGTGCAATGGCACTGCTCCCACTCTTATTCCCAATCTGAGGGGTGGATCACCTACTAGGTCCCTCCTCTGGGAGGAACCAGGAAGGGGGGCGGTTACACCCCCTTTCCTTTGTCCAGTTCCGCGCCAAGCCTGGGTCTGGAAAGTCCCAGGACCGGTTTGGACTGGCCTATGCACGGGGACACCTTGTGTGCCCCGGGCATGTCTGATTCTATTCAGCCCTGTCCTACCCAATACACAAAACCCTGTCTGGGGTGGTGCTCTCACCTCCCAAGGCAGGAAACCCTTTGTCCGGGCCACCATCTGCCGAGTTTCCGTCAGCAGCAGGAGGTCAGACTCGTGTCTGTGGTGGCAGCATCCATTTTGTGATGCTGAGGCTCTGGTTAACTTTAACCGGGGTTAAGGCTACACACATGTCGTGTCCCTCTAAAAGGGTGGAATGCTATCCCCGTCGACAGAACTGTCGAGGGGATAGTATTCCAATTCGTATGACACCTTACTCGACATGTTTTGATAAAGCCAAACCAAAGATAGCATTTAACCGCGAGGATTATAATGCACTTAAGAGTATATAGTATGGCAATATCCCGGAACAGCTTAGGGAGTGGTTCCCGACAGCTGCAGACAGGCTCAGCTCATGCTAGAGCACCATCTCACATATTTCCAAGCACTCTGCCTCCAGGATTGATGAGGCCTTCCATAGGAGTGGCTGATAGGAACATATGTGTCCAGTTTAGGGTTAGGCACAGGCATACTGTACCTAAGCAAGAGGTGATTACACCAACTTACCCCAGCTGAGTGATCAGCCAGTTGTGTCAAATATGGAGGCCAGGCCAGGGGTGGCACAATACATGCTGCAGCCCCTGGTAGGCCTTGGAAACACCTATGCCCTGGGTACCTAGGGTACACTACTACAGGGGCTAATAAGGTGAACCAGTTCCAATTCGTAATGCACCTAAAGTGCATTGGCAGTAATTTAGAGAGAGAACAGCAGGCTGTGGGTCTGATTAGCAGGCCCACAGCCACATTAAGTCATAAACCAGTGAAGCAAAAAGCAAATATTTGGGGTGACCATAGGATAGCAGACCCTACTCTCCTACATAACCCCCCCCAAACGTAGGGACATTAGACTAACCTTGACCAGTTGTGTCTTCATGTTCTAAGTGGAAGTACCTGGAGAGACCATCTGCGTTGCCATGGTCAGTCCCTGGGCGGTGCTCCACTGTAAAGTCCATCCCCTGTAGGGAAATGGACCACCTGAGTAGTTTGGGGTTTTCACCCTTCATCTGATTAAGCCATAAGAGGGGCTTATGGTCGGTCTGAATCTTGAAGTGAGTGCCAAATAAGTATGGTCTCAACTTCTTCAGGGCCCACACCACAGCAAAGGCCTCCCTCTCAATAGCTGACCAACGTTTCTCTCTGGGGGTCAGCCTTCTGCTAATAAAAGCAATGGGCTGGTCCTGGCCATCTACATTAAGCTGTGAAAGCACTGCTCCCACTCCCAACTCAGAAGCATCTGTTTGGACAATGAACTCTCTTGAGTAGTCAGGACTCTTCAGGATAGGTGCAGAGCACATGGCCTTCTTCAGGTCATCAAATGCCTTTTGACAGACTTCTGTCCACTGAACCTTTTTGGGCATCTTCTTAGATGTCAGATCATTAAGAGGAGTCACAATGGACCCATAGTTCTTAACAAACTTCCTGTAGTACCCAGTCAGGCCCAAGAAAGCTCTGACCTGAGTCTGGGTAGTTGGAGGGGACCAGTCCTTTATGGTCTGGATCTTACTCTCCAGTGGTTGAACTTGGCCTCCACCTACAAGGTGGCCCAGGTATACAACCTTGCTCTGCCCTATCTGGCACTTTGTTGCCTTGATAGTGAGGCCTGCCTTCTGCAGAGCCTCAAGCACTTCCTTCAGGTGGACCAGGTGATCCTCCCAGGTGGAGCTAAAGACAGCAATATCATCCAGATAAGCTGCACAAAAGTCATCCAACCCAGTAAGGACTTGATTCACCAACCTTTGGAAGGTGGCAGGTGTATTTTTCAAACCAAAGGGCATCACCACAAATTGATAATGCCCACTAGGGGTAGAAAATGCTGTCTTGGCTTTAGACTCCTCAGCTAACCTGATTTGCCAGTAGCCAGCTGTCAAGTCAAATGTGCTCAAATATTTGGCAGAAGGCAACTTGTCAATGAGCTCATCTGCCCTTGGAATAGGGTGTGCATCTGTCCTGGTGACAGCATTGAGTCCTCTGTAATCCACACAGAACCTCATCTCTCTCTTGCCATCTTTGGTGTGAGGTTTGGGGACCAGAACCACTGGGCTAGCCCAGGGGCTCTCTGAAGGCTCAATAACACCTAATTCCAGCATCTTTTGCACCTCAGTCTTTATACAGTCCCTGACGTGGTCAGGTTGCCTGTAAATCTTGCTCTTTACAGGAAGACTGTCACCAGTGTCCACCACATGTGTACACCAGTTAGTCTGACTGGGTGTCAATGAGAACATATGTCTGTATGCCTGTAGAACTTGTCTGCAGTCATGTTGCTGATGTTCAGTGAGGCTGCCACCTAAGGCCACACCATCAACTGAGCCATCCTCAGGGTTCTGAGTGAGCAGGTCTGGGAGAGGGTCACTCTCTTCCTCCTGTCCCTCATCTGTAGCCATGAGCAAGCCCATGTCTTCCCTGCTGACATATGCCTTCAATCTGTTTACATGGAGCACCCTGTGGGGGCTCCTGGGAGTTCCTAGGTCCACCAAGTAGGTAACCTCTCCCTTCTTCTCCAGAATTGTATGGGGTCCAGACCATTTGTCTTGGAGTGCTGCTGGGGCCACTGGCTCCAACACCCATACCTTCTGTCCAGGCTGAAACTCAACAAGGACAGCCTTTTGGTCATGCCAAGCTTTCTGTAATTCTTGGCTAGCCTCAAGGTTTTTGGATGCCTTTTCCATGTACTCTGCCATCCTGGAGCGGAGACCAAGTACATAGTCCACTATGTCTTGCTTAGGCTTTTTGAGAGGTAACTCCCATCCTTCCTTCACCAGACACAGGGGTCCTCTTACAGGGTGCCCAAACAATAATTCAAAGGGGCTGAAGCCAACCCCCTTTTGAGGGACCTCTCTGTAAGCAAACAAAAGGCAGGGCAGTAGGATGTCCCATCTTCGCCTGAGCTTTTCAGGTAATCCTTTAATCATGCCCTTTAGGGTCTTGTTAAATCTCTCAACAAGCCCATTACATTGTGGATGATAAGGAGTGGTGAACTTGTAGTTAACACCACATTCCTTCCACATAGCTGTCAAATATCCTGACATGAAGTTGGCACCTCTATCAGATATTACCTCCTTAGGAAACCCCACTCTGGAGAAAACTCCAAGTAAGGCCCTGGCCACAACAGGAGCTGTTGTGGTCCTAAGTGGAATTGCCTCTGGGTACCTGGTGGCATGATCCACTACCACCAGTATGAATCTGTGCCCAGAAGCGGTAGGGGGATCCATTGGACCTACAATATCAATCCCCACTCTTTCAAAGGGAACCCCCACCACAGGTAGTGGTATCAGGGGGGCCTTTGTTGTTCCACCTGCTTTACCACTGGCTTGGCAGGTTTCACAGGAGCGACAAAACTCCTTGGTGTCTTCAGACATGTGAGGCCAGTGAAAGTGAGGGACAAGCCTGTCCCAGGTCTTATTCTGGCTTAAGTGTCCTGCTAGAGGAATATCATGGGCTAAGGTGAGAAGGAAACCCCTAAATTGCAGAGGTATAACCAACCTCCTGGTGGCACCAGGCTTGGGGTCTCTACCCTCTGTGTAAAGGAGTCCTTCATCCCAATAAACTTTATGGGCACCTTGAGCATTCCCAGCAGCCTCAGCAGCAGCCTGCTGTCTGAGGGGTTCAAGAGAAGGACAGGTTAACTGAGCCTGCCCCAAGTCTGCCCTAGAAGGTCCCCCTGTCCCCAGAAACTCAACCTGATCAGGTTCAAGTTCTTCAGAGACAGTTCCTTCAGGGGTCTCAAGACCAGTTTCCTGTGAAGCTTGATCCTCACTTGTAGGCAGTTGGGAAGGCGCAGCCTTAACCCTCCTGTTCTTCTTCTTGGAAGGTGCTTGGTCCATTGTTCCAGGATCCAAGACCTGAGGTTCAGAGAGGCACTTTTTGGCCTGTGACCTGGTCACAGCAAGGACATGTGATGATATCCCTAACATCTCTGCATGAGTCCTGTACTCAACTTCTGACCATAGAGAGTTCTCCAGGTCATTGCCCAACAAACATTCTACTGGGAGATCAGCACTAACCACAACTCTTTTTAGGCCAGTTACCCCTCCCCAGGGAAAGTTACAAGTGCCACACTATGTGTAGTAGTGACATTGCTGGCATTGGTCACCAGGTAGTTATCACCTGGCATGTATTGTCCAGGGTCCACAAAGTTAGGTGTCACCATGGTGACACTGGCACATGTGTCCCTGTAAGCTTGAGCCACTTTGTTGTTAATCAAAGGTGTCTGTCTGTATTTGCCCAGGTTACTGGGACTTATGTCAGGGGTCAAATCTATGTCCCCTTCACAAATCAGAACAGCCTGTGTAAGGGTTCTGACTAGGTCAGAATCTCCTTCAGTTCCCAAGGTGAAACCCACTACCCCCTTGGTTTGTGGACCAGCACTGCTAGCTGTACTAGTGGGTGCAGTTGCCTTCGGGGCTGCAGTGCTGGGGGCTCCACCCTTTTTACACTCACTTGTCCAGTGAGAGGTGTTTTTACAAGTTTTACACCAGGGTTTCTTCTGACCTTCTTTCTTCTTCTTCTTCTTGGAAGTTTGGGACCCACCCTCTGTATCATTTTGGGGCCCTGTTGAAGACTTCTGGTCTTTAGCTTTCTGCTCCCCACCCTTCTGGTCTGTTTTCTTCTGGTCACCACCCTGGTTCTGGTTCTGGTTCTTTTGCTTAACTCTGGTTCTTACCCATTTTTCTGCCCTCTTTCCCAATTCTTGGGGAGAGGTCAAATCTGAGTCAACCAAATGTTGATGCAACTGCTGGTTCTGACAATTATTTAAAATTTGTTCTCTCATCAGCAAATTATACAATCCTTCATAGTCTGTAACCTTGCTTCCCAGCAACCATCCCTCCAGAGCCTTAGTGGCACACTCAACAAATTCAGACCAGTCCTGAGTCTGTGTCTTCTGGGTATCTCTGAACATTAACCTGTACTGTTCAGTGGTTAAGCCTAACCCATCAATCAGAGCACTCTTCAGGACCAGGTAGTTTCTAGAATCCCCATCACTAACTGTGAGGAGTCTGTCTCGGCCTCTACCTTCAAAGGAGAGCCACAAGATTGCTGCCCACTGCTCCTGAGGGATCTGCTGTACTCTGCAGGCTCTCTCCATTGCAGTGACCCATTTATGGATATCATCCCCAGCTTGGATCTATGACAGAATATCGACTACAAAAATATCGACCTACAAGAATATCGAGTCAACAATATCGAGGGCAAAAATATCGACATCCTATCTACAACATGCTAAGTACAAAAATATCGAAAAAATAATATCGTTGTAAAAAATATCGATGTTAAAAATATCGATTTTTTTTTTAATATATATGAATGTAAAAGTAAGTATATAACACTAATAAATAAAATAAACATATTTAAAAGTATCTAATAATGTTTAAAATTAATAAATAAAAATATATACAGTAAAGATATAATATATATGTACTAAACAATAAGTATTAATAATTAATTTACTAAAAATACCCCTTTACCCAAAAACTGAAAACTGACCCTGAACCCTTAAAATACCCCTTTACCCAAGAACTGAAAACTGACCCTGAACCCTAAAAATACCCCTTTACCCAAGAACTGAAAACTGACCCTGAACCCTAAAAATACCCCTTTACCCAAAAACTGAAAACTGACCCTGAACCCTAAAAATACCCCTTTACCCATGAACTGAAAACTGACCCTGAACCCTAAAAATACCCCTTTCCCCATGAACTGAAAACTGACCCTGAACCCTAAAAATACCCCTTTACCCATGAACTGAAAACTGACCCTGAACCCTAAAAATACCCCTTTACCCATGAACTGAAAACTGACCCTGAACCCTAAAAATACCCCTTTACCCAAAAACTGAAAACTGACCCTGAACCCTAAAAATACCCCTTTACCCATGAACAGAAAACTGACCCTGAACCCTAAAAATACCCCTTTACCCATGAACTGAAAACTGACCCTGAACACTAAAAATACCCCTTTACCCATAAACTGAAAACTGACCCTGAACCCTAAAAATACCCCTTTACCCAAAAACTGAAAACTGACCCTGAACCCTAAAAATACCCCTTTACCCATGAACTGAAAACTGACCCTGAACACTAAAAATACCCCTTTACCCATGAACTGAAAACTGACCCTGAACCCTAAAAATACCCCTTTACCCAAAAACTGAAAACTGACCCTGAACCCTAAAAACACCCCTTTACCCAAAAACTGAAAACTGCCCCTAAACACTCAAAATACCCCTTTACCCAAAAACCCAAAAATGACCCTGAACCCTAAAAATACTCCTTAACCCAAAGTTAAATAATATTATTTCATTAGCAATTAATAATTAATTAACAATAACAATAAAGTAAATATATTAGCACATAAGCTGTAATTAATATAATTTAATAATTATTATCATTTTCCCCAATTAATTAATTAACAGTAACTAAAAATTATATATAAATAAATTACTCTAATAATGTAATTAACTAACTAATATTATTTAATTACCAATTAATTACTAATTTAAAATATGTACCAAATTATATTAATTAATTAACTAATTAATATTAATTATTTGCCAATTAATTAGTTATAAATATTTAAAAACATATATTAATTAATTAATTATTATTAAATTACTCCCCACCCTATTCCCCTATAAACCCACATCCCGCTACAGAAAATATATATGAATTAATCAATTAATTATTTCCCAATTAATCAATATTAATTAGCAAATAATTATAATTAATTAATTAATCCTACTAATTATTAATCAACTTACCATAATTAAATTACTTCCCACCCTATTCCCCTATAAACCCACAACCCGCTCCGGTACTAAAACATCAAATTTACTTATAAATTTCTATATTATTATAGAAAATGTATACACATATAATAGTAATTATTTTAAATACTTAAATTAAACATATAACACATACATAATAAAAAACTATAAAATAATACAAATATCGATATTAGTGTCATCGAAATTATTAACATCGATATATATATGCTATCGATATTACTAACTTCGATATTACTTACATCGATATTAAGTATTTCGATATTACTTACCTTGGGTCGATATTCTGTCCTACGATATTCTTGCCTTCGATATTATGCTCCTTCGATATTACAGACTCGATATTATGGTAAGTCGATATTTACAACTCGATATTTTGACTGTCTACCCCCCAGCTTTGTAGGGGGGCACAATCTTACTCAGGTTTCTGTTATCAAAAGACCTGTCTTTATCCTTGTGGATATTGCTGCCACCAGTGGGTTCTATTACCCCACTCTCTCTAGGCTGTCTTGCTCTAGCAAGTCTCTCTTGGACCAGGGCAACCTCTAGTTCTCGCTTCTGGATCCTAAGCTCAGCCTCTCTCATTTTGGCCTCATGTTCCCTTCTCTGAGGGCTAGTCATCTCCCTTCTGGAGTGACCATGAGAGCCTCTAGAAGCATGGGATTTGTCAGAGTCACCTGAGTGAGTCCTTCTCCTCCTAGGCTTCTGGTTAAGTCCACCTGGGGGGTCTGAATGGGTTGTTACCTGATTCATTCCCAAGTAGGCTTAAGTTAGCCTGGTTCAGTCTACTGACCAGCACCTGACTATTTCTGTCATCATCTGACCCACTGCTTTCCCCCTCTTCCTCTTTTTCCTCTTCCTCTTCCTCCTCATCTACCCGAGGAGCTCCAGTGATGGGGGCTTCCTCATCTACCAGGATGATAGGTCCAGGGGTGTCTACAGTGTCATCCTCTGAAGGATGGCCTCCTTCAGCATCCCCTGTGGGGTTTGCCTTAGAGGGCTTTAGAGTCTCACACTGGTCTAAGAGCTCTCTTAGGTGGTCTGTAGTAGGGGAAGGCCCTGTCTTCAGACCCCTTAAGACACAAAGCTGTCTTAATTCCTTAAAGGAAAAAATAGCAAATTTGGATGGTGCCCTTGGAGGGTCACTCTCAACAGGGATGTTCCCAGTGGAACCCTCTGCTCCAGACATTACTCTAGTGTGGGTGGATGTGTTGCAATCTACCTACACTGGTGTTTACCTACTAAACCTGTCTAGTAGTTGTAGTCAGGGTGTGCTACTCCCTTTGCTCTACAACAACTAAGTTCAGTAGAACTTATGTATACTAGTCTTGTTTTATATGTACCTAGCAGGTACCTGTATGATCTTTCAAATGATAATCTCAAAGATTGTAATGGTAAAACAACAGCAAGCTCAGATCCCAATCCGCTGCTCACCAATGTGAGAAGTTGGCCTGGTATATAATGCTCACTAATTCTAGTGATCACTTTGTACCATGCCAAGCAACCCTTATGATGATTGGTTGTGCCAGTAAGCTGCCCTACCTTGCCACGGAGCTGTGGACTGCCTGAGCCCTTGACCGCGCCTCGTCCAGGTTTCCCTCCCGCCGCCGCTCGAGTCCCTCTCGCGGCCGCCGAGCGGAGGGAAACTACTACTCCCAGCCTGCCTTGCGACCCGGAACAACATCCAGGGGTCAGCGCGCCCGGAGGCGCTAGAAAATCCCGCCGTCCTCCGCGTCGCGGGACGCGAGCGGGACGCCCGGACTAAGCCCGGACAAAGGGCGGACAGTCTAAGACAGTCCAAGACTGGCCACGACTGGACTGGACCAGGACACTAACTCCTGTCGCACCGTGAGTTACCTGTTGTAGTGTTTGCTTGCTTTTTGACAATCTATACGTACGAGGCTGTTTTGCAATTCTATCCTGCCCCTTTGATCAACCATGTCAAAGCGTAAAACACCTGACACCCCTGTCAATACTATGGAGAACTATTTAGTGCACAGAGTGACTAAAATAATTAATGATCGGCGGTCCTCCTTAGGGCTTAATGATTCTCCTCCCTGCGCTCAAACAGAAGTGTCCTGCCTAATTGATTTGGACATAGAAGCTATGAACTTAAGTGACACTGTGAACGTGGAAAATGTCGATCCTCCTGCACTAAACACTTCTATAAATGTTCCACAATCTGTTATGAATACTGATTCACTAGTGGTTGATGAACCCAACTTGCACTGTAATGATTTAGTGTTAGTTGATGCCAGTACCACTCCACCAACACCTGTCCCTGCTCCAAGAGCAGTTAAGAGGTCTACTAAAGTCCCTACTAAAAGGCCAGGACTACGATCAAATAGTAAAAAACCACTAACTCCGCCAAACTCTAAACACAAAAATGTGATTGATGACATAATAGAGGAAGGGAGTTGTACTATAGACTGGGATGACTTGTTGTCGAATAAATTCATGGGCATGTTAGAATCTAGGATTGTACGAATAATTAAACCTCTCATATCGAAAATTGATCAACTGTCCGATAAAGTACACAAACTAGAGTCCCTAGTAAAAACTACAAACGACAACATGGGGGGCATCCCCAACTCAATCATAAATAAAATAGATGAGCTCCAGGAAAATATGATTGAGAATGTAAAAGCTATACCTGCACCAGTGCAGACTGATGCTCTTAGTGCTACAAGTGATCTTACCAACCCCACCGTTGTAGTTCCGCCACCAACAAATGAGAATGGTTTTACATCTGATTCCCACCTTGATCTAAATCCTGTCGAGCTGATAGTGGAAGCATCACCTCTAGTGTTAGTACTCGCCAATGTCCCTATATTGAAAAAAGACCAGATTGAGACCCCGGACTCCCTTTTAAACAAATCACTGCAGTGGCTAGGTAATAATATCCAAGCAACTCCATGGGGTAAGGAAAAGTTGTCCGAGGACTTGCTATCAGCAAGAAGAGTTAAGTGGATAGGGTCCAAACCCAAGAAATTTGCCGGGGATTGTGTGGTATTAAATCTGAAGGGTCCAGATGTATTGCCAGACATCCTACAAAATATTCTCCCACCCCAACGAAGAACGGCAGAAATAATCCCGCTAACGTTAGACTTCTTCTATAGTCGAAGAGGTCTACTAGCAAAACCAACTATCCTTAGAACCAAGTGGTCAGTGGTTGGATCTAGAAGGGATAGGGGGGGCACTAGCGGTGACTGGGGGTTAAATTTGGATAACTGCTTTTCGGCCTTATCTGATTTAAACGAATGCGATTGACTCAAAAGCCACGATCTAGCTCCTCACACTGAGCTGCTGCAGCAAAAACATACAGGTGAAGGAAACATAACTAGCTCTAATCTGGGCAACCTGAATGTAGAGATAAATAAATCATTGCACCTAAAATGTAAAAACCCCGTTCTAAAAGTGTCAAAGATAGCAACTGAGGTTCATACATGTGCTACTGGGGTTGGAGAGTCTGAGATTAGTTCAAGGGATGGAAAAAAATCTTTATTAGAAGTGTTAAAAAACGCAAGCGATCAGAAAGAAGACCAGCCACTAGATCAATATAAAACTAATACACTATCCCTTGTATCATGGAACATTGCAGGCATAGCAAGTAAGATAAATATACTGGAATGGGCTGAATATATTAATCAGCACGATATTATTATGCTGCAAGAAACCTGGTCACTTACCCCAACATTTAAAGTGGGATATTTAAATTATTACATCCCGGCAGTTAGAAACCGCATCGGACGCCCCTCTGGAGGCTTGTTAATTTGGGTACGACAATCCCTAAATGTCATTATAACACGACTATCAATACCATCAAATGACATTATGGCTCTTACGGTCAGATGGGAAAATGGCCAAGAGCTCAGCATCTTCAACGTTTATGCTAGGGGAGTGCCCAGGGGACAAGTTTCTAACACTTTATCAGTCTTAGAACAAAACATAGAATTATTACCACCACATAATCAATTAATAGTAGGTGGTGACTTTAATGTAAACTTTGAGCCTCTGGGGGAAGAGGACCGGATTCTGTCCGAGGAAGAGGACGCTAAGTGGGGAATCCCACAGTTGGATCTGCCTGTCATTAAAAAATGGAGTAATGTGGCAATACAGCTAAAAAGTCTCTGTTTAGCCAGAGGGTTGAGAGCGGCAAACGGGCGCTCCCCTTCCGATCTAGTAGGTAATAAGACGTTTGACAATGGGCGCTCATCTAGCAGAATCGATTATATATTAATAGATGTAAAATTTTGGAGTAAAATACTAGACATGGTTGTAGAACCTAGACTAGAAAGCGACCATAATCCCTTGAAATTAACCTTTATCTTCCACTGCAAGCCTTCATCGCACCCTAAGGGCAATGGAATGGTGACACAGGATGTAGTATGTTCTAACAACCAGCGTCACCTTAAATGGGGAATGATGATAAAAGATAATATAAAACTAGAGGCACTTAAAATGTTAGTGGTAAATGAAGTAAACAATATCAAGTCTAAACAAGGGATGTCAAGCTTCCAAGATTATATGATGGAGGCCCACGAAAAACTTTTCACTGAACTACAAAGTTTTTTCATTAAAAAAGTAGAATCTGGTAAAGAGGGTAAAACCCTACAGAGACAAGGCTGGTACGACAAAAGTTGCAGATTGGCACGACTTAATTTGAGTTCAGAATTAAAAATCGGCAATGCAATAGGAATTAGGAGAGCGAGAGATGCATACAGACAAGCCCAAAAAAAGGCTAAGAAACGCTGGGATGAAGAAGGGTGGCAGGAACTGAAGGAAGCTTGCGCTGCCAAGGATTCTAAGCGCTTTTGGGCTATTGTTAAATGGGAGAGGGGAGGAATAGCTGCCCAGCCACAAAATAATGTCCCCATTAATAAATGGACTGAGTTTTTTAGACCACAGTATGCCCGCAATCCGGCCCATGCCTCTGTCCAACATCCGCCATCTATTTTCTTCAAAAATCAAATATTTGATGAGAATGATGTAATTAAAGCATTGGATGGTATAGCAGGGGGAAAAGCGCCAGGCATGGATGGCATTCCGGCCGACGTATTTTTGTCAGACCGGAATACGTGGTGCTTATATTTTAAAATGCTGGCTAATGCTGTGGCAATGGGAGGGGAAGTGCCCCACTCATGGAAGGGAGCGGAAATAATCCCCATATTTAAAAAAGGAGACAAAACACTAGCTCAAAACTATAGACCAATAAGTCTCATAGACACAGCGCAAAAAGTGATGGGTCGCCTAGTCCAGAATAAGCTACAACAATGGATTGACGACAAAAACATACTATCCCCTTATCAGGCAGGGTTTCGCCCACTGACCAGTAGTGTTGACCAAGTTCTCTATTTCTTAACAATTTACTGGAGAAATGTCACACTCAAAAAGGGATCGCTGTACGCAGTCTTTGTAGACCTAAAAGCAGCCTTCGACTTAGTCCCCAGGGAAAAATTGTGGCAGACCCTGGCTGATGTAGGTCTAAGCCGGGAATTTGTTACCCTCCTTGTCCGCCTCCATGACAATAATTTTGCTAAAATTAGATGGGGCAAGCAAGGTGAAACCACAGATTCCTTCCCAGTAGAACGAGGAGTCAGGCAAGGCTGTGTGCTAGCTCCAACACTATTTTCAATTTATATTAACGGAATTGTTGACCACCTAATGAAATCCCCAAGTGACGCCCCAATTATAGCAGGTCGCCACGTTCCAGTCTTAATGTTTGCGGACGACACGCTCCTACTCTCACGCACACCGAGCGGTCTCCAGAAAGTGGTTGATGCCTTTGGGGAATTTTGTGATAGTAGAGGACTTGAATTGAATACTACTAAAACTAAATTCATGTGCCTAAACTATCAGTCCTCTTTCAAAGGAGTAATTAAGTATAAAGGCATCCCTCTAGAGAAAGTGGACGCGTTTACCTATTTAGGTATCACCATGCAAGGAAACATGAAGTGGCAATCGCATATTGATAATACTCTATTAAAGTTTAACCAGCTCGCTGGTGCAGTAGCACTGAAACATCGTAAATCATTAACAAAGCCGGTTAAATCTGCACTAGAGATATACAATATGAAAGTATTAGGTGCCTGCTTGTATGGGTCTGAATTGTGGGGGTTCTCAAATCTGAGAGAATTGAGTTGTGCAGAGAATAGGTTTTTGCGAGGGCTTGTTATGGTCCCACAAAGCACACCCATGCTCACTCTGAAATTGGACCTCGGCAAGAAAAATATTGAGGATATAGCCAGACTACGGCCACTCCTATATTGGAGGCGCTTGATGGTGACCCCAGAGCTGGCCCATTATGCTAAAGCTTTGAAGGACGTCATTGAGTTTGACCGTTTCCACTGCATCAAATGGTTAAAAGAACTCAAGGGGCTTCTTGGATTGTTAAAATTGGATCATCTATGGGGAAATTATGATGTGGCTAGCTTTCCATCGAAAGCAAAATTGAAAGAACTGTACTGGGAAATGGTGTATACAGTAATGTTTCGCAAAGGCTCCCAATCAGCACTGACATCTCGCTTCTGGGATATTAAAATGTATCCGTCGTGTGAAATATATTGGGATATAATAGAACGCCCTTACGATAGGAAACTGTATTTCCAATTCCGTATTGGAACCTTACCGGTAAATGCTTTTAAAAAGCATTGGTCTCCCATGTGGGATGATCATTGCTATTCTTGTAAGGACCAAATTGAACATATTTCCCACCTGCTGTTTTGTTGTCCACAATATGCTTCCCCTAGACGTAAATGGCTGAAGCCAGTGTGCCAAATTATTGGCACACGTAGTCAATTAACAGCCTTGAGAATACTTGAAACGGATTGCTCCACACTTTTTGTAGTTGCCGTAGCTAAATTTCTTGCCTGGGCATGGTCAATACGCACACGCACTTTAAAGACTAATGTTAATGTATCATGAAATGGTGTTGTTTTAAATTTTCCTATTGCATTGCATGAACTGTCTCTTTTTATAGAAATGATCTGAATTTTAATTGTGTTGTATTTATTGTGTAATATTCGACTGTCATAATGTTTAATATGTGTTTTAGAATTATTTTTAATTATAGTATTTATTGTATTAGGGATAGGAAGGATGCTTTTATGACAAATGTCGAATAAAGCTTTATAAATTGAAAAAATTGATTGGTTGTAATTCAACCTTGTAGACCAGTTATCCTAGTGGTAACGTGGACAAAGCAGTCTTAGGCTAAACTCTGAAAGGCATGTGAAGCCAGCTGTATACCATACACAACCCCCTTGAATACCAAATGAAAGGGACACCACACAGATATATATTGAAAATATATATTGATTTATTAACTATAAAATCCCCTGGACTCTTTATGAGCACAGAAGCACAAGCGTTAAATCACAAGACATTTTAAAATACACAAAAGTTGCACAATATGGATGAGCCCTAGGGGCCACCTAAACCATATACTAAGAAAGTGGTATAAGAGATACCAATAGGAAAAGGAACGGGCCTAGGGCCTTGGGAATCGCTGGAGCTATTCGAGACTAGCAGTGACTAAGTCGGGAAAGGCCCGCGGGACTCGGGTGCAGTGTTCAAAGTGCACGCACTTTCCAATGTAAAGTCTATGGTGCGTAAAAAGTACAAAGTTAAAGAGTTAGGAACCTTCCGAGTGACCTAGAACGCTGAAACTTAAGACACAGGCCCTTGAGATATGTACCAGTGTAGGAACACTGGCGGAGCTGAGTTACCTCACCCACAGGAAGCGGGTGCACAGGGTCGAAGTAGTGTCGGGTTTCGTCACGCTGGTCGATGGTGCTTGGAGCTGAAGATGCTGCATGCAGCTCGATGTGAAGAGTTCCGGTGGATCCAAGGGTGGATCTGAAGATGTGAAGACCTGAAAGCAGAGGGGACAATGTTCAAAGTCACTAGCCAGTGACTACAGTGGAACCAAATTGGAACCAGGCGATGTCGGGTGCAAACAGGCGTTGTCGGGTAGCTTCTCTCTGCAGCCACGTGGACACCGGGGGTCGAGGACGTCCAGGAGTCGGTCACGAGCTGTCCCACGCAGGCTTCTCGCTGTTGGCGGCGTCGGCGACCTGATCGGAGTAAACAGGCCTTGGCTAATGCAAGCCATGCAGGAATCGAAAGATGCTTAACACTCGGACCAGCAAGGTCAGAGCGAGTGTTCCTTTTCACAGGAGCTTGGGCAAGTCTGGAGCAACCCGCTGTGTAGTTAGTTGGTTTCGTCGCCAAGATGGCCGCTGACCACGTGGCTAGTGGCCGGGATGGCGCGTCGAGTGGCACAATGCAAATGGGCCCCACGCAGATCGTGGAGATGCTGGAGGGCTCTTCTTTGATGCAAGGGCTGCTCGATGGTGGGGGTTCTCAGTCCCCAAAGCACAACATCGAGGATACCTCAGAAGCTGCGCAGTCAGCTTTTCGAGTGTCTTCCAAGAGGTCCGGTCCCACGTCACTCGGTGCCTCCACGGGTCCCTTCTTTGCAGGGACTGTGGATCGGGCTCTGAGAGGTCTGGGAGTCTGGTTCTTGTCGGGCTCTGGGCTCGGGCTCCGGCGGGAGGCGGCGACAAAGCAGACGTCGAGTTGCTGGTTGGTGCCTGTGTTCACAGGGTGGCCACTCCTAGGCCACAAGGGAGATTCTCTTCAGTCTTCTGAGCAGCAGAATGTCGAAGTCCAGTCGTCTTCTTAGTTTCAAGTTGATTCAGGCTGATCTGCTGTGCAATGGCACTGCTCCCACTCTTATTCCCAATCTGAGGGGTGGATCACCTACTAGGTCCCTCCTCTGGGAACCAGGAAGGGGGGCGGTTACACCCCCTTTCCTTTGTCCAGTTCCGCGCCAAGCCTGGGTCTGGAAAGTCCCAGGACCGGTTTGGACTGGCCTATGCACGGGGACACCTTGTGTGCCCCGGGCATGTCTGATTCTATTCAGCCCTGTCCTACCCAATACACAAAACCCTGTCTGGGGTGGTGCTCGCACCTCCCAAGGCAGGAAACCCTTTGTCCAGGCCACCATCTGCCGAGTTTCGGTCAGCAGCAGGAGGTCAGACTCGTGTCTGTGGTGGCAGCATCCATTTTGTGATGCTGAGGCTCTGGTTAACTTTAACCGGGGTTAAGGCTACACACATGTCGTGTCCCTCTAGAAGGGTGGAATGCTATCCCCATCGACAGAACTGTCGAGGGGATAGTATTCCAATTCGTATGACACCTTACTCGACATGTTTTGATAAAGCCAAACCAAAGATAGCATTTAACCGCGAGGATTATAATGCACTTAAGAGTATATGGTATGGCAATATCCCGGAACAGCTTAGGGAGTGGTTCCCGACAGCTGCAGACAGGCTCAGCTCATGCTAGAGCACCATCTCACATATTTCCAAGCACTCTGCCTCCAGGATTGATGAGGCCTTCCATAGGAGTGGCTGATAGGAACATATGTGTCCAGTTTAGGGTTAGGCACAGGCATACTGTACCTAAGCAAGAGGTGATTACACCAACTTACCCCAGCTGAGTGATCAGCCAGTTGTGTCAAATATGGAGGCCAGGCCAGGGGTGGCACAATACATGCTGCAGCCCTTGGTAGGCCTTGGAAACACCTATGCCCTGGGTACCTAGGGTACACTACTACAGGGGCTAATAAGGTGAACCAGTTCCAATTCGTAATGCACCTAAAGTGCATTGGCAGTAATTTAGAGAGAGAACAGCAGGCTGTGGGTCTGATTAGCAGGCCCACAGCCACATTAAGTCATAAACCAGTGAAGCAAAAAGCAAAAATTTGGGGTGACCATAGGATAGCAGACCCTACTCTCCTACACCGTCCATCACCAGCCCCTTTTGTACTGCTAATCCAAATTCATGTCATCAATACATTTCAGCTCAGACTCCACATTCATTCATTGTGTCAAAGGTAACAATCAAAGTCAATTTTTTTATTCAAACCCCTAGGGTCTTGTGTATCGAGTCTCCTAGTCCAGTAAATTTCTCTTTGGAGCAAGGATATTGTTAGATCCTTCCCTGGGGATTGTGCTACTTTCTCATTCACTTGGAACTTAAATTGTGTTATGGTGTGATGGGCCTCTGCACAATGTATTGCCAAGCTACTTGTTTTGTTCTGTGTTCTAATCGTGCTTTTGTGCTCTGACATACGCGTTTTGGCTTTTCTTTCCGTGTTTCCAATGTAGAGCAGTCTACACGGACATTTATTACAAAAAATGATGTTAAACAAATTACAATCTGAGTTGTGATACAACTTAATATTTGGTCTTTTGTACGTGGGTCTTGTAACTTGTTCCATATGATAACGTTATTGCAATGCACATAGTTTGAACATTTCTTGGTGCCTTTAAACTCCTCAGTAATGATTCTTGGTGTAACCATCAATAGTTCTTGTAGGTTCCTCGATCGAGTGTAGGCATACAGAGGTTTGTGTGTAAATAGATTGTTAAAATCTGCCTCATTCTGTAAGAGTTCCCATCGGTTGTTGATTATACTCTTGATCTTTTTTTAACTTAAAGAAAATTTAGAGACGAACACTTGTCTCTCAAGGGGTTGTTTTGATCCTTTCTGCAAAAGTTCACTGCGTATCTTTCCCTTCAAATATTTGGAAAAAGGGGACCCCTATATAATATAGTAGCACTTGCTATACATAGGGAAGAAACAGAGTTAGGAAAGGTCTATAGCAAAGTGACAGACATTGATTAGATAGTACAATTTGTGTTTTTTTGTAAATAAAAACCTAGACTGAAACAGTATATTAAAGTCCACTTGTGTACAGAAACCAATGAGCAAAATAATTTCTGATAGAGCTTTATTGTTTATTGTTGTTGACTATTTTTCTTTTGTTTTCTACTATTTTTTATATATATAGTTTTTATAAGTGATTATGTGTTTAAATTTTATATAGTCTTGAATTAAAAAATACAGAAGAGAAAATACAAAATCAATAGACATGAAACATATATACAGTGATGAAGGCAAAGCGGTAGACACCACTACGCGCGTTTCGGCCTCCAAATAAAAAATATACCTGGACTTTTTGCCCACATTAAGGATTTTTTGGACAAATGGTCTCGTATTGCAAATCGCTGTTCAAGAGATTTAATGATGTTAATTGTAGAGACAGCAAAACAGCTCATTTTAGAACTACTAAAAGAAATAGAAGATCTAGAATGAAAAATCAAATCTCTTCCGTCTATATCAGATGCTAAAAAAGCTTTAGAAGATATTGACAAAGAACTTAGTTCCTACAATGACTATCTGGTCAAACGAAAAGCAGACAAACTGCAAAAAGATATACGAAATTTCAGTAAAGAACGGGTATATCCCTATCTTGCAGAAGGATTCTATACACAAACTGAAACAAGTAATGATACTTTTCCTAATCAAATCCACTCTGGTTTTAATAGAAAAGTCACCACTTTCTCTAATTCATCATATTCTGGTAGTGATGATGGCTCAATCACATCAGAACCCAGAGGTTATGGATATACCCCAAGACAGACTAGACGTCCTTTTTTAGGAAAACGCAACAATTACAGAACAAACTGGAGGCCCAGATACCAAGGATACAACCAACACCAATACCAGCATCAACAATTTCCACAACCTGTACAATACCAACAACAAGTCTCATACCCCCAACAATACCAGGGACCCCAAGGGAATCCCAACCAATACCAACAACAAGCTCCATACCCCCAGCAATTCCAGGCACCTCAAGGGAACTCCAATCAGAACCTGGAAACAAGGAATGCCAAATATTGGAGACAATAGATACCATACCAATCTTCAATTTAAGTAAAACTAGTCTTAATCAATCCATAATGTCTCTACTATCGAAGGGACTCTCCTTTGTCCCTCATGCTGGCATAAACAAATTTGAACTTTTCGCAGATCTTATGACATTTCTTCGAAAAGTAAGATTGAAATTTTTCTTTCAGAATAATCAAAGCAATAACAATGAAATTAACAAATCAGGACTAGCTCCCAAATCGATATTTACTCCAACCTTGGATCAAATACCACCTGAAGTGGCCATATTTGAAAAAGTAGTATATAACAACTTCATACAGGCCACTAAATATGTACCCAGAACACCTTTCAACGTCCCCTTAGATGAGTATCAAGCTATCGAATGTTTGAAAAACAACACTAAACTGACTGTTAAATGTTGTGATAAAGGGGGCGGAATAGCGATCCTATTTCCTAACTCTATCTTTCCCTTCAGTCATTGGTGTTGTCCAAAACATCTTTCGGATATCCTCTGGCTTTATAGTTCTCTTGTTGGATTTGTAAGTTTTTCTCCAAAGCAGATGTCCTTGAACAGATCTGTTTAATACGTTAACACTGCGAATACAGTAAATTGTGAATCAAATTCTGGAGATGAAAGCTATCAAACAGTAATGCATTATTTTTCCCAGTTTCCTTCCAAAAAACTTCTGTATGTATATCCCTCTCTTCAAAACACCCAAGAATGCTATTGATTTTTCACTGATGTTGTGTGTGAAGTGTTAATGTTTGTTGTATGTGTTCAATTGCACAATCTTCTTCCCCAACGTTTCCTGGCTGCTATTCCACATGATGAAAATATCTGTATATCTACAATATAAAACAAGATGTTGCTTCCATTCTTGGTCATTATATATATGGTCAGCCTCAAACGTTGCCATAAAAAGAATTTGCATACGCGGAGCCACCGCAAATCCCATGGATGTGCCCATTACTTGCAGATAGAACTGTTCTTCTCATTGGAAATAGCTATGGTGCAAACCAAAGGTTAGACGTTCTAATAAAAACACTTTATCTGACCTTATCTTCGATTGGCGTAGGTGCGCCGACTCCACAGCTTCCATGCCTCCTGCATGAGGGATAGATGTGTATAATGATTTTACATCTACTGTGCACATTAAAATCTTCCTATCAGGTTTCATTGACTCAAGTTTAAGTAGAAAGTCGGTAGTGTCCTTGACATAAGATGTCCATTTCTGGACAAATGATTGGAGAAAATGGTCAAGATAGTTTCCCAAAGGTCCAAAAATGTTTCTGCACCCTGTCACTATCGGTCTTAGCGGTGGGTTCTGTAGGTCCTTTTGAATCTCCGGGAGCATGTACAATAGGGGTCTCATTGGGTTTATCCCGGTCAAATACGACTTGGTCGAAGATGAGATCCATCCCATCTCTAAGGCATTGTTGAGAATGATTTCCCGTGTTTTAGTTAATTTGAATGTAGGATCATGACTAACGAGAAGATATGTCATAGAGTCTGTGACATGTTCATTGACTTGATTTATGTAAAATGACTTGTCCATAATAACTATGGCTCCACCTTTGTCAGCTTTCTGAATATGAATCTCAGGGTTACTGTTGGGGGTCTCTAGTTGGCTGAGGTAGCTACCTTAGTTCTAATAGGGGTCCTTACTTCTAGTCAGGGAAAGGAGGGACACACTCTTAGATAACCCCTGCTCACCACCCGGTAGCTTGGCACGAGCAGCCAGCCTTGTCTCTGAGGCAATGTGCAAAGTATTTGGATCCACACTCTCAGTAACACAGTGATAACACTACAAAGGGACGCCACATTGGTTTTATTAAAATAGCAGTATCTTTCTGAAACGGAAAGAGACCAAGCAATAGAAATATTTCACTTTGCCGGTGATTAGGCCAACAATCACCTGTAGGTTCTTGCGGTATTAATGAGGAGTTTGTGATGATCTAATGCAGTCCTAATGCAATGCTATGCAGTTCGTAATGCAGTTTGTAATGTAGTAATAAGACAGTCCTTAACCCCTTGCGTGCCGATGACAGAACGGTTCCGTCATCAGCATCGGTTGAGCTGTGCTGATGACGGAACCGTTCCGTCATGACTCCGCCCGCGCAAGGCGGAGTCAGAACAGGCTGAAAATACGCCCCGCACGCAAGGGGTTAAAGAAAGTACTAATGCAGTTGCCAACGCATGAAATAATGCGGTTCATAATGTAAAAATAATACGGCTCATAATGCAAGAATCAGGCAGTTAGTAATGCAAGAAATAATGTGGTTCGTAATGCAAGAATCATGCGGTTCGTAATGCAGGAATAAGGCAGTTCGTAAGCAAGAAATATTGTGGTTCATAATGCAAGAATCAGGCAGTTCGTAATGCAAGGAATAATGCGATTCGTATTGCAAGGATCAGACAGTTCGAAATGCAAAAATAATGTGGTTCGCAATGCAAGAATCAGGCAGTTTGTAATGCAAGAAATAATGTGGTTCGCAATGCAAGAATAAGGCAGTTCGTAATGCAGAAATCAGGTAGTTCGTAATACAAGAAATAATGCCCTTGTAAACGCTGCACGCCGACACCTTCTTCTTTCTGCACCTGATCCGATAGCTGCGGGAAGCTGCGGGAAGCACCTGATCCGATAGCTGCGGGAAGCTGCGGGAAGCAACGCTTCGCGGGTCCCGCAGCGCGTTAAGGAATCTTTGCTGACTCTTGCTGGACTCTTGAGAAAGGGGGCAGTACTACCTTGACCGGATGGGCTGCAGGCTACAGCAGGGACTCCGAGGACCAGGAGTCCCTGCGCACCCGATTGGACCAGCTGGGCTGCTCTCCCTGCCGGCCCCGCCGGCCTGCTCTCAGCTGTAAAAGGCAGTCTCACCGGGAAGAGTGTGGATTCCCTTGTAAACGCTGCACGCCGACACCTTCTTCTTTCTGCACCTGATCCGATAGCTGCGGGAAGCAACGCCTCGCCGGACCCGCTTCGCGGGTCCCGCAGCGCGTTAAGGAATCTTTGCTGACTCTTGCTGGACTCTTGGGAAAGGGGGCAGTACTACCTTGACCGGCAGGGCTGCGAGCTACAGCAGGGACTCCGAGGACCAGGAGTCCCTGCGCGCCCGATTGGACCCGCTGGGCTGCTCTTCCTGCCGACCCTGCCCGCCCGCTCTCAGCTGTAAAAGGCAGTCTCACCGGGAAGAGTGTGGATTCCCTTGTAAACGTTGCACGCCGACACCTTCTTCTTTCTGCACCTGATCCGATAGCTGCGGGAAGCAACGCCTCGCCGGACCCGCTTCGCGGGTCCCGCAGCGCGTTAAGGAATCTTTGCTGACTCTTGCTGGACTCTTGGGAAAGGGGGCAGTACTACCTTGACCGGCAGGGCTGCGAGCTACAGCAGGGACTCCAAGGACCAGGAGTCCCTGCACGCCCGATTGGACCAGCTGGGCTGCTCTCCCTGCCGGCCCCGCCCGCCCGCTCTCAGCTGTAAAAGGCAGTCTCACCGGGAAGAGTGTGGATTCCCTTGTAAACGCTGCACGCCGACACCTTCTTCTTTCTGCACCTGATCCGATAGCTGCGGGAAGCAATGCCTCGCCGGACCCGCTTCGCGGGTCCCGCAGCGCGTTAAGGAATCTTTGCTGACTCTTGCTGGACTCTTGGGAAAGGGGGCAGTACTACCTTGACCGGCAGGGCTGCGAGCTACAGCAGGGACTCCGAGGACCAGGAGTCCCTGCGCGCCCGATTGGACCAGCTGGGCTGCTCTCCCTGCCGGCCCCGCCCACCCGCTAGTTACAAAGATAGTAATTTAAGGCCAACGTGATCCCGCTGCGCGGGAGCGTCCCGGGAGAAGCCCGGGACAAGGGCGGGACCATCTGTGGCCGTCAGGGGCCGAGGGAGGTCGGGCTGGGCCAGCCCTCTGACATTGTCCTTAACGGAATATATAGTATCAAGTGACAGATAAGTGCCTTATATTGTACCTTGTAATAAGGTTGGTGATAATATTAATAATGTCTGTATCCCCAAGTAGTATTATTCCGACGACCCTACCTGCTGAGACTGGATCACTGGTAATTGGACCGTTGGATAAATTTTTCTTTAACCGCCCATCCCAAAATATTGATAAAGAGATAACACTTGCAGAGAGGCGTGCTGAGCGTAGACTGTCTATTGAACTTCTTAAAAATTCTGTAGACAAGCACTCTGCACAAACTTATCCTGCACTGGTAACACCCTTATCTTCAGTAAGTCTCCCTGTTGTAGCCGAAAATCATGATGTAACCACTAAGGAGGTAAACAAGGGCATTTTAACTGAAATAATTTCTCCTTGTGTGAGCCATACTGATATTCACAGCAGAATCATGTGCCCAGGTTTCCTTGCCCCGATCCAAACTTAGATCGAAAAGAAAAAGGACTACTGCATCAAGAAAATGTCACTCTGCTAAACCCCCACACAAACATAGAAAAGTACATAAAAGTACGTGCCCTAGGAAGGTTGTCACTGAAGTAAGTCGTAGTATGGGAAGCGCACAAGATGGGGATGTTGTCCTATTAGACAGCCCAGATCCTAGTAGTACTAAATCTTCAGAGACTGGTTTGCCAAAGGATGACAAGCTACCACCCCTTTGTAATTTGATTCCCGACTTAGAAAGGTTGCTTCGATCAATTCTTTCCCCTATAGAGGAATGAATTAGTAAGCTCTCTGATCGGCTTGACCATTTTGAGCAAGTAACACTTGATAATTTTTACTCAACAAAAGCGCTGATAAAAACCCAAGTAAGGCTGGACGGAAGTAGTAAGCCCCATTGTGTAACTCAGGAAAAGGGACAAAGGCAACAAACTAACTCTCCATTGCCATCCAAGCCAGGTAGTGCGGCTGCAAAAAGACCTTCCAAGCCTGTTGATATAGCACCACCGGGCCCTGCTGTAAACTCCACTAACATTGTAATCCCAGCTCTGATTGAGGCGCAGCAACCGCCTCCAACTATAAACCCTCTGCCTACTGTTGGAATAGTGGGTAACGTGTGTCCTACAGTAGGCACTGCTCCAGCACCTGCCTCAATAATTAATAACCAGACTATAGCAAATAAACCTGCACCCCGCCCTGTTCCTATAGCTACCAAACCGATCCCACCACCCCCGATAAAGCCACCCCATAGGAAACGCCCCATGAACCTTACCCCAGATTCCTTCCCCTTTGTAGCAGTCCTCACAAATGTCCCACCACTATCAGCAGGACAGAGAGAAACCTTCCAGATGCTTAAAAATAAGGTTATGCACTGGTTAAGGGTGAATCGGCCTCTACCAGGAGAAGTTGATGGTCTAATCTTGGGGGTAAGGAGAATAGATTGGATAGGCTATACAACCAAAAGCCTGGGGGGGGGGATTGTATTGTGGTTAATTTTCAAGATCCAAGGGTGGCAGGATGGATAACTAGACAGGGATGGGGCACAAACAATGGAGGAATTGGAATTGTTGACCTTACTTTCTTCTACCCTCGCCCAACTAGTGTATCGACTAGCCTGCTTAATGAGCACATTTGCCCTTCCAACTTCCCATGGCCAAGGATTCCCACACCGGCTCCACTGTCAAAGTGCCAAAATTATATCACTGGCCCGAATTACAATCCCCCGGTTGGATGGCAAGACCAAGGGTGGGGTTGCTGACAAACTCTTCAACACATGTTCAATAGCAGGGGAGGAAGTAGTAGGAATAAACAAGGGGATTGTGATGAACTCGATGTTAATGCTGGTCCAACGCTAAATGTCAGGAATATTGGTAACAAGAGTATGATTGTGGCGGAAGGAGGTGGGGAAGCAAGTGCCAACGATGGAGTAGGGGAGTTACCCACATTTACTGCAAATGATGATGATGACATAGATGGTGGCTATGGGAGGATAACCGATAGTCTTGTTGGGAATGATGCAAGCTCAATGATTCCTCAAACATGTTCCAATATAAATAAATCATGTGGGGACGAGCCTAGCTCTGGTATGTTTTTATCCTGGAATATTGCTGGGCTGGGAAGCAAGTTAGACTCACAAATTTGGGTAGATTTTATCAATGGGTTTGATGTGTGTTGCCTTCAAGAAACATGGGCTTGTGACCCTGTTTTCCTCCGTGGCTACTTAAATTTTTCAATTCCAGCCTCTAGAGGGGTAGGGGTCGGCCAATGGGAGGGCTTACAGTATGGATAAAGCAGGACCTGGAAATCTCTATCAAAGTGTTGGACCTGGGTATTAGTGATTTACAGCTGTTAAGATTTTCAACAAAAAAGGGGGATGTGTTTGACCTGTATAATATCTACGCAAGAGGCACTAATTCAGCTAGTTCTTCCACCCTAGAGGCGCTGTCCGCCTTCCTAGAAACTAAGTCCCAAGGCAACAGGGTAGTAGTAGCCGGGGATTTAAATAGGACCTTCGAACCACTTGACAGTACAAACGATCCCCTAGGTCAGGATGAGGACACTCTCTGGGGAGTACCATCTTTGTGTATAAATCCTGTCAAGCGGTGGACGAAGGATATACTGCTACTAAATGCCATGTGTATGGAGCATGGCCTAAGAGCCCTGAATGGGAGGACACCAGGGGACAAGGATGGCGGTTGCACCTTTGATAATGGCCATAGCAGGAGTAGAATAGATTATGTAATATGCAGTCTTCCGCTTTGGCAGGGAGTTCTTGATATGGTCATTAAGGCCAGATTGGAAAGCGATCACAATCCCCTTTGTGTGACCCATAGATGGTGGAATGTTGGACCCCAAAACATGCACACAAGAAATGACCATATTCCAGTAATGGCCAATGACATGCGAAGGCTAAAATGGCCAAGGGTACTGGCAAATGAAGGAACAATGACCTTTATTAATGTTGAGGTGGATAAGGCCCTTACCTCTATGGAAGCGGTAGAATCTATAACCCCTGGTTCCAGGGATATTACAGATATCCATAATAAGTTTTTTTCCCTCCTAAAACCATGCTTTATGCAATCACAAAGCAATAAAGGGGGAAAAAAAACGGAAGTTGCTAGGTGGTTTAATTGCTGGTGTAGGTCTGCCCGATTGACATTGGGTCAAGCTATTAGAGAAAGAGACAGGGCTGCAATTAGTGCAGCTAGGAAATTGTATAAAGCAGCCATTTTCCCAGGCAAAGAGGAAATGGGATGAAGACCATTGGGCAGAGTTAAAGGAGGCTTCTAGTAGTAAGGACTCTAGACTTTTCTGGAAAATTATAAAGTGGGGTAGAGGAGGTACCCCTGCAAGGCCCGATAATAATGTAGCTGAAGACACCTGGTACGACATGGAGAGCTTGGCATCTATTTTTATGCCAAGACTTTTTATGACTTGGACTGGCGTGGGGGTGGTACTGAACTCTTGTGGCTAAAAAAGGTCACTCCATGGATTGTTTCCGGTGGTAATGGCTATTACCTCGGTTTTGTCAGGATTAATTTTAAGTGAGTTGACTGTCATCCAGTTGACCGTGTACCTGAGTATATTTTGCATGTGTGCGTGAGCCAGGGGGGAGTTGTTGATCTGGATGATTATTTGCGTGTCATCAGCGTAATTGAATACTTGGCACTCCATGTGGGCCAGATCTAGATGTTAAAAAGAAGGGTGGGCAGCGCTGACACCTGGGGGACTCCGCACATTAATGCACCAATGTGGGACACCTGATAAGCCAACTGGATCCTTTGGGAGCGGCCTGACAGAAAGGACAAAATCCATTGATGTGCCACCCATGGATACCCAGTTCCAATACCCGCGGCAATAGTTGGTCATGATTGACCGTATCAAATAGCGTGGATAGCTCTAGTAGGACCAGGGCGCATGGCTTCCTGCTGTTGGCCGTAAGTCTGAGTTCATCCATCACTACCAGCATTACCAGCACTGTGCTGTGGTGAGCCCTGAAACCTGCCTGTCGCACCTGGAGCAGCTGTTGTTCCTCAATGAAGTTGGATAGAGTTTTCAAGACATGCTGTTCCACTACTTTTGCCAGAAAGGGGAGCTGGGAGATAGGCCTGTAATTCTTCAGGTTGGCTGCATCCGCCCCTGGTTCTTTTAGCAAGGGAGTAACGCTGGCTTCCTTAAAGTTGACTGGGACATACCCCATTTCCAGTGACTGAGTAAGCAGATTGAGGACCTCGGTCTCTGCCCCAGGTAGAGCCATTTGAAACACCCTTGGCGGATAGGTGTCTGCTGGAGAACCAGACTTGACACGGCCCATTAGAAGGCTTAGCGAGTCATGGTCAAGCCTTGGAAAGACGGTGAGGGGCTTGCCGTGGGCATGAGGTGTACGGTCCACAGCCAAGGGGCACTGGTCAATGGGTCTGTTATGTATGTCCATTAGGATATCACTGACTTTATGGAGGAAGAAGGACTGGAACTTATTACAATCTTCCGGGCTGGCAGGGTATTTCTGTTCTTGTGTCTGTCTAAGTTCTTTCAAAATTCGGAAGGTTTCTTTCTACTTGTTATCGGCGACCAAGCTCCTGGTTTCGTAGTATTCAGGCTTCCTGCTCATGATGGCTTTTTTATATATGTCGCAAACAGGGCTTTATATTTAGTGAGAGCCACTGGGTCGTACAATTTGCGCCAGGCCCTCTCTTTCTGCTTGTAGACGCTGTTTAACAGGGTCCATGTCACAGCGCTGAGGTAATATCTCCAGGATGGTAAACTTAAGTCGCGCAATTTGGTGATTGTTTTCGAGCCAATGGGTGGCCACGGCTGATTTAGTGTTCTTCGTACGGATGTTACTCTTGTGCTCTGACATTCTTACTTTTATCTTTCTCTCTGTCTGGCCTACATATAACTTAAGTTTACCATCCAGGAGATATTACCTCAGCGCTGTGACATGGACTCTGTTAAACAGCGTCTACAAGCAGAATTTTTCTGGATTAAAAAACTTAATTCCCTGCAACCGACAGAGATTAATGACAGAATTGAATTGTCATGTTTTCTCTGAGATTTAGTCACAACTTGGAACCCTGAGGTCCTTTCCATCCCCCACACCATTGGTGTAAGACTGGTCTAACTCCTTATTACACTATCTAACTGTCATTATGTACTTTATTTTTGTGATCACTGTAATTACATACTGTTGATGCATTTATTGTTGAACATGACATTTTCTATTTCCTTTTTTCTATTTAGCGGTCCCATTCAGTTTGTCCATTCCGTTCATTCCACATTTCCTGTTATATTTCACATTTATTATATCTTTTCCTATCCATTCCCGGTAATTCTGCCTTCCGCCATATATCGAGTTCGCTACAGCGACCACTGGACTACACAATAGCTTTTTGTAGCATACACCGCTGTTTGTTTACTTCCCGACCTCATATCACGTGATAGAGACCATTCACCTATCAGAATGCGCCATCTGATTTTACAGGTTTCATTACCGTACCCATGCACACTTTATTTATTTTTTCCGCACTTCATTTGGATTTCCTCATACTGTTACATCGTCTAACGCAAGTACATTATATGATTTATTTTGATCTATGTTTGTGCTGACCCGTAGACACCGGAAATCACGTGACCATACACTAGGCAACATTATCCCTGCGGATAGGTTTCCCTCTACACAGACTCCGTTCCGTGTACGAGACTCCGAGAACTCCACTCGTTACCCATTCAGTAAGTCAATTTCTCACGCTTTCTTTTCTCAGTTCCCGAAACGCTATTGCACTCGTTTTTACCTCATCAGACATTATAACGGTACCGCATTCCACGCAATCCACTTCTACCTCAAAACACCTGTGATAATATTTCATGTATAGTATGCTTTTTCTTTTTTTTGGGAGTTCAAAACTGCTTTATTGTGCAAGATGAATCGTAATACACAGCTTTTCGCGCCTGCAACCCGGAGGCCGGCAGCATATTGAGGTAACCATAACACAGCCTCGTGGCCGGCATCCCTGAGGCCTGGCGGCAAAGCATATATGCGAGGGAGGATATTAACACAGCCGGTGTTGTGGGGCAAAGAAGGATGAGCAGAAGCAGAACAGTGTTTTTTAAATGTTTTGTCCATGTTCATAACAGCTAACAGAAAACCCCAACGGTAGAGAAACTAAGAGGCAGTTCATGTTCGCACGGAAGGAGAATAGGTAGTGAGCTAGTGTGGCAACCCAGGCAAGCAGAGATGGGCAGGGCACCACAGCCGCAGCACACCTGTTCCAACATTCAAACCATCAGTACCATAAATAGCGATGCGTGTGTTGTCCCGGAGTGTTATCTAACAGGAGGAGCACTAGCATGTGTCAGATATGGCGTAGGGGATCCCCATATGTTAGAGGGGGAGTGATAGGCAACCTAAGGAGGGAGGTCTACAATGTCAGGCACCGCGTGGGGCCCGAAGAGTAGATAAAATCACTATGACCAGAGGGTAAGAGGTCCCGGTGAGGACCGTCCAAAAGGAAGTGCGGATACGTGAGTGAGATCTATGGTCAGGTCCAAAGTTCAAGCCAGGACGCTAAACTGTAACAGGGTGGTCCCCGGGCGGATCTGCGTCATTGGAGCGTGCGAGTAGATAGCTCACTAGTGGATCCCAGATGTCACTGGGACGACTTGAGATGGGCAATAACTCAGCAAATGTAGTGTGTTGTTCTTGACAGTAGGTCAAGTCCGCCAGCCAGTCCTTAAATTTGGGCGCCCTGCCTCGGCCCCATCGGCATGCCACACGCCTCTTGGCCAAGAGTAGTGCGGTATCAACAAATTGCCGGCAAGCTCTAGGGATCTGCAAAGTATACCCAAGAAGTGTCACCAATGGATCTATGGGCACCGCTTCCCCCATCATCTCCGCGAGGGCACCCGTCACCTGCTGCCAGTAGCACGCCACCTGGAGGCACTCCCATGCCAAATGCAGAAAGTCTGCATGCTCGGCGCGACAGCGCTCGCAGCGATCATCATCCGCCAGGCCAAATCTGCGTTTCCTCAACGGCGTGTAGTACACCCGTTGTAGGAATTTGTAATGGATGATTTTCAATCTGCTACTAGCAGAGATGCGGGAGGTGAGCGCACACCAGTGACCCCATTGTTTGACGGTAATGTCAGTGGCAAGTTCGGTAGACCAGCGTGTCCGAGCACTAGATTCCGGCATCGGAGTAGCGCCCCTGAGCTGGCGGTAAAGGCCGGAGACCAAGTGGGCCCCGTCTTGTGAGCACAACAGGAAATGAAGCGGAGGCAGGACCTCAGGTTCGTTGGGAAAGTCGGGCAGAATGTCTCTCATCCCCGCTCGCAGACGTATATAATAAAAAAGCTCGAGAGGGGTGTGGCTATGCGTCGCAAAGAAGAGTTCCGCCGATTTAAAATGACCGTCAGTGAACAGGTTGCCCCAACAGGTAATGTGAATCCTGGCACAAAGGTTGCGGAATCCTTGTTCCCACAAAAGGGTGAGATTAGGATGGTAACTAAGCGGCAATCTGGGAGAGTAGGGTAGGTGACATGACAAGCTCTTGGCCATACGGCGCCATGCGTCCAATGTGCATGAGGCCGAAGTATTCGGCGTGGTTATGGATGATTCAGGGCAGTGAAGCAACCCATTGAGCGGAAGAGGATGCACTATCCAGTCCTCCACCGCTATATGCGGCATGAAAGGGGTGGTAGCCATCCAGTGGTAGGCGAAGTGTGCCTGCGCGCACTGGTAGTATGCCTCAAAATCAGGGACATCGAATCCTCCCTTGTCATAGGGGAGGGTTAGCATGGACCATTTGAGCCGGGGGCTCCTGCCTCCCCAGAAGAGCCTACGCAACTCCAACTTCAGGGTTTGGAAGAAGAAAGCACCGGGGAAATAAGGAATGTTGAGGAAGAGATAAAGAAAGCGGGGAAGGATTACCATTTTTATGAGGGATTCCCTTCCAGCCATGGAAAGCGGCAGGGTGATCCAGCGATCCACAGAAGCGGTCAGCTTGGTTATCGCCACTCCGTAATTGGACCGCAATGTCTCGTCCCTATCCCGGGAGATGCGAATCCCCAGGTACCGGAGATCAGACCGCACCACTCCAGTGGATAGTCAAGAGGAAAGTCAGTCACCGCTTCCGTTAAGGGGAAGAATTGCGACTTGGACCAGTTGATATGCACACCTGACATCCTGCCAAACGTAACAAATTCCCTGAGTAAGGGATTGAGGTGTGTCTCAGGGTGCTTGACATATAGAGTGATGTCATCCGCATATAGAGACACATCTATTTGACGCTGTAAGCATTGCACCGCCCCGTCTCAGTGTAATTGACGCAAGCGACAGGCAAGAGGCTCAACTGCTATGGCAAATAACAGGGGAGAGAGTGGGCAACGCTGACGCGTGCCTCTGGTGATTGCAATAGGTTGCGACAGGCGACCATTGATCAACACCCGCGCCGTGGGGCTAGTATAGAGTAGGCGGACCCAGGATATAAACAATTTTGGGAACCCCATGCTGGCTAGAACCGAGAATAAGTAAGGCCACTCGACTGAGTCGAAAGCCTTGGATGCATCAAGGAAAACGGCTGCAACAGGTATATCGGGATGAACTGTGCGGAGCAAAGAGAACAGAGTGCGGAGGTTGTGGGAAGTGGACCGGCCCGTCACAAAACCAGACTGATCGGGCAACACAATTCTAGTCATCAGCAGCAACAGTCGGGTGGCCAGTATTTTAGCGAGTATTTTAACATCGCAGTTTAAGAGGCAGAGTGGGCGGTAAGAATTGCAAGAGTTGGGGTCTTTGTCTGGCTTGAGGAGAGAGGTGATCACCACTTCGCGCATAGAGCAGGGGAGTGCACCGTCACAGAGCGACTCCGAATACACCTCACTAAGGACAGGGGCCATGATATTGATGTACGCTTTATAAAACTCGGCAGGAATGCCATCGAGGCCCGGGGCCTTGCCGTTCTTGAGAGACATAATGGCCTCGCGGACCTCGTCCAGTTCCAAAGGTGCCGCCAGGAACGCCCTGTCCCCATCGCTAAGCCAACACAGCGCCACATCGTTGAGGTATTCGGCATAGGACGTGCCGGACCCCGCAGTGGAAGTGTAGAGCGAGAGGTAGTGCGCCGTAAATGTATTGAGTATCTCATCCGAGTCCCTGACGATGGCACCGGAAATGTCCGCGAGTTCGAGAATGACATTATGTGCTCGTGGAGATTGCGTGAGTGTGGTGAGCACCCTCCCAGGCCTATCTCCCTCGCAATATTTCCGGGCTTGCCAATGTTTACCACGGAACTTAGCCTCCCTGGCAGCTTCCTCCTCATATCTCGACAGTGCCTCTCTGAAGGCAGCATGCGGTTCGGGTCCAGTCTCAGACACCATACGGAGTTCCAAAGCTCGCAGCTCTTTCTCCAACGTGCTAATCGTATGAAGGATATCGCGCGGGACACCATGGCTCTTGGAGATGCAATATCCCCTAACAGTCATCTTAAATGCCTCCCATATATGTTCAACCGAGTCCACTGAACCCTTATTTCTGGGAAAGAAGGCTGCTATCTCCTCCCCCAGTTCAGTGCGAAACAAATTGTCCAACAGTATGTCAGGGCGGAGTCTCCAGTGTGGCCTCGGGCTGTCCCACCCAGGTGTACGGAAGTGTAGCAGGACGGGACTGTCATCGAGTATGTTCTCGGCAGGTGCACTACTCCCACCAATTCCGTAGCTATACCTCTGGTGATCAGAAAGTAATCTAGGCGTGCCCATGTTCCCGTGTGTAAGGTGAAATGTGTGCCCTCCCTCCCATGGGGGTGCGAGTGTCTCCAGGAATCCAGCAGTCTGCCCTCTGTGATCACTCCCTCCAGCGCCTCTCGTGCTCCAGGCTTATAGGAGCAGACTCCATCCGCCCTATCCAGCTGAGGTACCAGCGCCAAGTTGAAATCCCCACCCCAGACAACGTGTCATGACCCAGCTGTCATGATCTTGCCCCACAGAGTAGTGAAGAATGCAGGTGTATCGACATTTGGTGCATACGTGACAACAAATGTGTATGTGTCGCAACCCAGTCTGCCCCACAACAATGCAAAGCGCCCCTCCTTATCAATCAGCTCTCCAAATCTCTGAAACGGTACACTACGGGCGACAAGAATGGCAACCCCCCTCGCATAGGTGGAGTAGGAGGAGAAGGTGCGATCCCCGACCCATCTACTCGCAAAGGTGGTCCTACCTTGTGGCGGCAAATGGGTTTCTTGCAACATGGCAACCTGGACATGATGTCTATCAAGGTAGGCAATGACATTGCGACACTTTTTAGCATCATTCAAACCCCGAACCTTCCAGGACAAGCAGGTCAATTGTGCGTTAGCATTCAGAGCAGCCATAGATATATCAACAATAAGTTCAATAGTGTCAACCAAGGCAATGAGACAGGGCCCACCCCGCTCCGCCAGCGCCGGTGCACACACCAGAATAGAGTCCGCGCACATAGTCCAGTCGATGAATGCCTCCTCATAGAACACCCCACCCCCCCTCCCACCCTAGCATCCCATTCATGCCAGCAGCCATAGAGCCCCACCCAGCACCCCTCCCCCCACCCCTTCCCCCCCAACCTTAGCAACAACAACAAAAACATCAGCAGTCCCAAGGGGATCACCCAGTAGGGGTATAACATAGAGAACGCACAGCCACTTCCCGGTCCATAGCTCCAGTACTGTACCGCCCTCGGTGGAGACTAGGGCCAAGAGAGTGGTCCTTGGTTTACATTACCACAGGAGTGCTGAGTCCGTGCAAGTCCACCATTCGTAGTTATCCCAGTGCCTGCGCTCTGAGCCATAGAAAGAGTTCAAACAGTGCAGATGATGCGCCTAGAGCAGTAGGTGTCAGCTGTCAATGCTCGTGTAGCGCCGGAGACAGGTCTGCGTCCTCCGGAGCAATTTAAGAAAATCCTCCACTTTCTGCGGGTTGGTGAAAAATCGTTGCTTTCCCTGGTGTGTAACCCGTAGCTTTGCCGGGTATAGGAGCGCATAGTCCACTTGGGCTTCTCGCAACTTCTTCTTTACTGGGAGAAATTTGCGTCGTTCTTCCTGCACCAGTGGTGTGAAATCCGGGTATATGGAGAAAGTGACGCCATTGTACTGCAGCGTCCTTGAAACTGGGCCGCCCTTAGTGCAGTGTCTCGGTCCCGGTAGTTCAACAGTTTAGCAATAATGGGCCGCGGTGGAAGTCCAGGCTTGGGTACAGGCGCCAAGGACCGGTGAGCTCTTTCCACGATGAAGTGAGGAGAGAAGGCATCCAATCCAATCGAGCCTTTAAGCAGTTTTTCGATATATAGTTCCATCCTACCCGTGTCTGTGGATTCTGGCACATTAGTGACTCGTATGTTGTTCCGGCAGCTGCGGGCTTCCCAGTCCTCGTTTTTAGCCGCTATGACCCTGAGCAGATTGTCCATCCTAGTCAGTTGCGTCGTGTGAGTCGAGGTGGCATCCGTGTTGTCAGAAATGCGTTGTTCCGCAGCAGTTAGCCTCTCTTCGTGGCGATCAACCTTATGCACCAAGGCGTCCAGTCGAGCAGTGACTCCATCGACTTTTTCGACGACAGTGGCGAACCCCTGTCTCATCTCCTGAAACAGGCTATGCAGGTCATTGTCTTTAGCGGGGGACGTGACAGCCGTCGGGGCCGGCGCGCTGGGCCCAGGATCTGCCGGTGTCGATTTCGCACCTCTTTTGGCGCCATCGAAACTGAGCTTTGCTTGGCGGTTATCAGGCCGCATCATGGTGGCAACAGGTCGCAGCACCTGAGTGTCGCGCAGCGTATCAGCACTTCGGGCCCAGAGGTCAAGCGAGCGAGCGCAAAGGAAGTCCGTTTGCGCAGTCCATACAGGTAAGTAGCGATGCAGCAGTCGCCGGACAAGGTGGTGCTGGTCAGGATGAGGAGAAGTCCGGCAGGAGGGCGCGGGCACCCGGCACCCCCCGTGCTCCCCAGGTGCTCCGGTGACGAGGGGCGACAATGCCCAGATGGCAGTGGCACCACAGCTTCCCCCCGCGAAGCAGGCAGGACGTGGACACAGTCACACAATGCAGCAGCAAGTTTGAAGACCTAGGTCACTAGGTCTAGGGGAAGGCAGAGTCCAGTTTAAATAAGGCGCTGTTGGAGATCTCGCCGCGCTCAGGCACAGTCCAGGGCCCCTCCATGTAGCTCAACATCAGGGGAAGGAGCCAGATCAAGCAGCTCAGGGGACACGGCCTCAGTCTTAGAGATCCCTGGGAGTGTAGAAACAGGCAGGGGCACCCTCGGCACCAAGCATAACGTCCAACTGCTGCAGAGGCATAGCCAGGCGCAGTGGCCCCCTTCGCAGCGGGGCCCAAGCGCGACCTCCGCTCTCCGATCTGGGCACCTCTCAGGTCGGCCCCACCCCGCCGAGAGTACCAGCTTGATGAGGGCCTCTCTGGGCGCTCGGGGGATGTGCTGCCCCACGGAGCGTCTTCAGGTGCAGGAATCGGCTCACCCGCGGCCCCGGCGGTAAGGATCAGCAGCAGCAGGGGGGGGTCCACACATGGGAGGAGGCGACAGCCACTCACCCCTGCTCCGAGTCCCCAGGCAGTGTCCGTTCCGACTCGGGGCGGCCACCCAGGCTCGCGGCCTACCTCCTCGTGGCTGTCCCCGGTATCTCGTAGGTGGCTGCAGCCGGCCCTCTCCGCTCGCCGGTTCCAGGGCAATCACCGGTGGATTTTGAAAATACGATAACTCCGGCCCCGAACCTCGTAGCGATCCCAAACTTGGGTCGAGTGTGCGTAGCAGCTTCTTGCAGCAGGCGAGAGGAAAATCCGGCGATTTGGCACCCTGTGGCAAAGGATATGCGAAGGATTATTGACCAAGGAGCGAAAGCTACGCGCCTAGGCAGCCATTCCGCTTGTGCGCCCTCTAGCGCCCCATGTATAGTATGCTTTTTCTTAATGAAATATCGCTTTTTGCTTCAGTATTTCTGTATTCTGATGAATCTTAGTTCCTAAGGTATAATATATGAAATTAATATGGTACCTAATCAAATTGAATGTGTTTATGAATAACCTATGGTTCGTTTGCTGACTGCTAAGGTCCTGTATGTTTTCATTGTTGCAGGCCCCTGATGAAGGGTTATTCTTTTAACCTGAAATGCATTGGGCATGACGTAATGCTTTGAACTGATTTATTTTTTTAAAGAATCTTCAAAAAATAACGTGGATAAAGAAATACATGCGAAAATGAAATAAAACATATGATGATTCCAAGATACATACGATTGATTTTATTGAAGCAAGACAACCAAATCATAGATAAATGAGTTAAGAAACCCCCGGGTTTCATGTTAAATGAGCGCGTCCTTAGAGATTTGTACATCACACATTCTTCAATTTCGTATGGCTCTGCTAGGCACAGTGTGACAAGGTCAGCGCCGCCGTCAACCTACCTTAAAAATCTTTGAATTGAGTGAGTGCACGGAGACAACAGCCATTCGATTCTAACAACACTAAGACTCCCACAAGGCCCTCTGGCCTCCATCTCAAACAGCCATCTCCCTCCACAGTGCCTCCTTACAGGTAGGTAGCCAGCTCATGCTCTCTGGCCTCAAGCCTCAACAGCATAGAGAAATATGACCATCACATCCCTCACTTGTTAGCCAGCTCTTCAATGCTCCATATGCCACATCCAATCCACACACAGCTAAGCTCACGTATATACACGATATGCGCAAAATGCACTGTGTAAGTCCCAGTTTAGCAAAGCATGAAGACTCATTTGCCTACAATACATGCATGTCCACTCATTCAAAGAACACAACCCACATGATGTGAATGCAAAATGACCCACAGAAATTAGGAAATGTCTGCATAGGTGAAATTTATTATTTGAAAAGTCTACAATATCCATGCCTAAACTAAAGTGGATGAGCAACAAGTTGGTAGATGATAACATGTCCTTTGAAACACAATATATGTGCCTGTTAAATGGTTGGTATTACCAGGTCACCTCGCAAACAAGTAATGGATGTAGCTCAACATCAAGCCCTACTGCTGATAAACTGTGACAAAAGACTTGTATTCTCAATGCTAAAACTTTGGTCTTCTCTATTAAAACATCAAAAAAATGTCACCAATGTTATAGAGCGTACTTAACATTCTGACAATGTAACCTCTGTACATCAGGTGAATCACAATCAACAACTGGCAAGACCACCACTAATCAGCAGAGCCAGTCTACCCCCTCCGGAGCATGAACTCTCAGATGCTTATTCTCTCCAGTTCTCAGATGAGGAGCACCAACCGGGCCCTTCAGGCCTTCCAGGGCACACTCAGTCTCAGGGCCTCTTTGGCACCACCACCCCAACCACAACTACCAACACAGCAGCAACAACAACGCTGAGCCTTGCATCAACTACCTGTGTAGCAACCATCACCACCACTGCCTGCAACACTGTCTCTGTCTCTGAGGTTACCAGCACCACCACCCACAGCGAGGATGCTGGGGATAGTGTGCCGGTGTGTGTACAGCCAAGGCCTCAGGTCCGAGTGTGCAGGACAGGAGGGAGGGCAACTGGGTGCCAATCACAGGAGGACACTGAGACTGAAGCCCTGGCCACTGTCCTTGGGGCATACCAGCACAACCAGGGACAGATTGGCCAGGTTGTAGATGAACTGCGTGAGCTCCGCCTGCTGCAGAGGTCCATAGACACCCGTATGGGACAACAGGTAGATCTCATGGGCCAGCTTGTGGGTGTTCTGAGGGACATTCATGCAGCTCAAGTAACGACCCCCACCACCCCTCCAGTGGCCAGCCTGCTGATACTCCCACCACCTCAGCAGCGGCCATAGGGAGGGATGAGCTGCAAGCCACTGACTCCTCAGACACCTCTAAGCCTGCAGTAGAGCCCCCCCTCCTAACATGGGCACGGACATCTGAGAAACATCACAGGACAATCTTGCTGCAAAGTACCAAGCCAAACCAGGACACTGAGCCAGCCATGATGTCACCAGTGTTGCACAGCACTTTGACTTTGTTGACCACGCTGTCCCACATTGCCATGTGGATGGCATGAGTTTGTTGGACTGTGGATTTCCATTATTGTGGTGACTACTCTATTTGTCTCTGTTACCATCACTGATAATTGAAACACTATGTATGCACAATTAACATCTCACTCTCTTTCAAAGAAACATCATATGATTGAAAATAAACACAATTAACACCTATGCCTTTGTGTGAGTGTATGTTTATCAGAGTAAGTACAATGTAAACTCAGATTTCAAATTACCACAAGATGTGATTGTAACAATCCATTGATAGAGCGGAGGGACCTAGAACGACACAAAAAGAAGATAACATTGAGTTGTCAAATGATGGCAGAACAGCAATACACTACTGGTCAACACTGTACAAGATACATATCAGATAACACTGACCAACACCATCAACATAGTCATCAGGTAAGTGGAAATACAAACACAGTGATGCACAAAGTGCCCCACAGCAGTGTGCGAACAACAGCAAGCGTCCCAACACATCATTAATGCTACTGCCCTAACAGCAAAGCAAACTGTAACAGTCATAGTTGCTCAATGCAAACTAACCCTCAAGGGAAGTAGTTTTTGATGAGCTGTTGACCCAGGTCAAGACCTTCCTCCTCACCAATTTCATCATTACTGTGCATGTGTGGATTTGCAGCTGGTGGTTCCAGCTGCTCATCATCGTCCTGAATCAGGGAGATCTCTTGGCCAGGTTGTGGAGCATGCAGCAGGCGACTATGATCTGACACACCGTATGGGGAGAGTAAAGTAGTGCACTACCACTCTTGTCCAGACACCTAAATCTTGCCTTCAGAAGTCCAAAAGCTCACTCCACTACATGCTGTGTCCTCCCAGGGGCATCATTGAAGTGGACTTCCCCTGGAGTCCATGGATTCCTCAGGGGCTCAGCAACCAAGGCCAGTTGGGATACGCTGAGTCACCTACTTGTGAGAAACACAGACCAACAATGTAATTGAACCCCTGGGCATTTGCGCGCTTTATACGTTTAAGAAATAAATAAATAAATAAATAACTATTTGATGAGGCCAGCGTGTCACACATACGCCACATTTATTGACACAGCTCACTCACCAACAAGCCAGGCCCTCTCTGGATGAAGATTTGCCATCAATTGTGGATGATGCTGTTCTGAATTATGTAGGAGTCATGTGCAGAAATTTGGCACACACCTGTAGGATATTATCATAATGGCTTAGCATACCCCTTGCACTTTTATTGAATTGTAATGCTTCTTGTTATGGTAGATGTGCTCTTGTGCCTGTAGTGGAACAAGGGCAATGGGTGTGCGATCAATGGCTCCAACAACATTTGGGATGGGACCTAGGTCATAAAAATCCCCCTTCACATTTGCCAATTCATGTCTCTTCGGAAAGTGGATGTAGCTGTCCTTGTATGTTAACAATGCAGACAAGATATCATGCAACACCATGCTGAACACAGGTTGAAATATCCCACCTGCGATGGCCACCGTGTACTGAAATGAACCGGTGGCAAAGTAATGCAGGGCAGCCATCACCTTCACTGTTGCTGTCAAAGCTGTTAAATATGTTCTGTGACGCCTCAAATATGGCTCCACCTGAGCTCATAGCTCTTGAAGGGTAAGGCAATTTAGACGGAATTTCTTTATGATGTCTGTATGCTCGATTGTCGACAGGTCTGGTATAGGCAGATACACAGGTGGTCTTCTCCTTCATAATCTGGCAGGGTACACGTGTGAAAAGAGTCAAAGATGAAATGTGGGTAACAGCATACAGAATGACTCACACAACCGCAACATTGACAGGACTGTTGAACCCGTTTAATGCACAAGTGACCTGCATAGACACCCCGATCCCCTGTAGTCAATTAGGTAGCCAGGGTGTACATACTAACTACTGTCAAATCAAAGTTAGACTATGTGTCAGGCAATTATGCACAGCTAAATTATGTGTAGCCAGCCCTGTGGGTAGATGACACAGCACATGTGGCACACAGCATCAATGCAGAGTTGTATGCAGCTGCTGTCACTGCAAAAAATCCACCTTCAGTTCCACAAAACACAACATCATACCAAAATGCTGCCAGTGAGTGTAAGCTGGACAAGACTTCATAAATATACAGCACGGTGTACATAAATATATGCACATTACATGGGCAGAGCATCATGTCTGTGGCAGGAGTTTGCATTACACACATTTCCATATTCCCAACAATAAAACACAAATCCACAGGAAATGTGTATACAAGGCCACATAGATGAAAATGACCTGTGATGACGGGCAGATCAATGTATTTTATCCCATGTGTATTTCGATTACATGTGTGGGAGACTAAAGTAAAATGTCCCAGTCCCCAATCCTTTTATAAGGTGCACTTAATTTTTGAAAAATGTGTTGGGATCAGTGTGCAATTTGCAAATCGAGAAGGCAAAAGCTCAGTGTGTTTATACGTGCAGTAGCTGTCATCCACTACGTGCACAGGTATTGACCCCAATTGAACAATGCAGGGTAGCGGTACAGACATTCTGACACCGCCTATGTCAATAACATAACAGCCAATGGAACCACCATTGCGGTAGTGCCTTACATTTTTTAACATCACAATAGGAGTGCACCGCCACAGCGGGCACAGGCATAGACCCTAATTGAATTATACAGGGTATTAGTGGATACATTCGGACCCCCATGGTGCGACACCGCCTCTGTGAATAACAGCAGCCATTGGGAACCGCAGTCATGGAAGTGCCTTACATTTTTTTAACTTTAAGGAAGGCTTACACTGCACTGCGGGTACAGGTATTGGCCCTAATTGAATAATGCAGGGTAGCGGTGGAGACATTCTTACCCCGCGATATGACACCGCCTATGCGAATAACATAGCAGCCAATGAGAACCGCCATCACGGTAGGGGCCTAAATATGTGTGTGAAATGGCCACACTTGTCACTTGCCTGGAGACAATGCTGCCTGCCCATCCTCCCCACCAACTACTGCTGTTCTTCATCTCTGGAACCAGTCATGGCTTGTACTGAGAGCATCAGGGCACGTCCCTTCACCACAGAGGAGCTGGAGGTCCTGGTGGACGAGGTCCTTGGCTAGTACAGGCGGCTATATGGTTACTGGTGAGTAAATGTGTAACTTATTTTGAGTGAATGGAATGCTCACCCTATGTAACTGGACACTAGTATGGGCCTCAGAGTGCAAGCCAATGTAATTGCATTCAGATTTTGACATCTGCATGGCCTATACATGACGTACAAGTTGTTGTACTTCAGTATGTGGGGAGGATGACACCATTGTCACTGGTCAAGCTCCCTTGGGTACTTACATCACACATATTGTTTCTGAATGGGTATTGTAAATGCATGAGACTCTGCCTAGCAGAAACGAAGTTTAGCAGTAGTACTGTTACACTGATGTCTGGAGCAATTCTCACTTTGTACACATATTCCCTGTAAAATATCACAAAAAACTTCAGTAAGTTTTCCCCCAAATCATTAGTGAGATGGTACCTGTTAATTGGGCAGAGGGTACAGATTAGTGGTGTAATGATTTTACAGTGACACTGTGGAGATGAGTCCAGTCTGTACAAGAGTTCAAGACCTGTATCTGTTTAGATTAGTGGTAACTCACCTCTCACACATCTGCTACATGTACAGTAGACATGTCCTCCTTCTTTTGGTGCCATTATATGTAGAGCCTCACCGGAGGCGTAAGAAACACCCCCGCAGCCCCCGCAGTGCGGGGTGGGCCGCAGTCTTCAGTATGTGAAGGGGCCCCCTCAGCTCATCTGTAGAGAGCTGTGAGAAGCTTGCTCTAAAGCAGCTGCAGTGTGCAGCCCGCACTGAGCTCCTGGCACTGACCCAGGATTGAAGAGAATCAAAGTAACAAGTTACATTGTTTCTCTTCAGTCAGAGCCAGGCCCGGAAAAAGGATGGGGTGGGGGCCCTCAGAGAGAGCATTCCCCACAGTGCGCTGCTCCTCTGAGACGGGATGAGGCAGCACAGAGCTGACCGGGGCAGGAGAAGGTTTGCAGCTCCAGGAAAGGGATCTGTTGGGACGCATTGGTAGGTAAACAAGCATTTGCAATGCAATTGGTCTCGCATTTGTGAGAGTTAGAGCTATTGACGTTGTACAGGACAATGTATTTTACCTATGCGTTTGCTGTTTGGAGTGGAGTGAATGTGTGTAGTGTCAAGTGGACAATATGGTTTGGATTGGAATTGTTAGTTGTGGAATTGTAAGGATTGGATCCGTGCAGTGAAAAAATGTGGCATGGTGTGATTATGTGGATAGTAATTGTGTGGTATTGAGTGTATTGGAATTATGTGGAGTGGGATTGTGTATCATGGAGTGGGATTGTGTATCATGGAGTGGAATTGTGTGTCTTGGAGTGAGATTATCTGGAATGGTATTTTGTGTTGTGGAGTGGTATGCAGTAGAGTTCACTTATGTGGTGTGCTGTTAAATATTGTAGCATGATGTGGAATTTTTATGGTGTTGATTGTTTGTACGTGGTGTGTTGTGTGATTGTGCTGTTGGTTTGAATTATGCAGTTTGTTGTTGAATTATATGGTGTGGAATGGAAATGTGTAGAGTTCAGTTTGTGTGATGTGGAAGTGTGCGCTGTTGAGTGAAAATTGTGTTGAGTGGTATTTTGAGACATGGTGTGAAGTTTAGTTATGTGGAATGTTGCTACGCCGCATAGACTGGATTTATGTGGAGTGCATTTATGCAATATGGAGTACAGCATATGTATGTTAGGGTAAATTATGTGGTGCTGAGTGGTATTATGTGGAGTGTAATTATGTTGTGTGATGAATTGTGTGGGGATGAATTGTGGAATTGTGTGACTTGTGGATTTATGTGGCATGGTGTAGTGTATAATTGTGTGGAGTGGAATTATGCAGCATGTTGCAGAGTGGTATTTTATGGAGGGTGATTATGTGTTTTGGAGTTGAGTGTAAATATGTTGTGTGAAGTATAATTATATAAATTAAAGTGGAATTATGTGTAGTTGAAGTGTGTGGGTGGAGTCTAATTATGTGGTTTAGAGTGGTATTATGTTGTGTGGAATGTTATTATGTGATGTGGAATTATGTGCGCTGGAGTGAAGTGGAAATATGTGTTTTTTAATTTTTAGGATTGTAGTTATGTAGTATGGAATGTTGTAGCGTTGCATTATCTATAGTTGAATTGTGTGGCATGGAATTATGAGATGTTGAAATGTGCTGTGTGTGGGAGAAGCGGTACAAAAGAGGGTGGTGATGGACGGAGCATCTGAATCAATCAAACACTCACACCCAGTCAAAAGATCTGGGTTTAATCCATTACCGTTCTTTAGCCCACTCAGCCACCCCAGTTCAGACATGGCTATATGCAAATCAGTCTGACCCTGTGCCTCATGGTAACAGTCCAGCCCGAACTGCCAAGCCATGTCTTCCCTGGACCAGAAACAAGCTTCGGTGGACCGGTTTCTGGCATTCCAGCCGTCTTCAGCCCGGCTTGCTTGAATCCAGTGGCAAAGTGAGCAAGGGACTCACGTCGGAGCATACCCTGCCACACTTATGGCGGCCAAAAGCGGTACAAAAGAGGGTGGTGATGGACGGAGCATCTGAATCAATCAAACACTCACATCCAGTCAAAAGATCTGGGTTTAATCCATCACCGTTCTTTAGCCCACTCAGCCCCCCCATAAGTGTGGTAGAATTAGCATAGCTGCCAAGGTTTCAGATTGCTATGTGTGATATTTTCACAATTTCAGTGTAATTATGAGTGACATTTCAACGACTATGAGTGACACTTTCTCGTGAGCTAAATCAAGCAATGAAGAGGAGGGAAACATATAACTATCAGAAATTACATCCATTTGAGCAACTAGAAACTAAGAAAGTCACTGAACTAAAGTGCGCTAACAGCAGGCTACTGAAAACTGAGCAGAGTCAGACTGCTTGAATGTCACCCATTATTATAGTTAAATTGTGAAAACATCACACTTACCAATCTGAAACCTTGGCATCTAAGAGTGAATGAATGAATGAAAAATGTGCTCTAATTGAGGTGTATTCCTCTGCACCCTCATTGTGACCTGCCTGCCAGGTGTCTTTGCAAACTTGCAAGCACCAAGCAGTTTTCCATCAACTACATGTTAATGTAAGTCTACAAAAGAAATCAGAGATTTGACTGCGCCAGGTTACACTTACTCCAGCACTTTAAAAGTGGCAGTTCATTGAAGGTCCAAACAGGCCTCCCATAATGTCTGGTTACTCTGCGTAGAAATGCTGCAAAGTTTTTTTTTCACACTTTGCCTGCGGAGCCGATTCTCCCCCGGGGCTGAAGATTCCATTCGCGGGTGTGGTCATGACGGAACGGTTCCGTCATGAGCACAGCGCGACCGATGCTCATGACGGAACCGTTCCGTCATGATCATCGAAGGGGTTAAATGCTAATCTGTGGTCAGATTAAACCTTCCAAAAGGAGCGGCTTTCATCTATGAGTAATCACAGTAAGACCCAGTGACCTACCCTCTAGTGCCTCCTCAGTGACCTTCTATCTGAGGGGGGTTGGGGGGACTGGGATCTAACATGTTTTAGGATTATGTGTCGGACCTCGCCAAAGTCATCAGGGCCAATGGGATGAGCCTCACCTCCTACGCAGATGACACTCAATTGGTCCTCGCCGTCAAGAATGACGGGCTTCAAATAGCCAACAAGTTCAATCAGGGCATGCTGGCAATTGGGAGCTGGATGGCTCACAATTGCCTGAAATTAAACTCCGATAAATCGGAAGTTGTAATTTTTGGCAAGCTATCCCTGGAGTGGTCCCCCCTTTGGTGGCCTTCATCCATGGGCCAGCCCCCAGACCCGGTCAACAAGGTGAGGAACCTGGGAGTCATGTTCGACAACCGTCTGAACTTTTTACCACACGCAAACCAGATTTCCTCCTCAGCCTTTCACAAACTAAGGCTAATTAAGAAAATTCTGCCCTTCCTACCTGAAAATGCCGGCAAAACACTGGTGAGCTCCCTGGTCTTGTCTACCCTAGACTATTGTAACGCTTTGTTTCTAGGTGCCCAGGAGAGAGTGCTATTAAAAATGCAGGCTATTCAGAACGCAGCCGCCAGGCTCCTAGGGCGAATTCCCAAATACCAACCGGTGTCACCTACCATAAGACAGCTTCACTGGCTACCGGTGAAGTCGAGGATCAAGTTCAAGTCTCTGTGCCTGGTATACAAGGCTCTACATAATGCTGGACCCGTGTTCTTCACCCAGAACCTAATCCCCTACTGCCCTTCCAGAACACTGCGCTCCTCCAGCTCCTTTGAACTGATGGTCCCCCGAACCAAATCTGTCAACTGGGGTGACAGAAGATTTCTTGTAGCCGCACCGAAACTGTGGAACACACTGCCTCACTCAATCAAAACCAGCACCTCCCTCTGGTCCTTCCGCAAACAACTTAAAACCTGGCTTTTTAATCAATGAACCTCAGCCTTCCTTGTTGGTTAAACACTGCAGTAACTCAGCGCCGAGATGCCCAAGGGCCTTCGTTCGCGCTTTACAAATGTTGTTATAAATAAATAAATAAATTATGTGGTCTAGACTACCCTGGGCTGATGTGTTTTGTCCATTTAGCCAGGAGTGTGAGAGGAAGGGAGATCCGAGCCTGAATCAGTATGTGCAGTGGTGCCTCTGATACTCTCAGACTAGAGTTGGGCCACAGCTCCCTGCGCAACGGTAGGCACCTAGACTCTCGGCGTGATCAGTTTGCCTGTGGAGCAAGGTCTGTAGGTGCATTAATGCAACACCTGCTGGACTGAGGGGGACCTGAGGCCTCTTCTGTGTGTGTGTAAATTGGGCCTCACAGGCCTGCGACCAGCAGGCAGAGGCCCAAACTTGAGGGGCTGAATGAGGCAATATAGTAGACTGTTAGAGAATGCCTCTCGATGGGCACTAGTCAAAAGAGGAGCATTGAGGACCGTAAGGGGTGTCAAAAGGCGTTGGATGGCTGCGAGGTGACTGACCACAGTAACCGGTGGAACTACAAGAGAAGACTGGAGGCCCTAATCTGAGGAGCTATAATTCAGGGCAGTAAGGGGAGGTGAGGTTATGTCTATGCACTCTGAGAGTGTAATGTGCAATATCAATACAATCCCACCTGGGTACAGTAATGCTTTCGGAAATCATTGTCACACATTTAGCAATTACTCAACGTAACACCCCTAATCAGTGCAGCTATATATCTATTTTGCATCTGAAGAAATCAACACTCTGACACAGGTAAGAGTTATCAATACACCTAGGTCACAGGAGTTACGGGACCTTCACAATTAACGTTTTTTTTTCATTCCAGTATGTCTGCTGCTGGAAGTAGCATTATCGCCATGTGAAAATTTTGAAGAAAACAAGTAGGAATCAGCCTGGAAACAGACTCTGGCATGTTATTTCTTTAATGCTTACTCATAGGTATTTCCATTCCCCCAACAACAAAACAGCAATGAAATTGGGCACTTCAGCGCTGTGGTGTCATCCTGTTGAAATCTTAGATCCCGGCTCCTCCATGCCGTTTTTGAACATCGCTCCCTGCAAGGAGGTGGAGGTAATCCTGGGTCACATCACCCACTCCAGAGCTCCGGTGCCCTTCTCAAGCCCCTTGCTCCCGTCAGGAACCAGTCCTTGTTGATGTTGCACTCGAAGCGGCTGACATCGTAGGGTTGCCAGTGCAAGGCGCGCGCCTGCAACAAATCCTCGCGAGACATAACTTTATGAACACACTACGGAAATACGGTAAAATGTTGTGGGCATAGAAAAGGGCACCCACACAGGCAGCTATACTGCATAACAAAATTTACTGTATCGCGTTTAGGAGACAGGGTAAGCACCAGAAAACAGACTGCGGCCGCATGGAAATAATACTACACCAGCATTGATTAGCAGCACTGGTACCCGGGGAGGCGCGATGCCTGTTATGCGTGATATTGCATTTCAGTGCAGGGATGCCGATCACCACACTGAAATCCGTTAGTCTAATGCAAGATGTGTGGTACTTGTCAGGGCTGAATTAGGTGGCGTGGATTTGGACAAGCTGTGCACGCTAAAGCTTTTATGTCATGATGTATAAAGTGGATGTTTGTCTATTTTTCTTTGTAAAAAAAATATGGGCTGTTTCTTTACCTTCCGGTACATTTCTGAACAATTTGTTAAGATAAATTGTATTGTAGCATTGTGTGCACATGCAGGGAAGAACAAGTATCTGGCAGACATGCAAGAAATCATCCTACGTCTCAGTATTAACTTCCACACTTCTAAGCAGTAATTCCAATCTTAGAATGAGTTACCTGTTTGCTTTACAACAAAAGTAGCAAAGGTTTTAAAGGGACTGGTTTTCGTGCAAGATATTGCTTTTCCCAATTCACGGAAGGGATAAAAACATCTCCAGATATTAATGGGGTTGAAAGGATGGTGCAATAGCAGAATATTGATACGTGTGAAACTGGTGAGGACTGCGGGCAGCAAGTGCTTGATACACTATTTGCATAAGAAAATACTATATATTATTTTTGTTATCCTCCATTAGTTATTAGTAAGGAAGGTGGAGGAGAAGCGTTCACCAATAGCATTCAGTTAGTCTTAGGGAGACAAAGAATGCTGTGGTCTGTGGTAGATGTCGCCCAGAAGTAATAAGTATTTGTATCAGGAGCTGCCATTGAAAGGAAGTGGAAATGAACTTTAGATGTTGCCGGTATTGATGGCTACTGTGCGGTTGCAGACTTAGCTGGGCTGACAGTGGGTGAGGAAATGCTACGTTATCACTGTAGGTTTAATTACATGAATCACGCATTCTCTCTGGTGTTTGTCCTTGGGGTACTTGTTGACTGGTGCCACACATGGGATCAGATTTGCCTTTGACAGGAGGTTTGGTTTAGTGGGATACATAGTGTAAACTAATATTGGTGTGAAGAAACAAAAATCGGACCCTTTGTACATTTAATATTATTGTGTACATCATGCAGAGGATGAAAAGTAGCAGGAACGGCTTTGATGCCGTAGAGTCTAGCAGGAACAACTGTTTTGGGGTGGTCAGTTGAAGAGATTGTTTAGTATGTTTTAAACTACTACAGTGGCATTGGGAAGGGCAGCAGCGGAAAGGTTCTGTCTTTACTGGTAGGCAGTGGTTAGATGGGGACCGGCCATCAGTCTTCCTGTCGGTTTTGGACAGGGAAGCAGTGGGCAGCAGTCAGAGGTTCACAGTGACATCCGACGGGTGGATTTAAAGGCGGGCGGAAAAGCATAACTGCGGGTTTAGTAGGGGGTGAGAGTAGAGTGTAATGAATGTGTTAGTAGCAGGCACGAAGGCAGTGGTCTGTGTTTGGAGATGGTTAACTGAGCGGGCTTCGCTTGAAGGTGGGTCATCAAGTAGGAGGATGTGTTTGGTGGGCCGTCTTGAGGCAGTGTTATGTAACTTTGCTGGTGGGTGCAGCAGCAGTATTTACTGATGTGTGTAAATCGCCCGATGAAAGGGCAGATGTGACCAATGGAGGAACCTGAATCCTTTTTTTATGGCTGGGGTGAGCCCCTGCAGTATGGCGGGTTGCTGGCCTCAGAGCTCTTGACTGACGCAGATAATGGGGGGCACCCTCCATGTACTTTGCAGGGGGGCCTCCTCACGTTTCGTAACGCCACTGAGTCTCACATGTGTATGGACTGTGTCATTATACTAATTCTACATGCATGTGAATGTTATAATGGCCCACAATTTGCATCAGTAAAATCCCTAAGGCTTGTCCTGTAAATTCACAATGTATCAAGACCACATCACACAAAAGACTTTGCAAGAGATATGAGTAGTGTACCCTCCTATTTATGGAGCAGCATATTGAGGTATGAAGACTACACAAGACAGGCCTATACCTAGTCACATGAGTGAGAGAATGTAGTGTCAGGTACCTTATTGTGTCCTCCATGACGCGTGTAGCTACACAATGGTAAAGGACATTAAGGGGTGTGTAGTGTTAGACACAGTGAGTATGACCACTAGGTATCAATTACAGTGTATTGTTTGTCAAGCTCAGTCACATCATGCATCACAGAGGAGACCCTGTTTCCCCTTGATTTAAGTGCACGCCCTCTGCATGTATATGAGATGGCCAGGTAGTCGGTCCATCCTCATAGACATTTACATTGCACTCATCAAGAGTGTAGTATGTGACATGGTATATAGACTCTGCTGTCCATTGATCTATGTTTGTGGTATGTTAATAAATGCTTCTGGATGGGCACACAATGGTCCATAACACACTGTTTAAAAAGTTCTCATCTTGTCTCCCATGCCCCCAGCTCAAGGTCCATCAGTGTAAGGCAGACAGCGCTCGGAGAGTGGGTGGGGGTGTAGCCTGTATTCATAGGAACACACTTTCGATTTCTCACGTTGAGTCCTCTGCCCCCTTCTCTTGTGAATATTTTTGTCTCAGCATCTCAAGTAAGAACCTGCTGGTTTGCAAACTTCACACCTTCTACCACCCCCCAGGAGAAAATCTCCCCTTCATTGAGCAATTAATGGAAATCATTTCTAGCAATTTTGACTCAGCTGTGTCCCAAATCTTCCTTGGTGACGTTAATCTTCACTGTGCAAACCCCAAAGACCTCGCGGTATCAAGGCTTAAAGCTTTTTTAAATGATCATGATCTGATTCAGCACTGTGACAAACCAGCTCATAATAAAGGGGAAACCCTAGACCTCATTATCTCAAAAGGGCAGACCGTCACCCTGGATTCCATTACCCCATGTGACTGGTCAGACCACCACTGCATCTTTTTTCTATATCAACAAGGAGGTACTGTTGAGGAAGGCTCAACCAACAAAATCAAAGATATCGAGATCAATAAACTCTGTTGAGCTAGCTGCCCATTGTACATCTGCCCTCTCCTCCCAAGTTGACTTGACTGAGGTGCAGTTACTCACTGACTCCTACAATTCGACCATCTCCAACATCATGGATGACATTGCTCCAATGAAACATAAAAATGCATCAACAAAAATCCAAACCTTGGTATAATGAAAACTAAACATGGAACGTCACAACCTTAGGGCAGTTGAACGTTCCTAGAGATTAAATCCCTCCTCGGACCAACTTAAACTCCTAAGAGAGTTGGACCCTAAGTTACATACTGAGATCAAGGTTGATGCGAGTCCGGTGGGGCTGAGGGCAATACTTGCTCAACATAATGGTCATCCGAATGCTCAGAGACATATTGAGGCCTATGCCAAACGAAGCCTGTCTGACACAGAACATGTCTATACTCAACCAGAGAAGGAGAACCAGAGAAGGAGAGTCTGGATGTAGTGTGGGCCTGCGAACATTTTCATGTGTTTTTATACGGAAAAAGTTTCAATATCAATACAGACCACCAAGGGCTGCTCATCATTTTACGAAATCCGAAAGCCAAGATGCCCCCTCGCATTGAGAGGCGGGGGGCGACTGCAAGAGTATGACTATGCAATTGTACCAGGCCGGGTAAAGATCAGAACCCAGCTGATTGCTTGTTATGAGCGCCGTTACATCGGCACAGCTCGATGTCCAAAATGGCTGAGGAGTACATTAACTTTATTGTGAGGTCTAGCACGCCAGCAGCCCTATCTATTGAACAGAATATTGCTGCTACCAATCCTGATAAGAACGTGCTTGTCTTCAAAGACATCATTTCAACTCAATCGTGAAAGAAGAATGCCCAACCTTTTTCTGACGAAGTTGAATTTAAAAAAATTACAGGATGAATTGCCAATTACTAAGGAAGGTGTGGCATTGACAGGCGAGAGAATTGTCATACCTGAGAACCTAAGACAGCAAGTCATTTAACTAATCAATGAAGGACATAGTGGCATTGTAGCCACCAAAAGAGCACTAAGAGAGAGAGTTTGGTTCCCGCGTTCAGATGAGCGAGTTAAGAGGAAACTTAAAGAATGCCATCTTTGGAACTGCCTTTCCCCTAAAGTTACACAGCACTCATTGACAATGTCTGCCCTTCCTACACATGTGTTGGAAAGAGTAGCAGTTGATTGCTTTTGGGCCTTTAGGAAACGGGCATCATCTCATAGTAGCAATTGATCGGAATTTACGCTTTCGTTTAGTAGAGGAGTTATCAGCAACCACCCATTACTAGGTCATTGAGCAGCTGGATGAAGTCTTTGCTACATGGGATATCCCTGCCATTCTCAAATCTGACAATGGTGCACTGTTCAATAGCAGGGAATTTCAGACTTAATGTCAAGCATCAGAAGAGCACACCTCTATGGCCCCAAGCCAATGACGTTGTGGAACAATTCATGGGTACCCTCAAACGGGTAATTCAACAAGCATCGACAGAGGGAAACAAGTTAAACCAGGCCTTTTGTCAAGCCCCCTGTGTCTATCGCTCAACACCTCACTCCGGAACTGGTGAAAGTTCTGCCACCTGGCAATTTGAGAGAGCCGTTGGAACTAAACTGCCCCAGTGGACAGTAGACCAAACCTTGAATGTGGATACGGTTCATGTCACGGACACTTCTCCGAAGTGCTGGACGAAATCAATCAATCAATCATATCATTTGTAAAGCGCACTACTCATCCGTGAGGGTCTCAAGGCGCAGGGGTGGGGAATGCTGCTACTGCTCGAAAAGCCAGGTCTTGAGGAGTTTTCTGAAGGTCAACAGGTCTTGGGTCTGCCGTAGGTGGATGGGGAGGGTGTTCCAGGTCTTTGCGGCGAGGTGGGAGAGCGATCTGCCGCCTGAGGTCGCTCTTCGGAAGCGGGGGACTGTAGCGAGGGCAAGGTCAGCGGAGCGGAGATGGCAGGTGGGGGTGTAGAAGCTGAGTCGTCTGTTGAGGTGCGTTGGTCCGGTGTGCGTGGGTGAGGAGCTTTAAGGTTATCCTCTTGTTGACCGGGAGCCAGTGCAGGTCTCTCAGGTGGTGTTTGATGTGGCTGCGGCGAGGGATGTCGAGGATCAGGCGTGCAGAAGAGTTCTGGATGCGTTGGAGCCGTCTCATGAGTTTGGCCAAGGCTCCTGGGTAGAGGGCGTTTCCATAGTCCAACCTACTGCTGACAAGGCCCTGGGTGACTGTTCTTCTCGTTTCAGTGGGGATCCACTTGTAGATCCTACGGAGCATGCGGAGGGTGTTGAAGCAGGAGGAGGAGACGGCGTTGACCTGTTTAGTCATAGAGAGGGTGGAGTCGCGGATGACCCCTAGGTTGCGTGCGTGGTCGGTGGGTGTTGGAGCGGTTCCCAATTTGGTCGTCCACCAAGAGTCATCCCAGGCCGAAGGGTTGGATCCGAGGATGAGGACCTCCGTCTTGTCCGAGTTCAGCTCCAGTCGGCTGTTCCGCATCCATTCAGCAACGGCCTTCATTCCTTCGTGAAGGTTGGTTTTGGCGGTGTGGGGGTCCTTGATGAGGGAGAGTTTCAGCTGGGTGTCATCGGCGTAGGAGAGGATGTTGAGGTCATGCCGATGGGCGACGTGGGAGAGCGGTGCCATGTAGATGTTAAATAGAGTTGGGCAGAGGGATGAGCCCTGGGGTACGCCGCAGATGATCTCGGTGGCTTTGGAGCAGAAGGGGGGAAGGCGGACGCTCTGTGTTCTGCCAGAGAGGAAGGAGGTAGTCCAGTCCAGGGCCTTCACTTGGATCCCAGTGTTGTGGAGGCGTGTTCGTAGTGTGTGGTGACAGACCCTGTCGAAGGCGGCTGACAGGTCCAGGAGGATGAGGGCGCCCGTTTCTCCGTTGCCCAGCAGGGACTTGATGTCATCGGTGGCGGCGATGAGGGCAGTCTCGGTGCTGTGGTTGCTGCGGAACCCGGACTGGGAAGGGTCCAGGATGTTGTTCTCCTCGAGGTAGCGGGTCAGTTGTTCGTTGACGGTCTTCTCGATGACCTTTGCCGGGAACGGGAGCAGGGAGATGGGCCGGAAGTTCTTGAGGTCCTTGGGGTCCGCCTTGGGTTTCTTGAGTAAGGCGTTGATCTCGGTGTGCTTCCAGCTCTCCGGGAAGGTTACTGTCTCGAAGGAGGTGTTGATGACTTTCCGGAGATGGGGTGCGATGGATGTGCTGGCTTTGTTGAAGATGTGGTGTGGGCATGGATCTGACGGAGATCCGGAGTAGATGGTGTTCATGATTTTGATGGTGTCATCGTCGTTGATGTTGGTCCAGTAGAGCAGGGGGTTGGTGCGGATGGTGGTCGTTGGGGCGGAGATCTCAGTGGTTGTCGGGCGGTCGTGGCATTGAAACTGTTGTGGATGTCTGTGATTTTGCGATGGAAGAAGGTGGCCAGCGAGTCACACAGGTCTTTCGAGGGTGGGACGTCGTTGGTGTTGGAGCTGGGGTTGGAGAGTTCCTTCACGATTTTGAAGAGCTCTTTGCTGTTGTGCGCGTTGTTGTCTAGGCGGTCTTTGAAGGAGGCCCTTTTGGCGGATCTGATGAGGTCATGGTGTCTGCGGGTGGCATTCTTGTGGGCGGTGTGGCTGTCCGGTGTTCGTTCACGGAGCCAGATCTTCTTCTGCTTTCGGCAGGTTTGCTTGGAGGCCTGGAGGTCTTCAGTGAACCAGCTGGCTTTCTTGTTGGTATGATTGTTGATGGGTTTCTTGATCGAGGCAATGGTGTTGGCGCAGTCGTTGATCCACTATCTGAGGTTGCGGGCTCCAGGGTCGGTGGGTGGGCTCTGGGCGAGGGTGGATGTTAGCTGGTCTTCGGTGACTTTGCTCCAGCAGCGGTGAGGCATCTGTTGGGTGCGGTGGTGCGTGGTGGGTTTCTTGAAGGTGAAGTGGATGCAGCAGTGGTCGGTCCAGTGGAGTTCGGTGGTATGGTTGAAGGAGATGTGGGGGCTTGCGAAGAAGATGGGGTCAAGCGTGTGACCGGCGGAGTGGGTGGGTGTTTTGACGAGTTGTCGGAGTCCGAGGTTGGCTAGGTTGTCGATCAGGGTGGTGGAGTTGGGGTCGTCATTGTTCTCGAGGTGGAAGTTCAGGTCCCCAAGGAGGATGTAGTCCATGGAGGCGAGGGCGTGTGTGCTGACGAAGTCGGTGATGGAGTCGCTGAACTGCGGTGGGGGTACGGGCGGTCTGTAGAGGAGGGTTCCTCTGAGGGTGGTGTTGGGGTTGGTGTGGATCTGGAAGTGCAGGTGTTCGGCGGTGCTGAGGGTGTCGTCGGTGTTGGTCGAGACTCTGAGAGTGTTCCTGTGGACGATGGCGATTCCTCCTCCCGCTCTGTGGTGCGGTCCTTGGGGGTGATCTTGTAGCCTTCCGGGACGGCTATGGCTATGTCAGGTGCCGAGCCGGGGTTCAGCCATGTCTCCGTCAGGAAGACGACGCCTGGGGAGGTTGAGTCGAGTAGGTCCCAGAGTTCAACTGCATGTTTTCGGGCGGAGCGGGTGTTGCATCTGAGGTGGTTGGGTTCTTTCCTGGTCGGCAGCGTGGTCGGGCGAATGCTTGTGAAGCTGCAGTTCCGGCAGGTGAAAGCTCCGTGGGTGCGCTTCGGGCGTCCAGGAAGCAGGTGTGTGATCGTCCAGTGTTGAGTGCGTGGAGGGTTCTGGCATCATAGAGGTGTCGGCGTCGTGGTGTTTGTGGTGTCCAGGGGTCCTGGAGCTGGGAGCGGTCCAGGCACGGACGGGCACGCCTTAGGTGCACCAGCAGCGCTCCCGGTGAGCGCGGCTTCCATATGAGGGGATGTGGGAGGGAGGAGAAGCTGGGAGCGGGGCGGCGAATGGGATTGCTGGTGGGCTGTGCCACAGGGACGCAGCGGCGGGAAATATGGGCGGGTGCCGCGGGAGAACTGGGCACAGGAAGGAAAACAAGTTTAGGCAAGAAAACAAGTACAGGCACAGAGGAATAAAAACAAGTCTGGGCAAGAAAGCAAGTACAGGCACAGGGGAATAAAAACAAGTCTGGGCAAGAAAGCAAGAACAGGCACAGGGGAATAAAAACAAGTCTGGGCAAGAAAGCAAGCACAGGCACAGGGGAATAAAAACAAGTCTGGGCAAGAAAGAAAGTTAGGCACAGGGGAATAAAAACAAGTCTGGACAAGAAAGAAAGTTAGGCACAGGGGAAAAATACAAGATTAGGCAAAAACAATACAGGCAGAGCCGTGCAGCAGCGTGGGGATCGACCTGCCTGTGAGCAGGGTCACATATCCTATTGTCGTAGATTAGCTGAGGAATGTGACTGGGTCCTGGTCAAGCAGAAATTAAAGCAGAAAATAGACACTCCATTTGCTATCGATCCACTGAGGGTTGTGATGTGCAAAGGAAATATGGGGATGGTGCCAAGTCCCGGAAAGTCAATCACAAGTGACCTACCTCGGTGGTTCTCAACTCCTGCAATCATGAATAAGGCGTCCTCGTCTGACAGTCCAGATCAAGCATCATAACTTTGCCATTGGTGCACAATCACAGTGCATCTCAACCATCTCATACCACTCTATCTGGCCGACTAGTGCAAGCACCTTGAAGCCTTATTGAACAGATATGATGTACTTTTTATTTAACAAAGGAATTACGTAACTTTGTGGGAGGTGTTAAGGTGTGGTTATTAACAGTTAATATGTAATGAGTGGGCAGTTTGTGAACATATGCTTAGGAATAAAGACGTCTACTATAAAGCTCTGTGTATGGCATTCTCATTCTGTATGCTCCTGGGCTGGGGAGGACGCTAGAGTCAGTATTCTCAGAATCCTAACTCTGGCCAACACCACACCTTCCCACTTATTGTGTTGTGTTATATTTAAGCCCACTGCCCCTTGTTTGAGATTTCTATGAGTTGATATCATATTTCTTCAATAAGTCATCAGGAGTCCGGTTACAGTGCCTCCTGAGCGCATTGTCACATCTGGTCTCACAGCTGTTGTCCGATCTTCATTTGTCAGCTTAACATTGGGGCCTAGCTCCTTCCCTGTCTCTGTGACATTCATGCTGCGTTTTCCTCAGGTTTGATGTTTGATGGTCTTGAAGACATATGAGTTCCTCATGATGGATTTTTCAGGTCGGGTAGCGGTGACCATGCTGCCCCTCCGTTCTGTCACCCATAGCTCCAAGCTGTAGGGCATGGTCGACTTCTTTTGATGCTGTTTAGCCATTACCCACTTCTGTTTGTGTAGGTTCATCTCTTGGGAGTCTGCATATTTCTTCAATTTCTTTTCTTCTGTGCCTTTTCTTCGATTGGGCCAGTCGACCGCTGAAGCTTGGTGTGTATGGGCCTTCCTAAAATTAGTGTGACTGAGTACTCTCCTGTTGTTGAGTTTGGGTGTCTCAGTGTTCCCACAGGACATGTCATAGTGCTTTTGCTGTTGTCGCACTCTTCTCGTTAGCTTGTACTGTCTTTTTCAATGTGCCCATGAACCTCTCTACCATATCATTGGTTTTGGGCCACACTAGCATTATCCTCCAGTATTCGATGGCCAGCTGGGCTAGGAATTCTCAGAACTCTCCCTGTGAATGGCAGACCATTGTTTGGACTTTAGGGTATTTGGGAGGCTTATTGCCACACCAATTTTGTTCAGTGTCCAGACTACTTTCATGGTTCAGATGGAAGAGACAATTTTCACAAGTGGGAATACAAAATATTCATACCAGAAGGTCTTTGCCTGAGGACATGGGACTGAAGAAATCTATGGCAATCGGGTCCCATGCTTCTTTGATAGTTCTGCCATTGTCAGTGATAGTGGTTGTGAAGTTGTGGAGATGCATTAACATATGTGACATGTATGTAGTCCAATGTGTCCTCATATAATGCAACTGGTGCTATGTAAAGAGCTCTCATACCCAATACCTTCAGGTCAAGTTTGCGCTATATAAAACTCTGTAAAAAGAAAGGTGTGTCGTCACAATTTATAGGCACCCTGTTTACGGATCTAGTTGATGATATCCGTTGCTTAGCTCAAGCTAAAGTTTGGGGAGGATTTTGGCGCAGTTCAATTGTGTGATCATATCTAATATGTGCAAGTCTGGATGTAGTTCACTCTTGATGACTTTCTTCAGATGACGCAGGTCAACACATATCCTCATGACTCCCTTTGTGTTCTTCCTTGGTAATACTACGATCGGGGAGAACCATGGTGTAAGGCTCCTTGAAGCTTGGATGATGTCTAGTTTGAAGAGGTTCCTAATTTCTTTCTACACAGCCTGCTGCAGGCAGAATGCTACTCATCTGTTCCATAGTGCAACCTGGTGGATGGCTTCATTTATTTTTAATTTGACTCGGTTGCCCTTTGTTTTCCTCAGTCCGCTGAACAGCATTGGAAAGTTTTGTGTCCCTCAAAGACTGACTTGTATGTTGTAGTTGATGGCTATGAGTCCCATGGCTGCTGCCGTGGTGAAGCTTAGGTGGCATGGGCCAGGCATCTTTCATTGCATGTGGAGGGTTGTATTTGTGGCCTTTGAATTGTGACTTAAGGTTGTTTCAAATGACCCTAGGCTTCATAGCAGTTTGGAGGATGTCCACATGAAAACTTGGACATCAGTTGGCTTCAGGTTTGGTGCTGGCCATAATCTTTGGAATGTCTCTACGTACATCACAGTGACTGATGCTCAGCTGTCAAGGATGAACTGTACAGGGTGGACATTTTCTGTAATGTGAACTACCAGGTATTTTCTGTTTGCCCATCTGATGTCCAATTTTCCAACTTCTGTAGTTTATTGTCAGTATTCCTAGGCTTGTCACTGTGGGGAGGCAGATGATGCTGGGTGCTGATGTTGGCTTATCCAGGACCTGGATTTCATTTGGCTACTTTCTTTTTTTGGTTCTGTAGGTTATGAATTTGCCTTTGCACCCCAATGGCACTTCTTCTCCATGTGCATATGCAAGTGTGTTTCAGTCAGACGCGGCTTGTGTTTCATGGGTGCTAGGTTACGTGTCCCAATGACTATCACAGATGTACCACTGTGTACTCTGAACTCTGCTTGGTGGTCCGCAGTAAGAAGCTTACCCCTACCATTTCACTTCCTGGCTTGTTGACAGACATTATTAGGACATATCCTACATGTTCACTGTTTTCAAATGCTGATAACTTGCTGCATGATGAAGTGTAGGGCTACCTTCTGGGTTTGATCTTATATTCTTGTACATGGTGCCTTGTTTTGTCCCTTGATCTGCATCGTTATCTGGGGGCTTCTACGTTCTTCGCTCTCAACGTATGGCAGTCTGCCTTCCCATGTCCTTAGTATGTCTGCCCCATAGCTGGGCATTTTCGTTAATGCTGGTATGATAGTCCGAACCTGCAGCATGTCTGCAATGTCAGTACTGATGTGATCCGTGTTTGTCCTTGTTTCAGTAGTTCGTGGTTATTATGGCTAGTATGTTTTCCTTGGAGGTTTTGCTGGATTCTATCACAGAGTTTGCTTTTCGTCCCTCTCCTCCAACATTACTGAGGCCAGCATTTTGTCTAGAGAGTGTGTTTCTTTCAGCTTTCTCTGTCATAATTATTCAGACTTATACCCATCTATGATGCTAAGGTGCATGGCTTCTTTGTCCCTAAATTAGTTGAGTCGGCAGGGCTTGATGTTTTTCCATTCATTCTGTGAATTCATCCATTGTTTAACCTGGGTGTTGGGTTGGGTTGTCTTATTAAACGTTTATCTTGCGTAGTCTATATTGGTCATAAGTTGAACTTTTTCGCAAGGGCATCTTTTTAGTTTCTGGTACGTAATCTCTTTCTCTTTTAGGAGTTTCTTGAAGACTTCCTTTACCACATAATGCAGTTGGCAACTTTTTCAATCCATTCCCCCCACCGAACCCAATATTTTGTTTTTTTGCTGTGTCAAATGGTGGCAGAGATTTCATGACGGAGTCAGCGTCTTCTGACATGGTGCCTAAGGACTTGAATTTGGTCGCAGCTGTTCACGTTAACCTAGAGTAATTTCCTTTCCCACATGTGCCTAAGCTGTTGTGTCATGCATGCTATCCTTTTACTAACTCACCCCTTTGGAGCTTTCCTACTGTTTTTTTCTGCTCTTCCCCTTTAAGCAAGCTTGTGTGATACTAGAATGCTCAGCTGTTGATGATGTGCACAACCCTTCTAAAGTGTGTCTTCAGTTTTGGAACTTTATTTTGTTCTGTCCATTTAAGCCTGTGCATTTTCCTCTGGGGCTTTGGGCTTCTCTGCTCCTTTAAGAGCCTTATCTGGCATTCAATATGGCAGCCTACAGGGCTTACAAGTGGTTTTCATGCCTTGCACTTGTTACCATTGGTTCCTTCTGTCCAGGCTGTGGAAGCGTGTTAGGACACACCGCACTTTGTTCAGCTTTGGGATTTGTTTTCTTCCAGTGTGTGGGCTGCTAAGGCACGCTTCGCTGTCTGCAGGCTAGCACAGCTGACCTGTGTGTGCTTGGGGCTTTGCAGGTGTGCTTTGGCTGCACCTCTTGCAGCTGTGGACTCTAGGCAGATGGGAGAGATCACCCACTGCCGACTGTGCTACATGTTCTTAGGCTCTAATTAGTAGTGTCAAGCAGCGGTCGTCCTCCTACTATGAGTTTCTCACCACACCTTCATCGCCAGTGGCCGAGTTCTGCTAACTCTGCAAATGTATTGTAACGTGGACACTACTTGAGTTATGGGTACTTGTTGTTTATTCTATCTCTAATCGGGTAAAGCCAGCACTCTCCAATCGCCTTCCAAATTTCTCCCTCTGTTTTCTCTCCCACCTCCTCGAAGACAATCCCAATCTCTGACAGCCTTGATCAGTGTCCTCAAGGTCCTAACTCTCCCAAACTCCACTTAATGGACCCACGCTAAAAAATGGGACACATGCTGAATTTGGTTTAATATGCTGCCATAGATGATGGAAAAACTGGACTGTTCCAGAAAATGTGGGACACTTAGTCACCCTACTTCTACCTAGTACACTGAATATTTCATGCTCTCCCAGGTCCCTCACTGAAAAAATGTTGACCTGCACGAACGAAAAGGAATCTGTAAAAGACAGTGTTTAGCAAGTGTTGTCATCTTTTGGAAGTGCATGTTAATTTATCTAAATAAAAATCCAATCATAGACTGGAAAGGTGAAAACAAAGAACAGACAATAATCTTCACCTATCCCTCCCATCTTCCAATTCCGTAACAGCATGTCCATCTGAATGTTTATACAAGTTAATTGCTGAGCAGAGTTCTGATCAAGAACTATAATAGATTAATCATGGGTGAAGACAGGGTAATAATTAGCCTAGCTAAGATGAAATGAGTTCAGGCTTGAGAAATTATCTTTTCTTTATCTGAAACTTTTTTTACACAGAGCTGTCTTCTGCATGAGCCTGCTTGAGGCACACTTATAGTCATGCCTGATTGAACACACAACCATATGCGAGGTAAGGGGGGTGGGGGCAGGACTCTCAGCAGCAGTGGGAACAAGAGGGACTAGCACTGGGTGGAGAGAGACCAGGACTAGCTGTGTCAGGGGAGGGACAGGAGTCCCAATACCTATCAGATGAGTAACAGGAGTCACCAGGGTCAAAGAAAATCTCCCAGATGAGTAGCAGTATCTATTTGCCCGTGTGAAACACAGCAGTTTATTGCAGAGCTGCAGTGAATGCATAGGTTGTGGCATAAACTGAATATTTTTCTTCACGCTGTGTCCTATAGTTCAAGTATGCTGTGGAAAAATACAACTCATGGAATGAGAACACTTTGATACCAACAAGTTCCTGGACAGGAGAAAACCAGAATGGGGAGGACAGCCATCAAATCAAGTAGAGATATCTCAAATAGACAACAACAGTAATTCAATCATGACCAAGGGCCGACCCAAATCCGCTCTAAGTTTACATTATGTGCTGGAAATAATAGATCTGCCTTCCGACAGCTAAAGCTGTCAGTAGCCAAGAACTAAAAATGGCCATGTGGTTAGTAGACAGGTAGCACACGCAGGGAATTAGTCGGTTTTCCTGTGATTTCTAAAATCCTTGCCCTAAAGCTGTACATGAGAAAGGTTCCTACAAAACGTAAGACTAGACTTTAATCAAAGTTTAGATTTATTTTTTTTACTCAGGTCCATATATAGATGGATACAAAAAGATATAATACTCCCATAATTGACAACACAAGTGCAACGCCATCTCACTGTCGATCAAAAAGCCAAAAACAACCTGTAAAAGCTTCTACCTTTAAAACATTTGATTTTATATACACTTTTTTAAATTTAAATAAAGTAAAATAGTTATTTATAATCAGAACATTTACCACTAGAATATTACTGAGGCCAAACCTATATCCTTCAGTTTAACCACATTTTTATTCCAAGAAATAATAAAATACAAATACAACAGATTTTTGCAATACATATATATTTACATAAAGGTTTTCATAGTTGTTAACAACATACTGTAAGCCAAATACCTAGCACATTGTAAGCACAAAGAAATGTCACAAGCAAATCATCAGAGGGAAATCTTTTTTCTTAACATTTAGGTTAAAACTCTCAAACGTTATTTCCATACTGTTATATATTATGAACTAGTAGTTTGTTTTTTTAAAGCTGTGGATGTGCTGAAGAGAGAATTTCTTGTGATGAATCACACATTGCAGAGCTAAATCCATATCCCAGAATTTAAGTGCTATTTATGAACGAACATGTTTAATGTGTTTGTAAACAGCAGTGAACAGGAAATTTAAAGAAAAGCTTCAAGTGTGACAACTTAGACTGGAGAAGGCTTCAGCAAGAACAAGTTTTCAGTTCTGCTTTAAAGAATGCATTTTATGGTGAAATCTGGTCTCCGAGGCAGCATTACAATACCCTTGTTCCCTGTCTTTACAAAATACTGAAAAACCTTCTCAAAGAAAATACCTGTAGCTTGATCCCTGATGGATTTCCTCTTTAAATTAAAGACTCATACATTTTGGGTCTATAATCCCCCAACTTATGTTGGTCATGATAATGATGTCATCCTGGAAACATACATTCCTTATATTAAGATAACTATAACATAAATAAAATTGCATCTCAGAAGCCAGTTGCTAACAAAAGATGATGATTCTGCAAGGAAATGGGCTATAATTGCTAAGGGAAAAGTAAAGCTTTATTTGTAAAGTGCTTTGCAAATCAAAACTCAAAGTGTGTGCAGGATAATACTACTGTAGGACAAGGTACTGACTTTTTTAAAGTAAATTTAACTATCTATTGTAAACTCCACTCTAAAGGTACGTGTGGTGTGCACAACTATAAAATTGTTATGTCAAATTGCCTTCATTCAAGATATGTACAGCTATTTGAAACAGATATGGCTTATGTCCTCACAATACAAATAAGCACCTCTTATAACATGCCTAAACAAAATCAATCGGTGCTCCAACATAAAGACTTCATCTGTTTCTTTTGGTACAAAAGTGATGTTATGAAGATCGGGGGAGAAATGATCTTGAGATTACAGCCTCATTTCATTTCATTACCATAAATCAGGGCTTTTAGGGTGATCAATTCTTAAGCTGGGTTCATCTCTGGACCGAGCTGCCCTTAGAACAGGCCTCTGTTTAAGATAAATATCATTTCTTTCACCAGATTCTTTGGACTTGCTCTGACACATCTGTGCGTCATGGAGCAGGTCATAATATCCTTAAAGTCATATATATCTTGGTTGGTTTGTTAAATTTGTCTCCTCGTGTTGCTCCTCTCATGGAACATCTTTCCTTATTATGTCAAAATGCACATCCTTTACAACCCCTTGATGATAGTTTACAACGTAATATAATACAGGTAGACATTTCTGATCTCTTCAGCAGATGAATTGTAACCGATAAATTGTCACTACCCAATCTCTACACTTGGAGGCGTAAGCTGTGGAGATTGGAACAGCGTAATTTTAATTTCACCATAAAATATCGTAGGAGTACGTTTTAATCATGTGTCGGCTGTGTGGTTAATGTTCCTAAAATAAGATGGGGTACTGTGTATTTAGAGTATTCCACATAAAAACCAATGAGAATTATAAACTGTGTGCTTAAAAATGTGATTACTAGAGTTTCTTGTAATACTTACATATGAATATTCGAAAAGAAAATGCAGATTATAGCGTGTGTCATTGTGAAGCTAATGTTATGATGTGCATGTGCAGACTAATGTTTAGACATTTATGCATGCAACTAAAAATTATATCCATATTGGTGTATTTTGAAACAACATCTTTTTAATCTTTTGCATTTATTCATTCTTTAAGAAACTGCATTTGTTATGTGTTTGGTAATGTGCACACATTTGTAACTCTGTGCACAATTAAGTTGACATGATTTGTGGCCTCAAGTATAGTTTCAGTGCAAGCTCACGTTTAAGTCTAACATTAAAGTCGTATTTAACCTTCAATGTAGAATGTGTTTGCTTGCATTATTTGTTTCTACTGCAAATGCGGACAAAGCTTCATTATTTAGTAAATGAGGGATTTGTGCTTTAGTAAGATAGTGAGGTATGTGAAGACGGGCCTTGGCAGGGAGAAACAAGATAACGAGCGAGGAGGCGAGTTCCCACGGAGGAGAAGAAGAATGGCCAAGGACAAATGCAGTAGCAACTTATCGATGTGGGAATGGTGGTGCCAGTAGCCAATTTGTGCTGGAATTGTGGAAAGTTACTGGAGCTGATCACGTATTTTGTCCTAAATGCAACTAAGATCTTATGTTGTAACGCAGTGAGGGACAGAGAGACATCTTAGTACTTCATGAGGTGCAGACCTCTCCATCGGCTTTGACATTATCATTTGTGATTGGAGTTTCTTCTACTGGAGACTCTGACAGCTGATACCTTTATATTTCCATACTTACTTATACTTCTTAGTTTAGGGTTGTCTCTTTTATGGTAGTGTAGGGAGAGATAGCGTGCTCATGCTTACCTCTGATAATCAACTGATGCAATTTAACATTCCCTTTGTTTTTCTTTACTACTTGCATTATTATAACTGAATTAGCTGTATGCTTTTTTTTTATATAGGGTAAATCTCTTTAGGAGATTTGGACTCATTCTGTTTGTCCTATATTTCTATACTGTGATGCTGAGAATTACTTCCATTAATCTATTTTTGAATTTATAATTAAACCTTACAAATCTCAATTTTAGTTGATGAGTAGTTATTGTATGACCAAATTGGTTACACTGTATTGAGATTTCAATTATGATTGTTTCCTACCTTTTACCGCTCAAGCAGCTAAAAACACTACATGGTTGAGTAGGGATGTTTAAGTGGACCCGAGCTTTCTCAAAAATTTGAGTGCAGGACCCTGCCCTGAGACAGGATGTTGTCCAGGAGAGGTAGATGAATAGTAAGGCAAACACTCAGGCTCAACATATCGGAGCACCGCACTCCCCTTAACGGTCAGGCCATGCCCAAAGGCATAGTGCCTTCTGGCACAAGGTCCAAGACCCCACACCGCCTTACTTGTTGTAATACCACATAGTGGCCCTGTTGCCCATCTGGACATGAACTGGCCCCTGCTGATGGATTGGGGAAGGCCATTAGAGAATGGCATGAAGCTCCAGAAGTCTGTTGTAGAGCTTTCCACTGAGTACCAGGTACCCCTGATTTCCAATTCACCTAGACGAATGTCCCTACCCAGAGACGATGCATCTGTCACTACTGTGAGCTTGCCTCATGCCTCGGTGGGCGACCACCTGTTTAACTGAAGGTCCTGGGCTTTCTCCTTCAAGGCAGAGGTGTTATTAGGCAGGCAGCCTTGTTGTTGCACCCATCGAGAGCAGAGGTTTCACACCAAGGCCCAGTTGTGCCAAGGGCCTGAGGGACATAAGAATGCATGATGCCAGGAGTCCAAGAAACCTTCGAACCATGCGTACCAAAATCCAAGATTGAGCTCTATACTTCGGGCTCGCATCCTGAATGTCAAAGACTTGCTACAGGGTTGGGAAAACACTGAACACCATTGTTTCCTGAATGGTACCAACGAAGGGAATCCTATGTGCAGGCATCAGATGGGTCTTCAGTTCACTGATGGAAAACCTCAAAGATGAAAGATGGGTTTGGAAGTGACCCATGATTGACTGTAGTGAGTCTGTCTTCAGCAGCCAGTCATCTAAGCATGGGAATGTGTTCATTCTAAGCCTGAAGATGGGTCACAACCACTGCCATTACTTTCGTAAACGCCCGAGACTCAAAGGTGAGGTTGAGGGATAGAAAGGAAATTTGGAAATGTTCTAACCTCACTACAAACCGAAGGTAGCATCTGCAAGGCTGAATAACATGCACATCAAAGTACACGTCCTGCAGGTTCAAAGACACCATCCAATCACCAACACCAGGGTCAGCATCTTGAATGTGTAATTTTGTAGAAAGGAGTGTGGGGCGAACATCCAAAATCAGGACAAGCCCTCGATTTTTTGGGACACCATAAAATAGGAGGAGTAAAAGCTTTCACTTTTTTACACCTCTATGACGCTCTCTATGGCCGCTTAGGCCAGAAAGTGATCTTCCTGCAGAAGGATAGTAGCATGACCCTTTGAAGTCCTCAAAGTCCATAACCACCACATCCTCGGGATCTCAAAAAGTTTGGGCTGGCCGTTGCATAGACTATGCTAGGTCCTGTGAGTATGCTCTGAATTTTCTGTACTGCTGATGAACTGACAGACCAGTGAGCGTAAACCTAAGGACCAGGCAATAACATGGTTTTCCCACAAAACAATTTGGATCACAGAAAAGTATGTCCATAAGGGTTGTCCCAATGGCATTATAGAACATGCCGCATGCACCCAGGCATGACACTTGATCAAGACAGTGTTTCCCATGGTCAAGGCCACCCATCGATGCACCTTGTGGAGCATTCTGTCTGTGTTAGATTGTTTGCACAAAGGCATTTCTAAATTTGTCAAGGATAACCAGAGAGATCTCACTGGCCATGACCCAAAGGGCTAGTGTGAATCATCCCAGATGACAGACAAAGAGTTCTGAGACCTGAAGCTCAAGCTGGTGGAAGAGAACACTCTGTTACCAAAGGTGTCAATGAGTTTTGACTCACTGTCCGATGGCGCAGTTACAATTGCCAAGTCTGCAAGGGCTGGCCTATGTCGCATGCTACTTTGCAACTAACAAGGGGAACACGGTTTCATCCACACCATCAGGATGTCTTTTAGGGCTTCATTAAATGGTAATAAGATCTCAGAGGTAGTATGACCAGGCTGGAATATAATAGTTTCTATAGTCAGAGGCTGAAGGTCTTGTATTTCTGGAGCTTTATGGGGAACAAGCACGAAAGACGGACTTTCCTTAGTTGGGAGACCTGATGAAGACTATATATTCTGTTTCACATAAAGTCTATATGTCATTAGCCCTTTGTAAATGTAAATCTAGCATCATTAAAATTAGTGGAGTCATGTTGTGTTCCTCCGCATCATCGCCCTCATCCCTCTAAACATTTAGGAGTCCTTAAATCTCATCTGAATCCCAGCCAACTGGATCTTCAGTACTGTTACTGAGTAAGAGGCTGTCAATCATCCAAAGTTGCAGGGTGCTCCTTGATCATATCACACCGAGATAGAGGTTTGGCAGTGGTGGCATTAGCTGCAGATAGGAAATGGGTTTTGGCACCAGGGGCAAGATGTATTACGCATTTCACTGGCTGCAAACATCCTGATTCACAAAATCAGGGCGTTTGCAAAAGGTTAAATGCATTTTGTTATGTATGAATTCCGATTTGCGATTCGATAACATGTTACCGAATTGCAATTTGGAATTGTGAATACATACCGGTTCGGTATTAGGAAGGGGCATGTTTAGAGAGTCTCTAAACTAATAACGAATAGCAGAGATATGTAGGCATGTTTTGCGAATGAAATGCGGTGGCAAAGCATTCGCATTTTACCACCTAGTTCAAAAAGGTGGTAACCTGTTTACAAACAGGAAGGGGACCCCAAAGGACCCCTTCCTCTTAGTGAATGTTCTTAAAAATGTTTTTTAAGAGCAAGCAGTGGTCCCACAGAGCAGTGCCTGCTCTTGAAAAATGAAAAGAAAACTTGTAATTTTTATTTTTTTAACGTGGCTGCATTTTTAAAAAAAGATTGCTTTATTTTAAAGCAATCACAGACATGGTGGTCTGCTGACCATAGCAGGCCACCATCCCTGTGATTTTTGGAATTCGTAATGGGTCGCAAATTGTTACCTGCCTCATTAATATTAATGAGGCAGGTCGATTTGTGACCCATTAGGAAACACTAAATGAAAATCATGGATTCACACAGAATCGCAATTAGGTAATCGCTATTTCAAATAATAACGCATGTGTCCCCAGATTTAAAGTGATTGTCACTTGAGGCTGGCTTGGCAAAATAGCGCTCGGGACCAGTGTGAGCTACTGCACCAGAGACGAGACACCGGCCAGTTCCAGCAGGGAACCAGGAAGAGGCCCAGTGAAGTCAGTCCACACTGGTTAAAGGTATGCGGAACTGTGGGGCCCTGCGGCTCTATGGTGCCCAAAGGCACTACAGAAGTAGCCAGCATTGCTTTGAAAATCAGCAGCATGGCCTATTTAAAGTCCTCTCTCTGCTGTGTGACCAGTCATGCTAAGGAAACTCAGGACCCATCTGCACCAGCCTTGGATCTCTGGAGTGGAGCCCACATGGCTTGTCCCTCACGTAGAAGTGGCAGAACATGGAGACCAGTCCTGCTTGGCCTCCTTATGGTGTAGACTTCAACTTACCATAAAGATTTGGAGCATGATCTTGACTTGGCAAAGGAGTTGTCGCTATTTAGACTTGGAGCAGGCCAACTGTTTACAGAGTGATATGCCATGTACTCTGCGACACAGAGGTTCACCTCCTGCTCCATGATCAACATTTGGTGCACAACTTTGAGTCATGACTGTAACTTAGACACCACAGGCAATCATGCAGATGTTTGACTGTTTTCTTCTTCCTTTAGTTACAGCACAGCTTAAAGACTGTGGTCTTGGGGGAGGCACTTACCTGGCATCCTTTCATATTTCTGGAAATTTCTGTGTCTATAAAAAGTGTTAAGAAATGGGAACGGGGCTTTGGATATGTGTACTAGGAAATGGAAAGAAAGAAACTAATGTCAGCGCACAGGGACAACGACTACAAGAGGCTTCATGGAGTCACTTTTGGAGGTGGTGGGCAGCCGATGTGGAATCTCATGGCTCCACCTACTGGTGCACAAGAGTAATTAATTGATAAAATCCATATCCTAAGTGGTGTCTGGGGATATTCCAAAATTGAGGAATCTGCAGTTAGACTTATCAATCAATCAGTGTTTTGTAAAGCGCACTACGCACCCGTTAGGGTCTCAAGGTGCTGGGGGTGGGTGTGAGCAGCTCCTCTGGGGTCATTCGAAGAGCCAAGTCTTGAGGTCCTTCCTGAACTGGGGCAGTGTCGGGCTTCGCCCAAGGTGAAGGGGGAGTTCATTCTAGGTCTTGGCTACGAGGTTGGAGAAGGACCTTCCTCCTACCCTGGTCCTGTAGAGGCGTGAGACAGTGGCTAGGGAGAGGTCAGCTGACCTGAGGTTTCTCTTGGAGGCATGGAAGGAGATGCTGTCGCTGAGGTATTAGGGTCCGGTGCTGTGGAGGGCGCGAGCAGCTTGAAAGTTATTCTTCTTTAGACGGGGAGCCACTGGAGGTGTTGGTTGATGTGGTTGTGCCGTCAGAAATCATGGTACAAGCATCTCCTAATTTAATAAATAATTTTTTGAAACCTCATAACTATATACTAGAGTGCTACATGTAAGTAATCTCTGCAGGATGTTTGCTTCTACTACATAGTCCTGCATACCTTTTTATTGTTGTATTTTGAACATGATATTCAGTAGGGGGAACCATTAATAAGAAAGCTATTCGTCTGGAGGGGTATTCAGTAAACCTTTTAAAATATCAGTCTACTGACAGACCCCGGGACACATACATTAGCACCCCCACAGGCACCACTCTCAGAGTTTGATATACAATTTACGGCGAGGACAGGTGGACCTCCTTCCCTTCTCCGTTCACTCCGATCCATTTCAATCCAGCCTTTCCCCCAGCACAACACAAGGGACCCTTCGAGGCCTGGAAGAAAGGGGGTGCCTAGCCTTGACTCACTTATTCCACAACTACGACCCCCTCCCCTTTGACCACTGTAAAAGGGAGTTTGCATTAGAGAACACAGAACGGTACCATTACACACAACTGATGCATTGGGCGCTTTCCCCCTCGGTTAGGGATGCGGCTACTCGACCCCTTACTAAATTTGAGGCCTTCCTCACCAAATCCTCCTCTATGAAGGGGTGATTTCGTTCATTTATAGCTTTCTGCTTAAAACACTTCTCTCCCCGCACCCTAGATATATGTCTATGTGGGAAGACATGATCCAACGTCTGATCCTTGATGAGGAATGGGCTCATCTTTGGTCGGATATCTCACGCTTTAATCCTTCTGTGGACCTAAGTGAGGCGCATCTCAAGAACATGATGGACTGGTATTTACATCCTTCCAAACTCAAATTCATCTTCCCAACTTCCTCATATAGATTCTGGAGGGGCTGTGGTCTACTAGGAGACTTCCGACACATATGGTGGGACTGCCCGTCTATCTGCCCATACTGGGAAGAAATTTTAGCACATATCAAAGACATGCTCGGGTATCCCATCCCTACCACTATAGAGGGAGTCCTTCTGGGTCTTCGGGATCCTTCCCTTGATCACCAGAATCGAGCAGACAAAAATGTCATGTGGCTCTGCATCGGAGCAGCTAAGGTCACCCTGGCAGCTGCCTGGAAAAGGAAAGAGGCCCCGGCTATTTCCCTCTGGCACTCACGGCTCTGGAGACTGCTCAGTCTTGAACGAATGGCCGATATCTTCAGAGATAACTTTAAGAATTTCCAGTACCAGTGGGGGCCCCTAGTTACCTTTCTCTCCCATGGCCTTCCATCTGCGGTCTGTCCCTCTACCGTTAGCGCCCTCCATCTTTTCAAGTCTGATGAACATGTCAGTGACAATTAATCCCATTCTTGTAGCTGTATTGCCGCCACCACGGGTAGGGTGGGGGAGGGGAATGAGGGGGGAAGGGGTTCTGGGAGGGAGGGGGGCTTATAAATTTGGGGTATGCGTCCCGCGTTGCGGAAAGTTCTGGCACCCCTCATAGGGTTGCCAGATTTGTAAAGGACCGCACCCCCAAGTGTAGAAGATGTGGCCATTTGAAGCGAAAGATGAACACATATTTGTCACCTGTCCTATGATCAAAGGAGATTTGGAGCAACATAATTTCGGAAATTAAGAGGGTACCCATCAAGATGACCTCTTTGTTGGTTCTAGTAGAGGTCATTATTGTAAAAATAAGTCTTCTTAGTAGACTCCTACTGTTCTATCTAGACCTTCTTGCTAGAAGGGAGATTTGCATACACTGGTTAGACCCATGTCCTCCCTCTCTGGAGAGCTGATTACAAGCATCACAGTGGACCTGCAGACTGGGTATATGAAGCACTCCAGACAGGGTGGATACAGTAAGGGCTGATTTTTAAGGTACAGTGGCATGTTGGTTGCAGAAAACTGAGTGGTTTCATGATTACACCTAACCACTAAAATGGGTACAAATTTTAAGCCCAGATTGTGGTGCTGGGGCTAAAGCAAGTGCAGCAGGCGATGGCCAGTCCCCCAACACAGAATAGCCTTAGTTTGTAGCAGCTTTAGTGATATGAGGACAAAAAACGCCCCCCCCCCCCCCCCAAAAAAAAGGAAATCAGCCAATGTGGCTAATTTCATTTTAAATTGTTTTCTTGCAGGAAAGTATCAAAGACCAAGAAAGAGCATGTCAGGGTGTCAGCTAATTATCTTCCCAGTCTCACCTCCACCCACTCAAAGATTTTCTAAAACACCCTACTTGAGCTTTCGATCAATCTGCCTGTGTCCCTTCTCATAGACTATTAATGAATTATATGCTGAATTCCTGATGACATTACTAGTCAAGCCCAACATAAAATAGAATTACTCTATGAAATGAATAATACCAGACAAACATTTAAAAAAACAATTGGGGAAAAGCAGCACTATTTAGCTTTCTTCTTTGTTTTTGGTAGCTGAAGCTTGTGGCCAGGCACTGCTTGAAAGTATAGGTATGCAACTTCTGCTTTTCCTGTATTAGTGAATGCCCAGACGCAGTGTGGAGTTTGCTTCCAACTTGGCCTTGCTACTGTCCATCCCTCCCTAGAAGTAGTTACTGGATCCACTCCTGTGACCCTAGGGCAGCGCAAGAGTAGCTGCCCTGTACACAGAAGACCTACTTTCAAGGGGAGTCCTAGATGTTCTCATCCAAGGTAAATGGGTGATGAAAGGATGGATGGATGCACGAGTAGACAAGTAGATGCACAGATGGGTTATTGGCTGCAAAGGTTGATTGGTGGACAGAGCTACCGGATGCAGTTGAACTGGGAAAGAAAGGAGAGTGGGAGAGCGGATGGGGAAGAACCACAGATGAATGAGCAGTTTGGTCAAAGCAGACTGGAGTGAATACATACAATGAGAAATGCTCGGCTTGAAAAAGATCATATATCAGGTGAACTGATGGGTACAACTGATGCCTGAAGAGTAGGCACCAACTTTGTCAAGTGTACAGAAATTAGGTGAGTAAATGGCTAGATATTGGAAGAATCTTAGGTGGCTTTATAAAATCAGCCTCTCTTTGTAAACACAAGAGGCCGGTGATTGGCTTGATGGATTAAAAGTAAGGTGAAGGTATGTTATTGGGGACATGAATTGATGGAGATATGCTTGACGCTTGGTGACTGGTCCATTCACATAGATAGATGGGAAGCATGTGAAAGTCATATCATAATTTCTGTAGGAGATACAGCAACAGCTACCTTTCAAGAGCCTGGCCCATATCCTTAAAAGAAAGAGATCAGTTCCACAGTGAGAGCGAGGGAGCAGATACTTGGCCAACATTCGATGGAAAGATTGAATGAGCTGGCCATGCGGAGTTACATTGAAGTACATCTGGTTGCAAATCAGTCTGTGGGACAATTCAGGGCCCAGCTGCAGGCAATCCAGGGGTCGAGCCTTGCATTGGGCCATCACAGTTGGGGCGACTAAGTACCAGGCCTCCACCGATGCTGATGATCTCTGTAATCTGTCACGAAAGGTAAAAGATGAAGGGAGGAAAGAGAGAGAATTATGAAAGGCAAACAGGAGAATTTGAGCACCCAAAGAAATTCAGTTTGTGGTTTGTGTTAATAGATAGTTAATATTATTAGTAATGCAGAAACTATTTCAAGCTTTCAAGTAAGAATGTATATGGGGTGGTATAGTACAGAAGTGACTCAAAGCATTTCCAGGTCTCAGCAAGGAACAAAACATCCTCCTCTGGAGAGACATTCAGATTGCTGAAGATTTTAGGAAATGAACCCATGTGGCCAGCTGAAGATTTAATTCAAATTACGAAATCTAGGTATGCCTACTGTGAGTTATTGAAATCATGGTAGTCTCTATATATTCTAGAACATAAATGTGATTTTGGGCTAACAGAGAGAAGACAGGTTGAAGGCAGGTAAACTCCTAACCCTTTTAACACCTTGACTGCGGCGCAAATTTTGCCGCAGTGCTGGCATTCTAATCAGTGGGCGGGGTTCGGACGGTCCCTGGCCGTCCTCCGCACACGCCCAGCGTCTTGTGGGACAGCCGGGGGTCGTCCGCAGCATCAAAGGGGTTAATGAAAAAGAGAGCAGTGTTGAGATTTGTTACTCCACTCTGTGTGAATGATGATAAAATTGCCTTTTCTAATATTTCAGTGGAATTGTCTTCATAATATAACCATGACACTTAACATTTTTAATACATTCATCAACTTTTTTATCTATTCCAAAAATAAGAGTTGAGCATGATTAGATAACAGTAGAAATACTGTAAGTATATGAAATATAACAGCAGCAGCAAATCACCAGGCTTTGCTCAGTTACTGAGTGAATATTGTCCTACTTTTGGCACTTGCCAAGACCCATTATTGGTAAACAGCTATTCCTGAACATTCAAATAAAAATCAACCACCCAGTATAGAAATAACTGTTATCAATTCTAACTGTAGATAAAACCATAAATGTTTGTGCAAATGAGATATACATTTTACTTTTCGAACCCTGATCTCAAAATCTTATCCAGAATTTTCTCATTGAAGTTAGAAAATACTGTGTCCCAAAAATTCACTTCTCACAGACCAGTTTCTTCCACTGCAGATATAGATTCTCTAAGATTTAATCAAAACTTGACTCAACTAATCTTAATGCAAGCATTGAAACATACTATATGGCTCTATGTCGTGTTGAAGTGAAATCCTTCAATAGAGTATATCTCATCTTCACCACGAACAGTAAGCAAATGCCTGTTTTAAGTGAAAGGGTTTTGACAGTTCTACTACCAGAAGGGCATACATCAGGCACTCACTCAATTAATTATTTATTCGGTCAATAAAAAAACCATACAAGATATAAAGACATAAATAAAAATACCATACAACAGACTTCACACATAAACATTTCAAAATGAACATGTCATTGTTAAAAACACAGTTAACATCATATCACAGATATAATACATGTAGAAAAAGGAGGCCACATATATAAAAACATAAGTCATCAGGCACCAGTTTGTCACCACTCCAATGGGTGTTGTCAGTTATCTAGTTGTCCGACATCAATCTTAGGCTCACAGTACTGGATAAAAAGGAGGCAACATTAAAACACACACATTCGTTAGGTAGGATATGGAAATACAGGCCTGACCTGAGTAAAGTCCCTCCCTTTCAATAAAGGTAAGATACACTTTTTACGCTGTTCAGTATATTACTCACAAAACATAAAAAAGTGCACGGTGTCCTAAGTTGACATGGATTCCCAACTACATGGCCCCAAAGTTGCAACATGATTCCAACCCTTCAGATGACACAAAAAAGGCAAAGGATCAAATTCAACATGAATCTAGTTATTAGATATTGGTGATTCAGATTAGTCACTGACGTAAAATATGGCTCGATAAATTCTGTAATTCTCAATAAAGCATGTGCACGTGTGAGCGGCTCATACATTTCTCTTGATTCTCTTCTTTCCTGTGCATGGGACAAAAAATACCTTTTTTCCCAACTTCTGTCAGATTTAACAAATAACTCAAGAGAATCATATAGTTATGGGTGTCTCAGTTCAGTAAATACTTATTTAATATACTTCAGCCAAGCAATTCTATCTCCTCATTCCAAATTCTTACAATCACTCACTATCACCCGGTTGAGGTCAGTTTCCATATTTATCCAAGCCAAGACCCATCTCATTAGAGAGTGAAATTCTAACATATTTGAGATATCTCTTATGCCTAGCTACTCATGCAAAATATAAAAAGAGGTTAATTGAGGTAGATATAATAATAGCCTCAAAAACATATTCTCTACAGCTTGTAGATCTGATGTGTCCCTATAAACCCATATATCGCTACTATGGCATACTGCTGAGTCATAATTTGAATATCAGAATTTAGTGAGAACGCTTATTCCCTAGAGTTGTGGCAAAATCAAGGAAGGCTGTTAAAGCCCTAGCTTTTAGATTCCTTTTGGAAGAAATAAGCGGGGTCTATGAGGCTCCACAATCAAAAAGCACACCTAAGTATGTAAAGGACTCCACCCTTCTAAAATATATATCCTTGGAACTATAACTAAAATATGAGAGGTTTTTAAAGGGTTGCTAAAATCTAAGTTGTTCATAAAGTCAATTAAATAAATGAGGTGCTGCTGCAGGCCAAGAATGGTTCTTGCAATAAGAACTGTATCATCTGCGAATAATAGAGCTGGAATTAATTGTGAACTAACTCAAGATATATCCTTACTAGCATCATCTAGTGTTGGGCCCAAATGATTAATTTAAAGTGTGAAAATCGGGGGGAAAATATACCCTTGTCTCACTCCCCACTTGAGTTTAAAAGAAGAGGAACAACTTCTATCACTGCCATATTTAATGACTGCTGACAAGTCCTTGACCAAATCGTTTAGGAAATTATATATTTATCGATCCCCATGTCAAGCATAATGCCCCACCAAAGCAAGCATAATGCCCCAGAACTTACTCCTGTTGACTCTATCAAAGCCTGTTTGATAAATGGGTGTTATATTTTGCGATGAGACCCACTCTTCAACCTCTTCTAGTAGGCGGAAAGCAAATACCTTCGCTTCAACATTTGTCAAGGCAATGAGTCTGTAATTCGCAGGATTGTCTATTGGTCTGCTCCTGTAGATAGGCTTTCAAGATTCTGGAATAGACCTCGTTATTAATATCTCATTAAATAGGGGAGTAAGAATCTCAGATTGAAACTTAGGGTTAGCTGTAAAGATTGAATTAGGGAGGTCATTTGGGCCCGGTGCTCCAGCCCTGAGACATTTTTTAAAAGTCTACTTTTCGTAGGTGGCACAATGAGTAGCATTTAAATCATTGGCCTTGAGTACACATGGTAACATATACGAGGAACTTACAAATAAATGAAATGTACCAATCAGGTGAAAACCAATTGTACCAGGTTTTAGGGAGAGAGCAGACGCACTGGTTAGCAGAGGTAAGGAGGGCAAAGTCCTAAAAACCTACAAAAAAGGGTTCAGAAAACAGGAGTACTGAAGGCAAAATGTTTGTTAGTGATAATGCAGACAGGGCCAGATACAACACTGCCCAAAACCTAGAAGTTGGAATATTTATAATCCTCTTTTAGTATAAAAAAAAGACTTCTCTTCAGCCTATAAAATCTTCTAGAATTTCTTTTACGCTCCGAGGAGAAAATCTTGATTCATCTGGAACTTCTTAACGAAAGAAATTAGAGTACAAAGTTCTGGATTCCCTGATTTGAATTCATAAGTTAGCTTACTCTCTCAATTACTTCTCATTCCACATTTTCTGACTGTCACAGCATGTTTACCTACCTATGAGAATCAAGTCATGATAATCAGAATGCAGATACAATAATTTCAAGAACTGCATGGGTTCTGAGTATAAGTGCAGTAACAGGAACCAATGCTTGTTTATATTAGCTAGCCTAGTGAGCCAGGCATGTGGGTTCACAAAAAGGATGAACAGGTGACAGAAAATGTGCCTGAACTCTCAGAAAACTGGGAGGAGGGTTGAGGAATGAGGATAAAGGTCTTGTTTCTGTGATGAGAAACAGAAATGAAAAGACACCCCTGAGAGCTAGGAACTTGCTTTAATCAGCTCACGATTTGTGAAACCTGGGTGCTGACAGTGACACTTTGATGCATGCTGATTGAAGAGGAGCCTGCTCAAGACCAGAATATACTGCTACTGCCCAGCAAGACCCTAAGTCCATCATCACCGACAAGAGTGCTCTCTCAATTCTCTCCACATCCACACAAAAGAGAATTACTGTCCTATACAAGCGCAAGCAGTGTGCGAACCACAATGAAGCATGGTTTGCTCAACGCATTCTTGCCCTGTGGGTGGCTAACTCTTTTAGGGCCATATGTATGAAGCTCAAATGGGTTCGCAAACGCCGAAATTCGTAGAATTTCAGCGTTTGCGAACTCATTTTCGCTAAATGGTATGTTTGTAGCAAAATTGAGTGCAAAATAAGGAATCGCAAAATTTGCGCTTCCTTATTTTGCGATTGCATTTAAGGAATCACAAATTTTGCGATTCCTTTAATGCGATGTAAGAAGCATTAAAAAAATGCAAAATGGCCTTAAGGATTAAAGATATACTTCTGGATTGTAAAAATCTTGAACATGCAATGCAGATCCCATGGCTTTCATATGTTAGTGATACTTTGCATAAAATTGGTCTGGGCCATTTGTATGATAATCCCGAAAACATGCAGGGGGATATAAAAAACGTAATTAAATCAAGTTATCGTAATAGATTAAATGTGTCACATTTAGACCAGCCTACAGAAAGCTTGGGTAAACCGAAAGTCCAATTTTATTTAACGTTTACTACCCATGTGCAATGGCGTTTTTATTTGACAAGATTTAGATTAAATACTCTTCATTTTCTTTTTGCCTTCCCAAAACAAGGGGTTGGTGTGAGAGGCTGCCCCCTTGTCCTTGTGATGACAAAACTAGACAAAATACCATCCATCTTGTTCTTTTTTGTCCTCTTTATAAGGAACCAAGAATTAGGTTTATTAAGCCTATTCTAAAAAACCGGCGACCATGTAATTATAAAGAGGGCTATGATTATTTGTTGTCATTATCCTCACCTGGAGTATGTTCTGCCATGCTAAGTTTTATACGATTGTCATTGCAACTTAGGAAACGGTATTGTTAGTCTGTCTGGTTAATATTTTCCTTTTTTCTGCTAACTGTATAACATGAACTATAACTTCATCGTTTGGTATAGGGTGTGATCAATTGTCAAATGTGTTGGACATTTTTATACTTAGCTTTTAAAATGTGTAAACTGTAATATGATTTATTTTTGGTTTATTGATGTTAATATGTTCTTTCTTAAACTAAGGTCTGTATACTTTTATGATTCTATTATTTTGAATCGAATAAAGTTTATGAATCGTGCCTTAAGGATTTGCAAATTACCACCAACTTCAAGTTGGTGGTAATTTGCGAATTCCTTGAAAAATGCACTTTTTTGCATTTTTCAAAGTGCAATGTGAAGCACATACATGTTCTTAGGGCATGCCTGTGCGCCACATGTGCACCCATGCTAATTTCAGGGGTGCAACAGGGTGTCCTTTGGACACCCCTGCACCCTTGAAATTATTCTCAAATTGCGATTCGCAAATTGAGAATGCCTTCCCATTCATTCCTATGGGCCTCCTGGCCCATAGTAATGAATGGGAAATTTTTCTTAATTGCAATTCGCAATTTGCTAATCGCAATTAAGGAATTTTAAGAAATCGCAAAAAAAATTCGATTTTCTACATACATACCAATTTTCAAATCTCAAATAGCGATTTCTAAAAAATCGCTATATGAGATTCGCAAATCTGGATGTTGATACATATGGCCCTTAGTCTGGAAGAAGGAAGTGTGGCCTTAAACTATATTAATTTTACTATGCTTAAGAATACTGAAGTAAATAAAAGTATTCTACTTTTCATAAAGTTATGATACTGCTTGAACATTATTGTGCCCCAATTTGTAAACTTCCATTACCCTCTGGGACCCAGCCTTGACTGCTTGCCATCACTACCCTCAAAGTCCCTAATGAAGACATGCTCAGTAGTTCAGAGAGCTTGAACAAGTACTTGGTTCCTCAGCTTTCTCATGATAGCCAGTAATGACTGCCTATTTGCCACTCAATTCCCTACGCTACAAGAAACTAACTTGACAAATTGGAGGAGACCATTTACATCACATGGCTCTGCTTGCATTAGAAGGACCTCAACGCCCAGCTCTGCCTGCACCTCTCATCTCTGCATAAATAGAAGGACGGCACCACTCGATGCAGTCTCTGCTACGACAGGACACCCAAACTATACATGCCTTAGAATGAGAACTTTAAGAATCTTTGCCTGCATATGGAGGGCAGCTACACCCTGCTCTGTCTGCATTAGAATGACACTAACCAGCTTTTCCTGCAAAGGTAGGACAAAAGAACCCAGCGTTTTCAGGATATGGAATTTGCCATTGTTGTCTTCCTGCTCCAGGGAACATCTTTTTGGGTATCCAGCTCTGTCCTTATTAGCATAGCATAACCATAAGGCTCTGCCTCCATTAGATGAACAGTTCCATTCAGATCTGCCAATATAAGATAATAGGTGCACACTGCACTGCCAACATTGTGGCAGTCACATCCTGTGATGCTTACATCAGGAGGGTAGTAGGTGATCACAGAAAAACAAAAACATAGAAAGCATATTGGAGGAAATGAAGTCATGGAAAACCTTATTTAAGGATAGTCCTTTAGAGCAAAACACCAAAACATCGAATATTAGTGGAAACATTTTAATGGAAATGCATTTAAATGAAAAATGTAAGGGTGCATTTAAATGAAAACACAGTTTAATCGAAACTACACTATAATATGTATTTCGTGTCATTAGTGATTTATTACATTTTAAACAAGGATGCAATAGCTGTAAAGTGTTTATTTTTAAATAGTGGTACTAGAAATAGAACTACAGAACAAAAGTGTTTAGGGATAGATGTACAAACCGTTTTTAGAGGTTGCAAATGGAGATTCAGGCCATTTGTGACTGCTAAAAAGGGTTGTAGAATGTATCAACACTATTTTGCTAGTCTGTAGCCTGTTACCGAATCTTAATATAGGGTTTGCGAGTTGATATTAGGAAGGGGCGTGCCAAGGGCGAGCGTTGCAGGGGGATGTACGATTGTTTTGCAACTGGAATGCGGTCGCAAAACAATCACAGTTTATCGCCAACCCCAAGTAGGGGGTAAGCCACTTGCAAATGGGCAGGGGTCCACAGAAGACCGCTTCCCCTTTGTAACTGGCAGCGAAAACGTTTTGTGAAAGCAGTTAACACTGCCTACTCTTAAAAAATGAAACTGAAACATTTCATTTTTGTTTTTGAAACACATCCCATTTTACCTTAAGGAAAATGGGGTGCATTAAAGAAAATGGCTTCATTTAAAAAAGCAAACACAGACATGGGGGGTCTGCTGTCCCCAGCAGGCTGCCATCCCTGTGTTATTGCCCATTCCCAATAGGTCGCAAATGGCGGCCTGCCTCTTGAATATTGATGAGGCAGGTCATTTGTGACCACATTGGGAAACGCAAAATGTGTCTGAGACACATTGGTACCTTTTCTTTTGCTACTCGCAAATTACGAGCCGCAAAAGGAAATGTTCGTACATCTGGCCCAAAGTTGACATACAGCACCCACAATTTTAGGAAGCAGTGCAGGCACATCCCGGACAGTTTGCCCTTTGATTTTGAGTGCATTTCCAGAAAGCTTTCTCTTTGTAACTTTTCTCTCTGTTGTAGATGTGCCCTCTAGTAGTTCGCAACACCATGCTGGGAGTTAACATATTTTACTTGCATTTCTTTTAAGAGTTGTTGGCACTGGAATAGAACACAAAAGTAGGGTCTATTCTGTTTAAGGCAAGGAAAAGAAACACTACATTTAGAGCAGATTTGTGTCAGCAAATGGTTAACTTTACCTTCACTGTGGCTGACAGAGCTAACCGAAGTCTTGTGGTACTGCGCCCTCTGCTGCCTTCCAGTTAGAATGAAAGTTGATCTGATGAAAGATCAACATTCTAAACTGCTGCATCACATGCACGAGTAGAACATTGTTTGAAACTGAATAAAAATACCCCTTTTTTGAGAGAAAAGACATTCCTCCAAAAGGTTTCGATGAAACAAACAATATTAAAACATAATTCGGTAAAAACGTTTCCATTAAATTGTAACGATGACAACGTAGTTCGAGGGAAACTTTTTCCATCAATTCACATACAACCATTAGGAGTGCACCACTGAGTTCTGCAGTCAATAAGAGAGCAGCATCTCCCAGCTTTGCCTGTTTTAGGGGTACGGCACAATATGTGTTGGTTATATTGGGAGGACAGCAGCACCCTGCGTTGCTTCCAGTAAGTGGATAGCCCCCTCCAACTCTGCCTGCATTAAGAGGCCGCACTACCCTGCTCCTGGAGGTCAGCAGAATCCAGGTAAACCTTTACTACAGGGCTTTAAGTGCGCGGGGTCTCACCGGTGCTGAGCACTGCCAGTTTTTTAAAGGGAACCTCGAAACGGGTCTCTATCGGACTCTGTTTTGTGCCCTGGGACAGGCGGTTCATTTTTTTCTGGTCTGCAGTGACAGCAGGCACATCATGTGCGCTGCTCACACTGCGCACTTCTCACTAGTGGAGGTTACGTCATGACGTCATGCCAGGTGAGTGTTGTAGGGGAAGGGAAATCCTTTAGAGAGTCATTTTCTCTCTGGATCCCCCTTCTCTTTTTGAAACTCAGGAGCAGCAACATTGTCGTGGTGTCACCAGGGATTTAAGTGGAAGCTTTTTATATACAAGCCATAGTTGCTGTTTATTTATCTTATGCAACTAACAACCATTGACAAAACCAATAGTCCTGACTTGTTTTAGGTATGGTGTTACTTGTTGTATCATATATCTGGATGCAATGACAGAAACAGCAAAATACAAGTCGGGCGGCACACTATGCACACTATGCTAAACACAGATTTTTAGCTTATGCATTTTAAGCCACACCCTTATTTACATTGGCCACGCCCCTTTGAGAGACCCCCCTATTTTTTCATCTCACTTAAAGCCCTGCTTTACTACTTCATCATCGCTTAGCTCTGTCTGCAGTATGAGATCTCTGCTCCTCTAGAAAGACGGGACCATCCGTTCTTTACAGTGTGAACTGTCTTGCATTCCTTGACATAGAGGTTCACCACTCGCTCCTTGGTCAACATTTGTTGCATAACTTCGCGTCATTACCGGAGCCGAGGCACCACAGCCTATGGTGCAGATGTCTGACTGGCATCCTCTTCCTGTAGTCACAGCACAGCTTAAAGACTCTGGTCTTGGGGGAGACACTTCTCTGGCACACTGTAACATTTTTGGAGAATTCAGGGAGGGTAAAAAATCTACAAGAGTTGTGAGCGGGGCTCTGGATCTGTGTCCAAGGGCACACAAACAAATGAAACTGATGTCACGCACAGGGACTTTGTCTGTATGTGGCTCCTCAGACCCGCCCCACTACAGCGTGCCATATCCTAGGGTTTACGAAAGAAGTTGAAAAGTATTGTGGCTGGCATTGAACCAGTTCTTAAGAAATTTAGAAAAGATCACCTCCTTGTAATCTATAAGACAATACCACATTATGATGGCTCTATAAGGGACAATTTGGGATATTTCTCATAGTGGTGGAAGTTCTTCAAACCCCAAGAAGACTCCTGAATTGTTGGAGATTACCTTTTCCGGGAGAGAGTCTATTGATTTATTTGCCTAACCATTTATGCAAAGAGACTCGAAACTCAGACATATGATTGGAATCATCAGGCAATAAATTAACAAATTTGCAAGAACGCTTGATCTAACAGTTTTGTATATAAATTGTATCAGATGAGCAGTCTGTATACATGTGTTATAATTTCATGAATTATTATATAAAGTTATTGCACCTGGTGCTTTTCCCACACATTGATTATACTGAAGAATTCTATGGGATTATGTGTATGGATTGTGTAATAAAATGATCATCAGCTCTATTTTCAATTCGTGCAGAATATACATACCTGAATACTGTAGTGCATTTAAACAACAATGTGAACTTATCAAAATTCAGTATTAATTGATTCCTAATGGTTTAAAGATCTTTTCTCTCTTTCAATACCAGTGTAGAGCGAAGTTTGGGATCTGAAATAAATTTCCAAAAGCAGTGGTTCTTAAATCTTAAACTGTGCTACGAGGACCCCTGGGTGTGCCAGAGGCCTAATAAGGGGTCTGCGACTGTGCTAACAAATTAAATAATGTCAAATAAATACATTAAAATGAATAACGTATATTCAAATAAAGAAGCAAAATTGAAAATGTTTTTGAAATTTGATTGTGAATCAAACAAAATATTTCAATATATGAGCATTTTTTTGTATTTTTGTGTATTGTTTTTAAGTTGATATCACAGATTTCAATAATGAGTCAATGGGGTCACCAGATTCCAGTAATGATTCAGTCGGGGTCCACTCAGTCAAAAAGTTACTGTGTACATTTCTCCTGCCCTAAAGTACCTTCTGCACATTGGGAGAATAACATCACCTTCCTTGATCATCTTCAGGGCTACAGTTCTACTACATGCTTTAGGTGGTCAGCACCATTCTGGTCATTGTGAAGGAGGACAGGTCCTGTGCTCACACTATGAAACGCCTCCAACTGGAAAACAAAGCACCAGCTCTGCTTACATTTGGAGAACTGCCACTCCTGGCTCTGCCTGCATTTGAGAGAACAGCTCTAACCACCTCTCCCCACACTAGGGCAACACCACCACTCTTTATATTTTCGTATGCCAAAACAAATGTAAAAGTATAAAAACAGGGGTGGGGAGGGGGGCAGCAAACTCAATATTGCATGTATTGGAAAGATGAGACCACCCAGCTCCTCCTTACCACGGGCAGGGTGTCACCATCTGCAGCCTCCTCCTCCTCCTCGCTCTTAATCAAAAAATCTTCTAAGTCAAAATGGAAAGTTGCGCTTGTTGCACCCTGGAAAAGAAAACAACATCTATCTCAAACTTTTAACTTAAATCTTAAAGTTCAATTCAATCAGAACACTGTACACCTGCCTGCATACTGAACTAATACAGTACACCAAAAATATGTGTCTTCATTAGGGGTACCTGCAACAAATGAAGGACGGAATGCTGAACAATGCAAACATTCTCCCCCAGTCAAAAGATCTGGGTTAAGTCCATCATTCATTAGGGGAACAGCACCACTCTGCACTACTATCAATAGGCCAATCCCACCCACACACTTCTGCCTAAAAGAGAAGGACATCACAATCCTGCTCTGCCTGCAATAGGATACCTCGGGAAACATCCTTTACAACGCAACTTTCACCACGCAGTGCTATTACAACGCAGGTTTTACAACGAAAACCATTATAACGCATTGCGCTGGGGGGCGCTCTAGGATAGGGAATAGATTTAATTTACTATCCAACCCCTTCCCTAGTGTCCACGGGGACTGGAGTTGGAATAGTAAATTAAACTATTCACTATCCAGCACCCCAAAGCGCTATGCGTTGTAATGGGATGCGTAGTAAAATCTGCGTTGTAACAGCATGCGTTGTAACGTCATACATCCGGATACCTCTGACTGTTCCCTGACTCCTTGAATGAAACCATTATCTCTACAATGTTTAAACCCCACATGAGAGAAAGGTACTTGCTACTTGGGATCAGGGGAAAACAAAAACGATAAACTAAACACAATATCCCACACAACTTGTATTTCTTCTTTTATAGCTCAAAGTGGGCTGACCAGAAACAAGTTCAAACTATTTATAATTAACATATTTGCATGGTTTTTATTTACTTTTTTAATTGGTAAATATATACTTCAATTTTTAAATTGCATAGCCACAATATTATTTACAATTCTCATAATCACCACATCTTTACTTTTTTCCCTTTATGAATCAAAGACCATTTTTACAAAAACTTGTTATATATTATCCATACAAACCTTTTATAACGTACATTATTGCAATATTCTTACATACACAATTATTTTCTCCCCATCCCTCAATCCACATTCACACGAAACACATCCCATCGTATATGCCACTTGTGCCAATCCCTGCCACACCCCACATACACAAAGATTGACAATGGGAAAAGATCTTCTATTTCAACCGTTGTTGTGCTGTGGGTTAGGATCTCTCCTAAAAAGAATGAACGCAAAATTCAGTTGGTAAAAAGATTCCAAATCCACCTTCTTCAGGACCACACTAAAATTGGCTTATATTCGGGTGGCCAATGGGGGATTCTCTGAAATAGAGTATGAGAAATTAACGGTCAGGACCAAAAGGTTTTTATATCTTCATGTTATTTTATTCCATTGTTAAAAACCATTGCATTAGGCCCCAAAACTCTGATAAAAAAGTGATGAAAAGGGGATGAAAAAGACACATGCTCAGTCAGTGTGTTGTGTATTACAGTCAGTAAGAACCATCACAACACCTGCTATCCTTAACCCCGCATTCACTGTGCACAGAAAAATGCACCTGTAAATCGTGTAATGCCATGAATATAGGTGCTGAAGAAGAAAAAGGAGAAAAGAGAGAAGAAAAGAGGGCCAGACCTTCGCGAGTGCATGCATAAACAAAAACCTTGATCTTTTCCACCACCATCTAATCTCAAATTTCTGAGCAGACACTCACGCCACTCTCTGGGACCTCCTAGTATTTACTGTATATTCATATTTCATTTTATTTGTCCAACCTGCTGTTGTAATCCTTAGAGCAATTTAGCACTACTGCAGAGGTTGGGACTCCTAATAGAAAAAGAAAATGAGAATGAATATAGCACAACCCTCTATGCCTGCATGAGGAGAGCAGGACTTAGCTCTCTTGCAACATCAGAAGGACAAAGCAAACACAAGGAGAAGATGGACAGAGAGCTGCAACTTTTCAAGTATCCTCCCCATCACAGATCTGGGTTGAATCCATCATTGTTGTTTAGCTCACTTTGCCACCCCAGTTCAGACACAGCTATATGCAAATCAGTCTTGACCCTGTGCCTCATGGGAACAGTCCAGCCCGAATGTTTCTTTTGCATACATCAGGAGGACAGCACAACCCAGTCCGGCCAGCATGAAGGGATCAGCACTACCAACTCTGTAGGCAGACACTAGGACAGTCCTATGCATTTCCACCTGCCAGTACTATAACAATTTACTCTGTAACACACTGTTTGTAGACAGTGAAACTCTGATGATGAAAAATATATCACAGAGTATTAAAAAGTGTCCACAAAGAACAGGGTACACTCTATGCAACACTTGTCGGAAAAGGCACTATTCGCTTTAAATAGCCACGGTCTGAAGGTGCTAAAGTTTATAATACCAGCAGCTTTCATATTGTGGTGAAAACGTTATAGATAGCCCATCTTTATGCCCCAGTCGCAATCGGCTAACTATGGTCCTTTCGACTTTAAATCGGTTGGGCGGAACATACCCCCAGATTCATCAAGAACACATTTTGCGAATCCTTAATAGCGAAAAATACCGATTCGCTATTAAGGAATAGCAAAATGCTATTCATCAAGAAATCACTTACAAAATTGCGATTTCTAATAATTCCTTAATTGCGACTCGCAAATTGCGACTCGCAATTCAGGAATATCTCCCCATTCATTCCTATGGGCCTAGAGGCCCATAGGAATGAATAAGAAGACCATCTCAATTTGCTAATCGCAATTAGCGATTCGCAAATTGAGATTGCGATTTCAAGGGTCCAGGCGTGTCCAAAGGACACCCTGTTGCACCCCTGAAATTGATGTGTGCACATATGTTGCGCACACACATGCCCTCAGGGCATGTGTGTGCGCAACATGAAACTTTGAAAAATGCACTTTAGTGCATTTTTCAAAGTTTTTGCTATTTACCACGTAGTTAGACTTCGCGGTAAATAGCGGCCCCAGATTGCGAATTCGCAATTTAAAAATGGTTCATGAATTGCATTTAAGGAATCTCAGATTGAGATTACTTAAATGCAATCAATCGCAATTTAGCGATTTCTAGAATTGCGATTTTTGCATTTGGGATGATGGATCCCAAATGCAAAAATAGCGCTCGCAAAGGGCCAGATTCTCAGAATCTGGCCCTTTGCCAGCCGATTTTAGTTTGATGAATCTGGCTGATAGTCTTGGCAGGGAGGGAACTTTATCGCTGATGCAACAGACTTCCCTCTCTGCCAAGATATAAATCAGGCCCTAAATCCATTAATCAGTTGATGCATAGCTTCCTCAGTCAGGGCCTGAATGACCGGATCCTCAGCAGACAATAGTATTGAAATCTTCTCATTGTAGACTTTGGGTACCTCAAGATTGAAATATTTTCCGACGTCCTTCAGAAGTAGGCAAATAAGAGTAGGGGCCAGAACCCAGCCCTGCCATCCACCAATGTTGACAGGTAAAGCTTCAGTGAGATTCCATTGTTGACCATATCTGATGCATGCCTTGTTATTGACCATATCTGATGCATGCCTTGTTATTGACCATATCTGATGCATGCCTTGTTATCAGTGTGCAGAGCTTCCACTAGCTCTAATAATGTGAATAGGCGCAATTTACATACTGTGCAGAGTAACATAAATAGATTCAGATGTAGGTTGCCTCTATGTTGTAACAGTGACGTTCCAATGCTCAGTTATATTTTTCATATATAAAACAAAAACAATAAATAATTAATTAAAAAAACAAGCAGAATTGAATTCAAGGATAGAGGTTAGCATTGTGATTTAAATGAGCTAAATGTAGTTTAATTTACTCTTAGTGCTGGTATTATTGCTAGGGTTAGAATAGTGTTACTTAATTAATGAATTACAGCAATGTAAGTTATTGTAATTTATGGATGGGAAACGAGTTAGTTGTATTGAAATTTAATGATATTTAATTACATTAAAATAAGTATAAAGGAATGGTTAGCTTTATTGTACAGTTTAGGTGTAGGAGTGAATTAAAGGTTGAACAAAATAAAGTTGAGGAAGTACAGGCAGTACAATTAAAGACATGCAACCTTCTGTATCTCACTTTGCTGCCAGATTATCCAGCTCTAGAGTACAATCGGACTCATGACCGGTGTGTGCCCAAAAGGGGAATTTGCCTCCTTAGGTAGTTGTTAATGGAGGGACATTCTTCATTCTTTCTTTCACAGGGCTGGGGAACAATGATTGGACCACATAAAAATAGTTGCTTTATTGTTGCATTGGCTTATAATTATTGCATGGCATTAGATCAATATTTTGGTATTTACTATGTATTAGTTAATTAACCGACTGACAAAAGCCTTAAAAATGATCTCCTCCCCATGTGTGAATCTCACGGTCGCCCCCTTACCTCAAGCACGCACACCTCATCATCCGGTGCGCTCTCCATACAGTCCTCCTTTGAGCTCAGAGGGTGTGGCTGATTCCTTAGAGCCTAAGAACAAAGATTGAAGGACAAAGTTTATTCTTTTTTCATTTATCTTTAATATTGTGTTTATTTATTAACTTTTTAATTTATCTTAATGGCCCGAACACACTACCTGGACTTGCCTGTCGGAAGGAAGTCTCAGCAATAACTTCACAAGAAGCCTATCATTTTCCCCACCACTGTCCGCACTGGATGTGCAGCATGCTGCCCAATAGCACCCAAAGCGAAAAAACAATACCCACCCCAGGAGTGTTTGAGGTATAAGGGCAGCACAGCTACCAGAACTGCCTTTACGATAGGTATAGCACCTGACACAACTGGGTTAATACATACATTGCACTATGTCAGCATGCCTATCCAGCACTGACTTTCCTGGACAACACAGTATTTCCCACAACATTGTTTGCACGCGATGTGTAGACAGTGGCGGCTCCACTGCTAAGGTGGAGGAGCGTCGCCCCACTGCTTTGCAGCAGTGAAAGAAAGGAAAAATATAATGATAATAACTTGATGTTATTAACATTTTATTTGTTCCTGCTGCATCAGCAGGGGGTCGGGATGGGGCGGCTCTGCTCACCGAGCAGGGCATGTGAGGAGTGGTGGACACACTGAAGTGCGCATGATGATTTGGCCAGCCATCTCGGGCCGGCCAAACAGTCATGCGCACTTCGCATGCTCTGCAGCCTGGTGTGGAACATGCGCAGGCCCCCAGTCCCCGTCAGAACTCCGAGCTCCGGCACCAATCACAACGCTGCATTTCAGTGTTGTGATTGGCGCAGGGGAGTCTAGCTGCTTCCTGTTTGGCCAACACTGAGGAGAGACGACATGGGAGAGCGCAGTGAGGAAGTAAATGTCTTTTTATTTTTTTTCACCGCCTTAACACCTTGCCCTGCCACCAGATCTGTGCTGGCCGCCACTGAGTATGGGGCTTACGTCAGCAAAGGCAGTCCTCCTTTGAGCTCAGAGGGTGTAGCCGATTCCCTGGAGCCTAAGAAAAAAGATTGAAGGACAAAGTTTATTCTATTTTCATTCATCTTTAATATTTATCAATCAATCAATCAAAGACATTTATAGAGCGCACTACCTACCCGTAGGGTCTCAAGGCGCTGGGGGAGGGGGGTGCCGTTACTGCTCGAACAGCCAGGTCTTCAGCTTCTTCCTGAAGGAGAGGTGGTCTTGGGTCAGGCGCAGATCGGTCGGGAGGGAGTTCCAGGTCTTGGCGGCCAGGTAGGAGAAGGACCTTCCTCCTGTTGTCACTCTTCGGACGCGGGGGACGGCGGCGAGGGCGTGGTTGGCTGAGCGGAGGTGGCGTTTGGGAGCGTAGAAGTTGACTCGGTTGTTGAGGTAGCTCGGGCCTTGGTCGTGTAGGGCTTTGTGTGCGTGGGTGAGGAGGCGGAAGGTGATTCTTTTGTTGACGGGGAGCCAATGCAGGTCTCTGAGATGTCCGGAGATGTGGCTGGTTCGTGGGATGTCGAGGATGAGTCTGGCTGAGGCGTTCTGGATCCGCTGGAGTCTTTTCTGGAGCTTGGCGGTGGTGCCGGCGTAGAGGGCGTTGCCGTAGTCCAGTCGACTGGTGACGAGGGCCTGGGTGACGGTCTTCCTGGTCTCGGTGGGGATCCACCAGAAGATCTTCCGTAGCATGCGTAGGATGTTGAAGCACGCCGAGGAGACGGCGTTGACTTGCCTGGTCATGGAGAGGGAGGAGTCCAGGATGAAGCCCAGGTTGCGTGCGTGGTCTGTTGGTTTGGGTGCGGCGCCCAGGGCGGGAGGCCACCAGGAGTCGTCCCAGGCGGAGGGCGAAGAGCCTAGGATGAGGACCTCCGTCTTGTCTGAGTTCAGTTTCAGGCGGCTGGTCGTCATCCACTCGGCTACCTCTTTCATCCCTTCGTGCAGGTTGGCTCTGGCGGCGACGGGGTCGTTGGTCAGGGAGAGGATCAGCTGGGTGTCGTCGGCGTAGGAGATTATGTTGAGGTTGTGTTGGCGTGCGATGGCCGCGAGGGGGCTCATGTAGATGTTGAAGAGGGTGGGGCTCAGTGAGGATCCTTGAGGGACGCCGCAGATGACTTCGGTGGCCTCTGACTTGTACGGTGGTAGGCGGACTCTCTGTGTTCTTCCGTCGAGGAAGGAGACGATCCATTCCAGTGCCTTCTCCTGGATTCCGACGTTGCTGAGGCGCTGTGTTAGGGTGCGGTGGCAGACAGTGTCGAATGCCGCGGAGAGGTCTAGGAGGATGAGGGCCGCTGTTTCTCCGTTGTCCATCAGGGCTCGGATGTCATCGGTGGCGGCGATGAGGGCGGTCTCGGTGCTGTGGTTGGCTCGGAAGCCAGACTGTGAGGGGTCGAGGGATCCATTCGTCTCAAGGAAGGCGGCCAGCTGTTTGTTGACGGTCTTCTCGATGACTTTGGCTGGAAACGGGAGGAGCGAGATGGGGCGGTAATTCTTGAGTTCGGTGGGATCCGCTGTGGGTTTCTTGAGTAGAGCGCTGAGTTCGGCGTGTTTCCAGCTCTCAGGGAAGATGGCGGTGTCGAAGGATGTGTTGATGATGTCTCGCAGGTGGGGTGCGATGACAGCGTCGACCTTGTTGAAGACGTGGTGGGGGCAGGGGTCGGTCGGAGATCCTGAGTGGATGGAGTTCATTGTGTGGACGGTGTCTTCGGTGCTGATCGGAGTCCAGGCGCGGAGGGTGGTGGTGGGGGGCGGTGGTTCGGTCTTGGCGTTCGTTGGTTGAGTGCTGAAGCTGTTGTGTATGTCCGCGATCTTGTTGTGGAAGTATGAGTGTGAATTATCTTAATGGCCCCAAGACACTACCTGGACTTGCCTGTAGGAAGTAAGTCTCAGCATTAACTTCACAAGAAGTCTATTGTCTTCCCCACCACTGTCAGCACTGGATGTGCAGCATGCTACCCAATAGTACCCAAAGTGACTGTCAGCACTGGATGTGCAGCATGCTGCCCAATAGTACCCAAAGTGACTGTCAGCACTGGATGTGCAGCATGCTGCCCAATAGCACCCAAAGTGAAAAAACAATACCCACCCCAGGAGTGTCTGAGGTATAAGGGCAGCACAGCTACCAGAACTGCTTTTACGATAGGTATAGCACCTGACACAACTGGGTTAATACATACATAGCACTATGTCAGCATCCCTACCCAGCATCGACTTTCCTGGACAACACAGTATTTCCCACAACATTGTTAGCGCGTGAAGCATAGACAGTGGCGGCTCCTCTGCTAAGGAGGAGGAGCGTCGCCCCACGACTTTGCAGCAGTGAAAGAAGGGGAAAATATAATGATAATAACTTGATGTTATTATCCTTAGCATAAGCATAGGGTCGGGATGGGACTGCTCTGCTCACAGAGCAGGTCATGGGAGGAGTGTTGGGCACACTGAAGTGCGCATGACGATTTGGCCAGCTGTCTCGGGCCGGCCAAACAGTCAAAAACTTTGATTGGTGGAACTGTGAACAGAGACAGGTGTTGTCTGTTTTGGAGGTATGCTGCTATAACTGCAAGATGTAGTCTTATAGAAGAGTATGCTAAATTGCATCTTTGTAGATGCAACAGGTAATAAATAATGTTTTGGATGGAAGCGTCTAATGGGTTGATTTGGTTATTATTACAATAAATTACAAATCTTTTCCATTTGGTTGCATAGCATGCTCTAGTAGTTGGTCGTCTTGCCTCTTTGATAATGTTCATACAATCAGGAGGTAAGTTGAGATATCCAAGTTCTAAGACTTCAGAAGCCAGATCGCTAGGTTCAGTTGATTGGGATCTGGGTGCCTGATATCTCCATGGTTCTGAGTTAGAAGATGTGGCGACAGACGCAGTCTTTGATTTGGAACCACAGAGAGTTCCAGGAATGTTGTGTACCATGGTTGTCTCGCCCATGTTGGAGCAACCAGGATCATTGTCAGTGACTGCTGACGTAGTTTGCGTGCCACTAGCGGAATCAGTGCGTACGCAAAGCTGTCTGACTAGTTCATCCATATCGCATTGCCCTGTGACAACGGATGTGGGAACCTGGCGGCAAAGTACTGGCATTTTGAGTTTTTGTTTGTGGCAAACAGATCTATCTCTGGATGTCCCCATTCTTGAAAGAATGGTTGAAGAGCTTAAGGGTGAATCCCCCATTCGTGTAGCTGTTGGCTGTGTCTGCTTAACAGATCTGCTATTTGGTTGTCTTTCCCTGGCAGGTGTTCTGCTAGGAGAAAAATGTTCTTTGGAATTGCCCACCTCCATATGCTCTGCACTAGGTGAGAAAGCTGTTTCTGGATATAATACATGGCTGTCATGTTGTCCGTCCGGATCAGCACAGCTTTGTTGTATACGTATTTTTTTAATGCTTTCAGTGCCAGATATACTGCTAGCAACTCTAATTGGTTGATATGCAGTGTCTTTTGCTTGACTGTCCAGAGTCCCTGGACTTTGTATTGATGTAGGTGGGCTCCCCAACCTGTCAGTGATGCGTCTGCTGTTAATATTATTTGTGGAACTGGCTCTTGGAACAGTCGCCCCTTGGAAAGGTTTTGTGGGTTCCACCATTGCAGAGAGTTGTAAGCGCGACTGTCTACCAACACTAGGTCTTTTAGTTGTCCTTGAGCTTGGTTCCACTGCCGTGCTAGGCATTCTTGTAATGGACGCATTTGAAGTCTGGCATGAGGGACAATGAATATGCAGGAGGCCATCATGCCTATGAGCTGCATGAACACTCGAGCTGATAAGGATTGTTGTGGCTGAAACTTTTGAATTAGAGTCTGCGTGTTGGCTATCTTGACTGGATTTGGATATGCCTTTGCTACTGATGTATCTATTGTAGCTCCCAGATATTGTTGTATGTGGGAGGGTTGTAGATGAGATTTTGGGTAATTTATGGAAAAACCCAGACTGTGCAGCAGCTGGAGTGTTTGAGACGTATGGCTTGCACATTGGACGTACGATTTGGCTTTTATGAGCCAATCGTCGAGGTATGGAAACACGTGGATGTGTTGCCTCCTGAGGTGTGCTGCCACTACGGCTAGACATTTTTTGAACACTGTAGTTACTCCAAAAGGGAGAACTTTGAACTGATAGTGTTGACCTTCTATTGTGAACCTGAGATATTTCCTGTGAGCTGGATGTATAGGTATGTGGAAGTATGCATCTTTTAGTTCTAATGTGGCCAGGAAGTCGCCGTGCTGAAGTAACGGGAGTACCTGTTGTAGAGTTATCATATGGAAGTGCTCTGACAGTATGAATTGGTTCAGAGGTCTGAGGTCTAGTATGTGTCTGAGCGACCCGTCCTTTTTGAGAATTAGGAAGTATAGAGAGTATACTCCTGTTCCTTGGTGTTGAAAAGGGACTGGCTCTATGGCGCCCTTTTGTAGCTTGGATTGGACCTCTTGTTGTAACAGTGTTATGTGTTCTTTGGACATAGGACACTGTTTGGGTGGTATGTTGGGTGGAGTAGAAGTGAGTTCCAGGCAATAACCATACTGGATAATTTGTCTCACCCGCCTGTCTGTGGTAATTGCGTTCCAGACAGGTAGGAACTGGTTGATTCTGTCTCCGACTGGTGTTAGGTGGTCTGGAGGGAGTGTGATGAAGTCACTGTTTGGTGGCAGTGGAGGCTCGGGTGTTATTGCCTCCACGTCCACGTCCTCTGCCTTTGTTATTGTTGCCCTTATAACCTCCTCTATTGGAGCCTTTGTTAAAAGTAATCTGGGTATTAGATTTGAAGGTAGAGGAGCTTTGTGATATGTTGCCTCTTCCTGCGCCTCTATATGAGGAGCGACGAAAGGAACCTCGATGTTGTTGGAACTGAAGTGCCCCCATTGATTTTGCAGTTTCAGTGTCCTCCTTCATTTTATCTAGAATGTTGTCTACTGCGGGGCCAAACAGGAAATCTTCGTTTACTGGTTGATTGAGGATGGTGGATTGCACCTCATTTTTAAAACCAGATATGCGTAGCCACGCATGTCTGCGCAGTAGAACACTGGTATTGATATACCTGGCCGATGTATCGGCTGTGTCTAGCGCACATTTGATGGAGGCATTGGTAATAAACTTGCCTTCCTGAATGAGGTTGTTAGCCTGCGCCTTAAAAGGTTCTGGTAGGTGTTGCATTAGACTTTCGAGCTGGTCGTAATGTGCTCTGTCGTATCTTGCTAGAAGAGCCTGTGTATTCGCAATTCTCCATGAGTTTGCGGCTTGTGAAGCTACCCTTTACCCTGAGGCCTCTAGTATTTTAGATTCCTTATCAGGAGGGGGAGCATCTCCTGTTGTCTGTGAGTTGGCCCTTTTACGAGCATTTGCAACTACTAATGAATCTAAAGGCAACTGTTGTTTAATATAAGTAGGGTCTGTTGGGGCTGCCCTATATTTTTTCTCAATCCTTGGATTGAGCACCAACGCCCTAGCAGGATCTTTAAATATGTCTGGCGCCTGCTTTAGGACCCCTTTAAGCATAGGAAGTGTTTTGACATTTTTTTCTGAAGTGGGGAAAGTGTCAAATAAAAAGTCCTCCTCTATAGGGTCAGTGTGAATGTCAACCTTGTGATATTTTGCTGCCCTGTCTATAAGTTGATTAAACATGATAGTGTCGTCTGTAGGGGACGGTTTTGTAGGGTATGGGGAAGTGTCTGGAATGGGTTGCGCTTCGTCAGGATCATTTTGGGCATCCCATGTATCATCTTGTGGATCAGGATCCCCTGGTTCATCATAATTGTACTGAGGATCTTCCCCATGTTCTCTCCCTCATTGTAATCAGAATGTGTGGGAGAGTAAGGTACAAAAGGCATATCAGGAAAAAAAGGAGGAAGAGTAAAAGGTCTTGAGGGAGATGTCCCAAAGTCTTTTTTCTTTGTAGGAACAGGAGAAGGAGTGTCTTGTGGTAAGGGCCTCTTCTTTCGGTGGTAAACTACCAAGTGTCCTGTTTCAGGGTCTATATATATTTTGGTTGCTCTTCAGTCACCGGATCTGGATGGAAGAGTTCTTCCTCGACAGTCCGTGGCTTTGGCGTGGAAGGCTTTGGTTTATTGACTTGTTTTGGAGTCGTTGGCTCGAGGGCCTTTGGTGCTGGAGCTCCTTTCGGGTTGGTAACCTCTTTTGGTGTGACGCCTTTTTTCTTTTCACATCCTTTTTTGGATCAGCGCCCTTTTTAGGGTCGACGACGGCCTTCAGATCAACGGGAGTTCTTGGTTCGGTACGTTTTTTGTCCAAAGCAAGGGGTTTTTTCGGGTCGATTGTCTTTTTTGCGTGATCGGCACCTTTTTTAGGATCGTCTCTTTTGTTCGGATCGACGACCTTCTTCGGTTCCAAGGTTTTCGGTTCTGAGGGATTATTGGGCTCGACTACGCTCTTCGGTGCCGAGTTTTTCGCTCCGAGGGCTTCTTGGGCCCGACTACGCTCTTCGGTGCCGAGTTTTTTGGTTCCGAGGGCTTCTTGGGCCAGACTACGCTCTTCGGTGCCGGGTTTTTCGGTGCCGAGTTTTTCGGTGCCGAGGGCTTCTTGGGCTCGACGACCTTTTTTGGGTGTACTCCCTTTCGATCGTCGACCTTCGTCTTCGGGTCGATTACCTTTGGGTGGACCACCCTCTTTTGTTCTGCGCGTTTCGGGTCGACTAGCTTTTTCGGTTTGACGACCTTTGGCTGGAAAGCTCTTTTTGGCTCGATGTCTTTATTCGGGCCTGGGCTACCGGAAGGCGTGTGTTTAGGCTTCGGAGCTGAGCCGAGAGGTGGGGTCACCGAAGGAATATCTCGATCTTGGCTAAGCCCTTTCGGCGATGCTTCGACCGGAGCCTTGTCTTTTCGGCTGAGTCGAGTGGGGGGCTGAGTACTCACGGTTTGCCCCGGCGTAATCTGGTCATCGGAGTCCGATTGGTCCTCAACGGTGGCGTTCCCTAGATCGGAGTCGGGGGCTTCGGGGAGATCTTGTTCGTCCTCGAAGATATTCTCGGGTCCGGTGCCGTCTTCTGCATCTCTTGCCTGGCAGCCCGTCGATTCCTGAAGGTTTTCTTTGATTGGAATTGGGCACACGCTGGGCAATTTTCTTCTTTGTGTTCAGGTGACAAACACTTGTTGCATACTGTATGCTTGTCAGTATGCAGGAATTTGGAGTGGCATTGTGGGCACCTTTTAAATGGACTCCTTTCCATCGACGAAATTCGCATGTGGCGACGATAAGGCCCAATGGCCCACGTCGACGACCGGATCAAGATGAAAAGTTTAATGGAGTCGAGTGGTACCGAGCGAGAACAATACCGTCGAGTTCGAAGGCCTTTTGGCCTTAGAAAGTAGTTAGTTTCGATTCCGAAGTTGGAGTATAGGAAATAACATCCGAACCCAATGGCGGAAAAAAACAATCTAAGGATGGAGTGGATGCCCATGCGCACTGTAGTCCAAGGGAGGAGTCACCTATCTCGTGATACTTCGAAGACTCTTCCAAGACAACAAGGTGCAATCATCCGGACCCAACACTAGGCGGCGATCTATGCTAAGACATGAATTCAGCAGCCAACATGCCTCGAACATATATTTTTCTATAATATTTTGTGGGTTATCTATATATGCACCTACACTATATGTGTCCTTGTTGAAAATAGATGCTTGCTATTGCTCCTTTTACCTAACTAGTTTCTAGTCCCTACATATAGCAAGTCCATTTGTTCAGTAGGGGTCCCCATGTTTTTCTAAAAAAGAACAATGATGGGACCACATAACAAGAGTTACTTTATTGTTGCATTGGCTTATAATTATTGCATGGCATTAGATCAATATTTTGGTATTTACTATGTATTAGTTAATTAACCGACTGACAAAAGCCTTAAAAATGATCTCCTCCCCATGTGTGAATCTCAAGGTCGCCCCCTTACCTCAAGCACGCACACCTCATCATCTGGTGCGCTCTCCATACAGTCCTCCTTTGAGCTCAGAGGGTGTGGCTGATTCCTTAGAGCCTAAGAACAAAGATTGAAGGACAAAGTTTATTCTTTTTTCATTTATCTTTAATATTGTGTTTATTTATTAACTTTTTAATTTATCTTAATGGCCCCAACACACTACCTGGACTTGCCTGTCGGAAGGAAGTCTCAGCAATAACTTCACAAGAAGCCTATCATTTTCCCCACCACTGTCCGCACTGGATGTGCAGCATGCTGCCCAATAGTATCCAAAGCGAAAAAACAATACCCACCCCAGGAGTGTTTGAGGTATAAGGGCAGCACAGCTACCAGAACTGCCTTTATGATAGGTATAGCACCTGACACAATTGGGTTAATACATACATTGCACTATGTCAGCATGCCTATCCAGCACTGACTTTCCTGGACAACACAGTATTTCCCACAACATTGTTTGCACGCGAAGTGTAGACAGTGGCGGCTCCTCTGCTAAGGTGGAGGAGCGTTGCCCCACTGCTTTGCAGCAGTGAAAGAAAGGAAAAATATAATGATAATAACTTGATGTTATTAACATTTTATTTGTTCCTGCTGCATCAGCAGGGGGTCGGGATGGGGCGGCTCTGCTCAAGATTGAAGGACAAAGTTTATTCTATTTTCATTCATCTTTAATATTTATCTTAATGGCCCCAAGACACTACCTGGACTTGCCTGTAGGAAGTAAGTCTCAGCATTAACTTCACAAGAAGTCTATCGTCTTCCACACCACTGTCAGCACTGGATGTGCAGCATGCTACCCAATAGTGCCCAAAGTGACCGTCAGCACTGGATGCGCAGCATGCTGCCCAATAGCACCCAAAGTGAAAAAACAATACCCACCCCAGGAGTGTCTGAGGTATAAGGGCAGCACAGCTACCAGAACTGCCTTTACGATAGGTATAGCACCTGACACAACTGGGTTAATACATACATAGCACTATGTCAGCATCCCTACCCAGCATCGACTTTCCTGGACAACACAGTATTTCCCACAACATTGTTAGCGCGTGAAGCATAGACAGTGGCGGCTCCTCTGCTAAGGAGGAGGAGCGTCGCCCCACGGCTTTGCAGCAGTGAACGCAGGGGGAAATATAATGATAATAACTTCTTGTTATTATCCTTAGCATAAGCATAGGGTCGGGATGGGACTGCTCTGCTCACAGAGCAGGGCATGGGAGGAGTGTTGGGCACACTGAAGTGCGCATGACGATTTGGCCAGCTGTCTCGGGCTGGCCAAACAGTCAAAAACTTTGATTGGTGGAACTCTGAACAGAGACAGGTGTTGTCTGTTTTGGAGGTATGCTGCTATAGCTGCAAGATGTAGTCTTATAGAAGAGTATGCTAAATTGCATCTTTGTAGATGCAACAGGTAACAAATAATGTTTTGGATGGAAGCGTCTAATGGGTTGATTTGGTTATTATTACAATAAATTACAAATCTTTTCCATTTGGCTGCATAGCATGCTCTAGTAGTTGGTCGTCTTGCCTCTTTGATAATGTTCATACAATCAGGAGGTAAGTTGAGATATCCAAGTTCTAAGATTTCAGAAGCCAGATCGCTAGGTTCAGTTGATTGGGATCTGGGTGCCTGATATCTCCATGGTTCTGAGTTAGAAGATGTGGCGACAGACGCAGTCTTTGATTTGGAACCACAGAGAGTTCCAGGAATGTTGTGTACCATGGTTGTCTCGCCCATGTTGGAGCAACCAGGATCATTGTCAGTGACTGCTGACGTTGTTTGCGTGCCACTAGCGGAATCAGTGCGTACGCAAAGCTGCCTGACCAGTTCATCCATATCGCATTGCCCTGTGACAACGGATGTGGGAACCTGGCGGCAAAGTACTGGCATTTTGAGTTTTTGTTTGTGGCAAACAGATCTATCTCTGGATGTCCCCATTCTTGAAAGAATGGTTGAAGAGCTTGAGGGTGAATCTCCCATTCGTGTAGCTGTTGGCTGTGTCTGCTTAACAGATCTGCTATTTGGTTGTCTTTCACTGGCAGGTGTTCTGCTAGGAGAAAAATGTTCTTTGGAATTACCCACCTCCATATGCTCTGCGCTAGGTGAGAAAGCTGTTTCTGGATATAATACATGGCTGTCATGTTGTCCGTCCGGATCAACACAGCTTTGTTGTATACGTATTTTTAGAATGCTTTCAGTGCCAGATATACTGCTAGCAACTCTAATTGGTTGATATGCAGTGTCTTTTGCTTGACTGTCCAGAGTCCCTGGACTGTGTATTGATGTAGGTGGGCTCCCCAACCTGTCAGTGATGCGTGTGCTGTTAATATTATTTGTGGAACTGACTCTTGGAACAGTCGCCCCTTGGAAAGGTTTTGTGGGTTCCACCATTGCAGAGAGTTGTAAGTGCGACTATCTACCAACACTAGGTCTTTTAGTTGTCCTTGAGCTTGGTTCTACTGCCGTGCTAGGCATTCTTGTAATGGACGCATTTGAAGTCTGGCATGAGGGACAATGAATATGCAGGAGGCCATCATGCCTATGAGCTGCATGAACACTCGAGCTGATAAGGAGTGTTGTGGCTGAAACTTTTGAATTAGAGTCTGCGTGTTGGCTATCTTGACTGGATTTGGATATGCCTTTGCTACTGATGTATCTATTGTAGCTCCCAGATATTGTTGTATGTGGGAGGGTTGTAGATGAGATTTTGGGTAATTTATGGAAAAACCCAGACTGTGCAGCAGCTGGAGTGTTTGAGACGTATGGCTTGCACATTGGACGTACGATTTGGCTTTTATGAGCCAATCGTCGAGGTATGGAAACACGTGGATGTGTTGCCTCCTGAGGTGTGCGGCCACTACGGCTAGACATTTTTTGAACACTGTAGTTACTCCAAAAGGGAGAACTTTGAACTGATAGTGTTGACCTTCTATTGTGAACCCGAGATATTTCCTGTGAGCTGGATGTATAGGTATGTGGAAGTATGCATCTTTTAGTTCTAATGTGGCCAGGAAGTCGCCGTGCTGAAGTAACGGGAGTACCTGTTGTGGAGTTATCATATGGAAGTGCTCTGACAGAATTAATTGGTTCAGAGGTCTGAGGTCTAGTATGTGTCTGAGCGACCCGTGCTTTTTGAGAATTAGGAAGTATAGAGAGCATACTCCTGTTCCTTGGTGTTGAAAAGGGACTGGCTCTATGGCGCCCTTTTGTAGCATGGATTGGACCTCTTGTTGTAACAGTGTTATGTGTTCTTTGGACATAGGACAGTGTTTGGGTGGTATGTTGGGTGGAGTAGAAGTGAGTTCCAGGCAATAACCATACTGGATAATTTGTCTCACCCGCCTGTCTGTGGTAATTGCGTTCCAGACAGGTAGGAACTGGTTGATTCTGTCTCCGACTGGTGTTAGGTGGTCTGGAGGGAGTGTGATGAAGTCACTGTTTGGTGGCAGTGGAGGCTCGGGTGTTATTGCCTCCACGTCCACGTCCTCTGCCTTTGTTATTGTTGCCCTTATAACCTCCTCTATTGGAGCCTTTGTTGAAAGTACTCTGGGTATTAGATTTGAAGGTAGAGGAGCTTTGTGATATGTTGCCTCTTCCTGCGCCTCTATATGAGGAGCGACGAAAGGAACCTCGATGTTGTTGGAACTGAAGTGCCCCCATTAATTTTGCAGTTTCAGTGTCCTCCTTCATTTTATCTAGAATGTTGTCTACTGCGGGGCCAAACAGGAAATCTTGGTTTACTGGTTGGTTGAGGATGGTGGATTGCACCTCATTTTTAAAACCAGATATGCGTAGCCACGCGTGTCTGCGCAGTAGAACACTGGTATTGATATACCTGGCCGATGTATCGGCTGCGTCTAGCGCACATTTGATGGAGGCATTGGTAATAAACTTGCTTTCCTGAATGAGGTTGTTAGCCTGCGCCTTAAAAGGTTCTGGTATCTTGCTAGAAGAGCCTGTGTATTCGCAATTCTCCATGAGTTTGCGGCTTGTGAAGCTACCCTTTACCCTGAGGCTTCTAGTATTTTAGATTCCTTATCAGGAGGGGGAGCATCTCCTGTTGTCTGTGAGTTGGCCCTTTTACGAGCATTTGCAACTACTAATGAATCTAAAGGCAACTGTTGTTTAATATAAGTAGGGTCTGTTGGGGCTGCCCTATATTTTTTCTCAATCCTTGGATTGAGCACCCGCGCCCTAGCAGGATCTTTAAATATGTCTGGCGCCTGCTTTAGGACCCCTTTAAGCATAGGAAGTGTTTTGACATTTTTTTCTGAAGTGGGGAAAGTGTCAAATAAAAAGTCCTCCTCTATAGGGTCAGTGTGAATGTCAACCTTGTGATATTTTGCTGCCCTGTCTATAAGTTGATTAAACATGATAGCGTCGTCTGTAGGGGACGGTTTTGTAGGGTATGGGGAAGTGTCTGGAATGGGTTGCGCCTTGTCAGGATCATTTTGGGCATCCCATGTATCATCTTGTGGATCAGAATCCCTTGGTTCATCATAATTGTACTGAGGATCTTCCCCATGTTCTCTCCCTCATTGTAATCAGAATGTGTGGGAGAGTAAGGTACAAAAGGCATATCAGGAAAAAAAGGAGGAGGAGTAAAAGGTCTTGAGGGAGATGTCCCAAAGTCTTTTTTCTTTGTAGGAACAGGAGAAGGAGTGTCTTGTGGTAAGGGCCTCTTCTTTCGGTGGTAAACTACCAAGTGTCCTGTTTCAGGGTCTATATATATTTTGGTTGATCTTCAGTCACCGGATCTGGATGAAAGAGTTCTTCCTCGACAGTCCGTGGCTTTGGCGTGGAAGGCTTTGGTTTATTGACTTTTTTTAGAGTCGTTGGCTCGAGGGCCTTTGGTGTTGGAGCTCCTTTCGGGTTGGTAACCTCTTTTGGTGTGACGCCTTTTTTCTTTTCACATCCTTTTTTGGATCAGCGCCCTTTTTAGGGTTGACGACGGCCTTCAGATCGACAGGAGTTCTTGGTTCGGTACGTTTTTTGTCCGAAGCAAGGGTTTTTTTCGGGTCGATTGTCTTTTTTGTGTGATTGGCACCTTTTTTAGGATCGTTACTTTTGTTCGGATCAACGACCTTCTTCGGTTCCAAGGTTTTCGGTTCTGAGGGATTCTTAGGCTCGACTACGCTCTTCGGTGCCGAGGTTTTTCGCTCCGAGGGCTTTTTGGGCCCGACTACGCTCTTTGGTGCCGAGTTTTTAAATTCCGAGGGCTTCTTGGGCCAGACTACGCTCTTCGGTGCCGAGTTTTTCGGTGCCGAGGGCTTCTTGGGCTCGACGACCTTCTTTGGGTGTACGCCCTTTGGATCGCCGACCTTCGTCTTCGGGTCGATTACCTTTGGGTGGACCACCCTCTTTTGTTCTGCGCGTTTCGGGTCGACTAGCTTTTTCGGTTTGACGACCTTTGGCTGGAAAGCTCTTTTTGGCTCGATGTCTTTCTTCGGGCCTGGGCTACCGGAAGGCGTGTGATTAAGCTTCGGAGCCAAGAGGTGGGGTCTCCGAAGGAATATCTCGATCTTGGCTAAGCCCTTTCGGCGATGCTTCGACCGGAGTCTTGTCTTTTCGGCTGAGTCGAGTGGGGGGCTGAGTACTCACGGTTTGCCCCGGCGTAATCTGGTCATTGGAGTCCAATTGGTCCTCAACGGTGGCGTTCCCTAGATCGGAGTCAGCGGCTTCGGGGAGATCTTGTTCGTCCCCGAAGATATTCTCCGGTTCCGGTGCCGACTTCTGCATCTCTTGCCTGGCAGCCCGTTGATTCCCAATGGTTTTCTTTGATCGGAATTGGGCACACGCTGGGCAATTTTCTTCTTTGTGTTCAGGTGACAAACACTTGTTGCATACTGTATGCTTGTCAGTATGCGGGAATTTGGAGTGGCATTGTGGGCACCTTTTAAATGGACTCCTTACCATCGACGAAATTCGCATGTGGCGACGATAAGGCCCAACGGCCCACGTCGACGACTGGATCAAGATGAAAAGTTTAATGGAGTCGAGTGGTACCGAGCGAGAACAATACCGTCGAGTTCGAAGGCCTTTTGGCCTTAGGAAGTAGTTAGTTTTGATTCCGAAGTTGGAGTATAGGAAATAACATCCGAACCCAAAGGCGGAAAAAACAATCTAAGGATGGAGTGGATGCCCATGCGCACTGTAGTCCAAAGGAGGAGTCACCTATCTCGTGATACTTCGAAGACTCTTCCAAGACAACAAGGTGCAATCATCCGGACCCAACACTAGGCGGCGATCTATGCTAAGACATTAATTCAGCAGCCAACATGCCTTGAACATATATTTTTCTATAATATTGTGTGGGTTATCTATATATGCACCTAGACTATATGTGTCCTTGTTGAAAATAGATGCTTGCTATTGCTCCTTTTACCTAACTAGTTTCTAGTCCCTACATATAGCAAGTCCATTTGTTCAGTAGGGGTCCCTATGTTTTTCTAAAAAGGAACAATGATGGGACCACATAACAAGAGTTACTTTATTGTTGCATTGGCTTATAATTATTGCATGGCATTAGATCAATATTTTGGTATTTACTATGTATTAGTTAATTAACCGACTGACAAAAGCCTTAAAAATGATCTCCTCCCCATGTGTGAATCTCAAGGTCGCCCCCTTACCTCAAGCACGCACACCTCATCATCTGGTGCGCTCTCCATACAGCCCTCCTTTGAGCTCAGAGAGTGTGGCTGATTCCTTAGAGCCTAAGAACAAAGATTGAAGGACAAAGTTTATTCTTTTTTCATTTATCTTTAATATTGTGTTTATTTATTAACTTTTTAATTTATCTTAATGGCCCCAACACACTACCTGGACTTGCCTGTCGGAAGGAAGTCTCAGCAATAACTTCACAAGAAGCCTATCATTTTCCCCACCAAGGTCTGCACTGGATGTGCAGCATGCTGCCCAATAGTATCCAAAGCGAAAAAACAATACCCACCCCAGGAGTGTTTGAGGTATAAGGGCAGCACAGCTACCAGAACTGCCTTTACGATAGGTATAGCACCTGACACAACTGCGTTAATACATACATTGCACTATGTCAGCATGCCTATCCAGCACTGACTTTCCTGGACAACACAGTATTTCCCACAACATTGTTTGCGCGCGAAGTGTAGACAGTGGCGGCTTCTCTGCTAAGGTGGAGGAGCGTCGCCCCACTGCTTTGCAGCAGTGAAAGAAAGGAAAAATATAATGATAATAACTTGATGTTATTAACATTTTATTTGTTCCTGCTGCATCAGCAGGGGGTCGGGATGGGGCGGCTCTGCTCACCAAGCAGGGCATGTGAGGAGTGGTGGACAAACTGAAGTGCGCATGATGATTTGGCCAGCCATCTCCGGCCGGCCAAACAGTCATGCGCACTTCGCATGCTCTGCAGCCTGGTGTGGAACATGCGCAGGCCCCCAGTCCCCGTCAGAACTCCGAGCTCCGGCACCAATCTCAACGCTGCGTTTCAGTGTTGTGATTGGCGCAGGGGAGTCTAGCTGCTTCCTGTTTGGCCAACACTGAGGAGAGACGACATGGGAGAGAGCAGTGAGGAAGTAAATGTCTTTTTATTTTTTTTCACCGCCTTAACTCCTTGCCCTGCCACCAGATCTGTGCTGGCCGCCACTGAGTATGGGGCTTACGTCAGCAAAGGCTGCACTTACAAAACGATTGCACCTCACAATACTGTTTGCAGTGAAACAGATCACTAACAGAATATCAGAAACAAAAATATCGTGTGGACAGAATATTGTGACAAAAATATCGAGGAACAAATTATAGAGAAAGTAAGTGTAAATAGGTAAGTGTAGATTTCCTATTCTTAACTCATCTACGTATCTTAAAGATATATATATATATATTGTCATGGAACATACATGTGAAGTTATATATAGCAAAAACTTACCTGTAGAGACTTACCTTCACAATATTTTTGTCCTCAATATTCTTGACAAAAACGTTTGTCCCACACTGTTTTTGTTTCTGATATTCTGTCTAAACACCAGTAAAACACAGCATATCTATCTCTCCTCCATGAATACCACCTTGCCAAGAACAACATTATAAGGCATACCATATGTGCACCAACTACAATAAAGGATATCATCCATCCATCCATCTGTAAAAGCACTGCCCAGACTTTCTATATTAGAACAATCGTACTGCACTAGCACCGCCTACAGAAGAAGGTGAGCCGAGCTGCACATCCTAGACTAGAAGAATAGAACCACCAAAGCACTGACTATGGTAGAAGAACAGGACAGCCCTTCTAATGTCTACAATGGAGGAATAGCCTGGACCAGCACTGCCTTCACAAGAGGGACGCCACCAAAGCACTTTCCGCACAATACGGATATGACCATCCCAGCATTGACAAAGATAGAAGCAGAATACCACAGCAACACTACCTATATTACAAGGCTAACACAATCATATCACTGCCTACACAAAAAGAGTATTGACAAATCAGCAATACATATACTAGAAGTACATCACTTCACCGGCTTTGTCTATGTTAAAGGGAGAACACAGCAGTTTTGTATAACAAGACCGCACCAATACAGTCTTAGCAGGAAAGTCCAACCCCTGCACTATCTGTAAAAGTAAGATAGCACAGTTCCTGGACGGCCCACATTGGAAGGGGAGCAATGGACCATAACTACATATACTAGAGGGATAGCAGTGCCTGCGCTAGAAAGATGGTGCCACAACATGAAGGTCTACACTAGAGGTTTACTATCTCCCCAATAAGACTGTTACAAGAACAATAGCATCACACCAACAGTCTGGTTGAAGGATAGGTCAGTCTCATGTGATTTTCCCATGCCTAATAAGGCTGATGCTCACCCGCACAAATTCGCCATCCAGGTCCAAAATGCCGGCATGTTCGGTCGAACCCGCCTTTATTTGCAGAGTGAATGGACAACCTCTTTTAGCCTGAGGAGAAAGCACACATCAAAGTTACTCAGGTGAGCTCAACAGTTTACCATATAATTGAATATGCATCTGCTTAAAAAAACTGTTGTACAACCCAACCTCAAGACAGGATCAAGGTCAGCAAAATCAGCATAAGCCCACTTTTTGGGATGCTGATACTTGTGTTTGTGACAGTGTAAAACCCTCGAGAACATTGGGGGGACAGCAGTGGGACAGTGAAGAATCACAGCTTGCTTTTGGCAAACAATGATGATTACCATGGTCTGTTTTTTGTCCTTAAGTACAGGAAGAATTGTAATGACTGATGACATGTCATTACATGCCACACTACCAGCCACAAAAAAAGACTCTAACAAAGGAGAGGAAAAATATGACTTCCACAATCCCACTACCAAACGCCTTAAGAAGATGTCATTTTCGGTTACTTGGAGATTTAAATATTTAACGTTTGTATTATTCCACTGGTCACATTTGCTTTTGAGTGCAGAAGGATAAAAAAAGGCAAAGCTAGATTTTAGTGAGCAGAGGAGTAAAGGCAAATCATGGTGGGGTCACAACATGTCACACAGAGGTAAAAGAAGTGATAAATACTGGTGGCCAGGCGACTTCAACATATGGAGTGTGGTGATATTGAACAGATTATTTGTAAATATTTTGCACTGGTGCATGATCCTTGCTATTTATCATGATCAAGTTATTTTTCAGGATTTTGAGAACTAAGGGCATAAGGAAGAAAGTCTTGCTTTGCAATTTATAAATAGCAAATCTATAGAAATCGCTATTAGGGAATTGCTAAATGATATGTATGAAACTGTGTATTCCTCTAAAAGCAATTACTACAGATTTACATTCGCAAATAAGAATTGCAATTTAGAAAATCACAAACTTGCTATTTCCTAATAGGAAATCACAAATTAGGATAAGTCTTTTTTCTTTAAGTTTTGGTTGCAAATGCAGCCATGCCTTCACCCCGTCATTCACCCGACACCCTCCCATGCACAGAACAGCACAGAATTTTCCCTTCTCTCAGCACACTGGCTCTGCTGTTCATTCAACCCTCACTGCCTTACCCCCACTCCAGTTTACCATCATGTGGTAAATCAAAGCGTGCTTGCCCTCAAATGAATCAGAGAGTGGGGGTGTAAGTACTGGTGTGGGTATGCCAATGGTTTTGAGAATGGTAGTGTGGAAGTTGGAGTGGGTGTATGTAAGGTTATATGGGGGTGTACGTTAGTGCAGCACAGATTCTGTGTATGATGCTATCAGTGAGGTCATTTGAGATGTCATGAGTGATGTCACTGATCATGTCATGAGTGATGTAATATGTGAGGTCAAAAGCAGTGCATTGCGGGGGCGCGAATTATAGTTCGCTCAGCTAACTATAACTGCTTAATTTATCTGGTTTTGTACAAGTGAAATGTCAGCCTAACTGTAATGTCCCTGTAACCTTTGTTTTTTTCACTGAATTTCTAAGTTTTCTTAATTCTATTTCCTAACTATAACTCCCCTGTAACCTTTGTTTTTTTCAGTAAAAAATAATAATAATATATATATATATATATATACATATATACATATATATATTTATATATGCGTGTATAGATATACATATTCACTGAAAAAACGATTAAAGTGTCTTTTTTATAACACCTCAATGTATGTTAAAAACAAAAACTTGGAAATTCACCTAAAAGAACAGTTACATTGCAGTTATGGTCAGGAATTAAAAACGAAAAGACACTTAAATTCCCGGTCTAGGGTTAGGATCAGCACCCATAACTCTCACACAGCCATGCAAACCATACTTCGCATACCAAAGGCAGTGCTCCTGACCCACCATTAATTAAAAAGATACAAATACAAATGGGGTAAATCACCATACAGATGAGATTACACAGTCATTTAAGGGGCAAGGTATCTTCAGTTGTAATTGAGATGGGTTGCTACTGGGCCGGTTGTTCATGTCCTTAACCTCAATAAAAAAAAACGCTAATCGATTTCTAAACAATGAATGTAAAAAACTTTAAGGTAATACATGCTAGTGAGTCTCTTCCAGGTTATATTGAACATGCTTTCCTTATTCGTAATTCCCTTAGAGCAGTGGTGCTTAGCTTTTTCAGTTATATGGACCCCCACTTGATCATTATTGGAATGTTTGGGCCCCCCGCCCCCACCCCCACTGGGTTATTTTGGAATCCAGGGACCCAGTCTAAGCAATTGTGATGATTTGAGCTGCAACACAATACACAAACATACAGGCACATGCATTAATCAAATACACAGACGAATTATGAAATATGTTATAAACTTCACAGACAAAAATAAAGGAAATCACACGTTTAATTTAAAATGAAAGTTGGAGCTTTTTTAAATCCAACTGAGGCCCCCCATTCACCATATTGTTTTCTGTTTGATGCACTTGTACTGAATGCTCCAGCAAATTGATCTGAGAATGCCAAATGCATTTTTAGGCTCCATTTTCAAATTCCTTCACATTTACAGAATGTTTGAAAATTCTCAGTTTTCAATTTTGCTTCTTTATATACACTTTCTTAATTTGTTAATATTATTTAATTTTCATAAGAGGTCGAGGATCCCCTGAGTAGGTGTAACCACAGGTTGAATACTACTGCCTTAAGAGTGTTTGGAAATTCTGGTATGTAGTGCTTTTGTATTCTTTTCATGGAGCATACTATTCTTGTACAGTGCATACTTTGAACTGAGTCACCTCCAAGTGTTTATAACAGGCCATGACTGAAAGCACTGGAGTTGAGGCTGAAAACATTCAAATGTTCTCACACTGCCTGTCAGTGGATCAGAAAGGTGCTCAGAATACATGGACATCCAATTCTTGCCCTTACTGAACACAGATATACATATATATATATTTAAAAATTCACTTAAAAAAAAAAGGTTACAGGGAGGTTATAATTAGGAAACAGAATTAAAAAACCTTACAAATTCATGGAAAACAACAAAGGTTACAAGTCTTTTTCCAGTGTACCTCCGCATGTTAGCAGATTTCATGCAGAACAAATGGACTTTGTGGAAATTCTGCACCCAAACAGGAGGCCACTCGGAAATTTCTTCCGTAAAATCTACCATTTAAGTTAAAGATTTTCCAATAGACTCCAAAAGCAAACATTTAGTAAGAGATTACACATGAACAACAAATAATAACCCAAGTCTGCTTGGCAGAGTAGGGATTTTTTGACCACATTAGAAGCTAATTGCTCCAAGCTAAAGGTATTAGTACTCTTAGATTTAGGTTCAAAAGACTGAGAGGACCTTCATTATAATCATAACAACTCTTTTTTTGCAAGTTTCACAATATTCTTACATTGGTCGCTTTCCACAACAAGCTACAACACACAAAGGTGAAGTTGGAGAAGGTGTAAGTAAGTATATGCTACATGGAGCTGGCCTGAAGGAATACAGATCAGAAATGCATTTATTAAAACATTTTTGTAAATTGTCAGTTATTGTTTAGTGCACAGTTGGTATAGTTTTGACTGTGGACTCTACAAATTAGCCAGTGTTATACTTGCTTACAGCTCCCTTTTATGTCTTCAAGTGATTGATATCTCAATAATCGTCAATTACATCGAACAACTTCATTTTTAAAATATGGTAAAAGTAGAAAACGGTTTCCCTGTTTCCTAAATTGGCATGCATTCTATTGCTACTATAGTCATTATAAACTGAAGTGACAAAAATAGAAACTGCAAGATGCAAAGGATCATGTCCTTCTAAGGCAGCCAATTTTCATTTGAAATAATGAACATGGGCATTCATTTTTATCCACATCCAAGTGTAACCTACATGTTATTTTCTAGTGATATTAGATTTATGTGCACCTCTTTCACCAAAGCCTTGTATTCAATGTAGTCATCCAGTCTCTTCAGCAATACAAAAGCAACTTTAAGGTTCTCATGATCTTCAGTGTTCAGGTACCTTTCCTGTGGGAGAGAACAGACTTCTTGATTTTTATAAACCATCTTTCTTGTCATTATGGAATAGTCTATAAGCAGTGCATAAGTGTACATACGACGAGTTGCAGCCCAAAACAGAAAACTAAAGTCTGAATAATAGGTGTTAGTTAACAGACTTGACAGTCTAGTTAGAAGGGCACCACAACATACATTCTTAATAGTTATTGACAAAGGTAAATCATTGTAAGATCAGACAATAAACGTGTAACAGCAGAATGACAATCATTCAACAAAAACCATAAACGCTGGAGGCAGAGAGGTGGGCAGTGTTATATGCTGAGCCAAACAGGTAAGCAGACAGAACACTGAAACTAGATGCAAGCGAGAAAGCATCTAAAAGCTTACTATGGTTGACGGTAGGAGATAAAAAATGGGGTAAGAGAGGTGGCAACAAAAGCTCTAGAAGAGCAGCAGCTCAGATGACAGCAGATCTAAACTATAAACAGGGCATTCGATTAGCACCTTGTAAGAACCAGGAAGAGCGCTCCACCTGGAGTTTCCTGCAAGGGCCCAATGCTATAAGTAACCAAGGACATCCGTTGGAGCCTTAGAAAGAAATAACATAACAGATTACCATCTCTGGGTTCCTCTGCTATGGTGAGTAACAGATTATCCCAGTCAATAGCGATCAGTTTGCGCAAACGATTTAAGGGTAAACTGAAGCCAAGCATGTAATGATGGAGGCACAACTGCTTATTACGTTAGTTAGTGATAGATCATTTGGCCTGAGGTAAGGCAAGGTTAAGGAAAAGAGTGGCAACTTTATTTATTTTAGTTCCGTTACGGAGCCCCAGAGCACAAACCTTCAGGGTATTCATGTTGGATAACACTGTCAAAGCGGGAAACTTGTCTACCACCTCGGACCAGTAGCCCACCAAGGACAGATAATCCCATAACTTGTGGTGGAAGCTAGCTAAGTGTGTTGCCCAGCGAGGACAGCAGGTGATGTGGAAGGAAAGATTTTGTAAATGTAAGCCCTTTGTAAAATATTGAATTGCATGTACTTGAACTTGGCATTGCACCATAGAGTATTCAGGACTCCTAAGACTCTCTCACTCCTTGTCATGAAGCTTTCAACCTAGCTCAGCCTCCCACAAAGAGGCTGTAGCAATGGTTATATGTGTGTGAATGAAAAGCCCTGTATAACCAGCTGATCCAGCTTCTCCCTCTTCCCACATTAGGATAAAGTCAGAATCAGAGCATGTATGTCTGATTCTGTGTTCACAATGTTCCACTTAACTAAGAAGGCTTAACTAAAATCCAGTATGTGAAGAACTACCTTCTATGCAAGTCAAACTATTACTGGAGTAGTTTGTCAAACAAGAGGAGCTGATCGTCCTGAAACAGATCACCCAATGACATGTCCATCTAGTGCACTTGGTGGCCAACCATTAGGTGTCCAAGATGAGTATGGAGATAGCAGGGGTATAGGGTGTAACAGGGTGAGTGATCAGCAAGCTGTGGAGGAGGCAGCTCAGTTCAGTGTGCAACAGTTGGGGAATTCAACATCCAAACTCCTTGCCTGTGAGAAGAAGCTTGCACAACTATCCAAAGTGCAGAGGGGAAGCATCAGAGCATGTTTCTTCCAATGAAAGCCTGAGAGCCAGCGGCTTATCAACTGGAGCAGGGCTTCTAAACAGGATTGCTCCAAATTCCCCCAACCCGTCCACCTTCCACCTTCCCCTGAGGCGCAGCTTAGCTAGAGTAACCCTACGCCAGTTACAGTGCTATATTAACTCTCCAAGCTGAGTTTCCAGCTATTGGCAACATTTTCTCATAAGAAGAATAGGGAGATTGCTAAAATTGTACAGACGGGGAAGTATCACCATCTTGGATAAGGTAATGGGCACCACAACAGAGAGGAGGAGAGACGTCTCAGAAGTTATTTGGGCCCCGGCAGCTGATTCTACCTCAGTGAAATTACCATCTTAGAGGTCCTGGGCATCATGCTATATCCTAATTCCCAAGATGCGAAAGGAGACACTCTCCCATGTGATTGGTCTACCGCCCTAGTCAAGACAAAGCAGATTAGCATCAGGGTGCAGTGAGAAAACAGGCAGGATTTAGACCAATTATCTTCCAGACCAGAAAGAGAGCTGAATGCCTGAAGGGTACAAGCTTTGACCCCGTGATCGCCCACAGCATGTCTGATTTAGACCATGATGTCTTTAGCATAAACAGATACTGCATGAGCCCTATCATCTAATAAGATGCACACAAAAACACTCAACAAACTCATCTTAACAGCCAGTAAGTCATTAGCAATTGCAAAGAGGAAAGGGTGTAGGGGACACATCTGTTGACTGCTCCTTCTAACCTCAATAGAGTTGGGGATCAACTTGCCCATCTGGACCCTGGCAGTAGAGCTTGTGTAGAGCAGCTTGATCATTCATATAATGTGCTACCCAAAGCTGAATTAAACCGAGACTGTGAAAAGATACTCCTAGTTAAGGATATCAAACACCATTCGAGGTTCAAGGAGCAGGAAAGCTGGCTAAGGTCACACTGATGGAGCTAATGTTCAGGGACGGGCTTCTCCTGAACACAAAACCATTCAGATCTATGTGGATCAGGTTGTGAAGTCTCTTTAGCACGTAGCCCGCTAAACTTTCGCTAAGGATTTTGTACTTAGAGTTCAGGATAGCTATCAGTCGGTATAAGGAGGGAGTCAAGAGGTGCAGCCTGGTTTAGGTATTCAGTATATCAGGGCCTCTCAGTAAGTAACGACTGCAATATGCCCTGCTTCATGACAGCAAGACAATTTTGGCACTAAAGCCTCGGCATAGGTCTGCCAGTATTCTAATGAAAATGCATCAGTTTCTGATGACCTGCCAGGAGTTAGCTTGAATTTTGGCAGGAGATAGGGGCATCTACTTCTTCATTCCATTCAGAGTGGCTCTGAGCAATGGCAGCTCCCTGAACACAACCTCTATTGACACATCTTTGCTCTTGGCCTCGCCTTTTTGGAGCAACCCATAGCACTCATAAAGGCTGCATGAATTTCTTGTTCAGAATCCAGGGCAGTTCCTGACACGGTTTGGACTGATTCAATAGGTGTGTGCATATTATCGCAGTTGACGAGCCATGCCAAATGTCTGCTTGCCCTGTCGTACTCTGTGTGAGATCTGGTGGTACAAGCTTTATAACCTAAACAACACAGCCGCTCTGATAGAACGGCTTGTTCTTCACGCACAACCCTAAGGGAGTCCAGGAGAGGGGGTCCCCACTGCCTTAACTTACATTTGAACATGGGAGTCTTCAACTCTGCACTGCTCATTTTCAGGGTTGTTGTGCAACCCAACCCGTAACATGAATGCAATTATCTCATGTGACTACTTTGAATGCCTCCCACTAGGTCTTAGAGGAGGATGCTGTTACCTTGTTCTCCTTCAAATAATCATCGATTGTTTCAAAGAAGCATAAAATTCCATGTTCTCCAACATGGAGCGCTGAAGGTGCCACAAGGGAATAGGAGGATTGACTCAATCCCAAGTCAGGCCCACTAGAGGCACAGTATAAGCTGTGTAGTCTGACTCAAGGTTGCAGAACCTCCACATGTCTGCCATGGACCATTGTGCCAGCCAGTGTCCCAGTGCCTTTGCGTTGTGGAAGGTCTGAGCCTGCAGTAGCAATGAATGCAATCTGTCTAGTGTGGTGTCTAACATGCAATGAATGTTGCCCCCTATGATCCATGGAATATGCACCTTTTTAGCCTGCTATTCAGATAGCCAGTGCATAAATGTGTGTTGTTCTGCGTTGGGAGCATAAATAGCTGTCCTTCATCAAGACAAATAAGCCATCCCTGTCAAACTGTACTGCACCCATTTAAAAAAGGACCCCTGCCATAGCCTCGATTCCCCCCCTGCCCAGAGCAGGCTGAAAAATGAGTAAGGAAGGCTTGGTCCTGCCAATGCATATGAAGCTTGGCCTCTTGTGTCAGAGTTAAGTGGGATTCTTGTAGTAGGGTTATGTTCACCCCCTGTGATTAAGGAGAGAGCAGATTTGGTAGTGCTTACTCACAGTATGCATCCCCCTGATGTTCCACGTGATCATATAAAGACTACCTGGTGGTGAGCTTGGCTCAAGTACCACTGTCATCAAGAAAAAGTGTCACTGCCTCCGTAGTGGTTGAGCAAGTAGCATAAGGACCCACCAATCCCTACCAGTGGTAACCAAAACAGTAGAACAACAATACTAAGGACAGAATGTAAACTGTCAACTGTCCAAGAATACTAGTGATCTACGCAATTGCATTTGGTTGGTTGTTATGCAGCCAGCGACAAGTAAGGGTCTTGCCCAGGACTCCCATGCACCCCGGACATAACTCACACTTAGGGAGGCAGTGCTAGCAAGAAATATTACAGGGCTGCCTAGCAGTGTGCGCAGAGTTGCCCTAAAACGGGAACATGGGGGGATGATTCTAAGCACAGCATTGCCAAGCACTTAGGAAAGGAGTAGAGGAAGCGAGCAAGGGCATTGTGGCATATAAATCAGAAACCTGTAATCATCAAACCAGAGCAGCATGTTATAGCCAATCCAGTGGAGAACCCCTCCATCACAGGAGGTCATTGGCAGCCTGAAGGGTCATTGCTGGGTTGGATCATAAGTCACGGATAGATGACAAATGGAAGAAGCTGTCTTTGCCTGCAAAGGTATCAGCTGAGATGGAAGCCGGGGTCTCTAACAGGTTCCTTGAGGAGGCCACTTTGACTAGAGCTGTGTGTAGGCTTACCAGGACCTGCTCCCACGGATAAGTGATGCCAGAGAGAAAGCCCCACCAGTTTTTAATCTGGATCTTCTGCACTTGTGTTTAGCCTTTTAATGCTCCAGTTAACAGCAGGGCACTAAGTCTGTCATGAGGTGTCTTGCCGCTCAGCACACTCCTAAGCCAATGCATCCTGACCTGTCACAAACTTCACAGGAAAGAGCAAAAACATTTCAGTCCTATCTCTTTAAGCTTTATTGACCCTCCTAAAAGGAATGCCCATTGATGTGGGACAGTAAGCATAAAATCAGGGAGGACTACGTGTTGGAAACTGTATATTTCATGCCAACCATTCTGTCTGGCAGCTTTGAGTATTTATCTCTGTCTTAAAAAGGCATCAGCTTGGTAAGAATCAGCCTTGGAAGGGTCCAATGAGCTCTTTCAATGGAGAAAAAAGTTAGAACGTTTGTGAAGCACCAATGTGGTCTTGATGAAGTTCTTCAGAAATTTGACAATGTCCTACCCCCTGACATGCTACCCACCTTGATGTTGCTGTGTCATGAGCAGCCCTCCACATCTTCCGATGATCAGTCCATGAAGGTCCATCAGATCCTGGAGCAGCTGCTGCATCAAATGTCTGTTCTCATAGCACTCTTTCAGATAATGTGATCTTTTCAGCCATCCATTTTTGTTCGGCCTGCAATAGGCCAAGTATAATGGCAACAGCATCTATTATTGCTGTAGTTGTGACAAAAGCCTCAAGGATATATGTGCAAAATCAAATTACCTCTGACGCAATAAATTAAGCAAACGTGTATCTTCCCATACGATTTTTTAATTAACGTTGGGATATATACGTATATATTTTTTCATTTTTCTTATTCAAAAACACCGGCATAATCAGCAGGAGAGACGCGCAAGTAAAAGAAATACGGGACGCTTTGAGGCCGCAGCGCCACACGGATCGCCACCCCAAGAGACCTGAGGGAGGATTTCGCTTTGCCCAAACCAGAAAACGGACCCTGAAGCATAACAAGGAAACAAGCTCACACCACAGATAAGAAGAATAAGGATTCCATCCGTGCAGCCCACGTGGGCCCACAGAAAGTATTACGGTACACAAGTCCAGTTCTGAACATCCTTCTTCCCTCACAAAGACCTTCACTATAAGAAGTGCCACATAGAAGGTCGAAACGCGTTGGCCCCTTTCGAGAGAGGTTCCCGGGTGCACCGAGTTGAAATCAGGTCCTAAAATTGGACTTAAATCAGTCCCAAATCTAGGGTCTATTCTCGTGTTCTGAGACACCTTTCGGACCTCTCCCCTGGCGAGAAAAGCAGTAAAAGCTTGAGGACAGTAGAATATAGCAATCTGCCCTTGCCCATGTCTAGAAGTTAATAGGACTAGTTTTGGACGTAAAGTTCATTTTTGTATATGTACCTTTGAAGAATTTGTGTTTGTTTGATACACGTTTTGAATGTACAAAGCACTATGGGCTAGATGTAGGTAACTTCTATCTACCGACTCATAAATACCGAATTTTACCGATTCGGTATTTATGAATCAGTAAATATGAAGCAGGGAGATGTAGGTATATTTTAATCTGGAATTACCGAATCTGTAACTTTCGGTATTTACCGAATCAGTAAATACCGAATCCTGCAAGGGTGCAGGGGGTGTCACTTTGACAACCTCTAGCACCCCAAATACAGGCATGTGTGACATGTGGCACACATACATGCCCTAAGGGCATGTCTGTGTGTCACATGGCACAGGTGTGCATGCACAGATGTGCATGCACACCTGAATTCGGTATTTTACCACCCAATTAGATTGGGTGGTAAAATACCGATTCTTAAGGGCCTGTGACACTCTTAGGAGTGTCACCTACATGTGGATTTACCGAATCGGTAAAATTACCGATACGGTATTTTACAGAATCGGTAAATTTACCGATTCTGTAAAATGATGGCCCCTACATGCCAAATCCTAAATACCGGTCGGTAACGGCCGAAATCGGCCGTGACCGACCGGTATTTTCTCTCCTACATCTGGCCCTATATATTTAAGTTGTTTCACTGTATATAATTGTCGGACACACTGTTCCTTGGAAACAAAGAGTTTTTTTCAATGTTTAACTGTATATATTGAGAACATAAGAAAGTTTGGGTCTAGCTTGCCCTATGATGGGTATGATTGTTTTGCAAATTGAATAAGAAAAATGAAAAAATATAAATGTATATATCCCAACGTTAATTAAAAAATCGTATGGGAAGATACACGTTTGCTTAATTTATGGTGTCAGAGGTAATTTGTTTTTGCACATATGTACTTGGATTCCAGCCTCTGACCATTCCTTAACTGAATCAATCCCCTTAGTTAGAAAAGCCTCAAGGATGGCATCCATTTTGTCCACCGCGTATCTGCTAGAGCCTCCACTAACAGTTGAGTGTCTAGCTTAGCTGACTTGAGTTTTTCCTTGGCACCAAAATCCTGTGGTGAACATTAATTATGGGTGTCACCAGCAGTCGAGTGTGAAAGGATGAGAGCGAGACTGCGTTCATAGAGTACGGTCCCGCATATGGGAACAAGTTGTGAGTAGTCGCTGTCAGGCCCACTTGCCACCCATGGCCACATTCAGCAGGAATGTAGCTAGAGGCCAAGAGTGCGAGCATCCAGATCTCGTGGGTGGTACAGGCCATCACAGCAAAGCAGGCTAAGAGTCTCCGGCATTAATAAGGCAGATACACTGGATCCATGTTGAGACTTATCCCCAGCACTGTGCCCTTGCTGCAGTCAACTGGGTGCCCAATCGTAGAGGTATTCCCACTAATGCCTGTATTGGCCAATCCGGGCCTCCCTTGTGACAGCAAAATGGTAAGCAGGGCCCCCAGTCCACTTCTGTTCAGGCACCAGTGTTCATCCAAAGGATCTTCAGCTCCCTGCGGGTGAGTGACTCAGTCTTCAGCGGAGGTTGGAACAATATAGTAGGAAGCGGATTAGTCTCATATCATTCCAACCACAACCCTTTGCTGTGGTGCTCACCCTATTATGAGGCTGGGGCGATAACAGCAGGCTAGTCCATCCAGGTAAGGTAGCAGGCACAAGCTCTCACCCAAGAGCGCGCCAAATTCCAGGACAAGTCAAAATCTGCCACAGAAGGCCTTTGACCACCTGTCACATCAATTCCAGGGCACAGAAGCTGAAACCTCCAGAAGGCAGGTCACGGTAGATGTCAAACCGTCGCAGGCCCAGCAATCCCCAGCGTGATGACATGCCACTGTTGGCGCTCCAGGCCAACAAACCGACATGACTCAGCAGGAACGCCACAGTACTCAAGGCCCACCCTCTACCTGGGCCACATGATCTAGTAGTCACCCTGTGCCACTGAGGCACTTTGCACTCCTGTGAGGTCTTCCACCACTCATGTCTTCTTCCAGGAATTTGCTAGAATTGTGATGGATACAGTCAGAGGAAGGCAGGCTCCAAAAGCACTGGACGGGAACTGTCCTAAATTTCATCCACCATCTTAGCCACCATGACCATTCCCCCGAACAGAGTTCCTGCTATCAAAAGATATTTAAAGGTTTCATCAAGTTGCACAAAAATCTATCTGCTACACCAGTCAGAAAACAGCAGAAAAATAATTCTAACATTACCATGATAATGTTCTAACACTTTGAGAACTTGATTGCCATAGCAAGTAAATATCAATTGGAACACAAGGTACCGGCAAAAGAGACTCAATTACTTTAGCCTGGAGCATGGATCATTGATTCTACATTTCTGAAAAGAACGCATTAAAAGTTAAATCAAAACGTGGTCCCCATAAGGAATATATGGATTGGATTGATGTTTTTCTACAATATCAAACTGAAGGTTCTGTGGAAGTTGAAAACAACACACAAAAAGTTTTACTTGCCACAGAAAGAAAGTTTGCCTACAGAGAAGTTGAACAATGATTTACAAATAGCAATCAATACTAGTAGCAAAGGTGGTGTGATAGTAAGTGACTAAGGGCCAGATGTAGGTGGCCCAATACTGGTCGATAACGGCGAAATTACCGAATTTCGGCCATTACCGACCGGTATTGGGCATTTGGGATGTAGGTGGCCTAAATTGCAAATTCAGTAATTTACCAATTCGGTATTTTAAGGAATCGGTAAATTACTGATTCCTTAAAATACCGAATCTGTAAATTACCGAATTTGCAATGTAGGGAGCACTCAAATGAGTGCTTTTCACATTTTAGGATTCGTTATTTACCACCAACTATAAGTTGGTGGTAAATAAGGAATACATTTGAAAATGCAAATCTGTGCATTTTCAACTGTGCCATGTGGCAGACATACATGCCCTTAGGGCATGTATGTGTGCCACATCTGCACACAAGCACGATTCAGGGGTGCAACAGGGTGTCAAAGTGACACCCTGGCACCCTTGAATGTGTCCCCCATTTTACCGAATCGGTATTTACCGATTCGGTAATTGCCATTCATTCCTATGGGCCTCCACTGATGATGGAAATTTAAGACTGAAATATACTCACACAATCAAGTCAGAAATAAACTGTGCATATTGACAACTGTTGAACATAAAAGATTGAATAATAACATTGATTGACTGCAAAGCAAAACCACTGAATTACATGGTTGAAGTGGTAACCCTTTAAGTTTAAAAAGTTCTCAAACATGTATGAAGCTACTGAAGACATACAGAAACTGCTCAGAAACAGATGTGTTGATGGACAGGTGTACAAAAGTCTTTTCCCAGTCACAAAGCCTGTGATTCCCAAAATAACATGGTTTGCAATACCAAAACAATTTTTTTACAATGTACAAAAACACTTTTACAAGTTAGAAAAGTCTTTCTGATCCCTAAATGGGATATTGCAACCGTCTTTGAATATGCATTTTTCAATATTGGTGAGCAGTACCTCATCTGCATTACAAAATACAAGTCAGGTTGCAAAGGTTGGTGCACGGTTTCTAGCCACCATTTGAGACCACCCCATTGATGAGCACTATATACCTCGGCGTGACAAAGGGAAGCTGAACATATTAATTAAGTACAAGGATGGCCTGAAGAAAGTGCTCCAGGTCACTGATTCCAAAGTGCTAGCAAGAGGAAACCTCTTTAAACTTGAATACAAAACGGTTAACACCCTATAAGGATAGCAGTGAGTTTATTTCCTTTCCACAGAGCAATATTCAGAATAATATTACATAGAACTTGGTAACATTTTCACATTAAATCCAATCTTAAACACTCACCAAGGAGGTTAGCACTCTCGAGAAATAACGTAAGAGCAGTCCTGCAACTCAAAGGCTATCAGAAACATCGCATTGATATTTCCAAATTGTTAAACTGCCAGCCCAGAGTTTGCAGGAGCTGTATCCTAGCATTTGTAAATGTGAGCAGTCAGGAAGAAAAATAATTTGCAAAGAATGATTTTGAGAATTGCAATTTTTACTTTGTGGTCTACATCCTAAAGCCTGCTTGCTATCCCATTTAGTTAGAGAGCACAATATAACAACATTCAGAAGAGGATACAGGAACATGTGAATAAAATGCATAGAAGTAACTAGTTAGATTTTGGCCCATATGAGTGAACCAAGGGCCAGATGTATCAACATTACATTTTGCGAGTCTATAGTAGCGAATTTTACCTATTCGCTATTATAGACTCGCAAAATGCAATGTATATAGGAATCTGCTAATATTTGGCGATTCCTACACATCCCTTATTTGCGACTTGCAAATTTTGAGTCGCAAATAAGGAATGGCTTACTATTCATTTCTGTGGGCCAAGAGGCCCATAGGAATGAATGGAATTGCGTGCAAAATTATTTGCGAGTACCCAATAGGTACTCGCAAATTGTGCATGCAATTTCAAGGGTGCAAGGGTTCCTAAAGGACACCCTGTTGCACCACTGAAATCTGCATGTGTGCACATGTGGCGCACATATATGCCCTAAGGACTTGTATGTATGCCACATGGCACTTAAAAAAATTCTAAAAAGTGCATTTTTCAAGGTAATTGCAATTTACCACCAACTTGAAGTTGGTGGTAATTTGCGATTCCTTATAGCAATATCACAATTTGCGATGGCTACTAGAATAGAATTTAGGGAATCGCTAATTGCAATTCTCTAAATGCTTGCGCAAAATAGGGAATCACAAATTATGTGATTCCTTCCTTTGCGAGTAGGTTTATCTTTCCTACACTGCACACAGCTGAATTGTGATCTCAAGCGTTGCAATTCTGCGAATTTCAGCGTTTGCGATCGTAATTTAGCTTGATACATCTGGCCCTAAATCTTTATCTATTTGCAATCTGGTTGTGAAACAGTAGAAACTTGAGGGGGGAGTGCATAAAACAGTGGGAAAGATAGTCAGAAACCTTAAAGCTGAGACCATATTAGCCAAATGGGCTCAATCTGGAGGAATGGCAAATCTATTTTTGGACAATTTTTATTGATATAGATATAATAGCTATATATTGCCCTACGTGCCCAGAATACTGGAGAAAATAGTTTTGCCTCCAATGTCAAATAATTACTAATTAGCTAATCAGTTTCTAGCTCATTTCTGGTAAGTAATCTGACACAGCTATGCACTGGAACTGGCCAGTTTCCTCAAAGGACACACACTTCACAATGTAAACAAAGGAACCGGCATCTCAACCTGTCAGCTGTGATCTACGCAGTCAACCAGAGTACTTGGCTTGATCGCTTCTCACTAAACCACTTGGGCAGACAATCCAAACTCTGCATGCTTAAAGTAGTTCCATGACAACCGCGACAATCAACTCCTTAAGATCATTCACAGTTCGACTCTTGTGGTGACTTTAAAGAAATTTGCTCGCTGCTGTAATTTTCAATAACTAAATACCTCCTCGCATATGCCTCCTCAGTGACCTCAGTCATTTTTAACATTTGTATGTTGATGATACACAAATTTGCCTTTTACTGGGGATTCCCTTTTCACATTTTCAATATGTTTTGCAAGACATCAATCAATGTAGGGATAGAATAGATTAAACAGATTAAAGCAGAATGGTGTCAATACCAGTGTCATTACAGCAAGCTCTGACATCTCCACAAGTCTCCTGCAGTGACTCATAATTCACCAACTTTATTTGACCTTCACACACAATTACCTGTAGAATGAAAAACCTGGGTGTGATCCAGGATAGCAACCATAATATAACCATATAGATCAATGCCATCAACAAAAGTGGATTCCACACCATACCCCAACTCAAAAAATACCTTTTTAATCCTTCCTACCTCAACAAATTAATTGTTCACTTTCTAAATAACTCCAGACTCATCAGTGCCAGTGACTATTCTTCTCATCTGCCTATAAACTCACTCAACTTCAACTTATACAGAAAATCATGGCCACCTGACCACTGGTTTTAGTACAGATTTTAAATATGTCTCCACTGGCTACCAAGATGGGATTCAATTCAGCATTCTATACTCTAAAGAGTACTCTAAAGAGCCACTCATGTGAAGAGCCCATTCAATTTGCATGGGAACATCCCTCCACACATTCCTAAAAGATACTTTAGATCTGACTTCTTTTCCTTGCTATGTATCCCTCAGCCCACATTTAGCACTAGTAGTGATTGCAGATTTTCTGTAATGGCTTAAAACTTGTGGAACTATCTCCTCCTGAAGCCAGGATTCTTACCTATGTTAATCTACAAACCCTGCTGTTAAGCACTCCTTCTTTTGGTATTTACTATGTTTTCTCCACACTTATTATCATTCAATTACTTCATGTTTCTTTTTCACCCATTTTTTTACAAGTCTGTCTTCTCCTCTAAGGACAAAGATCATCTTATTTGAGATACACGTTACAAATAATGTGATGGAAAAATAATTACATGTCATATATTCTGGAATCTTTGGCAGTCATAGTGGTGCATGGCCATGCTAGCAACCTAGCTGGCTGCCCAGCTAGGAAGCTCCGGCACTGGCTGCCTTTCATTCAGTGACAATTGACAAACATAAAGTGGTGGAGTGGGTAGAGGGGGTGCGAATGGGCGGGGGCAATATTAAAAAAAATTACTTACCTGAAGCTGCTGGCCGCATCGGTGTTCTGCCGCTTCCTGGCCCCAGCAGGTACTGGGGAAGCATCAGACACTCCCTGTGCAATTCCTAAGCTGCTGCCATGCTAGTAACAATAGCATGAGAACAGCCCAGGGATTGGCCTGAGCGGGCTGGTTTAATGCTCGCTTAGGCACAGGCAGTCTGTGGTCTTTTATATGTCTGATTGGCCGGCCTAAGACAGTCGGCCAAACAGACAAGCGCTCTCAGTAGTGTACATTTACCACTCCTCCTCCCATGGCCCAGCCCCGCCCCTCCCTATAAACGCTGGCTCAGCCAGCAACTAAAAAACAATTATAAAATATTGTTTTATTTTTCAGCTGCTGGCTCCAAGTCAGTGGGGCGACACTTCCCTACCATTCCAGAGGAGCCGCCGCTGCGTTCACTGCCAGGTTTCATCATCATCCGACAGCCCCAGACGATCATGGTGGCCAAAAAGGGGACCACAGGCCACAATGGCCTGTCTCTGCCTAGAGGCCCCATGGCTCTGCAGTTCTGATTCATTCTGCAGCACGACTCCGAGGAAGAAGGACCCGTTGTCAAACCCGCAGAGGCGGAAAATCAAGCCCGCTCCGCGAAAAACGAGAAGCATGGACTAGACGTCAAGACAGCCGCTGACGTCAGTGCAGAACCAGTACAGGTCCTGAGGAGAACCCTATTAATCATAAGGGTTCGAAACGCGTCGACCACCTTTCCCACGTATCTGGTCTACATCTTTTGCGTTACAAACAAGTTTGTGTACCACCTTTCTAAGAAGAGTACTCTTATTCAGAAATTGAGTTGAAAAGACTTTAGGAATATCTCTCTAAAAAACGCCAAGGGATTCATCCAACTGATTTATGACCGATACGTGTTTTCATGTATTTTTGCCTTTTTGTATCTAGTTGTTGTTTGCATCGTTTTACTGATTATTGTGTATGCATGTGTTTCGTATGATTGGAAGGCCATGAATGTTGAGAGTGTGTAAATAGTTCTCTACATGTAATTGTTGTTCACTGCACATATATATATACAAAAAAACTGTCGTTTTTTCCATGCACTAAAAAAACAATGTGTTACTTATAACAAAAATATTTTTGAAAGAGGAATAAATTCCCAGTTGCCAAATGATTTTGCAGGTTGTTTATGCTTTATTCTGAACATCCGTTTAGACTTATCCTTGTTTGTAAATAACCTTTCTCAGCAGTGGCGCTTGTGTTGCTTTCTAGTAGAGGCCCCATGGCGGCAGAGGCGGCGGATAAGCCTGAGGCTGAGGCTATTGAGTCTCACTGGGCTGCTCAGCCAGCCTGCCCCATGCCTTGCTGCATACTAGTCGCTGTGGTGGGGAGGCCTGGGGGGCTCTTGTAACTCATTTCATGTGATAAATGTCATTCCTTTGTCAGTCATTAATGTAAAAGCGTTCATATCCTAAAAAATGCAATAAAGTTTGTGTTAAAAAAAGTCAACTATTGTAAAAATTTGCAGTTGCATATAAGAGAGATTATTTTTTTCTAATTCTGAAGTGTGATGGAGACAAAGATTTTGATAGGATCAAAACAAACCAAGACACTTTACTTGTGTGACGAATAGGCACTAAAACCAAATTGCCACTCATTGCTTCTATTTCATATTGGTTTAGCAGTAAAACTGCATGCATGATGCAAATTGAATAGCCATTTCAGAGGGACATTTAAAAATAAAATGTGTACTCTGTACATAGCAGAGCTTTAACACTCTATGCTTTATTCCTATATTTGGGACACTATGTTGCAAAACGCACCACTGGACACATGCTACAACCCTAGCATTCGCCTGCTGAATGGATAGAGATCATGTGCTACACTTGTCCTTTATGTTGTGCGTTGATTTTTCACAAATCCTGTGGCTTAAGTGATGTAACATTGATAGCAGCACCCACACTCTGAAAATTGTTCCATCACCAATGGTTATGCTTCTAGCTTATACTTGCAAAGCCAGTGAAATCTGTCAGGTATAGTATACAATTCACGCTATCATTCATGTTACTCAATCCACCCACTCAGATAATTAAAAATTGTTGTTATCCTTGTCAAATAAGGCAATTAAGAAATAGTTTGTTAAATACCAATGTGCCACTTTTTTGTAGTTCCACTGCAGTCGAGGACCTCTTCAAGGCGGGGTATTATTACCACAGCCTGATATTGATCGATGAAGTGGAAAGAAAACAGTGTCCCAAAAATCTGAATCTGTTTCATTTAAAAGGGTAGAAAGACCATTTGAATTAGAAGTTCATGACAACTGAGTTTTTCTAACTCAATTCTTAGCTTGATGATATTGCATAATGGTGTATTGCGGCACTGATGTATATAACCTTCATTTGTCTCTTTTTCTATTGAACTCTCACTGAGGCTACCATGTACACTTGCTTCAAACTCAAGGAGCTGTGTTTTGTTTTAGAGCCAGGGTGTATAATAAATGTTAGCCCCACACTCAAAGTGTAGCAAGCAAACTGTACCCCTTTGGGGTATTATGTGGCTTGGAAACATGATACACACACTCTATTGAACACCAATGGAAGGTAACTATTTCTTACACTACTTGTTAGTTTCCCTTTCCACCTCCTCAAATGTTATGCATGCTTCTTATTTGGACCCTTCCTTGTAAAAGAGGGAACAAAGCTGCCTCCTTCTTGAAGTGGGATGCCTACTTTACAATCACAAACTGTTGTGAAGAAGATAGTTACTGTAGGCTACAAAAGGTACTGTTCTTCTGTAGGACCCATTTTCCATTTCAAAATACTTAACATAGGCATTCATTTTTATCCACATTGAAGTCTTGAGTACATGTTATTTTCTAGTAATGTTAGAATTGTGTGCACCTCTTTGACCAACGTGGGGCATTCAGTGGTGTCTTCCAGTCTCTTCAGCAATACAAACGCATCTTTAAGAACGATCCGATGATCTTCGACATTCAAGTATCTTTCCTGTAAGAGAGTACAGACCACTTGATAATAGGAAATATTCAAAGGTTTCATCACTATACAGAGCAATGGATCAGGTAGACCAACAGAAGTAAAATGAGCCTAACATAACCAATAATGAGAATGGATCCAACAGTTGGAGAATTTGATGCTCTTACAAATCATTTTCAATTGGAGCATGAGGTACTGGGAAAGGGTGCTCACGTATAAAACAATGGAGAGTAGGATATTGATTCTAACATTTGTGAAAATAGTGGATTAAAACTAAAATCAAAATGTTAAATCAAAAAGGAAGACAATTTGTTTTGATACTTTCTATAATGCCAAATTGAAGGAACTATGAAAGTTGACAAAAAACACCAAAGTTAGATCCAACGTGATAATACAGAAACTGAAAAACAATTAGAAAAAATAGTAAGCAAGATCGATGACAAAGGTAGCAATGTAGTCATATTTAACTATGAGATGTATAACAGAGGTAAGCAGGCAGCTAAGTTACTCAAATTGGATGGAAACAGAGCTACTGCAAGTAGCATTGAATGACTAAGAACTATGATAGCTCATGAACATGATTCCAGTAATGTATGCTTTATATGCATTACTAATAGGCCCATTTCAAATCTTATTTATATTCTAGTAGGATCAGTAATTAGAATTACTAGCCCCGTGTAACGCGCCCGAGACTGTGCTAAAAAGAAATGCTACTTTGGATGCATTGAAGACTATGGCTTTATTTAAATAGAGATCATCTTGTAAGTAGGACTAGGGCTTCCTTTCCGTTTCTTCACTCTGGTCCACTGAAGTCCACTTCCAGATGATTCTGTCTTTCTGTGTTTTTTCTATTAGAGCTTTCACCCCAGGGGACCGAATGGCTCGGGCAGAAACAAATAACAAGTATGGGTAATTATACCTGATTCTCTGTTAGTAGTTTACTGTCTACTTCCTGAAGTTCTTTCTCGCTTTCCTCTAGTTCTCGCTTTCTATTTCTTCCCTTATCTTATTGTATGCCTTTAGGGTTTATTACTCTTGCCTGTTGCCTCAGAACGTAATTCTCTGTTTGCTCAGGTGAAGACAACAAGACCTGGAAACATCTCTTGTTCTCTAGTGTCTTGGCATTCGCTTCTGTTACCTGATAAAGTATGCCTTTTTACTATAAATCTCTCTAGAACTCTCCCTCTCGCTCACATATTCCTACACCTTCTGTAAAAATACAAATACAGAGTAATCATTTTTTACTTTTTTCAATTAGTTTCACAGCTTCCTTTCCTCCCCGTTCCCATTCAATATTTACATCTTCCCTGACTCCTTTGCTCCTAATTTCTTCAGCCAGCCTCATATACCAGATAAAGTATGTAGGTGAGCAACCCAATATACCCTTGCGGGCTCAGGCAATATGTGTTATAAGAGAAAGGGGGCCAGCAAGGGATTTTGTTCAAAAACTATTTATCAGCGTTCATAGGACCTGTTATAAGAATCACGGTTCCTAAAACTATTCTTAATAAATCGCTGTAGTGAATCAATAACTTCAATCAAAGAAGAAGAAAAACAGTAAATACAGTGTTACCACACTAACACAGTAAATAAATGCAAAAAAACAGGATTTTGTTTTGTCTGAAGATTATTATTTGTTTTCAAGACAAACAATATTTATAAAAAGGAGAAAAACATTTTTATAAAATAGGGTACATAAACAGATATTGATTAGATAATCAAGGTATAGGTTGTTTCCTCCTATGATATATCTAAACAGAAGTCCAGACTGCAGATACAAAATAACACAATGATTTCAGCTAAAATCAGAAGAAAATCAAAGATGGAGCAATGGATCACGTGCAGAGTTGGACTAAGTAGTGGACGTTTCGGTCTTTTAAGGAATTTATCATAAGACCATCATCAGGGCAAAGCAATTCTACATACAGTAGATGACCCTTTTTACTTAAGTAGAGATAAATCCTCTCTCTATTCAAAAGAAAATTCCAATGATTTTGATGTTAGAAGGATTTTGATGTTGGAAGGCAAAAGAGATGAATCCTTTTTTGTGCCAGAGTTACTCGAATCTAACGCTGGAGTGATTTCAAGCTGAACCTAATTCGTTTACGGTCCGGCGTGTCTTTGACTGAGACTCCTCTCATTGTCGCTAAAACCTAACGCTGGAGTGATTTCAAGCTGAACCTAATTCGTTTACGGTCCGGCGTGTCTTTGACTGAGACTCCTCTCATTGTCGCTAAAACCTAACGGTCGTCCTTCTACTGATCAGCAATTACTGGACATCTTGTTGAATATTCGAAATCACTCAAGCGCGTGATAGCATAGGGGTAAAAATTACTATTCCCACTCCAAAGGGTGCAACAGTAGGGAAAGCGTTGGATAGCGTAGGGGTAAAAATTACTATTCCCACTCCAAAGGGTGCAACAGTAGGGAAAGCGATGGATAGCGTAGGGGTAAAAATTACTATTCCCACTCCAGAGGGTGCATCAGTAGGGAAAGCGCTGGATAGCGTAGGGGTAAAAATTACTATTCCCACTCCAAAGGGTGCAACAGTAGAGAAAGCATTGGATAGCGTAGGGGTAAAAATTACTATTCCCACTCCAAAGGGTGCAACAGTAGGGAAAGCGTTGGATAGCGTAGGGGTAAAAGTTACTATTCCCACTCCAAAGGGTGCAACAGTAGGGAAAGCGCTGGATAGCGTAGAGGTAAAAATTACTATTCCCACTCCAAAGGGTGCAACAGTAGGGAAAGCGCTGGATAGTGTAGGGGTAAAAATTACTATTCCCACTCCAGAGGGTGCAACAGTAGGGAAAGCGCTGGATAGCGTAGGGGTAAAAATTACTATTCCCACTCCAAAGGGTGCAACAGTAGGGAAAGCGTTGGATAGCGTAGGGGTAAAAATTACTATTCCCACTCCAGAGGGTGCAACAATAGGGAAAGCGCTGGATAGCGTGGGGTAAAATTTACTATTCCCACTCCAAAGGGTGCAACAGTAGGGAAAGCATTGGATAGCGTAGGGGTAAAAATTACTATTCCCACTCCAAAGGGTGCAACAGTAGGGAAAGCGTTGGATAGCGTAGGGGTAAAAATTACTATTCCCACTCCAAAGGGTGCAACAGTAGGGAAAGCGCTGGATAGCGTAGAGGTAAAAATTACTATTCCCACTCCAAAGGGTGCAACAGTAGGGAAAGCGCTGGATAGTGTAGGGGTAAAAATTACTATTCCCACTCCAGAGGGTGCAACAGTAGGGAAAGCGCTGGATAGCGTAAGGGTAAAAACTACTATTCCCACTCCAGAGGGTTCAACAGTAGGGAAAGCGTTGGATAGCGTAGGGGTAAAAATTACTATTCCCACTCCAAAGGGTGCAACAGTAGGGAAAGCGTTGGATAGCGTAGGGGTAAAAATTACTATTCCCACTCCAAAGGATGCTACAGTAGGGAAAGCTTTGGATAGCGTAGGGGTAAAAATTACTATTACCACTCCAGTGAGTACAACAGTAGGGAAAACGCAAGAACTCAAAAAATAAAATAAACCATCTGTCAAATTTAGTTTTACATTTAATGTAGTTTATAAAATTATTTAATATATACATTACAATATATTATTATTAACAAACACCTACACACCTAAAATTAAGTACTCAATTACATTAAATATTTTCTAATTATTTATTGATTTGTATTGTATTTTCAAAATATTTACATAATTAATTATTTTTCAGCTTTCACACCATATACACTTATAAACACCACTACACAAACTAAAAATTATTTACTGGTTTAAAAATAAAAATGTATTTAATTATAATCAATTATTCATTAATTAATTAATTATTCAATTAAAATGTAATTACTTCACTACATTTTCTATGTAAAATTCCAGTACACACACCTAAAATTAATAAAAAAATAACATAATTAATTACCATAATTAATTATCAATTAACAAATTGAAATTAATTAACTAAGAATTATTAAAATATGTATATTAATTTAAAACTTTAATTAATCAATTATTTTATTATATTTAAATTACTTCCCACCCTATCCCCCTATAACCCCATAACCCGCTACGGAACTTTTAACACTAAATTCAACATAAAATACATTATTCACTAATAAAATGCTACAAAATATACTATTTTAACTAACAATACTCATAAAAAACACTAAATTACTTATAATTATTTAAATAACGATATTTTTGTAAACTATGTGTTTGTAAACGATATTTATTACAGCTATATTAATATTATCGATATTTCTTACCTGTCTGTCGATATTCTTGTCAAACTATATTTTTGACATCGATATTTCTTCTTGTAGATATTTCTGCGGCGATATTAAGGTAAGGCGATATTTTCCCGTCGATATTCCCGCTCTATACCTATATAGCCAGCAGCTACCCCCACAGGGTTTCCCAATGCTTGAAGCCAGATAAAGTGCAACAAGGGTCTACAAACTAAAACAACCTGGTCTTTAACTGTTTCCGAAAAGTGGTCACTAAATAACATCTTCTCAAGGTGAGCAGCAGGGATACCCTAGTGAAAGTTTTAGCAAGGGAAAGGGTAATGTTCAAAAGCAAGTATAGAAATGCTCGTCAGAAATTGTCACTGTACATTGCCAAATAATGACACAATTGAAACCCTCTTTGAAAACGTTGGCAAAAGGGGACGCCTTCCTCAAAAAAATTCACCCAGCTGGTTCAGTAAAGAATGCTGTCTCGCAAAAAGTTGCCTACTAGAGCCTACATGGAAGGGTAGCCATGCTGAATTAATTGCCTCTAGGAAGGATTATAAAAACATCCTGACTAAAGCTAAAAGGAGCTGGGAAGCAGAACAGTGGACAGAACTCACTAATACACTTGCAAACAAGAACATGAAGGCTTTCTGGAAGCTAGTGGCAAATGGCACACAGACAAATGACCATCATCTAGAGACGGTAGGGCAGACAGATAATGGGTAGCACACTTTAGGGCACTTAAAAGTGGATGGGGTCAAGAAATGCACCAGGATTAGAATCAGAGGTAGGAAATTGTATTGGAGTAAGTAAATATAGTAACTATTGAAAGGGGAGGGGACACTGTACAGAGAGAGCACACATATTTCACTATGATGGAAACAGAGAAGGCACTCAAACAAATGAAGAAAGAAAAGACCTCTGGGTTAGATGGTATTCCGGATGACTCATTCTTGTCACATACTGAATTATGGGTCCCTTAACCTTAATCTTTAATCTAGCAATGCTATTATGAGGGGACATAGTATTCCATCTACCTGGCTGGGTCTTGCCATAATCCCAATCTTTAAAAATGGAAATAGAGACCTGCCCTCCAACTACAGACACACAAGCTTATTGGATAATAGCCGAAAAACATTTTGCAGGCAAGTCCTGGCAAGGTTAACAATGTGCTTCACCTTGGCTGAGGTCAAAACGGGAATAGAAGGATTATCCAAAAATAAGGCCCCGGGGCCTGATAGGATTCCTCCCAAACTCTTTTGTTATAATTCGGAGGTATGGGCTCAACTCCTAGGGAGGGTCTTAAATGCAGCAGCATCATCAGTTATCCCATTTTCTTGGTCTTCTGCCATCATCGTTCCGGTCTTTAAGAAGGGAGATTGGAATAGCCCACACTGTTACCATACCATATCCCTTACAGACGCTACAGTGAAAGTTCTTGTTTGGGTGCTCCTTAATAGGATGTCAGACTGGATAGATGCCAATCGAATAATCTCGGGGTGCAGTATGGGTTCCGGGTTGGAAAATCCACCACAGGCCAGTGTCTTAACCTTTACATTTTAACTGCTAAATACACTTTAGCTAAACCATGAGTGATGTTCCTGGGTTTTATGGATTTCACTGCGGCTTTTGATCAGGTGAACCCCAATAAGATATGGAAACTGCTAGGGGATTTGGGGGTCGATGTGCCACAGCTATAATTAGATATACCCAGGAGGGGAATACCACCGATAATTTCTATTGTTCTAGAGGGGGCCAGGCAGGGATTTATATTAGTCCCTTTTTCGTTCACATTGTTTTAATGGTCTGGAGGCATCCTTGATGGCCCTACAGGCCGATACCCCTAGGATAGGTGCGAGACCGGTCCCCGTTCTATTGTATGCGGATTATGCAGTTCTTCTCTCGGGTACACAGAGGGGCTTGCAGATCTTACTTGACGGATTCATGTCTTTTATGAACTAAATGGATCTGTCACCGAACCTATCTAAATCATATGTCATGGAAATCGGTAAACAGAGCACCAGACATAATTCTTACAAACTTTCCAGACACAGTTTAGCAAAAGTCCCTCCTTTCTCATATTTGGGCATCTTATTTGACGAGAAACTTAATTTAAAAAACCTACAGGAGGGGAAGCTTGTAGAAATGGCGAGATCAACAGGAGCAATTGCAAACTATGGTCACAGACTGGGTACTTGGGGCCAGATGTAAGCGCCTTAATACCGGTCGTTAACGGCCGATTTCGGCCGTTTCCGACCGGTGTTTGGCTTTTCAGATGTAGGGGGCATCTGATTTACAGAATCGGTAAATTTACCGATTCGGTAAATATACAGAATCAGTAAAATACCGAATCAGTAAATGTATCGATTCTGTAAATCAATATGTAGGTGGCACTTCACAGAGTGCCACAGGCCCTTTAGGAGTCGGTATTTACCACCAAATCCTATTGGGTGGTAAAATACCAAATTCAGGTGTGCATGCACATCTGTGCATGCACACCTGTGCCATGTGACACACAGACATGCCCTTAGGGCATGTATGTGTGCCACATGTCATACAAGCCTGTACTTGGGGTGCTAGAGGGTGTCAAAGTGACAACCCCTGCACCCTTGCAGGATTCGGTATTTCCCGTTTCGGTAAATACCAAATCTGTATTTCCCATTGATTCCTATGGGCTTCAAGGCCCATAGGAATCAATGGGCAATACCGATTCGGTATTTACCGAATCGGTAAATACCAAATCTTACAGATTCGGTAATTGTATTTTAAAAATTACCTACATCTGCCTCCTTCTAATTTACCGATTCATAAATACCGAATCAGTAAAATTCGGTATTTATAAATCGGTAAATTAGATTTACCTACATCTAGCACTTGGTCCCCTGAGATAATTTTAAAACTTCATAACTCTTTCTGTACTTCCAAAGCTCTATTCGGCAGCAAGGTTTGGGTGTACACGTCGGTTAGTAAACTCCAAACTGCTGAAAAGAAATATTTTAGATCTACCTTGAAAGTTTCACCGAGCACTGCCTCATACTCTATACATGAGGAACTAGAGACCAGGTACATTATGGAAATGGTTGCAGTTAAACCCTTGTTATGTTGGGCGAAGATCTGCATTGAACAGACTTATAATTCAGGATTGCCTCTCCCTTGGTCACGCGTTTAAAATACCCTTGTTAAAATACATCAAGGATACCTTCACCGCTTTAGGAAGAGCACATATCTTTTCCAGATAAGACAACATGAAGCCGTGGGATAAGACCGCCATTAAAGAGCTGTTTTTTAAATATGGCAGCTCACGGCGATGCACAGGGAATCAGAAAACCCTTTGATAAAATCTATGCAAGGAATGGAGCCATACTTATCTATTTTAACAAGTGCGCACAATAGATTTTTAATTACTCGTTGTAGATTGAATCAAATTCATCATCTATTGGCTTCCCCTTCTGGCTTCGTTCCACACACATATGATAGAGGTCTCTGTGGCTGCGACTCAGGGTCTCCTCAGGATACCCTTCATTTTATCTTCTTTTGTAAATATTTCTTGCATCCTAGAAGAGTGTTTCTCAAAGGTCCTTAAAAAAACTGAGTTTTAGAAAGGCCTGTGTTGCCCCATTGTTTTTACAACTTTTATCTAATGTTAACACCCTTTTTTGTGTGAGTAATTTTTTATGATCGGCCCTAAGGTTTAGATCCACTAGAGGTGATTAACGGTTACCTCCCTGTTGTGTATTTGCACATGATAATGCTGCTACAAATGTAATGTACCCTTGCTGCTTAACCCTTTGGGTGCTCATGACGGAAAGGTTCCGTCATGAGCACCAGTCCTCCTGTACTCATGACGGAACCATTCAGTCATGAGCACATGGACAGAGAATACCTCTGCTGTAGACAGGAGAGGGATTTCCCATTCTTTTCTTTGCCTGAGGAGGTGGGAAAGAGCTTCCTCAGCCTCCCCAGGCCTACGATCGCGCACATGGTGCGCAATCGTCATTGCAACGAAAACGAAACTGAAACGTCCCCCGAGCACCTAAACAGACAGGAGAGATATTGTTGGAAAGGGGAGAATCTCCCCTTTCCAATGGTACCCTTTCCCAGTAGGCCAAAGAAAGTAAGAAGAGGAGAACCTCAGAAAGAGGGGCAGAAAGAGGAACCACAGCTTTTGCTGCGCACAATGCCACAAATTTGTTCCATCTAAAGGCGTATACTGTTTTAGTAGAGGGACGCCTGGCTGCCAAGATAACATAACAGACTTCAGGAGGAAGTTCAATAGCTGTCAACTGTCGCCGCTCAATCTCCACGCAAGGAGGTGGAGACTGGACAGGTTCGGGTGGAGGACCGTCCCCAGTTGCTGCAACAGAAGATCCTCCCGAAGAGGCAGTCTGACGGAGGATCGATGAGCTCGGGATACCATATTCTTCATGCCCAGTCTGAAGCCACAAGATTGACTTGGGCCCGGTTGCGCTTGATCTTCTTCAGCACTCCGGGCAAAAGTGGTCTAGGCGGAAAGGCGTATAGAAAAACACAATTTCACTTGCGACGAAAAGAGTCACTGAGCAAGTGCCGCCTTGGAAATTCCAAAGCACAGAACTGCTGACATTGAGCGTTCTCTTCGGTGGTGAACAGATCTAACCAAGGCTCTCACAACTGCAGAAAGAGACCTTACACCACATCCGAGTGAAGACGCCATTCGTGATCCATCATACACCTGCGGCTGAGTTCGTCTGCCCTGGCATTCAGAGAACCTGCCATGTGTTGAACCACCAGGGACATGCCCTGATGTTCCAGCCACATCCAAAGGAGAAGAGCCTCCTGACGTAGGGACCACGACCCTACTTCACCCTGTTTGTTGCAGTGCCATATGGCAGTGGTGTTGCCCATGAACACCTGCACTACGTTTCTTCTGATGGAAGGAAAGAATACCTTCAGAGCAAGACAAATCTCCTGCAGCTCCAGAAGGTTGATGTGGAGCTCGGACTCCGCCGGAGACCAGAATCCTCTTATCTCCGCCTCTCCCATGTGGCTGCCCTGCCCATCCCAGGAGTGACACATCTGTCAACACTGTGATCTCTGGTTGTGGAAGGGAGAGCGATCTGCCGTTGATGCAATCGTGGTTCGTTAGCCACCACTGCAATTGGTGTGCAGTGCTCTCTGAGATCGGAACGCTATCTGAAAGATTCCCCTGGCGCTGTGCCCACTGGAACGTCAGGTCCCACTGCAGAGCCCGGATATGCCACCTGGCATGATTCACTAGTAGGATGAAGGAGGCCATGAGGCCCAGCAGCCTCAGGGTCATTCTCACCGAAATCCGGTACAGGGCTGAAACATTGGTATCATAGCCCAAATATCCCAGACTCGCTGCTTGGGAGGATATCACCGAAACTCTTCTGTATCCAGAACTGCTCCGATGAAAAGGAGCATCTGAGAGGGAATCAGGTGTGACTTCGCACGTTGATGGTGAACCCCAGCGAGTGCAGGAGGTCCACCGTAGTCTGCAGGTGGCAGACAACAGCCTAGGGTAAGCCCACCTTCAACAGCAAGCCATCGAGATAGGGGAAGACTGGGACCCCTGATCTGCGCAGATGAGCTGTGACCATCGCCATCACTTTCGTGAACACCCAAGGGGCGCTGGTAAGGCCAAAGAGGAGCACAGTAAACTAAAAATGCTCTTGGCTTACCGTGAACCGTAGGTAATGCCTGTGGGCTGACAGGACGGGGATGTGGAAATAGGCGTCCTGCAAGTCCAAGGCTACCATCCAGTCTGCAGGGTCGAAGGCAGACCGGACCTGAGCTAATGTCAACAATCTGAACTGCTCCTTCTGGAGGAAGCGGTTGACGTCCCGGAGATCCAAGATACGACGCAGGCCTTTGTCCTTTTAGGGTACCATGAAGTAGTGGGAATAACAACCACAACCTACTTCTGGCACTGGGACTCCCTCGATAGTTCCCTTGGCCAAGAGAGCCGTAACACCCTGACGGAGAAGGGCCAAACGATCCTCAGACATGCGAAGGAGTGTTAGTGGCATGGATGGTGGGGTAGTCTCGAAGGGGAGGGAGTAGCCCCTTCGGACTATCTGCAAAACCCACCTGTCCGACGTGGTGTTGTGCCAATGGGGGAGGTGATGGCGAATCCTGCCACACACTGGCAACTGGTGGAAAGGTTTGGAGGCAGATGCAGGGGGGTTAGTGGACAGACCCCCGGACCCACACCGCTGGGTCCCACGTCCCCGGATGCGCAGAGGCTGGGTGGGTTGTGCGGCCCTCTGGATCTGGGCAGGACATTACGGGACACCCCTTCCGTGGCCACGAAAGAGGCGAAAGGCAGACTGCGTAGGGTGAGAAGTTGCTGCAAGACCCAAGGACCTGCCCGTAGCCCTAGAGTCCTTAAGCCGCTCAAGCGCATTGTCTTGTTTGTCGCCAAACAGGCGACGGCCATTAAAGGACATATCCAAAAGGGTAGATTTGACATCCCCAGAGAAGCCAGAGGTTCTCAGCCAGGCATAGCGTCTCAGGGCTACCAACGCGAAAATCATCCTACCCAACGAGTCTGCAGTGTCCAGCCCACACCAGATGGTGAACTTTGCTACTTCTTGACTCTCTGCAACAGCGCAGGTGAGCATGGCCCAGGCCTCCTCCGGGCACTGTGGCAGCACTTGCGCAACCGTGACCCACACAGAATGTGTGTAACGGCACAAGAGACATGCAGTGTTCACCAACCGCAGTCCTAAGCTGGCGGAAGAAAACATCTTCTTCCCAAAATGGTCCAGCTTCTTGGATTGTCTATCTTAAGGAGCTGTAGGGAAATGGTTTCCTTTTGAAGATGAGGCTTGGACCACCAAGCTCTCGGAAAAGGGTGTTGGTAGAGGAAAAGTGGGTCGCCCCGTGCCAGGAGGTGGTGTCGGGCAACCATCTTATCCACAGGAGCCCCTGTGCTGGGTTTGGACCAGGAACCCAAAAAGACATCAGTGAGGGCCTCATTGAACGACAACAAGGGCTCTGAAGAGGCTGCTGCCAGCTGAAGCACCTCAGTCAGGAGGTTAGTCCTGACCGCCACTGTAGGAAGCTCGACGCCCAAGGCCTCAGCCTCCTTACGCAACACCACAGTGTAGGAAGCTCCCTCTTAAGTAGCCACGGTAGGGGGGGGAAGCATATCAAGGTCTGGGGAAGTATCTAGGACACTGGTATCACCCAACTCCTCTCTCCAATCCAGCTCTTCAAGCTGGTCTGCCAAAGGATCAACAGAGCCCTCTCAGTCCTCTTCACCCTCCTCTGGCCGCACTCCGCCGCCGGTTACCGGTCCAGCTCCGTGTCCAAATCGAGGGGGAGGTCGGAGTCAATGCTGGCTGGGGACATAACTGAGGAATCGGGGGAGGTGTTATGAGGTCGACCGGCACCAATCCGAATCCAAGCCTGGATCCCTGCAGTGCCGAGGCTGGAGCCACCAGCATCGAAGGCCTAGAGCCCCCAGCTGAGTCTGTGTGGCCCAAAGGCACGCCGGCAGAGTCGGGCTGCCCAAAGATGGAGTGGAGGGGTTCGTAAAATGCACGAAGCTGGGCAGGGGACGCTCTGGCTCCCGGGAAAGGAGGGAAGCTCGGAGCCGTCCCAGAAGGCTCTATGCCTTCTGGGACTTCTTGTGCCTCGACTTACCCGATGATGAGACTTCGAAGAGGAATGAAGGTGGTGAATCCATGGACGGTGCCGCATCCTCGCTCTTAACCGGGACCTCAAGCGGCGCAGAGCTGACTGCCGGGACACAGAAGCTTTCGAGACCGCTCCCGCAAAGACCTGGGGTTCACGGAGCACAACTTTGGGTCGTGGTCGCGCTCCAGGCACCAGAGTCACACGAGGTGCGGGTCCGGGACCGACATCAACTTGTGACAGGAGTCACAAGCCTTGAAGCCGGTCCGACGATGGGACATCCCTATGTGCACCAGCAGTCGAACTACTCGAAAAAGATGTCAACAAAAATCGATAAAGTGTTAGCCAAAAAGTGACTAAAGGTACCGCTTTCTCCGGATCTGCACAGCGTGCAGGTGTTAACGGCTGCTGTGAGGGAGAACAGCCAAATCATAGTGTCACAGCAGGACATCAGCAGCCGCCGCCGCCGCCACCGCCAGCTGCAGACCCGGCTGTCAGCATACACCAGGTCAAACCATCTGATCGGTAATGCTACGGCCCAACACTCACGCAGTTCCCTGGTAATGCAACTCCAGATGGTGCAATGCTGCCAGGATGTTGCTAGGGCGTTGGAGCAGGTCACAACCAATGTCCAAAACCAGCAGGTGTGTGGCCATGCCCATGCAAGGGTGGGGGGTGAGGATGCCAGTGAGGGCACATCCAGTCTAAGCAGCCTGTCCCTCCCGGTGGTACAAGAACGACGGTGCAGCACCAGGCTCAGTGCTGCATCACGGCCCAATACCAGCGAGGTGGATGTGAAGAGGCGACAGGGCACGTCCGGCTGAAGGCGCTAAGGATTGTATGAACATTAGCAACAGTGCCATGCTGCAGTACAAAGCAGGCCTGCTTCGCAATCATGGGGCTGTATGTTGTAATATAGTTTTCATGTTTTCTGTTCAAAAAAAGTTAAGGGAATATCCTGTTAACATGATTATAAGAATTTATTTCAAAAGCAAATCCGACTCATGTCATTATTTCATTTGCCATGCATGAGTGCAGTGTTGTGTGAGGGGAATGGGGGCACTAGAAATAATTCAGTGTGATGTAGTTGCGGCGCCTGTGTCCCTCAGGAGGATTCTCCCCGCGTGCATGAAGTTGTCCTCCTCCGACTCACTGCCAGAGATCTCCACAGGTATCCTCCGCTTGATAGCAATATTGTGCAGTAAGGCACACACGGCCATGATGCTGCAGCAGACCTCAGGCTGGTATTTGAGTGCCACACCAGTCTTATGTAGGATGCGGAATCGGCTCTTTAACATCCCAAATGTCCGTTCAATTACATTCCTGGTGCGAATGTGCGCAGCATTGTAATGCCGTTCCTGTGGTGAGGCAGGGTTGAGGTATGGGGTGAGGAGATACTCACAGAGGCCATAGGCGCTGTCACCTGAAGGAAAGGAGCAGAGGGTCAGTGCCTGTCATGGGCAGCTACATGGGCTTGACGTACTATTTGTGGACATGTGTACTTACCTAGGAGGTGTCCTTCACCAAAGTCACCCCTGGCCAAACGTGTGTGCATGCCGCTGTGCCTGAATATGAAGGAATCATGCGGGAAAACTGCTAGGGCACAGCGGTTAAAGAGACGATTCCAGTCTAGGACCACTAAAGCCATATAGGGACTACACCGCTCCCAATCCGATCCTGGTTCTGGAGAAGTAATGTGGCTGGCAGAAGAACAAAAACGTGAGTATCAATAGGGACTGCATGTGATACAAGCGAATGAAGTTGGCGGTGAAGTGCATGTTGGGAATTGTAGTAAGCATAGACTACAAGGGATAAAGTGGACAATAATTGAGGATAAATATTGTGTGGCTCTGAATGTGAGATTTGTTGGAGTTATAGTTATTGGGGTTTTGATGATTTTTTAAAAACTTTGACAAAAGAGGTACCTCAAGTTCAAAAGTGAATAAGTAAACTTGTCTGCTAGGAAGGGTGTACTGTGAGACCTATCAGATACACAGAATTAGAAAACATAACATTTTTGTGTGAGCGTGTTAACAGAGTTCAGTGGTGATTTATTCCTAAGTGTACAGGGAGTAGACACGCTGAGTAGTGACTTTCATAGTTTGATAGTGCATTTTAGCCCAAGAGTAGGTAGAATTCTTGTCTTTGTAAGAAAACTGTTGGGTAGTTGGAGCAGGCAAATGGATAAAATATTAGAAAGAGACTTCGGAGCGATTGGAGTGTTGCATCCGCACGGTACCATGCAACAATTGGCTGGTGGATGGTGAAACAGCACTGTGCTAAGGTGACCTTTGACAGAGACGCGCTTGGATTGGTGGACAGACTAGGGTGGTTGTTATGTGGGAAGAGTGAAAGTTTGAACAAGGACTGATTGCAATTGGTTATAATCGGAAATCCATTATCAAAAGGAGAGAAGGATGCAAATAAGGGCGAAAGGTTTTCTCCTGAAGGTCCCCCAGCTAGGTAAATGGCAGCAAAGAAAGGGGTGCACATGTGCATGTGGCTTAACCAATGGCAAGAATATAGATCCAAAGATGGGACGCTAGGATTACTCCTAAGTGGAACTTTCCACATAAACCTTAAGGAGAAGAATGCATGACTTAAAACCACAACCTCCTAGACCCACAACATTTGAGGCATTAAACCTTTGGGAACAGATGGCGGGTGAAATAAAGAGGAAGACATTTGAATTTAAGATTCATAGTAAGGCTCATTCATGGAAAAGGGAGCAAGACGAGGAAAGGCAGAGAAAATGGAGGGAGGAGACCATTGAAACAGTAGGAGCATATCCTTATTTAGAAAAGAAAGAAAAGGAAAAGGAAAAACATGAGAAAGAACCAGATACAGAAAGCAAGGACTCCTCAGTGTTCGACCACCTCTGCACAATGTCACAGCAGTGGATAAGCCAAGTGCTACCACACTAGTGCTGCTTGAAAACGCACCAACTGCAAGATTCTCAGTGGAACCCAGTGCAACCCCAAATTATAGAGACTCTTGTTCCGTCCTCTACTCAAACACCTAAATTAGTCACAATAAGTACCATACTTTTGCTGAGCATCATTCCTGCTTCCATAATCGAGACCTCTGGTTCAGAGTCAACTGGTCCCTGGTTTACGGCAAGATTTGCCACAAGCATGGGAAACATGGCAATAGTTCGATACCAAGGGGGAAACGTGGTTAACGGAGAAAATATGGGTCAGACAACCAGCACAGACCTGTAAGTTGACTCACCAGGTGTTAGACAAACCACTCTGAGGATAAATCCGTCCAAGTAAAACACGCAATTTGAGGAACTAGTGAAAGGAAATGTGGGAATGGATTACTTAAGGTATTACAGAGACAATTAGTTGCTTCATATTTGGAATTAACACCTTGGCTGCTGTGACTTTTCCCCTCCTGTGCTAACATACTATGAACACCATTGTTCATGCACATAAGCACAGCTCCACTGTGCCTCATGACGAGCTGAGCTCGCCATGAGCATCGAAGGGGTTAAGTAGTGATAGTGTCAAAAGAGGAACATGCGAAGATGGAGAAGGTGGCAGATAAATGTGGTGTTGACATAACACAATGAAAGAAGGATGGATATGACTGAAAAGGAATTACTGATGCTGAAGTTGAGAGGCTTGCAAACACATGTAAAAGTACTAATTGAAAGCATTGGAAAATGGAGGGACATCGAGAAGCTCAAGGAATTATGGTTCAAAACAAGAGGGTTAAGTTGATGCACAGGGGAAAAGAGGTTGACACCGCCACCTTCCCGGAGAGCTGGAAGCATGCCGAACTCAGCGCCCTACTCAAGAAACCTACAGCGGACCCCACCGAACTCAAGAATTACCGCCCCATCTCGCTCCTCCCGTTTCCAGCCAAAGTCATCGAGAAGACCGTCAACAAGCAGCTGGCCGCCTTCCTCGAGACGAATGGATCCCTCGACCCCTCACAGTCTGGCTTCCGAGCCAACAACAGCACCGAGACCGCCCTCATCGCTGCCACCGATGACATCCGAGCCCTGATGGACAACGGAGAAACAGCGGCCCTCATCGTCCTAGACCTCTCCGCGGCATTCGACACTGTCTGCCACCGCACCCTAGTGCAGCGCCTCAGCAACGTCGGAATCCAGGAGAGGGCACTGGAGTGGATCATCTCCTTCCTCGACGGAAGAACACAGAGAGTCCGACTACCACCGTACAAGTCAGAGGCCACCGAAGTCATCTGCGGCGTCCCTCAAGGATCCTCGCTGAGCCCCACCCTCTTCAACGTCTACATGAGCCCCCTCGCGGCCATCGCACGCCAGCACAACCTCAACATCATATCCTACGCTGACGACACCCAGCTGATCCTCTCCCTGACCAACGACCCCGCCGCCGCCAGAGCCGACCTTCACGAAGGGATGAAAGAAGTAGCCGAGTGGATGACGACCAGCCGCCTGAAACTGAACTCAGACAAGACGGAAGTCCTCATCCTGGGCTCCTCGCCCTCCGCCTGGGACGACTCCTGGTGGCCCCCCGCCCTGGGCACCGCACCCAAACCGACAGACCACGCACGGAACCTGGGCGTCATCCTGGACTCCTCCCTCTCCATGACCAGACAAGTCAACGCCGTCTCCTCGTCGTGCTTCAACATCCTGCGCATGCTACGGAAGATCTTCCGGTGGATCCCCACCGAGACCAGGAAGACGGTCACCCAGGCCCTCGTCACCAGCCGACTGGACTACGGCAACGCCCTCTACGCCGGAACCACCGCCAAGCTCCAGAAGAGACTCCAGCGGATCCAGAACACCTCAGCCAGACTCATCCTCGACATCCCACGACACAGCCACATCTCCGGACATCTGAGAGACCTGCATTGGCTCCCCGTCAACAAAAGAATCACCTTCCGTCTCCTCACCCACGCACACAAAGCCCTACACGATCAAGGCCCGAGCTACCTCAACAACCGCATCAACTTCTACGCTCCCAAACGCCATCTCCGATCAGCCAGTCACGCCCTCGCCGCCGTTCCCCGCATCCGAAGAACGACAACAGGAGGAAGGTCCTTCTCCTACCTGGCCGCCAAGACCTGGAACTCCCTCCCGACCGACCTGCGCCTGACCCAAGACCACCTCTCCTTCAGGAAGAAGCTCAAGACCTGGCTGTTCGAGCAGTAGCAGCACCCCCCCCCCCCCCCCCCTCCCCCCAAGCACCTTGAGACCCTCCGGGTAAGTAGTGCGCTCTACAAATGTCTTTGATTGATTGATTGATTGAGAAGTAACTGTTGAGTAAAAAATAAAGGCTTTTCCTTCACAAGAGGTAACAGGAGGGCCGTATGTACACATCACGTGGTCTCAATCTGATCTTTTCCATTTTCCCAATTCCCTTCCAAAGCTTAGAGAGAATCCGGATAAGTGGTACACCCAGATGGAGCAAATTGTGACCATCAATAAGTTACTGTGGGAAGTTAGATGTTGTTTTAGAGATAGTGATCCCAAAAAACTGTAGGCAGGATGTAAAAGAACTGTTGAATGACCCACACAGAAACCACCATGGGTGCCAGGAACCAATGCCCTTTCACCTATAGTTAAGACCAAGTACGAGAAAGTCATAAGACACCTAAAGACTGAGGTTTCTCAAAGGGAATTAATTGGTCGAAGATGTATTGAACATCTCAGGAACGATGAACTATTATTTTTAGAGATTAATGCAGGTGTATAGGGACAGAGTGGGATGAATGATCCCTAAAGCGAAAACATGGGAGCATTTCTTGCCTCTTTTGTAAATGGATAGAGGCAAGAAATCAGCAACCAAATTATTCAGGCCATCCTCTGTTGGCAAATCAATTGGCGAGATGCTACAGTATGCAAATTATTGCAGCGAGACTTTAGAGGCAAAACAAAAGGGAGTGAAGGAGAAGTTCATGATTGCCCAAACCCAGTTAGCCCAGAATGCAGGGACAAAGTGATTGAAGCTCCCATCTCAAGTGTATGAAGTAGATCCTCATTTCGGAATATTAATGCAAGGAGTTTCCCCAAACTACAGCAGGAATATACCTTGAATATGGAGAGATCGGGGGAAATGTGAGCGGGACTAATGTAAGTGCCCTGAAAAAGGTTACTCAGTGTCACATTTGTAACAGGTTACGGCATTGGAAAAGGGAGTGTAGGTACAATCTAAATCGACTTGTGACAGAATCCCAAGGGTTGCATTTGACGGACCAGGGAGTGTTCCCCCAGTACCAAAACAACCTATGGCAGTTCAGAAAGCTCCAAAGTCTGAAGCATTGCCAAACAGGTTCAATCCAATGCAGATGCAAGGAGGTAGCCCACCCCAGAAACAAATCACAGGTTCCCTTAAAATCTGAAGATGATGCTGCTCAGTTCCCATGATGTTCGAAACTTCCACAGTTCAGGATTAATGACAATGCTGCAGGGAGAGTGGGGGGGGGGGGGGAGTGTGTGCTTTGCACAGATTTAGAAGTGGACCATATGTGGACAGAGAGGTAAATGCCAAAGAAGGTTACCATGGTGAAGTGTGCTGCACGTAAGGGTGGCAATGAATTTGTCACCAGAGGCAACAGCTATGCGGACAAAGTTGCACGATACTTCGCTCTTGAGTCCAGTCCCTTTCACCTAGATGAACCATGTAAAACAGAGGGAGAGACGGAAACACATTTGGTATACAATACCGTACACACATTCATTGAGTTAAGGGAATTACAACACAGCACCTCAGAAATAGAAAAGGCTAAATGAGAAAGGATGGGATGTGCAAATGATGTCAGTTATATTTGGGATTTAAATGAAGTAAAGTCAGTTCTCCCAAATTCCCGCCTACCAGCAATGGTGAAACACATTCATGATCTAACTCATGTGGGAAGGGACGGAATGGGGTCTACCTTCTGTTCTCATTTGTCTAATACTCGGTTCAGAATGATGGCAGAGGACTTGTGTTTCAATTGTATGATCTGTCAAAAGCAAATGTGGACAAGAGAGTTGATGTGACTATGAGTCGCGTTAGAAAATGTGATTGACTTTGTGGAAATTACACGATGCAAGAAGCTGAGGTACATCTTTGTCATTGTGTAATTGTTTTAACGATAGGTGGAGGCTTATCTCACCTGGAGATGTGACAGACTTAACAACTGCCAAACTATTGTTGCGGGAATTAATACCTTGATTTGGGATCTAGGGATTGACCAAAGGTTTCTCTGCAGATGTAGCACCAGGAATTGTAGGGAGACTGAGTGGGACTATCAAGGACAAATTAGATAGAAATTGTATCTCTACTGTGCTTAAATGGAACCTGGCATACTTTCTTTAGAGCTCATGAGTATCCAAAGTACCACATGCAAAAGAACTAGATTATCGCCACATGAAGTGTTGATGGGAAAAGCTATGTGCATACCCTCTGTCCCAGCAGCGCCCCTTGTGAATATCACAGATTGCATGGCTCTTGAGTAATACAAAGGATTGTCTAATGTGGTGCGCTCTGTCATTGTCAGGTCGGTATTGCTAATCCATCAGTTTGCGAATCCTCAGGGAATCACTTAAACCCTGGTGTCTGGATCCACATCAAGTAACACATACGCAAGTACTTCCTGGAACAGCGTTGGCATGGACCCTACCAGTTGATCGTGGTTACAAGCACGGCTGTCAAGTGTGCTGGCCTGCAGAATTGGATGCATGCCTCACACACCAAGTGAGCAAGGTAAGAAGGGGAAGAAGCAGAGCTAACATATGCCAATTCCTCGTGGTGCCCCAGGTTAGAGGAGACTGAGGCTCAAAGGGGGAAAAGAAGGAATAGATTAGAGAACTATCATTTTCATCAGCTGAACAGCCTGCAGAACCAGAGAATGACTGGGTTGAAGACATTCTAGCAACTACTGCAATATCAACAACTGGATTGAGGATACACCTTCAGCTGGACAGTGAGAATTCGTGGAAGACCGAGACTCATCTACAGCAATACCTTTCTCAAGGAGCGGAAGCCGAAACTGAGTGGGAAGACTTCACCTCTGGGAGTGAATCGCCCCGATCTTAGCCAGCAATTTTGAGCACTTCGAAGGAAGGTTGGCCAGGGACTACTACTTCTAGAAAGCAACTGTTGACACTTAAGACAGGACCAGATGCACTTTGGAAAGATAGTGAGTTAGAAGAACAGGAACTATTAGACCAGATTGACATTCCCAACCTTGACTTGGAACTGGCCAATACAGAGCGATCTAAGAGGGAAAGAAAGTTGAATTGAAAGTACTCAGGACTAGACTGGACATACTCTGCCAAAACCAAGTTTGAAATAGATGAATGCTTGACTGACTCGGACGAGCCACCTTGACACTAAAGACTTATGGTGATGAAGATCCTGTAATCCAACAATTTACAAAAATAAAGTCAAAATAGCAGGGGCAACGGTTAGAGGATAATAGCTTCTTAAGGCCTCCAGCTGACGGAGAATAAAAATCCTATAAGATTTCGAGATCGGGTAGAGACAATAGAGTAGCAGTTAAGAAGACTAACTCCTTATCAAAGTCTCCTTGATCTGATTTAAGTGGAACATAGTGCAGTCACACTGCAAAATTATGATTGTGAGTTTAGAAGTTGCCATTTCTGTTTCTATGTTAGGTTGGCTGTTGAATGTTTACTTGCTGGGAGGAAATAATTACCATGATCTAGATAATAGTACCTGCACCCCTATAACAAGCCCTGTTAGCCTGAGAGTAAGGTTTTATATCTGCCACAGCATGAGAGTGCATGTAGCTATACCATGTATTATCTGATGTTGTCTTGAGGAATGCTTTGTGTGTTCTTATCTTCCTGCGTCAGCAGCTGAAGGAGCAGCTTACTTTCACCTACCTCTATCCTACTCTTTCTCTTGCTCTGTCTTCTTGAATCATAATTAAATGTTTTATTCTGATTTTGATGATTCGTTAACAAATGTACCTATTGTCAATGCAGAACATCTGCATCTATGTGATACTAATAAGATTTCTAGTCCTCACAAAAGGCCACAATCAAGGGATGAGTATAAGATAAAATTATTTACCCCGGTGACTAACATGAGCACTATTAATTATAGCTTGCATGATGTAAACTGAAAAAATAACCTAGACAAAGAGGATCTTTGTAAATTAATTGAACGAAAGCATAAGAATAGATGGGGAAAGAGGACAATATTGGGAAAGGTAAGGAGATCTTAAAGGAACCACCCCCTAGATTAAGCATTGAAATCACCAAGAAAGGAGCATTAGGCATGATGCAACAGCTAGAAGACAGTTGAGAGACTGGGATTTAGAGACTGTGCACAGAATTATTAAGTGAAGTGAAAAACTCTCTCTAATCTACAAGTCAGTATGAACTCTTGCATGCAGCGCGAATTTTCGCGCTGTGCGGGGATTTAGATAAGTGGGCGGGATTCAGACGGCCGGGGGCTGTCCTGCGCACACGCCCACCGTGACACGTGACGGCTCCCGGCCGTCATGAGCATGCAAGGGGTTAAGGGCATTTATTATGCGTGTGGTAAATCGCCATATTTCCAGGTACTGCACAAATGGGTAGGAAGCGGTTATGCTGCATTAGTTTTCCCTTTGATTTATTATACTAATGAGGCAGATTTTCCTCTTGAAAAATATATGAGGTGAAGTACATGACGTTTTAAGCAGATTCTTAGCCGTATCTTCGGAGCACCCCTTTACCCCCTATAGGAGTAGCACTAAATGATGTCAAGATTAGAAAATTTATCGACTTGCAACTGATACCATGGGTTTAGTGACAGTGATTAATAAAGTGCTGCTTTTAACGAGAGCTATGATTATGCAAAATTGCTTTGTGTTGGATTTACTCCTTGTGAAGGAATGCAGAGTTTGCAAAGTCACTCATGCTGGAGAATGATGTGCTTACTTTCTTCACATAGCTAAGAAGTTTGGCAGCTAATTGACAGACATTACACATAATGCATGAATTAAATGAACTGGAAGAATCAGGTGCCTTGGAAGGGTTTTGGTCATTCTTTGGATCTATTGGTAATTATTTGCCTCAATAGTAGAGTGGCTAGGTAGTGTAGGAAGAGGAATTTTAAAATTGCTACTAACGCCACTTTTAGTCATATTCATAGGAACTGTATGTGTGCTCATCTTCTTGAGATTCTGTAAAGGAATTTCTTCACAAAAGGGAGTGATTTGTGGATACAAGTAGCTGTCAGAAACAAGAGGAAGAGCACGGAAGAGACTCACTGTCATGGTTGAAGAAGTGCAAAGTGAGCTTTATGACACCCTGAAGGATCTAGGAGAGACTTGGCAGAAGAATCCAGACGGGATGAATGATGTACTGTAATAAAGAATTTGAGTGATGATTATAATCATCACAGGGGAAGTTGTGATCATTGACTTTTATGTCAATAAAAAAAGCATTGCGATTCAAGCTTGAGCTAACATTAGCCTGTCTTCTATCATGCCACAACATCACCATATATTACACGAAAACTTGTTGATTTTGGTTCAGAATAAACTCATCTAATTTTACTTGAATCAGCACAAAGTGCTCTCAGAGAAATTTCCTCATTGTACTGAATCAAGGACGGGTCTTACTGTCCCAGACTATGTAAAACAATATATCAGCTAAACTGTACAGCCAAGACTGTGAGAATGGTTGAATCCCATGGTACTAATATGTTGACAGAATCTTCAAATTTATTCTGTAGTAAAATGTTTCTTCTAGGTTTCCTATTGGTCCAACCCCTGAGAATCATGTAGCCCCACAGAATGTATGAACATTTTTGTCTAAAACCTTATATAAGATTGTGGATTTCGCTAGCAAGATAGACCCACTACTCCCCACCTTAGAAGGCACACCTATGCCAGATTTCACTTAGAACGCCAGTGAGATCTTGATACTTTGACATATATGCATTGCTGCTAATTTGATCATGGCCATTTTCCGTAAGTAGCCTATTAATTCTTATATAAAGCATTGTAATCAGAATCTTTTTCTGTCATTCCTATAATAATGTTTCAGCATCACTGTATGAGTACTCCTAATTAAAAAGACGGTTCCAGTTGGGGAGCACCAAAGTCCATATAGGGATTAAACCATTCCCGGTTCTAGATGTTAGTGCACCTCATAAAACATAAGCTCAGTTCTGAAGAAAACTCTTATGAATCTGAATAATCAATATTAGCAATAATTATCAACAATAAATATTCAATATTTTAGAAGGGTAGGAAATATTCAATTAGCCTGATGAAGCCTTGGAGGAACAAGCACCTCTACTAAGCCCAAGGTCCAGCCACGTAGCATGCGTACATTGTAGGGAGCCAGGTTTTGTGAGAGACACCTACCTTGAACTCATCCTTAACTACTACTTGTGGTCGGGACCTCATAGGCGTATAAGTGGCCTGTGATGCCTGCTGAGCACCTTGATGAAGCATTCTCAGCTTCTTTCTGGCAGACAAAAGTTTCATCCTTCTTCTTCTCTTCGCTCTGTCCCACTCCCACTCATCCTCATGGTTTACTCGGGGACGTTTCTTGCGAACAAGGACAATATGATTCTGCAAAAAAAAGAGATGGAGGAGGGAACTTTGAGAGAAATTGTGGACTGCCAAATCATTCAGCCTCCTCCCTTAACACATTTCAAAAGAGAGGGGGAGATAAGAGGAATTTCTTAGAGCGGCTTATCCTCCTGTTTACTTATGTCTTCACAAAACAAAAGAGCCAGTCCATACTTTTTATGGTAACCCTCCATGGGATAAGGAGAAAACCTCTGGTTTTCTAATATAAAAGTGTCCCACCAGAGTTGCCCCTTGGTGGCATGCATCATCATAGGGTTCATCCCGTACCGCTGCGGAACGGGCGTGCTGCGAGCTACAGATCGCGCTGGAACACTGAGTGGTATAATCTAAATGACGAGAGAAAAATAGGCGTGGGAGCGGTTTTGGTTGGAGGTTAAAATACCTGCCTGGCAGGTTAATAATACTTTTTAATACAGTCTCTTGGTGGTATGGTTATAAAAGGGGGAGGGAGCTAGAAATTATAGGTGATAATGTATCTGCCCTTCTAGTGGTCTACATGTTTCAAGCCAATCCCCGGCCTCTGTGTGTTTTGTCCTTAGGTGATTGGCTGAGGGGGCGCTTTGAAGTTAGCATGACTAAAGGCTCACCTTCACCACTGGAGGATCCATGAAGCAATATCTTTGCCTAATTAGTATTATCAAGCAGTGACACCAAGTAGGTGCAATTACTTTCTTATCATTAGCATGCAGAGTGCATGCGGTCATTTTGTGCCAGCACAATTGTAAAGTGGAATTGGGGAGTTAGATCCTAGGTTCTGAAGAAAAGCCATAGGGATTGGCTTGAAACATTTAGAGCACTAGAAGGACAGGTACATTATAACCTATACTTTCTAACTCTCTCGCCTTTTTTAACCATACCACCAAGAGGACGTATTAAAAAGTATCATTGACCTACCAGGCAAGTATTTGAAACCTCCTCTCAAAACCGCTCCCATTCCTATTTGTCTCTTATCATTTAGAGTATCCTACTCCATGCTCCAGCATAATCCATAGGTCGCAGCATGCCAGATCAGTTTACAGCAGTAATTTGGGTGCTGTATGTTGGATTTACAGATTTACAGGTTATTACGACTTGGATCTTGTTTTACATCCATACACAGTAAGTATAGCATAAGTTCCAGAGACTGAGTATTTTCTAATGTGGTATATTGTGTGGGTTTAAACAAATCTTACTTTGTGTCCAGTGCATGGTGGGTGAGGAGTGATGAAACGTTTTAACATGCTCTATATTTTCCAGTGTGTGATGGTTTGCTTTTCAGTTCTGAAGTATGTGCTCCAAGTTGTTCTTCAAAATTGGATTCCATCAATGTATAAAAATTACACATACATTGTATATATTACTTTACATTGAGTACTGTGTTATTTTGTGAATCATATCCTTAATGCTTGTTTATCCCCATCGTAGAACCAGCAGTCCCCTTCCATCCCGGATGTTCTATTCTCTTGTCATTACCTCTGTGCAGTGCTGCACTGCCTTTATCTAAGTTTGTGCAATGTGTATACTCAATCAATCATTATTTAGGCCGCTAGGGCCGTAAAAGCACATATGGTAAAAATAATACAGTATAAATAATGTATACCAGCATCTTTTGAGATATCTATAATTGGATAGCACTTTTTAGATAAATGTACATTACTATCTGAGAACTTAGATTAGGAAAGACAACTTTTCTAAATATCCTCGGGCAAAAGGGTGTGCAATATACATGCAATACATGGCCTCTACAATTGACGCAAGGTAAAGGACCACATAGTGCATGTGCATGAGCTAATTTTGGGTGCAAGATCTATTTCATTCAGATATGATATCTTATCGAGCCACGTAGATGGTACAGTGAATAGCAATGTCCAAATGTAGATGAGTAGCCATTTCATATAAGAAAAAAATAACAACATCAAGATAAAATATAGAAATAAAAATTTTACAATTCTAAAAATTCCTATAGAGACTAATTATATACAAAAGTAGTAGTGTACTGAAAGGGCAATAGTTAAATATATATTCAATTTAAAAGGGGAGAGTACATATCCAAAAAGGCGTAATAGCTGATGTAGGACTCGAGTTAGCCTCTCATCTTAAGGATGGCTCTACGAGTATGCCATATAGAATACAAGAACAGCGAGATGGAAAACACAGTGGGCATATCAGTGTCATACTTGAGTAGTCTAAAGACCTCGGAGCAGTGTCTAGACTCCAGGTTCCTGCACAGCTGTAACAGCCGGCGGGACCTTGTCCTCCTGTAGGCAGGGCAGAAAAAAAGTACATGCATTTCAGTTTCCTCTAGATTCTCACACACAGGACAATCCAGACTGCGGGCAACAGACCACGTGTTGATAAAAGATTGGAGCGGGAGCACCCCATATCTGAATTGGAGGAACAGCTTTTTCGCAAGAAGAGGCTGGATGTCATCTAATGCCGATTCTAGCCTATATTGCAATTTCTTTCCATAAACCTAAGGGATAAGCACCCAGGTGTATTCCCCCTCCATTGCTATGCCAATTTATATTCTCTATAGGTCTCAAGGATGACCTTTCTGGGGGTCACTAGGCAAGATTCTTCAGCTGAGCTCTACAAATTTGCCCTCCCCAGGGCCTGGCAGGTGTTCCTAATATATGCAACCATGGGAGTATTCCTGCGTCTTGAAGGCTCATAACTTCTCTCAACTCATCCCTGTATGAGGCTAGTTTGGGAGTACTCCAAAGGCGTCACCAAAATAAAAGATAAAAGGGGTCTTATATATACTTTGTCTGCGATAGAGCTAATCCCGTGGTCCATTCTGAGGGGAATTAAGGGGGGACTAGGGGGAGACCCAAAAGTTGCCTGGCAAAGGAATTCTCTATAAGCAATAGGGGTGAATACTACATACATGCATGCATGAATGTTGATTGGATGGCTGGACGACATTGGGTTGATGAGCATAAGATAGTGGGTGTTGAGGTTGTCTGATGGTGGGTGAATGCACTTCTAATGTTGTCTCTGTGGACGTAAGATGGTGGGTGCATTGGTACATGATGTTGGTTGTGTGGATGTGTGATTGTATGCTCTCCTATATCCATGGGTGTGTGGTCATCTGACCGTGGAAGTGCTGGCATATAATGGTGGCTTTGTAGCCTTATGATACTGATTGACTTGTGTATGATTGTTGGCGTGTGATGGTGTGTCTGTGATGTATAATGATGAGAGTGTGGGTGTATCAAGGCAGGAGTAATGGCACTTGGGCTGCTGAGAGGTCTTCAAGCACTCTGTTCTCAATTTGGAACAACGCCCTGGGACAGCTGTAAGTTGCCTGGCTCTTCATGGCACACAGTACATTGAGGGGCATGGAGAAGTGAAGCAGCTACCAGGTGCCCTCTCCTTTTTAAAAACTTTTTGAGTTCCTGCTCAAGTCCAGGGGAGTGGAGACAAGCCCTATTGTGCTCTTCAAAGGCAGGTTAGGATTTTTTATAGTTTAATCATTCCCAATGTGTGCGAACATAAGTAGAGAATAAAACATTTTGAAAAAGAGTCTGTTGTTGCATACCTTTGTGTTGTCCAATGGTGGGGGAGGGCTGTAGCCTTAGTCCCAGTGTGCACAAAGACATGGGGTACCCCAACGCTCTGTTCTCAAGAGGCCTTGAGAACTGTAAGTTGCCCGCTCCTCAATGCCTTGAAACATGCTGCTAGGAGCAAGGTGGCTTTCTGCTGCCCCTGCAACCTGCTCTCAACTGCAAGAGGAGCCAAGTCCAGCTGAGGGCAGCCCTGCTCTTCTGTGTCCCAAAGCATCTGTCAACATCATAGAGGATGGCTGCTGTTCTGTTTATAACCTCCCACCCTTGGACATGAGGCAAAGAGGAAAAAATGCCCCTGGCACTTTGCTAATTTGGGGGCTACTAATTACCTCCTACCCTAGGCAATATGGTGGTGGTGTAAGAGTAGGTCAAGTTAGAAACTTAAAAAGCCCCCTGTGCTTTGGCAATGCAGGGGAGAGATATGTCTGCTCTGCCTTGGCTAAAGGTGGGTGTGCATGCTTTTAATGCTACTTCACTGTGTCCAGTTGCTGTCATAGGTACTGTCCTCTCACCTGCCTGGGGAATGGGGGAGGGAAGATGACAACAGGCACAGAGGAGCCAGGCAGATTACATCTGTACCTGCACCCTGGTCGAAACTGATAACAAAGCGCCATGACAGCTACCTGGCAACTCCAGGGCCTGCAACACGCTGTGGGCCACGAAGAATCAAAGTAGCAGCGAACAGGGAAAAGTGGCAGATGTGAGCCTAACCATTCCTCTATGGTCCAGCAAATACAACAGGCCACAGAGGAACAGAGCTGCTATCAGATGCCCTACACCCTGCCTAATCCAAGACATTCTGGTCGAAAGGTCCATGCTTCATCATCAACACATGAGTGACTTCAAGTGTATGTTATCAGGACTGTCAGTGCAGAACTGAACAACTGTAACCAAAGGCTGTAGCCAGTACATGTTCATTTGAACCGTTTGTGACGTGTTACAAAACTACTGTGCACTTTAACTAAGTCACCTATAAGTAGAACCTTGGTGTCCAGGCTTTGTGGACTCCAAGGCTTTACTTATGGGTGCATGGTGTGTACAAGTGAGGTATGCTAAATGTAAAAGTAGCATTCAACTGCAGTAGCAAGATTAAGAGTGCTAACGTACAGTAGCCCTATTCCATTGTCAAAGCCTGCTTAAGAATAGAAGACCTAGTTTCCTTAGGGTGATTTGGAAAGAGCTAGTAAAACCATCTGCACAGCTCTGTAATATTTCTGAAAATCGAATTCATTAGTGGACATAGAATCCTTGCTAAATATGTCATAAGATTTTTCCGTATGAAAAAAGTTGATCCTCACTGCCAACACTAGGCTGGGTCTGGCAGGTGTCATCCCCTTATGTAAAAACAATTCAATCCCCCTAACCCACAGAAAGATTATCCTTGCTACATGCTACAAAAAGGCTCATACCTGGTTTATCACATTTAGAAGATGGGGCAAGGCAAAGAATTCGCACTGCTTCGATCGGCACTTCTGGCGTTTCAAGTTAGGCCCACCAAACTTTGGCTTATCCAGACAAAAGTCGCATTCGGCGCAGTCCTCCTTCAGCATGCAGGGGCCACATTTATTGCACGTCCTTTGGGATCGACGTTTCTTCAAAACCAGAAAGATCAGGACAAGAGAAGGAAAAGAAGAGCAGAGAGTTAGCAAAAGCAAACAATGCCCAGTGAAGAGCCTGGTGAAATGAGAAAGAAGATATGGCAGGCCATCGTAGACCAAGACAAAGAGGATCAGGATGGCCATAGTGGAAGGGGCAAGGGGGGAGCTTGTAGGTTACACATTTTGGACCTCATTATGAGTCTCATGATAAGTCCAACGAGGCCAGTAACTGGCCACGCTGGGATTATAAGATCAGGGGAAACACTGAAGATCATAGGAACCACTAGAACCACTGCAGATCAGGGGAAACACTGCAGATCAGGGGAAACAGACTGCCACTCAGGGACTGTGCCTTCTCCAAGTAGGTGAAAGCTCCAAGTGAACTATATGGAGAAATGAGGCATTAGAAGATTCAGGTACTCTGTATTACCAATACCCTCAGAAATTCCAGATTTTCCAGCAGCCTCTTAGGATTCCACTCGTATTTTCGCTGATTGTTCCCCTCGGTACAGTACAGGTACAAGAGGGTGCAAGGGGGTGGTGATACACTGGGACATTACTAGCACAATGTAATGCGGATGCTCCGCACCTTCTCCCATCAGGATTTTCATGGTCTAAGAAGTGATTTTGCATGTTGGAGAGTGTCATCTTTAATTTTGATCATTCAGAAACACAAAGTTGTAAAGTTCATGATCATTCATATTATTATAATTATGTTAACAATATTAATAATAATAGTTGTTGTTACTGTTATTAACAGCAATAACTGGTTACTTTAGCATAATTATTATAATTGTTTTTATTGGATGACGGGGATTTAATAATACATTTTGCATTATCATTTTTATAATACAAGTGTTAGAACTGGGGGTCTCTAGTTGGCAGAGTTAGGTACCACTGTCCAAATAGGGACCCTTGCTTCTAGTCAGGGTAAGGAGGAAACCCTCTGACATAACCCCAGCTCACCCTCTAGGTAGCTTGGCACGAGAAGTCAAGGCTAATCAGAAGGCAATGTGTAAAGTATTTGTACCAACACTCTCAGTAACACAGTGAAAACACCACGAACTGACTCCACAACAGTTTAGAAAAATAAAGGTATTTAATCTAAACTACACAAGACCAAAACGACAAAAATCCAGCATACACAGTCCAAGAATATGGTTGCGATAAAGTTCTTTAGGTTGAGATAAAACAATCCACAGTTGCGTGAAAAGTTCACAGTTGCGTCACGTTTAACTCACAGTAACTTTAGTTGCGACAAAGTTCCAAAAGCAGAAGCTGGTGCGGTAGAAAACAAGCGATGTGTTGCTCCTGAGACCTTGGAGAGGCGATGCGACAGCCACGCTGCAGCAGCGGGGACGAATCCGGTCTGTATGGGGAGGAAGGCCACTTGTATGGATTCCGGTGCGTAGGTTCCGTTGAAAGTTTCTTCTCGCAAAGGCACGATACAACGATCTCGTAGGGGCTGCGACAATCTGCGGGGCGACGATGCGCGATCCTGCGGCGATCTTCTCTCTCGCAGCTCCTCGATGCGATGATCTGTGACGATGTTCGCAGCGACGTGATGTGGTCCGCATGCAAGCGGTGTGGTGATCTCACCCAGCGACGACAAGCTCTGCAACGACACTTGCAGCGATGGTAGTTTTCCCGCACCGGTCTGGTGCGTCCCGCAAATGAAGGATGCGACGGCTCTGGCAGCAGCAACAGGCGCTGCGACGATCTCGGCCTTCGCAGCGGCTGGAATTTTCTCGCCCTGTCGGGGATGCGCTCCACAGCGAGCGATGCGATAACTTTTATGCAGCAAATTCTTTAAATCTTGGTTTCCAGCTTCCCAGCACAGGTACAACTTTCAGAGGCACCACACATGGGCCACGCACTCCAGGAAGGACAGAACTCTCTCAGTAGAGCTCAGGGGAAGCTGAGGGTGAAGTCCTTTTGTTCCTGGGACTTCAGAACAGGGAGCCAGCTCTTCTCAGGCCCTTGGAGATTCCTTCATGTAAGGGGACACAGCACAAAGCAAAGTCCTTCCCCTCTCCTTGGCAGCAAAGCAACAGCAGGGCAATCTAGCAGAGCAACAGATGGACAATCTTCCTTCTTCAGTTTCAGCTTTCTCCTTGGCAGAGGTTTCTTCTTGATTCTAGGATGATCTAATTTTCTGTTGTCAGGGGTCCTGTACTTATACCCCTAAAAGTCTTTGTTCTCTTTGTGCAAGTGGGCCCTGAGCCCGGTCTGAACCAGTTCTGGGTGTTTCTTGAGCACTTTGTTTTCCTGGCTTCTCCTTTCCTTTCAGAGTAAGGGGCAGGGTCGTCAGCCGCCCAGCAGGAGGCGGAGCCAGCAATGTGGAAGGCAGGCACAGCCCTATTCAGGCCCAGGTGCTATCTCCTCCCACCACTCAAGTTGCAAATGCAGTCATTCAGCCTTGGGCTGACTCAGCCAGCCTCCTGGGGAGTCCCCAGCCCCTGTCACTCTCAAACCAGACAGTCAATACACAAACAGGCCAAGGCACACAGAAAGGGCAGACAAGAGAACAGCAACTTTCTAAGCGTGCTGTTCTCAAACACAGGATTCAAAAACAACCTTTCCCAAAAGGTGTGTTATTAAATTCTGAATTCAGGGATACTAGACTTGTATGTCCTATCTTGTTCCTATGGGAAGATATGCTGGTAGCCACTGTAGCCAGCATCCACCATGATAGCCTATGGAGCAAGATAGCCTTACAATAGTGAAAAACAAAAATGGCTGTAATTCACTACCAGAGCATGTCACCTGCACCAGTACATGCTCTACCTTTCACATACACTGCACCCTGCTCAAGGGGGTACCTTGGTCCTTCCATAGGGGTGACCAATGTGCACAGAAAGGGAAGGGCTAGGTCTGGCCAGTGGGGACACTGACCAGTAGGACATGACAGTTCACAGACTGGACACAGGCACTGCGGTGGCAGGCCTGAGACACCATTTGGGGCTCTCATGTGGGTGGCACAATCAGTGCTGCAGGCCCACTAGTAGCATTTGTCATCACCAGCCCTGGCACACCCAGTGCACTTTACCAGGGACTTCTTGGTGATAGAAATGTGCCAATCATGTGTATCCAATCACAATAACAATTTACACAGAGAGCAAATGCACTTTAGCACTGATCAGCAGTGGTAAACTGCGCAGAGTCCTATTGCCAACAGCCACGGGTCAGGAAAAATCAGAGAGGAAGAAGCAAAATGTTTGGGAATGACCCTGCAAGAAGGGCCAGTTCCAACAACAAGGATAATGTAATCCCTTTGTTAATTAATAACGAGCGGTGATGTCACAATCTCCGCTGCCAGATCGAGTGCAGGGTGTGAAAGGCACGTCATAGAGAAGACTTAAAACTAGTTTAGAGAGCCCTGATTAATTCATGCAAATGTCCACTCATTCCATGAATCCCTCAGCAGCAAACAGGACATTGTTGAGTGACTACATAAGGCATCCTATGATGTCACAGGGGTCAAAAAGTGAAAGCCTTCTCCTTGATCCACTCTTGGTATTCTTGTGCTGCCAAGTCCACTTCTAGTGAGGGTCCAGCAAAGAGCATCCCACAGCTCTTCTGTTTCCTTTAAGCATCTAGATATGACATATCTAGTCACCCCCACATCACTGTGAACTAAAAACCAAAACACATGCTTGGAAACTCTATGTTCTCAGAAGCTGCATATGTGCTTCCAAACAGTAATCTCACGGCATCCACGGTTAGTACCATGACGCAAATTTCAATTTCTTCCTTTCTTTCTTTCTTTCTTTCTTTCTTTCTTTCTTTCTTTCTTTCTTTCTTTCTTTCTTTCTTTCTTTCTTTCTTTCTTTCTTTCTTTCTTTCTTTCTTTCTTTCTTTCTTTCAGTGGCTGATGTCAGTGACTCTCCCTTTCAAATGAAAGAAGCGCCGGTTCCCATTCCCTGCTCACTTAAAACACTGGCCAGTGGCATGAACAGAAATATAAACATCATACCATTTATTGTTTTTAAAAAACAATATACATAAGGCCCGAATACAGATGCAGCGTCCCACATTTAGGAAAAAACACAAGATAAAAACATTAATGCGGCACCACAGACCCGCGGTGCCTACTTTAATAGCATCAGGGAGAGGCCATGCAGAACCCTCCATTCAAGTACTCACTCTGCGAGGAGGTGCTTTGGCCCCTGCGCATTTGATCCCATTGAAGCGCTTAATCCCCACCTTTGTCTCTCTGAATTTGTCTTCAATTTGCCTTTTCCCCTAAAATAGATCAAAGAAAGAAAGGAAAAGTAATCACAGTAGAAAAACCACAATGGGCTGCAGTATTTGAGGAAACTGATTGCCTAGTTGTAGCTAAAGAGACCAAATCATCCCCCAACTTAGACATCGGCGGTTTCCCCTACCAAAAGTAATTATAGATATGGGACCACCACTACAGATGTCTGTGTATGGACCCCAAAGAGCTGCACGCCACTGGGACAACTGCGTGCTACCAGTCCCCAGTTTTAAGTTGATGTACAGAGAACAAAGAAGGGACATTTACTAGAATAATCAGGCTCAGGTAACGACTAATCATTTTTTTTCATGGCATTAAGAGAGGTGAGTTTGAAAGTGGGTCATATCCTTCAGTGATACTGTCCTTGGATAAGCAGAGTGTGAAAGTCCCGCCATTTATAAAAGTAGATGAAAGGGGTAGACGAAGGGAACTGAGGGAACCCACCAGGGGAAAGAGGTGGCACTGCCGCCATCTGCATTTCTGATGCTTCAAGTTTCTTCCCCCAAACTTCGGCTTGTCCCGACAGAAGTCACATGTGCCGCAGTCTTTCTCCCTGTAGCAGGCCTCGCATTCACCACAGATCCTTTTCAAGCGACGGCTATGAAATATCTGAAAGAACAAGCATGAGAATACCACAGGCAGAGAGTTTACCAGAAGCAAGAGCTGCAAAGTATAAGGCCGGGGTGACATGAGACTGAAGGTATTTCATGCTAGCCGACACTAAGTGCCCGATTCCAACCATCGGTCGGAGACGTTCCGCCCGCTCTGAATTTCCAGTCGGGATTCCTTTCCGACGACCCATTTTGATGGTGCTGTTCGAAAGAGAATCTGAATCGGTTTTCCAAATGGCCTTCGACCGGCTTGGAGAGCCCATTCGCCATTCGTAAAGCCTGAAATAATCCCTCGGCCAGCTCTTTCCGGCCGAGGGATTATGATGGCAGCTTTCTACGTCCTTTCTTTGCCGGCCTTTTTAACACAGAAAGGCATTGGGAAACTGTCTTTGTGGGCCCCTATAAGGGCCTCCATGGGCGCAAGGCCGCCGAATGGCAGCCTAGGGGGCGCCTGCCCCCCTGTTGATCCCTGCACCCGGTGGCAGGCATCTTGAGGTGCCTGCCACCGGGTGCAAGGATAAACAGTGCCTCTGCTCTTTGCAATGAGAGCATGCATTCCATTCGGAATGCATGCTTCCATTCTAAAGAATAGGATTGCGACCGGACAGGGTTCGGGCGCATCCTACTTTCTGGACTGGAACTGACGACAGGAGGTCGTTTGGTTTCAATGCCAAACTGATGTCGGACGGACTCCGGTCCATCCGACATCAGAATCGGCCCTAAGACGGAAGCTTTCAGATCCTTTCATTTACATATATTTTCGAATAAGATATCTCTGTTATTTTGTAATACACTACAATCTAAAGTCATGTACTGCTCTACTAGAGGCACCCAATGATCTACTAGTGTCCTTAAAAGTAAAGTTGAAGGTGATGCAGCAAAATACCCTTACACCAGATGTCCTTCACTGGCAAGCAGCGATGGGTCCACCTTTTCTTGCCCTTTATCTTCAAATCTTATAAAGCTATGAGGCTGTAAATTGGGAACTACCACATTTAAAAAGAGCAATCCCTCTAGCCCCTACAGTTAACCCAACAATCACAGCTGGAATGTTATATCACATTGCTGGAGCAGTGGAAGAGACAAATTTATCATCACTACGAGGATCTCACTATAAAACACCACCGAGATGCCACCTTAACACAAAGTGAAAACTCATTTATGTCTTCCTTCCCTGCAGTTTATACTGTGCTTCCCTTGCCTCTGTCGCTGAACATTGCCTTCTACAGAGGTTCGGCTTGACTTCTGGTGGTCAAACATCCAACCATGTGGCGACTTTCGGGTTATGACAATTTTTGTGTTCGTCTTCACACTGGGGTACCAGAATGTAAATGTAAATGTAAATGTGCTTCGATTTATATAGCGCGCTTTAACCCAGGGGCCTCAAGGCGCTTGCTTAGGGAACCCGTCCTGGTATTCCCCTGTGAGATATCCCGGCCAGGTATCCACAAGGTGAAAGCCAGGCATCCCGCCGCGAGGGGCCGTAGTGGAGATTAAGCAAGCTATTGCCCAGAGTCGCAGAGTGTGACCCCGTGAGTCGAGTAGGCACCAGAGCGAGAATTGTCGACTCCGTGGAATTTTTGAGCCCGAGACCCGCCGAGGCGGGGAACCGAACCCTGGTCCACGGCCGATCTCAGCTTCTGGGTCTGCCGCCTCTAACCACTGAGCCACGCTTCTCCACAGACATGGATCTGATGTAAGGACATGGATCTGATGTAAGGCATGGAAGGGAACAGCTATGTTGCCACAAAAAGAAATATTAATGAATGCATCCACAAACGCAATAACATAACATGTATTTGTAAAGCGCACGTGCACCCAAAAGAGTATCTTGGTGGTGAAATAACAGATGTTTATGGTTATCGAAATCAATGGTACTCAGTTTATCGACCTCAAAAGGAGAAAAGCTGAGTGGACCCGCCGGGATTTGGACCTGTGACCATGAGGTCAACCACAGGCCACTATAGTTGACACATTAGTCCACTAAGCCACCAGACCAGGCTTTACACTAGGCCACTTAAGCATATAAGTATGTGTTTTCATTCACAAACCTAAAGGAAAGCCTAATTTAACACTATTATGGATAGTCAGCATCTGATAACTCAGAAAGAGGTTTTTAATAAAAATGTTTTAACCAAATATTAGATCCTTTGTTTGATGATACCCACGTCAGGAGATTAAGATCAGAGCCTACAAGCAATATAATTTCAACGTGTGTCAGAGAAATGCACAACATCTTCTAACAACTGTAAATGAATCTGTGTTCTGTGCTCTTGCCTGGTAGAAGCTAAGCTGTGCAAATGGCTAAAGGAACAACCGCATCTGAATCTAGTAATCCAAGGCGAGCTCATAAATTGAGCCAACTCTTGGAGGGAGTGAAGCCATTGTTAGAAAGGAGAATTACACCACAGCCATTGCTGCTCCTGTATCTGAATCAATCAATCAATCAATCAATCAATAATTCAGGATGGCTCAGGTAGCATCGTTGATACCAACGTGATGGGGAGCCCAATATGAGTTGCACATTCACTCTTCATTCAAGTCAAGAGCAGTTATAACTGAGCAGTGAACAAATGTTAACGTCAATTTAAGAGAGAGTAAATTCTTTTCAGCCCTCTTTCTTTATTTAGTGATAATAAAATTAGAGACTGCCTAAAACCAACCCATTTACATAAACGTACGCTTGCAAATGCTGTAAATCTAACAGTTCAATGAAGCCCTACCCTGGTTGCCTTCTAAAGACAGTATCAACATAGCTTGTTTTTTCGAGTAATCACGTAATACATTATTACCTCCTCGTAAGTCTTCCTCGCCACATGATTTACAACGTGAGCTTCAGCTCCACAACAGAACCCTCCAAAGCAAAAGAAAAAACCTCCCACCCCCTCCCAACATGGCCGACCAGTCCCACCTGACCTCTATAAGAGGCGGACCGGCCCCACCAACAGCCTGTTTTTTTTGTTCTGCGCATTCTACTCCAGAGCGCCGTAAGGTAAGATTGGGACCTGCCCTAGCTGGTCCGTGGCTCTTGGGTTGGAGGTCCTGCCCTAGCGGACCCTAGGACCTGGGACCTTGCCCCCTCCCCCTCCTCCGTCCCCCGTCCTATTGACGGGTGAGGTGCTGCTCTAGCGTGCCTGGGCTCTTGGGGGGAAGGGGGCGGGGGGCGGCGGGGGGGTTGAGGTTTCGCCCTTTTCCCTGTACCGGCCGTTTGGTGTGACCCTCGCCCGTTTCTCGGGCTCTGGGACCCGTCACTGCCTCTAGGGGGTGGGGAGACGCGGCGCCGGTCGCTGGGTAATGCGTCCGCAGTGTTTGTGTCTCCCCGTTGGGCCGTTCGGCGGTGGCTGCGGCTGCCGCGTCTGGCCTGAGCCTGGGGTCTCGCTCGCGGGATTCCGCGCTCCCCGCTCGGGGCTGGTGGCAGTTTTACCGGTGTACGCCGGGCCGGGGGTTGGCTGTCCTCCCGCCTCGGCGGTTCCTGGACTTACTTGTCGACTCCCCGGGGGCTCCTGGACACCGGCGGGATTTCAGCGCTGGACGCTGCCGCCGGACGGGGTGTTCTTCAGCTGCGGCCCGCGAGCCAGTGCCGTGCCCTGATTGGCCAGGTCGCGTCCCGCCTTTTGGGGGCGGGGCTTCGCGCCAGGTGCAGCGCGTGAGTTGAGGACTTGCAGCTGTGTCCTCGGGCGGATTTATTAGGCCCCCTACTCCGGGGGTCATTGAGTTTCTCCGCTTGCTTTGGTTTGTGGTGTTTTCTCTGGCGCTATGGAGCAGGAGGATGTCACGGCGGGTCAGGGGTCTGACCCCAGTTCTGCTTTGCCCATTTCGGCTCAGTCCTTGCAGCTGATGATCCAGTCGGCGGTCGCCGATGCCCTTGCGATACGAGATGCGCAGGGTCCTTCCTCGCCGAAACGTCCACGCTGGGACCCCTCTCCTGTCTCTGATGCGGAGGGGGAGGAGGAGGATCTCCATGGTCGCTACATCCAGGGCCAGGAGCTGCGTGAGGTCCTGGCGCACATTAAGGATAACTTGGCCTTCCCGCCACCGGCAACGGAGGAGGCGTCCGAGGATTTCTTTGTCCAATATCAGCGCAAGGCGCCGGACTCCCTGCCGCTGCATGCCTCCATCAAGAAGGTCATCGAGGGGGAGTGGCTGGACATTGATAAACAGGCTTTTCCACGTTATCTGATGAAACGTTACGCTGTGGAGGAGTTTACCAAGGACTTCCCTCCGGCTGTGAAGGTGGACTCCCTGGTAGTGGGTCTGTCGTCCCAGGGTTCCATCATTTCGGAGGACGCCTCTCCCTCTGACCCTGTGGACAAACGCGTGGAGGCTGCCGCGAAGCGCTCTTATGCGGCTGCTAATTTCTCCATCCGGGCCTCGGCCTATTTGTCGTGCACGGTACAATCTCTGTTAAAAGACTTCCAGTCCTTGGGGGAACTCCTGGATCAAGGGGCTGATGTGGTGCCCACGCTAGCCCTGATGGAACAGCAGACTCGCCTCCTATCTGACATTTCCTTTGACACTCTGGGTGCGGCGGCTGCCGCGGGGGGTGCTGCGATTCAGGCCCGGCGACAGATCTGGCTGCGGCATTGGAAGTCGGAGGCGGCCCAGAAGACTCTGCTCATGAAAATTCCATTTACAGGGGCTAAGCTGTTTGGTCCTCCTCTGGAGGCGATGATTAAAAAGTCGGCTGAGGACCGCAAGTTGCTGGCTCCCATCAGGTCATCAGGGCCCCGCTTCCCGGGTCGCGGACGGATTTTCCCCTCAGCTTCCTGGGGTAGGGGCAGCGCGCCCTTTCGTGGAAGGGGTCGCGGCCGGGGCGCACCTTACTTCGGAAAATCCCGGTCTCAGCCGGCGGCTGCCGCTTCCTCTGCCACCCAAAAATCCTGACTTTCGTCCATCTCCCTCCGGGGTGCTCCCTGTGGGGGGCCATCTCCGCCACTTCATCCAGGCATGGGAGGCTTCGGTCACGGATCTTTGGGCTCTTCGGATTGTGAGGGAAGGATTATCTATCACCTTCTCCTCCCCTCCTTCGGATTTTTTCCGCGCTACGCCCCTTCCTTCCTCCCTGGTCAAGAGACGGGCATTGCTGGCCGGAGTTCAGGACTTGCTGGCCAAACAGGCCATCCGCCCGGTCCCTCCGTCACAGCGGGGTCGGGGCGTCTACTCCATCCTGTTTCTGGTAAGGAAGGTGTCTGGGGATTTCCGCCCTGTGTTGGATTTGAAGGGGTTGAATGCTTTTATTCCTCATACTAAGTTCAAAATGATCTCTCTACAGGAGATTCTGCCTCTTCTGGTGCAGGGCGAGGTGGTGGCTTCGCTGGATCTCCTCGACGCCTACCTCCATGTCCCGGTTCATCCGACTTCCCAGTCCTTCCTCAGGTTCTGCGTGGGAGGCTCCCACTATCAGTTCCAGGTACTTCCGTTTGGCTTATCGTCTGCCCCGAGAGTTTTTACTAAGATCCTGGCCCCCCTGGTGGGTATTCTGCACCGGGAGGGGATCAGGGTGTTTCCGTACCTGGACGATTGGCTAATTTCTGCCTCTTCTTTTTCCAAGGGGATGCTGCACGTCAGAAGGGTCTGCGAGGTCCTGTCCTCCCACGGCTTCCTGATCAACGAGCGGAAGTCTCATCTGTTGCCCGCTCAGGACTTGGCATTCATTGGGGGTCGTCTGGACATGGTGCTGGGGAAGGTGTTTTTGCCTCTAGGGCGCCGGGACACTTTGTGGCGGGATCTGGGGTCCCTGCTGGCTCAGGGGTCTGCTCCGGTTCGCCTTTGTTTACGTGTTCAGGGCCTAATGTCGGCGACCATCAATGTGCTCCCCTGGGCGCGCCTCCACCTCTATCCTTTGATCAACCATCTGCTGTCCTTCTGGGACCCCCGCTCAGAGGATTACGAGCTTCTAGTCCCGGTCTCCCCTCGGCTCCGGACGGAGTTGGGGTGGTGGTTGGTGGAGGCTCACCTCTCGGAGGGGCTTCCCTTCTTGGTATCCCCGTCCAGGGTGCTCACGACCGATGCCAGTCTCCTCGGCTGGGGGGCGACCTTGGGCGTGGAGTCGATTCAGGGTCGTTGGAATCCCCTTCAGTCTCGCTGCTCCTCGAACTATCGGGAGTTGAAGGCAGTCCTCCTGGCCTGCCGTCGTTTTGCTCCTTCACTGCAGGGTCACCTTGTCTTGGTGCGGACGGACAACCAGGTGGTGAGGTGCTATGTCAACCATCAGGGAGGGTGCAGGGTTCGCTCCCTCTGGTTGCTGACTCAGGAGTTGTGCTCATGGGCGGAGGCATCGGTCCTGTCGCTTCGAGCTGTCTATCTCCCGGGGTCCGACAATGTGGAGGCGGATCGACTGAGTCGGATCTTTCCTTCACTGCCTTGTCTCTCCCTGTCCCCGAGGGTGTTTCAACGCCTGGTGTCTCGTTTCGGTCTTCCTCTGGTAGATCTGTTTGCGGACGGGGACTCGGCCCTTCTGCCCAGATTCTGCTCTCTCCTCCCGGGTCCGGGGGTATGGCGAGTGGATGCCCTGTCGTTCGCTTGGCCTTCCGGTCTACTGTACGCTTTCCCCCCGTTCCCCCTGATCCCCCGGGTCCTCTGCAAGATTCGCTTGGACAGAGCCAGGGTGCTCCTGGTGGTGCCCGGCTGGGTCCGCCGCCCCTGGTATCCTCTCCTTTGCGATCTGGCGGTTCAGGCCTGCTGGCTGATCCCAGATCTGCCCTTTCCGTTGAGGGGCCCCCCGCTCCCGGAGTCGGTGTTGCGCCGGCTCCATCTGCAGGCCTGGCTCTTGAGCGGGTGACGCTGCTGGCTCGGGGGTGTTCTTCTGGGGTAGTGGATTTGCTGCAGGGCTCCCGCAGGTCTTCCACCTTGTCGTCCTATGCCCGGCACTGGGCTTCTTTCACGCGTTGGTGCGGTCTGCGGGGTACTGACCCCGCCACCGTTGTTCCCTTGCGGGTCTTGGATTTCCTGGCTGAGGGGTTTTCCTTGGGCTTGGCCCCTTCTTCCCTGAGGGCCCAGTGGGCGGCCTTACGGGCCTTCCGCAGTCCGGATTTCGACGGGCTGGATCCCCTGGTGGCTCGCTTGCTCCGGAGTTGTTTTCTCCGTCGCCCTCGGTCACTCTGCCTGTCCCCCCCCGTGGGATCTGCCTCTCGTGCTGCGGGCGCTTCAGGGTCCTCCTTTCGAACCCCTGGCCTCGGTGGCTTTGCGATTTCTCACCTTTAAGGTGGTTTTCCTGGTTGCCGTGGTGTCTGCTGGGCGGATGGGCGAGCTGGGGTCGTTCCTCCGCTCCCCACCCTTCTTGCGGGTGTTGCCGGACCGGTTGCTGCTCCGGCATGACCCACGGTTCTTACCCAAGGTTCCTTCCCTGGTGAACCGGGCTCGGGAGGTGTCTTTACCTTCTTTCCCCCCCGACATGGATCCTGCCTTAGCTTTGCTGGATGTCCGGCGGGCAGTGTTGGTTTACCTTGAACGCACATCTCCCCTTGCCCGGTGCGATAGCCTGTTCGTAACTTTCGGTCCGGTCCAATCTGGCCACAAGCCCTCTCTTTCCACCTTGAGTCGCTGGCTTAAACAGGCTATCATCCTTTCCTATGCTTCGCTGGGTTCGGGGGTTCCGGCGGGGGTCCAGGGGTGGTCCACGAGGAGTGTCGCTGTGTTCTGGGCCTCCTTCAAGGGTGTCTCCACGGAGGAGATTTGTCGGGCGGCGACGTGGTCATCCCCCCACATGTTCATGGAACACTATCGCATTGTCTTGGGTGGTTCTGTCCATGGGGACTTCGCGGGGGCCTTTCTCAGTGCGGGAGCGGTGGCTCCTTGAGGTGTGTTTCTGTTATGTCTAGATTCAGGTTTGCTGTAATTCCTGTTTGCTTTACTTTCTGCTGATTAAAACCTTATGTTGGTTTACCTGCATCACCGGGTGGTGTGGTTCTTCTGGTGGTCAATGAAGCCTTGTTGGCTTGGGTATTTGCTCACGTTGTAAATCATGTGGCGAGGAAGACTTACGAGGAGGTAATGCCCCGGTTACTTACCGGTAATCTTCATTACTCCGAGTATAGTCTTCCTCGCCACATGAGTTCCCTCCCCCCCTCCCTGTCTGGCTATCGGCTTCATTGTTTGCTTGGTAGATCAGGCTGTTGGTGGGGCCGGTCCGCCTCTTATAGAGGTCAGGTGGGACTGGTCGGCCATGTTGGGAGGGGGTGGGAGGTTTTTTCTTTTGCTTTGGAGGGTTCTGTTGTGGAGCTGAAGCTCACGTTGTAAATCATGTGGCGAGGAAGACTATACTCGGAGTAATGAAGATTACCGGTAAGTAACCGGGGCCTCACTTGCACAACACATTTTCACAATCAATTTGGTTCTTAGGCAGTGGTAGACAATGGGCTAGCAGATGCAATGGAAAGACATGTAGGTGAGAATAAGCTTCTCCTATTAGCTTAATCCCACAGCATTAAGAATTAATTGACAAACACTACCTTTCCATAGACCCCATTGGTAATTGCAGTTCTTCAACTTGGAACCATCTAACTGTTCTGCACCTCTTGCACATGAACCTTCCTTGAGTAAAGAGCATTATTTACTGTGTTATGCTACATTGGTTTGATTTTAAGACTGGTATATAACAACAAATATGTTTACGTTTTGTTTTTGTTGCTCTTAGTGATGTTTCAGGAGCAGATCAGACTTTGTGGGCAACTTTCTCGCTGAGTGCAATGGTGAAGAATGGGATCAAAGATGATAGCATATTGCTCTTCCCTAGTATCCCTTAAGCAAAGTACTACACATATGCCAGGAGCCGCAGGTGTGGGTGGCTCCAAGACTATGATGCAGGAATGGGACACATCTTGAGGGGTTGGGCAGAGCAATGGAACTTCTGTCAATTTGGCCTTCACTCTCACCCTCCTGCTTACAATGAGAAGAGATTTGGTGAAAAGCCAGTGAAGGGAAAGGAAGAAACAGACATGCCATGCTGGCATCACCAAAGTGTGGCGATTACGCCTAGTGGAGGGGTGAATTGCGATGAAGCGCTGTGGCGTTAACAATAGTTTACCCATTTTGGCAGCCAGTTTTTAAGGAGTAAATAGAAAGTATTACATATAATTAACAATAACAGAGAGCCTTCAATCTCTGGGAGACATGTTCTCCTTAGCCAGCAAGAGTTTCCACTAATGGTTTGAGCCGAATTGAGGGGTCACTTTCTAAGAGAAACCCAGGTTTTATTTGTGTGCACGATTTAACAGATGTGGTAGTAGCACTATGGAATCAATATGTAGGGCAGCTACCAATTTCCCTTTCTGTTTGTGCATCACATACCCGAACGGATGCCGGTAGAGGTGAGGTCTTCACCCACAGAAAGCTGGGTGAGTATATGATATAAGAAACTTTCTTGCTTTATTTATTTTTGTTCTCATGCCCCTGCGTAAATGTAGTAGGAGTGCTAAGAGAGGTATATCATTAAGAATACATAAGGCTTGGGTCCTAGACAGGAGCAGGATTAATAGACTCTTGTAGTGTTTAGAGTGTGTTTTGGGTTATGGGACAGGTTTATAGTTTAATGACGAGTAGTTTCGTAATTTCCCCCCCCCTTTTTTCTAGGTGAGAATTCGTAAGGACACATTGGGGCTCCAAGGTCCTGGTAGTAAGACTTTTTTGAATCTTTGATTACACTATCACAAATTTATTAATTATCACGGACCACTACTTGGTTCTTTGCAGTAGCATTCAATCCTATTAGGTCCTGACGAAAGCCGGATAGTAGATCCTCATGGCAGAAACATGTTGACCGTCCTACACCACACAACGGGGTAGCCATAAATTCATAACTACCCTGCGTGCTTGTTTTAACCATTGACACTGGAACAATCCCTATTAAACATATTTTTGCTCCATTGCTCAATTATTATAATTCACTTCTTTATTGCACTGCACCTCATCAGAACTACCTTTGAGAAACCTTTGGCTTGAGTACACCATTGGTATCCACCTCCGTACCATCAGCAGATGGTCAGGGCGATGGTTGGATCCTTTTACTAATCTCATGTGACGACACTCCACCATTAAGGGTGGCCTGATGAGAATTTTTCAAGCCTTGGCTATAACTCAAAAGGCAGAGCTGTATGACCTGTCTCGTTCTAGTTCCCACTCTGCGACACCACTTACTAGACCCTAGTGTCCCTCTTCTTGTTGTTTAGCGAGAGTGAGACATGGCCTTGAGTCTGGACACTCCTGATTCAGCCTACGCTGCTCGCTTTGACAGAGAGTTTGGTGAGTCGACGATAACTCCATTGCTACTGGTAGCAGAGCTGTACCTACTGGGTTACCACTGTTCAAAAGTGGGAAGGGGTACATTGGACTTGAGCAATATGCTTTCTTGGAACATATTTGGGTTTTTGTGATGGATTATGGCAGGTAACCGTTTATCAGATCTAAACAAATGTATAGCCTTCATGCTCGATGGATTTTGGCTAACTGAGTTGCCAGGCTCCCATTGCTTTACTGTTTCACAAGAAAAGCTCCTACTTTGGCGATTGGTGTGCAATCTCCTTCAGGGAGACCGTAATTGTGGCAACAATTGTGGTGACAAGCCACTGATACATTCCATTGAGATTTAGAAGCGGGTACCCCTTTCATGCCCTTTCAATCGCAGTGGGCACTTTGCAAGTGGGGAAGGCATCCTCCCATGGAAAAGACATGAGTATATTTTTAAGTGTAGCAGAGCTGAAAGGTAATATGGATTTCAGCGAACTATACTCTGAACCAACCGACCAGACGGCCCTGGTTGAAGAGCCTTTAAACAAGCCTATGTCTTGCCAATGTGTCTTGCCACAGAATCACAATATGGTTTTACTAATGTAACAAAAATGGAGAATGTATTAAAGACACAGTGGCAAGAGGTATACCATTCAAGAAATTATGAGAAACAATGAAGGTAGACGCTTTGACAGGTGTTGTTGTGAAGTTAGGGAAACAGGGAGGTTGACAGTAAACTAGAAGTTACTGTACATCTGGTTTCCCAACTAGGAGAGTTGCAGTGTGAGGTGTTCTCTTCTCTATGGCAGGTCAGAAAATCTGGTATTGAAGGTGCCCTTGACTAGAGAGTCAAATGATTTCTAATGCTGCCGAGTTTAGCCGGAGTGTTATCAAGAGCATCTGGAAAGGGGATCAGAGTGGCAGGAAATGACTGATATTATGATGTTTCAGGTGCAGGCCTTGTGTAAAATTACTACCACCTTCCCAAGCCTTTTCTTGCAGAATTATTTTTAGTCCACTACTGTTGCTGTGCGATCGAGCAGATAAAATAGGAGAAGCTTAAAACTCACCTCATTGTTTTTAACAGGTGTTTCTTGTGCTTTTTAAACACAGATCCACGTTTGAGGCTGTGTCTCGCCTGATATGTTTCCGATTCTAATATTTAGTCAGACGATTATATCAATAAAACAAGATACATCTTCACTTTGTCTGAGTTAAAGTAAGTTTCCTAGGACTCCAAAGACAAACGATGATGAACATAATAGAGCCATGAAAAGAAAATAGAAAATGTGTGGATTAATACTCACCATGCAGTGAGGCGGCTTGGTGTCGGGGTGCTCACAGTTCAAGGAAGCAGCCTGATCTCAGTATCTCAGTAGTACGGATCAGTACTCACTCTTTAACCCCTTCGATGCTGATGACGAGCTCAGCTCGTCATCACCCACGTAACCCATGTAACGCGGTATTTTAAAAATTGCCGCGCAGCCCAAAAATCGCCGCAGCAGCGATGCGGTTAATGAGGTGGCTTGGGCTCATGATAAATGTGTGGATTAGTACTCACTATGCAGTCGTAATACTCACTGTGTAAAGACGCAGCTTGATTTCAGGGTAATGTGTGGATAAGAACTAACTCTTCAACGAGGATCTTAATCTTAGGGTATGATTTGGATTAGTACTCACTCTTCAATGAGGCATCTTAACCGCAGGATGATGTGTGGATTAGTACTCACTCTGAAAGGAGGCGGCTTGGGCTCAGCGTAGTGTCTGGATTAGTACTCACTATGCAAGGAAGTATCTTGGATTCAGGGTACTCACTGTGCAAGCTAGCAGTCTGATCTCGGGGTAATGTGTGGATAAGGCACTCTTCAATAAGGCAGCTTGGCTCAAGAAAAACGTGTGGATCAGTATTTTTTCACAAAGCAGCTTACTTTCAAGCTAAAGTGTGGATTTAGCACTCATTCTGCAAAGTGGTGGCTTGGTCTCAGGGTAATGTGTGGATCGTTACTCTTCAATGGGGCTGCTTGGTGTCGGGGTAATGTGTGGATTAGTACAGCAGCTTGACCTCACGGCAACGCGTGGAACAAACGTTTTCCGTGGGACACCATGGTCTCAGTGTAACATGATAATTAGTACTCACTGTGCCTGGATGCAACTTGGTCTCAGTGTAATGTGGGGATTAGAACTCACTCTGCATGGAGGTGGCTTGGTCTCTCTCTTAATAAACGGCTTCATGTCCAGCATCCGCACATCAACTCTGTATCCAATCAGCAGTTTCCCCTGAAATATATTGAACAAAGCATGGAAACTCAATTATTCAGTAGAAGCAAAATCCCCAGAAGACAGCATTCAACTTACTCCAAAGCAGCAGGATTTATACTCCACTGCATTTTATTATGTTTTTATATATTCTTCTTGTAAAGTGCTACCACTTCAGGAACATAGTTTCTAAGGACTAAAAGGAGGAAAAATGGGCGAATCGATTTGCAACAGAAAAAGGCAGCCCAAGTGATGGAAGAATGCATCGGTATCTAGAGCAAATGCTTGTGGGAAAAACATAGTCCTCACTATTTCACATTATTTGCCGAAGCCCGTCTATAGGTGAAGGTAACCTGAGGCGTAGCCAGGCACTACATGTGTATGAGGCACAGAGCTTTGAGCTCAACCTTCCACCTGACCTGTAGCCACTGGAGAGATTTCAGTGCTGGTGAGATGTGGTCAGCTCTTTTGAGACCAACAATGGGGAGACCTGAATAGCTGTGCCCTTCTGGGAATTAGCGTTATTTTGGGCTGGAAACCTCCACAGCACCATCAATTTGACAGAAGGCATCTGCAAAGTCAGGGGTCACATGGTGTTGTGATGGTGTGATGAGACAGGCAGATGAAAGAGTTCTTTTACGCATTCTTGATATAAGGAGAGTCAAAAATCATTTGCAGATAAATCAGAAAGCCGGTCACAGCAAAGCACTCTGGGTTCCTCGGTGCTGACCAACATGATCTTCTTTTTAGCAGATGAATTTGAGGTTCATCCATGGATGGGCGCGGGTGGGGGGGGGGGGCGCTCCATCAGTGTAGGCCAATGACTCTGGTCCTTAAACATTCGAATGTAGGAAAGGGGGGAGTTGACTGACAGATGAAGCTCCTCACAGGGTTGAGGGGGATGGTTAGCTCTCTAACTCCACTCACTTCCAATCAAATGAGAAAGACGAAAGGATTTTGAGCTGAGGAGTTGCAAGGATAGCTGCGTAGAGTCCTGCGTAGGTAATCTCGGGAAGAAGAGGAAATGCCTTATTGGTAACAAGCACAATGAAAGATACAGATACAAAAGTTGGTAGAATTCTGATTAAGGACTAATAAGATGCAAAGGAAATCATTAACCCTTGTTAGCAATATTAAACTACTAAGTGTCACTATGCATAACCTTTTAAGTAAGGATAAGTCTAGGTTTTTTTTATATCCCAAAACTATCTCTAGATTTTTTGGGCATCATGAACAATAAAAAACCCTTGTCATATAATTTTAAAAGATATTACAGAGGAATTAATGCCAGAGTAGGGAGATTGCCAGGTAGTAGCAAGCATATCTTGACACAGAGCTGACCATGTCAAAATAGCTCTCATGGACTGTTCAAGAAAGTAACCTCCAGCTTCGGTCAGTATTTATATTATGCAAACATAACCCATGAAGCTGGAATGAAAATTCAGGTTTCAGGGTCCCACGTCACCAATTTAGTAATAGATGTTGATGCTCTAAATAATAAATCAAGAGGGCCGTTAGTGGAGACAGGATTATCCGGGTATCTCATAGACTTAGCCCAAGGTTATTTATAAACAGCACATGACAAGATTCATAAAGTTATAAGTTCGTGTGTTTATTACAAATGGAATTTGATTACAGACGACAGCAAAGAAGTCAATCAATCAGATCTAAAACCGAACAATCTAAAAGTCTGGCTCCTCTCCAAAAAGCAAGTTATTTTATAATGTTGAGAAAAAAAAGGCACACGCATTTCACACATGATATTAGGTGGAAGCAGTGTTGTAAACGTAATCGCCAATCAAACTCTTCGTTTTTAGGACATCCCTGCAACACCTACTCTCTGTTACAGTCTATTGCCTAGGGCAGTGAATAATGAATTGAGGATGCGAGCTCATGCTTTATGGAACATAGAAAACACCATAGCTTGTTTTGACTACAGTGCACAGTGGGGCTGAGCAGCCTTGAGAATTGTAAGAGAAAGACATCCTGCATGCTTACTACCAGAGGGAAGTAAACCTTACATTTCTATTAGAACGAAAGCCATAGCTAAGTTATTATTTTCTGAAATAAAGAAAGGCCCACATACGTGGAAAGCTCATAAAATAAACAGACACTATTTTCTACAGTCAATGTGAAGGATTTTCTGTACAGTAGGCTTCATTCTAGTCTTGCATTATTTTCGAATACATTTAAACTCTTTTACACTGACAATATAGATGTCACTAACTGGTGAACAATAGTATGGCAACATGTTATTAAAATGTATATGAATTGCTTTTTAAATGCATGCATAAAAATACTTTGAAGAATTTTAAAATTGCTTTTTTGCATGATGAAAAGATTTGTAAAACTAATTTTGAGCTGGGTAACAATACACATGCGTTAATTTTGATGTGTGAAATACTAAACAAATAGCTTCTTATGGAAACACCCTGATCTACTGTTGTGAAACTGAAAAGCTGAGAACAACACTACATTGTTTTAAGGGGCACTTTTAAACCATGCACAAATAACTAATCTTGGCAATAATTTCCTTCGCCTTACCTGGCCTGTATATGTTGGTTCGGCATGCTTTTTCCTAAATTGATCTTGATTGATTTATTTTGATATGATTAATTTTGTGATCTTAATTTTTCTTTTACTTAATGTTTGTAAGTCTCAGTTATTTTTTTTACTGGAAATCAAACTCTAATGCTAAGATTCCGTTTTTTATTTTATTTTTTAAATATTTTCTATATACTTTTTTCTTTTCTTAATTTTTTTGTTTTTACACTTTTACTGTATGACTTTACCTTTTAATTGTATCTTCCTGTTTTATCTTATTTTCCTTTACATTATTCCTGTATTTGTTTAAGATAACAATTCTGTTAAGTTATACCTTACCCTGACATTACTTTTAACATTTTCTATGCACTTCCCATTATTTCCTCCTTTATTTTTCCTACATCGATTTCAGTCCCCCACAATTTTTTTTCTTAAGGTAATTACATCTTCAAAAACGCCACTTAATGCGACTCTTAGAAAATGCAGAACAGTTGCAAGACTTCTGAGACAGGGACATATCAGTGCAATTAGAGCTGTGCGTATTGGCTCTTAGCTAGGAAGGTTTTCTGTAATAGAAATTAGCCATCTGGGCAGTCATGATTTCAATTACAATCTCTCTTTCTTGTTCCGGGTCCCTCCAGAACAAGAGAGTAAAAAAAAATATTCCTTTGCTTGGCGTTCAACCTTGTTTCACTCACTACAAATATTTACTGTGTTTGTTCAACACACATTGGAAAAACAATGTTTTTCTTAAAAATATTTCCTTAAATGTATCTTAAAATACCTCTTTTTGCTGTACATTATACTACAAAGAGTGTCATGTTTGAAGGTGCAAATCATAAAGCAAGGATTAAAATTGGAGAGCATAAAACACGATAGAAAAATACAAATGGAGCACAATAAAACCAAAACACATAAATCTGCATGTTATGATGTATTTTCAAAGGCAACATTTTCGATGGGAATTAATTATTCCTCTTGTTAAATGCTTATCACAGTGGTGTAAGTGAAAGGCCAGCAGGGCTGGAATAGAGCCATTTAGTGACATCCTGGTTCACATGAACATGAACTAGCCCGCATGTCAGATCAGTGATGTGTGTCCTCGCTAATGAGATGTGTATAACATGCACCTACAGGTTCGAATCATCAAAAGGCCAACTCAGCCTCCAACAGGACGGTGGCCGATAAAATTAGTGTATTTGGAAAGAAAGTACATTATCAAGGGAAAATAAACAACTGTGTCACTACATTGATCGATCAAAGATATACTAGAGATGAGCAAGCGAGGCACCTCTGGTTCCAACACAAAATACCACAGGAGCTATACGAGTGTTTTTCTATATTTATAGGAGTTATTCAGTGCTTCTTCATTATAAAAGATTTTTAAAAAACATTGTAGCTACTTATGATCAGATGTGGACAACACTTCAGAAGTTAATTTATTCAAAAAGGCCAGCAAAATCCAAACCCCGGCAGAAGCGCGCCACCTCTGGAAGACATGAATGAAAGATGAAAGTTTAAAGCATGGGCGGAGAATCCGTTCCGCTCGCGGATTTTGCGGATTTTCGGTAAATTCGCAATCCGCGAGATTTGCGAATTTCCCGCAAAATCCGCGAGCGGAACGGATTGGGTCAAAAGTTCAAACTGACTTTTTGTAACTATTTTAGAATGGCGCCGGCAAGCTGCCAGAGCCTCTAAAATAGTTACAAAAGTCAGCTTCAACAGGAAGCACTAATAGATAAAGTAAAGCAGGTGCTAGAGTTGAATCTCAAATTCAGTTACACAATCATTAATCACCCCAAACTTGGGGTGAATAATGACTGTGTAACTTAATTTGACCTTCAACTCAAGCACCTGCTTTACTTTATCTATTAGTGCTTCCTGTTGAAGCTGACTTATGGCTGAGGGCAGAAGGGTACAGAAACCAGTGGGGCAGAGGGCAAAAGGGCACAAACAAGAGTGGGGCAGAGGGCAGAAAGGCAAAAAAACAAGTGGTACAGAGGGCAGAAGGGCATAAAAAATGAGAGGGTGGCAGTGATGAACCAGGCAAAAAAAAAAACGTGAACACGCAAAGTGCCCCGCGAATACGCAAAGTTCCCCGTGAACACCCGCGAACACGCAAAATTCGCTCATGCTTAGAAAGTTTAACAGAACTCACTGCTGCTCCTAAAGAGACTCCTAAAGCTAGGAAACCATTGCTCTTGTACTACAGAGCTCGGTGTCGTGGGGTTGAGTGCCGTTAGTAACTGTTTTGTCCAAGACCTTTTGACTAGACTCAGTGAGAGCTTCTGACAGGGATAACATCACTGGTCCCCATCCATGTCCTGCTGCTGCTGCTCTCTGGTCCCAGCACAGCTCATCTAATATATCTCATTTCGGGCCACCATAAATCTGACCCTGTGGTGCTCCTGCCTTCATAGTACAGGCACCCACACTCCGCTGTTCCAATGAACCCCATTCCACATCTGCTGTACCTACTGAACTCTGCCAATGAACCTTAATCCTGAGATACAGGACCACTGTTATCAACTCTTGTACAGAAACCCCCAAAAAGCTGTGATGATGCTTCTCGGTCTGGCCTGCAAAACATACAGGTCCTCAAAAGTACCTCAATCATGACCAGCAAACCTTACTGCAACTTCTGGATCCAGACGATTGTTCCAGGGCATCTGAATCCTGTTCTGCAGGACCAATTATATTGATGCTGGAATCCAGAAAGTTCTGCAACTGCATCTCAATACTGGCTGCAGTACCAATGTCTTTTCATAGTTGGGACCTACCGATCTCTGTCAGTGCATCTCATGTATATACGTATGTAAGCATGTATGTGATACTTCTATGGTGCAAACCTAGCTGAAAAGAAGTGGAGCGCTTCACTGGTCAAAGATAAAGACACAGCCAACAAACGAATGTAGGGGTAGCTGATTTCTGGGAGTGAAAGTAACTGTTAAAACCTGGATGCATAGACGGAGGACAGTTGCCTTGTGGTTTCTTTTTGCACTTCTTTGTTTCCAGTCTGTTTGACTCGCAAGATGAATGAGGAGCCACGCAAACGGGAAAGATAGAGGGGCAAGTGAGAAGAACGAGAGCGAGGTACTGAAGGAATGAGGAGCGACACACATGCAAAGGGGGAAAGGTGGGTGGAACAAGCACAAGCACGTTCAACGAGAGAAAGTGTAAGGAGAAGTATGGAGCTATGAACAAACAGAAGAAAAGAAAGTGGAAAGGGCAGTAACAAGTTACACAGTGCAGACAATTCAGTCCTCCAGTTGTAAAAGAGGCCCTCATGAAACTTAATACAAACATAGCATTGGAGGTGGAAAATACACCATAACGGCTAATAGCATGAGCTACAAGGATAAAGTCCTCTTGGTTGACCCAAGATGTGATTGGCAAGTCAATGGCTGAAAGAGCCTGCTCAGAAAAGTCTAAGGTTAAAAAAGAGAAGGACCCAAAGCTCTTAGTATATCAAAGACAGTAGGTGTCTTTTGGCAGCCGCTGCACTATCAAACCCCAGACCTAAAAATTAACTATGTTTCAACACAGAGAAGTGATTCAAGGAAGGGAGAGAAATGTTAGACAAAATTATATTCTCGCAGCTTCTCTCCCTAAACCAGAAGAGCTAGCTGGAAACCACTGTAGCCCCCGAAAACCAGAAAACGTTTTAAGTGAAGAATTTGCACCTGTATCTAGAAAATGTAATTGCATTTGAGGAGACTGTCAGCCATTAGAGAAACACCCTCGAGTTCAGAAACACTTATGGGCATATTTACAAGCCCTGTCGCCACCACAAGGTCACTTTCAGTGACGTTGTGATGGCGATAGGGGCCTCGCCTTTTTTTACAAGGCAGTGTTAAGCTACTTAATGTGGCTTAACGCTGCTGTGTACATAAGGCACCCTTTCACTCTGTATTTAGCGTGAAAGGGGAAGGCAATGGGTGTTGTGGTGGGCGTTCCACCGCAAAACCCATTGATTTTGACGCTGCCCCTATTTACAATGGCACCGCAAACAGGAGGTAGTGCCAATATTAAGACCAGGGAAAACCTGGTCTTAAACAGGCGAAACGAGAAGAAATGTTTTATTTCTCCTCGTTTTTGCTATTGCTATTGCTAGAAACAGCAAATTGCCTATGATTGTTTATGAGCAGGAAAGTCCGCTTCCTGCACCTAAACTATCATTTAAAAAAAAATGCAGTTTTGAAACTTCTATGTGAGCTGCAAAACAGCATTTCAAGATTGTTTTTGTGCAGGAAGGTGGACCTTCCTGCACACAAAACAATCTTCCCCCAATGCAGACACTCTTTCACTATGGTGCAAGGGTGCCTGCTTTGGCGTTAATATTTACAACAAGGGGTGGTGAGGGACAGAGTCTCTGAATTAAGCAGAAAGCTCTCACCCAGTCAAGAGATCAGGGCTAGATCCAACACCGTTTTTTAGCTCACTGCACCATCCCAGTTTCAGAACCTGGCTGTATGCAAATTAGTCTGTTCCTGTCCCAGTGCATGATGGGAACAGGGCAAACCAAACTACAAAAGCCAATTCTTACACTGGGAAGGAAACAAGGTCCCGGGGACCGGTTTCTGGCATTACAGCCGTCTTCGGCCCGGTTTGCTTGAATCCTGATGGTGCAATGAGCAAGGGTCTCACATCTGAGAATACCCTTCCACGCTTAGGGTGGACAAAAATATTTACAACAAGGGGTGGTGAGGGACAGAGTCTCTGAATTAAGCAGAAAGCTCTCACCCAGTCAAGAGATCAGGGCTAGATCCAACACCGTTTTTTAGCTCACTGCACCATCCCAGTTTCAGAACCTGGCTGTATGCAAATTAGTCTGTTCCTGTCCCAGTGCATGATGGGAACAGGGCAAACCAAACTACAAAAGCCAATTCTTACACTGGGAAGGAAACAAGCTCCCGGGGACCGGTTTCTGGCATTACAGCCGTCTTCGGCCCGGTTTGCTTGAATCCTGATGGTGCAATGAGCAAGGGTCTCACATCTGAGAATACCCTTCCACGCTTAGGGTGGACAAAAATATTTACAACAAGGGGTGGTGAGGGACAGAGTCTCTGAATTAAGCAGAAAGCTCTCACCCAGTCAAGAGATCAGGGCTAGATCCAACACCGTTTTTTAGCTCACTGCACCATCCCAGTTTCAGAACCTGGCTGTATGCAAATTAGTCTGTTCCTGTCCCAGTGCATGATGGGAACAGGGCAAACCAAACTACAAAAGCCAATTCTTACACTGGGAAGGAAACAAGCTCCCGGGGACCGGTTTCAGGCATTACAGCCGTCTTCGGCCCGGTTTGCTTGAATCCTGATGGTGCAATGAGCAAGGGTCTCACATCTGAGAATACCCTTCCACGCTTAGGGTGGACAAAAATATTTACAACAAGGGGTGGTGAGGGACAGAGTCTCTGAATTAAGCAGAAAGCTCTCACCCAGTCAAGAGATCAGGACTAGATCCAACACCGTTTTTTAGCTCACTGCACCATCCCAGTTTCAGAACCTGGCTGTATGCAAATTAGTCTGTTCCTGTCCAAGTGCATGATGGGAACAGGGCAAACCAAACTACAAAAGCCAATTCTTACACTGGGAAGGAAACAAGCTCCCGGGGACCGGTTTCTGGCATTACAGCCGTCTTCGGCCCGGTTTGCTTGAATCCTGATGGTGCAATGAGCAAGGGTCTCACATCTGAGAATACCCTTCCACGCTTAGGGTGGACAAAAATATTTACAACAAGGGGTGGTGAGGGACAGAGTCTCTGAATTAAGCAGAAAGCTCTCACCCAGTCAAGAGATCAGGGCTAGATCCAACACCGTTTTTTAGCTCATAAATAACGGTGATGGATCAAGCCCTGATCTTTGGACTGGGTAAGAGTGGTCTGCTCAATTCAGACACTCTGTTCATCACCACCCCCTTTTCTAAATCGTTTTTGGCCACTATAGGTGTGGCAGGGTATACTCAGACATGAGTCCCTTTCTCACTGCTCCATCAGGATTCAAGCAAGCCGGGCCGAAGACGGCTGAAATGCCAGAAACCGGTCCCGGTAGCTTGTCTCCTTTCTGGTGAAGAATTGGCTTGGTAGTTTAGTCTGCCCTGTTCCCATGATGCACTGGGCCAGGGACAGACTGATTTGCATATAGCCAGGTTCTGAGCTGGGATGGGGCAGTGAGATAAATAACGGTGATGGATCAAGCCCTGATCTTTGGACTGGGTAAGAGTGGTCTGCTCAATTCAGACACTCTGTTCATCACCACCCCCTTTTCTAAATTGCTTTGGCGTTAGGCAGCTGAACGCAGCAGGTGCGCCCCATTCTTGTGAAAACGGCACATGCGTTAGCAAAGTTTGCATAATGCACGCTTCTCAATTCTGCTGCAAAAATGCCCCTTGGTATGTTCAGGTTTAGTAGCACCTAAATGCTGAATGAGACACCATCCTCCTCGTTTCCACTTTGGAAAATAAAGTCTTGTGGTTAGGGTCTATCTCACAGAACTGAAGACCTGACTTTATGGTTTCCCAACTTGACTAACTTAACACCTACCTGGACTGCCTTGTTGCGGTGCGCCACAGACTCTGGCTGGAGTTCCGAGGCTCTGAAATCAAATGACCTCAGAAAGATAGATACCCCAGCAATGTCTGCAAATAGGCTCTACCAGTGTAGGCTGTATGACATGACAACACTGGCAATTAGCACGCATGCCTTTACCATGCATTATTTTACAACGCATGCCTTTACCACGCAGGTAAGTATAAATAAGATAAGTGTTCTATATGTGCAGAGACCCCCAAACCCCCATTTCTTATTACCCTTACACCCTATGCCACTACCCACCCCAAAATACCCTTACAACCCTTTATCCTTTCCCAAAAATATAAACCCTAAAGACACACTTACCACCCAAGTCTCTTACCCAACCCTAAACCCTAAAATGACTTTCCCCACCAAATATACCTTCCCATCCCTAAACCCCCAAAACACCCTTACTATCCAATACCAATTCCTATCCCTAAACTCTTAAGTCAACCTTACCGCCCTACGCCCTATGCCCTTACCCACCCCTAAACCCTAGAAATTCCCTTACCACCCAATAGCCTTACTTACCCCTAAACCCTAAAAATACCCTTACCACCCAATTCCCTTCCCACCACAGAACCCTAAAAATACCCTTACCACCCAATTCCCTTACCCACACCTAAGCCCTAAAAATACCCTTGCCACCATATACCCCTACCCAGCCCTAAACTCTAAAATACATTTACCACTACCCATCTTTAAATTCCTACCCACCCCTAAACTTAACTCCTTAATTGTGTGTAAATACACACGAATAGATATACTTACTTTAAATAGACTTACAAGGCATGGTAAAAGGGTGCATGGTAAAGACGCATCCTTGATAAACATTTGCGTGGTAAAAGCTGCATGGTAAAGGCACTGCGTGTTAACTCTCACGTTGTAAAAGTTGTTTCCCAAGTGTGCTTTAAACACAGGGCTTTAAATGTGCTCAGAAAGGTGAAGTAACAGTACTTTACCATTCTGAGCACATTTAACGTTTTGGGTTATAACAAAATGAGGACTCTGCAACTTGATGTGTTAGCCTGGGAAGAGCACATCCTGAAGTCTCACAAGCCTCGAAGAGCATTTCCTGAAATCACACCTGCCTGGAAAAGAGCACTTCCTGCTATCACACCTGCCTGGAAAAGAGCACTTCCTGCTATCACACCTGCCTGGAAAAGAGCACTTCTTGATATCACATCTGCCTGGAACAAAGAGCACTTCTTGATGCCTGGAAAAGAACACTTCCTGATATCACACCTGCCTGGAAAAAAAGAGCACTTCTTGATAACACACCTGCCTGGAAAAAAGAGCACTTCTTGATTATCACACCTGCCTGGAAAAAAAGAGCACTTCTTGATAACACACCTGCCTGGAAAAGAGCACTTCCTGATATCACACCTTCCTGGAAAAGAGCACTTCTTGATATCACACCTGCCTGGAAAAAAGAGCACTTCTTGATAACACACCTGCCTGGAAAAGAGCACTTCCTGATATCACACCTGCCTGGAAAAAAGCACTTCCTGATATGACACCTGCCTGGAAAATAGCACTTCTTGATATCACACCTGCCTGGAAAAAGAGCACTTCTTGATAACACACCTGCCTGGAAAAGAGCACTTTCTGATATCACACCTGCCTGGAAAAGAGCACTTCCTGATATCACACCTGCCTGGAAAAGAGCACTTCTTGATAACACACCTGCCTGGAAAAGAGCACTTCCTGATATCACACCAGCCTGGAAAAGATCACTTCTTGATAACACACCTGCCTGGAAAAGAGCACTTCCTGATATCACACCTGCCTGGAAAAGAGCACTTCTTGATAACACACCTGCCTGGAAAAGAGCACTTCCTGATATCACACCTGCCTGGAAAAGAGCACTTCCTGTCATCACACCTGCCTGGATGGGGGCACATCCTGAATTCACACCTGCCTGGATAATAAAGGAAAGAGAACATCCTGAGAGCTCTCCGAAGCTCCTACTGAAGATGGAAAGGTACAGAAGAGGGAAGGCCCCGCACAGCTGGGAACACTGAACTATGGGGCGGAGACTCTCGGAAAGAGCTCTCAAAATAATAAGTGCTTCTGTTAGACACAGCTCAGAGCCGCGCGCGCAGTTTCAAAAAGTGACTTCTCCCTGTCAGTGTCACTTTGTCGGAAACAGCACAGATGTCTGGAAGCAGGCTTTTATTCGCGTTTACAAATATTCATGTTTTCATCAAACTCCCACCACGAAAACTTTACTGGCCCTCGCTTTATCTTTTAAATAACGTTTTTCAAATGAAGTTTCAAGACTCTTACCTGCTGACCTGGACTTCCTCTTGCGAAAGCCCTCACAAGTCACAACGGCAGGAAATGTTACTTTCGATTCCGCTTTAAACTGTGTGGAAGGACACGCCCAGCAGCGAAGCAATGACAGACACTTCAAACAGAAGTCTGTTATTTTTTAAAATCTCAGAAACGTCCATCACAGATTCCTGGCCGGAGCCCCCTGCCGTGCAGCGGCCTTGGGTCTCATCAGAGTTGGCAGAGGAGCCGCTCTCTGAAATCCAGAAGCCGCAGGAACGCCGTGTCGGGTTTTAGAGCTGTCCCTGGGGCATGGTTTTGAAATCTGAACACGGGGCACCTTTTGGACATTCCTGGGGGGATGGGGAGCTATTCTCCCCAATTGCACTACTCACCCACAATGCAATATATACTGCAAAATGTAACCATGCCCCACTGTAACACTAGCTGAAGTTCTAGCACAGCCACTTCTTGGAACCTAGTGCAATCACACCCCAAGTTTAGGATACTGTTGTATTCAAAGATAGGCACTTGTAGGCAAGTATTCAGTTAGCCAGTAATGTAGATTATAAGAAGAAGGTTTAATGAGTAAGGTAAGACTTAGCTACTGGTAAGAAGTAAGAAAGTAAATAGCCCCACCAGGAGCAGCATCCATGCTGCTCGGTCCAAGTGGCATCCATCCACACCTGGCACTCACCAGCCGTCCATGACAGGGCACTCACACTGGCTGAGCAGCAGGGAGCTGGTAACTAAGGGCAGGATGCATAGCAACAACTCAAGTCACAAAACATCTCCTCTCCTTAGGGAAACAATAACAAATATCAAACCAGGTAAAATGGTAATACACATCAAACTTTAATATAAGGACAACAGCTGGAAGTAAAAATGCAAACTAACAAATCAATAGTCAAGGTAAATACACTTTAAGTAACAGATAATTCAGTACATTTGCATTTCACTTTCATTAAGTTTTTATTAAACTTTAATAAAAATAGTCAAAGAAAACTTGATTTCGGAACTATTGTTACAGACCATAAACGTGCATACAATATATATATAAAGGACATTCAATTAAAACAACATTAAATTGCAATCATCCTGCGCCAAATACAGTTAAATGGAGTCGAAAAACAACATTCTTTCTCTCCAAAGGGAGTGAACAATAAAACAGCACGTCAGATATCAATTGATGTTTAAAAACACACCCCAAGTATATACAGAACATCACAGTCTTAGCACAAACTTTATCCTGATACAGACTGCATTACAAATATATAACGCAACGCTAAAGCAGGTAATTGGTGAATCCAAAGCACACAAAAAACACGCATGTTAGTTATATGGTCCCTAATATTGTGCGCAATAAGTAAGGGTGGTAAAAATATAACATATCAATAACTAAAAATGACTAAAGATGGAAATAAATGATCAAATATTCCAATATCATCAGATACATTAATAATGACATCATATAATCCTCTGCAGGATTTAGGGAACAAATAACACCCCTAAAACCTTCGGATCACACTAACCCCCTTCCGCAACACATTAGAACATTGATGTGCACCATTCACATCACTGGGGTGCAACTTTCGTATCACTGGGGTGCAAAACCCACACTCTGGCCCTTCTGCAACACGCTAGGTGGCACATTCTGGGGCGCAACACACAGCGCCTACTCTTCTACCCAACCTCTTTGAATAAACACTACACAACACCAGGGTACACAAACCTCCGCCAACATACATAACTCTACAACATAACACCAGGGTACACCTTCCCAAGTTAGAGTTCACAACTCTACAATGTTACACCAGGGTACACAACCCCATACTAGGGTACACAACTCTACAACATACACCAGGGTACACAAACCAATGCTTGAATACGGAATTCTACAACGTAACACTAGGGTACACTGCCCAACGCTAGAGTACACAACTCTACAACATACACCAGGGTACACAAACCAATGCTTGAATACGGAATTCTACAACGTAACACTAGGGTACACTGCCCAACGCTAGAGTACACAACTCTACAACATAACTCAAAGGGTACACAACCCGTTGCTAGAGTACACAACTCTACAACATAACATCAGCGTACACGACCCCAACCTAGAGTACATGACCCTACAGCGCAAAACTAGGTTACACAATCCTAAAACTTACCTTAACACTTCGCAACACTAGGGCACACGACCTCATAGAGCAACACTAGAATACACAGCCCCACACTGCAACACTAGGGTACACAACCCTTAACACTCAACACCATACGGCATCAGGGAAGAGGTGTGGCGCCGCGGCCAAGGCGACTGATGCAGGACGCTGGGGATCACGGTTCCGGCAGCAGGGGTCTGCCCAGCATCATGCGACTCTGGGCAATAGCTCTCTTAATCTTCCCAACGGCCCCCAGCACCAAGAGACCCCTTCAGGGGTGATTAGAGCACTATACAAGTACTGGATTTAATTTAATTTTAATCACACATGCCACACACCTTACATGACCAGGGGTAAAAGACTATAGACTCCAACTCCAGCATGTCATAATAAACCTACACAGTATGCAAAACAAGAATAGCATCTGAATGTGGAAAATCCAGAACAGTATTGAAAATACACTTAAGCAGGAAATTCAGCATGGCATAAATAAAAACACAGTTAGGCAGCAAATTTATAATGGCACTCAGTCATATGGTGGCAAGGCATTATAAACGACCTTAAGATGCCACAGGACTATAACCAGCAATAACATTTAAAATCTTGAGCTGAGTAATGCCTTTAAAAAATCTATTTACAATAGGGGGCTTGAATAAAGAAGGCAGGTCTCGTAGCCAAAGGAAAGCAGAAATAGCTGCATGGTAGACTTAAAGAGTGCCCAGGAGAGAAGAAAGTACATACAGAAGGACCTCTGAAAGAGGGGCAGAAAGGGGATCGACAGCCTTTGCTGTGCACCATTTATTTATTTATTTGAGGTTTTATATAGCGCAAACATGACCCGTTAGGGTATCAGAGCGCTTTACAGGGATAAACACGTTATGTACAGGAAAAGAAAAGTCAAAATACAAGGAAGGGGGTTAGGGAATTGACTACAGTAGGACAAAGCCAGAGTTATGTACAATAAACATTACAGTACCAAATCAGCGAGCGGCATGTCATCGATAAAAAGAGGAAACCAGCAAATGTATATAAGTGATAGTAAAAGGAAAAGAGAACCAGCACATGCCACAGACTTGTTCCATCTACAGGCATATATCGTTTTAGTGGAGGGACACCTGGCTGCCAAGATGGCATTACAGACTTCGGGTAAAAGGTCAAAAGCTGTCAACTGTTGTCGCTTAATCTCCACGCAAGGAGGTGGAGGCTAGGCATCCCTTGCTGCTGCGACATAAGATCCTCCCGAAGGGGCAGTCTGATCAGAGGATCGATGCTCATGCTCAGGAGCTCGGGGTATCAGCCTCTTTATGCCCAGTCTGGAGCCACAATAATAACTTGGGCCTAGTCGCGCTTGATCTTCTTTAGCACTCGGGCAGAAGTGGTACAGGCAGAAAGGTGTACAGGAGGCCGCACACCACTCGCTACAAAAAGCGGCGCCGAGTGAGAGCCATCTTGGAAACTCCAATGCGCAGAACTTCTCTTTGGTGGCGAACAGATTTAACCAAGGCTCTCCCCACTGCTGACTTTGCATTACCTCAGAGTGAAGACGCCATTCGTGATCTGCCAGGCACCGACAGCTGAGTTCGTCTGCCCTGGCGTTCAGAGAACCTGCCAGGTGTTCAACCACCAGTGTCATGCCCTCATGTTCCAGCCATGTCCGGAGGTGAAGAGCCTCTTGACATAGGGTCCACGACCCCAACCAGCCCTGTTTGTTTCAGTACCACATGGTGGTGGTATTGTCTGTGAACACCAGCACCACCTTCCCTTTGAGAGAGGGAAGGAATGCTTTAGTGCCAGGCGGATCGGCCGGAGCTCCAACAGGTTGATATGGAGCTAGGACTCCGCCGGAGACCAGACGCCTCTGATCTCTGCCTCTCCCAGATGGCCACCCCATCCCAGAAGTGACACATCTGTCACTACTGTGAGGTCTGGTTGGGGGTTGGAGGAAGGGAGAGGGATCTGCCTCTGACATAAGCTTGGTTCGTTAACCACCACTGCAGTTGTCGTGCAGTTCCCTCTGAGATTTGGACGTAGTCTGAAACATTCTCTTGATCCTGCATCCATTGGAGCTTCAGGTTCCTCTGTAGAGCCCGCATATGCCATCTGGTATGATCCACAAGCAGGATGCAGGAGGCCATGAGGCCCAGCAGCCTCAGGGTCATTCTCACCGAAATCCGGGATAGAGGCTGAAACATCGGTATCATAGCCCAAAAATACCGGACTCCCTGTTCGCGAGGATAGGCCCGAAACTGTACTGTGTCCAGAACAGCTCAGATGAAAGGGAGCGACTGATAGGGAGTCAGGTGTGACTTCTGCACGTTGATAGGGAACCCCAGCGAATGCAGGAGGTCCGTCGTAGTCTGGAGGTGGGAGACGACAGCCTAGGGCAAGCCCGCCTTCAACAGCCAGTGTCGAGATAGGGGAAGACTGGAACCCCTGCTCTGCGCAGATGAGCTGCGATCACCGCATCACCTTTGTGAACAACCGAGGGGCACTGGTAAGGCCAAAGGGGAGCACTGTGAACTGAAAATGCTTGTGACCTACCATGACCCCTAGGTAGCGTCCGTGGGCTGGCAGGACGGGGATCTGGAAATAGGCGTCCTGCAAGTCCAGCGCCACCATTCAGTCTCCAGGGTCGACGGCAGACTGGACCTCAGCCAACATGAGCATGTTGAACTTCTCCTTTCGGAAGAAGCGGTTGAGGGCCCTGAGGTCTAGGATGGGATGCAGGCCTTTGTCCTTCTTGGGCACCAGAAAGTACCGGGAACAGCAACCACAACCTACTTCTGGCGCAGGGACCCTCTCGATCGCTCCCTTGGCCAAGAGAGCTGAGACTTCCTGGCAGAGAAGCACCAAATGATCCTCCGACATGCGATCGAAAGACAGTGGCATGGAGGGAGGGGTAGTCTCCAAGGGGAGGGGGTCGCCACTTTGGACTATTTGCAAAACCCACCTGTCCAACGTGATGGATTGCCAGTGGGAGAGGTGATGGTGAATTGTGCCGCCCACTGGCTGTTGATGGGACTGAAAGGTCGCACTAGAAAGGACTGGAGGCTGCAGCGAGGGGTTGGACTGTCCCACCCGCTGGCTCCCAGACCCCCAAGGTAGCTGGATCCCACGTATGCGGCCACGCAGAGGCTGGGCAGCTTGCGTGTACCGGTGGCCAGGCTGGGCTGGGCTGGGCTGGACATGGCTGGGCGCCCCTTTCGTAGCCACAAAAGGGATGAAAAGAAGACTATAGTGGTTGGGAAAGCGCAATGAGGCCCAAGGATCTGGCCCTAGAGCTTGAATCTTTAAATCGCTCCAGCACAGTGTCTGCTTTGTCGCCAAAAAGACGATGGCCATCACATGGCATGTACATCAAGGTAGAGTGGACATCCACCGAAAAGCCAGATGTCCTCAACCAGGTGTAGCGTTGAAGGGCTACCGACGTGGCCTAGTGAGTCGGTGGTATCCAGTGCACACCTTATTGTGAATTTTGCTACGTCTCTCCCATCTGCCACTGCCTGGGAGAGAACGGCCCAGGCCTCCTCCGGGCACTGAGGCAGCACTTGCGCAACCAAGTCTCAGATGGTGTGGGAGTATCTGCCCAAGAGGCACACGGTATTCACAGACTGCAGTGCTAAGCTGGAGGAAGAGAACATTTGCTTCCCAAAGTGATCCATCTTCTTGGATTCCCTATCTGGGGGAGCAGAGGGAAATGTGACCTTGGACAAAGAGGCTTGGACTACCAAGCTTTCGGGATGGGTGTTGGGTGAGGAAAACTGGGTCGCCAGAGGCCCGGTGATGGCCACGGGCAATTGTCCTCTCCACAGGAGCCCCTGTGCTGGGCTTGGAGCAGCTGTCCAGAAGGATGTCAGTAAGGCTTCAATTGAAGGGTAATAGGGATTCAGAAGTGGATGCCAAATAAGCTCAAGGCCCAAGACCTGGGCCACCATTCGTACCACCACAGTGTATGACACTCCCTCCTCAGCCGGACCACTGGTGTCACCCAGGTCCTCTCTCCAGTCCAGCTCTTCTAGCTGGTCTGCTAAAGGGTCCAGCAACCCCTTGCAGTCCTCATCACCACCTTCTAGGCTGTAGGGAACACCAAGGAAGAACAGGGGAACAAAAGTACCCTCCAGCATCAGATCTGACATCAACTGATGTTGGTGGGCTCCCGGTCCATCTCGAGGGGGGGGGGGATGGGGACGATGTAGGCCTGGCGGCATCGCTGGCACTGAGGCATCGTCACCGGGATCGTCGCCGGGTAAGATCAACTGGTGTCGATCAGGATCAAGGCCTGAATCTGCAGGGGCCCTCCGGCGCCAGGGCCGCAGCCACCGGCATTGAAGGCCTAGGACCCACCGGCATTGAAGGCCTAGGACCCCCAACCGGCTCCGCAGGGCCAGGAGGCGCACCGGCGGAGTCAGGCTGCCCAAAGACGAGGTGGAGGGCCTCGTAGAACTTGCGAAGTTGGGCAGGGGACACTCTGACTCCCAGAAAAGGGGGAAGGCGCGGAGTTGTCCCTGAAGGAGGCACCGGAGGCGGAGCCTTAGAGCGACAATGCTCCGGGTCGAGTGTCGCTTCAGCCGACTGACGGGGAGGAGGCAGAGAGTACCAGTACTTCTTCGCCTTCTTTTTGTGCTTCGACTTACCCAAAGACCTCGAAGACTTAGAGTGTGATAAGGTGTGGTGGCTCTGCGAGCTGCCTCAAGACCTTCCTCTCAAACGAGATTGGGAGCGACGTGAAGCCGACCGCCGGGCCTACAAGAGCTTTTGGGACTGCTCCCGCAAAGACTTTGGATTCATGGCCCGGCAGTTGGCGTACAACTTCGGATCGTGGTCGTGCTCCAGACACACCAGACACACGAGGTGTGGGTCCATCACAGACATCAACTTGTGACAGGTGTTGCAAGGCTTGAGCCCGGTCGGCGTTGGGACATCCCTCGCACACCAGGAGTCGAAGACTCGAAAAAGAAGTCGATAAAACGTCGAAAAAGTTTAGTCAAAAAGTGACTAAGGGGAGCTCTCTCCGGATCTGCGCTAGGCTGGCGCAGAAAAAGCAAGAACAAACGTCAGAGCGCAGGGGCAGCATCTAAGTAGGCACCACAATGTCATCCCAGCGACCACAACGCCGACGACAGATGGATGCATAGCAACAACTTAAGTCACAACAAATATTCACTATAGTCCTGCTTTACAAGGTCACAGACAATGTGGAAATAATTCTGACATGACCAGTCAGGGACTATGTAGCCAACGCCAAGCTCTATCTCTCTTTATGAGAAAAGGTCTTCATTTTCAACAATAGATGAAGGAGCTGCTAAAAGTTTAAATGTGCACAGAACACCATGCGCACTCTTTGGTACTATTTTAGAATCAAGTGAATGGTTTAGAATCAATGCTTCATAGTGTCAATGCGGTACAGAAGAGCAATATGCCTGCATAGGTGCAGGAGACAGTGAGTTTCTGGGATGGGCGGTGACAGCTATTCAGCAGGCAGCTGATAATTACCATGAACACTGACATCACAGAAAGTGACATCACAGGGTGTTGTTACAAATACCCACAAGAACATTGACTGCTGTAACCCCAAGTTAAATACAAAGGCCCAAATATTTCTGAATTAGATACATCTTATATACACTTTTACAGAACAATTACAATTAATTCCATTTACCCCCAAAAGAAACATCACTTCTGCAAGCAACAGTTTACTTTTCAGGGTGCATGGTGGAGTTGTGCATTTCACTCGAATGCCATGGCACCCAGGTAGTGTCTAAGTACTATTATGTAAAAATACAGCACCTGCACAAACATCTGTAAATATACCTATCTTTAGGTTATTGATCCCCGTTACAAATTGGATAAATGGTTGACTGTGGTGTGAGCCCACAATCCTAGTCAGGGCAAGGCAAAAGCAAACCCCAAATTTACCTGTGCTCAACCCCCTGGTATCTTGGCACAGAGCAGTCAGTCTTAACTTAGAGGCAATGTGTAAAGTATTTGTGCAACACTTTATACAGTGAATTGTGTACACACCATACAAAAAAATCTCCTATCATATTCGAAAAATAGGGCTAAATGTAATAAATAATATAAGACCACGGCGAAAATCCAATCAGTAGAACCAGAGTTATAATTCTTAAAGAATAAACTGCAATACAGCGCCTAAAAGCATAATGCGCCAACCACGGCTAGGCTATCTGGTCATGCTGGACCAGGTCAAAGTCAGAAGATCAAGCCGAATGCTATGGAGCACGAGACGGATACAGTCCCAGATTAGTCCCACTGAAGGTTTACCTTCTCAAATTGTGCCAAGAGTCCCTTTTACGTTAGAGGGAATTGCGAGGAGCAAGAAGAGAACCGTGGGTGCCAGTTGGCGTGACACAAGGAGCAGGGTAGGCATCATGGATGGGCGGGCCGAAGCTTCACGTTGGCAGTCCTCAGTGGGCTGTCGATGCTGTGAGGAGATGGGCTGGGGGCAGATTGCGCTGATGTTTATTGCAAGCATGCAGTTCTAGTGCAAAAGGGCTGGTTCATGGTCACAAAGAACCAAAAAGCTTGATTTCAAGAGCTCCAGAGCCACACCAAGGGGCCAGGACCTAAGAGGCACTACTTGGAGGTTGAAAACTCACTGAAAACAGGTCCAGGAGCTATCGGAGAGCCTTTAATGTCCCCGAGGCCAGATCAGAAGGCCAGCAGACTAGCCCTTTGGGTCACTCTGGGGTTCTTGATTAAAGAAGAACTGGCGGTCTAGTTCTTATTCCCTAGGCAAGAGGGCAGCAGGCACCAGGCCAGCACAGCAGGGCAGCATTTCCTTCAGAGCAGCAGTACAGCAGAGTGGCAGTCGTTGTAGCACCACAGCAGTCCTTCTTCCTGGCAGAATAACATGCAGAATAAAACAGGTCCAGAAGCGTACTGAAGTTAGTGTCTGAGTTACCTTTTTATACCATGGTGCCATGGTTTTGGCCTGTGGGAGAAGCTTCTAGGCAGTGTCTTTGAAGTGCATGGAATTCCCTACCTCCCCTGCCCTGGCTCCAAGCTGGTTGAAGTTACAATGCAGCATCGTTAAGCCCTTTGTGTGGAGACAGGACACAGCCTATTCAGGTCTAAGTGAAACTAGGCCCAGTTTCTACCTCTCATCCTGCCAGTGATGACCCATCCAGGCACACTAAGTTCTCTATTGTGTATGCCTGTCTAGGAGAAATACACAAAGCCCAACTGCCAACTACACCTAGTCATGCGACACAAGACAGGCTGGAGGCACCAAATGGCTAAGGCAAGAATATGTCAACTTTCTAAAAGTAGCATTTCCAGAATTTTAACTTAAAATCCAAATTTACCGTCAGATAGGATTTTTCATTGCAATTCCAAAGACACCAAACATGAACTGGTTACATGTACCCTGTTTCCATTTTGAAGTTACAGCTTATTTACATTAATGAGCTAACTCCAATGTAATCCTATGGGAGAGGTAGGCAATGGAGTGGTGAAAATTAACAAAAGAGTGTTTCTCTACCAGGACATGTAAAACGTAAACGTATATGTCCAACTTTTTAAATACACTTCACTCTGAGATGTTTAGGGTCTACCTTTGGGGTGACATATGCATTAAAAAGGAAAAATTGGGCCTGGTAAAAGGTTTATCTTAGCAGGTCGAAATGGCAGTTTAAAACTGCCCACACAGGTTGCAATAGCAGGCCTGAGACATATTTAAAAAGACTACTTAAGAGGGTTGCATAATCACTGCTGCAGGCCCACCAGTAGCATTTAATTTGCAGGCTTTGGGTACACATAGTACCACTTTGCAAGGGACTTCCAAGAAAATTACATTTGTCAATTGTGTATAGGCCAATGTTACCATGTTTTAAGGAGTCACACCAAACACTTTAGCACTGTTTAACAGAGGTAAAGTGCAAAGAGTCTTAAGGGCAGCAAAAATGGGTGAGGAAGGCAAAATGTTTGGGGAAAAGATCATTCTAAGGCTGACAGGTGTAACAAGAATATAGACAGATATCTGGGTTCAAGGTTAAGCTGGAAATATCTGAATTGTTGAGTGTTGGCCTGTCCTGAGCAGCAATTACTTAATTGTCTGGAATCCTGCCATAAACGTGATAAGTTATACCATTGCACCACAAAAATTATATTCGGTTAATTATCCTAGCCTGCTCTTTACTTTACAATCTCATTTACAACTGTAGCAGGCACTCGTTATGCCCTGATTGGGAGGGTTGCCACAGTAAAGATGAATGTGCTGTCACGTCTGCTTTATCTTTTAAGGCCGTACCACGCTGATCCCAGGGAAAGACATGCTAGAGCTCCCACGGCGATCACTTCCTTTATTTGGGGGCAGGTGGATGTAAGAGGTAGTGTGCTGCTAGTTAGTCTTGAATATTGATGTGGCCTTACTTGAATACTTGGCAAACAATATTGGAGGTAGCGGTCCCACTACACAGTTAGTATAGGCCATGGGAAGACATCCTCTCCGTGTGTCAGAGCATCCAAATCATGAAATCTATGTATAACAAATGCTGCTGTGGCACATTACCCGGATGCAAACAAAGAAAGTGTTTAAAAAGAGCATGATGGGTACGACCTACACCTTTGGCAGTCATGTCCAGTTATTCCAACTATCTGAAGGAACGTCTTAAGACATATCAAGCACACTTTGCATTTGCTGCTAACACTGTACCCAGCCACGGTAATCCTAGGTCTAAAGCTGATTGCTGTAAAGAGTCCTTCTTGGAGAGATTGGAGACTTATAATGAACATGTTATTAGCTGCCAAGTAGCTAATAGCCTTGAAATGTAATAGTTTCCAATGGTGCATGTATCTAGGAACGGTCAGGCAAAATGTGGGCACTCTTGGCGTTGGGGAAACATACCTGGGACCCATATGATTTAAAGGGGAGGTTAAAGAAACTGTGGAAACCACTACTAGACTACTTGATGGAGGTGTCAGCCACTCTTGAATGTTCATGTTCACTTAGATCTGTAGAGATAGCAAAGGCTTAATTAAAGAGGAAGGCTGGGAATAGTGGAATTAAAGAGAAGTGATTAATTAAAGAGGAAGGCTGGGAAAAGTGGAATTAAAGAGAAGTGTCATAAGATTGCTGGCCTAAGCTCTCTGGAGTATGAATCCAATCTTCCACTTGGGGTATTTTCGTGGACGGGCTTGGGACATGTTTCACCGTGGAGTTGGGCGGGTCCTTCAGGCTAAATACATGCTCTGCTCTCCGCAATGTATATGGTATCAGCTCTACTCTCCATTGTCCAACTTATTTACTGCAGCCACCCAATGCATCCAGGATCTGCAATAGCTTTAAATGATTTATATGTGCCTCAGCAACCTCTCCACCCCAGCAATGATGAGAGAGGGAGTTAGAAAACCACTAGACACCAGGGACTACGTTTCTTTGTGTGTGTGAACTGGTATTTGTTTGGTGGTATGTGTGTACTGGGGTTTGGCTAGAGGTGTGTCTGGACTGGGGAGTGGCTGGCGTTTGGTTGCTGGTGTGTTTGAACTGGAGTTTTTGCTGGTGGTGTGTGTGGACTGGCGTCTGGCAGGCGATATGTGTGGCTGGCATTTGGATGGCGGTGTGTGTGAACTGGTGTTTGACTTGTGTTAGGCTGCTGGCTAGGGTAAGGGTCGTTCCCCTCGGGGCGGCAATTTCTTTCCCTTGCTTTTTGCCCTCCTTGGGGGCAGATCGGATGTTTGTGATGCTGATCGAAGCCTAGGGGCAGCTTTCATAGTGTTTTATAATGTTAACTGTTTTATTTCTTGTCATAATTTGCATGTGTGATCTTAATTTTTTATTTCTCCTTTTTATTGTAGTGCAAAGCTTTTGATTTCCTTGGTGGAGACTTGTGCTTGCAGTTTCAGCACTATTAGATCTGCATTGTGTCCAATTGCATGTGTCTGGAAAGGAAAACATTGTGTAATGTTTGCTTCAAATGAGTATCATTCCCCTGCTCGAATTTCTTACTTTTTTAACAGTTTTAATAATTGCAGCTTATTTAGCTTATGATTTGCTTTTATTCAAGTTTGGATTTGTGCAAGATCTGTATTGTGTTATCTTGTGTGTAATCTATTTTTGTTTTTCATTTCTAGTGGGATATCTTTGATGCTTGGTCTGTCTGTGCAGAGAAGGTGCAGTGGAAGCACAATCTAGCTGTCTGTGGCAAGTGAGAGGTATCTTTTTAGAATATCAAGTTCATTGTGCGGAATGTATTGATAGTTTTTTTCCAGATCATATGTCAATAGTTGTATTTACTGTTTGATAAAATTGAGTTGTTAACTTCTAATTTGACACAGCATTGTTTTTTGTTGTTTAGTTTGTTGTGTTAGTTTCATGAGTAGGCATTATGGCTGCCCACAAGCTGACGACTCAGCAGGTTGCAGGTTTGCTTTTTGAATCTGCCTCTGAACATGGCTCTGAGATGGACTATGCATCTGAGGAAGAGCACCATGTAGAAGATTCTGACAGTGAATTTTTATGTTCAAGACGAATAATCTGATGATGCATACACTATTAGTGCTCATGAAGTGCCTCTTTTAGATGAGGACAGTGATATGCCGGTAGTGAAGCAAGAGAAAGCTGGACTACAGCCAGGGGCTTTAAGGCTTCCCATTAGATGGTGCAGCGTGTTTTGCCTGCCTTTAGTCGTGTTTCAGGGTGTTAATACTGATAACTTTTTGCCTGTATATCTTTTTACAAATATTAATTGATGATGTGTTTTTGGATGACTCGTTTGTATTGAGAACACTTTTTGAGGGACAACAATACCACTCCAGAGTTGCCAGCTGCACAAATCTCTATGAGATTACGAAATTCGGGGGGTTACATTTCCTAATGAGATTAATAAGGAAGCTATCACTATCCTTATATTGGTCTACTAGTCCCTTGATATATTTGTGGATCTTGTTCAAGGAGCCTTTGGTTTTCAGACAATACATTCCCAGCAAGAGGGCACATTATAGTATTAAGCTGCATATGCTGTGTGAAAGTGCTACTGGATATGCATATATTTTCAGGGTGCAATCTGGTAGGGGGTTTTCCAATTGATCCCTCTGGCTGTCCTTCCACTTTTGGAGTCAGTGAGGAAATTGTGTGGGAACTTGCCAGATTACCTTTTCACAATGGTCACAATTTATACATTGACAATTTCTACACAGGTGTGCAAATATTTAAATAATTGTTCAGACTGAGCACTTTGAAATGTGGCACAATCTGAGCTAACTGTAAAGGTTACCCATAAGAGACAAAGAGATGCTCACATGCTGACATCTATTTATGATGAAAGGACTGTGCCTGTGACTGTTTGGGGTCAGGGTTCAAAAGTGTACAAACCCTTGTGCATTCTAGACTACAACAAGCATGTAGGAGGTGTAGACAGAATAGATCAAAGGTTGGAGCCTTACACTTCTGCTCTAAAGTCCTATATCTGGTACAAGAAGGTGGCTGTTTATCTATCTCATTTAGCATTCTCCAATGCTTATGTGGTTTCCAAAGATCGTTCTCCATAATCCAAAATAACTTTTGTACAGTTTTAGCAGTCTATAATAGGCAGCCTTATTGAAGTTGAGCAGTCAAGCATTCCTACAGTCTGGGTGGTGGAGGATGTGGCTAAATTGAAAGATCACCGCTTTCCTAAATACATTCCTTCAACACCCAAAAAATACTTTCCTTGTCAGAGATGTAGAGTCTGTGTCAGAAGCAGAGTACGAAAGGAGAATCGAATGTACTGCCCGAGTGTTCTTCTAATTCTGGCCTATGTGCTCCCACATTTTTTAAATTGTACTATAAAGTATTGGGAGCAACCATGACAGCAAAATGAATTTGACTGTACTCTGTATTGCTATATAATTTGTTTTTAGATACCTGGTTGGCAGTAGTTTGATGTCCTTAGTGACACCTGTTGGGTATGCAGTCATAGTTAGTACTTATTTTCTACCTACAGGTTGGTTCTTTCGATTTGAAAAAAGTTTTACTATTTTTAGTTGGGTGTTTTCTTTTTTTTCTGTCTGTGTTTTGTGTGTGTGATCTGTTCATTATGGGAGTGTTTTAGAAATGAAAGAAGTGTAGAGCTTCATGATGATATCTGAGTAGCAGTTTTGCTGGTGGTGTGTGTAGCTGGCACCTGGCTGGCAGTGTGTGTTGACTGGCGTTTGGCAGCAAATGTCTCTGTAGTGACCAGCTGCAAGTCACTACACACACAACGTCACCAAAAAACAAGTCAACACATTCCGCCAGCTACCAGGCAGTTATTACTGCATTTGGCTGGCAGTGTGTATGAACTGGCGCTTGGATGGTCGTGTGTGTAGTGATTTGCTGCTGGTCATTACACACACACACACACGGGCAGTCAAAAGCCAGTCCAGACACTCCACCAACTGCCAGGTGATGTGATTGCTGTGTCAGTCCTGTGGCCGTATGAAAGCAATGGGCCCTTGAATGGCGTTATTTGTTGATGTGAATTGCTTTGATTGTCTGATGAATGAAGGTGTGAAAATGGCCTGTAAAGCGGTTAGTGCCTTGTAGTGGTTTTACATCTCATGAGCTGTGTCTCACTGGTTAAGTATTATATCATTATCTTAACAGTGATTTCCACATTTGAATTTTTGTGAAATTGTTTGTCAATAAAATTTAAATTTTGAACTTTTCACTCACCCTCGTGCCAAACACAACCTGTATGTGTGTGAACGTGAGTTGTAGATGGTAGTGAAGTGCTTTTCTGTCTTTCTCTGCCAGGGTATACATTGCTTCTAGGGAAAATCTACTAACCCTAGATATTTTCATAAACTAGACACAAGGTGGACCCCAGGGTGGTATGTCTTGTGTGGATCCCACAAGGTTTTCTTACCCAGAAGCCCTTGCAATCCTCAAACATAGGCTAAAAACGCAGTTTCTTTATTATCTTTGACTCAAAATACTTGAATCTGTGGGAAGACACACATTTCCTGCCACCAAGGGTTACCACATGTCTCCTGATAAAAAAAAAATGTTGCATTACCTGAGTGGGTAGGTCTAGCACCTGCAAAAGAGTGCGGTCCAAGACGCAATGTGGCAACATCAACAAAAGGGGTAGCTTCAGTTTTTGGGCCTGGGCTCAGCTACCACACAGGAAAACCTACCAAACCTAGACATTTCTGAAAACTAGACACCCAGGGGAGTACAGTTTGATGTGCCTCCCGTGGATCCCACTAAGTTTTTTTTCCCATAGTGCCCTGCAAACCTCAAAATTTTCCTAAAATTACACCTTTTTTGTGCAGTTCTGAGACGTATTCTTCCAGAATCAAAAGGATTCCACAAAATTCCTACCACCTAACATTTCTCCACTGGCCTTAATAAAAATTCTGACCCACTTGTGTTGCTAGGTCTAGTGCCCGTGACAGGAACTAATCAAACTAAGGTCCCTGGGAGGCAGGGTCGGATTGGTAAGGCGGGCACTCGGCTATTGGCCATGGGGCTGGTATCCGAGTTCCAGCTGTGGGCTGCTCTTTTGGGCAGCTGACTTCGGTGGTGTCTGTGGTGTTGGAAGCCACAAGCGGCACAGTGGGTGCCCAAGATGCCTTTTTGGTGGCAGAGTTGTCACTCCCTTTCTCTCACTGGGCCGGCCTCTTAATGTATACATATTGAGCAGGTGAGGGGGCCTGAGCAGAAGTGGCTTCTCTTGTTTTCAGGTGTCTTTCACAAGTGTGAACTAATCTGTGCCTTTTTTTTTTATCTACGTGAAGTTAAGAAAACATGCCTCTGTCAGAGACCCCACCCCCTTCCTTTTATAAAACTCAGCTAAAGCAGTGTTTTGCAGAAAGGCAATATGCAAATGTTGACCACTTTTTTTTACCATGCCCAGGTCTATTTTTGATCTAAATCCAACCCTGATAGGAGGCCTTGCAAAGGGACACTCATTCACCTTGATTCGATCTGTCGTGGGCACAGGGCCCAGCCACACAAGAAGGGTACCCTTGTTATTGGGAGACTTGGGGGAATAGTAGGTGGTAGGAAATGTGTTGCTCCCTACAGATTCCAGAACTTTCCATCAGAGAAATAAGAAGAACATTTGTTTTTGTACTCAAAGTTTGAGGTTTGCTAGAGCTTTTTGGTAAGAAAACCTGTATATCCACACACGCCTCTCCACCTTGGATTCCCTGGTCTTGCACGGTCTTGAAATGAAGGAAAATGGTGACCTCAGCACAGTAAACCTTTTATGATGCCATTTTTAGGAGGGAAAAAAAACACACACCTTTTAGCACAGCACATTTTTTCCCTAAAAAGAAACAAGTTACTTACCTGTAACTTTAGTTCTCCAGTATTGGTAACTTTCATAGATTCCCATTGCTTGTATCATTCCCCGTCGTCGGAATGGGAGCCTCGGTAATAATATATATATATATATACCTAGGTAAATACACCCTAATAGGTGTAAAAAAGGTAAAAAATTAGGCCTAGGCCTCATTATCTTTTGCAGCCTATTGGTGTCATTATGCAAAAAGACCCAAAGTCCCCTTAGCAACCAATCAGATCACCCTCACCCTATAGAACCTTCCTGAGAAAGCTCAGAGCCTCAGATTTTCGTAGCCGTTGCTTTGCCACATAATCACCTAGCCCTAAAGTGAGCTTTCCCAGGGGAGGCGGGTGGGCGCATGGGAATCTATGAAAGTTACCAATACTGGAGAACTAAAGTTACAGGTAAGTAACTTGTTTCTTACTCCAGTATTGGAACTTTCATAGATTCCCATTGCTTGTATCAGAGTAGATAGCAGTTAGCATACCTCAAACATTTCGTGCCCAGTACAGAATCATTATAAACTGATGACATCACAGATTATAACAACCATAAAGCAGTAACAAAGCATAATAAACGAAATGTTTGAAAAAACAGGAGGAGGGAAGAGAGGAAAGCTCACCTCTTATTGGAAGAGATTTCTCAGGACTGCCTGTCCTACAGCCGAATCCTCCTTTGCAGCCGCCTCCAGGCAGTAATGTCTCGTGAAGGAGTGCGTACTGCTCCAGGTAGCTGCTCTGCAAATGTCCTTTATGGACACTCCAGCAAACAGCGCCGTTGATGCTGAGATCGACCTCGTGGAATGTGCCTTCACCTGTCCTTGTAAAGGTTTGCCTGCCGCCTGGTGGCAGAACCGGATCGCACTAGTTATCCATCTAGATATCCCTTGTTTTGACAAAGGAAATCCTTTCCTTGGGGCTCCGAAAGCCACAAACAGTTGGGGTGTCTTTCGAAATCCAGCTGTGCGTTGCAGATAGAATTTCAAACATCTCTGAACGTCCAGAGAATGAAGTGTCCTCTCAGCCTGGGTTGAAGGTCGAGAAAAAAAAGATTTTAAAACCACTGGCTCGTTAAGATGAAAGTCTGTCGGTACCTTCGGAATGAACTTGGGGTTCATCCGCAGGATCACTGTATCATTCTTGAACTGTAAGAAGGGTTCTTTGATGGTTAAAGCCTGAAGCTCTCCTACTCTCCTTGCAGAGGTGAGTGCCAAAAGAAGCGCCACTTTCCATGATAGGAACTTCAGGTCCGCTTTATGTACTGGCTCAAATGGCGGTCTCATCAGCTGAGCCAGGACCACATTCAAGTGCCACACCGGAGGTGGGGGCCTAACTGGCGGGAAAACTCTAAACAGACCTTTCAGGAATTGTTTGATTACTCTCGCTGACAATAGAGAGGGGCCCGATCTTGTTCTCCTATACCTGGAAATAGCTGCCAAGTGGACCTTGATAGAAGCATGAGCCAGACCTGCTTGTGCCAACGAAAGAATATATGGTAAGAGTTCATGCGGAGCTGACGAGAAAGGATGTACTTTTTCCCTCTGACACCACAAATGGAACCTCTTCCATTTCGCTCTATATGTCTTATTAGTGCTAGGGGCTCGTGCCTGTGCCAAGATGGTCCTGCATTCTTCTGGGATGTTTAAATCCTTAAACTCCCTGTATTCAGGAGCCAAGCCGCCAACTGAAGCGAGCTCGGGTTCGGGTGAAGAACTTGGTCGTTGTACATTGACAGAAGTGTCAGTTTGGGTTGCAGATGAATGGGTTGTGTCTCTGATAGAAGAAGCAACTCCGTGTACCAAAACTGGCGAGCCCAGGCAGGCGCTATTAGTATCATCCTGCACCTGTCCATCTTGAGTTTCTTGAGGACTCGAGGAATTAGGGGAAATGGCGGAAAGGCGTAAACAAACGCGCCTGACCAGGACATCGAAAGGGCATTCCCCAGTGACCCTCGATGGTGTTCCCTGCTTGCGTAACACCGGCATTTCTTGTTCCACGGTGTTGCAAACAGGTCGATCGCTGGGGTCCCCCAACGGAAGAAGATGTCCTTGATCACTGCGTCTTCCAATTCCCACTCGTGCGAGACTGCTCTCAGGCGGCTTAGCGTATCCGCCTTCGTGTTGCATACTCCTGGAAGGTGTTCTGCTACGAGTGTGATGTTCTGTGCTATCGCCCATTCCCACAGTATTTGGGCTTCCTGTGAAAGCAGTGGCGATCTTGTGCCTCCCTGCTTGTTGACGTAATGCATTGCGGTGGTGTTGTCCGTCCGCACCAGGATTGCTGAATCTGTAATCCTTGGGAGGAAAGCCAACATTGCCAGTCGAATAGCCCTTAGTTCCAGAACGCTGATATGTAGACGACGTTCTTCCGGAGTCCAGTGACCACTGACCTGGAGGTCTTGCATGACCGCTCCCCAACCTTGAAGAGAAGCGTCCGTGGTAATGACCTGAGGAGCCCGTGCAGCCTTGAAACTGAGTCCCACAGTGAGGTGAGATCTTTTCATCCACCATGAAACCGACCGTTTCATCCGCTGGGTTATCGTCACCCTGTCGTCGAACGAACCTTCCACCTGTCTCCACTGAAGGTCCAGCTCCTCCTGCAGGGGGCGCATTCGCAGTCTGCAATGCGGAATCAATTGAATGCAGGATGAAATCGACCCTAGAAGAGATTTGAACATCCTGACTGTCATCCAACTTCTCTTTTGGCAACGGGTGGCTGACGATATGAGTTTCATCTGTCTCTCTTCCGATGGGAAGGCTTTGCACTCCTGAGTATTGAGTATCGCTCCCAAGAACTTCACCGTACTTGCAGGCTGAAGAACTGATTTTTCTTTGTTGAGTTGTAAACCCAGATGAATAAAGAGGTTCAAGCATGTGCCCACTGCCTTCGATGCCTCTTGCAAGCTTGGGGCCTTCAGCAGCCAGTCGTCTAAGTACGGGAATACTTCCAGCGACTGTCTCCTCAGAAATGCTGCTACCGGTGCCAGCACCTTTGTGAATATCCGAGGAGCGGGCTTTAATCCAAATGGGAGCACCATGAACTGGAAGTGACTCTTGCCTACTGTAAAGCGAAGGAAACGTCTGTGAGCTGGATGGATCGGGATATGAAAATAGGCATCTTCCAGGTCTAATGTTGCCATGTAGTCGCCTGGGTTCAAGAGGCGCAATATGTCCTGGAGTGAAATCATCCGAAACGACAGTTTCGTGAGATAGGTGTTGAGCTCCCTCAAGTCCAGGATAGGACGCCACTTTTGTTTTGTTTTGCGGATCAGAAAAAATCTTGAATAGAAACCTTCTCCCCTTTGTGATAGGGGAACACGCTGGATCGCCCCTTTTTGAAGCATTTGTTGAGCTTCCTCTTGAAGAAGGTTCAGATGTTTCGAAGTAGTGGCGTGGGGAGCTCTTGTAGGTGGAAATTCCTGGAATTCTAGAGTATGCCCATTTCGGATGATGTTTAATACCCACTGATCCGATGTAATCTCTTCCCAGCTGCTCAGATGTTGTGATATCCTGCCGCCCACTGGAGATCCCAGAAGCGGAGGAACAGTTGGCAGAGTCAGGAGGCCGCTATTGACGCTTGCCAGCGTCCTTGCCCTGACGCCCCTGTCGTCCACGAGCGTTTTGGCGAGAGAAAGACTGGGATTGCGACTGCCGCTGATAGTATTGATTGCCGTACTGGGGCCTGTAAGACTGCGACTGCTGTGAATATCGCTGTTGCTGATAACCTCCTCTAGGTGAAGAGAAACCTCTTCCTCGTGCTCCACGGAACGGTGTCTTCCTATATTGCAGGTTCCCCAGGGCCCTTGCTGTCTCTGTGTCCTTCTTTATACCCTGTAGGGTCTCATCGACATGTTTCCCAAACAACATGTCCCCGTCAAAGGGCAAATCCAAAATCCTATTCTGGACCTCTGGCCGGAAGTATGTCGCTCTCAGCCACCCTTGTCGCCGAAGAACCGCTGCACTGCCTAGAGCACGGAAAGAGATGGTGGCGATGTCCATCGCGCAGTCAATCATTTCCGAAGAGGAACGTTGTCCCTCTTCCACAAGTTTCTGTGCTTCCGCTTTCTGGTCATCCGCTAGCAGATTCACATAGTGTGCCACATCACTCCACATCTGGCGGTCGTACCTTGCTAGGATCGCCAAGGCATTTGCCGCTCTGACCAACAAGCTAGCCATCGACGAAAAACGCTTCCCAGCGTTGTCCAACCTTCTACCCTCCTTATCTGGCGGAGTCGTGAGGGTGGCCGAAGGATTCCGCGATTTCTTCTGTGCCGCTTGCGATATGACCGAGTCAGGTCTAGGTTGTCCAATCAAACAGGCGGGACTGTCATCAGGAGCTTTATATTTTTTCTCCAAGCGCGGAAGAGTTGGAATAACCGTCGCTGGGGTCTGCATCACTTTCTTCCCTTCCTCCCATATGTGCTCTACAATGGGAATCGAGCGCACGGCCTTACGGTATGCCTCCTTAAAATCGTACAAGAAACAATCCGTAGATGTTGTAGGCATCGCTAACTTAAAGCGCGCTGTGGCTCTTTCCATCAAGCTGAAGAAACCACCTACATCAGCCGGAGGCGAGTCGACCGGGTCTGGCACTGGTGAAGCCGGATCCGGAGCTATATATTGGTTCCATTCACTCTCCTGGTCTTGATCTTGGTTCTGCCCCGTTTCATCCTCATCCGAGGTATCCACTTGGACTTGCCGAGGATATTCCCTCTCATGTTCTTCCTGTGCAGGCCTTACTGACTGTGCTGCCACCACCTGCGGTTGAACCTGTGCTTGACCTTCCACAGGTTGCGACCCTTTCTTGCTCCTATACACCTCCAGCATTGCCCTTAAGTCTGTCAAAAGACTCATAGGCATCGTTACCATGCCCTGCTGTGGTTGGGTATCTTGGTATGCCACCTGTCTTTCTGGCCGCTGCTCCTTTTGATAATAATATTCCTCATCCAAATCCGAATCATGGTATTTCAGATTCAATTGAGATGGACTGTAAGCATCCCCATACATCTCATTTTCCTCTTCTGAGTAGTCATCTTCATCCAACAAAAGGGGTGGAGGTAGTGATGGCACTTTCCTTGGAGAAGTCATATCTGGGGTTATCCTCCTCCTTCTGCTGTTTTCTGGCTCTCCTGTCGTCAACGGCGTTGAAAACAAATCCACCGTTTCCTTATTTTGAATCGTCGTCGACGGGACCGTCGACGAGAGTCCCTTCACCGTCGACGGCATCGGCGACGGAACCATCATCGTCGACGGGTCCATCGTCGACGGGATCGTCGACGGAGCTGTCATCGTCGACGGGTCCACCGTCGACGGGCTCGTCGACGGAGCTGTCGTCGTCGACGGGCTCGTCGTCCTCGTCGACGGGATCGTCGTCATCGAGAATGCCACCGTCGACGGAATAGTCATCGTCGACGGGATGGTCTTCGTCGACGTGGTGGTAACCGTCGACGTGGTCATCGTCGACGACGCCGTCGTCGATCCAGTCTTCGTCGACGGAATCGACATCGAGGTCCTCGTCGACGCTCTCGTCGTCGTCCTCGTCGTCGCTGGATGGCTCGTCGACGACTGAGGAGACAAAATCACCTCAGATGCTTTAGAGTCCTTTTTGACCCCTGTAGAGGCCTCTACAGTCGGTTTTTTGATGGACTTGGCTACTTTAACCTGGTGGGAAGGCCCAGCCGAGCCCTCATCCAGTTTAGCCTTTTGCACCTGCAGTGCCTGCCTTTCTCTCTCCTTTACACTCACGTGAGGAGATTCGATAGGCCCTGGCATGCCAGACCTATCAGAGGTCCCACGCACAGCCTTTAAGGGGGGTTCAGTTGAAGTGTCCACAAACGATCCGCCCCTCTTCAATGAAGTCTTTGAAGATGTTGATCTGGCATCTTCCTCATCACCAGAAACTACTTCATCCCTCCTTTCCAACTTCCTGAGCCACAGAAGCAGCCGTCCTTCACGATCACGGAGGGTTTTAACAGACATTCTCCTGCATATACTACACTTATCAACCTTATGGTCTGGGTATAGACAGTAAATACAGTCCTGATGTTGATCCTCTGCATAAAGTCCTTTTTTGCCACAAGTGGCACAAGACCTGAAAAGGCTCTTCTTTTCCTTATCAGCCATGACAAAGCTGAAAGAAATCCTCAAAGAAAACTGTTTAAACAGTACCTCAAGTTGAAGTTAGAGCAGAGCTCTAAGGAGACTCCCTGTCACCAACGAAGCGGTAGAAAATCTAAGGCTCTGAGCTTTCTCAGGAAGGTTCTACAGGGTGAGGCTGATCTGATTGGTTGCTAAGGGGACTTTGGGTCTTTTTGCATAATGACACCAATAGGCTGCAAAAGATAATGAGGCCTAGGCCTAATTTTTTACCTTTTTTACACCTATTAGGGTGTATTTACCTAGGTATATATATATATATATATTATTACCGAGGCTCCCATTCCGACGACGGGGAATGATACAAGCAATGGGAATCTATGAAAGTTCCAATACTGGAGTAATCTAAATTTAGCTATATTTTCTCAGTCTCCTCCAGGGAAATCCACAAACCCTTGGTACCTTTAGAATGCTAGATATTTGGGGGGAAAAGGGATGCAAATTTAGCGTTGATTTCTTATGTGGAAAAAAGTTATGGGGCCAAAGAGCAAACTACCCCAAAAAGTCAAAAAAGGGCTTAGCATTCTAGGGGGAGAAGGCTAAGCAGCCAAGGGGTTAAACCTCCAGTTATAACCAGTAGATGCCTGCAAGTCCACTCATCGCAGAGATATGCTATTCAGTTAGGTTTTTTCACTAAGACTTTTAGATTGATGCATGGGCTACAAATTCTAGAATCCAAATTAAAAACTGCACTGGGGAAGTTAATCACAACAGACATGGAAGGTGGGGAATCTGTGGCCAAAAACAGTTGTTCAACAGACTACGGGCTACTTATATTTCGACTCAGCGAGTGTGTCAGACATAGGCTAGCAATGTGCCACGTGTTTCCGGTAGTTTGACTGAGAAGACACCAAATGTAATGTGGCAGCATTGCACACCATGTAAAAAACGCCCTTTTTCACCGACTCAGATAATCTGCATCACCCAGCTGGTGTGAGTCATCAGAAGAGGGTAAGAGAAAGATCCAGGGGAGGCCCAAGCCCCAAAGCATGGCAAAAGACCAGGGCTCATTCACACTATAGCCAACAGTATTTACGTCACTGTACCGATGCGTGAGCTCATTTGTATGTTAAAATGACATTCATGCAACCTACCTGTCATGTTTTAGATCCAAACTCAGGCCGATGAGCAAGGTGTCAATAGCTGTTGAGAGCCCTGGTTGTCTTTGGTGTAAGAACAAAGTAATAAAGAGGAAAAAGGGCAAAATATTCTTCTTTTGCTGAATTTTGAGCAACCAAAACAAGACATCTTTTATTCTGAACAGTAGCAAAATCATCTGAAAAGCTTCGGAAACTAAATACATTACATTAAGTAAGAATCTAGTTATATTTTTTCTTACCCACTACAATACAACTACAAAACAACAGTTTGTTTCAATAGGAAGCAATGCTCTCGCAACCACAATACAGTGTAAAACATGCAAAAAACAGTAATAACAAGTAGGCAGCAAACACTCATCAGCACAAACACAGGATCCTGCTACCAACAACACTCACTTTTCGCATCGACCCTTAGATGCTTGGGTCTATCTACCAGCCCTGAAGAGTCGTGTTGACTCCACTTTTGAACACGACAAAACACGTGTCGGCTGAATGTGGATCCAATAAACGTCTTTTGAAAAGGAATAGGAACACAAAGATCTGCTTTTGTTTGCTGCCTACTTGTTATTACTGTTTTTTGCATGTTTTACACTGTATTGTGGTTGCGAGAGCATTGCTTCCTATAGTTTGTGAAAGTCTTTCAGATTTTCTTTGAACGGTTTAGGGTTTTCCCGTTCGCTCTTCACGCACCACGCCTTAGATACCTTTTCCCTACGGAGTGTAACGTAGACTCTAGGTAGAGCGCCCACTATATCTGAAGCTCTTTCAAACCCTACCAGCTGCTTTAACAGTTTGTTTCAAGATGGCCAGCTCATTGACTTTCGGATTTGTTTTACTAATCCAAATGGCAAAAGCTATTTGCACAGAGGAAAAACTGAATCTTGAGGCAGAATGAGTTCACAATGCAGATACACATCCTGTCACTTTCCTTCAATGTACTTATCGATGCTCAATCCTTAATGTGGGGTGGTGAGGAGTGCAAAAAAACGATGGATTTAGGCCCAGATCTCTGTACTGGGGTGAATGTATGACATTGTTCTGCATTCTGTCCATCAACTGTTGTTTTTGCATTTGTCACCCCGAGTGGGATGGGTATGCTCAGACATGAGTCCCATGCTCTCCACACCACTGGAGTCAAGCTATCCTGGCTGAAGATGGCTGATAGCCAGAAACCGGTCCTAGGATGCTTGATTCCGGTCCAGGAAAGACATGGCTTGGCAGTTCGGGCTGGACTGTTCCCATGAGGTACAGGGTCAAGGCTGATTTCCATATGGCCATGTCTGAACTGGGGTGGTGTGGAGTGCAAAAAAACAATGGATTTCGGCCCAGATCTCTGTACTGGGGTGAATGTATGACATTGTTCTGCATTCTGTCCATCAATTGTTGTTTTGCATTGAGTCCTTAATGTGTGGCAAAATAGATTACACTGTAAATTAAATTGTTCATTGATGTTAGCTCCTAGCGCAATTATCAAAGTTCCATCGCAGGAGAAATAGTACCAAGGGCCCCGTTCTCCATCAGATGGTAGCAGAGCAAGTATGGTTAGTTACTGAAGTAGGGGGAGTTAGAATATTCCATTTTAGATCAGTCTAGACTCAGTCCATAGAGTCTATGTTTCGGGTTGGAAGATTGGCAGAGTTCCAGTGGTTCGGGAGAGCGCTGTACCAGAGGAGGAGTGAGTAATAATAGGGTTGCGTGTTACAGTAGCTTATGCTTAGCTTGTGAAGCTGCTGCAGAATTTGTGTGATGTCATGCGAAGATGATTTGAATGTTGTGTGAGAGTGGCGCTTAATGCAGAGAAGTTGAAGTTATTAAGTCCAACATGAACTAAGATACTGGGATGATATTGAAAAGTGTAGAAGACAGTATATTGTAATTGTATGCTAAGTTTTGTGGTGCTTGTCCTGAAACGTTGTCGACAGCACAACTGCGATGGGGACACTTATCTTTGCGTGAGAGTAAGGTGTGGTTGGTATAGTGGATCCTTTGCGCAAGTAGAAGCTACACCAATCCAGGCGATTCCCCACTGACAGAGGATTCACTCTAGTGTGTATCTGAGTAGAATAGAGAGGGTTACTACGAGCCATTTCTTGTGTGATTGAACACTATTGATTTCCTCAGGGAAGCAGACAAAGTTTGTTGCAGTTACTTTCTGTTTTGGTTTGAGCACTTGATATTAAGAGTGCCTTCATGAAATTGTGAAGGAGGGTAAACAGCTGCGAGGAGTGAGAGTGACATCACAGTTGGCTGCACAGGGATTGGTCGGTTGGTGTGCAGCCGCGCTGTTTGTCGACTATTTCATAAAGTACTGCACTGGTATTGGTTATGAGCGACAGACGACAGTTGTGCACACACAGTTATTTCCTGGTATGAAACAAGATGGTATCTGTGATTGACATTGTAGCTGAAAAATGACATTTTTTTAAGATCATATGGGATCTGATCAGGGAAGATGTGACAATACCTGTTTGAGAGGGAGAAGAGGCTCCACCTGAAGATACCCCAGGTATTATATGATGATAAATGTAGGGCTTCATACATGCATTTGTCTTTACCAATGGCATAAGATCACAGGGAAAGAAGGTGCAATGGTGTTTCCATTTTATGGTACATTTAATTTAAGAGTTATTGAGGAGAATGCTATGCAAGATGAAACAGCCTCGCACAGGTTGAAGTGCTCAATACTTGGGAGCATGCAGCTCATGGCCAGGAAAAGGAAAAGTATCAGGGAAGAGCCTGAAAGGCAGTTCGTACTCACGCTGATGATAGGTGGGATGCCGAACAAAAAGAAATACAGAACTGATATGATAGCGGGAGCCAAATTATAACCTGCCGTAACAAGTGAAGAATCTGGGAAAGAGAAAGAAAGGGAAAGCCAAAGGAACCAGACAATATAAGTGAGGTCAGTGATAGAGATTCTAGTGATAATCACCTGGATGCATTGGTGTCACAACGCCCACCTCCTTATAATGAGACCCTAGTGAAGGGAGGACGTTGTGTAGGTACTAGTGGGAACCTTGGAGTGCCTACCACACCAGTAGATATAAATTCTAACTTGATGGGAGTCACCCCAGTGAGTGCACATAGCAACCTGATGGGAGAGAGTTCATGGATTTGTCCCCCTGTTAACTCCACAGCCCTTAATACACCAGATGCCGGTACTCTCCCAGTTATCATTGGTCCTGTGGTCCCTATATATAAGCCTGGTTTGACAGGCTACACGACACATAATTTGACTGTCTCTACTCCCCTTCAAGCCCGGAAAGGGGAGGATTTGCTCCTCTGATCCCAACAAACGTGAGTTTTCCTTGTGCTGCAATTGCAGATTTGACTATGCAACAGATGAGATTTGGCTCCATAGGGTAATTCCAGAGAACTTAAATCTTGGTATGCCTGTTTGGGAACCACCTCTAAATGCTAACCGGAACACCCCTAGAGAAGAGATTGTGTCCAACGCCCCTGTAGTGCAAGGTAGTCTTACCGCTCAGGCGATAGATGAATAGATGAGGGTTCTCAATGCTCTCCCAAGTGAATGTGAAAGCTCAGAATTGAGCTAAGGAATGATTCAGTCACCAGTGAGTTGGTGGATGTGGCTAAATTAAAGCTAGAATTGTCTGAAATGATTAGTGGAAATTGTGAGAGGCTTGATTAGATTCTTACCAAGAAAATTAACTTGTGTTTATGTGTAAGGATGTTACCAGTCGTGCAGGACATGTTTATGACAGATTATCTGAATTAGCCCAGAAATGTGAGGTCGATTTGAACCGGACTGAAGCTTTACAAGAGAGTTACTGTGTGTGTTTAATGAGTGCAGTGACCCCTTTGGGTCGATCAGAACAGATACAGTACCATTTTAATGTCTACGTGGGTCCCGACTGCGAGGTTTGACAGCGATGCAGCACTGATCCTTCGATGCACTGATCCTTCAACACAGACTGTGAGGCTTGATGTTGATGCAGAAACAGTCCTTCGACACCGACTGCGATTCTCGACTCAGACGCATGGACCGGACTGCATGGATCAGAACCGACGCAATTAACCCCTCGGCGCTGACACTTGCTCCATAAAAGGTACTTTTCATCAGGCCCTGCGTGGGTCCTGTAACCGGCCTTCCCTCCATCATGGTCGGCCTAAACTTTGGATTTACACCCCAAGCACTATTTTTGGTTTTAATCTTGAAAAATTCATATCTCGACTTCTACTGAATGGATTTTTGTTGTTTTGGTCTTGTTTTACACAGATACATATTCTCTACTGTTCTAAACTGGTGTGCAGTCTTTTCATGGTATTTGCACTGTGTTACTGTAATCTAAGTGTTGAACAAATACTTTATGCATTGCATCTTAAGTTAAGCCTGACTCCTCTGTGCCAAGCTACCCGAGGTTGAGCACCGGTTAATTTGGGGGGTGTATCTAACCTACACTGACTAGGACTGTGGGTCCTACTTGGACAGGGCGTATACTCTACCAACCAGAAACCTCAATTTCTAACAATGACAATGAGGATTGTTTAGTGGAGCGTGACTGTCTTGATGTCACTGAACTGTGCAACAAGCCAAAACCAGATATACAAGATAAGCCACTACCTGAATCTGATTTTGCTCTGTTTGTAGATGGGTCGCGTTTGCACAGCCATGGAAGCAATTGAGAGCAGCTTATGCAGTCTGGACAGTTTCAGGAGTAGTTGATGCTTCAAGGAGTATTCTCCATACAAGTGGCTGAATTGATTGCCCTTACCAGAGCATGGTGTGTTTCAGACCGGCAGATGGTGACGATTTTCACTGATAGTCAGCATGGCTTTGGTGTTGTGCATGACTTCGGACAGTTATGGTCCCAAAGGAGGTTTATGACTTCTTCAGGCTCCCCAATCTGAAATGGTGAGAAACTAAGGAAACATCTTGAGACGACGCAAATGCCTGCCCAAGTTACGGTTGTGAAATATTCTGCACGCCGTAGTGGAGAAGACTATGTGACTTTGGCAACTGGTAAGCTGATGAAGTAGCAAAGTACTGTGCTTATAAAGCTTGTGAATGTAATGGGGAGTATTCAAATGAGGCAACCGATAAGACCAATTACAACCTTTAGTTGACAATTGCTGATACATGGGAGGAGTGAAAGAGGCTTCAGGGAGAGGTGTCAGAGGAAGAACAGCAAAGTTGGGTTAGAGCACGGTGTGTCAAAAGAGAGGATGACATTTGGGTTTCAGGAGACGGAAGACCTGTGTTGCCAAAAAGGTGTCTGCCACCAATGGCTAGGCACTGTCATGTTCCTGCTCAAGTAGGGAGGGATGCTATGGTCCGCATGTTCAGGCAAACTTGGTTTAATCCTAGATTCAGATTGATGGCAGTAGCTCTGTGCCACAGATGTGTTGTGTGTCAACAGAATAATGTAGGGAAGAGAACCGCAGTAACACTGACCCACATAGGAAAATCAGGTGAGTTATTTAACAAGATGCAGTTAGACTTTCTCGAAATGCCTCTGTGCAATGGGCTGCGATATGTCCTGGTGATTGTGTGCATCTTCTCACACTGGGTCAAGGTTTACCCAACCAGAAGACGAGTCTCACAGTAGTTAAACCATTGTTGAGGAAGTTCATACCTCATTCTCCCTTCTCTAGAGTCAGACCGATGGACACACTTCAGCACTGAGATTTTGAGAATGCTGTGTGCAGCTTTATAAGTGGAGCAATTGTAGTTATAGTACTAATTAGTTTGTTTTTGTAGGATTATATGCACCTAGATCTAATTCAGGGAAGGATAATCCCAACGTTAATCCCAAACCCTCATGCTCTGCTGATAAAAGTCTTTACCCGCTTGATGAGAAGAGGTTGCATGTAGCTTTATCTACATCTGCATGCAGATTTATCTACGAATTACTCTTTAAACGCTCATCCTAAATTGATTTATAAAAGCGAGGGATTGTTATATCTGTATGCAGTTACCGGCATCAGTTGCAGAAGGTATTACCTGAGGCTGTCCTATAGCAGGGTCACATCCAATATTATTTTTCAAATTATGTCTTGGTCCTTTCAGACGTTCCCTTGTTTAAACATTTGAACAGACATTTTTATGCTCAAATCACTGACACAGCTAAAAGGTATTTTACACCTACCACAACACTAGACAAAGTCTATATTCATAGACATAACTTAACTTGCAAGTTGACAGATGTTGAGAAGAAATGTTTAAACCTAGTAGGAGGAAGGAGGTAAGGGCTAAAGCACCAAACCTCCTTAGGATGCCTCAGTGGACTGAAAAATAAATTGATCATCGAGCAGCAGAAAATCAAGGAGCATTAGCTTTAGATTGGCAACACAAAGGGAAGTTATGTGTGCAGAATAACACGAATTAACTTGACACACTGTAGGTGCGCAAGAGTGAATGTGACTATACGTTTAAGATTAGAGGAAAGTGGGAATTATTTTTAGATTGAAATGATCTTGTGATTCCTGGAATTCATTTTATGTGTGGAAAATAGGCCTATTTTAACTTGTGTAAGCAATTTTATGGCACATGCTACTTAGGTGTAGTTTTTCCAAAGATTTATCATGAGGAACATTTCAAGAAACCTGTGTGGGAACAGAATTCCATATTCAAGCGAGGAGCTAGTTCTGTGACATTATGAAAGATATTTATGGTGCACTTATCCATCTGTAGGGGTGATAATGAATGATAGACACTTAGAAAGTTGTAAACTGTAGCTGTTAAGTTGTCCACTAGCACTGCCAGAGATTTGGTACTAGTAGATACTGAAACAGTAGCCATTAAATCAATGGTTATGCAGAATAGACCTGTGTTAGACGTCCTTCTTGCAAAGGAGGGGGGAGTCTGTTAGATGGTAAAGGTCCAAAAATATTGCACCTACATGAACACACTTGAGAAAATACATTAAGAACATTAATGATATAAAGAAGGATTTGAAGGAGTTGGAAGTGACAGGTGTTTTGTTGCGATTGGTAGTGGATATGCTGCTGTAGGCAAATGGTTTGGAAACCTGGCAGTGGAATTTTTGGGTGCCATCTTCAAACCTCGTGATAATTCCCCTTTGTGTAATATTCCTGGTGATGATCTTTAAGGGATAGAAGTGTGTAAAAAAACAAAGCAGGGAGTAAAAAGGAAGAGAGAGGATGTGGAGTTAGAGGAGCGTCTGTGTTGGTACTATGATGACATGAAACATCTGGAGGGGTCTAGACAAAAAAGTATGAAAACTACAAGGTTTTAATTGGTTCATCCGATAAGACCTATATCTTGATTATGATGGCTAGGTTCACCATCAGAGGGGGGATTGGAGCAGCGTAATTTTAGCTCCACCATTACACATCACAGAAGAGTCATATTTATGTGCTCATAGCACCTTATATTTTGTGTGCTTTAATCCGAATGAAGCATTAAGCATTCTTCCGGAGTGTATTCACTGTAGAAAAGTTTTGTTCACATAGGTTTGTGTTCCCTGATTTAACTAGGCTTCCCTAGTCTTCAACTTTAGCTCAGAATTAGTTTAGGCAACGTTAGATTTATTCATATATAGAGGGGAGGATTGAAAGCTGTACACTGATCATCAAATTCTATTTCTTATCTTCTGTATTGCTGTAACTGAATTTCTGGTATGCTATTTGCTGCTAAGGCTTAACTTAATTTGACGTTTTGGTATGCCAGTGGTGATTTTGTATCTTTACACCATGTTGTTGAGATGTATACACGTTAGCTTGGTTCTTCATTTGTAATATATTGCTTACATTTACCTATGGAGTCCTTAATGTGTGGCCAAATAGGTTATACTGTAAATAGAATTGTTCGAGTAATGTTAACATCTCTTTACCTCTCAGGCAACTATCAAAGGTCCATTGCAGGAGAAATTGTAAGAAGGACCCAGTGCTCCATCAGAGACATGGTTAGTTACTGAAGTAGGGGGAGTCAGAGAACCTCCAACAAATGCCCCAGGCAAGCATCAAAGAAGAAATATTTAGTTAGTTTTAAAAATAGCACTTCTGTATCAAAGAGACAAACAATGGAAGGAGCTGGTGATCAACATAAATCTGGATATTCATTTTGCGGCTGGATATTTACCTATGTTGATTTGCTTAGACCTATCCTCTGCCTTAGACAATGTGGATCATGACACTTTGGCCCATTGTTTAGCAATGGCAGGTTTGCAGAAGGCTGTCCTTTCATGGTTTTGTTCTATGACAGAATTAATGCAAGCTCAGACTCTTCCTCCCTGCCGGTCCAAGCCTAGCCTACTCCCCTAGTCTTTTCAGTGCTTATTTGCATTTACTTGCAGGTGCGATTAGATTATTTATAGTGGAATAAATTTCATACCAAGATAACACCAGTCGATCCTCCCTTTGTAATTCGGTACCTGCATCACTGTTTTTCAAACCTGGATGAGTACAAACTTACTGAAGCTTAATGATAGAAAACCGGAGTCCTAAACTTTGGAAAAGATGTAATATGTGAACCAACCTTTTGGCTTGCACAGATGGAGTCCGTACCTGCAAAAGCTATGCGCTTGAGATTTTACTTCCAAAAGTACTGGACAGAGGAACTTCTGGTTAGTTCAGATACTTTTCTCTGCTTCGTTTCAAAACAAGGCTATAAAAAAGTCCTTCATTTCCTTCACCAGTCAATTTGGGTCTCATTGATAGCGGATTGCATCCATATTGGATTACACCAATGTCTGGTCTGTAATTTAGAGTTGCCAGATGGGATGAATAAGAAACTACAAGGTGTCCAGAATGCAGCAGTTAGGCTTGTGGTATGATCACGTAAATTTAAATAGGTATCAAAAGGGCACCAGAATCTTCACTGGCGTCAATAATTGTAACAGATGCAGTCAGAGACTTTATATATGGTTGATAGGGCCATTTTATAGCTTATGGTAAATATTTGTACCCTCTAGGATTCTTCACTATGCCTATTTAACAACTGGATTCAGAAGGGAGATTACGCTTTCAGCTTGCAAACATTAGGGAGAGATTTTTGAGTGTAGCCCCACTGCTCTGGAATCATCTCTCAAACACTTTAGGACAGTCATTGAGACTTACTTTTTTTGCTAGCCCTTTTGGCTTCTCATATTTTCATTTGACATAACCTCAGCGCCATGGTGCCTTCAGGTGACCACACATTTGACCAGTAACTCACAACACCTATAACCCACAACACCCTTAAAATAGGATGCCCAGGATTTAGAAAAAGAAGATATGTGGATCTTGCCTGGTGCTTGTAAAGAACATCAGTCTTGAATTACATTTTAGTAGATCAATGGCAGGTTTTAAGGGAGTGAAGCATTCACTTGCAAAGAAGCCGAAAAATTTAAGGGGATATGTACAAGGAAGTGGCGGAGTGCGGCATTAGCCTCCTTGGCTTAACACCGTGCTCCGCCACTTCAGAAACGCAAAGCTGGACCATATTTAGGTACGGTTTATTAATCATAAAGACTTGAATACCACTTATGTTTCTAGCAGAGGTGTGGGCCAACAGAAGAGCCACCTTCCATGAAACATATTTATGTCTGCTTTATATGGATAGGATCAAACAGGCTTCTCATGAGCTGTACAGAACTGTATTTAGCTACAATGTCACTGGAGGATTCTTTAAAGGAGGATAAAGTCTAAAAACACATTTCATGAACTCCTTACTTAGTCTGTTGAATCAAAACGAGAATTCCCCGCTTTGTCGCCAAAATCTGGAAATAGCTGCCAGATGAATTTTTATGGAGGAATGTGCTAGACCTGATTATGCTAGGTGGAGTAAGTAAGGTAGTGTCTGCTCTGGAGAGGATGCCAGGGGATGCAGATTGTCATTAACACACCAAAAACAAAGGGCCATATGTATGATACTTTGGTTTTGCGATTCTCAAATAGTGATGTTTAGAGATTCGCTATTTGAGATTCGCAAAACGCTGTGTATGTAGGATTTGCAAATAATTTTGTGAATCCTACATATTCCTTAATTGCGAATCGCAAAATGCAATTTGCAATTAAGGAATACCTGCACATTTATTCCTATGGGCCTAGAGGCCCATAGGAACAAATGGGAAGACATTCTCAATTTGCGATTCTCAATTAGAGAATCGCAAATTGAGAATGCAATGTCAAGGGTGCCAGGGTGTAAAAAGGACACCCAGTTGCACCCCTGAAATGTACATGTGTGCACATGTGGCACACATACATGCCCAATGGGCATGTATGTGCGCCACATGGCACTTTGAAAAATGCAAAAAACTGCAATTTTCAAAGAAATCGCAAATTACCACCAACTTGAAGTTGGTGGTAATTTGCGATTCCTTAAGGCCAAATTGCACTTTTTTCTGTGCTTCTTACATTGCATTTAAGGAATAGCAATTTGCGATTACTTAAATGCAATCGCAAAATTAGGAATCAAAAATTTTGCGATTCCTTATTTTGTGAGGCAGTTTTGCTTTCATACATATCACTGAGCCAAACTGCGATTGCAAACGCCGAAATTCACAGAATTTCGGCGTTTGTGATCGCAATTTGGAATGATACATACGGGCCAAAATCTCTTCCATTTTGCCTTATAACATTAATTTGTGGGATCTGCCCAGGAATGCTGAATAATAGTTTTACAATCCTCTGATATACTTAGTGATCCAAATTTATTGTTGTGAGACACCACGCTGACAAGCTAAGTGACTGTATTTATGGGTGAACAATCTGAGCTTAATTCATGAACAGGAGGAAAAGCATAAGCGACCATTCCTGTCCAGGCTAAAAGAAATGCATTTCTCCAAGACTTTTCTGAGCAAACCTGCTTTCATACATCTTGCATTTTTTCTTCTGAAGAGTTGCTAATAGATCAAGATGTGGGGATACCCACTAATGGAAAACTTGGAGTAAATGTTGCTGATTTAGTTCCCATTTGTGTCACTGTGTTTCAGTCCTGCTCAGGGAAGCTACCCATTCGTTCTCCACCACAGGTGTTCCATTTATAGTGAAATGTTGTGAGCAATGAACCATTCCCATATCTGCTGGGCTTGATGAGACAAGACCTTTGATTTTGTTCCTCCTTGTTTGGTTAGAAGGAACATGGTTGTTGTATTGTCTGTCTTTATCAAGACAGAGGAATTGTATATTCTGGATAGAAACGATAGCTTAGGAAGACAGCCTTCAATTCCAGAAGATTGATGTGCATCTTTCCCTCTTCTTGAGACAATATTCTACCCAACCCTCAAGGGAAACACCTTTTGTCATTACATCATGGGACTGCACAAGACCAAACAATAGGCCCTGAGAGATATTTTCTTTTTCCCCCACCAAGCCATAGCTAGTTTTATCGCTAGGTAATTGTGATTGTGTCTTTGAACGTTCCCTGGATGTGACCGATTGTGCATCCAATTACTTCTTTAAGGGTCTTGTGGGCAGACGGCAACTTGGGATTACCGGAATGCAAGACACCATCATTCCCAACATTGACCTGAACGTCCAAACATAAGTGAAATTATGTCTTGAGAGGGAAGCGGTTATTGAGTTTATGCATTTAATTCTCTCTGTAGTTGGGTATGTCTTGGAGACTTGCCTTTAGGAAAACCAACAATCTGGGTGGAGTTAGGAATGACTTTTCTTGTTCAGCTTTATACCTAAAGTTTGGAATAGCGGAAGACAGGCCCAAGTAGATCTTCTTGCTGATGGAAAGATGGGGCACTTCATAAACCAGTCGTCCAGGTATCGAAACACCTGATGACCGTTTCTTCTCAAGCGCGCCGATACAGGGGCCATGCATTTTGTGAAGACTCTGGGAGCTAAACGCAGTCCAAAGGGAAGCACTCTTGATTGGTAATGGCACCCTGCCACCAGGAACGTCCAAAACTTCCAATGTTTCACATGTATAGGGATATGAAAGTGCGCATTTAGAGGATCTAAAGACATCATATAAGCCCCTGTATTTAATAGATGAAAAATCTCCTGTAAAGATAGCATTATGAAGGGTTGTTTCTTTTTGTATTTGTACAACAGCCTCGGATCCATCCCATCTCCATTTTCCTGGCTTTTTTTGATAAGTAAGACATAGAAATAGTAGCCCTTGTTGCGATGTATTAACTGAATTTCTATTGCATTCTTGGAGATAAAAAAAAATACTGCTTCAGCAGGGACAGATGACGATGAGACTTCTTGCATGGAGAATGACTGGGAGGCTTTTGAACAAATTCAAGGGTGTGGCCATGTTGAATCACATCTAACACCCATTTGTCTAAAGAGATGCTCTTCCGCTGACAGTAAAATTTGGAATGGTGTTTACCTAGATGCCGTTGATGAGAAACTGAGTTGACTGCACATTGTCACTGGGGCCTAGAGGCGTTTTGGGTTTCCCCCAGCAGGAGGGCATTTATGTGCAGGTTGCCATGAAAATGAGGAGGCTGATGTGGCTTTGTTTTGCTGCTGCGATACATATTGAGGACAATACCCCTGTTGAGAGTAGGGTTTGTATCTAGATTGTTGATAAGATGCTTTGGCATAAATTGGCCTCTTCCTCTGTCTCCTTGAAAGGGCTGAAAGCAATATTGTTGCAATGTACTCAGAGAATGTACTGTATCCATGTCCTTCTTAATAGATTGAAGGGCATCATCACCATGTTTCCCAAACAGATTCTCCCTATCAAAGGGTATATCTAATATCTGGTCGAAAGGCTGTGGATTTCAGCCAACCTTGACAGCATAGGACTGCTGCACCTACCATCTGTCGAAACGTTGAGTAGAGATTCATCGCTGGAACTATAATTTCAGATGAAGCTCTCTCACCTTCCTGGGAATTTCTTTAGCTTTGCTCCTCTTATCCTCCGGTAAGAATTCTAGGAGGGCTGATATGTCGATTGTAGGAAGGTGGATACCTGACTATGGTTACCCCAGATTTTTTGCCTAGTATTTAGCTGGTTTTCGACTTAGTTGGCTTGGGATCTTGCTAATCAGGGCCCCAGGCTATCTGCTCTCACTGTAAAATGGACTCCATGTACTTTAGGTACATCTCCAATTGGATATTGGGTCACCTTATGAGCCCCTGTACAGTGTACTATAAGTACCCAGGGCATAGGTGCATCCAAGGCCTACCAGGTGCTGCAGCATGTATTATGCCACCCCTGGCTGGCCATCCAAACTGACACACCTGGCTGATCACTCAGCTGGGGCAAGGTCGTGTAATCACCCCTTGCTTAGGTATAGTATTCCTATACCTGCATATATAGATACATAGTACCCTGTAAGTCACTCCTATGGCAGGCTTAACAATCCTGGAGGCAGAGTGCTTGGTTATATGTGAGATGGTGCTCTAGCATGAGCTGAGCCTGTCTGCAGCTTTCGGAACCATGTCCTTATAGCTGTTCTATGATATCGCCATACCATATACTCTTAAGTGCATTATAATCCTCGCGGTTAATGCTAACTTTGGTTTGGCTTTATCGAAACATGTTGTGTAAGGTGTCATACGCTTTGGAATACTACCCCCTCGCCAAGTCTGGCGACGGGGATAGCATTCCACTCTTCCAGAGGGAGAAGACATGTTGTTGCTGTCTATCCCGGTTAAAGTTAACCAGAGCCCCAGGGTCACAAAATGGACGCTGCTGCCACCGACACAAGTCTGACCTCCTACTGGGAGTCCTTCCAGTCAAGAAGGTGCAATATCCACGCGCCTGCGACTCATACAATTTAGGTACCTACACCACACATACTATACTAGGCAGCGCTTATGGAAGGCGGGTCTAATTGCGTCCCCGGATTGCCTCAGGTGTGGGACGGAGGTTGGGACGCTACTACACACAGTGTGGGAATGCAGGGCGTTGCAGAGATTTTGGACAGGAGTGCTTCGGTGCTTGGATGAAGTCCTAGCCTGGGTACTTCAAAGAGATCCTAAACTGACTCTGCTACATGTTATGGCCGGGGTGGGAGGCAACAGATACAAGCGCCACTTGCTCCTATTGGGCTTAACCTTGGTGAAACGAGACATTGCGCGTTTGTGGAAAGCGCCCCAGGCTCCCTCTCTGGCGGCATGGAAGCGGGGCATGGACTTCTGCATGGGGATGGAGCAGCCTGTATGTGTGGCCAGGGGGGCCCGCTCAAACATTATAGGGTGTGGAAACGGTGGGCGGACTATCGTGGTCTGGAGCTGGACCCGCCTCCCGATGACACCACGGACCAGCCTCGAATGTAGCCGGACTACCTAGGCACTTCTGTACAATGGTCAGTGGCAGTACTATACTGTGCACTGAAAGTGTATTACCCAGTAGAGCAGGCAGCAGCGCGCAGGGAGGGGGAGGGAGTTGCGGGTGGTGGGGGGATGGGGGGGGGGAGGGACCAGTTTGTCATATCCTTGATTTGCATTTCCTTTTCTTCTTTTTATAATGTAACACAAGAAAATGACTGCATACGTGTTAAAATTCCATGATGTTGGTGATTGACTCTGGGTGACAGAGCGTTACTGAATATATGCTTACTATGCACTCAATAAAAATCTGTTTTTAAAAAAAAAACTGGACAAAGGACATGGGAGTATCCTCCCCTCCGTACAGCCCCTCCTCTGTGAGGAAGACCCAAGTTGTTCCAACCCTTTTCATAAGGTACCTAAAGGCTCCCATGTGGGTGGGTACTCAGACACATCGTGGGACAAGACTCAACCCTGAAACTACGCCAATCTTGAATCATCTGGACACTTGCTGAGACTGCACCAAGGAAGACACCTGCTGCTCCTGGTTTCGCTGTTTTACGAATCTTCTTCGTTGTCTGTGCTTTATCCAGTTTCTCCAGGTGACCTGTGGTCATCAAGGACATCTGAAGAAATCTCCAATGGAGTGAAGGAGTCACTTCCCTGCATCTGCAGGCACCACAACAAAGCTGACCGGTCTGCTGCTCCTGTAGTCCTACAGGCTTCCCAAGGTCCAGCAACACAAGTGGTGGTTCTGCAATTCCCCGAGGCCTGACTGGTCTTCTCAGCCATTTTGAGAAAAGTGTCCCTCGCTGGGGGCACTGCGACCAAACACCAGTGCACTGTGTCAACTTGCCGCTGCCAAGGCTTGTTGGCTCTACACTCCAGAGATCTTTGGGCTACAACAAGCTCCAGCCTCCAGCACCTCATCTTCTGAAGATCAGTGTCCTCACTGCATCCTCTGCACCGTGGGCCTCCATCTTTGGTGAGCTACTTCTGGTCACTCCTGTGGCTTTGCCTTGTCGGCCCTCCTGAGGGTCTTCCCTTGCTTCGGTGGGCTCCTCTGTTTGCTTTGGGCCTGCTCTGACTTCCAGCTCTTGGCGAGTCCCATGGACCTTGCTGGTCCCACCATTTGCTCCTTTTTGTTATCCACGTCCGTAGTAGCTACCAATGCACATTGGTGGTCCCACTAGACACTGACCACCTCGACACTAACATCCGACGTGGGACAGCTCGTGCACGCTCTTGGTTTTCCCCTCCGTCGCCTGGTCTTCACACCTGCACCAAAAAGGTCACCGTCGTCTCACCTGAACCTCTCGACATCGGTGGGCATTGTTTTCGGTGCTTCCGGGTCAACTCAGAGTGGCATAGGCTCTGACCCCTCTGCTTGCAGGTTCGAAAACTTCCAGAATCACCCTTGGATTCCACCAGACTCAGTCTTCTCCAGAGGCATTTTCTTCGAAGTCTTCCATTGCTGTCTCCACCAAGTTCAGACTTCACTTCACCCCTATGCACCCGGCTTCCCTGGTGCAGGTGACCTGGTTGCTATGGCATGAACGGGTAGGGTGGCTCCCCAACCTTCTGTCTTGCAAAGGGTTTCTTCGGTGTCCTCCAGGAAGGGTCCTTTTTTAAAACTGCAACCACAACTTCTCCATTGGGCATGCGGCTAGCGATGTTTCCACTCTGCACACAGCCTCCTTGGGGTTTCTGGGTAATTACCTTGGGTGGTCCCTAGTGTCCCCGGCTCCTCTGGTTCTTCTAGTCCAAGCTCCTTTCCCCTTTGCTGTTCGCATTCCACTTTATTAGCATATGGTTTTGTCTCCCCTTGGAGACCACTGTATTTTGTGCTACTTACCGGATTGTTTGCAAAATATTTTTGTGTATTGTGTTGATATCTCCGGGTAGGATAAATATGTTAGTGATAGTGTTTGTAATAAATAAGACTTATGTTTACATACTGTGTGGTTTCTTTTCATGTACACTACAGATTAAAGTTGGTATAACAAGTTGTTTTACACTCTTTCAAGATAAACCTGAAGGCTGCTCTCCGCAGCTACCACTTTGCGACCTTTCAAAGGCTATCGACGACCACTATAATCACCATAAGTATTGTCTGGATTAGAGATAGGTACATCACTTAAATAAGTGTGCGCCATACACTAAGCCAGCCTCCTAAAGCTGCATTTCTGCAAAACGGCTAAAGGGGGGTCAGGGGGTGAATAAAGCGGACTAGAGATATGCTGACAAACGCAAATGAATTAAATGTGAAAGCACAAATAGGCACCATTTTTTTTCAAAGTGGCTAAATTACCAAACAATTTCTAAATAATATAAACCTGGAGTGCCCGAATCAATGTTTTACATGTGGCGCGATGGGGAACGGGAAATTGTCTCACAATATTTGGCATTGCTCTAAATTATGTAATTTTTGGAGCAATATATATTTAGATTTTTAGAAGCCGAACTACAGATCAAGATCACCTACACTCCTCTACTTGGGCTTTTGGGACATTTCCACATGCCGCTGGTCGCGATCGAGTATCAAAAGGTGAACATTAGTTTAATGTTAGTTGCAAGATCACTGCTTTTATAAAAGTGGTCGTCCAAGGATTCCAGATTGGCTCTGGAAAACACAGAAAGTAAGGAGAGGGAGAAGGTTTATGCAGAGCGGGAAGGTCGATTAAAGCAGCATAACCTAGGGGGCAATGTTTTTATATAATGAATTACAGAAACTGATATGAAAAAAAATATGTCGACATCTCATGCGCAAGGATTTTGTAATCCAAGATTATCTTTTTTTGGATCAATTGTTAATTTCTATTGTTCCTGCGATTTAAGTAAGATGTGAGCTGTTAACTGCTGATATAATTTATTGTAATGTGCCTCCGGAAAAAAAGGTTGCCTATGAAATTGCATTTTTATCTAAAAAAGGGGACCGGTTTGTGCAGCCTTGTGAAGACTCTAAGTCCCAAGAATCATAGCGCCAGGAGTCCCCATACACCTGAGGCCAGGGGGAGGAGCCCCTTTGTGCTACATAGCCCCATCTTTTTTCCCACTGATCGGGCCATGTTTATTCAGCATTGTGGGGACTCTAAGCCCCAAGACCCATATTGCTAGGAGCCACCTATACCCCCGAGGTCGGGGGGAGGTTACCCATTCGCACTATATCGTGCCATTGTTTATCCCACTGAGAAGTCCGGGACAATCCCTGTCTACTTCAGAGGCTGGTGTGGGCTGAGCCCACCCCACCCTTGGTTATTACACCTGTACTGAACCCTCTGTTGCAAGCGGATGTTCTCTTTCAAACAATGGGACATAGAAAAAAATTGTCACCATAGTAGGTTTTGCAGGTTCTACCGTTAGGCTTGATGGACGAGAGCCTTGATTGGACTTGGCAGGATTACCTTAGGTTAATACTTTTCTGTTCCTTTTATTCTGTCTTCTCTTTTCTGGGGCTTACGTAATGAAAAGGTGTTGAACATTGCTTTGAAAAACAGGAGCAACCTGTGGCTTCTCCGACTTACATAATTTTGAGCTCATAGTTTCAGTCTTCTTTTACAGGACCACAGACAACAGGACCGCCCTCAAGCAGGCCACCCGCAAACACCATCAGCTGATCCGCGCCACCAAGAAGATGGCACTCAAAGAACGACTGGACAACAACGCCCACGACAGCAAGGAACTCTTCAACATCGTCAAAGAGTTCTCCAACCCCAGCGCCGGAAACAACGACATCACTCCCTCGCAAGACCTCTGCAACTCACTCGCCTCGTTCTTCCACCGCAAGATCGCCCACATACACAACAGCTTCGACGCACCAACCGCGCACCCAACCATCGAACCAACGCCCACCACCACCACCCTCTGCAACTGGACCCCGATCAGCACCGAAGACACCACCCGCACGATGAACTCCATCCACTCCGGATCACCAACCGACCCCTGCCCACACCACGTCTTCAACAAAGCCGACGCCATCATCGCACCCCATCTCCGGGACATCATCAACACCTCCTTCCACACCGCCACCTTCCCGGAGAGCTGGAAGCACGCCGAGCTTACCGCCCTCCTGAAGAAACCAACGGCGGACCCCAGCGACCTAAAGAACTACCGTCCTATCTCGCTCCTTCCTTTTCCTGCCAAAGTCATCGAGAAGACCATCAACAGACAGCTCGCCGCCTTCCTCGAGACAAACGGATCCCTCGACCCCTCGCAGTCCGGGTTTCGGGCCAACCACAGCACCGAGACCGCCCTGATCGCAGCCACCGACGACATCAGAGCCCTGATCGACAACGGGGAAACAGCGGCCCTCATCCTCCTGGACCTCTCTGCGGCGTTCGACACTGTCTGCCACCGCACCCTAGTGCAACGCCTCAACAACATCGGAATCCAAGAGAAAGCACTGGAGTGGATCATCTCGTTCCTCGCCGGAAGAACCCAGAGAGTCCGCCTCCCCCCGTTCAGATCCGAGGCCACCGAAGTCATCTGCGGCATACCACAAGGATCTTCTCTCAGCCCAACCCTCTTCAACGTCTACATGAGCCCCCTCGCAGCCATCGCACGCCAACACAACCTCAACATCATCTCCTACGCCGACGACACCCAACTGATCCTCTCCCTCACCAACGACCCCGCCACCGCCAGAGCCAGCCTACACGAAGGGTTGAAAGACGTCGCCGATTGGATGAAGAACAGCCGCCTGAAACTGAACTCAGACAAGACGGAAGTCCTCATCCTGGGATTATCACCCTCCGCCTGGGACGACTCCTGGTGACCCCCTGCCCTGGGCACCGCTCCCAAGCCAAAGGACCACGCACGCAACCTGGGCTTCATCCTGGACTCCTCCCTCTCGATGACTAGTCAAGTCAACGCAGTTTCCTCATCATGCTTCAACACCCTGCGCATGCTCCGCAAGATCTTCAGATGGATCCCCACAGAAACCAGGAAGACCGTTACCCAGGCACTCGTCGCCAGCCGACTGGACTACGGGAACACCCTCTATGCCGGAACCACAGCCAAACTTCAAAAAAGACTCCAACGCATCCAGAACGCCTCCGCACGACTCATCCTGGACATCCCCCGACAAAGCCACATCACCGGACACCTGAGAGACCTGCATTGGCTCCCTGTCAGCAAGAGAATCACGTTCAGACTCCTCACCCACGCACACAAGGCTCTCCACGACCTGGGCCCCAAGTACCTCAACGACCGCATGACCTTCTACACGCCCACCCGCCAGCTACGATCGACCAGCCACGCCCTCGCCACCGTACCACGCATCCGCAGAGCCACCGCCGGAGGAAGATCCTTCTCCTACCTGGCAGCCAAGACTTGGAACTCCCTCCCCACCCAACTTCGGCGAACCCAAGACCATCTCTCCTTCAGGAAGCAGCTCAAGACCTGGCTGTTCGAGCAGTAACATACCCCTCTCCCCCAGCGCCTTGAGACCCTCCCGGGTGAGTAGCGCGCTTTACAAATGCCGTGATTGATTGATTGATTAGGTGTTTTTGCTTAGCCCCCCCCTCCCCCTTAATTGTAGCCTGCACAGATATAGACGAGATTCCAGTTTTGTAATACTTCATTGGTATATTGCGTTTAGAGGCCCCAAGGGGAAACGCAAAGCTTCGGCACCCACTCAGGGAATACCTAACCAAAGTAAACTGATGAAGAAAGTGAATAATAGTACCCTTAATGGAATTGATTAACTGATTGATGAGGTGGCAGGTGGAATCCATTATAGGAAATACAAGTCCACTAAGTTGTAGAGAATCTTTAATGTTTCAAAATCCATGAAGCCACTGTGGCCATAAAGGTCCCCCAAAGTTTTTATTCCCAAAGTAGCCCAGATTTTGCCAACCCCATCATGAAAGATTTCAGGGAGTCCTGGATTGCCCCACAAGGGAAGCTTAGGATGATATAACGAAGTTTTACAAGTAGTAAGAATCAACAAGCATTTGCAATGCAATAGGTCTCGCATTAGGGAAGTTTGAGCTATCGGTATTGTAAATGACAAATTATTTATGTGTTGGTTTTGAAAATAGCTAAATAATAGCTTTGTCATTTACAATGTCAATAGTTGCAACTTTGGCAAATGTGACACCTATATCATTTGTAATGTAATATGTGTTGTATTTACGCGACTTAGATGTATTGAAATTACAAATACCAATGGCTTTTAATTTTTTTAATTAATACTTATATAAAAGTTATTGTAATTTATAATGACAATAGCTTAAACATTTGTAAATAACTTTTGTGAAGATTATGTTCAGTGTATTTTATTGTGACGAAAATCCAAGAACAGAAGTGAAATATTAACATCTTTTTGTGACATTTGTAATAAAGCTTGAAACATTGAGAGAACATATTTGAACTAGTTGTTGTTGAATGGTTGCACAGAATGATGCTGGTGGCGCTGAGTGATGTTGTTGTGGCGACGAGTGATGCTGTGGGGTTCAGTGATGCTGTGGTAGCGCATAGTGATGTTGTGATGCCCTTGATAGAGTGAGGGAGATAGATAGATGGATAGATAGATAGATAGATAGATAGATAGATAGATAGATAGATAGATAGATAGATAGATAGATAGATAGATAGATAGATAGATAGATAGATAGATAGATAGATAGATAGATAGAGTGAGGGCGATAGCTAGACAGATGGCCATTAAAACCGAACATAAATATAAACAAGAGACCACATTAAACTCAATGGAGCCTTTTTTGTTCGTCAGGCCAGTGAAAACAATTAAAAGAAGAGTGACACTTGTAAACTAAGGATACATTTGCAAGGATGATTAAGTACTATGTATGTACACTACTTTAAAAAGACACGCCCTGACGCACTATAAGGAAGAATTTGGAAGCTTAAGAACAGCAGTGGGAATGCACCCAGGCCATTTATGGCCCTTTACCTGACTGGCTCATATTTTTATGTCCCTAACAGTTTAAGCCAGTATTTTATACCTTATGAAATCTATACCCAATACAGTGAAGAAATCAATTAAAAGTGTTTGCTAAAGTTGTCTAAATAATATCTAGATAATTATTAAAACAAATAGAAAGATGATTGCTATGGTACGAAAGAATATTTTGAGTTTTATAGAATTTTTTTCACATTCCAACAGTTGGCACTTCTACTGCTGCAAATGGCAGCTGTTTTTTCACAGAAAGGTGACAACTTCGGTGTGAATAAAGTGTAGCTGTTTAGCTTTGCGTCTCAGATGTGTAGCATTACAGATATAGCCCTCGAGGGTCACTGTCACATTGCAGAGACAGAGATTCTGCACAGAGCCCCCAAGGAGAGCAGGAGGCAGTGCTGACCCGAGTTGAACGTGTGAAAGCAAAGAAAAACAAGCGCACGCGCAGACACGCACACACATACCGTCAAACTTAAAAGCACACACACACACACACACACACACAAACAGTCACACAAATACACCCTGAATCACACACAGAAATACATTCAAATACATTCAAAATTATGTACTCAGACACACACATAGAAAGACACAATACAGACACTAATACAGCTAAAGAATTAGCATCTGCCGAGGACCCGCCTGAACTACCATTCTTCTGTCTTTTAACCCCCACAAACCTGCTCCCTGCAGAAAGTGCTGGTGGTGTTTAATGGGAAGCCAATTGTCTCGCTGGCCCCAATTAACACTCCTTGATTAGCTGGCATTGCTCCGCAGCGAGTCAGACACCGAAAAGAAAATACATTGCATTTAATTAATGCTTCTCGGTGACTTCGATGGCTGGGCTGCCGTGATGGGATTGCGGGGGGGGGGGGGGCAGTGCCTCTAATGTTTGTTTTATTCACCAGCACGGAATTTCATGTCAAGTGAGCCGTCCTGTGCCGCAATTGAACAATAATAGTGTGGCTTAGGTAACGAATGCGTGTACCTGAGCTGGTTTAATTTGATGCTGTATACAGCTCTGCTTATCCCCGGTGAGCGCATCCAGGCACAAGAAGGTTACGTGAATTGCCCAGAGTAGACTCTTAGGACATTGCAAGTTTCGAACCGGGACCCCTGGGTCCCGAGTCGGCAGGTCTGGCCGCTGCTCCACACCATCTTTCAGCTGTACCACCCGAAATATATATCTATTTTTACATTGAGAAAAGTGCCCAATCGTAAATGGTGTGCGCGTCATACCAGGGTTTGGGAAAGCCACTGAGCGCATAATGCAGTCATTCGAAAGCAGGGTCAGCCTGTTAAACAGCAAATTAGTCCTCTTAAAGGACCCCCTAAACTCGCCCCGCCCCCTCGTATCAAAAATATCTGAGTTGGGGGAGTAATTGCGCTGACGTCATTGCCAAATCGGTGTGCTAGCGGAGTTTGATTTTGTAGGCAGATTTACTCCCAGTTCAAGTTCCATGATGGACCCCTTGCCAGAGTTCTGGGGTGCAGAAAATACGTTCTCTCGTCACCTTCCCAGCGCCTACATCCCAAGTATTTAACAACACTGCAGTATACTTTGAGGGGGGAGACCAAGTAACACAGCCACCACACCCCCCATGTAACCCTCCCTGCTGTTTGGAAATGGCCAGCCCCGCCCCCGAAATCAAGCACTACTCTTGCTGCAATCACAGCGGGGTACACTCTAAAATGTACTAATTACTGGGAGAATTTTGCGGGAAGGGGGTGGAATATCACTTTTTATTGCATCACATGTCAGCAGTGCCCAATCAGCGCGGGCTTTGGAGAAATTAATTGATGGCGGTGTCTCTGGGCGATTTCAGTTCGCTCTTTCATTTTATTTGAAGCCGAAGCAGAAGTGGCAATAGCAGCTGCAGTTCATTTTCTGCCCCATTCTCACAGTGCCTCACAGTGCTCAAAGGGGGATCTGAAATTCAAAGCACACAATAGAAACAAGAATCATCTGTATCAGGAAGACATGGTGTACGCAGTTAAAGGGCCGCTCAGAGCAGTGAAGGCTAAGCTGACGGACATTGTTACAAGACGTGCGCGCCAAAAACGAAACCTATCGTGGGGCGGGACTTCCGTCTTCTGAAGCCCGCGCCCACGGAGTGCCTGGAGGAGCAGTGGTGACGCGGGACGCGGTGATCCCATGCCTGAGGGAGAGCCCCGCGTAGGCTGCATAAGTCCGGAGTGGTGGTAAGTGGGGCTTAGTTGTAGGGGGGAGGGGGGTGCGCTTGTGTGTGTGTGCGCGCGTGTATGTGTGCTGCGGCGGTGGGGGGGGTCTCTGGTTGTGTGTGTGCGTGCGCGTGTGTGTGTGCGCGTGAGCCCGTGAGTGGTGGTGGTGGTGGTAGGGGGGGTGGGTGCATGCGTGTGTGTGTGTGTGCGCGTGCCTGCCTGCCTGTGTGTTTGTGTGCGCATGCATGCCTGCCCGTGTGTGTCTGTGGGCGTGCCTGCGTGTTTGCAGGGATTCGGAGCCAGGGGACGGGCAGCCTGATACAAAAGCGCGAGGCGCGCTCACGAGGACAAATCTGAGACAGCAGAGGCGCGTGGCCGAATGCTGTCTCAGGTTCCCCCGAAACTAACAATGGGCGGAGGCGTTCTGGATGCGTTGTAGTCTTTTCTGTAGCTTGGCTGTGGTTCCGGTGTAGAGGGTGTTTCCGTAGTCCAGTCGGCTGGTGACGAGTGCCTGGGTGACCGTCTTCCTGGTTTCGGTCGGGATCCATCGGAAGATCTTCCAGAGCATGCGTAGGGTGTTGAAGCATGATGAGGAGATGGCGTTGACTTGTCTGGTCATCGAGAGGGAGGAGTCCAGGATGAAGCTCAGGTTGCGTGCATGGTCTCTTGGCTTGGGAGTGGTGCCCAGGGCAGGGGGCCACCAGGAGTCGTCCCAGGCGGATGGCGATGGTCCCAGGATGAGGACTTCCGTCTTGTCTGAGTTCAGTTTCAGGCGGCTGTTCTTCATCCACTCGGCGACGTCTTTCATCCCTTCGTGTAGGCTGGTTTTGGCGGTGGCGGGGTCTCTGGTGAGGGAGAGGATGAGTTGGGTGTCGTCGTCATAGGAGATGATGTTGAAATTGTGTTGACGTGCGATGGCTGCAAGAGGTCTCATGTAGATGTTGAAGAGGGTGGGGCTGAGTGATGATCCTTGTGGAACGCCGCAGATGACTTCGGAGGCCTCGGAGTGAAACGGGGGGAGGCGGACTCTCTGTGTTCTTCCGGCGAGGAACGAGATGATCCACTCCAGTGCCTTCTCTTGGATACCGATGTTGCTGAGGCGTTGAACTAGGGTGCGGTGGCAGACAGTGTTGAATGCTGCAGAGAGGTCTAGGAGGATGAGGGCCGCTGTTTCCCCATTGTCGAGCAGGGTCCTGATGTCGTCGGTGGCTGCGATGAGGGCGGTCTCGGTGCTGTGGTTGGCTCGGAAACCGGACTGCGAGGGGTCGAGGGATCCGTTCGTCTCAAAGAAGGCGGCAAGCTGTCTGTTGACGGTCTTCTCGATGACTTTTGCAGGAAAAGGGAGGAGCGAGATGGGGCGGAAGTTCTTGAGGTCGGTGGGGTCCGCGGTTGGTTTCTTCAGTAGGTTGCTGAGTTCGGCATGCTTCCAGCTCTCCGGGATTGTGGCGGTGTTGAAGGAGGCGTTGATGATGTTCCGGAGTTGGGGTGCGATGGTAGAGTCGGCCTTGTTGAAGACGTGATGGGGGCAGGGGTCGGTTGGTGATCCGGAGTGGATGGTGTTCATCGTGCTGGCTGTGTCTTCGGTGGTCACCGTAGTCCGGGTGGGGGGCGTTGGTTCGGTGGTTGGGTGCATGGATGGTGCGCCAAAGCTGTTGTGGATGTCGGCGATCTTGCGGTGGAAGAACGAGGTGAGAGAGTCGCAGAGATCTTGTGAAGGAGTGATGTCATTGTTGCCGGTGCTGGGGTTGGAGAACTCCATGACGATGCTGAAGAGTTCCTTGCTTTCGTGGGCGTTGTTGTCCAGTCGTTCCTTCAGTGATTTCTTCTTGGTGGTTTGGATAAGCTGGTGGTGCTTGCGGGTGGCTTGTTTGAGGGCGGTCATGTTGTCTGTGGTCTGGTCGAGGAGGGTGCTGCAGTTCTTCTTGGAGTCCTTGAGTTAGCCGGTGAACCAGGGGGCTTTCTTGCTTCTGGGTCTGCTGGGGAGGTTCTTCCGTGGTGCGAAGTCGTCGGCGCAGGCGGTCAGCTATTGCGTGAGGGTGCGGGCTGCTTCGTTGGGGTCCGTTGTGCTGGCGGGTGGGTTCTGGCTGAGGGAGGTGGTGAGCTGCTCGGCGGTGATCTTGCTCCAGCTCCTGTGGGAACCTGTTGCGGGTGGTGGTGGGTCGTGGTTCTTCTGAAGCTGAAGTGGACGCAGCTGTGGTCGGTCCAGTGAAGTCCGGTGGAGTGGCTGAAGGTGATGTACTTGCTGGATGAGAAGACGGGATCGAGCGTGTGGCCGGCGTAGTGGGTGGGGGTGTTGACCAGTTGCTTGAGTCCGAGGTTGGTGAGGTTGTCCAGCAGGGCGGTGGTGTTGCGGTCCTTGTTGTTCTCCAGGTGGAAGTTGAGGTCCCCTAGGAGGATGTAGTCCGCGGAGGGGAGGGCGAGCGGGCTGATTAAGCCCGTGATGTCTTCGCTGAATTGTGTGCGTGGTCCCGGGGGTCTGTAGACGAGGGTGCCTCTGAGGGTCGTCTTTGGGTCGATGTGTATCTGGAAGTGGAGGTGCTCGGCGGCGGAGAAGGTGTCGTTGGAGTCGGTCGTGACGCGGATGGTGTTCTTGTGTGCGATGGCGATGCCTCCTCCAGTCTGGTTGACGCGGTCCTTCCGGGTGATCTTGTATCCGTCTGGGATGGCGATGGCGATGTCGGGTGGCGAGGAGGCGTTCATCCAGGTTTCTGTGAGGAAGGCGACGTCTGGTGATGTTGTGTCGAGCAGGTTCCAAAGTTCGATGGCGTGTCTGTGGATGGAGCGGATGTTGAGCAGGATGCACTTGAGGTGGCTGTTGTTGGTGCTCGTCTTGGTGGGTGCGGTGCAGGTCCGGAGGCAGGTGAACTCACAGGCTTGACAGGTGAAGGGTCCGTGGGTGCGCCTCTGGGTGGCTCGGTGGCAGGCTCTGTTTTGGTCGGGTTTGAGTGCGATGAGGGCGTTGTAGGTCCGTTGTTGTGGCTGGCATAGTCGGGGGCCAGGGGTCCTGGCACTGGGCGCGGTCCAGGCGCGGACAGGCGCAGACGGGCTTGCCTTTGGCGCGCCTTCGGTGCACAATCGGCGCGCCCGCTGCGCGTGACCGCTGCGCATTCGCGTGGGCGTCATAAGTGAGGAGCCGGGAGGGAGGAGCAGCTGGGTGGCGGGAGCGGGGCGGCGAATGGGCAGGAGGGGGGCGGGCCGCAGGGAGTCAGCAGCGGGAAAAGGAGGTCAGAGGGCTGCACAGCGTCGGCTGGGTGGTCCTGGTAACGAGAAAAACGAAGGAAAATGAGGAGAAAGAAACAAAGGGCAAAATACACAAGTCAAGGCAGAAACACACAAGTCAAGGCAAAACGTTTTTACAATTATACAATTAAAATCTCCCATAATTATGCGCTCTCCTTCCCATTCCAACAGCTCAATAATCAACTGCTCAATAGTAGAAGGATCATCTATATTTGGTCCGTATATAACACAAAATGTATATTTACAATTTTCCAAAACATAGTTGAGCAATAGCCCATCTTCCCCCATTATCCACAGCAGTTTTAGCAATTTCTACTCCGAGTTGTTTCTGTTTAAGAATAAATAATCAACTGGGGGAGGAGGAATTGGTGTCCATTCAGTTCCCCATTTCAATGCTTAAGTAATGAAGTGGTGGAATTGACACTTCTAGCTGTTCAACCGTTGGTTGGCATGGATCACCCTCATAAACGCTATGTATATCGAATGCGGTGTATTACTGTACTCCGCCCCACATTAGCGTTACGGCATTTATCATCGGATGTCCAATATCGTGCTGTATACCGACCTCACCAAGAGGCAACCTCAGGTTCTGGCAGCAGTGTCCAGAGAAAGAGGGGTGGGGATGTGAAAGGGAATTATTTAAAAAAACAGAACTTAGCCAAAAAGGATTTTATTAAGAAAAGGTTAAGTCTATCACTAAAAATATTGGTGGGTATAGAAAAAAGAACTAGTTACTGGATCTTGCTATACCACTTAATTGAATGGCGTAGACATGTTTCAGCTCCCTAGTGCCCAGCCGGGTCTATGGAGCCTTCGTCAGGACAAACAAACAGATTACTTACACCAGTTGTGCAGTAATTCACAGTGTTAGTTTTAGCACTGTATGGTTTCTGTTTAAACTCTCAAACCTATAGTGAAGAAAGAGAAGAAAAACAGGCAAACGCAAATGGATGCATCTTTATAATACATATCAGCACAATTCTATTACTTCCAAAAATTTGGGTTTTATGAGCTTTTTTTTTAAGCTAAACATTTCAGGAGGGGGGTCTTACCGAGGACCTGCTGGGGCTCAAATGTACTGAGATTCTATCAAGTGGCGAGATGGATTGAGATCACTCTAGGACGATATTCTATTGATTACTGTTTGGTGGCAAACTGATCACTTCTAAACGTTGTTATTTGGGTAGGCATATACAGTATTTATTTTAAGAATAGCCACACCTCGTACTGAGACATTCAATGCTGAGCAAACTATTACATCATAGCCTAATTGTCCAAATGACTTCCGGTCTTTGTGGGATATATGGGTCACTGACAATAGAACGATTTGAGGGTTATACATTCTTAGCTTCTCGAAAACTAGTCGTCTCTTATTTTTTCTGTTGAGACCCACTACTTTCCAAGCTAGAAATCTCAAGCGATGCATCTCATTAATATGTTACCCTCTTCCATTCTGACCGTACACATAGCTATCTTCCTATTACCAAATTTGCCAAATTTCATTCTCATGTTGTTACTTTTTTTAGGAATTTGTAACCCCCCGTCAAACCAACCACCCCTTGGGCCACTTGGTCCACCCTCCCCGTTGCCCTCCTCCTTGTCCCTTAGAGGAGGATACCCCTCTATAACCTGCTGCCGCTGACTGGGCAGCCCTACAGAGTAGCAGCATCAGCGGTCACCCCTGCATCTAAAATCTGTCTAACAAGTTTACCACTTAAGTTATAGTTTATTATGATTGTAAATAGATAAGGATAGAAGAGATATAATGCCATATAGCCAATATGGGGACCTAAGTCAAATAGAAAGAAAAGGGCAAAGACAATGTCTTAAAGAGAGAATAAGGGATAAAACAAGTCACCCATTAAATAAACCTTCATAAAACTTCATTACTGTCTCTCCTTAAAAAATAAGTAGTCCCCGCCTGACCGTGACCTGTAAAGTTACAAAGTAGCCCCTGAGATACTGAGCATGGATCTGTATCTTTCCCCTTATCTTCAAGATGCTAGTTTAGACAGTGCTTGCTCGGCTTCCTTCTCATCCGTGAAGAAATATGTATGACCGTGCTGGTTCTTTGAGGAAGGTTTGCCCCCCCAAGAGCTTTAAATGGGTCTATAAACTGACACAGCTTCCAGCGTCTTTCCATTGTTGCTTTGCTTAGATCTGATCGTACAAAGAAGGAAACAGATTCTATTGTGACAGAGGAGTTAGGTCTAGCTTTCAATGAGACGGCCTGTCTCAATAAGAAATTCCCAAAATAGATCAGAAAAGGGCGAGGGAACAGTTGAACTACACGGGTCTGCTCCTTCAGGTATTCCAAAAAGTCTGAGATTTTGTCTCCTTTGACGGTTCTCCATGTCCTCCAGCTTAATCTGCATACTCATGATCTGTGCCGCGTGCTTATTTGCCAGAGTCTCTGTACGAGCCAACAACTCTTCTGCCCCCACAACCCTTTGTTGTAATTCTTAGATCTCCTGGGTCATTCCACCAAGTTTACCAGCCATCTCCTGTAGAGAATTTTACATTTTACTATTATAACTCAGCTATAAGAAGTGTTGTTGTGCTTCTTGTTGATGGTCAGTTAATGTCTGTAACATCAAATTAAGTGGGAAGGGGTATCTTCTTGATCTCCAGAAATTGTTGCACTAGTTGTAGGCGGAGTAACCTCTTGGGTTGGTTCAGGACTTGAGATATTATTATTCATCCCAGAGACGGCCCCTGGAGCAGGCCCTAGTGCTGTTGCTGTTATCATAGATATAGCCTGATTCCCCTCTAATAAAACTAATTTTGAGCTCACAAGTCTAGTAGATGTAGTAGGTTCTAATGAAGATAATTGGTGATCTTTCACATAATTCCCCTCTGTAGGACTGGTACCAAAAAGGCGCAGTGCCATGCTCTTAACTCCACCTTTTACTTGAATCCATTTCCGAAGAGGGCTATTATCAGCAATAAGTTTCCCCCATAGTGTCGAAGTGGAGGTATTAGCAGTATTAATATTCTTCCCTTTCTTGGTTTTATTCTTTGCCTTCACCCTTCCCTTTTTACGGCCAGAGAGTCTAGCTGGATCTCCCGGGGGCTGGTTGCATCTTCTGTCTCTTCTGGGAGCTCCTCAAAATCCTCATCAGAGCCTAACTCCTCCCCTGCGCCAGTTGCATCCATCATCTCGTCTATAGCCAAGGATACCTTTTCCACCGCTAACTCCACCTAACTCGTTTCCCGCAGATTCATCCGAAGCAATCACAGAGAGACGCCCCTCATTTAGTGTCTTTGAGACCTTTACTAGCTCTGTTTCTGAAGAGGATTCAGTCAATGATTTATCTAATAGCTCTGATAGCTCGGCGGCTCTTAAATCATTAATCTCTGCCTTTTCAATATCGTTTTGACCCCTTGAGTCTACATCACGAGATTTGTTTGTTTTGTCTACTGTGGTGGATTTGAGAGTATTGGATACTTCTGGCAGCTTAGTTGTGGAAAAACTATCATTAGAACGGGCACTCACAGACTGAGCCCGAGTGTAAGCATTGTTGCCAGTTTTAACAGGGGTAGTAGCGGTGTTCACAGAGTTAATACAGTTCTTATTGGCAGTTACATTGTTTCCAAGAATCTCCTTTCCCCATTGACAGCTAAAGACTCAGTTGGAATTACAAACAGCGGGCCCGAATCAGCTGCTTACCTAGTTGCGGATTGTTTTTCTCTGAGGATGATAATGCAGTTACCGCCGTGGTGTCCACTCCTTCAATGGTGAGGCCTGACTCTGCTGTGGCGGCATTCCTTCCCGCACGAGTGCCCCTCAGAACATTCTTTGGCGCCATTCTCGCTCCTACTGCGTCAGAAAGGATCGCCGCTGGAGCAACCAACAGAAGCAGACTCGACCAGCCGAGCCCCGATCGGCTAAGCAGCCGTGGAATCGGCAGACGGGCAGCCCGAGGCAACCACCCGATTCGCCCTCCAGGGAATCGCCACATCCGTTGCGCACGTACAAAAGTAAGTTACTTTATCCTCGTCTTCTTTCCTCCTTATGCTATAGCCAAATAGACCCTTGTTAGGCTAAAATAGTCTCGGTCTCTGAATCTCTCATAGGAACAGGGGACCCTCCGATTTAGCTGCAGCTCCGTGGCGTCTTCAATCCGCCATCTTGCTCCTCCCCATCTGTAATTCACAGCTTAACTGAAGCTATGCGGTTTAAATACTATCAAATCCGTGATTATCTTATATGCAGTATGAATCTAACAAAGATTCGGGACTTGGATATCTGGAACTGTTTTTGTTCAGCTAAGAATAAATCATTAATTAGTGAGGGCTACAGAAGCCTCAACTCTTATAAGGTTGATGACTGTGTGAAATTGGCTGAGAAATGGAGTGTAAGATTAGGTACAAATATAACTGCTAACAAGATCTCTGCCACCTTCTGCATCATTATTAGGTCAGTACAGTCCTCTAGCTTAAGGCTACAACAGTATAGAACAATATGTTCTCTATATTATACACCAGAAAGGATATCAAAATGGTCCCCAAACAGCCCAACTAGCGACCGGTCTAAATGCCCCAAATGTGATTTAATAGCGGTCGACTTAGAACATATGTTATTTTCTTGTCCAGAACTGGCTGACTTTTGGCAGGAGTTGCTCAAGTCTTGAATCAAAAACTTGATAGACCTCTCTCTCTTACAGCATCAGTGGTGTTGCTAGGTGGACAGACTCTGAATAGCCCTCAGAAAGATCTAATAACCAATCTACTTGCCTGTCCTAGATTGACTATTGCCCGGGTGTGGATACTACAGAGCCCACCCTGTGTTATGGAATGGTGGTCTCTGGTCTAAGAAACATATGGTATGGAGTCCTCATTAGCTAAAATTAGATGAATTTAATCATTACGGAAATTGGATAAAATTTCGGGTACATTTATCTAATATTAATCTGTTATTTATGCTGTGTTATCGACTTATTCTGTCTTGGAAAAGTATTATTTGTCTTTCTGTTTAAGTAGCTTTATTTTCTTCTTTCTTTTTCTAAATTCCTATTACACATTTGATTGGACTGTATTCCTCATGTTGTTAATAAAAACGATTGAAAAGCAAAAATAAAAAAAGGAAATAAAAGTCCACAAACTAAAACTCAGAGCAGACTACATTCTTTATTTTTAACAAACCGGTGGTCCTTAAGGGGTAAGTATAGCCCTTGACTTCCACTGCAAGGTATCAAAATGGGGGTACAAACACCTCTAGCAGAAATAACTCAAAGTTATGTATTTATTAAATGTTTTACTTCTCTGGTTTAAGCAACTTTTATTTCAATGCATTACAATGTGGAGTAAGACTAATATTAGCTCTGAAAAGACAAGGTGCTAAAAAAAAGGGGGTGGATGGCGCAGAGAATGTGACTATAAGTGCCGAGAGTACATACGTGCTATGTACAGAAATATATACATGTGGCTGATAAGGATTGTAGAATGTTCGAGATCTAACACCCACAGTACGAGTGTCGATATCCACCATCAGTTTCTTAATAAAACACAGTCCACGCGTTACTTTTGTCAACGTTTTGACCCCTGGGCATAAATTATTTAGAACAGTGTCATCATCAGGACGCAAAAGTATATAGGAGAGACCAATTGATTGGGGTAACTAGTCCACCAGTCAAGAGAATTTCTAAACATCAGTCTTCGAATGGAGGATGATCAAATCAATCGGATTCCCTGCAGGAAAATGCACTGTTTTTAAATGTGACTGAGGGAGCCGAAACTTCGAGAGGAAATTTAAATCAACGAAACTATATGAGTTTCTCAAGTATGCTAGCCTTGCATTTCTCTAATTTAATTCTCAAAGCCCAGGTATCTCTCTAGGACTAAAAAATTATTTTACCCGGGTTACTGGGTTGCCCCTTTTGTTTCAGCCTACACTACCATGAATGTTTAAAAATAAAGAAACTATGAATGCGCTCATAAGGACGTAATTCCTAATGAAATTACCCAACTAGCCGGTCCAGATCATTTGTTTCTCCTGGATTCACCATGGGAGCCCCACGTTGAACCTTTGATCGTATGCAGCAATCGATCAGGTAGGCACATAATCTAGCCACAGATTCCTTATCATAGTATTTCCCAGGCATAAGGCTGGACCCAGAAGACTTTTGCTCGAGCAATACCATTAGGTGGAGTCTGTCGGCTCCTCATGGATTCGGCCACAACATGACATCCACGCCACCTTGGTGTGCGGACATCGGTTTTCACGGCTTTCCACGCCAGGAGCGCGGAGCAATGACATGCACTGACAGTGGTGTTTAGAACAATTGGGGCCCTGTAAGGGATCAGCCCTGACCCTAAATTCCTGTCCGTAGTTCGGGGAAGTGAAGGTAAGTAACTTGCCCATCTGATAGAGGCATCTAGCCATAGATTCCTTACCTTAGAATAGATACCCCAGTAATACCATCCCCGGGGGAGGGACTGCGGACAAGTGTAGACCACAAAGTTCTGCAGAACAGAGCAGCAAAAAGGCCATCCCTGCGGACTTGACAAACAAATTACTTACCTTCGGTAACATATTATCTGGTAGAGAGCATATCTAGCAGCAGATTCTTTACCTTTGAATTCCCCAGGCATCAAACTGGATCCGAAATATCTTTGCACCATCGGTTGGAACATTTTGGCTCCGCATGACATTATCGGTGGTTATGACGTCGCGGTCACCTATATAGGCACCACACATGCATGCAGACGTCAGTTACTTTTCACTTTTCCACACCAGAAGAACAGAGCCATAAAGTGAACGGACTTGTGTGTGTGTCACAACTAGGGCCCTGAAAAGGTATCAACCTTAGCCCTATCAAAAGAGTCTGCAGAGCAGGGAGGCATGGGTGAGTCACTAAGTAATCTGCAGCTAGATATTGTCTCTACCAGATAATGCATTACCGAAGGTAAGTAACTTGTTAATTTGATAGAGACTTCTAGCTGCAGATTCCTTACCTTTGAATAGCTACCCAAGCCATGCCATCCTGGCGGTGGGCTGTGGGCAAATCTTCACAATAACAAGTACTGCAGGACCGAACGGGGGAAAATCCCGTCCCTGCGGACCTTACTGTCTAGGCAGTAGTGCTTGGCAAATGTGTGCAGAGATGCTCACGTTGCTGCATGACAGATGTCCAGGACTGGGACACACTGACCCAACGAAGTGGTCGCAGCCTTCCCCCTGGTGGAATGAGCTCGTAAGCAATCAGGGTGCTGCTTCCTAGATAGGGCGTAGCAGATCTTCATGCAGAGAAAGGGTCCGTTTCTCCACTGCCCAAACTTTTCTAGCTCCCACATAATCCACAAAGAGTTGGTGGTCCAGCCGGAAATTTCACTTTGAAATGGGACAGGCGCGCTGAATAGCAGAAATATGAAGCTACGGATTTTAAATTGAATTTGGTTATTTTGGAATCACGTTTTGATACTTTAGGATGTAACAGCATGCCATGGTAAGCGCCAAGAAGTTTATATAAGTTTTTGTGTTTTCAAAGAAGTAGGTACTGCTTTTATCATTGATAAAGGATTGATGCACTCAAAACTATGGTGTTATCGTGTCACGCTAAATAAATATGAACAATGTGGGTTTGGAAATAATTGGGTACAGTTTGCAAGTGACAATTTTTTGTGAATATGGCAGACAAATTTTCAGCGCTTTATTGATAGGCTCATTGCTAACTTCATTTTTATACGTTGTTTAGATTTCAGTGAAATGCTTTGTTGATAGACTTGGTTAAAAGTATATATTTGCTTGTATTTTCAGATGCCCCTGACAAAGGGAATCTATTCCCGAAATGCATTGGGTTTATTAAAATAAATCATGACATGGAACCCATTATATGCTTCTGAGCCCTTTCTGAACATTGACATTAAGTATGGATTGAATAAAATGAATTGAACGCAAAGGAAAAGAAAGGTTGAAAATTAATGGTGAAAAAATGAAGAAAGCAGATTAAATTATATGAATTTAATTAATTGGATTCAGGCAGACATGTGGCTGTGCAGCCTGGTGGATCCTAAGATGGTTCCCTCGTGTTTGAGTAATGTTGCAGCGCAATGGGACGAAGTGCGGAGCAGGTTTTGCACGCCGCTAACGTACGAATGGAGTATATTGTTGAAAATGGTTCAGATATTGGATTATCAAAGGTGTGCATCTCATCTCATTAGCTCATGCTTTGATGTTTTGCCAGTGCTGGAGGTGATGGCTGATTCTACAACCAACCGGCCGCCCATGATCTTGAGTGCCATCTACTGGCCTCAGAAGGTTAATTTAAACAACATATATTAGTATGAGTGCTTAAATAAATGTAGAAAATGTAAAACAGTAAATTATTTTTACAAAAGTTTACAGTCTACAAAAAAACGAATCAGACAGACTTAACTAACAATAACATAGGACTAAAGCCATAACGGAAATGTAAATTAATGCAGATGATTTCAATTTTATTAAAACAACTGATCTCTTCAAGAAGGTCGTTGTTTAGACTAGATAGTTGTAAATGCATTAGTCGTTTAGACCGGATAGGTGTTGAGGAATCGTGGTTCAGGACCCTCATTAAGGAGTAGTGGTAAAGGTCGTTTCCTGCTGCAGGGGGAGGAGTGGACTGGCGCGACTTCTGACCGTCCAATCTATTGGGTTGAAAGGAGCCACACACACAGCTGTGCAGAGGTTGCTGAACTTGCATTGTTTTGAGGCTGGGATATGGCTGGCCTGGCTGAAAGCCCCTTCTGTGGCCACGAAAAGAGCCGAAAAGCAGACAGGGACGATTGGTGACAGAGAATCCCAAGGACTTAGTTGAAGCCAGCGAGTCCTTAAAGAGCTCCATGGCCATGTTTGCCTAGTCTCTGAAGAGACGGGTGCCATCAAACGGTATTTCCATAAGCCTGGACATCCCCAGAAAGGCCAGAAGTACTCAGCCAGGCGTGCCGCTGAACAGTGAGTCGGTGGTGTCAAGCCCACAATGAATGGTGAACTTTGCCACATATCTCCCATTGGATACTGCTTGGGAGAGAGCCCGGGCTTCCTCTGGGTCCTGTGGCAGCGCTTTCGTAATCGTTTCCCATAAAGAGTTGGCATAATGGCCTAATAGGTATGCAGTGTAAATTGACCGCAATGCAAGGCTGGCGGAACAAAAAATCTTCTTGCTCCACATATCCAGCCTCTTGTATTTCCTGTCCTACAATGCAGAAGGGAATGTGCCTTGTGAGGTAGAGGCTTGGACTACCAAGCTCTTGGGGTTAGGCTAAATGGTGAGGAACTTTGCGTCGCCCAGTGCAGGGCCATGGCAGCAGGCGTATATCCTATTTACAGGAGCACCTGTGCTGAGCTTGGACCAGGTTCCCCACAAAGACATCATTCAAAGCCTCATTGAAAGGCAGGAGGGGTTCCGAGGAGGAGACACCCAGCTGCAGGACCTCTGTCAAGATGTTCGCCTTGACTTCCACTAAAGGGAGCTGAAGGTCCAGGACCTCAGCTGCCCTTCTCACCACCATAGCATATGAAGCTCCCTCCTCCGTAGCCGCGGTAGGTGGAAAAAGCAGGGCAGAATCTGGTGAGGTATCCAGCCTACTGGCCTCACCCAATTCCTGATACCAGTCCATTTTGTGCGGATTCTGGCCTTGTAAAGGGTCCAGCGACCCCTCCCAATCTTCCTCTATTCCTAACCCCTCAAAATAGGGCTGAGGATCCTACCTAGGACCCAAGGGTGCCGTCGGCACTGGAAAAGCATCCGGAGGCGCTGCTTCGTGTGGTGGAGATAAGAATGGGGACACCAGCAGCAATGGGAGTCTCAGCACGGGGGCTGGTGTGGAACCCAATGGAGTCCCAGTTGAGCCTTTGGGTCTGAAGGCACGCCGGGAGGGTAAAGTCTCCCAAATATGAGGCACATGGCGCAATAGTATTCTTTAAGCGGGGTTGGGGTTGCTCCAGCTCCTGGAAAGGCAGGGAAGTGAGGAGCCAACCCAGGCACAGGTTCTGCAGAACGAGACCTGGGGAGTCAAGACTACATCACGTCGGCAGACGGATATGAAGAAGTTGAAGCATGCTTTGACTTCTTGTGGTTCTTATGCCTCTTCCCTGACCAACCCAACAACTTCGAGCTGGATAACGAGGACTTAGGAATCTCGGAGCGGTGCCCAGACCTTTCACTCTACTGGGAACAAGACCTCCAAGGCAAACAGCATGGAACAGAAAGCCGGGTCGCAAGCAGCTTTTGGAACCACTCCCTCAAAGCCTTTGGAGCCATGGCCCAGCAGTCAGAATAAGACTTTGTGTTGTGGTCGCGCTCCAGGCACCAGATACAAATTAAGTTTTGGATTTGTTACTGACATGACGGGATGGCAGGTGCTGCATGGTTTGAATTCAGAAGACTTCTTGGACATTGAGGAAAAAGCAAACGTCTTCTGGATCCAGCCTGAAGCCTGTGTAATTCTAAGGTAAGGAATATGAGGCTAGATGTCTATCAGATACCATGGTTTCTCAACTATCTGGCATGGTGAAACAACTGTTAGTAGCAGGAAATAATAGAAATAAAAAGAAAAGGCAGGAGGAGACTGAACCCATGAGTCCAGGCTTGAGATCTGCTAGCTTGAGAGCCCATGGGGAGTTAACGGGTAGGGAAACGAGGGCCACTGTTCAGAATGCAATTAAGTCCATAGTTGGCTGGGAGACCAGACATATGGGAACAACTGGAGATCGGCAGTTACTCAGATCTAGTGATAGCATACAGAAAGTTATGATTATGGGGGTTGGAACATAGGACCTATCAGCTAGGAGTAGGGATGCAGCAATTCAAGGCCTTCAGAGGGTCCCGAATACCTTCCCCCTATATCTACATGATAAATATCCCTAAACTTCAGACCCACTTAAGACACAAGTATTCGGATTCTGTAAAAAATAAGGTCATCTACTGGATCCGCCATGTCAGGGACTGTAAGTCGCTCATGAGAGAGGATATCAGTAGTATCAAAAGACAATCTGTTTATGGTTCCAAGTATTACTACATTGTAATAACAGGAATCTAGCAGATAACCTGGTGGGCCTCAATGCCAGGACTACCCCCCTAAAGATTCAATCATACAATTTAAATATCAAGGGGAAACTATGCACGCAACCAATGCACTATCCTAGTATTTCAGGTTAATTACCTAAATTACATCATTCCAAGAAATCGGAGGTGGCCCTCTGGAAGTCTAACAGCCTGGGTGGGAGCTTCACTCAACTGCAAAATAGAGAGAATAGAGATAGATTCTCCAGATATCCTAGGGTTATGCCTCAATACCACTAAGAATCCTTATAGAGAAATGTAAAACAATTACACAAGAGGGGCGCAGCGAGGCAAGCTTTAAGACACAATGCAAAAACTAGAACATCTCTGGGAAACTAGGAACTACTAGGCATATATCATTGTAGCAGGGGACTTTAACACCATGTGTGAACCTCTGGACAGCAGTGTTAAGCTGGCTAGTCAAGAGGATTAAAAGTGGTCTATTTCCCAACTTGACTCAGCTGCAGTTAAAAAGTGGTCCAAGGAAACCCTGCGGCTGAAAGCATTCACACTAGAATATGGTCTCAGGCCGCTAATAGTAGAACATGTTTAGATAGCAGGGGGCAGCTACATATAATAAACCCCATTATCAGATCATATATTGATCGATCTAAGGGTATGGCAAAGCGTTAAGGACATGGTTGTGGAGAATAGAATGTGATCATAACCCTCTATTGTAGGAAAGTGGCTCTGCATATACTATACCAAAATAAAGTATAGAGAGGCTTTACAAAGGATAAGGTACATAAGGATAAAGTACATAATACTAACGCTCTCTTTTGTGGTAAAGTGGGCGAGCAGGTAGGCTTTTTAGAGGGCAGTGCTAAGCATTTAATGTACACACACAGACCAGAAATGATTACACACACTCAATGACTAAATCTGTTGACCAATGGTTTGTAAAAATATTACTTTTAGTATATATTTATTTATAGAATCAAAGATACTTTGTTGCTGCAAAATGTATTTTGCTTCAACAAAGTATCATTGATTCTCTCACTGTTTTTCCAATATCAAAATGAGACAGTTAATTTATCAATCAATAAAATGTTATCTTGTGGGAGGAAACACAATCAGCAATTTGCAGGCAAGTAAACGTTTTACGGAATTACGTTTTAGGATGAAGAATCAGTACCAGGTAAGGTTCAGGTAAGTATCCTCAGTGCACCACCAGTAGTAGAGGGGTGGCCGGGTGCAGAGGTCAAACTCTGTATCTAGTGCCAATTTTATCAAATTGAGAAAGGGGGCAATCAAACTGGTTCTACTTGCAGGTGAGTGGCAGGGTTTTGGACTACAGTCTTCGTGGGTAAGGTAGTCAAAGGTGGGGGGAGGTGGGGCACAAGGCAGCACCAACCTTGCACCTTCAGCGGCACAGGGGCAGCCGGGTGCAGAGTGCCAACATAGTGCAGACCGCCCAATGCAAACCAATGTGGAACCTTGAACTTGGAAAAAGGCTGCAGGCTCAGGCCAGGAGGCTGGACAAAAGAAACCTACAGCTACATAGGTAAGTTGGGATGTGCTGCAGCGTTGGGACACTGTCAGTTGGTCTCCACAAGGCCCAGGGGCCAAGGATGCAGGCGTAACCTTTGGCATCGGAAGTTAGCTTACCAGTACAGTCTAAGGTGGGGGGGGCGTTCTGCAGAGGCTGCAGGCGTCGACAGAGTCCGGCAGAGATTAACCCACGAGAGGCTGTTGCTCAGGATCGCAAGGGAACCTTTTCTGGACTGATGGGCCTCTTGGACACGGGCCGTGGGAGTCGGGTGCAGAGGTGTTCGACTTAGAGTTTCCACAGGCAGAGCTTTGGTCTTTAACTTGGTTTTTGGACAGGTCCACTGTACATGGGACGTCAGGAGTCTTTGTTGAAGGGAGGCAGTCCTCCCAGGGTTTTGGAGGTCGCTGGTCTGCAGGATGAGTCGTGCAAAGTTTGAAGTTCGCAGACAAGCTGGTGGGGCTGGGACCACAGCTGATGCTGGAGCGTCTTGTCGTGCAGGGATTGGCTCTTCTTTGTCCTCTTCATCGTAGGTTGTCAGTAATAGGATGGTTAAGGTTCAGGGCTGCCCCTAAATACTCAATTTAGGAGTGTTACAAGAGTTAGAAGGCAGTAGCTAATGGGCTACTTACCTTTAAGATGAATACATCCTTTGTATGTCCACTCCCTCTGGGGAGGGGGCATATCCCTAATCCTATTGGTTAGAATCCTCCAAAACAATACAGAGGATTTTCAAAGGAGGGGGTCACTTCAGCTTAGGGCCCTTTAGGGGTGGTCCTGGCTGAGAGGGGACACACCTCTTGTTTACTAATATTTCCGCCAACCTTTTCTTTAGATGTGGGGTTTGGTCAGGGGGGTGGGCATCTCCACTAGCTGGAGAGGTCCTGGTCAATATTACAAAGGGCAGGAAGCCTTTGAGGCTAACTGCCGTGCTATGCTGTTTCCGCTTGGGGAAGGTGTGAAGCACCTCCACCCAGAGCATGCTTAGTTTCTGACACGCAAAAGGCTACCCCATCAGGGGGTCAGAAACATGTCTAGAAGTGGCAGGGTGGTGCAGACAAGTTAGGAACACACTAGTGGTTTGATAGGTTTGCAGTGGGCACCTCAGAGTGCATTTATTAATGGATCCAACACTGGCTCATTAATCTGAGATGTTTGGTACCAAACATCTTGGAACTCATAGTGACAAGCTCTCAGCCTATGTAATCAGTATGTCTACACTGTGCACTAATAATGAGAATGCACTTAGAAACTATAGGGGCATATCTGCTCATGCAGTTATGCCCTCACAAGAGGTATAGTGCACCCTGCCTTAAGGGTGACTTACCTATGCCTCCTGCAATGCTGGTAGGCCTGGCACACAGGGATATGTGCCAAGTCGACACTTCACTTTTATCGGACATCAAAAAGTGTAGGTTGTAGTGGTAGTGTGCGTGTGTTTGGAGAAGGATCCATTATTTTTATTTTATTTATAAAGTTTTGTATAGCGCAACCAAGAACTAAGGGCACTGGGAACCGGGTTACCAGAAAGCCAGTGCACATTCAGTCAACAATGCATCAGAGTCACGTGGGGGGTGCCCATGCCAAAAGGAGTACTTTCCTACATCTATGTCTTTACATGCCTCCTATTGGGAAAAATCGTCTCCCAACCACCAACAGTGATTCGTCACCAAGGATGTTCAACTAGCCAATAACAGACGCCCCCTTAAGCGGCACCAGTTAGTTGCGTGTCAGAATGTCCTGTCCTCTAATGGGTCTAACCTATCTCATGCTATAACAAAACTAGGAGCTGCATCAGATAACATGCAGGAAATTATAAGTATTCACTTCAGCTTTTTTGATCAATTAATTGCTTATTTCCTTGTCCCAATTTAACATAGTAGGAGAAAACGCCACAAAAGTACCACCTGGTTCAATAGAGAGTGCAGGAAGGGCAGAAGTCAATTAATGTTAGCCATCAAGAACAAAAAATTAAGGCAAATAAGTACCCTAAGAAAGGCTTACAGGCAAGCTCAGCATAAAGCCAAAAGGGATTGGGAGGAGAAAAGGTGGCAAGACCACCTAAAAACCTTTGATGAGAGAGATATGACCACATCTTGATCTCTGTTCGTATAGGGCAGTAATGAGGCAGCTTCTGAACTAGTACATCATCTCTCGCCTTCAGCACAAGTTAATCACTTCAAGGACTTGTTTACCAATGATTCTCCAGAGAGAGCTAATGACAACCAGAACACTCTGACTTATATAACTGAGTGCGCACAGAAATCGGACCTATTCGATGTAGAAGCCTCGATAGGTGCCATTGATTAAGGGAAAGCTCCAAGACCAGATGGCATCCCAGGTGACATTTTTATTTCTGACAAACAAAAATGGTCTAAATACATTTTAGTGCTGAGCAATGCTATAGAAAAGGGTGCACCCATACCCAGCTCCTGGAAAGGTGATGAGGTGATACCTATTCACAAAAAAGGGGATCAGAGCTTGCCAATGAACTACAGGCTGATAAGTTTGATAGATTCCATCCAGAAGGTCTTCTGTCGAGTCATACTTGAGAAAATCCCTGTTTGAATTGAAGGGAAAATACTCCATATCAAACAGCGTCCGAAGGAAACCCCAGCATGGCTGACCAGGTTTTCCACTTCTGATCTCTTTACTGTAAAACAGTGCTAATCGGCAAGGGACACTTATATGTGGCCTTTGTCAGTCAGTATAACTTTATTTAGGCCATGGGCCATAAAAGTTACAATAAAACATACATAAAACATTCCATTCCATTATTAATGCGCAATCTATTAAAAACTATCTACACTTCCAGGGAGAAAAACACAATAATATTCTGTTAAAAGAATAATCTCAATTAGGAACCTATCCCTACATTTTGGCAATTCTATTCTGGCACTGTCAAAAATAGAATGTACATACCTAAAAACTCATTCCTCAATCAATAACTATAATATTGAACACACTCAATTCAAAGATTTAGGTATTTGACAATAAATACCCCTGAGGTCATATAAAGCTTAATTTACCAGTCTATTAAATGTGCTTGTATTTAAAAAACCAATAAAAAAGTTAAATATCCATCCAAACAGTTTACAACACTATTAAATATTCACCCCATTTCTTGCATACTAATCCAACTGCATGTAAATACCTACTAAGAGCAAAAACTTTATATGACGATGTATCAGTTTTCAATAATCGTAATGGGGCCTTCGTCAATTTGAAATCTTCTTTTGCTATGGTACCCTGGCAAAATCTGTTTGGAGGATAAATTCCGGCACCCTAGAACAGGTGGATGAATATAAATACCTGGGCGTTCTACCAGATCGCCAATTAAACTTCAAACATCACTAAGACCGTGGCAAAACTAAATAAAAAAAACTACAATTCGCCTTCAAAACCATACAGAACAAGCATTGGCATAGCCAATAGGTCTCGCTTTTTGGACCCTATAAGTATTTAGTTATGCAGCAGAATATCCTTGGTGCAACAACATCAACTGTTGCATGGTTAAACACTTATAAGGTCCCAAATGCGAAACCTATTGGCTATGCCAATGCTTGTTTAAGACTTGTCTCCCGTGCTAGAGGAATAGCGATAATCCTTTATGAGGAGTAACGGTCTAGGGGACGCATTCACATGCAGACATAAACGGTCTATATACTATACTGCAGGGCTTGTTGCACAGGGAACACACACTACTCTGATTACCACATACGGCCCTAACACAGGCAATTCTGATTTCTTCAATGAAATGGGGTCCAGGGTGCAAGAGCTAGAGCCCAAGACCATCATCTGGGGAGGGGATTTCAATACCCCACTAGACTCGGAAATGGACCGATCACATATGGAGACAAGGGGGCACACATAAACCATCAGGGCACTGCACAGCATTATCAAAGACATCAAACTTGAGGACATATGGTGAATCAGACATGCAACCCATAGGGAAGGGACCTTTTATTCTGCATTCAACAATATATGGTCCAGACTAGACTATTGGCTTACCACTAAAGCGGTCCGCTCCTGGACGCATCACGTAACCCAGCTGGGGTGTACACTATCTGACTACTCCCCGGTATTACTAAAGCTAGAACTCCCAGGGACTCAGGTGGCACATGTGCTATGGTACCTGTCCCCAAAGACGCTGATGGACAGAGCAGTTAGAGAGGAGATATGCACTGAAATGACAATACTTTAACCAGGGGTCGGTGGAAAGGCAGGCTACCCTATGGAAGGCTTTCAAGGTGGTGATCTGGGGCCATTGCATTGCCAAACAACACGGCGTCTTGAAAGCACTGAAACAGCAACTGCATAGATTGGATAAGGAAATCCAGCAACTGGAGGCGGACCTCATGATGGAAGATTGTGGATACACTTGAGAACTCATAAGACAGAAAGCGTTGAAATGACACTGCTGAGAGTGAAGACTCATTTCTTGGCAAATACACGGGAGCTAGAGCATACAGAGAGAGGGAGAGGCTGCGGAAAATGCTGGGAACAATGGTAAAAAAACACATGGGCTGCAGGCGATATTACTGCCATGACCGAGAGGTAGGCATCAGTCTGTATGAGGCAACAGAGATTACTAATGTATTTGCACAATACTAAGATATAGGGTCCAGTTGTCGAGCCGCCCCTGCTGATACACACGCGAATGGGAAAAATACCTCAGTTGCCTGGCTGGGAACTGCACAGAGGGACTTTCTGGCACAACCAATGACACTGGGAGAGATCAGAGACGCCATAAGTAATCTACAGAATGGGAAGAACCTGGGATCAGATGGGAATGGGAAGGTCCTGGGATCGACTTCTATTAGACAAAAATAGAGCTGTTACACCCCACCTGATGGTGCTATTTGGAGAAGCTATAACACCTACAATGTATGAAGCCTTATAATAACCATTCCGAAATCCTCTAAACCTGCGGATACCTGCGAACCCTAAAGGCCACTATCCCTAATTAATTGTGATGCCAACATCCAAGCTAAGGTGATTGCGACTCAGCTTCTGCCCCTAATTCCACTACCAATATTACTGGACCAAGTTTGATTCATCTCTGGGAGGTCGACCGCTTAAAACTTGCGGACACTGTTTGTGATCATGCATCATAAAGACCCCATGACGAGGGCTGTGGCGGTGTTCTTCAACGCAACTAAAGCCTGCGACTTTGCTCAAGTGGACCTATATGTTTGCGATCTTATCTTGTATGGGTTTACCGGCAACAATTTGGCCTGGATACAGCTATTATACCACTTCCTGAAGGCTAAGTGGCGCATCAATGGACAGCTATCCGCCACTCTACAGGTCGCACGTGGTACGGAACAGGGTTGTCCCCTCTCACTACTACTATTTGAGATAGCCCTGGTACCACTGTCAGCCAAGCTGAGACAGCAGCATGTTCACTATGCCTGGCATTTAAGACAGGTCCCTATTGAGATCCCTGTACACTGACAATTTAACATTAGGTTTAAGACCTTCAAAATAGCCTTAATCCCATTCTTAGGACCAGATTCCAGGGCCTGTGTGGCATTGAAATAAACTGGAATAAGTCAGCTGTGTTCCCGCTCACTCAGTGTGGGTCTGGGGTCAATGCCAACTTAACCCTGGAGTGGATTGAGACCCCTATCAAATACTTGGGTGCGTGGATAAGCACAGATGTGGAGGTCAATAGCAGGGTAAACTATAGCTGAACAGTTAGTCAGCTCGAAGACCAAATAGACCAATGGTTAGAACTGCCACTCACAGTGTCACAGACGAAAGGTATATTTAAATGGTAGTACTCCCTAAGTTCCTGTACTACTTTAACATATCCATTGTATTACATATTAGTTTCTTCCAGACGCTTAAGACCCTTTGTACCATACTGACCTGGAGAGGAAAGAAACCTGGACTTGCATGGGACGCGCTAAGTCAACCGGACAAATGAGGCAATGATGCAGGTATGCAGTACCCATTTTGAAACTCTACTACCTGTGTGTGCAGGCGCACTTTGCTTACTACTGGGTCCGCCCACAGAAATACATAGGCCATCTAGTGATCCAGTGCAATGTGGCAGATACCTGCCCTTTAGCAGTTCTGATGATGGCACGGCACCTAGGTGGTGGTTCGGAGATTAATACAGTCCATTGCACCATTCAGCCCTGGGACAGGCTTTGGAATATGACCAGCTCCCCTCTAATATACTCCCTTGATATTCCTCTGGCCCTTCACCCATACTTCCCTATGACGCAGGAGACAAAGGCAAAATCCTAACTATAATTTGGGCATCACAAAGTGGGGAGATCTATATGAGGAAGCCCACTACATTACACTATACACTTTCAGAGCACACACCAAGATCACTCCATTAGAAATATTCCTTTACCACAAGCTGCAGGTGAAGCTGCAGCCTCGTTTGGAATGAAGTGAAGCTGCAGCCTCGTTTGGAATGAATCAGTGTTATGACAACTACTGCTCGATTTGCATCTGGCAAGTAAAATAACTCACTCCTAGGTATGATCCGGAAGGAGATCATACAACCGGCTTAGTCTGCAATTAGAGTGACATATTCGCACCATAAACAAAGAATAAACATTCTAAACAGACTTCACCCGTGAGTCAGCACAATTTCCAACATTGCAGCTAATCATGGATGCCTGTAACCCCTTCCCCCACACACACCTCATAACCAAGCTTTACAGGGAGATACAGGAGTCAATGTCTACACTGATGGTCCCTGCTAGAGCGGGGTGGAGGGAGGACCTCAGAATCCCTATTTCGGATGCAGTATGGGAAAACTACTGCACTCAAATGGGAGAGCTCTTACCAAATAGCCACTTTAGACTGATACACTTTTGATTCACAAACTGTGTACATTACACTCCAGAGACATTGTGTAAATTTGGGCATGAGGAAAGTCAACAACAGCAAGAGATGTGGGGCACCTGAGGCGGTATTTTTCCATTTAGCATGAGTGTTGATGTATTCAAAGTTTCTGGTTGGCAGAGGCAAGCTATACAACAGATACTAGATCTGCCCTTTGAAATGACACCTCAATGGCATTTAAATATCATACCCAGTGCCACAGGAAATGCATAGCTCTGGCATTACTGCTGTGTAAGAGTCTTGTGGCGAAGCACCAGGGAAGAGGACTCACTCCAACTAAAAACAAAGGAAGAAAGCACGAGGCGTACCTGTCCAGCGAGCAGAACTCAGATCCTCGAGGGGCAAGAGGCAGAGCGGGGACCTCCTCGGTGCCAGGGAAGATGTGCCTGCAAGATACCCTCCTCCAAATGCCTTGAACTCTCAAGTTTGGTGCACGCCTGCAGGTGGACGGCTCGAAGAGTGCGCATGGGCGCCTGGAGAAACGACTGAAGAAAAGGCGGGCTGGCAGGACAAAGCCCTTTTAAAGCGGCATGGCGCACTCAGCACAGGAAGAAGGCCCCACAAACATAATTTTAGCCTGAAATCGGCCACGGCAGCAAAGGTTTCATGGTGTCCATTGTTGTTTTTGCAATTGCCGCCCTAAGTGCGCTGGGGATGCCCAGACGTGGGTCCCAGGCACTCCACACCACTGGAGTCAAGCTAGCCGGGCTGATGAGAGGTGTTACCTCGAAACCGGTCCGGTCCTCGGATGCTTGATTCCGTTCTGGGAAGGACATGGCTTTTGTAGTTCGGACTGGACTGTTCCCATGGGGCAACAGGGTCAGAGCTGATTTGCATATCGCCATTGTCTAACCCAGGGTGGTGTGGAGTGCAAAAAACGATGGAATTGGGCCCAGATCTTTTAACTGGGGGAGTGTGTGACATTGATCCACATTCAGTCCATCACTTGTTGTTTTTGCAATTGCCGCCCTAAGTGCGCTGGGGATGCCCAGACGTGGGTCCCAGGCACTCCACACCACTGGAGTCAAGCTAGCCGGGCTGATGAGAGGTGTTACCTCGAAACCGGTCCGGTCCTCGGATGCTTGATTCCGTTCTGGGAAGGACATGGCTTTTGTAGTTCGGACTGGACTGTTCCCATGGGGCAACAGGGTCAGAGCTGATTTGCATATCGCCATTGTCTAACCCAGGGTGGTGTGGAGTGCAAAAAACGATGGAATTGGGCCCAGATCTTTTGACTGGGGGAGTGTGTGACATTGATCCACATTCAGTCCATCACTTGTTGTTTTTGCAATTGCCGCCCTAAGTGCGCTGGGGATGCCCAGACGTGGGTCCCAGGCACTCCACACCACTGGAGTCAAGCTAGCCGGGCTGATGAGAGGTGTTACCTCGAAACCGGTCCGGTCCTCGGATGCTTGATTCCGTTCTGGGAAGGACATGGCTTTTGTAGATCGGACTGGACTGTTCCCATGGGGCAACAGGGTCAGAGCTGATTTGCATATCGCCATTGTCTAACCCAGGGTGGTGTGGAGTGCAAAAAACGATGGAATTGGGCCCAGATCTTTTGACTGGGGGAGTGTGTGACATTGATCCACATTCAGTCCATCACTTGTTGTTTTTGCAATTGCCGCCCTAAGTGCGCTGGGGATGCCCAGACGTGGGTCCCAGGCACTCCACACCACTGGAGTCAAGCTAGCCGGGCTGATGAGAGGTGTTACCTCGAAACCGGTCCGGTCCTCGGATGCTTGATTCCGTTCTGGGAAGGACATGGCTTTTGTAGTTCGGACTGGACTGTTCCCATGGGGCAACAGGGTCAGAGCTGATTTGCATATCGCCATTGTCTAACCCAGGGTGGTGTGGAGTGCAAAAAACGATGGAATTGGGCCCAGATCTTTTGACTGGGGGAGTGTGTGACATTGATCCACATTCAGTCCATCACTTGTTGTTTTTGCAATTGCCGCCCTAAGTGCGCTGGGGATGCCCAGACGTGGGTCCCAGGCACTCCACACCACTGGAGTCAAGCTAGCCGGGCTGATGAGAGGTGTTACCACGAAACCGGTCCGGTCCTCGGATGCTTGATTCCGTTCTGGGAAGGACATGGCTTTTGTAGTTCGGACTGGACTGTTCCCATGGGGCAACAGGGTCAGAGCTGATTTGCATATCGCCATTGTCTAACCCAGGGTGGTGTGGAGTGCAAAAAACGATGGAAATGGGCCCAGATCTTTTGACTGGGGGAGTGTGTGACATTGATCCACATTCAGTCCATCACTTGTTGTTTTTGCAATTGCCGCCCTAAGTGCGCTGGGGATGCCCAGACGTGGGTCCCAGGCACTCCACACCACTGGAGTCAAGCTGGCCGGGCTGATGAGAGGTGTTACCTCGAAACCGGTCCGGTCCTCGGATGCTTGATTCCGTTCTGGGAAGGACATGGCTTTTGTAGTTCGGACTGGACTGTTCCCATGGGGCAACAGGGTCAGAGCTGATTTGCATATCGCCATTGTCTAACCCAGGGTGGTGTGGAGTGCAAAAAACGATGGAATTGGGCCCAGATCTTTTGACTGGGGGAGTGTGTGACATTGATCCACATTCAGTCCATCACTTGTTGTTTTTGCAATTGCCGCCCTAAGTGCGCTGGGGATGCCCAGACGTGGGTCCCAGGCACTCCACACCACTGGAGTCAAGCTTGCCGGGCTGATGAGAGGTGTTACCTCGAAACCGGTCCGGTCCTCGGATGCTTGATTCCGTTCTGGGAAGGACATGGCTTTTGTAGTTCGGACTGGACTGTTCCCATGGGGCAACAGGGTCAGAGCTGATTTGCATATCGCCATTGTCTAACCCAGGGAGGTGTGGAGTGCAAAAAACGATGGAATTGGGCCCAGATCTTTTGACTGGGGGAGTGTGTGACATTGATCCACATTCAGTCCATCACTTGTTGTTTTTGCAAGCGTCCATTGAAGTGAGCCGCACCAGAACAGCTGTTCCTTCTGCCACAGCAAGGCACAATAGCGGCGCCAACTTCGCTAAAAACTGCCTGGTCGCAGCAGAGGGGGCCAGGAATTGGCAAGCAAGCCAGCCAGCAGCAACATGCTTTAAACAAGCACAAGCGCTCGCTTCAGCCGGGGGAGGGGCCTGCGCGAATCCCTTGTGGGAGTGTACCATATTGTGCCATCATATGGTGCTGCGCGCTACCTAAAAAACGAAGCAGACGTTCAACCAGTCACCTTCTAAAAGTGGTAGCAGCAATATTTTTGCCCTCCATTACATATGGCTTGGAAATTGACACCAAGGACTCTAAAACGCTATATCTCGCCCAGTCAAGATTGTTAAAAAAAATTGTTCTCAATTCTGCGTCATATTTCCAAAGCGCAAATACGTCTGGAATACGGACTAACAAACCAGACACAGGCCAGACAAGGTGTCTGGGCCAAATATTACTGGCGAACGAGGGCAGCTGAAGACAACACGCTAGCTTATCACTGTTGGGGGGAGGGCAAAAAACAGGCTTCCACATGTAAGATTCTTAACCCCTTCGATGCTCATGACGAGCTCAGCTCGTCATGAGGCACAGTGGAGCTGTGCTGATGACGAGCTGAGCTCGTCATGAACAATGGGAGTCATGAAATATCAGCACAGGAGGAAAATATCACTAGCAGCGAAGGTGTTAAGCATGCGCTACTTTCGCTAAACCTGGAGGAAGCTTGGCATTCATCAATGTCATACCTCACTTTTAAACAAATCACTAACAAAGCTATTAACCAAGTATCATTGCAAACCGATAAAGCATTAGTGGCTGGCAAAAGTCGCGCCTGGATGGTGATGCCACGTACAAACAATTGAAACAACAACCCTACTTACAAGAATGCTTCAGAGGTCACTATAAGAGTAAACTAAGTCTACTGATATTGGGATAATTATCGACCAAAGACCTCACCCCAAAATAGCTACGGACTTGGCCATCTCTGGATTGCCGCCTCTGTGATAAGGGAGAAGAGTCGCTATTAGATCTATTATGTACCTGCCCGGCCCTACACGATTTTAGGAAGATCCTTCTGAGGCCAATGCTAAGAGAAACACAAGTCAGGACATGTAGAGCAGCCGTGATAAAATGCCTCAGAGGCTCTTCGATCCAACTTTCCTGCAAATTGCTGGCATTCGCAGCTCAAGAGCTCGAAAAGAAGGCTGCAGCAAATCAGGAACTGGGAAATATTGACATATTGCAGCCGGTCCCAGACCTTTCTTGACGCTCTTCGCAGTTTCCTTTCCCCCAATTTTCCCTGTTATTCTATGTCACTTCAAGAACTCTATTTGAGATAGGGGGGGACAGACATGCTCACACAAACACAAGTTTTAACTCTTGCTGCATTTTTGTCATAACAGTTGTTTGTTGGCATCAATCCTTATCCTTATCCTTAGAGGCCCCGGTGGCTATAACGCGCTATACAAATCAAATAAATAAATAAATAAATAAATAAATCCTCTAATGCGAGGGCTATCATCCCCTTTTTAAAAACAGTTTTTCTGTTTTTATTTATCAAGTACACCTGTCGCCCAGCACACGGGGGCATGTTCCACCTTTTTAAACTGTCTTTCTGACTTCACTCACCATGTACATTTGTGTAATGCTGCACAGCACATGGGGTTATGTTTTACTTTTAAATGACGTTGTCTACCACACGGTGGTATGTATCACCCTTTTATGATTTTAACAAATCAAATAAAAGTATTCTTTTGTTTGTTGTTGTTGGTACCCCAGCAGAAGCTGTGGCAGGGCTACAAGAGAGGGGAATGCACACCAATATCCTAGTGCAGCTCCAAGAGGGCAATTATGCCAGAGTTCATTGGGGAGAGCAGGGACAGCTCACAAATTCAATACTGGTAAGGAAGGGCGTGCGTCAGGGATATGTTCTTGCCCCTACTTTGTTTTCCTTATATTTGAATGAGGTAGGGAATTTTGTTTCAGTATTACCTGCTGATGCCCCATCCCTGACTATTGTAAACAATATCTACTTTACTCTTTGCAGAATACACCTTGCTAGTGTTGCAAACACCCAACAGGCTTCAAACTCTTTTGAACTGCTTTGTGAAGTTTTGTATGGTGCGAGGCTTAGAGGTAAATGCTGTTAAGACAAGTATATGTCAATTAATCAGCACAATACATAAGAAAGAAAACGTTTATGGGCGGAGTGGAGCTTGAAAGAGTGGATGTTTTTCAGAATTAAGTTAACATCTAGTATGGCATAGAAAAAAACACAGATAAAGCATCCCTTAAACCGAAAAAAACTGAAGGTGCCATTCTGAAGGAACATCTTGCTTCGCATAGTAAACCAATTGCAGATTTACGACTCTAAGACTGTGGCTGCCATGTTGTATGGCGTAGAACTTTGGGGTTTGTGCAGCCTAACTGACAAGATTAAATCGCACAAGTTTATCAGAACCATGGTCTCTCTTCTCAATAGTAACCCATCACATCCACGGAACCTTGATATGGATAGAAAGTCAATTGTAGATATATCAAGGTTAAGACCAGTCCTCTTCTGGAGGAGACTTAGAACTACCATTGAATTAGTTGCCTATGCAGAAGCTCTGCAAGATGTAATAAGGCTGGACAGTTTCCATAAAGTTGACTGGTGTAAGAACATTAAAAAATTGCTGTCTTCCCTGGGTTTGCAAAGACTCTGGGAGTACGTTGAGCTGGATTCATTTCTGTCCAAAGAGCAAATTAAGAAATGATACTGGCAGTGGGTACTCGAGGGTCCCAGTCTACAGATTTTGTTAAATTCTAGCCAAACCCATTGTACGAAAAATACCTGGATTGCGGCACGAACACAGTCGATAGAAAATTATACATCGAACTCAGGATTGGCTCATTACCCCTTATGGTTTTCACTGCCAAATGGGCAACTCAAGCACAGCCGTCACTGTTTTGTCCGGCCTGTAAAAATCTGCAATGAAAGTGTAGCCCATGTTTTATTTGCCTGTATAGCGTATACACACCCAAGAGTGAACTGGATTAAGCCAGTTTGCCTATGACTAAGCAAGTAAGGAAGGAACTACACAATAATGCTAGACCTCTTATATGAATGTTTGGTTGCAAAGTTTCTGGGCAGGATGAGGATCATAAGACGAAAAGCGTTGTTAATTTAAATAGAAACTGACTAGGCATTTTACCATGCACTTTATACTCATCTAGTTTCATAATTGATGTATATATCTTTATTTTTTTTGCTCTTTTTTTGTTCTTTTTCTTCACACCTGCAGCAATGTAGTGATTGAACATTGCACTTCATTTAATTACTGACAAGCTGTGCTCATCTCTATAGCTGATAACGTTCGTGATTGGGCAGTCTCCAAATAGTGAATTCAATATAAAGATTAAGCGGATTCAAGCAAGCCTGGCTGAAGACAGCTGTAATGCCAGAAAATGGTCCTAGGAAGCTTGTTTCTGGTCTAGGGAAGGCATGGCTTGGCAGTTCGGGCTGGACTATTCCCATGGGGCACAGGGTCAGACTGATTTGCATATGACCATGTCTGAACTGGGGTGGCAGAGTGAGCTAAAGAACGGTGATGGATTTAACCCAGATCTGTTGACTGGGTGTGAGTGTTTGATTGGTTCAGATGCTCCGTCCATCGCCCCCTTTTGTACTGCTTTGTTCGCCATTAGTTGGCAGGGTATGCCCAGACGTGAGTCCCTTGCTCACTTTGCCACTGGATTCAAGCAGGCCTGGCTGAAGACGGCTGTAATGCCAGAAACCGGTCCTAGGAAGCTTGTTTCCGGTCCAGGGAAGGCATGGCTTGGCACTTCGGGCTGGACTATTCCCATGAGGCACAGGGTCAGACTGATTTGCATATGGCCATGTCTGAACTGGGGTGGCAGAGTGAGCTAAAGAACGGTGATGGATTAAACCCAGATCTGTTGACTGGGTGTGAGTGTTTGATTGGTTCAGATGCTCCGTCCATCACCAGCCCCTTTTGTACTGCTTTGTTCGCCATAAGTTGGCAGGGTATGTTCAGACGTGACTCCCTTGCTCACTTTGGCACTGGATTCAAGCAAGCCTGGCTGAACACGGCTGTAATGCCAGAAACCGGTCCTAGGAAGCTTGTTTCCGGTCCAGGGAAGGCATGGCTTGGCAGTTCGGGCTGGACTGTTCCCATGAGGCACAGGGTCAGTCTGATTTGCATATGGCCCTGTCTGAACTGGGGTGGCAGAGTGAGCTAAAGAACGGTGATGGATTAAACCCAGATCTCTTGACTGGGTGTGAGTGTCTGATTGGTTCAGATGCTCCGTCCATCACCACCCCCTTTTGTCCTGAAAGTTGGAGCACGTTATTTCCTATGTACACTTACATTGGATCTTGTGCAAAACTTAATGTATTTTCTTCAGAAAAAAAGTAAAACCATGATTTTAAATATTCATATTAAAAGCATTTTGGAATGACAGGTGAACTCTTAGCATTACTGCTTTAGTCACCTGCGACAGTACAATGAAATTACAGGTGAGAAAATTCAAAAATGACCTCTGTGTTTACATGCTGTCAAAAGACAATTTATTATATGTGCCACCATGCTCTACAATCTATTGTCCGACATAAAAAAAAAACTTGTTAACAAATTTAAATATAGAGCAACACTGCTTGTTAGACCTGGCATCCTTCGCGTGTTTTCCCCTGGCTTTCTGGCTCTACTTCCTGTATTTTTGATTGCGTGCTGGATTTAGTTTGGCTGGTTTAGGTATTCTGGGCTTCCAATGAAAATTTTAATTATTGCCCAGAGCGTGTTAATCAAATTCTTTTAGTGGGCCTGTGGCACTGATTGTGCCACCCACACCAGTAGCCTTTTAAATGTGTAGCAGCCCTGCCAATGTAGTGTCTGCAAACAGTTTTTTTAACTGCCATATCGACCTGGCAAGAGCACCCCTTGGCAGGCCTTAACCCTTCCTTTTCTTAGATGTAGGCACCCCTTAGATTGGCGGCCCAAGGTACTCCCATGGGCAGGGTGCAGTGTATGTTAAGGGTAGGACATGTAATGGTGTGCTTTACATGTCCTGATAGTGAAATACTCGGTATGTCGTTTTTTGCTATTGCAAGGAATAGCTCACCCATAGGCTATCATTGAAGCTGTCTTGTAACATATCAGAAGTGTAACTTTCAATTGGGAACAACTAGAAGTTTGGGCTCTCAGCACTCAGAATTTAATATCACACCTTTTAGTAAAGGTGGTTTTTAAATTGTGCATATGAAAATGCCACTTTTAGAAAGTGGAAATGTTCTTTTTTTCACAACACATTTTATTGCAGTTTAATAACACATCTAGGCCTAACTGGCCCACATACATATTTAAGACGATGATTGACAAAAGTTGGTTGATTAAAACAGGCACAGACATTACCAGAACGCCCCGCAGAGCCCCACCCGTCCCAACAATACCCCCAACCAAGCACCTTAGTGGTTCCCAATTTATATCTTCAAGGCACACCCTAATTTTTTTTGTGGAGTTTTATATAGCGCGAACTAGACCCAAACCGAATTGGGTTTCAGAGCCCTTTACATAGCACCGGTTACGTTACATGAGGACACACATTCATTTTAGGCACTGGGAGATTAAGCCCAGAATCACAGGAGGTTTTGGCGTTGTTACCGAGACTCGAACCCAGGTCCCCAGGTCCGAGGTCGAGCGCCCTAGCCGTTAGGCCAAGGTCATAGGATTGGATTGGATTTCATGGTCAATGAAGGCCGTGGAATTCTGTGCAGGTGCCAAAATTATAGCATGATAATCTGCCCAACACCAACATATCTTGAGGTGCTTTTGGGGGCATCTCCTTACCTTGAAAACAACAATTTCTAGCCCATACACTGATCCATTGCTCTCTTCCACACACCCACCAATGGTGATATAGCTGCCTTACACATTTTGGCAATATTCTTCTTGGCTAGGGTTAGTCCCAAGATTAATAGATGCCTCTTATATTGGTTCCCGCCTACTCCCTCTGCACTATGGATCAATTTAGGGTCAAATGGGCTCTCCCAAGAGAGGATCTCTGCAGGACAGGATGTCACCTCACCAAAAGCGATCCAATGACCCATAACTCCAGACGGTGTGTACAAAATATCCTTCTGCCACTCCACACCGAAGACAAAGGGAAGACGCAATAAAAACCATCTGCCACAAACTGTCATTCATAGTAAGCTTGGTGTAAACATTTAAATTGGGTCAACCGAAGAAGAGACGAAATAGCGGGACCACAGGGAGACGCCAAGACCTTGGTCCAGTCCTCCTTATCTAGGTCACCAATATCCCCTTGCCAGGCCTTCCGTAGGGCTGGCAATGCAGTGGAACTGTTTGTGACCAAAGTCTGGTGTATGTATGTAATTTTATGTGCACCTAGATCCCCCATTAATAGTTAGCCCTCTAACGGGCTAAACTACGGCAACTCCAGGAGGACACGTAAGTGGGGGGGATATAGCATGGCAGAACTGCAAGCATTGATAAAATTGGCTACGATGGAGCTGGTAGTTAGTTTGCAGTTCCTGATAGGATTTAAGAAAGCAAACCTTCATAACATCTCCAACCGTAGATATCCCTATGGCATCCCTTTGCTGAAACCCTGGCAATGCAGCCGCCCGTCCTAGACATTCAGTGAACGGGATGCGGCACAATAGGGTTGTAAGTCCACTGCAGCTATGCCCCCACAGTACGTCCAGCGGGCTATGCGTGAAGGGTTTCCCTCATAAAAAAATTAGTAAGAACCGTGTTGACCTGTCAGAATCATGTGGAATGGCAAAGGGGTAATTTGGAAGTCTGTACAACATATGTGCCAGCGAGATCATTTTAAATATTGCAGAGTGGCCTAGCAGAGATAAGGGGGGAAGGGGAACCACGTTTTCACTTTGTCTCTAACGCAGGGCAACAATGGGCCCAGGTTGCAGGCCCATGAGATGGCAGGGTCAGGGGAGAAAAAAATCCCTAGGTACTGAAATCCGTCTGTGGCGAATGACAAACTGGACGCCCATTCGAGGCCACTAGAGTTGCCCCAAAAGGGACATACCACCGACTTCTCCACATTCATATAGAGTCTGGCAGTCTCACCAAATACCTGCATAATCTGCAGGATCCGAGGGCCGGAAGTTGCTGGATCTGCAAAAAATAAAAAGCACATTGTCTGCATAAAGTGCTATTCTGTCGGACAGCCTCACAGACCATTTGAATCCCCGCACCTAAGCACCCACCTTCACCCAGGTAGCCAACAGTTCTATAGCAAGAGCAAACAGGAAGGGTGGGTTTAATGGGCACCCCTGTCTAGTGCCCCTGCGAATGGGAAAGGGGCCAGAGACCGCACCTGTCACTCGAACTGAGGCACAACAGATCAGAAGGCGGCTATAGTAAAGGAATTGCGGGCCCAAATTAATAGACTGCAGGAGAGCAAATAAGTATTCCCAGCTAACTGAGTCAAAAGCCTTATCAATATCAGCCAATAGTACAACCGATGGTCTGCCCAATCGATGCGCCTGGGCCAATGTGTTACGCCTGATTATTATGGCAGGTTGCTCTATGTGGCATAAAGCCTGCCTGATCTACATAAACCTTGTCCGGGACATACTTCATTAACCTGTTAGCCATAGTCTTGGCAAGGAGTTTCATCTCCACATTAAGGAGTGATATAGGGCGATATGAAGACAGATTGTAAGGTGGACATGCCGGTCTGTGAAACACCACTATTTTGCTGCGTCTCCAATCAGGCGGTAGCTCACCTGCTTCAGAAGCCACTTCGAATCGCTCCCAGCAGGTGTTTCCCTAGTTGAGACATATGCTTTAAGAATATCGTGTGGGAACACAATAGGCCCTGGAGCTATACCTGTCCGCATTTCAGCTAGTGCTTCAATGAGACGTGATCGGCTCATCCAACTGCCCTCGAGCAGCGTCTCAAAGATTGAGAGGGTACAGACCAAATGAACTTGACGATCTAAGCCAGGTCAATCGCATTTCTTTGAGCCCAGATGTTACTATAATGCATAGCATAGGTTTGGGCCCCTTCCTTAGGGCCGGAAGAATAAGTTACTTACCTGTAATCCTAGTTCTCTTCCAAGGGTATACTCCTCAAAGTCATAAGCACTGAATAGTCCCTCCCATTCACGGGGACCCCGGAAGATAATATATATATATACACACACACACACACACACACACACCTCTGAACATGCAGCTTAACACCATACAACAGGTTAAAATGCCAAAATTGTAACAGGTTTTTCATTTAAAATAAGCATGTTTACAAAGTACTTTAGTACATAAGAACATGCACTCATTAGTGTTTTGACATAGCCCTTTCTTTTCAAGGAAAAAGGCAAGTAATAGCACACAACTAGCCTATAGGCTGCACAGAAAACATCATAACAGTAATAAAACTGGCACCGTGCCTTTAAGGCCTCCAAAAGCTCCCTGCTCCCATCATGCACCACAGTTGACAGTTAGGTCAGGTCTTTTTTACGGTGTACTAACATGGTAGGAATCATGAAACAAGTAGAAACACTACTATACTACAGGTCCTCGACCGGGTAGGCGGGTGGGTTGCTTATGACTTTGATAAGTATACCCCTGGAAGAGAACTAGGATTACAGGTAAGTAACTTATCCTTCTCTTCCAAGGGATACTCATCAATAGTCATAAGCACTGAATTGAACAGCAAGCCCATACCCACCATCCTGCGGACGAAAACCAGTAAAGTCACATCAATACACTCAAAGGATATTTTTATCCAGATGCCTTAGAGTGGCTTGCCCAAACCGAGCATCCGCCTGAGTATAATGCGAGTAAATGTGTGTACTGATCACCATGTGGCAGCTTTGCAAATGTCTGCAATCTGTACATTCCCGAGTAGGGCCGTGGTAGAGGCCTTTCCCCTGGTGGAGTGAGCCTTAGGTTTACCATGTTTGTTAGCCAACTGGTAAGACAAAGTAATACATGAGACTATCCATCTAGAGATGGCCTGCTTGGAAGCTGAACAACCAGTATGTATGGTACCTTAGTTTACAAACAGGCCGTCTGATTTTCTTAAAGCCTTGGTTTCTGTCTAGGTAGAACGCGAAGCCCTCTTTGGAGGACTTGAAGGGTTCGGAAAAATAGTAGGAAGAGTGATTGTTTGGTTAACATGGAAATCCGAAACGACATTAGGTAGGAAACTGATGATTTCTAAGGACCACCATGTTTGCATGGAAAATGATACAATGTTCCGTACAACACAGAGCTTTATCTCACTCACTCTGCGAGTAGATGTAATGGCCACTAAAAAGCAAACTTCCAAAACAAATGAAGCCGTTCGAATGGGGCACCCATCAACTCAGCAAGAACATTACGTTTGCGGGGTTGGTGGGAGGAGAGGGGGTGGGGTGGGGGGATTTGATTGGTGGATAGACTTTTTTAACTCCTCATGGTAGTCTTTAACCACAGGTATCTAAAAGAAATAAACCTGTATGGGAGATTTTATGTATGCTGTAATAGCCGCTAAGTGAACCTTTATATAGGAAAACTGAAGACCTGATTTAGCCAAATACAGTAGGAATGGTAGGATCACCAGCTCCTGCTGTAGAATGGAATCATAAATATTATTGATGCACCATAAGTAAAAACACTTCCACTTGAAAGAGTAGGACTTTCTGGTGGATGGTCTTCTCGCCTCCTTAAGTATGGTTATACAGTCTGCGGACAAAGCTAGATGCCCGTACTGGAGGACCTCAGGAGCCAAGGTGTCAATCCCAGAGATGAGAGATTGGGGTGGAACACCTTCTTCCCCCCGAGTTTGGATAGTAAGCCCGGTCGTCACGGCAACCTCCTGTGTGGGGTCTGGGTTAGTTGAAGAAGATCTTGATATCACCACTGGCGAGGCCACTCTGGTGCAATTCGTATCATTTTGGCTCTGTAGAACTTGTTGATCACCAGAGGAATGAGTGGAATTGGTGGAAAAGCATAAACTAATGTCTGCAACCATTTTAACAAAAGTGCATTCCCTCTGGAGCCTGGTTGGTGGAACCTGGATGCGAAGACGCGTCATTTTGCGTTTGTTGCATCAGCACAGATTGATGTCTGGCATACCCCACCGCTGGAAGATGCCCTGCAAGACTTTGTCGTTTAGCACCCAGTCGAGAGCTTCGACGAAGTTCCGACTTAAAGCGTCTGCATGGAAGTTGGGAGTACCTGGGAGATGAATTGCCGAAATGGTTAGCTTCCTGCTAAAAGCCACTTCCATATGGTTTGGGCCTTCAGTGAGAGAGGTCTCAACCTGGTCCCTCCCTGTTTGATCAGGTAATACATGGTTGTAGTGTTGTCCATCTGAATCAACAGTGAGTGTGTGTGGATGGCCGGGAGCAATGATTTGAGTGCAATATGTACGGCTCTCAGCTCTAGTAGATTGATAGGATAGCCCTGCAGCGTCTATGACCACAGCCCTTGTACTTGCAGGGGACCCACGTGAGCCCCCCCCCCCCAACCCTGGAGGGAAGCGTCCGTGACAATTGCTTGAATGGGGAGATCCTGATGAAAAGGAACTCCTTCCAGCAGATGCCATCGTTTTATCCTGCATTTGAGTGAATCCCTGCCTGACTGAGGGAGAACCACAGAGCCTTCCCACTGGTCTGATACTTGTGACCACTGATCCTCTAGAGCTTGTTGAATTGGACGCATTTGTAATCTGGCATTTGGGACGATGAAGATGCAGGATGCCATTGAGCACAAAAGTGAGGACACTTGTCTGACTGTGGGAAGGCGAGAGCTGAGGAGATTGCAGCACTTGTGTATTGAGGATAACCTCTGCTCTGAAGGACACACGCTTGCACTTATTGTGTCCAGAGAAGCCCCTAGATAATGAATCTTTGGAGTCGGATTGAAAAAAGACTTCTTGTAGTTGATCTGCAGGCCTGGATTGCCTAGCATTCGTATGCAATATTGAAGGTGATCCTGCAGCAAAGTGTAGGTGACAAGCTTTTCAGCAGCTAGTGGTCCAGACACGGATAGACTAAGTTCTTCTGATTGCATAGAAAAGCTGCTACTACTTCCATGCATTTTGAGAACGCTTGGGGGTTGATTTGAGTCCAAACAGGAGGTCTTTGAACTGGATGTTTTGGGACTCTACCTGAAAACGCAGGAATTCCCAAAGTTTTCTGGAAATTGGCACGTGGAAATATGTGTCCTGAAAATCTATGGAGCACACGGATGGAGTTGAGGAGCAATTTGGTGCAGAGCTAACATCCGAAACTTCTCTCTGCGGATGAACTTGTTCAAACGGCTCAGGTTGAGTATTGGTCTGTATTCTTGGGTAAGAACTCTTTATCTAGCCAAAAAGTAAATGGAATAAATTCCCTGTCTCTGCTGTAGAAAAGTAACCTTCTCTGTGGCGTCTTTCTTCAGTTGGGTATTTACCTCTACCTGTAGCAAGTGATGTTGTTGGGCATACTTTCCCCGAGGTGGTACTGATGGAAGTGGGGATTTGAATCTGAGCAAGGACCCATTTTGCACAATATTGAGTAGCCACTTGTCTTTTGTGATCCTTCTTCACTTGTCCAGATGAGACATGATACTTCTCCCCACTGGATTGGGCAACGGGGATGGGGGGAAGCAAGTGCTCAATGTTTTACAGTGTTGCTTTGCTGCGGAAGGTGTTGGTCTAGAGGTTCCCCTTTCTGGTCGACGCTGGTGGTAATGTGTAGGAGAGTAGGGTCTGCTTTCCTAAGGTCACCCCACTTTTTGCTTTTTGCTTTACTGGTTTTTGACAATGTGGCTGTGGGCCTGCTAATCAGACCCACAGCCGGATGTATGACGTTAGCACGCATACTATTACCACGCATACCATTACAACTTGGTATTTACAACGAATACCGTTACAACGCATAGCGCTTTGAGGTGCTGGATAGTGGTAAGTATAATTTTATATTCCAACTCCAGTCCCCGTGGACACTAGGGAAGGTGTTGGATATAAAATTAAACTTATTCCCTATCCTAGAGCACCCCCCAGCGCAATGCGTTGTAATGGTATGCGTGGTAATGCCTGCGTTGTAAGGGTAGTGCGTGGTAAAAAATGCATGCTAAACGTTGTATACCCCCACAGCCCAGCTGTGCTCTCTCTAAATTCAATACCATGTACTTTGGGTACATTACCAATTGGACATTGGGTCACCGTATGAGGCCCTGTACAGTGTACTATAGGTACCCAGGGCATAGGTGCATCCAAGGCCTACCAGGCGCTGCAGCATGTATTATGCCACCCCTGGCTGGCCACTCACATTGACACAACTGGCTGATCACTCAGCTGGGGCAAGGTCGTGTAATCACCCCTTGCTTAGGTGTAGCATCCCTATACCTACCTTTACATATAGACACATATATACCTATAAGTCACTCCTATGGCAGGCCTTAACAATCCTGGAGGCAGAGTGCTTGGTTTTATGTGAGATGAGGCTCTAGCATGAGCTGAGCCTGTCTGCAGCTTTTGGAACCATGTCCTTATAGCTGTTCTATGATATAGCCATACCATATACTCTTAAGTGCATTATCATCCTCGCGGTTGAATGCTAACTTTGGTTTGGCTTTATCAAAACATGTTGTGTAAGGTGTCATACGCTTTGGAATACTACCCCCTCGCCAGTTCTGGCGACGGGGGTAGCATTCCACCCTTCTAGAGGGAGAAGACATGTTGTTCCTACTAATCCCAGTTAAAGTTAACCAGAGCCTCAGCATCGCAAAATGGATGCTGCTGCCACAGACACAAGTCAGACCTCCTGCTGCTGGGAGTCCTTCCAGCGAGGGAGGCTTGGACAATAGGTTTCCTGTCTTGGGAGGTGCTAGCACTACCCCAGACAGGCCATAGTGTATTGGGGCAGGGAGGGATGAATGAAATGAGACACTGCCTGGGGCACACAATGTGTCCCATGCATAGCCCGGTTCAAACCAGTTGCTAGGGCACTCCAGCCCCAGCTCTGGCACGAAACTGGACAAAAGAAAAGGGGTGTAACCTCCCCCTTCCCTGGTTCCACCCATAGGAGGGACCTAGCAGGTAATCCAGCCCCTTAGATTAGTATATATGTAGGAGCTGAGTCAAGAGACTTTAGATTTATCCTGACAAACTTGAAACAAAACTCTGGACCTTCGACGTTCTACTTTTAGATAGAAGACTGAAGAATCTCCCTTGTGGTCAAGGAGTGACCACCCTGCACAAGCAGGCACCATCAAGCGATCAACTGTTTGCTTTGTGGACACTCCTGCTGGAGCCCAAGCACACAGCCTAACAAGACCCGGACTTCCAGACTTCCTTCAGCCCGATCCACAGCCACAGCAAAGCTGAGACCCGTGGAGGCGACGAGAGACATGGGACCGGCCATCTTGGAAAGCCTGCGAATTGCCTTCCGTGCAACTTCTGAGGCACCCTCGAAGTTGTGCATTGGGGACTGAGAAGCCCCAGCACCGAGCATCATCTGTACCAAAGACCAGCCCTCCACGAGTGCCGCGTGGGGCCCTTTTGCATTTCCCTGCTCGACGCGTCTGTCCGGGCACTTGCCCATTGGCTAGTGGCCTCTGTGACGACGAACCTTTGAATTTCCACCGCTGGCCTGGTTGCTCCAGGCTGGCCCTTGCTTCCCTAAAAAGGAGAAGCCCACCAGACCTTGCTGGCCTGCTCCAGAAGCCATCTTCGATTCCTGCGTGGGTTGCATTAACCAAGGCTTGTTGACTCCAATCCGGAAGCCGACACCGCCGACAGCGAGATCCTTCGTGGGATAGTCCGTGCCCAGCTCCTGGTCGTCGTCGACACCTCCTGGTCCACGTGGCTGCAGAGAGAAGCTTCACGACATCACCCGATTGCTCTGCGACATCGCCTGGTTCCACTGGCTAGTAACCCAGACTCTGTCCCCTCTGCTTTAATGTACTCTTCATCCTCGATCCGCCCTTGGATCCAACCGGACACTTCTCTCCTGGTCGCCTGCAGCATCTTTCTCCGAGGCTCCATAGGATTCAGCGACGAAACCCGACACACTTTGACACCTATGCAACCGCTTCCTGTGGGTGAGGTAACGCGAGTACTCCGGTGCTCCTGTGGGTATTAACTATCCTAGTGCCCTAGTTTTCAGTGGCTTTCTCCTAGTCCATCCGGAAGTGTCCAAAAAGAACTACTTTCCATTTCATTCGTTCCCATTCAAACTCTATGGTACCTCGTGTGTGTGTGTGTAAAGACACTGCGCACGCCTCCCATGGGCCTCCTACTTCCTATCCTTTGGTAGTACAGTGTAGCCCCAGCGATTCCCTAGGCCTATCCTTTGTTCATGACATGGTTCTTATACCACTATTTTAGTATATGGTTTGACGCGCCGCTAGGGTGCTACTGTATATTGTGCAACTTATTGTATGATAATTAAGTATCTTGTTATGTGCTTGTGCCTCTGACCTCATAAAGAGTTCAGAGGGGTTGTGTTAGAAATAAATACGTATATATTTTATATATAACCTGTGTGGTGTCCTTTCATTTGGTATTAAAGGGGTTACATATGGTAAAACAGCTGGCTTCACATGCCCTCTTGAGTTTAGCCTAAGACTGCTTTGTCCAAGCTACCTCTAGGATAGCTGGTCTATAAGGTTGACTTTACAACCATCACCATAAGCGTTGTTTGGACTGATACAGGGTGCCCACTAGAATAGTGGACATCACATATCAGGCCAACTTCTCACATAATGCACCCTGGGTTGTTGTTGCGGAGTTCAACCAGTGAGGGGCTTGAACCCTCTGTTGGAAAGGCCGACTGTAATATGGTTGGTACTTGCATCGAAAATCCTTATGCTTCTCAAGGCCGACCGCCTTCAAAGTGTCCAACTCCGATTTCATCTTGGACATATCATTGGCATGAGTGCCGAACAAGGTAAGTACCATTGAAAGGAAGATTTGCAATCCTGCCTTATGCTTACAGTTTAAGTCCAGTGAGCCACAACCAGGCTGAACGCCTAGCACAAATGCCGTGGGAATACCCATGCGCTGCCAGGTCCAAGGCATCCACAGCTGTGCTGATTATCTGGTTCGCAACAAGACCACCTTCCTGCAAAATCTCACAAAAGTCTTGTTGGTCTTCCTTGGGCAGCTAATCTGTGAATCTAGCCAAAGAGTAGTACCTCCCCAGGGGTGCTAAGGCACTAGCCACCTTCATGAAGGAAGCCGAGGTATTGCACATTTTCGTCTCCAGAGAGTCCCTGTGCTTACTCTCCTTCTCAGGAGGGACAGTAGAGGATGCTGCTACAGGATGTGTTTTCTTGGCTGCTGCCACTATAACAGACTCCGGTGGTGGATCTATTCTTAGGAACAGTGGATCCTGGTCTGGCGCCTTATATTTTTTTTGTGATGTGCGGAAGAACTGATCCCACCATAGCTGGAGTTAAAAAGGTCTGCAGTGCCGGTTCAAGCAGCCCAGGAACCAGAGGAAGCAAAAGTCTTGCAAAGGACCTATGGTGCAGTGTCTCATATTACAGAAGAGGAGGATGTCGGCACAGACATGTCGATGTTCAACTTATTGGCACCTCAGTAGAGGACTTCATTAAAGGTGACCACGTTGTGCACTGGAGACTCTAGCCGGAGGAGTAGCCGACAGAGTTGGTGAGTAATCTCTCATAGATGACCGTGATGAAGAAGACCATGACGGTGATCATCAGATATTAGGGATTCCAGTTCATATTTATGTTTGGACATGGATCTGGTGTTTAACAAAATACAGTTTATAACAATGGACGCTTCATGCATGGTCCTATTTGGTGGCTTTCCATTAGTTAGGTTTTTAGTCGGGTGTGCAGTTACCGCAATTGTCACAGGGGTGGCATTGTCTTTATACTGGTAACAATCAGCAGCATGGGCCGGCATATACGTGGTTTCTAATCAACAGGCTGCGCAGCTGTTGGAGTCGGTGACAGAGTATTCGAGCAGTAAGGTTGATGTTAAGCATTTACCAACATTTGAAGCCAACAGTTCATCACGGGTATAGCTTTTCCTAGAAAAATGGGCAGAGATTGTGGTGCAGTTCGCTTTCCGGGCGCTGACGGGCTTGCCTTTGGCACGCCTTCAGCACGTCTGCTGCGCGTCCGGCTGAGCATCAGATTAAGTAGGCTCTCACTGGAAGTAGCAACAGCTAGAGCGCGGCCCCACCACTCTCAAAATGGCTATTTTGCTCTCTCCGAACCTGGAGTATCTCTCCACTCAAACAGGACTTCCCGCGGCAGACCAAGGAGTCGGGCTATGGGGCACAATGTAATTTAAAAGCAATGTACTTGTAGTTTTAAAACTGTATTAAAATCGTGGCAGTCTGTGCAAAAGAGCAAATAGCAGCAGTCACTCACAGGTGAGATAGTGCAATCACGCAGTTACAGCAGTGCAAATAAGGTCGTGGTTACTGGCGCTTTGTTCCTCCTAATCGCTGCGCGTCCGGCTGAGCCCCAGGCTAAGTAGGCTCTCCCTGGAAGTAGCGACAGCTAGAGCGCGGCCCCACCACTCCCAAAATGGCGACTTTGCTCTCTCCGAACCCGGACAATGCCGAACACTCTGTCTCCATCTTGAAGATAAATGAACCGGAGGTGTCCGTTTCCCGGAAACCGGAGATTCCTGGCGTGATTTGCACAATTTTGATGCCTCCTCAGACGTCGATCGTCGGGACCTCGATCCCGGCCTTCCCGGTACCTCACTCTACGAAGAGAGGGGTCTCAAAGTCGTGATGCCTGTCCCCGTCGTAGGATTCTTGGACAGAGAGGACAGTCTACACCAGTATTTCTCTAGAAAGACTGCAGAAATGTGTCTTGCCATCAAACTGGAGCTGGTGACACTGACTGATACGCTCGACGTCAACTGCCTTTTAGGATGTGGTGGGGTTCTCGAAGTGGACCGCCTATCTGACTTCGGCAGTGTCCTCGCCGTTGACATTCTCAACGCCGGCCATACCTGCTGCCACGGCGGCAAAGTTCTGGGCACCGACCGATGCATCGACGTCAGTGAATGTCAACATGGGAGTTTCTTTCGACGTCAACCCAACGTCGTCGACGTCGACTTACGCTTCTCAGGTCTCTCAGGTCTCACAGGTCTCACAGACTCCGAGCCTGAAGCAACGTGCTTCGACACCGACTTGTCTTATGACGGCCGAGATTCTGACCGCCTCAACGACGATCTGTCTCTGGACACCCTTGCATGCCATGTATGTTTTTTCCGACGCGATGCCGAAGGGGAACAATCAGGTATTTGCTTCTTTTTTGATGCTGGAGAATTAGAACGACGTAGTTTCTTCTCTGATCGGACCTTTTTTCATGAGAGGAGGGCTCTTCAAAAGCATGGGATCTCCAAAGGCCACCACTTTTTGATCCTTTTTCTCTCTCCCACAAGGCATGCAGTTTTATCTTCTCTATTTCTCGAAGTGTTCTTTTAGAAACCTGCTGGCAATAATGACATTTCTCTGGGTTGTGTGAGGATGGTAAGCACACAATTCAGAGAGTGGGTCAGACTTTGCCATCTTCTTCCCAGGAGGGACATTTATTGAAAAATGCTGGCGTGTCTGACAGAAAATGTTCTCAAAATTGTCAGAAAAATGTAGTAAAGTTAGCCAGCAGCCATAAAACGTTGAATGAAAGTTGAAAAAATTGAGGAAACCAATTTGACCAGAAACAATCAAAAATGGACGATCTCAATGCTCCAGGATCCTCACAGAAGGAGCCGGAAAAAAGAACTGACCAAACTATCATTTGTGATGCATGATGGGGGCAGGGAGCTCTCGGAGGTCTTAAAGGCACGATGCCAGTTTTATTACTATGTTTTCTATGCAGCCTCTGGGCTAGTTCCCTGCTATTTCTTGCCTTTTTCCTTGAAAATAAAGGGCTATGTCAAAACACTAAGGAGTGCAGGCTTCTATGTACTAAAATACTTTATATTGCAAATGCTACTTACCAGTATGCATCTGTTCTTGGCATGTAGGGCTGCTGACATTCATATCTGTGCATAGATCGCCGCCTAGTGTTGGGTCCGGATGATTGCACATTGTTGTCCTGGAAGAGTCTTCGAAGTATCACGAGATAGGTGGCTCCTCCCCTGGACTACAGTGCGCATGGGCATCGCCTCCATCCCCAGATTGTTTTTAGCCATTGGCAGAGATGGAGTGAATATGTGAGCGATGACCATGCTATGAGCATATATATATATGAATACTGCAGTTGCTACAGGCGCCGGGGAGGAGGGTGGGCGATATGAATGTCAGCAGCCCTACATGCCAAGAACAGATGCATACTGGTAAGTAGCATTTGCAGTTCGAGGCATGTGGGCTGCTGAATTCATATCTGTGCATAGAATACATAACAGTCCCTCCATTAGCGGCGGCCGCCCGTGCCAGCTGCAGCAGTCTGAAACAGAGTTTTTAGAACAGCCTGACCAACAGCTACCTGCTGTTTGGAGTGCACGTCTACACAGTAATGTTTAGTGAAAGTATGTGTGGTAGACCATGTGGCTGCTCTACAGATATCTTCTAAGGGAATATTACCTAGGAAAGCCATAGAGGCCCCCAACTTCCTGGTGGAGTGGGCTCTTGGTGGGATAGTGAGAGTGCGTTTAGCTTTAGCGTAACAGATTTGAATGCATTTCACGATCCACCTAGCGATCCCAGCTTTGGAGATAGCGTTTCCCTTGTGGTGTGTGGCAAAAGCAACGAAAAGCTGCTTGGTTTTGCGAAATTCTTTTGTCCTGTCTACGTAGTACATCAAGGCTCTTTTAACGTCAAGGGTGTGGAGCATCCGCTCCGCCAGCGTCTCTGGGTTTTGGAAAAACACCGGCAACTCAATTGTCTGGTTCATATGGAATTGAGATACAACCTTGGGTAAGAATTTAGGATTAGTGCGGAGCACAACCCTGTTAGCATGTACTTGGAAGAAAGGTTCTTGGATGGTGAGCGCCTGCAACTCGCTAACCCTCCGTAGCGATGTAATTGCTACTAAGAAAGCAACCTTCCAAGTCAGAAACTGAAGCTCACAAGAGTGCAGTGGCTCGAAGGGAGGACCCATCAGTCTTGTAAGAACCACATTGAGGTTCCATTCTGGAGCTGGTGGGGTCCTTGGTGGAATGACTCTCTTGAGTCCTTCCAGAAAAGCCTTGATAGCAGGGACCCTAAAAAGTGACAGGTGTTGCCTATTCTGGAGGTATGCTGCCATAGCAGACAGGTGAATGCGGATGGAAGAGTACGCCAAATTGCATTGGTACAGGTGGAACAGGTAACAAATGATGTTTTGAATGGAAGCATCGAGCGGGTCAATATTGTGGTTAACAGAGTAAATGACAAACCTCTTCCATTTAGCCGCATAACAAGCTCTAGTAGTGGGCTTCCTTGCCTCCCGAATGATGTTCATGCAATCGGGAGGAAGATTGAGGTAGCCAAACTCTAGGACTTCAGGAGCCAGATCGCCAGGTTGAGCTGTTGCGGATCTGGGTGCTGAATGTCGCCATGGCTCTGCGTCAGAAGGCTGGGAGTGAGATGAAGCCTTTGATGCGGTACCACGGAGAGTTCCAGAAACGTGGTGTACCATGGTTGGCGAGCCCACGTTGGAGCAACCAGGATGAGAGTCATCGAGTGCTGCCTGAGCTTGCGTGCCACCAGCGGTATCAGAGGTGCTGGGGGAAAAGCGTACGCAAATCTGCCTGACCAGTTCATCCACATCGCATTGCCCTGTGATTGCGGGTGTGGGAACCTGGCGGCGAAGCTTTAGCATTTTGCGTTCTCCTTTGTGGCGAACAGGTCTATCTCTGGATGACCCCACCTTTGGAAGTACGGTTGGAGTACTGATGGATGTATCTCCCACTCGTGCATTTGATGGCTGTGCCTGCTGAGCAGGTCCGCCATCTGGTTGTCTTTGCCCGGGAGATGCTCTGCCATGAGGAAGATGTTCCTCTGAATGGCCCACTTCCACATGCTCTGAGCCAGATGAGACAGCTGCGGAGAGTGCGTGCCTCCCTGCTTTTGAATGTAGTACATAGCTGTCATGTTGTCCGTCCGGATCAACACGACCTTGTTGCACAGATGTACTTGGAACGCCTTCAAGGCCATGAAGATTGCCATCAGTTCCAACACATTGATGTGCATCTTCCTTTGCTGTAGTGTCCATAGTCCCTGCACTGTGTAGTGGAGTACATGCGCTCCCCATCCCTGGAGAGAAGCGTCCGTTGTCAGGATAATCTGTGGCACAGGCTCTTGGAATGGTCGGCCCTTGCAAAGGTTTTGTGGATTCCACCAATGCAGAGAGTTGTATGCCCGACCGCTCACCAACACTAGGTCTGTCAGTTGCCCATGAGCCTGAGTCCACTGACGTGCTAGGCACTCCTGAAGCGGACGCATATGTAGCCTCGCGTGCGGGACAATGGAGATGCAGGAGGCCATCATGCCTATCAACTGCATGAACACTTTCGCTGGAAGCGAGTGTTGAGGTCTGAATCGTTGGACCAGCGTTTGGATACTGGCGATTCTCACTGAATTTGGCTGCGCAGTGGCTGCCAGAGTGTTTATTGTCGCGCCCAGATACTGTCGTACATGGGCGGGCTGGAGATGGGATTTCGGATAGTTCAGAGAGAATCCCAGATCGTGCAGGAGATGAATGGTGCGGGACACGTGGTCGGCGCACTGCTGTTCTGTTTTTGCTTGAATGAGCCAGTCGTCCAGGTAAGGGTAGACGTGGACGTTCTGGCGTCGTAGATGCGCCGCCACAGTCGCCAGGCACTTCGTAAAGACCCTTGGCGCTGTGGTGACCCCGAACGGCAGAACCCTGAACTGGTAGTGCTGGTCTTGAATCGTGAATCTGAGATACTTCCTGTGGGAAGGATGCAGGGGGATATGAAAGTATGCATCTTTTAGATCCAACGTAGCCAGGAAGTCCCCCTGTTGAAGCAGAGGGAGCACCTGCTGCAACGTGAGCATATGGAAATGCTCCGAGAGAATGTACCAGTTGAGGGGCCTGAGGTCCAGGATGGGCCGTAGGGATCCGTCCTTTTTGGGGATCAGAAAGTACAGAGAGTAAACTCCTGTACCCCTTTCCTGCAGCGGGACGAGCTCTATTGCCCCTTTTTGCAGCATGACCTGAACTTCCTGCTGTAAGTGCTCGCCGGACATAGGACGGCTTCTTGGAGGTATGTTTGGTGGAGTGGAAGTAAGTTCCAGACAGTAACCGTACTGGATAAGAGACTTGACCCACCTGTCCGTGGTGATGGATTTCCACGCGGGCAGGAACTGCTGGAGTCTCCCCCCGACCGGTGTTGTGTGGTCGGGGGGCAGTGACAAGACGTCACTGCTTGTTGGCGGCGGTGGACCTGGAGCTGTTGTTTCCACGTCCCCTGCCTTTGATGTTGTTGCCTCTGTAGCCACCTCTACCTTTGTTGGTGTATGAGGTTTGGGTATTACTTTTATAATACTGTATGGACTGCGATGCCTGACCCCTTGAGGTGCCTCTGGTATTTGAGCGGCGAAAGGAACCACCCCGAAACTGCTGAGACTGGAGGGCCCCCATAGATTTAGCAGTGTCCGTGTCTTTTTTCATCTTTTCCAGTGTCGCATCCACCTCAGGGCCGAACAGGTGGTCAGGATTAACTGTTTGGTTCAGGATTGTTGTTTGTATATCCGGTTTGAAACCTGATATCCTAAGCCATGCATGCCTCCTCAGCAACACACTAGTGTTGATTGCCCTGGAGGCTGTATCAGCCACGTCCAGCGCACATTTGATGGAAGCGTTTGTGATGAGCTTTCCTTCCTGGATTAACATTTCCCCTGCCTCCTTGTACTGGTCAGGCAAGTGTTGCAGCAGTGTTTCTAGGGTGTCATAATGAGCCCTATCGTAGCGTGCAAGTAGGGCCTGCGTGTTTGAGATTCGCCAAATGTTAGCCGCCTGTGCAGCAATCCGTTTCCCTGAGGCCTCAAATATTTTAGACTCTTTGTCTGGGGGAGGAGCGTCACCAGTGGTCTGCGAGTTCGCCCTCTTGCGTGCGTTGGATACCACCAACGAGTCCAGTGGCAAGTGTCCCTTGATATATGCTGGATCCGAGGGCGCTGCCTTATATTTTTTGTCAATGCGAGGATTGATGAGACGCGCCCGAGTGGGCTCTTTGAAGACCTCAGTTGCGTGCTTTAGCACCCCCTTGAGCATTGGCAATGACTTGACTGACTTTTCAGCCACGGAGAAAGTGTCAAATAAAAAGTCCACATCCACAGGATCTGAATGCAGCTCGACATCATGGTTAGCTGCCGGTCGCTCAATCAAAGCGTTGAAGGCCGCCGAGTCCTCCGTCGGTGAGGTCTTCGCCGCAAAGAGCTGCGGCTCCTGACCAGATTGCGGGTCGTCCGGGTCGCCTCCGGCAGACCAAGGCTCATGTTCCTCCTCCGGATCCGAGTACGCCGGATAGTTGTACTCGGCCTCCTCATCGTCACCATCCCCTGCGTTGGAACGCGTGGGCGAATGTTCGCGAGCCGGTGGAGAGGCAGGCTCAATCGGGGCCGAAGCACCCGCAGAATCCTTCTTGTTTTTGAGAGGGATGCGAAAATGTTCTAACACCGGCTCCGTGGTGATTTTCCTCTTGAGGAGGGACAGTTTCCCGGTTTTGGCGTCGATGATGACCTCACGACGCTCTTCCTCTGTAAGCGGCTGGAGCCGAGGCTTCGACACCACCAGTGCTGCTTTGGGCGTCAACACCTGCTTCGAGGGCACCCCTGCCCCATGCTTCGGAGCGAAAGCCTTCGGCGTCGACTCAGGCGGCAGGGTGAAGCGGATAGGCGTTTGCGCCTTTGCGGGCTTTGTTGTGTGCTTCGGCACCAAATCCCCTGCTTCGGGAACCACAGCGTCCTTCCGAATCCGCTGCAGGGACTCCGCGACCTTCTTCGTCAAGGCCGGAGAGGGCTTGACCGGCTCGAGTGATCTCCCCGAGTCGGGAGTCGGGTCTACGAGAGGCACCGCCTTCGGAGCCGACACTTCACGTTCCTTGTCCCCGACGGGCGGAGCCGTGGAATCGCTTTGACGCTTCTTCGAAGCTTTCTTCGGGTCATCGACCTCGACCATCTTCGGCGCCGATGCGGCCGCGTCGGTCGACTTCGAATTCGGCGTCGACCCCGAGACCTTTGGGTCGGCCATCTTGGCACGGCTCTTGAAGTCGGCCATTTTGAATTTCTTGGAAGTCGACGCCTCCAGAGCCTTCTGCACCAGTGCAGCTTTCACTTTCGGTTTCGAAACCGGAGGAGTGGATCCCAATGGCTTCACTTTCGTTTTTGTTAACGGGAGTGGCACAGTAGAAATGTCCGTGACCGGGCCCGGAGCTGCTGGACTAGTAACGAGATCTTGGGTAAGGCCCGAAGGCCATCCCTCGACCTGGGCCGCATGAAGGGGATTGACCCCTGAGGCAGTCTGGGGGCGCTCCTCCTCCGAGCTATCCCCCACGGTGGCAATGGCCCCATCGTCGTCCCCTACCTCGTCGCCGGCTTCGTCAAAGTCCTCGTCTCCCGCGTCGTAGGCATCCCCTTCAGACGCGGGGCTAGAGTCCGAAACCCGCATGACATCGTCGTCTTCAACAGATTCTTCGAAGATGTCGTCCGGCGGGGGCGCCGAGGTTGCCGATAACTGGGCCTGAAGTCTAGCGGCCCGACGAATCTTGAGGGTCTTCTTACACCGGAACTTCGAGCAGGCCATACACCTGGCCTCATCATGGTCCGGTGACAAACATTTGTTGCACACAGGGTGCACATCGAGGTGTGAGTACTTGGAGGTGCACACCGGGCACCTTTTGAACGGAGTTCGTTCCATGTCTGGAGCGTCGAGTAGGCCCGTCCGCGCCGAGAGCACGCGGATGGGTAGCAAGAGTTCGGAGCTGAGAACAGACAAAACCCGAACGAAACGATACCGACGCCCAGCCTAAAGACCTTTTGGTCTCGAGTTAGAAACGTTTTACAACTATCGATTCCGGCAGAGGGAACCGAAACACATCCGAACCCAATGGCGGAAAAAAACAATCTGGGGATGGAGGCGATGCCCATGCGCACTGTAGTCCAGGGGAGGAGCCACCTATCTCGTGATACTTCGAAGACTCTTCCAGGACAACAATGTGCAATCATCCGGACCCAACACTAGGCGGCGATCTATGCACAGATATGAATTCAGCAGCCCACATGCCTCGAACACATGCTTATTTTAAATGAAAAATCCAATGCAATTTGGCATCTTAGCCTGTTGTATGGTCTTAGACTGCATGTTTAGAGGTATGGTACATAGGATGACCTAGCTTAGCTTATTGGCACGTATTTATTGTTGCATTATCAATCAGAATTGTTTTGATGGTAAGATATCAGGGGATATTCATCATTGATGTTCACTTTTTCGTATTTGTACTATTACAGTTGTACCAATATGCGTGTCTATTCTTGCCATTTTTTGCACATTCTTGTAATAATTTGCTCTACAAACTTGGGATTAATTTAGGCTCGCCCATTGATCTAACTGAATGTTTTTTATTCCATCATAAGCATTCTTAACCCCTTCGGGGCTGATGACGAGCTGGGCTCGTCATCGCGTAGCCTCCTCGCATTTTCGAATTCTCAGCGCGCGAGCGGAATTCCGCTAGCGCGCATGAGGTTAATAGCTAGCAGTTACCTTTTAACATCATTTATGTAATATATATGAAATGTATTTATATATTTATGTGATTTTAAAACTGCATTTTGCAATTTATTGAATCGTATGTTTACATAGGCACTTTGCACTTTTTTTTTTTTACAAAAAATTATTCCTGTCGAAGATATATTTTATATAGTGCTATTTGACGTTTCAAAAGGGCGAAAATTGAACTTTTACTGAGGTTTGTTTAGTGCTATATTATATGTAGCGCACATTGCTGTATTTATACAATGAGATTGACATGCATTATAAGATGGCCATCTCCACTCGCGAAACAGCACAACAAGATATGTCTGTTTTCTATGTCTCCACCTTAAACTGTGTTGACGCCAAATGGGTGTTTAAATTCACTGTTTTAGTCTCCCCGTTTGTTGAGTGAGCAAGGACACAGTCTCGTGTCCGAAACGCGTCTGAGGCATGCACCGTTCCATTAATATATTATAAAATAAATCAAATCTCACACCAGCATAGTTTGAGTCTGTGTTCCTGTTTTGTGCGACAAGGCACTTGGAAAGCGTGGAGTCGATATATATATATATATATATATATATATATATATATATATATATATATATACATACATACATATATATATATATGTATATGTGTATATATATATATATATATATATGTTTGAAGATACGACATATAGGTTTTCGACAACACACACACACCTATTTATATATACATACATACATACTGGTGTATATTATTTTATATGCTCTGGGGTCCCAGCGGTTGCCGGGACTATTCAGTGTTTATGACTATTGATGAGTATCCCCTGGAAGAGAAGTAAAGTTGCCGCTCGCACATCGCACCACTAGCTTGGCCACTTGGGCCACCTAACAATCTATGTAGCATCTTACTGGACTTGTCCGCCCACTGATAAATCAGACTGTGTGGCTTGCCACGCTTGTTTTGCACCATCAAGGAGCAGCTGTTGCAGATGCAGCTGGCCAGTATCAGCTGACGTCGAGCCACACCACTACCCACCCCACAAGCGCTCCCTTCCAAGGCCTGTAGCTCTACTAATTTATGTGTTTTACATCTGCATTTGCCTGTGCAGTAGCTGAAGTCCACCTCTGTAATGTGGGTTTGAGGGTCACCCAGAGCACTATCTTGGAGGCAGCTGTGAGAGTATTGGGGGAGAAGTATCAACCAAGGAGCGATGGAAGTGTCTTATACAATGGGTTCAGCAGGTTCTATGGTGACATACGCCAACGGAAGGGGGGGCGACGTGGGCCAATGTGCAATGTAAGAGCACTGGGGAGTGATCTCACATTCCCCTTAGCAAGATTTCAGTCTCTAACACACTAAGGATATACCCAGTGGGGAGGAGAAAATAGTCCAATCTAGAAAAGGACCAATGAACTGCCGAAAAATACACATAGCCAGCTTCAGCTGGGTGGTAAGCTCTTCACAAGTTGGCCCAACCGAATATGTGTACCATTGAACACAATTTGAAACCCCCCCGTCCCCACTGCGCCTCCAGTGCCGTGCCATATGTCAGCCTCTGGAAAGATGACATCATTCCAGCCTCCACCCATAATGGACAGACCCTCAAGCAGCTCCCCCATAGGTTCATAAATCTGTCCACGAATGCTTGTCCCAATGGGGGGTGGGGGGGTTGAGGGGTATATATACAACTCAGTAAAGTGTACCGGACACTAAAGTGCATCTGCCATAGGCATCTAGCCATACTTTGTTGGACCTAAAGGGAATCCTGTGATGTATGAGAATACCCATCCCATATGATCCTACGATTAACCTTGAGTGAAATGTTTGAGTGTACCCAAAATGGGCCAGGCAGGGCACATTTGTCCCCAGTAAGTGAGCCTCCTGTAACATCAAGATGTCTGCCACAAGCCTCTTGGCCTGCTTCAGGACCACACCCGGTTTAATTTTGCCTAAGAAGCCCCTAACATGTAAGGATTCGGACCTGACCCACTCAGCCAGTGGGAACTGTGTCTGACATTGGCAACTACGGGGGATGACGCCGAGGCTCTAAACACATGGGTCTTCGGGTACATGCACATCCGCGCTTTGTCGCATCACAACATAAAAAAGCTTCAAACAGAATAACCATCCCCCTCCCCTCCACCCCAATACCTCAGAGAACCAGAATTATCTGTCGCAGGAGCCCTAGGGCGGGCATCGCCAATGGATCCCCTTACCCCACTGTACATCGATCTTGGGTAGATCCAATCAGTGGTGCTCTAGGGACACAGTCCAATAAACATAGTTCACATAATAAGAATGTACAAATGTTTTCCACCCAATATACCCCAGGCCCAGCAACCAGCAAGTTTGCATAGTGACTCCAGTCCCTAATGTTAGTCATTTAGGCGAATGCTGCTCCAGGTCGAGCGGGACCGGTTGCGGCGTTTCCCCGTAGATATCTTGGGGCGATTTCTTCTGTCAGAGTCTATGCGTGGTGAGGTGTGGGGTCTTGGTGACACCGCCTCATTCGCCCACACCATCTCTGGAGTGTTGAAAAACATGGCATTTGAGTTTAAAACAACACTCAGTCACGCTGGATATAGCAACATTTATTGGATATGAAGCTCACATAATCTCTGCATTGCTGCTACAAATGACAGGCACTGCTGTTGAACAATCCTTGTATAGTCATGAAATATAATAGGGTGTGAGTCGGATAGGATTTTGCCCTGACTTTAAGCATGTTTAAGGACTACACCCCTACCCAGGTAGTTGAGGGCATTTTCTTGTTTAACCATCCTGTGTGAAAAAGCCTGCTTGTGGATTCACCGTCTGGTTTTAGACTGACAGGGGCTGTTCACACAATGGGAGCTGAGATGTGCCCTCCATATGTTGGTGGGCCATCCTGGGCTACAGTGGTAGAAGGAGTTGTCACCGACACATGAATAGGATGTGACTGCTCTGCACAATACGGTCTCCACCTCCTGTAGTGAAACTATACCAGGCAGGACTGAAATGGTTTTACTGAGCAAGAGAAACTTTCTGAGCTAAGACTTCAAAGGGAAAAACAGGTATAAGCATTAGAACTAAAACCCCAGAACTTTAGATTACTTCTGGAATTAAGAGGTACCTCTGCCAAGGAAAAAGAGCTGAAAGTAGTACTGCCCCTTTGCCATATGTTGGTCTACTGGGTTGGCCTGCAGTTGCTGCTTCTACTAAGGAGAGGACAAAGACTGGATGTTGCTGTGAAACCTGCTTGAGAAGAATCTCCAAGGGCTTGTGTGGGTTTGCCTTCTATTTCGAAGTCACAGGGACACACACACTTCACCTACAGTCTTCTTGAACTCCACTGCTGGGAGTTCTGACCTGACTGGGGGGTGTCTAATCCAGGTATGGGGCACTGGTGGTAGTTTCTGCTACAGAAAGCTGTGAAGAACTAAAGAAACCGCAGAATCAACGCATCGCCTGTCAGCGGCTACAGAAATCAATGCAGCGCCTGGATCACTGTTTTATCGACCCGTTGCGGCTGAATTAACTCACACATTGCACCTGCATGTTATATCCAAAACGACGCTGTGCTTCCAGTAAGAAATCAATGCATCACCTCCTCTTCAGTAAGGAACCGAAGCATCACATACCCTGCTTGGCAGTAAGGAACAGATGCATCACCTTCCCTTGAGCAAGGAACTGACGCACCACCTTCCCTGCGCATGCTTTCGTCCCGTATTTTTGATGCATTTTACGTACTTTGTGCAAAATTCACATGTCCATAGTTTTCTATGGACAGAACTGTTTTCTACCATTTAAGAATCATATTTTAAGTTGTGTAAGTTGAATTTTTGACGCTTTGGTCTTGTTTGACTTAGATAAAGATTCTCTATTTTTCTAAACTGGTGTGGTGTCTATTTGTAGTGTTTTCATTGTGTTACTGTGGGTTATATACAAATGCTTTACACACTGCCTCTGCAGTTAAGCCTGATTGCTCTATGCCAAGCTAATAGAGGGCGAGCACAGGCAAAAATAGGTGTACACTTTACTCATCCTGATTAGAAGGAAGGGTCCCTACTTGGCCAGGGTTTATACCACTGTCAGTGAGATACCATAATTTCTAACACTGCTAACATGAAAAAAGTGAAATAGATTTCAGACCGCTGTAGAGCCTCTCGAAAAGAGACTGCTTCAAGGGGTTGGCTGGCCTTCAATTAGCAGTAAACAATTCTATATGTATGTGAACTGCAATAATTTAGTCTAAAAGTAATTGTGTTTGTCTTAAAAATCACAAGATCCACTACAAGGAGCTAGGGAAGCAAACCTGTGATATCTGCCAAACTGCTGTACAGTTTGAAATGTTTGGGTCTCTACCTTAAGCCTTTACTGTACTACCTAAATCCAGATCCACACTATATTTATGGGAAAACTACCGACTATGTTATTGATAGTCATTTAAATGTGGTGTACGTACATTTTTTAATGTTGATAAAGGTAAAGTCTGGTATGGCACCTGCCCTTCAGGACCTATATGAAACACTCATGCACACAAACTGACAACAGATTAACAGTATTAGTGTTTCCATCCTGCCAAATCATATCACAAGATCTTATCTTCAGTCATGAATACCTAATGCACCCTATTGAAACAATTTTTTTTAAACAATGTCGAAATACGGATGTCTACTAAATTTAAATGTAGTCTCGGACATCCATGTGTGTTGCAGTCTAGAACACTACCCCAGTTTATCTAAAAGGATCTCTAAAGTATTTTTTTTTTTTTAAAAGGCAAGCCAGAAAGGTAAACTATAGAACAAAAAGTATCTGTAACACTAGTTCTCTATGGAATCTTCGTTAACTTCATTATGATTAAACAATGAACAGACCTGCTGATATAGGGTCAGGAACACAAAGTGAAAAAACGCTCTTCACAGAAAGCAAAATGTCTGTGAAAAAGCAACATTTGGTATCTCCTAAACACACACTACAGATACGAAAATAAATCATTATACATTCAAAATGAATTAGAAAATATATAAAGCATCATTACTGAACAACTCTCTTTAAAAAGAGAAACACAAAGATATTTGTTTTCGAATAGTCATGCAGTCTAACATGCTGTTTCTGTAAGGGTGTTTGTGGCCCACTACTATCTTGCCATACAGCAGAGTGGCAGCTTGTTCATAAATTCATTTTAACGGCCATACGCACAAGGTACTTACCTTTGGTAACGATATATCTGTAAGAAACAGTAGTTAGTATTAGATTCCTTACCTTAGAATATCCCCAGGCGTCAGACTGGATCCGGAAACTTTTGCGTAGCAGTACCCTTGCGAGTCGGTTGGCGTCGTCTGCGTCTCCAAGTCAGTCGTCGTGATGACGTCGGAGTACTTAGACGCCGCCCTCACGCGCTGACATCAGTTCTTATACACAGCTTTTCCGCGCCAGAAACGCAGAGCCATGATAAATACCAACACTGGTGCCATGAAACTAGGGCCCTGAAAGGGGATGACCTTAACCCTAGATATCGGTTCGCAGAACGGGGAGGATGGTTGGGGCGGTAAGGAATCTAATACTAACTACTGTTTCTTACAGATATCGTTACCGAAGGTAAGTAACTTCTGCATCTGAAAGAAACAGGTTAGTTTTAGATTCCTTACCTTAGAATAGGTACCCCAGCAATACCAACCCCGGTGGTGGTTCTGCGAACCAATAATCACACCAGAAAGTCCTGGAGGACGGAACGGCCAAAGAAGCCATCCCTCCGGACTTGGCTGTCAAGGCAGGAGTGTCTCGCGAACGTGTGCAGCGAGGCCGACGTTGCTGCCTGACAGATGTCATGCAAGGGGACTCCCCGGCCCAGGGCAGTAGTAGCCGCTGTGGCCCGAGTGGAATGGGCCCTCAGCCCGACAGGAGGCTCCTTCTTAGCCCAAGAGTAGCATGCCTTGATGCACAACACGACCCACCGAGAGATGGTTTGTTTGTGCACCGCCCGTCCCTTCTTAGCGCCCACGTAACCAACAAAGAGTTGGTCACCCACCCAGAACTGGCGTGTGTGTGATCCAGGTTTTGGGTCCAGACAGTGGAGCTGCTCTTCCTCCTTCAAAGAAATGCGGAGGCTGAAAGAAGGTGGGCAAAGTGATGGACTGCCCGATGTGGAAGGCCGTGACTACCTTGGGCAGGAAAGAGGGTCTTGTCAGCAACATAACCATGTCCGGATGGATAGAAAGGAAAGGAGGCTTGGAGGAAAGAGCCTGGAACTGACTCACTCTCCTGGCAGAGGTGATGGCAACCAGGAAAGCAGTCTTTAGCGTAAGAAGACGGAGAGGACAGTTATGAAGCGGGTCAAATGGAGCGCACATCAGGTAAGTCAGAACCAGGTTCAAGTCCCACTGGGGCATCACGAAAGGAACAGGGGGGAACATATGAGTGATGCCCTTCAAGAACCTATTTACAATCGGGGACTTGAACAAAGAAGGCTGATCAGGTAGCCTTAAGAAGGCGGAAAGGGCAGAAAGGTAGCCCTTGATAGTGCCCAGAGCAGAGCCCTGCTGGGCAAGAGAAAGAAGGAAGAGGAGAACTTCAGAAAGGGGGGCAGAGAGGGGATCCAAAGCCTTTGCAGTGCACCATGCCACAAATCTATTCCACCTGCAGGTATATACAGACTTTGTGGATGGACGCCTGGCTGCCAGAATCACATTACAAACTTCAGGAGGCTAGTCAATTGGCCTCAACTGTCGCCGCTCAATCTCCAAGCATGGAGGTGGAGACTGGACAGGTTCGGGTGGAGGACCGTCCCCTGCTGCTGCGACAGAAGGTCCTCCTGAAGAGGTAGACAAATCGGGGGATCGACAGACATGCTGAGTAGCTCGGGATACCAGTATCTTCGTGCCCAGTCCGGAGCCACAAGGACGACTTGGGCCCGGTCGCGCCTGATCTTCTTCAGCACTCTGGGCAGAAGTGGTATAGGTGGAAAGGCGTACAACAGACCGCAGCTCCACTCACAACAAAAAGCGTCTCCGAGCGAGTGCTGCCTTGGAAATTCCAACGCGCAGAACTGATGACATTGCGCGTTGTCTTCTGTGACAAATAGATCTAACCAAGGCTCTCCCCACTGCTGAAAGAGGCCTTGCGCCACGTCCGAGTTCAGACGCCATTCGAGATCCATCATGCATCGACGGCTGAGTTCGTCCGCCCTGGTGTTCAGGGAACCTGCCAGGTGTTGAACCACCAGGTTCACGCCCTGATATTCCAGCCACTGCTAGAGGCGCAGAGACTCCTGGCATAGGGTCCACGACCCCACCCCGCCCTGTTTGTTGGAGTACCTCATGGCGGTGGTGTTGTCCGTGAACACCTGCACTACACTCCCCCGGACAGAGGGGAGGAATGCCTTCAGTGCAAGCAGCCCGCAGCTCCAGACTATGGAGCCGGGACTCCCCGGAGACCAGAGGCCTCTGATCTCAGCCTCTCCCATGAGGCCCCCCCAGCCCTGGAGGGACGCTTCCATGACAACTATGTGCTCTGGTTGAGGTAGGGAGAGGGATCTGCCTCTGACCCAATCGCAGTCCGTTAGCCACCACTGCAACTGTCTTGCAGTGCACTCCGAGATCAAGACATGGTCGGACAAGTTGCCCTGATACTGGGCCCACTGAAACTTACGGTCCCACTGCAGGGCCCGCATTCGCCACCTGGCGTTATGCACCAGTAGGATGCAGGAGGCCATCAGCCCCAGAAGCCGCAGCGTCAACCTGACCGAGACTCTGGATAACGGCTGAAAGATCGGAATCAGAGCTTGAATATCCCAAACCCGCTGTTCGGTAGGATAAACCCGAAACTGCGCCGAGTCTAGAACCGCTCTGATGAAGAGGAGCTTCTGAGAGGGACACAGGTGTGACTTTGGCACATTGATGGAGAACCCCAGCAGGTGCAGGAGGTCGGCCGTAGTCTGGAGGTGGCGGACGACTGTCTGGGGCGAGCCCGCCTTCAACAACCAGTCGACGAGGTAGGGGAAGACTGAAATCCCAGTCTCCCGGGTCCAGGGCAGCTAAGACCTGAGCCAAAGTCAGCATCTTGAACTTCTCCTTCTGGAGGAAGCCGTTGACGTTCCGCAGGTCCAAGATAGGGCGTAGGCCCCCTTTGCCCTTCTTGGGTACCAGAAAGTAGTGGGAGTTACAACCACACCCTACTCTGGCCCAGGAACACGCTCGATGACCCCCTTGGCCAAGAGGGCCGTAACTTTCTCTTGTAGAAGTTGCAAGTGATCCCCCTACACGTCGTGGTACTGCGGTGGCATGGCTGGAGGGGTCGCCTTGAAGGGGAGGGAGTACCCCCTTCGGACGATTTTCAGCACCCACCTGTCCGATCTGACAGTGCGCCAGTGGAGGTGGTGATGGCGAACCCTGCCCCCCACTGGTGTTACATGGGCCTGAAAGCTCGGCTAGGAGGGTTTCCCCCGGCCACGTTGCGCGAGCGTCGGGGGGAGTCAGAAGAGCCTCTTCGACTTCTTGTGCCTCTTACCTGAGGACTTCGAGCCCCGAGACTGATGACAACTCCCACAACTGTGGTGACTCAGGCCCCCCCGACCGGTCCCTCAACCTCCTTGTGGACCGGGACCTCGAGCGGCGCGGGGCTGACTGCCGGAGCTCGAGTAGCTTGCGGGACCACTCCCGTCTAGCCTTGGACGTCAGGGCCCGGTAGTCGGAGCAGGACTGGTCGTCGTGGTCGGGCCCAGACAGTGAAGGCACCGGCGATGGGGGTCGGTAACCGACATCAGTCGGTTGCAGTCGACGCAGGGTTTAAACCTGGGCATCCCTACCGGCACCGTTGAGTCAATAGACTTCGAAAAAGGATCGAAAAAGTTAGTCAAAAATTGACTAAGGGTACTACTTTTTCCGGATCTGCGCTTGCCGGCGCGGAAAAAAGAAAAACTGACGTCAACGCAGGAGGGCGGCATCATCACAGCGCCAACGACGGACGCGGAGCCGCAGACGACACCTACCGACGCGCAAGGGTACTGCTACGCAAAAGTTTCCAGATCCAGTCTGACGCCTGGGGATATTCTAAGGTAAGGAATCTAATACTAACCGGTTTCTTTCAGATATTAATTTTAACGGCCCAAAGGATTTTGTATCAGGATTGTTGTTTACATTCCTGAGGCGCAATAGGGATAACAGAAAGTTGCTTATGAATTTAATGAAGATAGTCTTGATTGAAAACTGGCATGAGAGTTAATTAACTTTCTCTTCTCTATCAACAAGTCTTCATTAATAGTCATAAGCAGTGAAGAGAAAAAGTGGCTGAACCATTCCTTGAGGTACTGGGAAGGCCCTAAGGAAAGGAAGCAAATGAGAAATAGTAACATGGCAAGAAGCATGGAAGGTGTACAGGTATTAAAAATTTTACAGCATTGTTGGGCCAATCTGTGAACAAGAAAGCTAATGAGTCGGACTGCTTTTCAAACTTCTCATTTTCCTTCTTGTTGTGTGCAATAATGGAAGATAACCTTCTGTTTTAAAATCCAGCAGCCAGATGGGGAGGAGCCAAGATGGCGACCGGGACGGACGTGTGAGCTCTCGGCTCCGCCGGTCGTCCGATCCTGCACAGATATCCTGGCTGTAATCCTGCCTGCACCGCATCCAAAAGGAAACAAACGTGCGCTGAAGTCGCTGGCGCCTCATTGAGACCTTCGTCGGCTGCCTTGTCGGTGAAATCGCACAGTTCGCTGACCCGGGATCCAGAGCCGTTCGCCGCCGCTGGACGCGGCTGAGCATTGTTGCTGGGACGAGCGGGGGAGTGCCGACCGGAGCGGAGGTGCAGCCGATCGTGGTGGTGGACAACGTTGGTCCCCCCCCCCACATTGTGACAAGACTCCCTCCTGGATCGACCTGACTTCTGCCAAGACGGGCGCCCCTCTCACGGCGCTCCCATTGATATGCTGCTTGCTACCAGGACGGGGTCCATCTTGGGGCGCCTTCCCTGCTGTGGGTGCCCGCACTATTGGTGGCCGAGGGGGATCCCGTGCTACTCTATTTCGCATCGGTGAGCCGCGCCTCCGGTGGCTCCCTCCTGCCCTGACCTTGTCAGCGACGAGGCCCCCCCTTTCTCCGCTATTTCCTCACTGCCGGAGCAGCCATGTCGCCCCCTCTGCTGAAAGAACTGGAGGGTGCTCACGGGCTGGTGACTGATCTGCCTGAGCTGCCGTGTACTCTGGACCAGCTAATGCCGCACAGGGACCCGACTTGTGGCGATATCCTTTCTGCCCTCGCCGATCTGCGGGCGTCATGGTGGCGACAGTCCAGAGACCTGGAGCGGAAGATTGATAGTGCTGTGTCACGTCTGGTGAGCCCGCGACCGCCATGCTCTCTATCACCGCTGATTACCCCTAGCCCAGATGCAATGATGCAGCGTGAGAGTGAACCGGTGCAGAATAATACTGGATACAATGTTGGGTGCTTCTCTCCCGCTGAAGATACAGTTGCACAGTCTCCCCGCGTCTTGATGCCTGATACTTTGCCTGCGGAGTCGTCATTGTGGCCTCACTCGTCGTTCTCCTGTATGCTGTCCCCCCTTGCCGTTTCTGCCTCCGTGTTTATTTCGTTACAATTGTGGACAGTGTGCCATCCTGATGTGGAGGGGGCGTCCGTCATTCTGGGCACTGAACTTACTGGTGATTGCATACGCCCTCCTCCTCCTTCCCTTCGTCTTCTTTGTTTGAGGCGGCCATCTTGCTTCTTTGTCCGGCCTGGGGGGAGCTCACAGCGGCGGCCATACCTGGAGAGATTTCAGCGTTCAGGCCAGGGCTGATGGAGTTCCTTGACTTGGTTCTGGCAGATTGACTGGTGACTCTGACTACATTCGCTATTGCTTGGCATGCTCATTTCTCTCCGGGTTGTACTCGTTGTTTTAAAAAAAACTTTTTGGCTCTTTCTAAGGGGGTGAATGTACTGGGGGGCTGGGAGACCGGGAGCGACTGTTATTGTTGGTGGTCCTCACTTGTTTCTGTTCGGCTGGGAGGAACTCGGGTTGGGGCGCTATCTGATTCCCTGCAGGGGCCCTATCTGGGTATCCCTCCTCATTAGTGGCTATTACTTTGTATTCGCTCTGATATAGGGGATGTGGTGTAGGTCTTGTGCGGGTGGTGGAGTCCGGGACTCAGAAATAGTGGCCCTCCTCCGGGGTTAGTTATTTCGTGGGAGTTTTAGATTAGATTTTCTTTTCTTACTCCCTATTTCTCGTGTGATATTACCCTTTTTCTTTTCTTACTTTACTCTTTATTCTATATTTCGGGTTTATGGGGCGACAGACGCGCTGCAGGGGGGGATAGGCTGTAGCCTTCGCATGCGTGTAGGGTGGGGGTTGAGGGCGGGGTTTTCGTTTCTTTTTTGTTCCTATGGTGCCTTGTTGTTTTCTCTTTTTAATTTGACTCTTTTTCTATCTGGGATTCGTGTCGATGTTACTGACGGGCGGGTGGCGGTGGATCATTGTTGGGGCCTTAGGTCTAATATCCTTGTTGCATACATTCTGGCCGCCATGCCGCCTGGAGGGGTTTCTCATTTGAGTAATTGGGCTGAATATGCCTCTGTCGCGATTGCTATTCTATATCTACATGAACCCTGTTTTTATTTTTTTTTCTTCGTCTATAATTTATCTTTCTTGAAACGGAATAGTTGGTCATTACCAGTTGCTACGAAACTCTAAAATTAACCTTCATTACTCCTGAGGCACAATAGCACGTGACCCACAGTGTAACCGCTTAATGCTTGCTACTTGATTCTGCTGTGCTATTGCGTCACCGTATTGTATGCGCTTGTGCTCAATAGTGTTTGTGGCCGGCCTGAGGGTTGTAGGCCACTATTTGTACTTCTTTGGATGCACCAATAAAGGTTTTCAAAAATTTAAAAAAAAAAAAAAAATCTAGCAGCCATTCTTCATGAAATACAATGGTTTGCTACTACTATCAAGAGACATTTAACCCTTATTTTTTTAATGGAATCGATTATAATTGGAGAATTGAAAAATCGGTAATCCACAAGCTGTCAATTACGCAGAAACAAGCAACTTGGGATGTGATAGCCTTATATTCACCTATGCACAGATCTGTAACTACATAACTGACATAAGTACAACTTGCCCCACCATAGGTTTCAGATGTCATCAGTCATGTAATATGCAATTTCATAAGCAGAGCATCACTGAGGTGCAAGTACTTTTATCAGTTGCATATAACTGGCAAATATACCCAGTAATTACACAACAGTGCTTTTCCAGTGAATTTATAAGGTTTATTTAACCTAAGTTAAAATCTAACTACCTTCCTCACATATAACTCCACCTTAACCTGACATATTTCAGTGAATTTCTACTTTTTATCATAAAGTTATATTATTTAAGGATAGTTGGAGTCCAACCTCTGCGTCCAACCCTTCAATTAGCACAGCTAAAGGGTGGGAGGATTCGGGGATTTGAAAACCCAGCATGAATGACAACCCCCCTCTCCCCCCCTCCCTCTCGTCACATCCGCCATTCAGTAATCTAGCCACAGACTTTGGAACCCCTCTCTGTTTTTTTTTTTTTGGTCCTACAGGACTCTTGTGGTACTCCTGCTGAATCGCAGAAAGACCGAACTATTTTTGTTCTTCATTTTGAGCCCTCTGGCACCCCCTTACAAGGTCCATGGCACAGAGTCCCTGTGTCCTGTAGTCAAGTTTATTTCGGTTAATTAAAACCATATATTTACACATCACAATACAATAACTTAAAACAGTTCACAGAAAATTAAAAACAACCGCTATAAGGAAAGCAATATTATCCTGTATTATCTTGTTCTCATTGCGTCCCATCCCGTCTTGCAATAACTCTTTCATAAAGTTGGATACATATCGCAAATGTGACAGCGCAAGGTGTACTGTTAGTGCAGGGCAGCATAAAACAGAAACAAGGGAGGGGTAAACTTATCTCTAGACAGCAGTAATGCCCCATCTCCTCTTGTTCTACATTGTTGACTACTATTTTACACAGCCCCCTTCATAGTAACCGATATAAAGTGCAGGTGTGACTAGCTAAAATTTGCTAAAAATGGAAAATAGACATCTCGTTTTAAAAAAAAAACATTTACTCAACCCCTTCAGCATCTGTGATTAACATTTTATCTGACAATGACCTTTCTAAAAAAACGGCATGTAGTGCAAATGTGAGAGTTCCTAAAAGTGCAAGGGTCGCATAAAACAGAAACAGGGAAGAGGTAAAACTCATTCTGGACAGCAGTATGCCCCATATTCTCTTGTTCGACGTTAGTGCCTATTATCCTACACAGACTATTCCATATCAAATATAAAGTGCAGATGTAACACAATAAAATTTTCAAAAACGGGAAGAAAAAGACAAAGCTTTAACAAAAAAAAAAACATTTCCGCAATCCATCTCAAACTGAACTATCTGCAATTAACATTTTATCCGACAGTGACCGGTCCACTTTTCCAGTTAGTGCAAAATGTGCAGCAACGTGCGAAAGATAATAAGAAGCGTAAAATCAGCAGATTTCTTCAATAGTATCCTCTCAGGCTCCCTTGGACCTTGTTGGTCCACACAATGTCCTGAAAAGCGACTTTGATTACATCTAGAATAAAGTGCTAAAGTAACCGTGTAAAGCCGCTAAAAGAGTGTAACTGTCAACATTGGCAACATTCAACAGCGTTGGTGTCGAGCTATTGATCGTACTGCCTTCACCCTGCTACGTCTAAACCTTTATCCGACAACAGCCTATCAAAGTTTAGGATAACTTTTTTGAAAGAAGCAGCCACTCGAGGGGATTCATGTTGTAAACAAGAGTAAGGCTTGAGGGCAGGTTCCGATGCCATTTTGATTTAAAAGGTTGCGCAACAAAGCCTTACGTTCAGTCAACAGATTGGGGCAAGTTGCTATGAATCAGACTTTCCATGAGTAGATGTATAGAACACAAAGGTGACCATCAGTAGAGCAGTGTAGTATGACTGCGAGCAGGGTTGTTTATGAGTCAATAATTGTCCACACATGGCTTCTTTTACTAAAATCACTATTGTCCCCATTCCATGAGATCTTCTTCATTTGCTTGTTTACAGATATTTTAAAGAGGGCGTGCGGTGTGCTAATTCCCACAGTTCTTTTGCCTCGAGGAGATTGACTGATCAACTTATCAGAGAGCCTTATTAGTGATGTGTAGTTAAGTAAAGAGTCATCCTGTACTAACACTTGGCTTAGCAAACCAAATCCCACCTCAATTGGGCCTGGGTGGCGCTTTGCGGTAGGTGAGAAATATTGCAAAATGCCTTGCTTTGTGTGGAATGAAAAAAAATGTTGTAAAAAGCCCCAAACTTCCCCGGGAAACCCACTGTGCCAAAGCTGATTGTCAGAATACGTTTTCTTTTATCACTGCAGGAAGAGGCGTCAAGGTTGGGCTTTGCAATCTGAAGTGTAAGTACTGAAAAGCTGCAATTAAAGAGGCAGACTTTGGCTTTAATGAGTTTAGATGCAAACGAAAAGAGATGTTCGAGCAGCCAGACACTGAGGTATTTATATCATGTGCCTCTAAAGACCGGCAGTCCACCCAGGAACCAACTTCCTTTTTTCCTGACCTTCCTTCCAAACACCATGATCTAGGTTTTTGTGAGGTTCATCCACCATTTTATTTTTGGCACAATAAATGTGGAGGTTGTTTCAGAGCCTGTGAAGCCCAATGCCTGCCACGTTCACCAGAACTAAATCAACGTACTGTAATGCGGTCACCTGACGATGTCCAAGCCATGGTAGATGGGATTTTTCTGCGTCAAATAATGCATTTAGGTCCAATATAAACAAATTGTAAAGCATTGGGGCCAGAACTCACTCTTGTTTTAGACCCACTTTTGACTTCTATTTTGGACGACAAGTCACTGTTAGAACCGAGTTTGACCATTCCCCAATTATTTGAGTAAAGAAGTTGGATGGCACATAATAGATTTGCAGGGTTGTTCCAGCCGGACAGCTTTCTCCATAAGATGTTATGATTTACATGATCGAAAACTTTGGAGAAATACACAAAGCAGGAATAAAATCTGTTTCTCAGCAATCATAGAGTGCTACTAAGTTATCTGTGGTACTAGATTAAGCTCTGAAACCAGTTTGATTGAAAGCACCTGTGTCCTGTAATATCTGCAATATGTTCTTCCACAGTTTAATAAGCCAATCAGAGCGCTCACTCTGCAGGACCGTGAATCCCATGTGAGCGAGTTTGCCGACGAGAAATCAAGCCCTTGCGACAAATAATAATGCTCCAATTTTTTAATTCACTGTCCTGCGGGTCTCTTCCAGGAGTCCTGCAGTATCAACTGTCAATATATCTATACATTTTTAACCTTAATTACTAAAAGACTACAAAACAGATTTGCACCAAATATATATATTTTTTAAAAACACTTTCTGGGTAAAGATCTACCTCTGCCAAATTTGGTGTCATTTTATTCAGCTGTTTTCTCTGGATCCTGGACCAATTTTTCCAATGGAAAATGCATGGGGACAGGAGTGTTTTGGGATCACCAGTTTTTCTCAGCCCCCGTTTGACGGACACCCCTGAAACATTCCAGGAAGGAGCTTAGGTTGAAGAGCTTTTTTTAAAAACATTTGTGAAGATTCTTCAAATTTATTAGCAAAACAAAAAAACGCGTTTTCTGTGGTAAATGTAACTCCCATATAACTACACAATGGCGATTGCCACTATATATAGATATACAAACACACACACACTTTATACACCCAGATGCACAGTGTATTATGTAATTCGATACCAAAACCGAGAGTGAGGAGAGTCCATAACTCATGACAGACGAACAATAGTAATACATGAAAAATTACAGTTTTCACTGATGGGTTAGAAACATATATTGTTATATGAGCAATGGTAAAAGTAACATAGATTCAACAAAGATTTCTCACTGAATAAAGATTATTTATCTGGTGTACTGCATTCCGAACCCACATTGACAAACTGTGCTTTACAGATCCAGGATCATGCTTAGTGGGCTCTAAATAACCTGAGCCAGCCCCGCGATCTGTTGCTGACTGCTTCAGCATATGCAATAGGCTTTGAGCACAGGTCTGGCTTGCAGCAATACTCAGCCTCCGCTCCACCAAGCCCACCGCATACAATCTTCAGCCATGCACAGAGGGCTCCCAGTGCAAGCCGGGATTGCAGGCAGACCCCACATCATCCACACAACCAGAGTGTTCCAGTATACACAGGCTTTGGTGGTGCTCAGTTGACTCTGGGAGAAGAGTCTTTACCAGCCCACACACTACTGGGCCCCTCTGCAAGAGGCCTTCAGTGGTGTGGAGCACGCTTTGGGTGCACGGTCCACCTATCACTAGGTCTGTTGTGCACAGTTTCTGGCTGTATGCAGTGGTCTCTGGATGGGTGCTTACCCTCTGGCGAGGCCCTGCATCATCCTTGGGTTACTCTTTCCGCTCTATAAATCTTTTAGTTACCAAACAGAAGCATGTCCCATCCTTTGGAAGTGCACAGCAGACTCTGGGTGTAGAGCATGCATCACCAACCAATCCACCAGTCTGGCTGCGCATAGCCACTGGTCACATGTTGTGAACTCTGGGCTCAGGTCCTGGCATGTGGGAACTGTACCGTTCCAGTATGATCCAGCCAGCTGTGCAAGGCATTCCACGGTGCACAGTAGGCTGTGCCTGGCCTATCGCAAAGCCCATCACACAACCTCCATCTCAATGAACCAGCGGTGCTCAGGCTTCAGCCATGGAGCAACACTTTTTAGCTTAGAGATAGTTAGGATATGGGTAGAGGGTACAGTTAGACAAATCTGCACAATTGTACCGACAAGTTCAGTGTGGGAATTTAATTTAATGGTGCCAAAGTTATTAGCAAATCACAGCTTGACGTCCTCCCCGTTAACTCTGCCCACACTAGCATATCTGCAAGAAACGTTCCAAATGTCCATTAAATTTGGTGCAAGAAACGTCAAAGTGTCAAAGTTTAAAGGGAATGTAAAATGTTTTCATATGAAACTAAAACCTCACCACATTATTTGGGTATTCAACATGTGTGGTGTAATCATACAAACTTGGGCAGTCAGTGTGCGTCGAAGGTGGTTTAATTTTTTTCAAAACAAAATACATTTTCACAACTTCATATTGAGCCACAAATCAACTGGGCTGGCGATATTGTGTATATGGGAACATTGTCCTTTCCCTTTTCTCTTCTGAAAATAAAAATAAAATAAAGGGTGTAGGGTTACTATGTTGGTATGCATGTTTTTCTTAACTTATTGAGGTATTTTCATATTGTGTAGCACGTTTATTTAAAATAAGAAATCAAATGTTGGCTTTACATTGGCATAGTGTTAGCTGTCCAGGAACTTGAGTTGATAGTTTTACTTATTTAGTTTGAGTTATCAAGATCAGAATTTTGCAGTCCGGATGATACACACGCAGGGCAAATCCCAGCATGCGTCTTGCGCAACAGCCCGCTTTCAAATGTTGAATCCCAAGCAACCTAATCGGTTCAGTGCTTTGTCCATCAGAGGCCCTGTATTATTATCCGACCCTTTAGTTCGTTACACAACCCGCAGGCCCTAAAGATCGACAGCCTCCTTGATGCATCGTGATTTAAACAAGTTTATAGAATCTACAATGACACTGTGCAGTAGCCACTGTTTTTAGTTGAGGTCTATGCTATACAATAAAAATACAATAAAGGATAGCAGAGTTTTGGGGGCCTTGGCTCTGAAATGATCACCCACTTACTTGCGCCGCCTTATCTTAGGTTTACAGTAAGAGGGTCAACCCGGTAGACAAAGGGACCTGGGTAATTACGTGTTCTAGAAAGGGTGGTCCCAGACCAATTGGGAATAACTTAGATTTTAAGGATAGAAATTCTGTGACAAATATATTTGTGGAACACTATTGTTTATTCAAATAGTGTAAATACGTTTTCAACTGTATTTTTTCATTTTTAGGTGTATGTACATATAAATAAATAATTCACATCTTAACAGTGCCCACTGTACAGGGAAGGGGGAGGGTAGTGCAGTGTATGGAAAGGTGTGGGTAGGTCAAGTGACAATTCAATCGTAAATTGCTTTAAACAATTGAAGATGGCTTCTCAGGGGAGCCTTGCCGGAATTAATCCAAAATCATGAATAACATTAATAGAGCATCATCAATAACAGGTGTACAAGGTCACACTCCGATCAAGTGCTGTGGTTGGTAGTCGACGTTTCGACCCTCGTTGTAGGGATACTACCCCTTACACGGCGGGTCTTCTTCAGGACAGGGGGGGGGGGCAGTTCCTTGTATGCAGGTCCTTTAATGCTCTGCAATTAGGCGAGTTACTTGATTGGCAGACACATTCCTTGTTAATGGGCAGGGTGTCCTCAGTTAAAAGATTTTGGATTCATTGTGGTGCGAATATTCCCGCTGTATTACCATTATTAGCACTCTGGAATTAACTTTTCATTTGGCAGAGAATCCTCATTTAGAAGGCACTCTGTGTCGTAGCGTACCGATCTAGGCACGGGTCCTAGTCCATTACTGACTTGGTCGCTATAAAAACGGGTCAGGCTTCCTCGGTCCCGGCATCCTGCATCTCCCGCATTGATTCGGAACCCTACCCTCCCCCTTCCCTGTGCAGTGGGCACTGTTAAGATGTGAATTATTTATTTATATGTACATACACCTAAAAATGAAAAAATACAGTTGAAAACGTATTTACACTATTTGAATAAACAATAGTGTTCCACAAATATATTTGTCAAAAAATCTCTATCCTTAAAATTTAAGTTATTCCCAATTGGTCTGGGACCACCCTTTCTATAACGCCTTATCTTAGGTAACACAGTTTTGAAGCCCTACCTTTTTTTGTTAACTCTTCTTGTTCTTTTACTATCCGCAGTGCTACGATAACTTTGCCAGAAAGAGTTCCTCATGAATAAATAAAGGCATGTTGTTGCTTTAGAGAGTTTTACTCTCTGCTTGTAAAAGTGGCACCGGACCCCACGCATGGGTGAGTGAGGATGTCCATTGATTATAAATATTAACGAAGATTTCTGATCAGACCCACACAATACTAGCATGGAAACATATGCCTAAGACCCAAAGACAGACAATAGTTGTAGCAACCAGAAATAAAAAGTTAGAATGGATGTTCTTAATGCGAAGCAATACAAATGCAGCATGACTTCATGTATCTGTAACGGGAAGGTCAACCATTCCTTTGGGCATCATGGCGCTGAATAAGAAATGTGAAATGTTTTACCCAACTCAATGGTACGCTTTACTGACTCTCAAAAAGCTGAGTGGACTGACCCGCCAGAATTTAAACAGCCGCCAGATTCCTTGAGTAGATGCATTAGTCACTAAACTACGAATTTGAAATGAAAAACTGTCAGGTTTGACACACTATTTTTTTTTTTAACAACATTTCAGTAAAGAAAGGAATGCTAGTGCAGGTGAACATATAGCAGCATTTCACTGTTTGTTAGTTTGGATGCTCTTAGCCACATGTCTGAATAAAAAACACAAATTCGCATTTAGTCATCAACAGCCCAGAAGCATTGTACACAAAGGGATTTAATAAGCCCATATTATTTCCCAAACAAATGATGTAATATAAAAAGTGAAGCAAAAACGTGATTCCTGAGAGTGAGGTCCTCACATTTTATCACCCAGTAAAAATAGCAACAGTGACGCATGAGAGAAAACAATCCTCTACAGAGAGGCATTACATTAGGGTACATACTAGAAAGAAGACAAACAGGACTTAATAGTAATGAGTAAATTCTAAAAGAAGAGAACATATTAGTCATCATAAAATCATTTATGGAAGAATAACTTCACCGTGTTTTTCCTCTCACAAAGGGTCATTCACAATTTGTTACAGACTACCGATTTCGGCAAGAACAGACTCCATGAAGTTTAGATCAACCAGCAGCAATATATTATTAATAGAGAGCTGTGCATAGAATTTCTTTGTGTAGTTTGGATTTAATGGTATTCCAAAATAGGTACCGGCAGAAAAAGCACATTATGAATCACAATAACACTTCTGTCCAATGAACACTTCAGTTGTTCAAAGAACATGATCAATTCTCTGAATCCAGATAGTCTAACATGGGAGCTGTCTGAAACCCTACAACCAGCAAAAGTATAAACGGAAAGACACGTGTTGAGCATTATGGTTTTGTTTCCGTATGTGTTTAATACAAGTTTGCTTTTATTTCAGCTCATGGGGAAATGTGTAAAGTGCTCAGCGTCTGAAGAAATGAATATCCTCTCTTTCAACAATCCTAATTACAACAAAAGTTAATTTGGTCTCACTCCCCATCATATTCTGTTCCAACATATCCCTCTCTATAGGTCTTTTCGTTATATGAGCACCGTTTTTTATCAGGTGCAGACTAAAACTACTCGTAGCTGCCTGCAACAGCCCACCGCATACAATCAATTAAGAGCCAAAATGTATTTTGTTAACGGAAAAGAGTATAAGGAGAGTACTGCATAGAGAAATGAAATAAGATGTGGACATGAAGGCAATAAAAATCTGTAGGATGTATACAGCTCAGTTGGATTCCGTATATCAACACAGGCAAAGACAAAAGTTAATTTCTTTGCTCTCTTCAGAGATTAGTTAAATGTTCATCTCCTACTACATTCAAAAGTGCATTTTTAGTAAACTTTGGGCCAAGCAAGATTTAATTTGAGAACACTAGTTTTACTCGTAGAAGCTCATACCATAATTCATTAGTGCCACCTATAGAAAAAGATACTTACCTGTAACTACAGCTCTCCAACTTGGGTAATTTCATAGATTCACATGCTTGAATATTTACATCATGAGGCTGGTACTTCTCAGCAATCATTGTTAACACAGCAGTGCCCCATGCACTCGCATTAAACTGAAAAAAGCCATAAAATACAAAAAGCCCATTCACCTCATTATGTGCCTCGAAATTTGCCCAACGAAGTGGAAGGATTCAGAGCTCCAACACCCCAGAGGCGAGCTGCTCAGATGTTTGCAGCAAATTAGCATACAGAAGCATAGTAGAAAGATTCACTACTGGAGACGTGGTGGGTGTGAACTACAAATTATATATAAAAATGGAGAACTGTAGTTATGGGTGAGTACCTTTTTCTTCAAAAGTGGATCTTTCGTAGTTCAGGTCTGAATAACAATTACCCTAGCAGTAACTGTACAAAACATATGACGAAGTAGTAGTAGTGAAGCTTTCCTAAATTAAACACATTGGGCAGTATCACCTGACCAACTTCCATCTCTGTTTCTTGTGGATGGCTGCACAGTAATGCTTCATAAAGGCACACCAGCAAATAGCCAGTCGTGGCTGCCATGCCTCAAGTGGATTAAACTCGTACATTCCTTCGTAGGCCTCTGCCTAAAGTTATATGGCAGAAAGACATGCATACTAAAATCCAACGGACTTAGATAAGGCTGGACGTTTGTTAGCATTTTTATATGACACAAAAAGTCGATATGGTTTTCTGAAAGTGTTTATGCTGTCAATATAGAATTTTAAACTGCGTTTCAAATTCAACAAGTGCGGAGCTCAATCAGCAGGAGTGTCTGGCTGCGGGAATCAAGTTAAAATATTCCTTTCCTGGTAAAAAGGGAAAGATGACAATACTTCACTCATTAAACTGGCATTCGTTGTTAAGAGTAACATTTGATGTGTCAAATGTGAGATTTGGAAGCTGAGTAGGTATTGATTGGATCCACCCTATCATTCCTGCCTAATTAAGTAGAAATTTTCCACAGAATTTGCAGAGCGGATCTGTGAATGGGCTCAAAGTGACTTTTCATGAGCGCCCCTAGAAAGGTATTTAATTCACAGGCAGATGATTGTTGGGTTATTGGTGGCATTCAAACTTGTTCCACACTCCAGTGGAGAAAAGGAATGGTGTTGAGGTTCTGACATCCCTCAAGACTATGGCCAAGTTAACAAGGATGGAGGAATATTTCAACTAAGACCGTGTCAAATGCAGTAGATAAGTCAAAATGTAATTTGGACTACAAAATGTAATTTTCATCCGCTACCCAAAGGCAAAACATTTTTTTTGTAAGGAATATGCCTTGGATGACGAATTTCTGCTTGCTTCCGTGAGAATGGTTCAACAGTCAGGTGGTATGGTGAGGGATCCAAACTCTAAGACTGTAACAGCAAAGCTTGTCAGGTGGCATAATGGCTGTGATTTAGGCCAACAGGTAAGGGTTTTACTTTGAATTTAATCGGAACTTCCAATGACAGGCCCCACACATCTCTGTACCAGTAGTTCTCGCTGATGAGGTCATCAGGCCCCGAAAAATTATGAAAATGTTACTAGATCTGTAGGTCAACTCGACCTAACGGTTATGTACGGTACTTGACCCATAAACTGGTCTCATTATGTCATCCTAGGCAAATATGTTATTTCGCAGAGCCAGTGTTTTCTTCATTATCACATATGAGAGCACCTTCCAATATGAGTTCAACATTCCTGCTGAGCAAAAAAACCTACTTGGTTTCATTTGGTAGACAAAACGTTTGCTCCACGCATAATAAGAATCTAGTCCATATATAGAGTACACATGACCCCGACTTGCCTCTTAGTTTAATAGCATTGCCATCAGGGCGGGGGCAGGAATGTTTCACAGTTCATTCATGTTTAAAAACTCACTTTTAATAAATATATTACTAAAGCAGGAGGTGGTACTGCACTGTCATTTACGGACAGCACATCTTCCAATGAAATGGTCAAAATCGTTCCCACTAACATGCAGTTTTACTCATAAATATATATCGTGTATAAACAATCTGTGGAAATTGGGTTTCAGCATAAAATCATCATTTGCACATCACCAAGTAAGGTGTTCTTTTTTTTTCATTACACAGAAAGGGCTTGTACAGTTCACGTTTTAGCTATGTAAATGTGTGTTAAAATACAGCATGGCATCCTATAGTCATTCATTTCACACTTTTTGTATATCACTTTTGCCAGTCTACTTTAAGAAATCCTCGAACTTGCAGTTAGAGAAAGAAAGTAATTGTAGAGGTCAACGGACTTTTGATCTCAGTTCACAGAATCAATGTGACAAGATAAAAACTGAATTTAAAGGCATCTTTAATGTTCCTTCACTTTGTGAGTGAACATAACACCTGTTGGTTGTCAGCTCGCCAGAAGGGGCGAGTAGGCCCTAAATATAGCTACAGTCGATTTGTAGAGGCCTGTCATCCTAAGTGTGACTGCTAAAGAGGTTTGAAACTTTGACGGTGGGGGTATTTCCGTCACTGAATGGGCTCACTTGTATGCAGCAGCAGGGGGTGTAGTCACTGACGAATCATCAGCGGTCTTGGAGTGTTTCTCTGAGTATCATTGACTGAGGAGTCATGTTTGATGCCTGATAATATGTTTAATTTTAACACCGACCAATGAAGTCTGCGTCCTAAAGACTGGCTCAGAGTATTGGTGCAGGGTTCAAGAGAGCCTCTGAAGGCAAGGATCTGACCAGGTCCAACTTGGACATTTTGCAGAAAGTATACTTTTGGTGAATCCATACCAGGTAACAGCTGAGCCAGGACATGTAAAGTCATTGCCACTCTGTCATACACAGTCTTGTGACTCAAGGTTTGGCACATTTCGAACCTGATTGCCTCATGGCCAGATTAGTGAAGGGCTGAGTAGGCATTCTTTTTGGGGACCATTGCGGTAGATCGTCCTTCAGCCATTCGGGCAAAGTTCCAAGGCTCAGTCAGTCAAATAGAAAAGGGGCATATCAATTGCTTACCTCCTGTATGAGTGAAAGAAAGGGCCAAGAACAATTAAATATCACAATGTAGAAAAACTAAAGGTATGAAGAGAAAAGCCAAGCTGTGAGGATTCCAATGCTGCCAGCTTGACTGCAGTAGAATATCTGAGTGGCTTTGCGGGCCACTGTTGTGAGGTGAAACTCTTAGTCCTTTAAGATCACGGACTAGTGTTTAGGTAACATAATGAGGTGAACATACGTTTAGTTATCTATGGCTGTTTTCAAGGAGTATAGCATACTGCCATGTTATCTTTGACTAGTGAGGATTCCCAGCCTGGCAAAGAGGAATGGTCAGTAATGTAAATCTTTGAAAAATCCAATGCCAGAGAGAAGACTACTATGCTATTTCAGCACCCATTATATTATCGTAAGAAAAGGGGCCATAGGACTCTGTGAATGATAGAAAAACTTGCCAGACAACCTTGTGGCCCACAGCCACAAGACTTTATCCTGAGTTAGTCCATCATTCACAAATAGTGGCTACGACGGCCAAGTTGCTTTTTCATTTGGTGTACAACTAGGCCTTCAAGGAGCAAAATTGCAAATGCCTCTATCCTTACTGGACCATGACTACACAATCAGGCATTTTCTAAGGTGCTGCCAACCACCAACCCCCATTTCTAATCTAAGCAGAGAAGTGTGCTCCAATTTTGACAACGGATGACTACACCCATTGCTCCCGAGCTTCTGACTTGGGTCAGAAATGCTTGACAGGGTGTTGAAGGTAGGACAAATACATTTCATAAAAACACCAGGGAGCACTGTTAACACTTCTTCAATAGCAGACAATTGTGGGATTTGTCAAGTTTTTGGCTTTCATTCTGATAAGTACGCAGGAGCTATTCTAAAACCATGTTAAAGAATGCTGAATACTAAACGTCTGATACTAAATCTTATCGCAACAAAGCAATATGTAAACCCCAACCATGACCATTTATTTGAATTTATCTGACAGATCTAATATATATTAAGCGTCGTGCTACAGCCACAGAACCGTCAGTAAGTTAAACACTTACCGATAGTTCAATACCTGCTGCAGAAATAATGAGCAGCAGGGGAGAACATGGACAGGTGACTATCCAGACTTTAGTGTCAGGATGAGTCTCCATATGACCTGGACCATGAGTAGGGCAATATGTTAAGTTACCAGATGTTTTTAACGGCATCAAGTTAACTGCTATGCCACAGGTCACATAACTAAGAAGGGGGAACAGGGATATTTTATTTATTTTTTCTGTTAAAAACAATCACTTGCAGCTTCTCCTCTATACAAACAACCAGAACAGTTTTGCAAGAGTGTTAAAACTTGAGATCCCATCATCCCTCCCAAAAAATAAAATAATAAAGAAATCTTATATAACTAAACTTTCTTACGTTTGCTGGCCAAATGAAGCAAAAATGAAAAAATATATATATTTTAACACATCCTTTAAAGGCAAGTGAATAACGTAAATGAGAGGGTGTGTTTGGAGCAGTAAACAGAACAGATCGGAACCAAATTCATCTATTTGACATTGTGAATTTTTTTAAGGTTTCCCATTTCCTTAGATTTTGAAACCTTGGATATTCCAGTGTAGAGAAAGTAAACATTTCTGTTTTGAATACTCTTATTTTCCTCACTCCGTTAAAGAGTTGGGCAGCTTCTGAGCAAGCTGCTCTCTTATCCTCTGGCAGCCACACTAATGCTTAGTCTGCAATGGCATCTCACTTTACACCAACGCTATGACCATTATCTCCCAATCTCAACCTAATCCCTCATGTTTTTGTTCTCGTCTTATCCAGTCAATGTAAAAGATTCACTCCTTTGCTAAATGCTTTAATTATGTGCCCTCCTCAGACAGGATGTCACAGGTCATTCTCCGTGGGCCAGGGGCTAAAGCTACACTGTGGGCATCTATTGCCATACACCAAAATCTGGCAGTCAGGTGAGCGTTGAGTACTTTTAAGAAGGCCAGTGCAAAGCTGATATGACTCTAGGTTACAGATTAGTTCCACTACATTGTCTACAGCGGCTAGTCGACAGGGATGGTTGGAATACACTTCGTGGGATGACGGGAGGAATAGGTCATGCACAGTTATTTGGAAGTAGAGGCCTGGTTGGATATGGATAACTGTGTCAGCCATCGTGGAGTGCTTGGAGCGCTGGACCAGTTGCAGGTTTGGGCTGTCCAGTGGCAGGACCTCCCATTGAGGTGGCAGAGGTATCTCATTCAGTTCCTTCAGGAATTCCCGCAGAACAACATCCAGACGTGAAAAGGCCTGGTAGGAACCCAAGCTGAAAATCTCCATAATCTGAGAAGAGCAAGTGAAAATAGAGACATAGTTAAGGGCCTATAGTAGCCACCACTACACAACCCCATTACAGAGAGAGATAGTCTCTGTACAGGGCATCTGTTTAAAAAAAATACAATTATCCAACAAACAAAATATACATTTGTCTAAACATACCATATACTGGTCACGGTCAAGATCAGTACTCTAGTATTACTGCTACTTGCCGGCATGAAGCAGCACAATTAGCACAGCACAACAACACATGCTCAAACAAGAGGCATCCCCTCGATATCTACACTTTAGATTCTAAAGTGCAGGTAGAGAAGCTAGCTACCCATAAAAATAGTTTTGTAGCAATGGGAAGAATAGTTAGCACATTATTTCGGAGTACAAAACGAACTTGCTCCTCTGCATCGAAGTAGAGGTCTAGTCATGTATGTTTCAATGTGACTAGCTCAATGGAATGCAGGTTTATGCTTGTTGAACATCTTTAGGAGACTACTATTGCCATCACTACTTTTAGATGATTCCCTGTTTCAAGAATCAACTGATCTCTCTCACTCACTGGTCCATCACAAGTAGATTGTGACAACATACATTTTCCGGAAACAATCCAGGGTTGTGTTCAGCACTTAACTGCTGTGGTATGTAGGAAGACTCTATGAATGAACGTGCTTGCTGGACACCACTGTAATTCAATTTTAGTTGCAGCCTTTCAAATATCAAAAGGGTTGTGGACGTGGAATGTAGGGCATTTAACCATGTATCACAAACATTACTTACTTGTAATTGTAGTTCTCCTTTGCAAGAATCTTCACTGAAGTCATAGGCACTGAAGAGTCATAAGCATTGAAAAGTAACACCCATCTGTGGGATCCCAGATTGATTTTAAAAATATATATTTGTGGTTTGCGTGAATATAGTTTTTGTTGAAAAAAATTCTATTTAGGAGTAAAGTAATTCAGTTGCCATTTATTTTTACATTAAAGAAATTAGCCACTGGAACTCAGAAAAGCTAATTGTGAAAAAAGTGACCTGCATGATCTTTTAGAAACCTATAAAGGAAAAAGAACATATCAGTTAGCCACTTAACTAAGTTTCTTAACTATAACCATGGCCCTCTAGAGTGAATATATTTAATAACGTCATACTTTAATCTTCTGCCGCATACTGGCAGGCTCCAGTAACAGTTTTTAAGATTAAAATGCCTTTTATACTACTTACTAAGTAATGTCAATGCGATTAACACCTTCACTTAATACATCATAGAACAGTTGCAGCTCATAAAAATCTCACTCACTTTTTCTTCGAGAGGACGGGAGAAAGATGCTTAAAAAGAGGAACCAAGAGCTTGAAAAGGTCCAGCACACTTACTCCTTGTAACAATAATAGACAGGGGTGTGCAGTTCCTCTAGGAAAAAAGTGGAAAATTATTGTGTGTCAGATGAAAGGAGTGGGATCCAATAGGAGCAAGTGCCCTCACACACCCTGAGTGGTGGTATGCATCATTTGGGCAAACTCCTCGTCGGGGTGGCGCTGCAATGCCATAAGTACAACCGCTAGGGGGTCTTTGCCGGAGATCTTATTTTATGCAGTACGATGTGTATGCTCAATATCAGAGTATTTTAATAATAAAGCTCACTACTCAAATTAAAAGATGCAGTGCTCAATTTTGGGTGCAATGGTCCTAATGAGCAAGTGGAGATATTAGTTTTATAATGAGGACAAACTTTTCTTTCAGACCTACGTTAACGCTCATTTTGGTGTTACGCAAAGCTAATCCTAACCATGACAGAACACCTTGAGCATACATTTATTATCCAGGTCTTCTTTCAAGCCCAGGGTAAATGCTTCTTAGCCTTACCTATTAGTCATCTATGGTGATAGAGATTTTGATGGTTCATCCAGCAATAAGACAGGATCCAGCAGGTCTCCATACTAGGGATTACATTGAAAACCAAGAACTCGTTGTAAAGTATTCATCCGTAAACCAGAATAAATTAACATAAGCACTTTGGTACCTGTAAATCCCTAGTATATGGTACACGAGCATTCTCCCATGGCCTCGGCATGTACTGTACCACCCCAGGGAGCCCACTTTAACTGTGAGTACAGGCCTCCCATTGCAGCCTGTGTGAGTTGGGGCTTGCATCTCTCACAACACGACAGATATCCATTTTCTTATATCTGAGGTCACTATACGCAATACGTATAATTCACCCCAATGGCAGGCCTTTAAGTCCTGAAGGCAGGGTGCTTGGTTATAAGTGTGAGGGTGCCCCTGCCTGAGCAGGACACCCCCACTAACCCCAGAGTCGATTCCCGAGGCTTTATAAGTGCAGTCAGCGATTTAAAGACATAGTGGACATCAGTCATTGCAAGATATCTAGCTATATAATGGCTGTGCCGAACTTGGTCATGTTTGGTATCAAACATGTTAACCTTATACCCCAACATCGATTACGGTGTTGGAGGTATGATTCCATGCACTGAGGGGGGTCCTTAGCGGAGCCCCCAGTACTCCAGGTAAGACACTTCCAGGGTCTGTCAGCAAGCTAGTGCTGAGCCAACCACAGTTATGATTATGTCCTCCTGCTGCTGAGCGGAGTTCCAACAGAGGGAAGTAGAAAAGTAGGTTTCCTGTCACAAGGCGGTGTGACCACCTCCAAGGCAGATCTTAGTGCATTGAGCTGGGGAGGGGGCACTTGCCAGCGCCACCAGACTGCTTTGAATTGCACATTTTGTGCTCTCAATGCATACTCCAGTTTGAAATAATTCAGGGAGCCCTTGGAACCTGCTCTGCAGCGAAACTGGATGAAGGACATGGAAGTATCCTCCCCTCTGTCAAGCACCTCCTCTGGAGGGACCCCTGAGTCATTTCCGACCGTCTCCTCTATTTAAGGACATATCTGCAGGTGGGTCCTCAGATTCGCAGTGGAACAAGACTCAACCTTGAAACTACGTCACTCTTAAATCGCCCGGACATTTGGACTTCAACTGGAAAAGGAAGACTCATGCTGCTGCCGGTCTAGCTATTCAAGTTTTCTTCGTCATCTGCGTTTCTGCCAGGTTCCTCAACAGACCGGTGAGCATCCATGACACCTGAAGAAATCTATGCAGGCACCACAACAAAGCTGACCAGTCTGATGCTTCTGTTGTCCTACGGAATTCCTGAGGCCCAGCAACACATGTGGCGGTTCTGCAACTGCCACGAGGTTTGACCTGTCGTCTCAGCAACTTTGAGGCCAGTATCCCTCGTCAGAACCACTGGGACAAAACTCATGCGCACCGTGTTGATTTGCGGTTGCCAAGCCAGGTTGGCTCTGCACTTCAGAGATCTTCAGGCTACAAAAAGCTCCAGGCTCCAGCACCTCTTCCCTCCAAGTATAGTGTCCACATTTCAACCTCGGAACTGTGGGCCTTCTCTCTTGGTGAGCTGCTCGAGGTTCTCTTGCAACTCCTGTGCCTTCAGCCTGTGGGTCATCTTGAGGGTCTTTTCTTGCTTCAGTGGTCTCCCCTGCTTGCTCTAGGCCTCTTCTGACTCTCCAGCTGTTGGTGAGCCCCTTGAACCTTGCTGGTCTCAACATTGCTCCTTTTTCGTCTTCTATGCCCGTTGCAGCTACCCAGGCGTGTTGGTGCTCCTGCCGGATACCAACCACCTAGTCACAGACATCTGACGTGGGACAGCTCGTGCACGGCTCCTGGTCTTCAACGTCGCCTGGTTCTCACAGCTGTTGCGACAAGATCACAGTCGACTCTTCAAAGCCTCCCAACATCGGTGAGCATTGTCTCTTTGTGCCTCCTGGTCATCTCCGAGCGGCATAGACTGACCCCTCTGCTTACAGGTTCTTCCCTTCTAGAATCCACTCTTGGATTTCACCGGACTTCTGCACAGCCTTCTCCAGCGGCAACTTCTTCAAAGTCCTCCATTGTTATCTACGGCGGTTTCCAACGTCACTTCACCCCTTTGAAACTTGTTTCCCTGGTGTAGGTAAATTTGTTCCTGGTGCATCTAGAGGTGGGGTGGCTCTCCCACCTTCTGTATTCCAAAGGGTTTCTTTGGGGTCGGCTGGGAAGGGTCCTTCTGCAAAACTGGAACGTATTTTGGACTTGTGGCTGTGTTTCCACTCTGCACACAGCCCCAGTGAGGTTCCTGGGTACTTGCCTTGGGTGGTTCCTTGTGTCCCTAGCTCCTCTGAGTCTTCTGGTCCAAGTCCCATCCTCCTTTGCAGTTGGCATTACACTATCTTAATATATGGTTTGGTCTCCCTGTGGAGACAAATGTATTTTTAATTACTTACCTGATTACTTTTGAAGTATTTCTGTATGTTGTGTTGATATCTGCGGATAGGAGATATACCAATGTGATAGTGATTGTGTTATGAATAAATAGACTTATTTTTACATAAACACGGTGTGGTTTCTTTTCATCTAATCTACAATAAGAACAAGTTACTTACCTTCGATAATAATGTATGGACTCAGACTAGATCTGGAGAATTTTATCTTAGCAGTACCCCTGCGCGTCAGTGGGTGGTATCGGTCGACTCCGCGTCCGTCGTCAAGGGTTGTGATTGCCTGGATGACGTTGCCGTGCCTACTTAGACGCAGCTCCTGCACGCTGATGTCAGTTCGGACACGACTTTCTACTCCAGAAGTGCCGAGCCATGAAAGACACTGACCACTGGGCGCTACAAATAGGGCCCTGTAAGGGGGTCCCAATCACTAGAAGTCAGTTCGCAGATCGGGGAGGATGGGTGGGGCGGTAAGGAATCTAAAGAACAAGTTACTTACCTTTGGTAACGATATATCTGTAAGAAACAGTAGTTAGTATTAGATTCCTTACCTTAGAATATCCCCAGGCGTCAGACTGGATCCGGAAATTTTTGCGTATCAGTACCCTTGCGTGTCGGTAGGCGTCGTCCGCGGCTCCGCGTCCGTCGTCGGCGACGTGATGACGTTGTCGGAATACTTAGACGCCGCCTCCGCGTGCTGACGTCAGTTCTTAGACACAGCTTTTCGGCGCCAGAAACGCAGAGCCATGTTAAAACCCAACACTGGTGCCATTGAAACTAGGGCCCTCAAAGGGGATGATCTTAACCCTAGATATCGGTTCGCAGAACGGGGAGGATAGGAATCTAATACTAACTACTGCTTCTTACAGATATATCGTTACCGAAGGTAAGTAACTTGTTCATCTGAAAGAAATAGGTTAGTATTAGATTCCTTACCTTAGATAAGATACCCCAGCAATACCAACCCCGGTGGTGGGTCTTCGAACCAATAATCACACCAGAGAGTCCTGGAGGACGGAACGGCCAAAGAAGCCATCCCTCCGGACTTGGCTGTCCAGGCAGTAGTGTCTTGCAAAAGTGTGCAGCGATGCCCACGTAGTTGCCTGAAAGATGTCCTGCAAGGGGACTCCCCGGCCCAGGGCAGTGGTAGCCGCCGTGGCCAGAGTGGAATGGGCCCTCAGCCCAACAGGAGGCTCCTTCTTCACCAAGGAGTAATACACAAGATAACCCAGCGAGAGATGGTCCGCTTGTGCACCGCCCGCCCCTTCTTAGCGCCCACGTAACCAACAAAGAGTTGATCATCCACCCGGAACTGGCGCGAACGATCTAGATAGAACGAAAGCACACGTTTTGGGTCCAGACGGTGGAGCCGCTCTTCCTCTTTTGAGGGGTCCGGTGGCGGAAAGAAGGTGGGTAAGGTGATAGACTGCCCGATGTGGAAGGCCGTGACAACCTTGGGCAGGAAATAGGGTCTAGTCCGCAACACAACCTTGTCCGGATGGACAGAAAGGAAAGGAGGTTTGGATGAAAGAGTCTGATGCTCACTCACTCTCCTGGCAGAGGTGATGGCAACCAGGAAAGCAGTCTTCAGAGTAAGAAGGTGGAGAGGACAGTTGTGAAGTGGCTCAAAGGGAGCGCACATCAGATAGGTAAGAACAAGGTTCAAGTCCCACTGAGGCATCACAAACGGAACAGGGGGAAACATGTGCTTGATGCCTTTCAGAAAACGAGTTACAATAGGGGACTTGAACAAAGAAGATTGATCAGGAAGTCTTAGAAAGTCCCAAAGGGCAGAAAGGTAGCCCTTGATAGTGCCCAGAGCAGAGCCCTGCTGGGCAAGAGAAAGAAGGAAGAGAAGAACCTCAGAAAGAGGGGCAGCGAGAGGATCCACAGCCTTTGCTGTGCACCATGCCACAAATCTGTTCCACCTGCAGGCGTATACTGATTTTGTGGAGGGACGCCTGGCTGCCAGAATAACATCACAGACTTCAGGAGGCAGGTCAAATGGCCTCAACTGTCACCGCTCAATCTCCACGCATGTAGGTGGAGGCTGGACAGGTTCGGGAGGCTGGACAGGTTCAGGTGGAGGACAGGTTCAGGTGGAGGACAGGTTCAGGTGGAGGACAGGTTCAGGTGGAGGACCGTCCCCTGCTGCTGAGACAGAAGGTCCTCCTGAAGAGGCAGACGCCAGTGGAGGAGGTGATGGCGAACCCTGCCCCCCACTGGCGTCACATGGGCCTGAAAGCACGGACTAGGAGGGTTTTCAGGCGGATGCTGCAGGGGTAGGTGTGGACAGACCTCGCCGTTGTCCCCGACCACCGCCACAGCGGTTTCCACGGCCGCCACCGCATTGGAAATTAGTCTGTGGTGTGTGGCTGGCAGCCAGTGTGGGGGCGCCTCTTCCTTGGCCACGAAAGGAGCGAAAGGCACCCGTTTGCTGGTGCAGGGCCGAGAGGCCCAAGGACTTGGCCGTCGCCCTGGAGTCCTTAAAGCGCTCAAGCGCTTGATCTGCCTTGTCGCCAAAAAGGCGACTGCCATCAAACGGCATGTCCATGAGTGTATTCTGGACATCGGCCGAAAAGTTGGCGGACCTCAACCAGGCCTGGTGACGAATCGCCACTGTCGTTGCCATCGCCCTGCCCAGTGAGTCGGTTGTATCCAGCTCACACCGGATGGAATAACGTGCCGCATATCGACCCTCCGCAAGGGTTTGGGCGAGTTTAGCCTTGACCTCCGCCGGGCATTCTGGCAGCACGTTCGCGACAGCGTCCCACAGAGAGTGGGTGTAGCAGCCCATGCGGTGTTGGAAGACCACAGTCCCAAACTCAGGGAGGAGAATACCTTTTTGCCATATTGCTCGTACCTCTTGGATTCCCGATCGGGCGGAGCCGTCGGGAATGCGGTCTGGGAGTTGGAGGCCTGGATGACCAGGCTCTCTGGGTGGGATGGGTGGACAGGAAACAAGGGTCGCCCGGGGCTGGGCGGTGGCGTCTGGCAACGTTCCTATCTACAGGCGGACCTGCAGCGGGCCTGGACCAAGTGCCCAAAAGAACGTCAAGCAAGGCCTCATTAAACGGCAGCAGAGGCTCAGCCGAGCTTGACTGCGGTTTAAGGACCTCAGTGAGAAGGTTAGTCCTCACGGCCGCGACGGTGAGCTAAAGGCCCAAATCCCTGGCCGCCCGCGTCAACACCACACTGTAGGTTGCCCCCTCCTCCGTAGCCACGGTAGGGGGTGAGACAAAACCAGTGTCTGGCGAAATGTCCAGACCAATGGCATCCCCAAGTTCACCTGTCCAGTCCTGCTGGGACGGACAATCACGTGTCAGAGGGTCGACAACGCCTCATCACCCATATCCTGAAAATCAGGGTTGTCAGAGGATGGGGCCGGTTCGTTGAAGTAGAACTCTCCATGCGGCGTCGAGAGTGGCGCCCAGTGGCGCCGTTCCGACGCCGGAACCGGATCGAAGGAGGCATCGGGGACGGCATCGCCCGAAGGCGTCGCCGGAGGTGACACCCTAGGGACCGGCGCCGGTGAGGTCGTCCGATCAACCGGCGATGACCCGGAAGCGGATCCAGCGGGGCCCTGCGGCGCCAGGCCCGAAGGCGTCGGCAGCGTCGGGCCGAAGCACCCGCCGGCGTCGGGGCCGAAGCACCCGAACCGCTAGGGCCCCCAGACGGGTCCGCTGGGCCCGAGGAAGCGCTCGATCTCCTCCGACGTAGCTTGCTGCCCAGGGACCGGAGGGTATGAGGCAGGCCGCGACGCCTGCGACTCCGACGGATGCGCGTTGGCGGTGTCACCCAAACCCCCGGCTGCGTCGCACGAGCGTCTGGGGGAGTCGGAAGAGTGATGACGTCTTCGACTTCTTGTGCTTACCTGACGACTTCGAGCCTGAAGACCGATGGTGACTCCCGGAGCTATGATGGCTCAGACCCCGCAACCGGTCCCTCGACCTCGGTCCGGACCGGGACCTCTCGCGGCACGGGGCCGACCGCCGGAGCTCGAGCCGTTTGCGGGAATGCTCCAGCCTAGCTTTCGACGTCAGGGCTCGGCAGTCGGGGCAGGCCTTGTCATGGTCGACGCCGAAACAGTGAAGGCACCAGCGGTGAGGGTCGCTAACCGACATCAGTCGGTCGCAGTAGTCACAGGGTTTAAGTCCAGGCATCCCTACCGGCACCGTTCGGAGTCGAAGACTTCGAAAATGATCAAAAGGGATCGTAAAAAGCTAGTCAAAAATCGACTAAGGTACCACTTTTTCCGGATCTGCGCTGCTGGCGCAGAAAAAAGAACTGACATCAGCGCGCGGAGGCGGCGTCTAAGTACTCCGACGACGTCATCACGGCGCCCACGACGCCTACCGACGCGCAAGGGTACTGCTACGCAAAAATTTCCGGATCCAGTCCGACGCCTGGGGATATTCTAAGGTAAGGAATCTAAAACTAACCTGTTTCTTTCAGATACTACCATATGTCGCTTACAGATACATTGTTACCAAAGGTATGTAACTTGTTCATCTGAAAGAGACAGTTAGTTATGATTCCTTACCTTAGAATAGATACACCAGTAATACCAACCCCGGAGGAGGGTCTGCGAAATAAGTTCACACCAAAAGACCTGGAGGATCGAATAGGCAAAATCACCATCCCTCAAGACATGGATGTCCAGGCAGTAATGTCTGGTGAACGTGTGCAAGGATGCCCAGGTAGCTACCTGACAGATGTCAAGAAGTGGGACTCCACGTGCCAATGCAGTGGTTGCTGCTGTAGCCCTAGTGGGGTGAGCCTGCAGCCCCACTGGAAGCTTCTTTTTCGCTAAAGCATAACAGATTTTAATACAAATGACAACCCATCGTGAGATGGTAAGTTTTCGAACAGCCTGACCTTTCTTGGCACCTACATAGCCAACGAAGAGTTGATCATCCACCTGAAAAGCTTTTGTGCGGTCAAGTTAGAAAGATAACGCACGTTTAGGGTCCATACAATAGAGGATCTCCTCCTCCTTGGAAGGGTGCAGAGGTAGGAAAAAGATGGGCAAAGTGATTGTTTGTCCTATGTGAAATTGTGTAACCACTTTAGGAAGGAATGAGGGCCTCATCCTAACCACCACTTTGTTTGGATGCACAGAGAAGAAAGTGGGCTTAGAAGACAGCTTGAAGCCCTCTCACTCTGCAAGAAGAGGTAATGGCAACAAAGAGTGAGGAACCTGAGAGGATAGTTGTGAAGGGGCTTGAAGGGAGAACACATAAGAGAAGTTAAAACAAGATTCAAGTCCTACTGGGGCATTATGAAAGAAGATGGAGGAAAGAGATTAGCAATGCCATTAAAAAATGTACTTACAATAGGGGACGTGTATAAAGAAGGCTGATCTGGTAGCCGAATGAAAGCAGAAATAGCTGCAAGGTAGAGCAGAGCCCTGCTGGGCTGAAGAACGTATATAAAGAAGGACTCTGAAAGAGGGGCAGAAAGGGGATCCACAGGTTTTGCTGCGCACAATGCCACAAACTTGTTCCATCTACAGGCTTATACCGTTTTAGTGGAGGGACGCCTGGCTGACAAGATGAATTAAAGACTTCTGGTGGAAGGTTAAAAGCGGTCAACTGTCGCTAATCAATCTCTATAAAAGGAGGTGGAGGCAGGACAGGTTCTAGTGAAGAACCGTCCCCTGCTGCTGCGATAGAAGATCCTCCCAAAGGGGCAGTCTGATCAGAGGGCCGATGGCCATGCTCAAGAGCTCAGGGTACCAGACTCTTCGTAACTAGTCCGGAGCCACAAGAATAACTTGGGCCCTGTCACGCTTTATCTTCAGCACTCGGAGCAGAAGAGGTACATACGGAAAGGCATAGAGGAGGCTGCAACACAAGTTGTGATGAAAGGTGTTGCCAAGCGAGAGCCACCTTGGAAACTCTAATGTGCAGAAGTGCTGACATTGCGCATTCTCTTTAGTGGTGAATAGATCTAACCAACGCTCTCCCCACAGCTGAAAGTGACCTTGCACTATCTCAGAGTGAAGACGTCATTCGTGATCTACCAGGCACCGACGGCTGAGTTTGTCGCCCCCAGTCTTCAGAGAATCTGCCAGGTGTTAAACCACCAGGGACATGCCCTGATGTTCCAGCCATTTCCAGAGGTGAAGAGCTTCTTGACATAAGGTCCAGGACCCCACCCCGCCCTGTTTGTTGCAGTACCACATGGCGGTGGTTTTGCCTTTGAACACCAGCACCACATTCACTTGGAGAGAGACAAGCAATGCTTTCAGTCCCAGGAGGATCACTCTGAGCTCCAACAGGTTGATATGGAGCTCGGACTCCGCCGGTGACCAGACTTCTTATCTCTGCCTCCCCCATATGGCCTTCCCATCCCAGTAGCGAAGCATCTTTCACTACTGTGAAGTCAGGTTGGAGAAGAGAGAGGGATCTACCTCTGACCAAAGCTTAGTTTGTTAACCACCACTGCATTTGGTGTGCAGCTCCCTCTGAGATCTGCATGTAGTTGGAAAGATTTCCCTGATGCTGCGCCCATTGGAACTTCAGGTCCCACTGCAGTGCCCGCATATGCCATCTGGCATGATCCACCAGCAGGATGCAGGAGGCCATGAGGCCTAGCAGCTTCAGGGCAATTCTCACCGAAATACGGGATAGAGGCTGAACCATTGGTATCATGGCCGAAATATACTGGACTTGCTGCTCGGGAGGATATGCCCAAAACTGCACTGCATCCAGAACAGCTCCAATGAAAGGGAGCACCTGAGAGGGAGTCAGGTGTGACTTCGGCACGTTGATAGTGAACCCCAGCGAATGCAGGAGGTATGCCGTAGTCAGGAGGTGGGAGACGACAGCCTGGGGCAAGCCCGCCTTCGATAGCCAGTCATTGAGATAGGGGAAGACTTCGCATATGAGCTGCAACCACCATGAACACCTGAGAGGCACTGGTAAGGTCAATGGGGAGCACAGTGAACTGAAAATGCTTGTGGTCTACCGTGTACCGTAGGTGGCATATGCGGGCTGGCAGGACGGGGATGTGGAAATAGGAGTCTTGCAAGTCCAGCACCACCATCCAATCTCCAGGGTTGAGGGCAGACAGTACTTCAGCCAACGTGAGCATTTTGAACTTTTCCTTGCAGAGGAAGTGGTTGAGGGCCCTGAGGTCTAGGATAGGACGCAGGCCTTTGTCCTTCTTGGGTACCAGGAAGTAGCAGGAATAGTAACCACAACCTACTTCTGGCGCAGGGACCCTCTCGATATCTCCCTTTGCCAAGAGAGCTGAAACTTCCTGGCGGAGAAGTTCCAAATGATCCTCCGACATGCGATCGAAAGAAGGTGGCATGGAGGGAGGGGTAGTCTTGCAGGGGAGGGAGTAGCTCCTTTGGACTATTTGCAAAACCCATTGTCTGACGTGATGGATTGCCAGTGGGGGAGGTGATGGTGAATCCTGCTGCCCACTGGACATTTATGGCCCTGAAAGGTCAGACTAGGAAAGCTTGGAGGCTGCTGCAGGGGGGGCGGGGTCGGTGGACGGAGCCTGAACCACGACGACACTCCAGATCCTGCGTCGCATCAGCCGACCGACGGGCGGAAGGCAAAGTGTGACGGTGCTTTTTTGTCAACTTCTTGTGCTTTGACCCGAAGACTTTTAGTGAGACGAGGTGAGGGGGCTAGGTGAGTGGACTTGAGACCTTCCTCTCAAACGAGACCAGGAGTGACGCAGAGCCAACCCTCCAAGAGCTTTCAGGACTGCTCCTGGATTCATGGCCCAGCATTCGGACCACAACTTTCGGGTCGTGGTCGTGCTTCACACACCAAAGGCACACAAGGTGGGGGTCAGTCACAGACATCAGCTTGACCAGCGTCGCAAGGCTTGAACCCGGTCTGCCGTTGGGACAACCCTTGCACACCAGGGAGTCGTAACACTCGAAAAAGAAGTCGACAAAACGTCGAAAAAACTGAGTCAAAAAGTGACTGAGGGGTAGCTCTCTCCAAATCTGCGCTAGGCCGGCGCAGAAAAAGAAAGAACTGACGTCAGTGGGCTGGGGCGCGTCTAAGTAGGCACCGCAACATCGCCCCGGCGACCACGATGACAGACACGGAGTCGACCGATGCCACCAACCGATGCACAGGGGTACTGCTAAGAACAAGTTCTACGGATCCAGTCTGACGCCTGGGGGTAATTCTAAGGCAAGGAATCTATAACTAACTGACTCTTTCAGATAGATCAAACTGGTCAAATAAGCTTCTTAACACTCCTTCAAGATAAGCCTGAAGGCGGCTCTCCACAGCTACCACTTTGAGACTTTCTGTGGTTAAAGACCACTAAATTCACCATAAGGGTTGCCTGCATTAGTACAAAGGGAAACACTTACATAAATGTGCACCATATACTAAGCTAGACAGGGGTACTGTGAAGATTTTCCAGATCAAGACTGATGCTTGGGGGTACACTCATTGCTGAGGGATCTGCGGTTAGAAGGCCTCATCAGAAAATCTCTACACACTACTCATCCTTGAAACAAGAAAATCTTCTTACTGTCCATCGCTGAACCCTATACACCACTGTTACACCGGTCAGCCCTAGGGCGGTCTTCCCCAAAACTTTTTGCCTCACTGATTCATTTTTGCCAAACTAGTTTTTTTGGCTTTAGGACCGTGCACTTTACCAGTGCTAACCAGTGTTAAAGTGTGTGCACTCACTAACCTTTGGAAACGCTTTACCTGGTAGAGACTATCTAGATGCAGATTCCTTACCTTAGAATATTCCCAGGCATCAAACTGGATCCAGAAATTTGTTTGAGCAATACACCTTACCAGCAGGTGGTGTCGTTCAGCTCCATGTGGCATTGATGGCATCATCCATGCCGAAAATGAAAAGCTGTACCTATAAAGGAACCTCTCCAGTGTGCTGACCTCAGTTCTTGACTAGTTCTCTGCACAAGAAGCACAGAGCAAAACTGAGGAAGAATGACCGGTGTGCCAAAAGTGAGGTCCAAAACGATCTCTGAACTTGTGAATACAAGTCTCCAGAGCAGGGTAGATAGGGAAGGAATTTATGGCAAGATAGAGTCTCTTCATCAAGTCTCTACCAGACTTTTAGCCACAGATTCCTTACCTTAGAATAGTTCCCAAGGTAACATCTCTCTCCCTAGAGGAGGGCCTGTGGATTGTTTCAGGCTAAGAAGTCCTGGAGGGTAAATGCCCATCTTGCTGGACCTGACTGTTAAGGCAGTAGTGTTTAGCAGATGTGTGCAGCGATGCCAACGTAGCTGCTTGACAGATGCCTAAGGCTGGGACTCCTCTACCTAGTGCAGTGGATGCAGTTGTAGATCTGGTGGAGTGAACTCTTAAGCCCTCAGGGGGTGTTTCTTGGCCACTGCATAGTAGATCTTCATACAGAGGATGATCCATCAAGAGATGATTCTCTTTTGAATGTCCTTTCCTTTCTTTGCCCCTGAAAATCCAACAAAGAGTTAATTGTCCACCCAGAAATCTTTGGTACGATCATTCCCTTTTGAATGCCCTCTCCTTATTTTTGCCCCTGAAAATCTAATAGTTGATCGTCCACCCAGAAATCTTTGGTACTTTGGTATAAAACGCTCTTTTTTGATCCAGGTTGTGAACACTCTCCTCCTCTTTTGAAGGCTGAGGAGAGGGGGAAAAAAAGAAGGGCAGGGTGATGTTTTGTGGACATGAAAAGGTAGAAAGGATGGCAAAGTTTTTAGAACCAGTTTGTCTAGGAAAAAATGAATTGCAAAGTGTAGTTATCGCCTCAAGAAAGACAGTTTTGAAAGATAAGAGCCATAGAGAGCAACTATGCATGGGCCCCGGGAAAGGGGGTTGGGGGGGGGGGGGGGGGGCACATGAGGACAGTAAGAACTACATTCAATTTCCATTTGGAGCATAATGAAAGGCTTCGGAGGAAACAAATGCTGCAAACCTTCAAAGAATGAGTAACAGCAGGTGAATTAAACCGGGAAGGTTGATCCGGCAACTTTAGAAAAGCGAAAATGGCAGACAGATATCCTTTCATTGTGCCCATAGGAAAGCCTAGACTGGCCAGGGATAAACAAAAAGGAGCACCACAGACAAGGGAGAAGACAGAGGATCAATTGACTAAGATGAACACCACGCCACAAAGTTATCCGACTGGTAGGCATAGATGGTTTTGAAAGAAGAATGCTGCTTGAAAAACATCACACTTCAGGAGGGAGGTCGACCTCAGTTTCCAAGTATGAAGGTGGAGAGTGACCGGTCCAGGTGCAGTACCCTCCCTGCCCTGTGCTATGACATTAGATCTTCCTGAATGGGTAGCCTGACAAGAGGACAGATGTTCAAGCTCAGGAGTTTGGGACACAACAACTCTCTGTGTCCATCCATAGCCTCTAAGATGACTTGGACTAGGTTGTTCTTGATCCTCTTGAGAACTTTGGACAGAAGTGGCATCGGTGGTAAAGCGTATAGCAGTCCTACTCGAGACAAAATGCGTCTCTGAGTGAGAGCTGCCTCTGGGTGGAGGTGGGTAAATCCTAAATTTTAGAGCCGTGTTACAATTGCGAGAATGTATGCTGTATATAGTTACTTGCTGCTCCTCATGATATGCCAGTTGTTGACATACAGGAAGATGTGAATGCGCACCATGCGAAGATGAGCGACCACCACTCTCAACCACTTGGTAAATCTTCTTGGAGCGACAGTGACACCACAAAATAGAATTGTACTTTAGTAGTTCTGCCACTCACCACAGACTGGAGGCATAAGTAGTAATGGTGATGTGGAAGAGGGTGTCCTTGAGGTCTGACACAGTCATAAAACTCCCTTAGTGGAGCAATGGACTGACGCCCTTCAAGTTTGCAACATGACAGTGCTCCCACAGGATGTATCGGTTTAGTGGCCACGGATCTAAGATGGGCTAGAGAGAGCCATCCTTCTTTCAAATGAGGAAGTACAATGAGTAGACTCCCCTCAGAATGGCAGACACCAGGGTGCCCATGGACGTTTTGAGCTCAGTGTCCCTTATCTTTTCCAATATTCCATCAACTCAAGGTCTAAAGAGATGTTTCCGGTGAATGAAATGTTGAGAGGTTGCTGTTGAACCTCCAGTTTGAACCTCAAGACGTGAAGTTGTGTGGTGGCAGAGAAGGATACTAGTATTTACACGGCTGAAGGCGGCATCCGCATCATCAAAAGCGCAGCAGATGTTTGGGCGAGAAATAACTTTTTCCTCAGCAGCTATCTTTACCCTACCCTGCCTGCAAGACACAGGTAGATAATGCACCAGTACCTTAATCTCATCTCACTGAAATCCGTCATACCTCGATAGAAAGCTAATCGAAATGGCAACACGCGACCTGGTGTTTGCACCAATCGGCACACTCTTGCCTGCAGCATCAAGCAGACACTCCTGTTATTTATTGGGCTGGCGTCCCTTTACTTGAGCCAAGACCCATTTTCTTGCTATGTGTACCAATAGGGCCTTGCAACGGTTGTTTAGTGGGTTGGTGAGACAAGACATAATTCTTCTTAACCACTGTGTGTCTACTTTTGCCCTAACAGTGTATTTAAAGTTGCTATGGGTGGGCTTGAGCATGTCCTTGAGCATGAGGAGGAACAAGACTGAACGTTCTGTCTTGCAGAAAGTCGCCTTCAAAAAGTAGTGCCAGTCTTGTAGACATGAATGTCGACAATATGATTACGGGCTGCTCTCTGAATGATGGTCATCCAGCAGTGACGGCTTAGCCGAGTGTGGTTTCAAATCTGTATTGTCCGCAGGGTTGACATTGCAGTTGTCCTGGGAGGGGATCAATCCCATCACCTTTTCCAGCAAGCTGCTCGGAATGGCCTCCCTCCCCATAAAGGCTACCTGTGTTAGAATATGAATGCACTGACTGGTGCCTTTTCGAGGAGATGAAAGTTGAGGCTTGACACCCTTCACTGCAAGCATGTACACTTCGAAGCCTATTCTATGTGCCCACCTGAGCCCAAGAGCGGCAGTGGTCCGGACACTGGGATTTTCTTACTTCACACTGTTCGACTCCCAACTAAAGTGGAAGCAGTGCTGTGCTTTGGTGTGGGGGTGCAAAGGTAATGGTGTTTCCGTCACTAGCTGTGCTCTGAAACTCCCCTCTCTCTTACTTGTTTGGTGCTGGGCATTGTTGGTGTTGATACCAGGAGCACCCCATTTGGATCAGTTTCCTTATAAGGCACTCGAAGACAATGTTTCAGGGCTGTATCAGCTGGACCACTGAGATCCCAGAGGGACTCACCTCTTCTTTCCCAATGCCAAGTGAGTTCTATTCACTGAAAACGTTGGGTTTCTCAGAAGATTACTGCTGCTATACTTTGACTGCGCCCACTGTCTTCCTGTTCAATACCTCAAGGTTCTCTTACACCAAAAAATGAGGAACAACTCACATGATGTCTTCTTTTATTTAGGGGAGAGGCAGAAATTGCAAATGCCATGCTGGTCCACTCAGGGGTTCTGCACTGCACCTTGGGGAAAATTAGAAAGACGTGCGTTCCATCACCTCCTTCCTGTCTGCATTCTCTGAGGGGAGCACCACAAAGATCGAAGATGACTAACAAAGTTGAAGCAAAGTGATCAGTTACAGTAGAGCGGTGGTCCCATCAGGAAAAAGTTTGGCCCAAAAAAGCTACTAGAATCGCATCAATCTGAGAGCCATCGCTGATCAAGTTTGAGCCTGATTCCAGAAAAAAAACCAACAATCTAAGGGGAAGTCCATTGGCATGCGTAAGGTGGACGTCGGGAGGAGTCACAGCATATCCTGTGACTTGAAGTTTCTTTGAAGAAAACATGCCTTAATATCTGAGCCTAACAATCGATGACACAAGTATGCAGTGCATGTGGATCTACAGCCACGCATGCTAAAGTTAGTAGATGATATTAAAGGACAAACAATCTGTACTGTATACTTTTTAGGATCTGTGTGATCGTAATAAAGTTTGTTGATTTATTTTCACAGCTTCAGACCACATAAAAAGCCCAAAGTTATCATTTTACCTTGCTTTTTGGGTCACTTTTCCATATAGAGGCGTTAAAACTTTACAAAGCTGAAATAAAATCTGCGCAAGACTTTTATTATCAAGAAAAAAATCACATCAGCGGCAAACTCCCCAGCGAAACTTTTAAAATTGCCAAATCTCTTCTCACACCCCCCAGCCCTCCCACTACCTCTGACAACCCTCAACAACGGTGCGATGAGATAGCAGAATTATTTTCTACCAATATTTTAAATGTCTGTAAATCGTTTCCTCAGACCACAGACCTACAAACCGTCCTAAAAGACATTACGATTCCAAAAGAACAAGCCTTGCTGGAAGAATTTCCCTCTTTAGAACTAATTTCCTCTCAAGGTTATCTGAGACAGCTAAAATCGGGTTCCCCTACTGACCCTGCTCCCCCCATCATTTTAAATCAAATTACTGAGATCCTAACACCAATCATACTTGATGTGATAAACACCTCACTCCGTACGGGAATGTGCCCCCCCGCCCCCTTATGGAAACAAGCCAGGGTTAAAGCACTCCCTCCTGAAAAAAACGAACCTGGACCCCGATGAGTGGACAAATTATCGACCCATCACTCTGCTACTTGGAATCAGTAAATTAGCATTCCTGGAAGAAGATAATTGCCTTTATCCTGCGCCGACAGGATTTAGATCCCAACAGGGCACAGAGACCGCTCTCCTAGCCGCGGTAGAAGAAGCAAGGAAAATTCTTGATGACGAAGGCTGCGCTGCCCTGATTTTATTAGACCTCAGCGCAGCCTTTGATACGGTGAATCACCAATTGATGATCCAAAAACTTAGGGAGGTAGGAGTAACTGGAAAGGCATTGAAATGGGTACAGTCCTTCATGAAAATTTGAGTTTTCACAGTCTTTGAAGAGGAATTCACCTCGAAGCAAATGCCCCTGACATGTGGAGTCCCCCAAGCATCTCCCCTTACTCCAACTATGTTCAATATCTATATGAGCTCCCTGGCAGGAATTGTATATTCAGCTGGGGTACAGATGGTCACGTATGCCGACGACACCCAGCTTGTTGTCTCCCTTGATCAGCAGGACAATTCTGGTCCTGGCCTGGCCACATGTCTCGAGAAGGTATCCAGATGAATGGATAACTCATTCTAAAAACGTAATGGAGCAAAGCCTGAGCTTATGCTCCTGGGTCACTCGGTCCCATCAAATTTAGAACCCTGTGGTTCAGCTGTCTGGGCGTACCTCCTGCTCTGAAAAAACAGATCAAGAGCCTGGGTGTCTAGCTCGACTGTAATCTCAATTTTAAGGAACAAGCTCGAAAAGTCGCAGCTAGCTGCTATGGCCTCCTGAGAATGATTAGCGGGATCCTTCCCCTGCTTCCTTTTGCTGCTAGAAGGCTACTAGTTCAAGCTTTAATCCTATCCCGGCTCAACTATGCTACTGCCCTCTATTTAAGAGCCCCTCAGGTCTCAAATAAAAGACTGCAAACCGTACAGAACTGTGAAGCCTGCCTTCTATTGAAAATCACTAGATGCCTCTCAGCTAAACCTGATCTTGCCACTCTACACTGGCTACCAATCCAAGAAAGAATTCAATTTAAGGCGTTGTGCATTGCACATAAAGCACTCACTGGGAAGGGCTCGCCAATGATCCATTCTATGATTCAGCCCTACCGACCAAGTAGGGCACTGAGATCTGACAAAAAAGGCCTAATCGTAGTCCCGAAGATCAGGAGATCACGAACTGGAGGCCGTCTGTTTTCATATAACACGGCTAAGCTTTGGAACCACCTGCCGGACCTTATACGGCTTGAACCTAATTATCTGAACTTTAGAAAACAACTTAAAACTTTTCTTTTCCCTTCATCTGCTTAAAGCTTATGGGGCACCACAGGTAGCACTGGGATGCCCACGGATAACCACGCACTCTACAAATGCTTTTTCATTTCAAATATCCTGTCCATATATATCCTGGAACGTGGCATTTAATCAGTCGAGATATTGTTTTAAAACAGTCCTAGACCCATGACAATAAAGGTTTACAAACTAGAAAGAGTCATATTTTTTGAGTCGCAAGAAACTTAGTGCAAAAAAAAAATCATCAGGTGCATCGGTGTCTCTCTACCACCCACATTAACATTAAATGGATCATTCCATGTAGACGAAAAAGCATATACTGGTAGTGTACACACTCAAAACTGAAGGTGCACTGGACAGTGTTTAATGGGATGGTTTCATACAACTATTAAAGGGGGCCAGGACTCGGATGCAGCAATGACCACGGGAAGATATGTTCACTTGACTATACAATTAATCCATTTAAGTGATCCCTCATTTCAACCCCACATGTAGGCACAGTCATCACTTTCATTTAAAGTCCAAAACCTGCCAGATGGACCTTTAGGTGTTCTTACATATGTCCTGTCAGTTTGTTTCAGAATGCATGCTAGTTTTTCATCAAAACATTCCAAGATGATAACAATGGGAAACTTCTTCCATGGAATTATTCAAGACAGTAAATGTACTTTGTTGAGGTGTGGTGTGCTGAATCCAAGTATCATAAAATTCTTCTATATAATAAGATGCTTTTGCGAAGAATAATGCTAAAGATCTTTTAACAACTGATGCATTGCAAATTAAACAAATGAAAACAAAACTGCCTCATTAGCAAACAGAAGTATAACCACCTCTTTTCATTTGATTTTGGCACACCAAGATAAAAGCTTACAGACAACTCTTGATTGACTATACTCTGTAACAACAGGCTAAAGAAGCAAGGTTGCAAGTTACTTACTTTTGGTACCAATATTCCAGGTGGATTTCATTTGATCAGTGTGTTTTTATTTATTTTATTTTTTATTTAAAGAGTTTTATATAGCGCTGGCTAGACCCGGAGGTGTCAGAGCGCTTTACATGAGGTTCAACAAAATTTCAAGATTACATCAGTTTCAATATACAACAGTTGCTAGAAAAACAATTACAAGAGCATAGAGAACGAGGTAAGTGGAGTACAGAGGGGAAGGGGGTAAAGGGGAGATACAACAGAAAGACGGAGGAAGGTCTGCCCAAAGTCCAGCTGGGTAGGTGAAGGTCGAGGGGGAGTCCCAAAACCCATCTCCTTTATAGCTATCAGGTAGCTCCACTGGGCTTTGGCCAAATAGCTAGGTCTCAAGGGAAACATAAAACTAGCATGGAGGACAAAATAATGGAGCGTATAGGGGAGGGTGAGAAAAGGGAGGAAAGGGGATATACAACATGGAGAGACGAAAAGAAGTCAGTCTAAAGGCCGACTGGGTAGGTGACGACCAAGGAGGGAGTCCATAGCCCATCTCCCCTATAGCTAAACCAGGTAGCTCCATCGGCCATCAGACAAAATAGTTCAGTCTCAAAATGAGGAGAGACCTAGATAGAGGGAGGATGCGGGAATAGATGACAGGAGAGATGAAAGGAAGTCTGGCTGAAGACCGACTGGGTAGGTGACGTCCAAGGATGGAATCCCAGACCTTTCTCCCCTATAGCTAAATCAGGTAGCTCCATCGGGCAACAGGCAAAATAGCTAGATCTCACATGCCAAGGGAAAATTTACGGGTAAGCAGGGTATGGACTAGGGCCAGGACAAGGTGAGGGCAGAGGTCAGTAGCAGATAAGTGGAGAGGAGTAGAGCGGGGAGGAAATAAAGAATTGCAGATGTTCACATAAGGGTAGGCGCAGTCCTGGACGGGAAGAGTAAGTCAAAGTTCAGCGGGGGGGGCGGAGAGAAGTCATCATTTTCGGCCATGGTGGGGTCAGGTTTCCTTGGACCCTGTTCCATATGGGGTGTGTCAGATGGATATATAGTCCAGGTGAAAGGCCCCAATACATTGTCACTCAGTAAGCGGAACCTCATGGAGCCCCCATTCTACAGAGGAGACAATGTGTCCACTGAAGTCTAGAAGCAGGATTCCAACAAGGGCAGGATCGCCCACATCATCACACTTCCTGGGGTAAGTCTCAGCCCCACACGGAGTCCACGCATCAGGCAATCTACTGCGGCCCCACTGAGTGCCAAATCCAGGGCCTGTGAGCGGGGGGAAAGCAAATAACTATCCACTGCCCCCAACACCTCACCCGACCAAGCCGCCACCTCACCGCCAAAGCTCGGGGCTCCACAGCACAGTATACTCAGTGCAGGTCCGGGGGCTTCACAAGAGAGGGCGGGGGCCACCTAGCAGGCACCCCCGCAGGTCCTTCGCACCTCCTCGCCCCTGAAGGAGTAGTTTCTGTCCTGTAACTCCAGTTCTGTAGTAGGGGTATCTCTGTTATAGTCATAATCTAGTGAATAGTCCCGCCCATGTGCGTGGACCCCGGCAATCAAAAATAATCTCTTAAGTTGTCAAAATAATGCAGAAACTGCAAAGACACTTAAGAGAGAATTTAAAGACAAATAATGCAGCCTATATCCACAGGCTACACTGTCCAGTACTTCAACTAGAAATTCCACCAAAAATCACCACACACAGCACAGCCTGCTAGTTTCTACCATAGAGAAACCTGCCTCCCCCAGTCAAAGACTCAGGAATGATAGAGAGGAAGGTAGGGACAGACAAGCCCCATAGGCTGCCATTATGTGGCTTAAATAGGATACTGTGCCTTTAAGAGAACTTTCCAGAACTTCTCCCAGTATCCCAGAATGCATAGCAGGTCCCTCTACTTTCAGTTCTTTTTGAAGGCGAAGCACGCCAGACCTGTCGCATTCTTTACATAATGAAAATCTCCACCGGGGAGGAGGGCGGGCGCTTATGACTATAACAGAGATACCCCTACTACAGAACTGGAGTTACAGGACAGAAACTACTCCTTCTGTAGTAGGGGATCTCTGTGTATAGTCATAATCTAGTGAATAGAATGGCAAGCCCATCCCCACACCAAAGCGGCGGTGGAGAATAATACATAACGCCACTACTGTGCGAACAAATTCCGCAGCGAAGCCTGCCCAACCTGAGCGTCTGCCCTGGCGTCAGTGTCCAGGCAGTAATGCTTAGCAAAGGTATGAACCGACTTCCAAGTGGCTGCCTTGCAGATTTCAGCAATCGGCACGTTACGGAGCAGAGCCGTCGTGGCAGCTTTGCCCCTGGTGGAATGAGCCTTAGGCTTACCTCCTAAGGTCTTATTAGCCTTTTGGTAACACAATTGTATGCAGGACACAATCCACCAAGAGATGGACTGCTTCGAGGTCGCAAGACCCGTCCTGACCGACCCATAATTGATGAACAACTGGTCAGACCTACGAATATCCTTGGTTTTATCCAGATAAAATTTCAACACCCTCCTAACATCCAGGGAATGGAGAGACCTCTCCGCTGGGGATGAAGGGTTCTGAAAAAACGTAGGCAAAGTTATAGTCTGGTTGACATGAAAATCAGAAATAACCTTAGGAAGAAATTTAGGGTGAGTACGCATAACAACCTTAGCAGCATGAAATACAGTATAAGGTTCATTACAACACAACGCCTGAATTTCACTCACCCTGCGAGCCGATGTAATGGCCACGAGGAACGCCGCCTTCCAGGACAGGTGCTGCAACGAAGCCTTATGAATAGGTTCAAAAGGCTCCTTCATCAATCTGGACAGCACCACATCCAATTCCCATGAAGGCGAGGGAAGCCTGACAGGAGGGAATACTTTCTTCAAACCTTCCAGAAAATCTTTGATCACAGGGATCTGGAAAAAGGAAGTCTGTGAAGGGCATTTCCTGTAGGCAGTCAATGCAGCAAGATGTACCTTAATGGAATGGATATTAAGGCCAGACTGCACCAAATGTAAAAGGTAAGGAAGGATGACATCTTCCTTGCAGGTCGTAGGATCATGGTTCTTAAACTGGCACCAGATACAAAACCTCTTCCACTTGTAAGCATATGAAGTCCGAGTGGAAGGTCTCTTAGACTCCTTCAGTATGTCCATGCAGTCATCGGGCAGATTCAGATGGCCATATTGCACTATCTCAGGAGCCATGCCGCCAAACTCAAAGACGAGAGGTTGGGGTGTAACATCCGTCCCCCGAACTTCGTGAGAAGGTCCGGCCTGCACGGCAACCGAATGTGAGGAAGGAGAGACCGGTGAAGAAGGTCCGTGAACCACCACTGCCTGGGCCATTCCGGGGCGATGAGTATCATCCGAGCTCTGGACCGGGCCAGCTTGATGAGTACCGCCGGAATCAGGGGAATGGGAGGAAAGGCGTACAGAAAACCGTTCGTCCAGTTGATCCATAACGCATTCCCCAGCGTCCCTTGCTGGAAGTACCTGGAGGCGAAGTCTCTGCACTTGCTGTTTTCGGCGGTGGCGAACAAATCTACGTCTGGAGTTCCCCACCTTGCGAAGACTTCTCCTAGTACTTCGTCGTTTATGACCCATTCGTGGTTTTCCTGAAGCAGTCTGCTCAGTGCGTCTGCCTGAACATTCTGCACACCTGGTAGATGGGTGGCCGTTATCTTCAGTACTCTGGCCAGAAGCCAGTGCCAGATCGTCTGCGCCTCCTGTGACAGAGTGCGCGATCTCGATCCCCCCTGCTTGTTGAGGTAATACATCGTGGTGGTATTGTCCGTCTGTACAAGCAGAGAGTTGGTCCGGAAGGACGGAAGAAAGGCCTTCAGCGCCAAGTGAACAGCCCTGAGTTCCAGGAAATTGATGTGATACGTGGCCTCCATCGGTGACCACGTGCCTTGAATCTGTAGAGTCCGGAGTGCGCTCCCCATCCCAGAAGAGACGCATCCGTCACGACAGTCTGCGTGGGAATGTCCTTGTGAAAGGGAACCCCTCTGAGGAGATTCTCCGCCGAACACCACCACTTCAGAGACTGAAGAGCATGCAGCGACAGTCGAGTCTTGTCGTCCCAAGATCCTTTCCTCTGATCCCACTGGTCCTCCAAGCACTCCTGCAACGGTCTCATGTGCAGCCGTGCGTGTGGGGTCAGGAAGATACAAGAGGCCATCGATCCCAGTAGAGAAGACACCGTCCTCACTGTTGTAGATGGAGTCGTCATAAGAGCCTGAGCCTTCCGAAGGAGTGATAATCGTCGCTCTTCCTAAGGAGACACGCTTGCTGACAGCGTATTGATGGAGGCTCCCAAGTACTGTATGCATTGGACCGGAGTCGGGACAGACTTGGCCATGTTGATGTGCAGCCCCAGCTTGTTCAGGAGAACGCACGTCTTCTGGAAGTGTGCTCGCGCTTCCGAGAAGGAGGATGCCTTGATCAACCAATCGTCCAAGTAAGGGTAGACGAACACCTTGTTCTTCCTCAGGTGTGCTGCTACCACCGCCATGCACTTCGAGAACGTTCTCGGCGCAGACTTCAGTCCGAATGGGAGTACTGTGTATTGATAGTGATTGGTGCCGACTTGGAACCGCAGGAACTTCCTGTGTTTGTGTGCAATGGGCACATGGAAGTAAGCATCCTGTAGGTCTATAGCGCAAAGCCAGTCTCCCTGTTGCAACTGAGGGTAAATCTGATGCAACAACAGCATGCGGAACTTTTCTCTGCGAATCCATTTGTTTGCTTGCCGCAAATCCAGAATGGGCCTGAACTCGTTCTTGTCTTTCTTGCGAACCAGAAAGAACCGGGAGTACAGACCTCTTCCTCTCTGAGACAGAGGTACGTCTTCTATCGCCCTTTTCCTTAACAGGACATCCGCTTCCGCCTGAAGCTCGCGCAGCTGAAACCGCGAGCTGACCGGGGGAATAGCTGGAGGAGGGCTGGTGAACCGAAGACTGTATCCATTGCAAACAATATTCAGCACCCACTTGTCCTGAGTAATTTTTCTCCACTCTGCCAGAAAAAATTGGATGCTTCCCCCTACCGGAGTGGGTAACGGATCCGGGGGAAGTAAGTTCCTAGGGCCTAGACCCCGCCTGGCCCTTGGGCGCCGGAGCTGACTGCTGGCCTCCCCTGCCCTTCTGCCGCTTTTGGAACGGCTTACGGAACGGCTGCTGCTGTTGCGAGTGCCCCGAAGCCTGTCCTCGTCCTCGGCCTTGTCCGCCGAACCGCCGTTGGAAGGGGCGGTACTGCTTCTTGGTCTCTTTGGGCTTCTCCAGGCCCACAGCCGTCAGCGTTTCGGCCTCCGCCTTCATGCGGGCCATTTCATCATCCGCATGCTTCCCGAAGAGGGTCTCACCGGAGAGCGACAGATTGGCCACCCTCTGCTGTGCGTCCGGTTTCAGGGACGTAAGCCGGAGCCATGCGTGGCGCCGTTGGTTGATTCCGTGGCAAAATCCGTGAGCCGCCAACAGGGAAGAGTCCGCAGCCGCGCTGATTATCTGGTTGGCCACCAGCATCCCCTCACTCAGGACTTCCATGAAGTCTTCACGCTGCTCCCGAGGCAAATGCTCCGCAAAACGCTCGAGGGAGTCCCAGAGGGCGCGGTCGTATCGTCCCAACAGAGCCGTGGCACTCGCCGCTTTCATGGAGGTAGCGGAAGTTCCACAGACTTTTCTCCCCGCCGAGTCCATCCACCGTGACTCCTTGTCCGGGGGAACCGTGGAGGTCGGAGTGGTGGCATGCTGCTTGCGGGCCGCCGTGACGATGACGGAGTCAGGCGGAGGCTCCGCTCTCAAAAAGGCCGGATCCGAGTCGGGAGCCCGGTACTTCTTTAGTAATCTTGACGGAGCCGCCCTCGTCACCGCCGGGGTGAGAAACAGAGCCATAGCCGGTTCTTCCAGGCCCGGTACCAGGGGCAGGAGAGGACGAGACAGGTGCTTCTGATGTAGAGTCTCGAAAATGACCGACGTCTTCGGAGTAGGCACTGTCAGGGAAATGCCTAGCTTCGCCGCGCCCCTCAACAGGACGTCCTGAAAAGCAACCAGGTCATCTATCGGGGACACTCTGGTGTCCGGTGACCCCGATAGGGTAGGGGAATAATCCCTGGTCCCAGAGGACCTCGTGTGTGAGCGAGATTCGCGCCTCCTATGGCGGTGTCTCGATCTCGTGGAAGATCTGCGCCGCGATCTCTCCTTCCGCCCAGAGCGAGAGCGAGACCTGCCAGCTCGTGGGCGCTCCTTCGGTTTACGTGGAGGGGTCTTCCGTGGTTCCTCACGGGGTTTCTTCGGTTCCTCCCGGGGTTTCGGTTTCGGGGTCCCCTTAGGAGGAACAGGCAGGGACGGCAGGGAAGTGGACCTCGGCGGAGGAACCTTCGGCTGCGGGGTGGGCCCATGCGGAGGGACCGGAGGTGGGGGAGGATCTCCTGAAGGCAGTGGTGGTTTGGGCGGAGGGTCCTCCTTAGGCACAGGGGGGGGAGTCGGAGTCCTGGGCCGAGAGGGCGTGTACACTTCCGAGTACACCGAGCCCGGTGACCCTTTAGGCGAAGGGCGCGGAGAGCCATCCCCATCAGCAGGCGACCGCTTCCTCTTGCGTCCTCCACTGGAAGCAGCGTGACTCCTGGGACTAGAGTCCCTTTTGTGCCGTTTCGGAGAGGGTGACCTACTCCTCGACGCTGACCGCTGTCTGCTGGACGCAGAGCGACACTTCTCCGGCGTCGAATGGCGCTTCCTGGACTCCGGCGTCGAACGCCGTCTCCTCGGCGTCGACCCTCTCCTCCTCGGCGTCGAACGCCGACTCCTCGACGTCGACCTTCTCTTCCGCGACTTCTCGCGTCGTCCTCTCGACGTCGGGCGGGCCGCCCTCGACGACGAGCGCCGCCGTCGTCTTGATGATCCCGACGTCGAGGAGCCCCTCTACGTCGATCGGCGGTGTCGCCTCGACGGCGATCGACGGTGTCGCCTCGACGACGACCGACGGTGTCGCCTCAACGCGAGCGTCGGTGCCGCTTCGACGGCGAGCGCCGATACACGTCACTGTGCCTTCGGCGTCGGTAGGAAGATCTCGACGTCGACGAAGACGATGACGTCGACGGCGGCTTCGACGTCGGCTCCTCCTTCGCCGTCGAGCCGTCACGCCGTCTCGACCCGGAGCCCCGGGGAGAAGGGGAGCACGCCGTCGTCATGCCTCTCGACGTCGTCGTCGATGCCATCGACGTCGACGGAGAATGGGACCGTTTGCTGGACTTCCTGCCCCCGGGGAGCCCCCCAGGGGCCTCAGCAGAGGCAGAGGGAACCTTCCCCGGCTGCCCAGACCCACCTGCAGCCCGCAGACGCCTATCCTCCAGGACAGCCAGCCTGATCTTCAATCTGTCCCTCAAGGTCCGAGCAGAAAGCTGCTGGCAGATTACACAATCCTCAGGGACATGATCTTCTGGAAGGCACACGATGCAGACCTCATGGGGATCACTCTTGGCCTTCTTCCTCTCACATGCTGGGCACTTCACAAAAAGGCCAGGCATTTTGGAGCCCCAAAACACCTAAAACAGCACAAAAGGGAGAAGAGAACACCAAGAAATAAACTGCAACACTTTTAGAATTCAAAAGTGCAAAAACAATTCCAATAAACCCTTGAAAAAGGGAGAGCTCAATGCCAGGGTCCTGTAAGCAGGAGCCGGAAAAAAGAACTGAAAGTAGAGGGACCTGCTATGCATTCTGGGATACTGGGAGAAGTTCTGGAAAGTTCTCTTAAAGGCACAGTATCCTATTTAAGCCACATAATGGCAGCCTATGGGGCTTGTCTGTCCCTACCTTCCTCTCTATCATTCCTGAGTCTTTGACTGGGGGAGGCAGGTTTCTCTATGGTAGAAACTAGCAGGCTGTGCTGTGTGTGGTGATTTTTGGTGGAATTTCTAGTTGAAGTACTGGACAGTGTAGCCTGTGGATATAGGCTGCATTATTTGTCTTTAAATTCTCTCTTAAGTGTCTTTGCAGTTTCTGCATTATTTTGACAATTTAAGAGATTATTTTTGATTGCCGGGGTCCACGCACATGGGCGGGACTATTCACTAGATTATGACTATACACAGAGATCCCCTACTACAGAAGTTAGACTCCGGCACCTCGTTCGTGTCCAGCGGGCCGGACCGGCAACTTCCGGTTTCCGGCCCACTGTTGTTTCACTGCAGCGCGGTCACCAGTCCCGGGCGATCCCCTGGTCTCAGCCGTCCTCCAGGCCGCGATTCCAAATCGATGTTTCTCTGGCCCCCGATGTCGTAGCGGGCCAGAGTAGGCGTCGGGAGTTCTGCCACACTTCCCCCTTCCGGCGGTGGGCTCCGTTGCCAGGATGGTGTGCAGGATGTTAGGAGTCGGAGGGTAAATGGATAGACGAATCCATCCAAGAAGGTGGGGAATGCAGCTACCTTGGTGCCTTAATAGTCTTGTTTTCTTTGTGGAATCTTTGAAAGCAGAGGAAGTTGGGGCGGGGGGACGAGAGGGATGGGGGAGGGGGTCACATAGGGCAGACGCTGGAACCAGTCAGAGTGGAAGGTGACCCATATAATTAACTATTTGGATATAAAAGAATGGCGCAGGACAGAGAACAGGTCAGAGCAGTGGTAAAGACGCTCACAACAGGCAGCCGCTGGGAGAGGGTAGGTGCTTAGGAGCCTGCCCCCGCCGCAACCCCAATAGGGTGCGGGCATCCAGCGGCGACTAGCCTTGGGAGACTGCTCCCCTGTCTCGTGAGGGTACCTTTTGCGCTTGGGCATATCTACGGGTCGTGATTGAAGACCACAAAAAAGGGAAATTACCCCTGCGGTCTCCCCCAAGCCACCTCTCACCCACGCGTGTTACCATCACACTTCTGGAACCCCCTCCTTTTCTGTGGTGCACATTAACCACATTAGTTAGATCCTGAAGAAACGTCAGTCAGACAACTAAGGCGTTAAACATGTTGACGTTTTGTTAAGTTACACAGGCACATCAGGCCTCATAGTAACTCACCAACCTTTTGGTTTTTTAACCAATCAGGGGAACCACACTATTAAAGAGTTCACCTGTGGATACCCCTAGGTAATTTTATCTACCCCCTGCACGCACCTCACCACTTTTTTTCACCATATCCATCCAACCCTCACACCCGCACTCACCAAACGGATTTTCTCTTAAAAGATCTCCGTCAAAGTGGCCATCCGGGGGTCTGTCGGGCATTGCAGCACCAGCCTGACGAGGAGCAAAACCCATATGATGAAGTATGACATCCTTCGGGGTGTGTGAGGGCAACTAAGGGGCAACTAAGAGGCAAGAATTGGCCATCCCGTTCGAGATTGGATCCTTGATACTGGGGATAAACCTCTGCTTCACGTTTTCATCCTCCTCTTCTAATCTTTCTACCCTGTCTTTCCTTTTTTTGAGTGGGTGACACATTGCACCCCTGTCGGAAGGAACCGGGAATGACTCAGCCAGAATCCCCTTCTGACGCTCATGTCCTAATTATGCAGGGACGAGGCCTGTCCCTTTAACAAGATCAAAAGCAAGGTGGAGGCGGAGCAAGAATCCCTGACGTCACACAGCTGGAACCTATTGGGAGGAGGAGAGAAGGAAGCCCGTCAACAACACGAGAGGACGCTGGAACCGGAGTCGGCTGGGGCGAGACCGGAGGACTAGCAGTGTACGGTGGCAGCTAAGAACTCCAGGAAGGAGCCAGACCAGAAGGCAGCGCTGTGGCCCAGCAGGCCAGAGAAAGCATCGGCAAAGTCCAACACCACACCATCACCCGCCACCCCCCAGGAGGAGGATGGCTGGAACAAGTACGGGGACGCATCCTGGGGTTTGTGAAACCACAGGGAGGGAACGGGTAGGCCAGCGGCAGGTCACTGCTGTTCTGCTCTCTGGAAATACACTCTAAAAATAGACGCAGTGTTCCCCCTTACGGCCTGTCTTCGCTATCTCACACTGTCAATTGGCAAACCCGCTGCCTGACCATTTTTTTTCCCCCCTTTTTTGCTTGTTCCTGAACAATGCAACTCCAGCGTAAAGTCTTACTGGGAGCCCTGAAGTCAAGAGCCCATCACTGAAGCTAATATATCGGTGACGATAAGAGTACCACCTCTTCAACCGGAGATCTGAACTATTATAATACAATCCTCATTGTGGAAAGCTCAACAATAAAAGCCTTTTGCCTGCATATTATCTCGTGTGGCAGTGGGTTATTAAAGACTGTGAGCACCCTGTCGGTCCCCTTATCAACTTATGACAACCCCCTACATGGAACAGTGTCCCTTGTGATTTAACAGTCATTTGTGGAGCACGGACACTGGACCTGAATGAGTTCCTGGTCCCCCCTCTCTTTTTTGTTGACTTAAAGACGCATCTCAATGAAAAGATAACATAACATGTGTATTTGTAAAGCGCACGTTCACCACTACGTGTAGCTTGGCGCTGAATAACAGATTTTTTTTGTTACCCAACTCAATGGAACTCATTTTATCGATCTCAGATGGATGAAAGGCTGAGTGGACCCGCCGGGATTTGAACCTGTGACCATGAGGTCAAACACAGGCCCCTGAAGCAGACGCATTAGTCCACTGAGCCACCACACCCGGCAAAAGATCATGGTTGTCACTTCGGGATGAAGTGGATTCACGATTCACCAATGACGAGCAATTCACGACATCATAAGTACTTTAGTGCAAGGGAGACTGACCGTAACTACAGCGCAGGGATGTGTATTCATTATGTTTTGTACAAACTTCTTTTTAAATTACTTTCAGGTAAAACAAAACAGGCAGTATGGTACTCATGCAGTTATACATAGAAAAATGTATGAACAGACAAGGGCGTCTTGTATAGATGAATAGCAGGCATACATACAGAGTAGAGAGGCATGGCATGTGAAGGTATACCCTGACCAAAATGATCTTTCTATCCTTAGGAAGACAACCCTTTCGTTGTCACCTTTTTGACCAGTGATCGATTCCACAGAACCAGGCACTAAATAATGGGACTTTATCGGACCGCCAGTAGATTGCGAATACATCATTTGACCAGAATAAATGCCATGCCAACTAGAGCCTGTACTCCATGGGAGTCCTCTCATTTCTCCTTAAAAGTTCAATAGGGCATCCTAAGACTGGTAAGAGTATCTCTAGCTTTGTGACAATTACTCTGTATTACCAGAAAACTTCAGATCATGAATAAGAAAGAATTCTTCCTTCTCAGCTTTACATCTCCAACAGGTAGTGAAGAGACCTCTTACCATTTTCCATAACTTTTCTTAGGAATATTATAGACGCTATGTAGAATTTTAAATGGGGTAAGAAGAAAAACAGGGCTCTCAAGTACCCAGATCACCATCCTGGTGTACCTTAATTTCTCCTCTTGCAACTGTCCTACGGTGCACACCTAACAGGAATATAGGATCTTGGGAGACCACTGGGAGAGCCATTGGGCATACAATATTAAATTCAAGAGCATGCCACATATGGAGATACTCATAAGATTGGGATCTTAGAGCCCAAAATCCTCTGAGTGGCTTCAAAGGTCTTCGAATGATTTATGTTCATCACCTCTACCAACACAGGAGCTCCAGTAAATGTACCATGCCCATAAGTCCTCCAACTTTGCTGAATTTGCCAGGCATGTGCACTGCATCATGGATGGGGGTGTATCAAGTGTAAACCTGCCCTGCCAACCCGTATTGAGTAACGCTTTCCGTCACCAACTGAGCACAAGTTTTAGGCAAGGGCAAGGAAGCCAAACTGTGGAACCATACAGATATCTCAAAAGAGATAAACCCTCAAACGATCCAATTCCTACCGAATGTGAGGGTTGTCTCCAGATCCGAAGAGTCAATCATTAATGACTTAGGTGAGTAGAGCATTACAAGCACTTGTCCGCCATATCTAGTCTGCTGATATAGACTGAATAAGACCATTTATCCCTTGTAACTCGGGTTGCTTAGCCACCCACAAGAAAGACACTAACTGTATTGAAAATAAAATGCTCAGTGATTTCATATAGATAATTCTGAAACACAGAGATGCCAAAGCTATCATCACTTAATAGAAAGAATAACGTTATTCCACCTTGCAGGCCTATCCACAGCACAGTTAGGTTCCAGATACATCCCTGGATGAACAGATGTGCATTCCCAGATATTTAAAACTTTAGTTTAGAATACACAGTTGAGATTGGCAACAGGTCACCTTTTTACCTCCTTGAACAGGGATAAAGGCTGACTTTTACCAATTAACTATTAGGCTGGAGGATTTCCCATGTACAATCAAGATCTCTATCAGTTTTGGCCTATTCAGCATGGTTATCTGAGGAAGAGTAACATATGATCTGTGTAGTGCAACACTGGTACTGAAGTCCGTCCTCCTCTTGCAGTCTCTGCAACAAGCCATCCTTCCTTCCTTCTGAAGTTATCTAGAGGTTTATTTGCCTTAGCAATAAAGAGAGGTGAAAGAGGGCACCCTGCCTGGTGACTTTCTCAACTGGGAACTGGTTAGATAGGGCATTGTTCACAAGGACCTGAGGCCAAGGGTCACTATTTTGAGCATGGACATATACCAGAAATCTTGGGTCAAAGTTAATTTATTGCATATCCTGCCACACGAACCCTCAAGTAAAAAGGCTTTTCTGAAAAAAATCAAAATAAGAGTGCTAGGAACAGTAAATTTTATGACTGCAATCAGTATTTACATATGCCATTTTAGTCCGGATAAACCAGAGAAGTAATTACTTTTATCAGTCTATTTCCCTTCAGCTTTGCCAAAATTGTAACCTCTGTGTTAATAAGCGAGATGGGAAGATAAAGGCAGAGAAATAGGTTGCTCTGGCTTTAGTATGACGGATAAGGTGGCTTCACCTGTGGCCCTTTGAAAGAGAACCTGAACAGTCTTGTTGAGCATATGTAAAAGGCGGGGCAGCAAAATTATGGTCAGTTTCCGAAAGAGCTCAACAGGGAAACAACAGAGGCCTAAATCATTGGTGGTACCAAGGTGCTAGCTACCTAATAATCAATCATGCCACCGAAGGATGGTAAGGGCAACTATCCTTTTAGAATAAATATCTTGGGTGAAGCCAAATAATTTTCTCCTGTTCTCATCTCCATATTATAGCAATTTTGTCTGTCCTCACTAATCCTTCAGGTGCCACAATACCTTTTTGTGTAATGTGCATTGGCAATGTATATTCCTAGGCCAATGAATTCATAAGGTCTATAAAGAACACTGTCAAAATCCTGTAATTTATCAATTCCCTATGAAACTGCAACATGATTCAAAAATAAGAGATGTCGTCTATCGGCCATTATCAAACAGGACCACTTCCTGAGTATCATCTTAAATATCCTTTGGCATCTACCATTCCAGTCAGTGCATAACCCCTCTTTAATAAGGTAATATATCACTGTGCTCTGAATCGTTCTTTACTAGCCCACTATGCAACAATAACTTGCTTTTAGAGTGTAATTCACCCTCTTTCAGTGAAGAACGATCACACAGATCTGAGAGCTTACATGGTGCAGACAGAAAATTACCAGTGGGTAGCAAAATACAAAATTTCTAAGGGACAAAAGCAGCCTTTGAAGTTAGTGTGGAGCCTGCATATGAGGAAGCAGGGACAGGGCTGTGAGTGGCTTTTATAAGAGGAGAATAATTCTAAGATATGCTAACAGCTCGGGAAACCCTAGCTTGAATTAGAGTGTTTGCGCATGAAGGCTTGGGGCAATGCCTCCACACACATGCAACATTAATCGGTGGCAAGCAGATAGGCACATGCAGTCCCACTTTACAAAGTCCATTGCATTAATAAAAAAAGTACTTGCAGATTCCATGCCAATTCAGATCAACCACGTCTTTCAATGCAACATCTAGGACTCAAATCAGAAGGTCTTTGCCAATCATGATTACGGATTAACAGCAAACACATGGTCTGTGGCCACTGCCCCCCCTGCCTGCTTATTCTAAATAATAATGGCAGTCATGTACTTCAAGGTGCTTGTTACATCACTACTATCTCCCCCCCAGCCAGACAAATATTGAGTATGTGACAAGCAAGGAAGCTAGGATCAGAACTTACCTGCCAATGTTCATCACAAGGAGGTTCAAATAGTAGTGTGGCAGAACAGTATTCATATATGCTTTAGTAGTGATAATGTTACGCTCTGGCAACTGGGTTTGGTTATCCTATAACTTGCTATCTAATTGGTGCCTGTGTAGAAATCTGGCGATTGTTTCTGACTAGAATGACATGGATAATGTATCTAATGTAGTCTTAGCCTGGTGTAGTCTGCCTGGACGCCATTCGAGGTTGGGTTCCATGCAGTGCGCTACAATGGGTGATGCATGGCATTATTCATTTGGCAATGGTGATCTTGACAACTGGCACCATCGCTCCAAAGCTTATAAAATGTGGCTCTGTTGAACAAGTCCCTTGTTCTGATTAAAGACAAAGGCATAACGGATATCCAGATTTTCCTCCATGGAATGGACAGGGTCTCCTGAGATGACAGTGATGAAAGGTGGCTGGTCCTTTAGTAAAACAATGGGAATGTTTTGTCTTCGCTCAACCTGGGAAATCATCCTCATTTTGCCTGCCAGGTGCCTAAGGAGCAGGATCCAGCAGGGTGTTGGGAGAGAACGGACTTCCTAACCTTGAAAGATGAGCACTTGCTGAAAAGAGGTCGCAGCGTAGATGGTACCATACACATAGCCTCTTAAGTTTGCAGTGGCCATTCCGGTTTTAGACTGCAGAAGGACTTCATCTATCAAGGGATCACATAATTATTTCCAATAAAGTAGAGTTGCCTACTTTCTCATGGTCATCAAAATGATGTCCACTAACTTGAGCCCATGTAAACCCGATCAGAAATCAGATCAGAAAACATGGTTCAGGTGGTAATGACGATTAGGTGTCTTAATGCTTGAATATCAGCAGCTTTTGATCTGTAGCTACACTGCAAATGTTGCACATGAAGGAGTACTCCTGGGTAAAGTCCAGTAAATAGGTGGTGTACAGAACAACTCGCGCCAGAGAAGACAACTGTGGGTGCCCATGATGGTGCTCACCTAGCAAACAGAATATGGGAATAGTGTATTCTTTTTCCATGCGTCTCCTGACACTTGCATCCTTGCCACGTGAGAGCACATCACTGTGATTCAAGGAAACCACAATTCCAACCACTGATTGAGTTGTTGCATTCTTGTATACAGATTGTACTGTTATTGGAGACCACATGTAACCGCTGTTCAATTAATGAAATGGTGTGTTTCAAATCTCATGAGCTTGCTTGAGAATCCAGATTTGGACAATACCACAGTGACCTAGAGCCTTATTTTAAGAAGGGCTGTTCAGCACCCCCCCTTCCCAATACGTGGCAGATGTGCTGTCCACCATATTAAAGTGATGTCAATGGCACTCTAAATGACAGACAAGGCAGATGTCCCATTCGACCAAGCTATAAAATAGAACCCAGGTGTTTTCCGGCAGAGGTGGTGTAACACAAAGGACACAGCATCCAAAGCTGGACCATAACCAAATTGGTTGTGAATAGGTCATTGTGTCACATCACCATAACAGAATTGTATCACCAGGCTGTGAATAGATCCTTGTTTTAAACATATCTTTTTAACCACATGGCTGCTGCGGGGATTTTTGCCCTGTGCTGCAGATCCTTGAATCCCATTATTCATGACGAGCTCAGCTCGTCATCAGCACACGACACCCGTGGGTGATGACGAGCTGAGCTCGTCATCAGCAGCGAAAGGGTTAAGGGAGAGTGTCTGGCTTTCGTTAACATGCACTTTTGCAGAGTTTGCATGGGAGGTGGATCCATAAGTGAACAGTTTATTCCTAAGGTGTCACAAGGTGCAGCAAAGAACACGTAGAGATCAGTAACTTAAGGGCACTGGCAGTGCTGTTTGGGTCAGAAGGACATGTAGTCCATTAATGGTCCTTCTCTGGAATTGAACCAAAGACTGTGGCAGGGCACCACTAACACCAGAAGCGGCATCAGAGGAAGCAGGATCTACACAAAGGCAGAAGTACCACAGTGGACTCTCAAGTCTTGAACTTTGAAATCTTTGAGCATCCAAGACAAGTCTAAGGACAATATTGAGGACTGTCTGAAGGCAACATATGGGTTATGACCCAAAGGGAACTGGGAGTCTCAAGGTGCTTCTTATCCATCTTTTATTGGTATGAAAGGTTGGACCAGAAGATCTGTCCACTGTGCATTCCCCACACTCAGAGGAAAAGACAGCCAGAAGAGAATCTAAAGGTGATTGTGCCTTGAAAAGATGGACCACTGGAAATAATTCTTGAGATCACAGCAGCTATGCTGAGAACAGTGCCAACTCTTGCTCTGCTAAGAAATATACTGCAGAGATTGTTAAAGAGTTCTTGATAGGCACCCTGAGATGTGCATCTGGTGAAGAGCAAAAACCCAACTGATCTGGAATGATTGGATGTTTGGAGAAGCGATCTCAGTCTCTTGGAGATTTCTATTTTTATTGTGTATTCTGTTTTTCGGACAGAACTGAAGGTGTGCAAAGACACTAGAGGTAATCTGTCTTCTACACTGATTTTTGCACAGACTCCTCCACTTGCTGACGGAGTTGCACTCCCTTACTTTACCATTGCAATGAGGGAACCCAACTCAACCATGAAGCGAAAAACTGGGGTACGTAGCAGGACTGGACTCAAACGAGCAGTTGGGTATCAGGAGCGTGTTCAAGTCTAAACCAAGAGGGGTCCTTTGTTTAGGGTGGTGTGCAACCTCTCCAGGGCTGAGTTCGGCTGGAGCACTGGGGAAAAAATCTCAACACTTCCATACCGTGAGAATAACATTCACAAGGGATGAAGAGGGAGTTTGGAAGGAGAGACTGTTTGTTGGGCTGGTGCTGCACTACCTCACAGGAAGGACTACTAACCAAAACCCTGTACTTATGTCCTGGCTCCACTTCATAGTGAAGAAGTCGAACATCTTTTTAAGGGTTTGCTGTACTTAGTGCACAAGTTACTTACCTTCGGTAACGATATATCTGTAAGAAACAGTAGTTAGTATTAGATTCCTTACCTTAAAATATCCCCAGGCGTCAGACTAGATCTGGAAAATTTTGCATAGCAGTACCCCTGCGCGTTGGTAGGAGTCGTCTGCGGCTCCGCGTCAGTCATCGGCATGACGGAGGAATACTTAGATGCCGCCCTCGCGCGCTGACGTCAGTTCTTATACACAGCTTTTCCACGCCAGAAACGCAGAGCCATGATAAAAACCAACACTGGTGCCATGAAACTAGGGCCCTGAAAGGGGATGACCTTAACCATAGAGATCGGTTCGCAGAACGGGGAGGATGGGTGGGGTGGTAAGGAATCTAATACTAACTATTGTTTCTTACAGATATATTGTTACCGAAGGTAAGTAACTTGTGCATCTGAAAGAAACAGGTTAGTATTAGATTCCTTCCCTTAGAATAGATACCCCAGCAATACCAACCCCGGTGGTGGGTCTGCGAACCAATGATCACACCAGAAAGTCCTGGAGAACGGAACGGCCGAAAAAGCCATCTCTTCGGAATTGGCTGTCCAGGCAGTAGTGTCTTGCGAACGTGTGCAGCAAGGCCCAAGTAGCTGCCTGACAGGGATGTATGACGTTACAACGCATACTTTTACAACGCAATTTTTACACTGCAACATCCATTACAACGCATACCAATACAACGCATGCCATTACAACAAATTCTTTGAAACTACATTTACAACTCATACCATTACAACGCATAACATTACATTGCATGTAAGGTAAGTGTTGGATAGTGTAGGGGTTAAAATTACTATTCTAACTCCAGGGGGTGCAACAGTAGGGTAAGTGTTGGATAGTGTAAGGGTACTATGTGTTGTAATGCTATGCGTTGTAATGGTATGCGTTGTAATGACTGCGTTGTAATGGCATGCGTTGTAGTGGTGTGCGTTGTAGTGTCGTGCGTTGTAATGGTTGCATTGTAAATGCATGCGTTGTAATGGATGTTGCGTTGTAAAAGTTTCCTTGTAATGGTAGTGCGGTGTAAAAGTTGCGTTGTAAAGGTTGTTTCCCGCCTGACAGATGTCCTGCAAGGGGACTTCCCGATCCTGGGCAGTAGTAGCTGCTGTGGCCTGAGTGAAATGGGCACGTAGCCCCACAGGAGGCTCTTTTTTAGCCAAAGAATAACAAGCCTTGATGCAAAAGACGACCCATCGGGAAATGGTCCGTTTGTGCACCACCCGTCCCTTTTTAGCGCTCACGTAACCAACAAAGAGTTGGTAATCCACCCGGAAACGGCGTGTGCGATCCAGGTATGAGAGCGCACGTTTTGGGTCCAGACGGTGGAGCCTCTCTTCCTCTTTCGAGTAATGCGGAGGCGGAAAGAAGTTGGGCAAGGTGATGGACTGCCCGATGTGGAAGGCTGTGACTACCTTGGGCAGGAAAGAGGGTCGCGTCCGCAACACAACTTTGTCCGGATGGACAGAAAGGAAAGGAGGTTTAGAAGAAAAAGCCTGGAGCTCACTCACTCTCCTGGCAGAGGTGATGGCAACCAGGAATGCAGTCATTAAGGGTAAGAAGATGAAGAGGACAGTTCTGAAGCGTCTCGAAAGGAGCACACATCAAATAAGTTAGGACAAGGTTTGAGTCCCACTGAGGTATCACGAAAGGAACAGTAGGGAACATATGAGTGATGCCCTTCAAGAACCTATTTACAACTGGGGACTTGAACAAAGAGGGCTGTTCAGGTAGCCTTAAGAAGGCGGAAATGGCAGAGAGGTAGCCCTTGATAGTGCCCAGAGCAGAGCCCTGCTGGAGAAAGAAGAAAGAGGAGAACCTGAGAAAGAGGGGCAGAGAGTGGATCCACAGCCTTTGCTGTGCACCATGCCACAGATTTGTTCCACCTGCAGGCGTATACCGATTTTGTGGAGGGACCCCGGGCTGCCAGAATAACATCACAGACTTCAGGAGGCAAATCAAATGGCCTCAACTGTCGCCGCTCAATCTCCATGCATGTAGGTGGAGGCTGGACAGGTTCGGGTGGAGGACAGGTTTGGGTGGAGGAATGTCCCCTGCTGCTGCGACAGAAGGTCCTCCTGAAGAGGCAGGCGAATCGGGGGATCGACTGACATGCTGAGTAGCTCGGGATACCAGTATCTTCGTGCCCAGTCCGGAGCCACAAGGATGACTTGGGCCGGTAGCGCCTGATCTTCGTCAGCACTCTGGGCAGAAGTGGTATAGGCGGAAAGGCGTACAACAGACCGCAGCTCCACTCGCAATGAAAAGCGTCTCGAAACGAGTGCCGCCTTGGAAATTCCAATGCACAGAACTGATGACATTGCGCGTTCTCTTCTGTGGCGAATAGATCTAACCAAGGCTCTCCCCACTGCTGAAAGGGACCTTGCGCCACGTCCAAGTTCAGACGCCATTCGTGATCCATCATGCAACTTGCCAGGTGTTGAACCATCAGGGTCACACCCTGATGTTCCAGCCACTGCCAGAGGCGCAGAGCCTCCTGGCATAGGGTCCACGACCCCACCCCCGCCCTGTTTGTTGGAGTACCAAATGGCGGTGGTGTTGTCCGTGAACACTTGCACTACACACCCCAGGACAGAGGGGAGGAATGCCTTCAGTGCAAGCCGGATCGCCCGCAGCTCCAGAAGGTTGATATGGAGCCGGGACTCCACGGAGACTAGAGTCCTCTGATCTCTGCCTCTAACATGTGGCCCCACCAGCCCTGGAGGGACGCGTCCGTCACAACTATGTGCTCCGGTTGGGGTAGGGAGAGGGATCTGCCGCTGACCCAATCGCGGTCCATGAGCCACCACTGCAACTGTCTTGCAGTGCCCTCCGAGAGCAAGACATGGCCGAACAAGTTGCCCTGATGCTGGGCCCACTGAAACTTCAGGTTCCACTGCAGAGCCCGCATCCGCCACCGGACGTGATGCACCAGAAGGATGCAGAAGGCCATCAGCCCCAGCGTCAACCTGACCGAGACTCGGGATAACAGCTGAAAGATCAGAATCAGAGCCTGAATATCCCGAGCGCGCTGTTCGGGAGGATAAACCGAAACTGTGCCGAGTCTAGAACCGCTCCGATGAAGAGGAGCTTCTAGGAGGGACACAGGTGCGACTTCCGTACATTGATGGAGAACCCCAGCAGATGCAGGAGGTCGGCCGTTGTCTGGAGATGGCGGATGACTGTCTAGGGCGAGCCCGCCTCCAGTCGTCGAGGTAGGGGGAAGACTGAAACCCCTAACCTGCGCAGATGAGCTGCGACCACCGCCATCACTTTCTTGAACACCGGTGGGGCGCTGGTAAGGCCGAAGGGGAGCACGGTAAACTGAAAAAGCCCGTGTCCTGCCATGAACTGCAGGTAGCGCCGGTGGGCGGGCAGGACAGGGATGTGAAAATATGCGTCCTGCAAGTCCAACGCTACCATCCAGTCTTCAGGGTCTAGGGCAGCTAAGACCAGAGCCAAAGTCAGCATCTTGAACTTCTCCTTCCGAAGGAAGCCGTTGACGTTCTGCAGATCCAAGATAGGGCGTAGGCCCCCTTTGCCCTTCTTGGGAACCAGAAAGTAGTGGGAGTAACAACCACACCCTACTTCTGGCCCAGGAACGCGCTTGATGGCCCCCTTAGCCAAGAGGGCTGTAACTTCCTCTTGGAGAAGTTGCAAGTGATCCCCTGACACGCAGTGGTACTGCGGTGGCATGGATGGAGGGGTCGCCTCGAAGGGGAAGGAGTAGCCCCTTCGGACGATCTGCAGCACCCACCTGTCCGACGTGGGAGAGGTGATGGCGAACCGTGCCTCCCACTGGCATCACATGGGCCTGAAAACTCGTACTAGGAAGGTTTTGAGGCAGGTGCTGCAGAGGGAGGTGTGGACTGGCCTCGCCGTTGTCCCCGACCGCCGCCACGGCGGTTTCCATGGCCGCCACTGCGCTGTTGAACATTCTGCGGTGCGTGGCTGGCAGCACATGTGGGGGCGCCCCTTCCTTGGCCACCAAAGGCACCCGATTGCTGGCGTGTGGCCGAGAGGCCCAAGGACTTGGCCGTAGGCCTGGAGTCCTTAAAACTCTCAAGCGCATGGTCTGCCTTGTCGCCAAACAGGCGACGGCCATCAAACGGCATGTCCAGAAGCGTGGCCTGGACACTGGACGAAAAGTTGGCGGACCTCAACCACGCGTGGCGTCGAACCACCACTGTCGTTGCCATCGCCCTGCCCAGTGAGTCCGTGGTATCCAGCCCACACCGGATGGAATATCGCGCTGCATCTCTGCCCTCCACAAGGGTTTGGGCGAGTTTAGCCTGGTCCTCCTCCGGACATTGTGGCAGCACGTCCGCGACCGCGTCCCACAGAGTGTGGGTGTAGTGGCCAAAGAGACAGGCGGTATTAACCCCTTCGCTGCTCATGACGAGCTTAGCTCGTCATGAGGCACACTGGAGCTGTGCTTATGACGAGCTGAGCTCGTCATGAAGAATGGGAATCAAGGATCTCCAGCACAGGAGGAGAATTGCCTTAGCAGCCAAGGTGTTAAAAGAAAGAGAGAACAGTAGCATAAGCAATAAAAGACAATCCAGGAAGCAAGGAAAGGGTGCAGTACCACAGGCTTCTACTAGGTGTCTCTCTGTAGTTCTGAAGGGACATCTATTGGCCACATAAGGTACTGTACGTTTAATGCAGCCAACTAAAGGATGATGTTACAGCATTGTTTTCTGTTGAAGGCAGTACCAGAGGTGCAATGCTTTAGTGTTTATATGGAACAGTAGCTTTAAAGGAAGTGTTCCCAAACTGTGTGTGCATTTGGTTGCGGCGCCCTCTGCTCTTTATGCTTAACTTTAGTGGGGGAGCAATAGGAGGGGGGGGGAGAGGATGATGTGGTGCTATGGTCAGAGCAATTGACTTTAGAACTAAGGAACAAAGGGTTTGAGTCTCAGCTTTGCTTTACCATCCTGTGATTCTGGTCAGTAGCACAATCTCCCGCCTTTAAAAAAAAAAAAACAAGCCGTAACTAATAAAACCAGTCTATGTCTGCACTGAGGCTACTGACGTGATATTGGCGGCAGTTGCGTTGATTATAATCCAAATGTACTTTTTTGAAAATGGAAGTGTGGCATCCCTGAACCAGGCGCCGTGCTGATACATAAGCCCAAAGCAGTCCCCCCCCCCCCCCAAAAAAAAAAGAATTGTGCATGACAGAATGTAAATTAAAAAGTGTAAGGCCACATGTTGCAGGTGCAGCCTGCTGTTAGGGTCTGAAACACCAATAGGCGGGACTAATTAAGCATGCTGATCGAACAAAAGCAAGAAACAGAACAAAGTGGCTGATCAGGAAAGTTAAGGACAAAGTATGTACTACACAGCCAAAGAGTGCCGCGCAGCCAAGGGTTAGAATATTACCCAACAACTTCAGTATTTTTAAGAAAACTTATTGTATTATTTCATGAGAAACATGGCATCAAAATAGACACTCCATCACAACAGTTAGTACAAAAACGTGAAAGAATATATACAAATATATACAAAGGTATATCACAATAAAGGTAACATACACTTGCAAGAATGATGAAAGAACATATAATCAAATTATTATAATGACACCAACTGTTATCAGCAATATGAATTCAAAAGCACATGGTTGCAAATTGAACACTTTTTTTCAAATCATTCAAGAAATAAAGCCAGTCCTTTGATAACAAAAACCTGTGAACAGGGCGGTACTAAGATGGAATAGCCTGCCTGTCACTCAACACCTGTGAACAGTAATTTGTACGAAGTTACAGATAGGGCCCACGATAGTGGTATGAGTTTGTCCCTAGCTGCACCCTTGGTTCTTGACACAGGCTGGGGGTCAACGCGTTTCGAACCTTGTTTATTCTAGGTTCTCCTCAGGACGAGGACTGGGTAGTGATGTGCCTTCTCAGCCAACACATTGGCTGCGTGGAGAGAAGGGGAAGAACCACTGGAATTATTCTGAAAGTGATGTCAAAGATGCCGAAATCAAAGGCGCCCAAGGCGAGCTGTGTTAATCAGCAAGGACTCACATTTTCTTTTCTTGTTGTTATTAAGATGAAGAAGGCTGGGGAGTGAAAATACAGAGTTGGCAAGTTCAAACTCCGGGACAGAAAAAGGTTTGCGCTTCAAAAAAAAGGTTGCAAGACAAAGACGTTTCCTACCTGCACACGTTGTGCGCTGTATGGAGGAAACGAGCCCCAATCTGTTTTCAAGCGTCAAGGAGGGAATCAATCTCTCGCTGTCAGTTCGAGCCTTCTAAAGTTAGAGTCTGAGGTGGTTTGAATCTGCCGGTCAGGTCAGATTGGTCCAATCTGACCTGACCGGCAGATTCGAACCTCCATACAGCGCACAACGTGTGCAGGTAGGAAACGTCTTTGTCTTGCAACCTTTTTTTTGAAGCGCAAACCTTTTTCTGTCCCGGAGTTTGAACTTACCAACTCTGTATTTTCACTCCCCAGCCTTCTTCATCTTAATAACAACAAGAAAAGAAAATGTGAGTCCTTGCTGATTAACACAGCTCGCCTTGGGCGCCTTTGATTTCGGCATCTTTGACATCACTTTCAGAATAATTCCAGTGGTTCTTCCCCTTCTCTCCACGCAGCCAATGTGTTGGCTGAGAAGGCACATCACTACCCAGTCCTCGTCCTGAGGAGAACCTAGAATAAACAAGGTTCGAAACGCTTTGACCCCCAGCCTGTGTCAAGAACCAAGGGTGCAGCTAGGGACAAACTCATACCACTATCGTGGGCCCTATCTGTAACTTCGTACAAATTACTGTTCACAGGTGTTGAGTGACAGGCAGGCTATTCCATCTTAGTACCGCCCTGTTCACAGGTTTTTGTTATCAAAGGACTGGCTTTATTTCTTGAATGATTTGAAAAAAAGTGTTCAATTTGCAACCATGTGCTTTTGAATTCATATTGCTGATAACAGTTGGTGTCATTATAATAATTTGATTATATGTTCTTTCATCATTCTTGCAAATGTATGTTACCTTTATTGTGATATACCTTTGTATATATTTGTATATATTCTTTCACGTTTTTGTACTAACTGTTGTGATGGAGTGTCTATTTTGATGCCATGTTTCTCATGAAATAATACAAAAAGTTTTCTTAAAAATACTGAAGTTGTTGGGTAATATTCTAACCCTTGGCTGCGCGGCACTCTTTGGCTGTGTAGTACATACTTTGTCCTTAACTTTCCTGATCAGCCACTTTGTTCTGTTTCTTGAATATTGAGGTCCAGGTTGGTCAGCGGTAGGACCCCACACCTCCATTGGTGTACTGATCGAACAAAAGCAGGCATTTAAGAAGGGCAGTGACAGGAACAAATATAAAAGATGGGAGGCGCTTCCCGCCACACTCGCTGGGCAGGACGATTTCAACGTCAGTAGCCCTGAGAAGCTATGCCTGGCTGAGGTCCACTTGCTGTTCAGGCGATGTCCAATCAGCGCTTTTGGACATACCTTTGATGGCCGTCACATGTTTGGCTACAAAGCGGACAACGCGCTTGAGCGCTTTAAGGATTCTAGGGCTTCTGCCAGATCTTTGGGCCTCGCTACCACTCGCCTAGCGCAATCCGCTTTTCGCCCCTTTCGTGGCTACGGAAGGGGTGCTCCAACACGTTCCACCCAGAGCCAAAGGCCAGCGCAAACTGGTAGCCTCTCCGCGGCCGGGGACGTGGGATCCAGCTTCATGTGTCAGAGGGCCAGCGGGTGGGCCAGTCCACCAGTACCCTCTCTGCAGCAGCTTCCAAACCTTCCTAGTCTGACCCGCCAGGGCCACCAGCTGCCAGTTGGCGGCAGGATTCGCCATCATCTCCCCCACTGGCAGAACATCACGTCAGACAGGTGGGTTTTGCACATAGTTCGAAGGGGATACTCGCTCCCCTTCGAGACTACCCCTCCATCCATGCCACCAACATTCCATGGCATGTTGGAGGATCACTTGGCCAGAAGTATGTTGTTGTTGCTACTCACACTACTTTCTGGTGCCCAAGAAGGATAAAGGCCAGCATCCTAGCCTGGATCTCTGGAACGTCAATTGCTTCCTCCGGAAGGACAAGTTCAAAATGTTGATATTGTCTCAGGTTCTGTCTGCTCTCAACTCGGGAGACTGGATGGTAGCGTTGGACTTGCAGGACTCTTATTTTCAAATCCCCGTCCTGCCTGCCCACCGGCGTTACCTACGGTTCACGGAAGGCCACGAGCATTTTCAGTTTACCGTGCTCCCCTTGGCGTTACCAGTGCCCCATGGGTGTTCACGAAGGTGATGGCGGTGGTTGCAGCTCATCTGTGCAGATCAGTGGTTTCAGTCTTCCCCTACCTCTACGACTGTCTGTTGAAGGTGGGCTCGCCCCAGACAGTCGTCAGCCACCTCCAGGCGACGGCAGGCCTCCTGCACCAGCTGGGGTTCTCCATCAATGTGCCGAAGTCACACCTGTGCCCCTCCCAGAAGCTCCTATTCATCGGAACAATTCTCGACTCGGCGCAGTTTCGGGTTTATCCTCCCAAACAGCCGGTTCGGGATGTTCAGGCTCTGTTTTCGATCTTTCAGCCTTTATCCCGAGTCTCGGTCAGGTTGACACTGCGGCTTCTGGGGCTGATGGCCTCCTGCATCCTTCTGGTGCATCACTCACGATGGCGGATGCAGGCTCTGCAGAGGGACCTGAAGTTTGTGGGCCCAGAATCAGGGCGACCATGTCCTGATCTCGGACGGCACTGCGAGACAGCTGCAGTGGTGGCTCACGGACCGCGATTGGGTCAGCGGCAGATCCCTCTCCCTTCCCCAGCCGGAGCACGTAGTTGTGACGGACGCGTCCCTCCAGGGCTGGGGTGGCCACATGGGAGAGGCGGAGATCAGAGGCCTCTGGTCTCCGGCAGAGTCCCCGGCTCCATATCAACCTTTTGGAGCTGTGGGTGCTTCGTCTAGCACTGAAGGCATTTCTCTGTCCGGGGGAGTATAGTGCAGGTGTTCACAGACAACACCACTGCCATGTGGTACTGCAACAAACAGGGCGGGGTGGAGTCGTGGACCCTATGCCAGGAGGCTCTGCGCCTCTGGCAGTGGCTGGAACATCAGGGCGTGACCCTGGTGGTTCAACACCTGGCAGGTTCTCTGAACGCCAGGGCGGACGAACTCAGCCGACAGTGCATGATGGATCACGAATGGCGTCTGATCTCGGACGTGGCACAAGGTCTCTTTCTGCAGTGGGGAGAAACTTGGATAGATCTATTCGCCACCGAAGAGAACACGCAATGTCATCAGTTCTGCGCGTTGGAATTCCCAAGGCGGCGCTCGCTCGGAGACGCTTTTCGTTGCGAGTGGAGTTGCGGTCTGTTGTACGCCTTTCCGCCTATACCACTTCTGCCCAGAGTGCTGAAGATCAAACGCGACCGGGCCCAAGTCATCCTTTTGGCTCCGGACTAAAGGACGAAGGTACTGGTATCCCGACTACTCAGTAGGTCAGTTGGTCCCCCGGTTCTTCTGCCTCTTCAGGAGGACCTTCTGTCGCAGCAGCAGGGGACAGTCCTCCACCCAAACCTGTCCAGTCTCCACATCCATGCTTGGAGATTGAGCCGCGGCAGTTGAGGCCATTTGACTTGCCTCCTGAAGTCCGTAATGTAATTCTGGCAGCCAGGCGTCCCTCCACAAAGTCGGTATATGCCTGCAGGTGGAACTGATTTGTGGAATGTGGAAATATGCGTCCTGCAAGTCCAACGCTACCATCCAGTCTCCTGGGTCCATGGCAGCTAAGACCTGAGCTAGTGTCAGCATTTTTAACTTCTCCTTCCGGAGGAAGCATGTTGACGTTCCGTAGATCCAAGATAGGGCTTAGGCCCAGTTTGCTGGCGCGGGCCGAGATGCCCAAGGTCCCGGCCGTAGCCCTGGAGTCCTTAAAGTGCTCAAGTGCATGGTCTGCCTTGTCGCCAAAAAGGCGATGGCCATCAAACGGCATGTCCATGAGTGTATTCTGGACATCGGCCGAAAAGTTGGCGGACCTCAACCAGGCGTGGCGACGAATCGCCACCGTCGTTGCCATCGCTCTGACCAGTGAGTCAGTGGTATCCAGCCCACACCGGATGGAAAAACGTGCCGCATCTTGACCCTCCGCAAGGGCTTGGGTGAGTTTAGCCCTGACCTCCGTCGGGCATTCTGGCAGCACGCCCGCGACCGTGTCCCACAGAGAGTGGGTGTAGTGGCCCAAGAGGCATGCGGTGTTGGAAGACTGCAGTCCCAACTCAGGGAGGAGAATACCTTCTTGCCGTATTTCTCGTACCTCTTGGATTCCCGATCGGGCGGTGCCGTCGGGAATGCGGTCTGGGAGTTGGAGGCCTGGATGACCAGGCTCTCGGGGTGGGATGGGTGGACAGGAAACAAGGGTCGAGGGCCTGGACCAAGTGCCCAAAAGAACGTCAGTCAAAACCTCATTAAACGGCAGCAGAGGCTCAGCCGAGCTTGACTGTGGTTTAAGGACCTCAGTGATGAAGTTAGTCCTCACTGCCGCAACGGGGAGTGTAGGAAGGTGGATATCTGACTATGGTTGCTCCCAACTTTTTGCCTAGTGTTTTGCTGATTTTCGACATACTTGGCCTGGGATCCTGCTATTCAGGACCCCAGGCTTCCTGCTCTCTCTGTTAAAATGGACTCCATGTACCTTAGGTACATATCTAATTGGTATTGGGTCACTCTTGTAAGTCCTTGTACAGTGTACCATAGGTACCCAGGGCATAAGTGCACCCAAGGCCTACCAGGGGCTGCAGCATGTATTATGCCACCCCTGGCTGGCAATCCAAAACTGACACAACTGGCTGGTAACACATCTGGGGGCAAAGTGGTGTAATCACCCTTTGCTGTAGATATAGTATACCTATATCTAACCCTGAAATGGACACATATACTCCTATAAGTCACTTCTATGGCAGGCCTTATCAATCCTGGAGGCAGAGTGCTTGGAATTATGTGAGATGGTGCTCTAGCATGAGCTGAGCCTGTCTGCAGCTTTTGGAACCATGTCCTTATAAGCTGTTCCATGGTAACGCTATACCATATACTCTTAAGTGCATTATAATCCTCGCGGTTATTGCTAACTTTGGCATAGCATTATCAAAACATGTCGAGTAAGGTGTCATACGAATTGGAATACTACCCCCTCGCCAGTTCTGGCGACGAGGGTAGCATTCCACCCTTTTAGAGGGACACGACATGTAAGTAACTAGAACCCCGGTTAAAGTTAACCCGAGCCTCAGCATCACAAAATGGATGCTGCTGCCACAGACACAAGTCTGACCTCCTGCTGCTGGGAGTCCGTCCAGCAATGGAGGCCTGAACAAAGGATTTCCTGCCTGGGGAGGAGCTAGCACCACCCCAGATAGGACTTTGTGTATTGAGGTAGGACAGGCTGAAAGGAATGAGACATGCCTGGGGCACACAAGGTGTCCCTGTGCATATCCCGGTTCAAACCAGTTGCTGGGGCACTCCAGTCCCAGCTCTGGTGCGAAACCGGACAAAGGATAGGGGGTGTAACCACCCCCCTTCCTGGTCCCACCCATAGGAGGGACCTAGTCACAGTACAGCCCCCTTTAGGAGAATAAAGGTAGGAGCTGGTCCCATTCCAAATTAGATTAATCCTCATTTGAAACTACAAAGAAGAAACTCTGGACTTCGACGTTCTGCTCCACAGAAGACTGAAGAAATCTCCCTTGTGGCCAAGGAGTGACCACCCTGCACAAGCAGGCACCATCAAGCGTCCTACCGGTTCACTTTGTCTTCCTTCCCGGTGGAACCAGACTTCAGAGCCCGACGAGAGCCGGACTTCCAGACCTCTCCGACCTCTACCTACATCTGCAGCACAGCTGAGATCCGTGGGTGCGACGAGACACGTGGGACCAGCCATCTTGGAGACACCGCACTTCGCTTTCAGCACGACTTCAGAGGCATCCTCGAGAAAGTGCTTTGGGGAATGAGAAGTCCCAGCCCCGAGCAGCACCTGCACAGAAGATCAGCCCTCCAGCATCCACGAGATCTGCGTGAGGCCCTTTTGCTTGATTGCTGCTCGACCCGTTCTCTGGTCACTTGCCGGCTGGCTAGTGGCCTCGTAGAGGACTATCCACAAAATCTACACCGCTGGTCTGGTTGCTCCAGACTGGCCCTTGCTTCCCTGCAAAGGAGAAGCTCCCCGGACCCTCCTGGTCCGCACCAGACGCCATTTCCACTCACCGCGTGGGTTGCCTTTGCCCAGGCCTGTTGACGCCGAATCCGGAACAGACACTGCCGACTGCGAGAGCCTGCGTGGGACAGCTCGTGCCTCCATCCTGGTCGTTGAAGACACCTCCTGGTCCACGTGGCTGCTGAGTCAAGCGTCCACTCTACACCTGATCGCGACAACAGCATCTGGTTCCCTCCTGGTTCCACTCCGGTCACTGGCTAGTGACTGAACATTGTCCCCTCTGCTTTCAGGTCTCCATCTTCCTTGATCCACCCTTGGATCACACCGGACATCTTCGTCCTGGTCGCCTGCAGCATCTTTCTTCAAGGCTCCATAGACTTTGACGCGGAAACCGACACACTTTCACACCTATGCACCCGCAGCCCGTGGGTGAGGTAACGAGAGCATTTCGGTGCTCAAGGGTAGATTGACTCTCCTAGTGTCCAGGTATCCTGTAGTTTAAGTCTCAACCAGTCGAACTGTCTTTTACTTACCTTTTCGTAAATTGTTCTGCCCATTGACTTTGTTCCGCATCTCGCGTGTGAGTTCACACTCGTCCCGTGGGCCTCCTGCTTCTTACCTAAGGTTAGGGCAGTGTAGTCCCAGCGATCCTACAGCCTCTGGGCATCTTCATTTCCTCTATCGATTTCCTTATACCATTTACTTAGTATATGCTTTGTCGTGCCCCTGGGGCACCATTGTAATTTGTGCAACTTATCCTATTTTTCTTACGAGTCTTGTTATGTGCTTAGCCCTCTGATCTCATAAAGAGTTCAGAGGTGTTTGTTAGTAATAAATATATTGTTTATTTTCATAACAACCTGTGTGGTGTCCTTTCATTTGGTATTCAAGGGGTTATATGTGGTAAAACAGCTGGCTTCACATGCCAAAAGAGTTTAGCCTAAGACTGCTTTGTCCATGCTACCATTAGGATAGCTGGTCTATAAGGTTGATTTACAACCAATCACTATAAGGGTTGTTTGGACTGATACAAGGTGGTCACTAGAACTAGTGAACATCATATATCAGGCCAACTTCTCACATTGGTGAGCAGCGGTTGGGATTTGAGCTTGCTGTTGTTTTACCATTGTAATCTTTGCCAATACCTTGTGAAAGATCATACAGGTACCTGTAGGTACATATAAAAGAAGATAGTATATTTAAGTTCTACTGAACTTAGTGTTGTAGAGGATAGGGCTTAGAACACCCTGACTACAACTACTAGAGAGGGTTTAGTAGGAGAACACATAGAGTAGGTAGATTGCAACATATCCACCTCACTAGAGCAAATGGCTGGCACAGAAGGGCCCAGTGGAGTTCCAACTGTGGAGGGTGACCAACCCCAGGCACCATCCAGATTTGCTTTTCTCACCTTTCAGGAGCTGAGAAATTTGTGTTCAACAAGGAAGCTGAAACAAGGGTCTAACCCTACCACTCAGCAACTCCTAGAGCTCTTGGAGCAGTATGAGGCTCTAAAAACATCTGAGCCAGCCCCTACAGGGGACGATGAGGTCCTGACTTCCACAAATGATGCTAGGGATCCCCCAGTTATTATTGATGATGATAATAATGATGATGATGATGATGATGATTCAGAGGAGGGGGAGGAGGATTCTGAAGGAGAAGGGCATAGCCAGGCTCAAGTCAGGAGGCTTAGCCAGGCTAACCTAAGCCACCTTGGAGCTGAGAATGGGCCAGACTCATTCAGACCTCCATGTGGACTTAACCAGGGGTATAGGAGGAACAGGAATCACTCAAGTGAATCCCAGCACTCCAATGCCTCTAATGGCCCTAGAGTCCCTACTCAGAGGAGGATGACTTCCCCTCAGAGTAGAGAACATGAGGACAAAATGAACGAAGCTGCTCTTAGGATTGAAAGACAGGAACTTGAGGTTGCCCTGGCCAAATAGAAGCTTGCTTGTGCTAGAGAGCATAGAGAGAGTGGGTTAGAACCCACTGGTGGCAGCATTATCCCGAAGGATAAAGCTAGGTCCTATGATACTAGAAACCTACGCAAGATTGTGCCCCCCTACAAAGAAGGGGATGACATCCACAAGTGGATAACTGCTTTGGAGAGGGCCTGCAAGGTACAGCAGTTCACCAAAGTCAGTGGGCAGTAATCTTATGGCTCTCCTTTTCAGGAAAAGGCAGAGACAAGCACCTCACAGATAGTGATGAGGATGCTAACAACTACTCTGTCCAGAAGAGTGCTCTGATTGATGGGTTTGGCTTAACCACTGAACAATATAGGTTGTTGTTCATAGATACCCAGAAGAGACAGACTCAGGACTGGACTGATTTTGTTGATTGTGCCACTAAGGCTCTGGAGGGCTGGTTTCTGGGAAGTAAAGTCACTGACTATACAGGATTGTACAATCTTTTAATGAGAGAACAGATTCTAAATAATTGTCAGAACCAGCAGTCGCATCAACACCCGATTGACTCAGATCTGACCTCTCCCCAAGAATTGGGAAAGAAGGCAGACAAATGGGTTAGAACCAGGGTTAAGCAGAAAAACCAGGGTAAAGGTGGTGCTCAGAAGAAAGCAGACCAGAAGGGTGGGGAGCAGAAACCAAAAGACCAGAAGTCTTCTACAGGGCCCCAACAAACCACGGAGGGGAGGGGGGGGGGGGGTGGTCCCAAACTTCCAAAAAGAAGAAGATGAATGATGGCCAAAGGAAACCATGGTGTTCTACATGCAAGAACACTAGTCACTGGACCAGTGACTGTAGAAAAACTGGAGCCCCTACCACTGCAGCCCCTAAGGCACCTGCACCCCCCCTAGTACAGTAAGCAGTGGTAGTTCCCAAGCCAAGGGTGTAGTAGGGTTAACCATGGGTACTGAGGTGGGTTCTGACCTAGTCAGGATCCCCACACAGGCTGTCTTGATCTGTGATGTGGACATAGCCATGACCACTACTGTGAGTCCCAGTAACCTGGGCAAGTACAGGCAGACACCTTTAATAAATGATAAAGTGGCTCAAGCCTATAGGAACACCTGTGCCAGTGTCACCATGGTGACACCAGCATTTGTTGACCCTGGACAGATTGTACTAGGTGATAATTACCTAGTGACCAACGCCAGCAATGTCACTACTACACATAGCGTGGCTGTTGTTAGTTTCTCCTGGGGAGGGGTAACTGGCCTAAAAAGGGTTGTGGTAAGTGCAGACCTCCCAGTTGAATGTTTGTTGGGCAATGACCTAGAATCCTCACTATGGTCAGAAGTGGAGTATGTTAGGGATTTCATCACATGTCCTTGCTGTGACCAGGTCACAGGAAAAGAAGTGCCTCACTGAACCTCAGGACTTGGATCCTGGAACAATGGACCAAGCACCTACCAAGAGAAAGAGCAGAAGATTTAAGGCAGTGCCTTCCCTCCTACCTACAAGTGATGATCAGCCTTCACAGGAAGCTGATTGTGAGACCCCTGAAGGAACTGTCCCAGAAGAGCCTGAACCTGACCAGGTTGAGTTTCTTGGGACAGGGGGACCTTCAAGGGCAGACTTGAGGCAGGCACAGTTAGACTGCCCCTCTCTTCAACCCCTCAGACAGCAAGCTGCTGCTGAGGCTGCTGGGAATGCTCAAGGTACCCATAAAGTATATTGGGATGATGGGCTCCTTTATTCAGAGGGTAGAGACCCCAAGCTTGGTGCAGCCAGGAGGTTGGTCATACCTCTGCAATTTATGGGGCTTCCTTCTAACCTTGGCCCATGATATTCCTTTAGCAGGACAGCTAGGCCAGAACAAGACTTGGGACAGGCTTGTCCCTCACTTTCACTGGCCCCACATGTCTGAAGATACAAAGGAGTTTTGTCACTCCTGTGTGACCTGCCAAGCCAGTGGCAAAGCAGGTGGCACAACAAAGGCCCCCCTGATACCACTACCTGTGGTGGGGGTACCCTTTGAAAGAGTGGGAATTGATATTGTTGGACCAACGGATCCTCCCACAGCATCTGGGCACAGATTTATACTGGTAGTAGTGGATCATGCCACCAGGTATCCAGAGGCTATTCCCCTAAGGACCACAACAGCACCTGTTGTGGCAAGAGCCCTCCTGGGAGTATTCTCAAGAGTGGGCTATCCAAAGGAGGTGATATCTGACAGGGGTGCAAACTTCATGTCAGGATACTTAACAGCAATGTGAAAGGAGTGTGGTGTTAACTACAAGTTCACCACTCCCTATCATCCACAATGTAATGGCCTTGTTGAAAGGCTTAACAAGACCATGAAGGGTATGATTAAAGGGTTACCTGAAAAGCTTAGGCGAAGATGGGACATCCTTCTACCCTGCCTTCTGTTTGCTTACATAGAGGTTCCACAGAAGGGGGTTGGCTACAGCCCTTTTGAGTTTCTGTTTGGGCATCCTGTAAGGGGACCCCTATGTCTAGTGAAGGAAGGATGGGAGTTACCTCTCAAACAACCTAAACAAGATATAGTGGACTATGTACTTGGTCTCCGCTCCAGGATGGGTGAGTACATGAAGAAGGCCACTAAAAACCTTGAGGCTAGCCAGGATCTCCAAAAAGCCTGGCATGACCAAAAGGCTGTCTTGATTGAGTATCAGCCAGGACAGAAGGTGTGGGTGCTGGAGCCAGTGGCCCCAGCAGCACTCCAAGACAAATGGTCTGGACCCCGCACAATTGTTGAAAAGAAGGGAGAGGTTACCTACTTGGTGGACCTAGGCACTCCCAGGAGCCCCCACAGGGTGTTCCATGTCAACAGACTAAAGGCATATGTCGACAGTGAAGACATGGGCTTGCTCATGGCTACAGTTGAGGGACAGGAGGAAGAGAGTGATCCTCTCCCAGACCTGTGGTCTCAGAACCCTGAAGATGGGTCAGTTGATGGTGTGGTCTTAGGTGGCAGCCTCACTGACCATCAGCAAAATGACTGCAGACAAGTCTTACAGTCATTCAGACATATGTTCTCATTGACACCCAGTCAGACTAACTGGTGTACCCATGTGGTGGACACTGGTGACAGTCTTCTGGTGAAAATCAAGATTTACAGGCAACCTGACCACGTCAGGGACTGTATAAAGACTGAGGCGCAGAAAATGCTGGAGTTAGGTGTCATTGAGCCTTTAGAGAGCCCCTGGGCTAGCCCAGTGGTTCTGGTCCCCAAACCTCACACACAAGATGGCAAGAGAGAGATGAGGTTCTGTGTGGATTACAGAGGACTCAATGCTGTCACCAGGACAGATGCACACCCAATTCCAAGGGCAGATGAGCTCATTGATAGACTGGCGTCTGCCAAGTTTTTGAGCACATTTGATTTGACAGCTGGCTATTGGCAAATCCGGTTAGCTGAGGAGTCTAAGGCCAAGACAGCATTCTCAACCCCAGGAGGCCATTACCAATTTGTGGTGATGCCCTTTGGTCTGAAGAATGCCCCTGCCACTTTTCAAAGGTTGGTGAACCAAGTCCTTACTGGGTTGGATGACTTTTGTACAGCATATCTAGATGATATAGGGGTCTTTAGCTCCACCTGGGAGGATCACCTGATCCACCTGAGGAAAGTACTTGAGGCTCCGCAAAAGGCAGGCCTCACTATCAAGGCTACTAAGTGCCATGTAGGGCAGAGTAAAGTTGTATACCTGGGCCACCTTGTAGGTGGAGGACGGGTTCAACCACTGGAGAGAAAGATCCAGACCATCAAGGACTGGGCTCCTCCAACTACCCAGACTCAAGTCAGAGCTTTCTTAGGCCTGACTGGGTACTACAGAAAGTTTGTTAAGAACTTTGGGTCCATTGTGACTCCTCTTAATGACTTGACATCCAAGAGGATGCCCAAAAAGGCTCAGTGGACAGGAACCTGTCAAAAGGCATTTGATGACCTGAAGAAGGCCATGCGCTCTGCACCTATCTTGAAGAGTCCTGACTACTCCAAAGAGTTCATTGTCCAAACAGATGCTTCTGAGTTGGGGGTGGGAGCTGTGCTTTCACAACTTAATGTAGATGGTCAAGACCAGACCATTGCTTTCATTAGCAGAAGGCAGACCCCTAGAGAGGAAGGAGTACGAGTGGGCGCCACGCTTAGTGCTCTCATGAGTTGAAAAGCGCACTTTTGGATTTATCAAGATTCAAATGGAACCTAAAATTCTTTAATGGATGGAATTGGACTCTAGGATTGAATGTGAAACTCGAAAGAGGACAACTTTTTATATATTGGGGCCACAACTATCATATTGAGGAGTGAAAAATAGGAGCGCAAACCTGCGACAACAATCTACATAAAAAAATATTTTTTTCAAATATCCGGGATACTTTCCATCCGCTTAAGAGAAATGCATCTAAGAAAATATTCGTAAATACAGACGTTTGGAGAAATCGGTGACGAGCCTTGAGAAAGCCCTGTGGGCGAAAAGAGCGTCGGCTGCTGTTTTCTTCTTGTGAACTGTGGAAATTAAAAATAGACCTCAACCCAAGAAGATCTGTTTGGACTATTTACTTTTCCCTTTTGAAAATCTCTGGATCTAGAATACATAGGGCGCTGAGACGTTACTGACTGTTTTGAAAAATATCTATATTACTGATTTTGGAAATAATGATATTGGTGTGCTCAGGTGTTTTGTGTATATACCCTAGAGAGAAACGTTGGTCAGAAATTGAGAGGGAGGCCTTTGCTGTGGTGTGGGCCCTGAAGAAGTTGAAACCATACTTATTTGGGACTCACTTCAAGATTCAGACCGACCATACGCCCCTCTTGTGGCTAAATAAGATGAAGGGCGAAAACCCCAAACTGCTCAGGTGGTCCATTTCCCTACAGGGGATGGACTTTACAGTGGAGCACCGCCCAGGGACTGACCATGGAAATGCAGATGGTCTCTCCAGGTACTTCCACTTAGAACAAGAAGACACAACTGGTCAAGGTTAGTCTATTGTCCCTGCGTTTGGGGGAGGGGGGGAGGTGTGTAGGAGAGTAGGGTCTGCAATCCTACGGTCACCCCAAATTTTTGCTTTTCGCTTCACTGGTTTCTGACTTAATGTGGCAGTGGGCCTGCCAATCAGACCCGAGCCTGCTGTTTTCTCTCTAAATTTATGCCAAGGCACTTTAGGTGCATTACCAATTTGAACATGGATCACCTTGTGAGCCCCTGTACAGTGTACCCTAGGTACCCAGGGCATAGGTGCATCCAAGGCCTACCAGGGGCTGCAGCACGTATTGTGCCACCCCTGGCCTGGCCTTACTATTTGACACAACTGGCTGATCACTCAGCTGTGGCAAGGTGGTGTAATCACCCTTTGCTTTAGGTATAGTATCTCTATATCTAACACATACAAGGATACACAGTAAACTATAAGTCACTCTTATGGCAGGCCTGATCGATCCTTGTGGCAGAGTGCTTGGTTATGTGTGAGATAGTGCTCTAGCATGAGCTGAGCCTGTCTGCAGCTTTCGGAACCACGTCCTTTAGCTGTTTCCTGATACCGTCATACCATATACTCTTAAGTGCATTATAAACCTTGCGGTTAAATGCTAACTCTGGTTTGACATTATCAAAACATTTCGAGTAAGGTGTCACACGAATTGGAATACTACCCCCTCGCCAATTCTGGCAACGGGGGTAGCATTCCACCCCTTAGAGGGACACGACATGTACAGAACCTGAACCCCGGTTAAAGTTAAACAGAGCCTCAGCATCACAAAATGGATGCTGCCACCACAGACACAAGTCTGACCTCCTGCTGCTGGGAGTCCTTCCAGCAAGGGAGGCTTGGACAAAGCATTTCCTGCCTTGGGAGGTGCTATCACCACCCCAGACAGGATTTTGTGTATCTGGTTAGGTATGGCTGAATAGAAATCAGATATGCCTGGGGCACACAAGGTGTCCCCGTGCATAGGCCAGTTCAAACCGGTGCTGGGGCACTCCAGCCTCAGCTCTGGCGCAAATCTAGACAAAGGAAAGGGGGTGTAACTAGCCCCTTCCTGGTCCCACCCACAGGAGGGACCTAGTAGGTGGTCTAGCCCCTAGAATTGGTTTAAAAATAGGAGCTGAGTCCCAAGACTGCAGATTACCCTGAAATTCGACTACATAAGAAGAAACTCTGGACCTTCGACGTTCTGCTGCTCAGAAGACTGAAGAATCTCCCTTGTGGTCAAGGAGTGGCCACCCTGTGAATACAGGCACCATCCAGCGATCAACGACTGCTTTGCCGCCGCCTCCCGCCGGAGCCCAGAGCCTGACAAGAACCAGACTCCCAGACATCTGAGACGAGTGGAGGCGACCTGATAGGTCCTCGGAAGCTTGTTTCCGGTCCAGGGAAGACATGGCTTGGCAGTTCGGGATGGACTGTTCCCATGAGGCACAGGGTCAGACTGATTTGCATATAGCCATGTCTGAACTGGGGTGGCAGAGTGGGCTAAAGAACGGTGATGGATTAAACCCAGATCTTTTGACTGGGTGTGAGTGTTTGATTGATTCAGATGCTCAGTCCATCACCACCCCCTTTTGTACCACCCTGTGAATACAGGCACCATCCAGCGATCAACGACTGCTTTGCCGCCGCCTCCCGCCGGAGCCGGAGCCCAGAGCCTGACAAGAACCAGACTCCCAGACATCTAACAGCCCAATCCACAGTCCCTGCAAAGCTGAGACGAGTGGAGGCGACCTGAGACGTGGGACCGGACCTCTTGAAACGTCCACGAGAAGCTGACTGCGCCTCACCTGAGGCACCCTCAATGCTGTGCTTGGGGTCTTGAGAAGCCCCACCACCGAGCTACATTTGCATCAAGGACCAGCCCTCCAACTCTCACGAGATCTGCGTAGGGCCCTTCTGCTTTGTTACACTCGACGCGCCTATCCGGTTACTAGTCCGTTGGCTAGTGGCCATTTTGGCGACCAAACGACAACTTTCCACCGCTGGTCTGGTTGTTTGAGACTGGCCCTTGCTGCTCCCAAAAGCAGCAACCCCTCTGACCTTGCTGGTTAGAGTGAGAAGTCTTCTCTGCTTCCTGCATGGCTTGCATTAGCCAAGGCCTGTTTGCTCCGATCAAGAAGCCGACTCCGCCATCAACTAAAGCCTACGCGGGACAGCTCGTGAGTGACTCCTGGTCGTCGTCATCGTCGCCTCGTCCACGCTGCTGAAGAGACAAGCTTCACAACATCACCTGTTGGCACCCGCCGACGCCTGGTTCCTTCCTGGTTCCACGCCGGTCACTGGCTAGTGACTGTGAACATTGTCCCCTCTGCTTTCAGGTCTTCACCACTTCAGATCCACCCTTGGATCCACCGGAACTCTTCACATCAGGTCGCCTGCTTCATCAACACTCCAAGGCTCCATCTGAACTCCTGCAGAATCCCGACACACTTTGGAACCACTGCACCCGCTTCCTGTGAGTGAGGTAACGCTAGCACTCCGGTGCCCCCGAGTAGTTTAACACTCCTAGTGTCCAGATTCCAAAGGGTTAAGTTCTAGACTGACCGGAAGACTTCCTACCTTCACCTTTTTAACTTTTACGCATCCATTAATTTCAATCTAAATTGCTCCTAACTTTGCGCACTGCAAACCAGATCCCGTGGCCTCCTAGTTCCTAACTTGCGTTAGTACAGCATAGCCCCAGCGATTCCCAAGGCCCTAGGCCTTACTTTCTTTCGACTCGTGGTATTATACTACTTCTTTAGTATATGGTTTGAGGGGCCACCTGGGCCTATCCATTTTTGTGCAACTTTTGTGTACTTATCAATTGAATTGTTTTAACGTGTTTGCTTCTGTGCTCATAAAGAGTTCAGGGGACTATTTGTAGTAATAAATACATATATATTTTGAATATATATCCTGTGTGGTGTCCTTTCACTTGGTGTTCAAGGGGGTTACATATGGTAATACAGCTGGCTTCACATGCCAAAAGAGTTTAGCCTAAGACAGCTTTGTTCGCCGTACCATTAGGATAGCTGGTCTATAAGGTTGACTTACAACCAATCACCATAAGGCTTGTTTGGACTGATACAAGGTGGTCACTAGAACTAGTGAACATCATATATCAGGCCAACTACTCACATGTACAAACACCCATGGAGTTACCTGACAAATGTACAGAACGAACAAGTTACTTACCTTCGGTAACGATATATCTGTAAGAAACAGTAGTTAGTATTAGATTCCTTACCTTAGAATATCCCCAGGCGTCAGTCAGGATCCGGAAACTTTTGCGTAGCAGTACCCCTGCGCGTCGGTAGGCGTCGTCTGCAGGCGTCCCCTGCAGCTCCACGTCCGTCGTTGGCGCCGTGCGCCGTGATGACGTCGCTGGAGTGTATAGACGCCGCCTCCGCGCGCTGACGTCAGTTCTTTGTACACAGCTTTTCCGCGCCAGGACACGCAGAGCCATGTAAGAACCAACACTGGTGCCATTTGAAACTAGAGCCCTGAAAGGGATGTCCTTAACCCTATGTATCAGTTCGCAGAACAGGGAGGATGGGTGGGGCGGTAAGGAATCTAATACTAACTACTGTTTCTTACAGATATATCTTTACCGAAGGTAAGTAACTTGTTCATCTGAAAGAAACAGGTTAGTATTAGATTCCTTACCTTAGAATAGATACCCCAGCAATACCAACCCCGGTGGTGGGTCTGCGAACCAATACATTCCTACACCAGAAAGTCCTGGAGGACAGAACGGCCGAAGAAGCCATCCCTCCGGACTTGACTGTCCAGGCAGTAGTGCCTCGCAAATGTGTGCAGCGAGGCCCACGTAGCCGCCTGACAAATGTCCTGCAAGGGGACTCCCCGGCCCAGGGCAGTAGTAGCCGCCGTGGCCAGAGTGGAATGGGCCCTCAGCCCAACAGGAGGCTCCTTCCGAGCCTAAGAGTAGCACGCTTTGATGCACGGAACGACCTACCAAGAGATGGTCCGTTTATGCATCTCCCGTCCCTTCTTCGCACCCACGTAGCCAGCAAACAGTTGGTCATCCACCCGGAACTGGCGTGTGCGATCCATATAAAATGAAAGCGCACGTTTTGGGTCCAGGCGATGGAGCCGCTCTTCATCCTTGAAGGTTTCGGAGGCGGGAAGAAGGAGGGTAAGGTGATGGACTGCCCAATGTGAAAAGCAGAGACTACTTTGGGCAGGAAAGAAGGTCTAGTTCTCAGAACCACCTTGTCTGGATGAATGGACATGAAAGGAGGTTTGACAGAAAGAGCCTGGAGCTCACTCACTCTCCTGGCAGAGGTGATGGCAACCAGGAAGGCTGTCTTTAAAGTCAGGAGACGGAGAGGACAGGAATGAAGTGGCTCAAAGGGAGCACACATCAAGAAGGTTAGAACCAGGTTCAAGTCCCACTGAGGCATCACAAACGGAACAGGTGGATACATGTGTGTGATGCCCTTCAAGAATCTTGTTACAATAGGGGACTTTAACAAAGAAGGTTGATCAGGCAGCCTCAGAAAGGCCGAAAGGGCAGAAAAGTAGCCCTTGATAGTGCCCAGAGCAGAGCCCTGCTGGGCAAGAGAGAGAAGAAAGAGAACCTCGGAAAGAGGGGCAGAAAGAGGGTCCACAGCCTTCGCTGTGCACCATGCCACAAATCTGTTCCACCGGCAGGCGTATACCGACTTTGTGGAGGGACGCCTGGCTGCCAGAATCACATCACAGACTTCAGGAGGCAAGTCAAATGGCCTCAACTGTCGCCGCTCAATCTCCACGCATGGAGGTGGAGGCTGGACAGGTTCGGGTGGAGGACCGTCCCCTGCTGCTGCGACAGAAGGTCCTCCTGAAGGGGCAGGCGGATCGGGGGACTGACTGACATGCTGAGTAGCTCGGGATACCAGTACCTTCGAGCCCAGTCCGGAGCCACAAGGATGACTTGGGCCCGGTCGCGCCTGATCTTCTTCAGCACTCTGGGCAGAAGTGGTATAGGCGGAAAGGCGTATAACAGACCGCAACTCCACTCGCGCTGAAAGGCGTCGCCGTGAGAGTGCCGTCTTGGAAACTCCAACGCGCAGAACTGATGACATTGCGCGTTCTCTTCTGTGGCGAATAGATCTAACCAAGGCTCTCCCCATTGCAGAAAGAGGCCTTGCGCCACGTCCGAGTTCAGACGCCATTCGTGATCCATCGAGCACCGACGGCTGAGTTCGTCCGCCCTGGCGTTCAGAGAACCTGCCAGGTGTTGAACCATCAGAGTCACGACCTGATGTTCCAGCCATTGCCAGAGGCGCAGAGCCTCCTGGCAAAGGGTCCACGACCCCACCCCGCCCTGTTTGTTGCAGTACCACATGGCGGTGGTGTTGTCCGTGAACACCTGCACTACACTCCCGCTGACAAAGGGGAGGAATGCCTTCAGTGCTAGACGAATCGCCCGTAGCTCCAACAGGTTTATATGGAGCCGGGACTCCGCCGGAGACCAGATGCCTCTGATCTCTGCCTCTCCCAAGTGGCCTCCCCAGCCCTGGAGGGACGCGTCCGTCACAACAACGTGCTCCGGTTGGGGAAGGGAGAGGGATCTGCCTCTGACCCAATCGCGGTCCGTAAGCCACCACTGCAGTTGTCTCGCAGTGCCCTCCGAGATCAAGACATGGTCGGACAAGTTGCCCTGATGCTGGGCCCACTGAAACTTCAGGTCCCACTGCAGAGCCCGCATCGCCACCGGGCGTGATGCACCAGAAGGATGCAGGAAGCCATCAGCCCCAGCAGCCGCAGTGTCAACCTGACCGAAACCCAGGATAACGGCTGAAAGATGGGAATCAAAGCCTGTATATCCTGGACTCGCCGTTCCGGAGGATAAACCCGAAACTGCGCCGAGTCGAGAACCGATCCGATGAAAAGGAGCTTTTGAGAGGGACACAGGTGTGATTTCGGCACATTGATGGAAAACCCCAGCTCGTGCAGGAGGTCTGCCGTCATCTGAAGGTGGTGGACGACTGTCTGGGGCGAGCCCGCCTTCAACAACCTGTCGTCTAGGTAGGGGAAGACTGAAACCCCTAACCTGCACAGATGGGCTGCGACCACCGTCATCACCTTTGTGAACACCCGTGGGGCGCTGGTAAGGCCGAAGGGGAGCACGATAAACGGAAAGTGCTCGTGGCCTACCGTGAACCGCAGGTAACGCCGGTGGGCCGGCAGGACGGGGATGTGAAAATACGCATCCTGCAAGTCCAACACTACCATCCAGTCTCGCGGGTCTAGAGCAGCCAAAACCTGAGCCAAAGTCAACATCTTGAACTTCTCCTTCCAGAGGTAGCCGTTGACGTTCCGTAGATCCAAGATAGGACGTAGGCCCCCTTTGTCCTTCTTGGGTACCAGAAAGTAGTGAGAATAGCAACCACGCCCTACTTCTGGCCCAGGAACGCGCTTGATGGCCCCCTTGGCCAAGAGGGCCGTAACTTCCTCCTGCAGGAGTGTCAAGTGGTCCCCCGACACACGGTGGTTCTGCGGTGGCATGGCTGGAGGACTGGTCTCGAAGAGGAGGGAGTAGCCCCTTCGGACGATCTGCAGCACCACCTGTCCGATGTGATTGTGCGCCAGTGGGAGTGGTGATGGCGAACCCTGCCACCCACCGGCGTCACATGGGCCTGAAAGCACGGACTAGGAGGATTTTGTGGCGGATGCTGCGGGGGGAGGTGTGGTCTGACCTCGCCGTTGTCCCAGACCGCCTCCACGGCGAATTCCACGGCCGCCACCGCGTTGATAAGTTTGTTGCGGCGCGTGGCTGGCAGCACGTGTGGAACCGCCCCTTCCTTGGCCACGAAAGGAGCGAAACAAACCAGTTTGCTGGCGCTGGGTCGAGAGACCCAAGGACTTGGCCGTGACCCTGGAGTCCTTGAAGCGCTCCAGCGTGTGGTCCGCTTTGTCAAAAACTTTGGTCAAAAGACCGGAGTACGGCTCTTCTCGGATCTGCGCTAACTGGCGCGGAAAAAAAGAAGAACTGACGTCAGCGCGCGGAGGCGGCGTCTATATACTCCAGCGACGTCGTCACTGCGCACGACGCCAACGACGGACGCGGAGCCGCAGGGGACGCCTGCAGACGACGCCTACCGACGCGCAGGGGTACTGCTACACAAAAGTTTACGGATCCAGACTGACACCTGGGGATATTCTAAGGTAAGGAATCTAATACTAACCTGTTTCTTTCAGATAGGTACTCTACATGCTAGCACAGTGATAGCAGCCTTAGCTCTGGTATAATGAGCGGGTAAGTCTTCTGAAGGCTGCTTCTTCGCAAGTGTGCAGAAGATCTTTACACATAAAACAGTCCCCAGGAAGATGGTCTATTTTTGCAATGCTTTGCCCTTGAAAACCCCATATGGAGCTGATTGTACGGCAATGGTCTTTTCTGCGAAGACTATTGTAGAAGGTGGGTTGAGATAAAAAGCCTGAAGCTCGCTCACACACACACCTATCTCATGTACTGGCAATGAGAAATACCACTTTAAATATTAGAAGTAGTAGTGAACAACAGAGCAGCAGTTCAAAAGGTGTGCCCATCAAAAAAGTGAGAACTCCTAGGGGGTGAAAACTCAAAAGGAAGAAAAAGAACCAGGATTCTCAGCTAAAGACTTACTTAAGGAATCAGATTTTTGCTGTATAATAAAGCTTTATATGCTTGAGGTGATGCTACAACTCTTTCCTATAAATAATGGGTAGAGTAAGTATCCAATCTTGGAATGTTGGAGGGCTTTTAACAGGGGATAAGCGAAGACGTCTGGCTGAACTGCTTAAACTAAACCCAGTAGATGTACTCTGTCTTCAAGAAACCCATGTACCATGGACTAAAAAATCGTGGCTAAATCTGAATGGGTACAATCTACTGGTTGCCTCTACACAATGCACAAGTTACTACTTGTGTAACGATATATCTGTAAGAGACATTAGTTAGTGATAGATTCCTTACCTTAGAATATCCCCAGGCGTCAGACTGGATCCGGAAACTTTTGCGTAGCAATACCCTTGCGCGCTGGTAGGCGTCGTCTGCGGCTCCGCGTCCGTCGTCGGCGTCGTGAGCGCCGGGATGACGTCGTCGGAGTACTTAGACGGCGCCCATGCGCGCTGACGTCAGTTCTGATAACACAGCTTTTCCGCGCCAGATACGCAGAGCCATGATAGAACTAACACTGGTGCCATGAAACTAGGGCCCTGAAAGGGGATGACCTTAACCCTAGATATCGGTTCGCAGAACGGGGAGGATGGGTGGGTCGGTAAGGAATCTATCACTAACTAATGTCTCTTACAGATATATCGTTACACAAGTAGTAACTTGTGCATCTGAAAGAGACACGTTAGTGATAGATTCCTTACCTTAGAATAGATACCCCAGCAATACCAACCCCGGTGGTGGGTCTGCGAACCAATATCACACCAGAAAGTCCTGGAGGACGGAACGGCCAAAGAAGCCATCCCTCCGGACTTGACTGTCCAGGCAGTAGTGTCTTGCGAACGTGTGCAGCGAGGCCCACGTGGCTGCCTGACAGATGTCCTGCAGGGGGACACCGCGGCCCAGGGCAGTTGTCGTTGCCGTGGCCCGAGTGGAGTGAGCCCGCAATCCAGCCGGGGGCTCCTTCCTCGCCATGGAGTAACATGCTTGAATACACAAGATGATCCACCTAGAGATGGTCCTCTTGTGCACAGCCTTTCCCTTCTTCGCGCCCACGTAACCAACGAAGAGTTGGTCATCCACCCGGAATTGGCGTGTGCGATCTAGGTAGTAGGAGAGCGCACGTTTTGGATCCAGACGGTGGAGCCTCTCCTCCTCTTTCGAGGGGTGCGGAGGCGGAAAGAAGGTGGGCAAAGTGATGGACTGCCCGATGTGGAAGGCCGTGACAACCTTGGGCAGAAAGGAAGGTCGTGTACGTAACACCACCTTATCAGGATGAACAGACAGGAAAGGTGGAGAAGAAGAAAGAGCCTGGAGCTCACTCACCCTCCTGGCAGAGGTGATGGCAACCAGGAAGGCCGTCTTTAGAGTAAGGAGACGAAGAGGGCAGTTATGAAGCGGCTCAAAGGGAGCACACATCAGATAGGTGAGAACCAGATTCAAGTCCCACTGGGGCATCACGAAGGGAACAGGAGGGAACATGTGCGTGATGCCCTTCAGAAATCTACTCACAATAGGGGACTTGAATAAAGAAGGCTGATCTGGTAGCCTCAAGAAGGCTGATAGAGCAGAAAGGTACCCTTTAAGAGTGCCCAGAGCAGAGCCCTGCTGGGCAAGGGAAAGAAGAAAGAGCAGCACTTCCGAAAGGGGTGCAGAGAGAGGATCCACAGCCTTTGCTGTGCACCATGCCACAAATCTGTTCCACCGGCAGGCGTATACCGACTTTGTGGAGGGACGCCTGGCTGCCAGAATGATATCACAGACTTCGGGAGGCAAGTCAAATGGCCCCACTGCCGCCGCTCAATCTCCAAGCTTGTAGGTGGAGACTGGACAGGTTCGGGTGCAGGACCGTCCCCTGCTGCTGCGACAGAAGGTCCTCCCGAAGAGGCAGACGAATCGGGGGATCGACTGACATGCTGAGTAGCTCGGGATACCAGTATCTTCGTGCCCAGTCCGGAGCCACAAGGACGACCTGGGCCCGGTCGCGCCTGATCTTCTTCAGCACTCTGGGCAGAAGTGGTATAGGCGGAAAGGCGTACAACAGACCGCAGCTCCACTCGCGACGAAAAGCGTCTCCGAGCGAGTGCCGCCTTGGAAACTCCAACGCGCAGAACTGCTGACATTGCGCGTTCTCTTCTGTGGCGAATAGATCTAACCAAGGCTCTCCCCACTGTCGAAAGAGACCTTGCGCCACGTCCGAGTTCAGACGCCATTCGTGATCCATCATGCACCGGCGGCTGAGTTCGTCCGCCCTGGCATTCAGAGAGCCTGCCAGGTGTTGAACCACCAGGGTCACGCCCTGATGTTCCAGCCACTGCCAGAGGCGCAGAGCCTCCTGGCAGAGGGTCCACGACCCCACACCGCCCTGTTTGTTGCAGTACCACATGGCGGTGGTGTTGTCGGTGAACACTTGCACTACGCTCCCCTTGACAGAGGGGAGGAATGCCTTCAGTGCAAGACGAATCGCCCGCAGCTCCAGAAGGTTGATGTGGAGCCGGGACTCCGCCGGAGACCAGAGGCCTCTGATCTCCGCCTCTCCCATGTGGCCTCCCCAGCCCTGGAGGGACGCGTCCGTCACAACTACGTGCTCCGGCTGGGGTAGGGAGAGGGGTCTGCCACTGACCCAGTCGCGGTCCGTGAGCCACCACTGCAGTTGCTTCGCAGTGCCCTCTGAGATCAGGACATGATCGGACAGGTTGCCCTGATGCTGGGCCCACTGAAACTTCAGGTCCCACTGCAGAGCCCGCATCCGCCACCTGGCGTGACGCACCAGAAGGATGCAGGAGGCCATCAGCCCCAGAAGCCGCAGCGTCAACCTGACCGAGACCCGGGATAACGGCCTGAAGACAGGAATCAGAGCCTGAATATCCCGAACCCGCTGTTCGGGTGGGTAAACCCGAAACTGCGCCGAGTCGAGAACCGCTCCGATGAAGAGGAGCTTTTGAGAGGGACACAGGTGTGACTTCGGCACATTGATGGAGAACCCCAGCAAGTGCAGGAGGTCGGCCGTAGTCTGGAGGTGGCTGACGACTGACTGGGGCGAGCCCGCCTTCAACAACCAGTCGTCGAGGTAGGGGAAGACTGATATCCCCTGCCTGCGCAGATGGGCTGCGACCACCGCCATCACCTTCGTGAACACCCGTGGGGCGCTGGCAAGGCCGAAGGGGAGCACGGTAAACTGAAAGTGCTCTTGGCCTACCATGAACCGTAGGTAACGCCGGTGGGCCGGCAGGACGGGGATGTGGAAATAGGCGTCCTGCAAGTCCAACGCTACCATCCAGTCTCCCGGGTCCAGGGCAGCCAGGACCTGAGCCAAAGTGAGCATCTTGAACTTCTCCGTCCGGAGGAAGCCGTTGACGTTCCGCAGATCCAAGATAGGGCGCAGGCCCCCTTTGCCCTTCTTGGGTACCAGAAAGTAGTGGGAGTAACAACCACGTCCTACTTCTGGCCCAGGAACGCGCTCGATGGCCCTCTTGGCCAAGAGGGCCGAAACCTCCTCTTGCAGAAGTTGCAAGTGATCCCCCGACACACGGTGGTATTGAGGTGGCATGGATGGAGGGGAAGACTCGAAGGGGAGGGAGAAACCCCTTCGGACAATTTGCAGCACCCACCTGTCCGAAGTGACTGTATGCCAGTGGGAGAGGTGATGGCGAACCCTGCCTCCCACAGGCGTCACATGGGCCTGAAAACTCGGACTAGGAAGGTTTTGAGGCGGGGGCTGCTGAGGGAGGTGTGGACTGGCCTCGCCGCTGGCCCCGACCACCGCCACGGCGGTTCCCACGGCCGCCACCGCGTTGCTGAACATTCTGCGGCGCGTGGCTGACGGTCCGTGGTGGGGCGCCCCTTCCGTGGCCACGAAAGGAGCGAAAGGCACCCGATTGCTGGCGTGGGGCCTTAAGGCCCAAGGACTTGGCCGTGGCCCTGGAGTCCTTGAAACGTTCCAGCGCATGGTCTGCCTTGTCGCCGAAGAGGCGACGGCCATCAAACGGCATGTCCAGGAGGGTGGCCTGGACATCGGCCGAGAAGTTGGCGGACCTCAACCAGGCGTGGCGTCGAACCGCCACCGTCGTTGCCATCGCCCTGCCCAGTGAGTCCGTGGTATCCAGCCCACACCGGATAGAGAAGCGTGCCGCATCTCGGCCGTCCGCAAGGGTTTGGCTGAGTTTAGCCCTGACCTCCTCAGGGCATTGTGACAGCACCTCCGCAACCGTGTCCCACAGAGTGTGGGTGTAGCGGCCCAAGAGACAGTTGGTGTTCACAGACCGTAGCCCTAGGCTCACAGACGAGAAGACCTTCTTCCCGAACTGCTCATATCTCTTGGATTCCCTGTCGGGCGGGGCCGACGGGAATGCGGTTTGGGAGTTAGAGGCCTGGATGACCAGGCTCTCGGGGGTGGGATGGGTGGACAAAAAGCATGGGTCGCCCGGTGCCGGGCGGTAGCGTCTGGCCACGTTCCTGTCCACAGGGGGGCCTGTGGCGGGCTTGGACCAAGTGCCCAGCAGAACGTCACACAAGGCCTCATTGAACGGCAGGAGGGGCTCCGCGGAGCCGGACTGCTGTTTGAGGACCTCAGTGAGGAGATTAGTCCTCACGGCCGCGACGGGGAGCTGAAGGTTTAAGGCCTTAGCTGCCTTCGTCAACACTACGCTGTAAGCAGAACCCGCCTCCGAAGCCACAGTCGGGGGCGACGTAAATCCAGTGTCTGGCGAGGTGTCAATACCACTGGCCTCCCCAAGCTCATATGTCCAGTCCTGATGCGACTGGCAATCACGTGCCAGAGGGTCCTCGGACCCCTCCCATTGCTCCTCGTCACCTGGCTCCTGGAGACCAGGATTAACAGCCAGGGCCTCCTCGTGGAGATAGAAGTCTCCAAAGGCCGACGGAATCGGCGCCCCTCCGACTCCTGAGTAGGACCGTAGGAAACATTGGGGTCGGCAACCACATCGGCTGCCGGGGACGACACCTGAAGGGACGGCGCCGGCGAGGTCGTAAGGTCGACCGGCGAGGTCCCGGATCCGGAGCCGGATCCAGCGAGGTCGCGCGGCGCCGGGACCGAAGTCGCCAGCGGCGCCGGGCCCGAAGCACCCGACGTCGTCGGGGCCGAAGCGCCCGACCCGGAAGGACCTCCAGACGGAGCCGATCGGCCCGAAGGCGCCACGGGAACCGACTGAGGAGGGAGGGCCCTCATGGCCATGAGGTACCTCTCGACCTCCTCCTGCGACGTGCCGTGCCCAGGGACCCGAAGGTGTGGGGCAGGCGGCGACGCTTGCGACTCCCGCGGAGCCGCGTGGGCGGTGTCGCCCGAGTCCCCGGCCGCATCGAGCGAGAGTCGGGGCGGGTCGGAGGACCGATGGTGTCGTTCCGACCTCTCATGCCTCTTACCTGAGGACTTGGAACCAGACGATCGGTGTCCACTTCCGGAACGTCGATGACTCCGACCTCGCGACCTGTCCCTCGACCTCCCGTTGGACCGGGACCGGGACCTGGAGCGGCGCGGGGCCGAGTGCCTCAGCTCGAGACGCTTGCGGGACCGCTCCCGCCTAGCCTTCGACGTCAGGGCCCGGCAGTCGACGCAGGTTCGATCGTCGTGGTCGAGGCCTAAGCACTTCAGGCACCGGCGATGGGGGTCCGTGACCGACATGAGTCGGCCGCACTTCGAACAAGGCTTGAACCCGGCATCCCTGGCACCGATAGTCGAGACAGTCGACTAAAAGAGATCAAAAAGGATCAAAAACTTTTCAGTCAAAAAGTGACTGGGGGTAGAGCTTCTTCCGGATCTGCGCTAGCTGGCGCGGAAAAAAGAAGAACTGACGTCAGCGCGCATGGGCGCCGTCTAAGTACTCCGACGACGTCATCCCGGCGCTCACGACGCCGACGACGGACGAAGAGCCGCAGACGACGCCTACCAGCGCGCAAGGGTATTGCTACACAAAAGTTTCCGGATCCAGTCTGACGCCTGGGGATATTCTAAGGTAAGGAATCTATCACTAACGTGTCTCTTTCAGATCTTCGAATATAAGGGGAGTTGCAATATTAGCAAAAAACAATCTTGGACTAGGGCTACGTCACCTTTCAGATCCTCATGGTAGATGGGCCATTGTTAAACTTGCTTGTGGTATAACTATTTGTACCGTATATGGCTCAAACCAAGATGATCCCACAATTTTTGAGGAATTAGAGATCGAATTAGCCACCTGGCAGGGCCCGTTAGTTTTGTGTGGTGATTTTAATATTTCACTAATACCACCACTACCTAACATCTCCTCCAAAACAAAATATAGGGGCCGTAAACCTAGAGTATATAAAGCTGTTAGGAGGCTTATAGCTAACCTTGGTTTCACTGATATTTGGTTACAAAACAACATGCACAATCAAGGATTCACCTACATTTCTCATCCTCATCAAAAACAGGTTCGAATCGACTACATGTTTGTCACTGGAGAGCTTGCTTCACAATCAAATATTAAAAAAATCCCAAGAATAATTTCAGACCACAATGCATTAATTCTTGAAATTACAGTTAATCCTCTATTTACCCAACAGCGGTCTTGGTCGTTTGACAGGAAATTACTGTCCAATATTGAATTTTTATCCCACAGTAAAAACTGGACCGAAGAGTTTTTTAATATAAATCGGTTCAGCGCGTCTAGAAATGTAGTTTGGGACACATATAAATCTGCTCTAAGAGGAGAGATCTCTAGCTTTCAATATGCTGCACGAACCTAAATAAGAAACCATCATCAAGCAAAGGTATCTGAACTGGCTAAAGCTGAACTAGAGCATACCTCTCTGATTGTACAGGGCAAAGACGCTAGCAAATAATGGCTTCAGGTAGTGGTTTTAAAAGCTGAACTTAACACTGATCTTAGCCAGAAAGCCGCCCAAACCTACAGAGCTTATAGAAAAAAAGCTTATGAAAGTGGGGAAAAAAAGGTAAACAGCTGGCATTACGAACCCGTCAAAAAAATGTATCAAATAATACTACCACAATTGTAGATGGTGGACAGACTTACGTGCAATCTGCTGATATTATTCTTCAATTCCAACGATATTATCAAAAATTATACTCTGAAGAAGTAACTAATTCTGAAGAAGATATTGACAAATTTCTGGCTGGCTTTCTTAATAATTCGGCAGCCACCAGTCTATTAGATGATATGGCTAGAGAAGAACTTGAAGCGAGATCACATTGGCTGAAGTAAAGGCAGCTTTATCACTGTTATCGTCTGGTAAAGCAGCAGGTCCAGACAAACTGCCGATTGAAATTGATAAAACACTTAGTTATCAACTAAGTCCTCTGCTACTGGATTTGTTTTTAGGTGTTCAGTTCAATGGCATTCCCCCATGTTCTTGGGATGAGGCTAGTATTATAGTATTTCCTAAGAAGGGAAAATCACCCGAGCAGTTGACCTCGTATCGCCCAATATCTCTGATAAATTCGGATTCCAAATTATATGCCAAAGTGATGGCTCTCAGACTCAGCGGGATCATTGGGCACTTGGTCTCTCCGTGGCAGCATGGCTTCGTTCCGGGAAAAGGGATCACCGATCACACCGGTCGGGCTATTGCCCTCTTTGATGCCATGTCGGTCACGGGGGGCCAGATGTCTATAATCCTGCTTGACGCTGACAAAAAGCCTTTGATCGTGTCTCATTGAACTTTTTGTGGGTAGCCATGGCACGTCTTAATTTCGGCCCTAAATTTCTTAAATCTATAAAATCCATGTATTGACACCCTAAAGCAAAAATATCATCGTTAGGTTTAGAATCCGGATATATTAACATTGCAAGAGGTACAAGACAGGGGTGTCCTTGCTCGCCCCTGCTCTCCGCCCTATATATTAATACCCTCATTCTAAAATTGTTAGAAAGTAATAATATTAAGCCAATTCTCTGTAATCAATATAAACCAAAAGTATTGGCATACGCTGATGACATCACAGTACTAACATCTCACCCGACAGAGGCGATGCTCGAAATTGAACGGCTGTCTTTGCAATATGGCAACTGCTCGGGTTATTCTCTTAATAGGGGAAAGACCATTAAATTGTGCACAGATAACACTCTATGTTCAGACATAAGAAGAGCCAAAACTGCTACTTATCTTGGAGTGATCATGTCTACTAATACCAAGACCCTAGTTAAAAACAATTTTGATCCACTCATAGATAAGATCAAGACAGATCTGGATAGAGTAAATGGATTATATCTCTCCATTATTGGCAGGGTGAACTATTTGAAAATGAACATATTGCCGAGATGTTTATATCTTTTTCGAACAATTCCTCTATTTGTAGATCCTAAAATACTTATTTTGTTTAACAAACTTATGTCTAAATTTGGGTGGCAATATGGGAAAATCAGACGTTCACTTTCCTACTTATCCATGCCATTCAACAGAGGCGGGCTTACAGCACCAAATATTATGTTGTATCATTGGTCAGCTTTTTAAAAACATTTAAAACCAATGGTTCTAGAGCCACCTCCTGATATCGGAACAACTATTACCCAAATCCCCTCAATATATGAGCTCGTACTTGGCCAAGAAGGCAGTGGCCTATTACTAAGAAAGACTGAGGCTAGCCATTATAAACAAAACAAGGGTGAAATCTTAAAAAGTGCTTGGATAATTTGGAATAAAGTACTTAAACATATGCAGATAGGCAAAATCATCCGGTATATGCCTCTGCTCCAATCCACAATTACATCAGGTCTTGATTTTGATTACACGGCAAAGAAATGGCAAAGATTGGGTATAAAAACAGTTAAGGATGTCTGGTTAAATGGCCCACACACTGCTTTTCAAGATGTAAAAATAAAATTTGGTATTTCTGAAGGGGACTTTCTTAAATTTGCCCAGCTTCACGCTAAACTAAAAGCTAAAAGTGATTTAATTAGTCTCCAGAAGATTGACTTAATAGAAGCATTTACTACTTCAAAAACTAGGATAGGAACATTCTATGATATACTTCTAACAAATATTAACGATGATATTGAGAAAACAGAAACTAAATGGGCGGTGAAACTCAACAACCCCGATATTGATATAGATAAAGTCCTCGATATGAGTAAAAATTTGCTTATGGCCAGCAATTTAAAGTCTCAGTTGTTTAAAACAATATACGATCTTTACTTTACCCCGGCCAAACTTTTTGCGTGGGGTAAAAGAGAGACCGATCAATGCCCACGCTGCTCACAGGGTCCAGCGACCCTAGTTCATATGTTTAGCAGCGGCTCCGAACTCCTTCCCATAAAAAGCATGATTGCCTCATTTTGGGAGAACATTTTCTTCCACAAACTTCCTGAGTCTGACACCCTATTTGTTTTTGGCTATGATGGCTCTCTGAAATTATCCAAATCTGAACAAAGATTAATATTTATTGGCACAGCTGTACTGAGATTGATTTTGTCTGCTCGCTGGAAGGATGATTCATCTCCAAGTTTTCAAATGTGGTTAACTCGCTTTCTCGCTGTCTTTAATTATGAATCCGCAATATTTGCCACTAGGGGAATTAAAACAAAGCTTCGTGGTGAAGAATTATGGCGCCCAATTTCTACTTGGAAAGAAGGTTTATTTCCTAGTGGAATTGGTTGAGACTAATGAGATTCTTATCTAAATGTATTCTTGTCATTTGGCCTTTTCTTTCTTTTCTTATTGTCCTCCACCACATCTTCTGTCTATTTCTCGTATTTTATTACTGTTAAGCTTTATGTTATCATTTTATTGGATCCTCGTGTATATACTTTATTCAGTGTTTCTAATTTAACTGTATTGTCTTATGCGGATACTGGTTCTTTAAAAAAAAAAGTGAGAACCAAGTTCAAATGTCATTGTGACATCACAAAGGGTGTTGGTGGAAATGAGTATTACAAACTATGAATACATAGTACCCTTTAAATAGTCCTTAATAGTGCCCAAACAAGCCCTTTCTGGTTCAGGGACAAATTAAAACACAATTTCAGACACATGGGCTTGTAGTGGGTCAATCTCTAGTGGATCAATTTGTCAAGTGTCGCACCAAGTCACAAATTTTTCCCAAGGGCTTGCGTACACCTATTTTGTAGAGGGCCGCCTTGTCGCCAAGATAAGATCAATGAAAAAGGTAAAAGGAGGTTAATTGGCGCCGCCCAATGTCTAAGCATAGAGATGCAAACTGTGTAATTTTAATGTAATTTTACAGAGTTTTATATAGCGCGAACTTAACCCGAATCGGGTATCAGAGCACTTTACATGGCACCAGTTGCATTACATGAGGACACATTAATTTTTGTTGGGCACAGGTGGATTAAGTGATTTGCCCAGAATCACAGTCTGTTCAGCGACATTGCAGAGACTCAAACCCAGTTCCCCTGATTCAAGGTCGACTGCCCTAGCCGTTAGGCCAACTCCTCTCGGTGTGTAGGTATGGGAGCCGCACCCTTCCTGCTGCTACAACTGGAGATCCTTTCGAAGTGGCAGCTTGATTGGGGGATCAGATTTTCATTCCCAGTAGTTCCAAGTGCCACATACTCCTTGCCCAATATGGTGTCCAATGATGACTGGAGCTTGGTCGTTCCTGATCTTCAGGCCTCGGGCCAGTAGAGGTGGGAAGACATACAGAAGACCTAAGCTCTACTTGGAGGAATCAAGGAGAGAAAACTGCCTTGAAAATTCCAATGTGCAAAAGTGCTGAAATTTCATTTTCACTAGTAGCGAAAAGAACGAGCCTGGATTTGCCATACTGAAGGAAGAGGCCTAGCACTACCTCCAGTTATTCATGATCCACTACACCCCAGAGTTGTGGTGTTTAGTGATCCTGCCACTAAATAAATCCCGACAGTCCAGCCACTTCCAGAGGCGCATAGACTCCTCGCACAGGACACTACCCGGCACTACTTGTTGCAGTAACACACAGCACCAGCCTTCCTTTGATTGTGGGTAGGGAAGCCTACATCACCAAGTGAATCGCCCTCAAAACCAACAAACTGATGTGGAGTAAAAGTCCCCACTGAGGACCACAAGCCTCTGATCTCCACTTCTCCAAGGTGGGCTCCACAACCTGAAGTGTCAGTAATCGCTGTCAAATCTGGGTGGGTGTAAGGAGAGTGGTCTGCACTGACCCAATCATGGTCCAGTAGCCACTATTGCACATCGTTTACCATCTTCTCCAAAATCTAGACAAAATCTGATAGTTCCTGTCCAGTAGAGTGGAGGAGTCTAACTATTCCAGCAGCCTCAAAGTCACCTACACTGAGGTCCAGGGCGAAGGCTGGAATATCAGGATCATAGCCCGAATGTACTGGGCTCTCCACACCAGGGGAAAGGTACAAAACCGTACTGTGTCCAGAACTGCTCAGATGAATGGGAGCATCAGGAAAAGAAGTCAGGTGTAATTTTGGCATATTGATAGTGAACTCCATTTATGTTAGAAGGTTTACTGCTGTCTAAAGCTTGATGACTGCCTGAGGCAAGCCTGCCTTCAAGATCCAGTTGTTAATGTAGGGGAAGACTGGTATCCCCGACCTCTGAAGGTGTGCTCTGATCACCGCCATCCCGTTAGTGAAATCACAGGATGAACTGGTAAGGTCAAAAGGGCGAATAGCAAACTGAAATCGCACCTGGCCCACCATGGATCACAGGTAGCACCTGTGAGCCTGCAGGAGGGGGGATATGGAAATATGGAAATAACCATCCTGCAGATTGAATGGCAACATCCAGTAGCCGTTGTCTAGGAATGAAAGGACCTGGGCTAGCGTGAACATCAAGAGTATGTCCTTCCACAGGAAGAGCCTGGGATGGAGAAGACCTAAAATAGGACAAAGGCCTCTGTCCTTCTGCAAAAAGTATCTGGAGTGACAATTAGTTCCCACCTACGGGTCTTGCACTTCCTGCTGCAAGACAGATCGGTGGTCCTCAGTTAGCCAATCAGATGGTGGTGGAAGATGCACAGGGGTGGAAAGAAAGGGGCGAGTGGATCCCCAAAGTGCTATTTGAAGGACCACTTGTCTCAACTAATAGCTTGCCAACTATGCAGAAAATATCGAATCCTGCCTCAGACAGGGCAGCTCTGTGCGACAATCACGACCTAAAGCACTTTGCTGTTGCAGATTCTGGAGGGGTAGGGGACTGAGCTGCAAATTGTCCCTGCTGTCCTAGGCTTTGTGTTTGGGAGCTGTGGCATCGGCCACAAAAAGGCTGAAAAACCTTGCTTTATTAGCACAAGGGACTGACACTGGTGAAATTGAAACCTCCTGCCTTCGTCATTAAGGTGGCAACATTGATATAATTGTTTGATAGGAGCAGGTAGACTTAAGCAACGTGCTGGGGCCCTGCTTTCCTTAAACCATTCCATGGACAAACCCTCCTTGTGACAAAAAGATGAGGACCCTCTAATGGCATATCCATCGGCGTAGCTGGACATCACTGGGGAAGTGTGCAGACCTCATCTAGGCATCAAGCCAAAGTGCCACACTTGCACCCATCGCCCGATCAAAGTAGTTGATAGTGTTCAAACCAAGTTGAATTATAAATGTTACTGTGTCATGGCCATCCTAGATAGCTTCGGTGAGGGATGCTCTAATGTTGTCCAGAACTGCAGGAAATAGTTGGGCCAATGTGTCCTAAAGGGCATGAGAGTACCTGCCTAGAAAACAGCTGGCATTTACTGAAAGCAGAGCAAGGCTTGTGGAGGGAAAGAAAAACATGTGCCAAATGTCTCTATTCTTTTGGACTCATGATAAGGTGGGGTGGTTGGAAAACGCTGAGATTTACTTTACAGGTGGGCACCTGCATCACCAATCTGTCTGACGTAGAATGTTATATAAGAAAAGAAGGATTGCATGGTGCTGGCACTGAGCGACCAGCCTATTAACTGGTGGTCCTGTGCACTGTCCGACCCAAGTGTCCAAGAGAGTATAAGTAAGGGCCTAATTAAATGGCAATAGGGGCTCTGTGGGTACTCTATCAGGCTAAAGCACCTCTGTCAAATCATTGGTCTTCAACTCCAAAGCGGGAAGCGGTAACTCCAATACTTCTATTTTAACCAGACTCTGTCTCGGTTGTGCTGTTTTCTGCCTAGATGGTGGTGACGTCCAGACGAGTCTATGGAGGATGGGGCATCCAGGCGTGACTCTCGCCTGGAGGTCTGTTGGTGGAAGTGCACCACACTAATACGTTGGCCACAATAAGACATTCCAAGAGCATGGAGAGTTGGTTTGGTATATCGCATTTTAGAGTAGATGAACGCCTTTGAAGTGATTTAGGTCATTGAAAACGTGACCACCCTGCTCCTGTGGTGACCATCTACCTAGGGTCCTAATCAATGCCTCCAGATCTCTTTAGTGGACCAAACTATGGCAGCCATATGTTGACCTTTCTCTAGGAATATACTGGTTTAATCCCTAGTCCTCTTGCTTTTTAAATGTGTCCCTGTGGCCTACTAATTAAGATTCAGTGGACCCAGAGAGACCCTTTTAATCACTCACACACTTTTTTGCAATCTGGCCCTCAGTAACCACCATCTATATGCTCATGTTCTGAAAACACATCAGCTCCTCCCCACAGGGAGTTGTAGCCCACACCTTGGTGTGAGGAGGGAACCCATATGATGAAGCATGTCAAATAACGGTGAGTGAAGATTCATGTCCTGAAGATAATTTCTCCTCCTGTTTTCATCTTCTGGCATTACACAAATCCTACCTTCCTCTTTCTCACATACAGCATGACGTACTCTATGTGATAACAAGCATCTTTTTCATGTCACTTCCAGGGTGGAATGATGTCGAAGTGGAGCCACACAACAACACCTATGGAAATAGGACTACTGTTTTGATATTTCCATATCCAGTCAGACCCTAGGGAATATTCACGAGGTGAGGAATAACTTCAAGCGATACTGTCTATCAGAACCAGCAATGACTTCTCCCAGAAGAAAGATTTAGAGAGTCAGCCTGATGACTCAAATCTAGGACACAGATAGGTTCTAGAGATTGAGTAAATCCAAAAACCTGTGGGGTAAGGTCCTTTCAGATGAGCTCCACACCCTCCAAGAGAATTTGTCGGACTACAAACTCCTTGTGAATAGATGGCTCCTGAGAGAAACCTAGCATTAGATTTGTCTATTTGGTTGACCAGACAATTGATCACCACAGAGCTATAATCATGATCTCGCCAAACCAGTTCTCCGAAATCCATTGGAACAGAAGGAACTCCTGCAAATTAATTATGTTTTTTGTACACATTTTTTGTATCCTTAATTATGTGGAAACAGCTGTGATAAATTGAAACAGGAAGGTGAATTAGGGTCCGACGCAACAGACAAGTTTCTTACCTTCGGTAACCATGTATCTGTTAGAGACATACTTTAGGTATAGATTCCTTACCTTAGAATTACCCCCAGGCATCACACTAAATCTGGTGAACTTTTTCTCTAGCAGTACCCCAGTGCATCGGTAGGTGGCGATGGTCGACTGCGATTCCGTCGTCGTGGTCGCCGGGATGATGTTGCGGTGTCTATTTAGACGCCGCCCCTGTGTGCTCACGTCAATTCCTTTCCACATCAAAAGCACAGAGTCATGCAAGACACTGTTCACTGGCGCACAAAGCTAGGGCCCTAGAAGGGAGACCCTAACCCTAGAAGTCAGTTCGCAGAACAGGGAGGATGGATGGGGCTTTAAGGAATATATAAATAAAGTATGTCTCATAGATACATCGTTACTGTAGGTAAGTAACTTTTTCATCTAAAAGAGACCATTAGTTATATATTCCTTACCTTAGAATAGATACCCCAGCAATGCCAACCCCAGAGGTGGGTCTGCAAACTAAGTTCACACCAGAAAGTCCAGGAAAAAAGAACGGCCAAAAAAGCTGTCTCTCTGGAGTTGGGTATCCAGACAGCAATGTTTTGTGAATGTGTGCAGGGATGCCCTTGCGGCTGTCTGACAGATGTCAATCAGCGGAACTCCACATCCCAAAGCAGTAGAGGCTGCCGTCGCCCAGGTGAGTGGGCACGCAGTCCTACTGGATGTTCATGTTTTGCCTATGAATTGCAGATTTTAATGCATAGCACAACCCATCGAGAGATGGTACGTTTTTGCAAGACACTACCTTTCTTGGTGCCCACATTACCCATGAAGAGTTGATCGTCCATCCGGAAATCTTTAGTGCAATCAATATAGAAGAACATGTTTTGGGTCCAGACGGTGGAGTCTCTCCTCCTCTTTGGAAGGGAGCGGAGGCGGGAAGAAGGTGGGCAATTTGATAGTCTGACCTATGTGGAATGAGGTAACCAGTTTGGGCAGAAAAGAGGGCCCTAGTTCAAAAGACCACTTTGTCCGGACGAACAGCAAGAAAAGGAAGCTTGGAGGAAAGAGCCAGAAGCTCACTCACCCTGTGAGCAGAGGTGATCGCAGCAGGAAAAGGGTCTTCAGGGTAAGAAGACAATTATGTATTGGCTTGAAGGGACCACACATAAGGTAAGTAAGAACAAGGTTCAAGTCCCACTGGGGCATTACGAAAGGAGAAGGAGGAAAGAAATGAGTATTGCCCATTAGAAATCTATTTACAATCGGAGACTTGAAAAGAGAAGGCTGATCAGGAAGGCGTAGAAAGGCTGTTATGGCCGATAGGTAGCCTTTAAGAGTGCCCAAAGCAGAGCCCTGCTGGGCCAAAGATAGAACGAAGAGGAGAATGTCTGAAAGAGGGGCAGCGCGGGGATCCACAGCCTTTGCAGTGCACCATGCCACAAATATGTTCCATCTACAGGCGTATACCGTGTTAGTGGAGGAACACCTGGCTACCAAGATGAAGTTACTGACTTCGGCATGAAGGTCGAAAGCTGTCAACTGTCATCGCTCAATCTCCATGCAAGGAGGTGGAGGCTGGACAGGTTAGGGTGGAGGACCGTCCCCTGCTGCGACAGTAGGTACTCTCAAAGAGGCAGTCTGATCTGAGGGTCGATGGATATGATCAAGTGCTCGGTACCCAGTCCGGAGCCACAAGAATGACTTGGGACTGGTCGCACTAGATTTTCTTTAGCAGTCTGGGCAGAAGTGGTATAGGTGGAAAGGCGTATAGGAAGCCGCAATTCCACTCGCTATGAAAAGCGTCACCGAGCGTGTGCCGCCTTGTAAACTCCAACACGCAGAACTGCTGATATTGTGCACTCTCTTTGGTAGCGAACAAATCTAACCAAGTCTCTCCCCATTGCCAAAAGAGACCATGCACCACCTCCGAATGAAGGCGCCATTCGTGATCTATCGTGCAACGGCAGCTGAGTTTGTCCGCCCTAGCGTTCAGGGAACCTGCCAGGTGTTGGACCACCAGGGATATGCACTGATGTTCCAGCCATGTCAAAAGGTGAAGAGCATCTTGGCATAGGGTCCTTGACCCCACTCCACCCTGTTTGTTGCACTACCACATGGCGGTGGTGTTGTCCGTGAACACCTGCACTAATCTTCTTTGGGCAGAAGGAAGGAATGCTTTCAGTGCAAGACAGATCGCTAGGAGCTCCAAAAGGTTGATGTGGAGACTAGACGCCGCCGGAGACTAGAGACCCCTCATCTCCGCATCTCTCAGATGGCTGCCCCATTCCAGAAGTGACGCAGCCGTCACTACTGTGAACTCTGGTTGGGGAAGGGAGAGGGATCTGCAACTGACCAAATCCTCGTTCGTGAGCCACCACTGCAATTGACTGCAGTCCCCTCCGAGATCTGGACGACATCGGAAAGATTCCCCTGATGCTGCACCCATTGGAACTTCAGGTCCAACTGCAGAGCCCGCATATGCCACTTGGCATGATACACCATTAGGATACAGGAGGCCATGAGGCCCAGCAGTCTCCGGGTCATTCTCACTGAAATCTGGGATAGAGGCTGAAACATTGACATCATAGCCCGAATATCCCAGACTCGCAGCTCAGGAGGATAAACCCGAAACTGCGCTGTATCCAGAGCTGCTCCGGGGAAAAGGAGCTTCTGAGAGGGAATCAGGTGTGACTTCGGCACGTTGATGGTAAACCTCAGCGAGTGCAGGAGGTCCGATGTAGCCTGGAGGTGGGGGACGACAGCCTGGGGCGAGCCTGCCTTCAACAGCCAGTTGTCGAGATAGAGGAAGACTGGAACCCCTGATCGGCGCATATGAGCTGCAACCACCGCCATCACTTTCATGAACACTCGAGGGGCACTGGTAAGGCCAAAGGGGAGCACGGTGACCTGAAAATGATTGTGGCCTACCATGTACTGAAGGTAGCGTCTGTGGGCTGGCAGGAAGGGGATGTGGAAATAGGCGTCTTGCAAGTCCAGCGCCACCATCCAGTCTCCAGGGAAGGCAGGATCTGAGCCAACATGAGCATAGTGAACTTCTCCTTACGGAGGAAGCGGTTGAGGGCCCTGAGGTCTAGGGTGGGACTCAGACTTTTGTCCTTCTTGGGTACCAGGAAGTAGCAGGAATAACAACCACAACCTACTTCAGAGCAAGGACCCTCTCGATAGCTCCCTTGGCTAAGAGAGCTAAAACTTCCTGGCAGAGAAGTGCCAAATGATTCTCAGACATGTGATCAAAAGAAGGTGGCATAGAAGGAGGGGTAGTCTTCAAGGGGAGGGAGTAGCCCCTTAGGACTATCTGAAAAACTCACCTGTCCGAAATGATGTTTTACCAGTGGGGGAGGTGATGGCGAATCCTGCCGCCACTGGCCTCTGGTGGCCCTGAAAGGTCAGACTAGAAGGTTTGGAGGCTGCTTTGGGCCAATCCAAAAGGGTGGATTGGCCCGCCCGCTGGCCCCCAGACCTTCGTCGCTGGGTCCCACTTCCGCAGCCACACAGAGGCTGGGTAGTGTGCGAGGCCCTGTGGCTAGATTGGGTGGAACGTGGCGGTGCACCCCTTCCGTAGCCACCTAAGGAGCGAAAGACAGGCTTCGTGGGATGAGAAGTTGCTGCGAGGCCCAAGGATCTGGCTGTAGCTCTAGAATCCTTGAAGCGCTCGAGCGCAGAGTCCACCTTGTCACCGAAAAGGCGACGGCTATCAAAGGGCATGTCCAGAAGGGTGGATTGGACATCACCAGAGAAACCAGACGTCCTCAACCAGAGGTAGTGCCTCAAGGCTACTGACGTGGAAACCGTTCTGCCCAGAGAGTCGGCGGTATCCAGCCAACATCTGATGGTGAACTTAGCTGGGTCTCGACCCTCTGCCACTGCGTCATTGAGAATGGCCCAGGCCTCCTCCGGGACTGTGGCAGCACTTGCGCAACCGTATCCCATACTGTACTGGTATAGCTGCCCAAGAGGCATGTGGTGTTCACCAACCACAGTGCTAATCTGGCAGAAGAAAACCTCTTCTTGCCAAGGTGGTCCAGAGTCTATCCGGGGAGCAGTAGGGAATGTGCCCTTAAGACGAGGCTTGGACCACCAAGCTCTCGGGGGTAGGGTGTTAGGAGAGGAAAAGTGGATCGCCCGGGTTGTGGAGTGGGGCAATTAACCTGTCAACAGGAGCCCCTGTGCTGGGCTTGGACCAAGTGACCAGTAGGATGTCGGTGAGGGCTTCATTTAAAGGCAGCAGGGGCTCCGAAGAGGCCACTGCCAGTTGAAGTACCTCTGTCAGGAGGTTAGTCCTGACTGCCACCGTAGGAAGCTCCAGGCCCAAGGCCTCAGCAGCCCTACACAACACCACTGCGTATGAAGCTCCCTCCTCCGTAGCCATGGTAGGGGGGGAGAGCATGCTAAGGTCTGGGGAGGTATCCAAATCACTGGCATCACCCAAGTCCTCTTGCCAGTCCGGTTCCTCAAGCTGGTCAGCTAAAGGGTCCACAGGCTCCTCCCAGTCCTCCTCACGCTCCTCTGGCCGCCACTCAGGGCGGTAGTAAAAAAACAGGGATGAACAGCGATACACAAGTACCCTCCAGAGCTGGTACCGAAGTCGGTCTGGTGCAGTGTCCAAGTCTGGGGTGAGGATGGGGTCGACGCCGACTGGGGCACAACCGGCGTCATCAGTAGAATCAGCGCCGAGGAAAGTACCATGAGGTCGACAGGCACCGATCTGGATCCAGGCCTGGATCCTCAAGGGCCTTCCAGCGCCGAAGCTGCCGGCATCGAAGGCCCAGGGCCCCCAGCCGAGTCCACGGGGCCTGAAGGCGCCCCGGAGGAGTCTGGCTACCCAAAGACACTATGGAGCGTTTCGTAAAAAGCTCAAAGATAGGCAGAGGACACTACGACTCCCGGAAAGGGAGGGAAGCATGGGGGCCTTCCAGAAGCAGGCTCCAAAGACAGACCTGGAGAGCGACAAGGCTCCCTGTCCCGGATAGAACGGCGGATGGAGCAAAGAGCGACGATGACGAGAGGTGGTGGCTCCGCAACCAGTCGAGAGACCTTTCCCTCGACCAGGACTTTGAATGACACTGAGTGGACTGCCGGGATGCCAAGAGTTTTTGAGACCGCTCCTGCAAAGACTTCAGATTCATGGCCCGGCAGTCAGAGCACAACTTTGGGTCGAGGTTGCACTCCAGGAACCTGAGGCAGAAGAAATGGGGATCCTTGACGGACATCAATTTGTGACAAGAGTCACAAGGCTTGAAGCCGGTCTGAAGATGGGACATCCCTCGTGCAACCAGGAGTCGGAAGATTCAAATAAGATGTCGACAGAAGTCAAAAAAAGTTTAGTCAAAAATTAACTAAGGGGCAAGCTCTCTCTGGATCTGTGTTGTGGGGTCGGAAAAAGAAAGAACTGACGTTGGTGCGCATGTGCGGCGTCTAAGTAGACACTGCGATGTCATCCCGGTGATCACGAAGGCGACGACTGAGTCGACCGATGCCACCTACCGACGTGCAGGGGTACTGCTAGAGAAAAATTCTCCAGATCCAGTCTGACGCCTGGGGTTAATTCTAAGGTAAGGAATCTATAACTAATGGTCTGTTTCAGATAGACAAGTTATATGTCTGACAATGATAGCTCCAGGTAGGTACTTGATTTTCAGAAGAGCCTAGCCATGCCAGCAGTTGTAAACAGTTTCACTTGATGAACGTCTAGAATCACTCACTAAAAATAGATACTATTTAGAGCCGTCAGAGATTACTCTTCCCAGGAACAGAGGGGTGCAGGTCTGTTGTCATCTAAAGAGATGGCACTATCCTACTTGCAAAAGGTCCCATCAGCAATCAATCATCTAAATAAGGGAACGTGTTAAGACAATATGATGGGTTTGCTGCAGCTCAACCTTTATGAACGCAGGCCACTGTCTCTGATACACATAGATATGTTAATTAACACCAGGAACCATTTACATGGCAACAATGCATTGAATCTGTGAAGAAATAAGCTTTTGTGAAGGTACTTTAACAATGTATTGTTAAACTTGCTCTAACAGAGTGAAAACTGGTTTTACTGGTACTGATTTCTTTATGCCAAAGTAAGCTCCGCTCACCACAAAAGCAAAATCTGGAGAAGGCAACATTTGTAGTTCTCGCTGCAGTCCCCCCATCCCCCCCAAAAAGAAGCATAATGATTGAGTGAGCTTTGGGTTAACCCCATCTTTTCCATGTTGGGACTTACACGATGGCTCATCAGTCACATTTATGGCTTATCGAGGATGTATACATGTTCCACTGACTTTACACTATACCTTAGAGAGGGGGAAAGCAGTTCTTTATTGTATTATGCAAATGGGGTTGGTGCAAACAGTACCAATTTATTGTGTGAAAGCAGTTACAACACAATCAAGAAGATTTGAAATTAAATATCTCTTAAACCGTGCTTGCTGCTGCTTCATCTGGCCAACTGGAAGAGATCAGAACGCGATAAAGCGGTCACCAGACTTTTTTGCAGGAGGCATAAACAAGGCAGAAAGCAAGCAAATCCCACAGCAAAATGTGGTCATACAAAGACCTTGCAGCCCTTGTGTCCTAGTTCAGCCAGGTCACAGATGAAAGTTTCTGTAGGGTAATTCACTGGAATATTTAATTATCAGCAGCAATTATCAGATGGTAATCAATCAGGGAAAGTTGCCACACAAGTTGGTTGAACAAACAATTACTAAGACATTTATTAACTACCATATATTATGCTGGGTCAGAAGTAAACTGGGTCGGGGGTAATTTAACTTCCTGGAATCTTTGAGGGCCACCTGTAGCTCTTTAGTGTCCTAATACATCTTCTGATTTCAAGCAGAAACATTTGTTTATTTCATCTTGACAAAAGGCTCAAGTATTTTAAAAAGACCTGAGCTTCTCTCAGTGCAGATGCTCATAATTTCATAGGTTCAGTTGAAGTTGCTTACCTTCTCCTTACCTTGTGGAGACTATCTAGCTGCAGATTCCTTACATTAGAATGATCCCCAGGCATCAGACTGGCCCTGTAACTTTTTGTGAGCAGTACCCCATGCACAAAGGTAGGTGGTGTCATTTGTGGAGCTTTATATAGAGTAAACTCGACCTGAAGGTATTAAAACCCTTTACTTGAGCACCTGTTGCGTTATAGAAGGACACATTCATTTTTATGTTAGGCACTGGAAGATTAAGTGATTTGCCCAGAAACACAGGATGTTGAGAGTCCTTGCTGAGACTCGAACTGGATTAGCCAGATCCGAGGTCGACCGCTCTAGCAGTTAGGCCACATAGCTTCATCCGCGTCGGATGTTTAGTGCGCTGTGCCTATATAGGCAATATATAGGCACCACCGATAGCGCTGACGTCCGTTTCTTTTCGCAACTTCCGACACCAGGAGCGCGAAACCAGGAAGAACAATGACCACAGGTGTAGAACACTAGGACCTAGAAGGGAGAACAGCCTTGACCCAGGAAATCTGATCACAGAGCGGGTAGGATGGGTGGGTTGGTATTGAATTTGCAGCTAGAGTCTCTACCAGATAAGGCATTACCAGAGGTCAGTAACTTGTTCATCTGATATAGACGTCTAGCCCCAGATTGCTAACCTTACAATAGATATGCAAGCAATACCTACCCAGATGCAGGTATGTGGAACAAATTCACACTAGAAAGTCATGCAGGACTGAACTGTTAAAGTGCCTATTCCGAATAACCGGACTGTCCAGGCAGTAGTGCTTGTTAAACGTGTGCAGCGAAACCCAAGTTGCTGCCTAGCAGACGCCCAGGACCGGAACTCGGTGTGCTAATGCAGTAGTCATAGCCTTAGGTCTGGTGGAATGAGTACACAAACCCTCTGGGGATTGCATCTTGGCCAGTGCGTAGTAGATTTTAATGCAGAGCACGATCCATCAGGAGATGGTCCGTTTCTGCATAGCCTTCCCTTTCTTGGCGCCGACATACTACATGAAGAGTTGCTCGTCCACCCAGAAATATTTTCTGTGGTCAAGGTAGAAAGACAATGCGGGTTGAGTCGATGCAGTGCAGCATAAATGGTAGGCAACTTGATGGGCTGGCCAACAGGAAAGGAAGCTCTAGTGTGAAGAACCAGTCTGTCTGGAAAGATGGTTAGGTATAAGGCTTAGATGACAAGGCCTGGAGCTCAATGACCCTCTGGGCAGATGTTATCACCACTAGGAAGGCCGTCTTGATGGTAAGGAGCCCGAAAAGGCAGTTATGTAGCTTTTCAAAGGGAGCGCACATCAAAAAGAAAGTTTGAGATTGAGGTCCAACTGAGTCAGGATGATAAATGGTGAAGGTGGAAACACGTGCTGGAGACCTTTTAAGAACCTATTTACAACTGGGGATTGGAAGATGGAAGGCTGATCTGGCAACCAAAGGAATGCTGAGATGGCAGAAATATAGCCCTTTGAGATGCATAAAGTAGAGCCTTGTTGGGAAGGTGAAAGAAACAGACAAATCAGAGAAAGGGAGCAAACATAGGGGCAGCTTGCTAGTCTGCACACCATGCCACAAACTTGCTCCAGCGGCATGTGTATACCATTGTGTGTATCTGGCTGCCGAGATAAAATTGCAGACTTTGGGTGGAAGGGCGAAAGCTGCCAACAGTCACCGCTCAATCTCCACGCATGAAGGCAAAGTGTTGGCAGGTTCGGGTGGAGAACCATCCCCTGATGTGACAGCATATCCTCCCGAAGTAGCAGCCTGATCGGAGGACTAATGGCAATGCTCGAGAAACCAAACTCTCCGAGCCCAGTCCGGTGCCTCAAGGATGAGTTTGGCCCGGTCGTTCCTGATCTTCTTGAGAACTCTGGGGATGAGTGGTATGGGCGGAAAGGTGTATAGGAGGTCTGATCTCCAGCTGAAATGAAGTGTTTCATAGCTAGAGCAGCCTTGGAAACCCCAGCGTGCAGAACTGCGGACAGTGCACATTCTCAGTGGTGGCGAGCAGATCTAATCAAGGCTTTCCAGACTGCTGAAAGTCCTTGCACCACCTCCCAATGGATGGAGACACCATTTGTGATTCGCTAAGCATCTTCGGCTTGTTTGTCCTCCTGGACGTTCAGCGAGCCCACCAGGTGTTGAACCACCAGGGAAATGCCCTGATGTTCCAGCCATGTCTAGATGTGCAGAACCTCTTGACAAAGGGTCCACAACTCCACCCTGCCCTATTTCTTGCGGTACCGCATAGCACTGGTGCTGTCCATGAAAACCTGCACTAACTTTCCTTCGATGGAGGGTAGAAAGACTTTCAATGCCAACCAGATCGCCCGGCGCTCCAGTAGGTTGATGTGGAGTTCAGCTTCCGCCAGACACCAGAGGTCTCTGATCTGCACCTCTACCAAATGGTTGCCCTATCCCAGAAGTGAAGCATCTATCACCACTGTCAAATCTGCTTGAAGAAAGGAGAGGAGTCTGTTGCTGACCTAATCGCGATTTGTTAACCACTTTGAAGTTTCCTCCGAGATCTGGAGCATGTCAACCTGATTCCCCTGATGGTGAGTCCACTGGAAATTCAGGTTCCACTGCAGAGCCTTCATAAGCCAGCAGGATTGTGTAACAAGGAGGATACAAAAGGCCATAAGATCCAGCAGCTTTAGAGTCAGTTTTGCCGAAACCCAGGATAGAGGCCGAAACATTCGTATCATAGCCTGAATACCCTGGACTTGCCGTTTGGAAGGATAAGCCCGAAAATACACCATGGCCAGAACAGCTCCAATGAAAGGAAGAGTCTTAGAGGGAGTCCAGTGTGACTTCGGCACACTGAAGTGAACCCCAGTGACTGCAGAAGGTCCGCCGTAGTCTAGAGGTTGGAGGTGACTGCTGGGGCGAGCCCGCCTTCAACAGTCATCGAGATAGGGAAAGACTGATACCCCCTGATCTCCACTGATGAGCTGCAACCACCGCCGTCACCTTGCTGAACAGCCGAGGGGCACTGATAAGGCTAAAAGGGAGTACGGCGAACTGAAAGTGCTTGTGGCCCACCATGACAAGCAGGTAACATTTATGGACATCAAAAAAATTGAGCAACAGAGTAAATATAGCTAGGTCAACCTCCACTCACACAGTCCATACAAAAAATACCTGGTTACATGGAACAATAACTTTTTAGTGTTACATCTAAAAATGGATATTTGTGTACTCCTAGATAAGGCCACGCTCATTTATTAGTTGTGCCCACCTTCAAGTGTTCTTGGTAATTATGGCATGAAATATACCTACTTCAAAAGAAGTGTCGTAATGTCGACACAGAATAACAACTTGTGTGCTCTTGGTCTCCTACATGATCTTTCTTTTATTTTGTTTGTCAACCACTACAGAAAGTTTTAAAAGCATCAGTGAGGTGTAGATGTGTCCCCGAGCCCTGAAAATTGTCATAAAATGTGCGAGGCAATGAAACATGTTGCCGTTCCAACTACAAGGGTCTAAACATGCCGTTCCTTTTAATCTGAGTGTGGACACTGTTAAAAATAAAGTTGCAAGAAATAAGTGGTCCACAACTCATTTTAGGTTAGATATGTATTTTTCTTCTTTTGCACTTTACAGGGTCCAGCTGGTTGATGGATGATATGATCATCTACACGTTACTTTTCTTTACCTTTTCTTACACAAATTTAAGATTTGGGCAAAACTCTTAGTTTCCCATTTCTTTTCTTGTCATGCAAGTTACCGATGATGACAACATGAGCAAACTGGTAAGTACCAACCAGTAGCTCTTCGGATGGGGCTTATGTGAGGTACTTTCTGACTCCTCTCACCTTTTTTTCTTTGACAGATGTGAGTCTGTGTGGTTGGTTGACAAACGTAAACATTTTCAGAAAAGAACACTTGAAGTTGGGCATAACTAATAAATGAATGTGGACTTATCTAGGAGTATACAAATACCCATTTTTTGATGTAACACTATAAAGTTGCAGTGTTTTATGTAACCAGGTCATTGGTGTATGGAGCGTTTATGGGCAGACAGGACAGAAATGTGGAAATATACATCCTGCAAGTGCAACGCTACCATACTGTCTCCCAGGTCCAGGCAGACAGGACTTGCACAAGCACTTTGAATTTCTCCATTTTTAGAAAGAAATTGAGAGGACGCTGGGCTAGAATATGTTGAGGGCCTCTTCTATTTGGAAACCAGAAAGTGGCGTGAATAACAACCACAACCTACTTCTGGCATCATCACTCTCTCTATGGCTCCCTTGGCCAAGAGGGACGCTAATTTCTGGTGGAGTAAGGAGAGATGGTCCTCCCTCAGCCTGTTGCAAGTGGGTCGCATGGGTGGAGGAGTAGTCACAAAAGGGACGGAGTTGCCCCTTTGGACAAACTGGGGATCCCAGCGGTCTGATGTTACTGACGTCCATTGGTGCAGTGATGGCGTATCCGGCATCCCCCACTGATTGTCCAATATTGGTCGGAAGGTGCATTAAAGAGGCTTGGAGGCTGCAGCTGCTGGGGGGTGGTTGACTGGCCTGACGTCAGGCTGCCTGACACATGGTGTCTTGGGGTACTGTGTCCTCAGCCAAGTAGAGGCTGGGGAGTTTGCATGCTGTAAGTAGCGGAATAACATAACTTGCCCTTTCACCCCGATGATATCACAGGAAGTGAAGTCATAAGTCTCACCCCCCTTGTTGCCACAGAAAGTGATGTCACATAACATTGCACTTGCAGACACTCAAGTAAATTACAAATGCTAGATCAATAAAATCACTAGAACGTTCTGAAATCTCGTAAAAGTGTATTTTAGTTTGCAACCACATATGAATTAATGGGATGCCAGACTATGCCCCAGGTAAGCAATCATATACACCAGTACAGCAACTGCATGCTTAAGTACAAATACATATAACCATTTGTAGTCTGTAATGCCTAGGCACAGTCATCATATATTCATGCATTGGTTCAAATACCCAAACATATTTTATTTTAAAGGTTTTATATAGCGCTGGCTGGACCCTAGGGTATCAGAGTGCTTTACATAGCAACATCAATATAAGCACAAGGTTACAATGCGTAGAGAAAATACATGCCAGATAGCTGATGAAACATTAGTAAAAAGGAAAAAAGGAAACATTATAGACCAAGAGGTCAATGTAATAACACTAGTACCGAATACTAATGACAAAATCGGGAAGGGGGGGGCGGGGGGGGGGGGGGGGGGGGGGGTTTGCGGAGAGGTGGAACATAGTTTCAAATGGTCAAGCCCAGGCCTACCCCAGAGTGTTCCAGCCAGAGAACAAATTTATTTCTTATGGTACCCAGATCTCACATACTTTGGACAGCAGATGTAAAAAGTAACTGAAGCAGATTTTGCAGACTTCAGACAACACAGCTATTCATTAGGTTAAACACATGGAACACGTTGATCTTTGGGCAGCAGACTTGGCCCTCTGGTTACCAACGGTTAAGACAGTAAATAGAACACTAAGATGAAACAGATCTTAGATGCTCAGCTCTCGGATTGCAGAGGTTTTGATGAAGTAACACAGATTATAAATACTGTCAAAGGTAGGGAGGATGAGATAGCACTGCCAAGCATCAGTTCCTCATCCTCAGTATTCAGCCGTTCTCAATACAAAGGTTAGTAACCAGACTGCGAAGGACTACTGTCTTCATAGAAAGTGATGTACCTCATATTTTTATAATATTTAACCTTTAACATTTTGTTTCTTATGACAAATTTGTGATCTAATCTAGGGTCACCAAAATCTAATTGGACAATAGATTATAACTATAGGATTATGCATGGTTTATTCACTTCAGGAGTGGAGAAGGACTATGGGCCTGATTACGATAAAAGTGGGACCACCACCGACAGCCCATCGCAATCATGTTTTCCGCCCGCCACATTTGGATGGCGGGCGGATATGTGGTGGTCAGAAAGACCGAACGACCGCCACGGTATGATTCTGACTGCCCATTGGACCTCCTGCATCCCAAAGAATGGCAGTGGTGCCTGCCAGGCACCACGGTAGGGATAATGATATCCCTTTCCGCCTGTCTATCAGAGGCGGTTAACCCGCCGTGACCACCCATGTGGAAAGGGACTTTGGCGGCCCATAGCAGGCCCCTCTTCCCTCCTGGCCCAAAGCTCGTGCCTGCCACTTGGAGCAGGGATATGTACAGTGTCCCATTTTTACATTGCTGCGGGTGCTGCAGCCAGCAGCACTCGCGCAATGTAAAAAATAAGCATTGCGACCGCTGTGGTGCCGGTCACATCCTAATGCCTATTGCGGGACCGCCGACAGCCTGTCAAGGTGGTCCCTTATAGAACAGGGTCCAACCGCCATCCTCATCACCCCCATGTTACTTACCCTCTAATCATCTGTTTGAGGCATGTTGTGCTGTAGATTCAGATGCTCTGCATACTCCTGTCATTTAGTGTTGAGTCCGGAGTTGTGCAAAGTGGTTTTCTTTGAAGAAGTCTTTCGAGTCACAAGACCGAGTGACTCCTCCTCTCAGTGATACTGAGCATGGGCATCAAACACCTATGCAACAAAATGGACTTGCATTGCTGGATGGGCCATCTTTGGAAGGGCCAATTTGTTTTCCCTTGTGACAGAACCTAAAAAAACAGCCGACACATTGGCCCTTTAAAGCCAGCCTGTCTGGCAGTGCCAGACAGCCTGAAAGGCCTTGCTAACTTTCACCAATATTGCTATTCCATTGCTATACACCACATGCTGCTCTGTCATACATTTCTATCCTGACCTCCAGCACTCACCACTGTACTTCAGTGGTAGGAGTCACATGCAGCTTGACGTACACTACACGGCTGTATTACATCAAGCATGCACTGATGTTTGAGAACCAGGACCACATTCACCTCAGCTAAATATCTAAATCCTTATCTGTAGCATCACCCACCTACTGCTTTTCCAGTACAGGTACACACATGCAGATATTCCATACACCTTAATCCTAACATGCACACCCACCCAGTTGTACTCCAGTACTAGGTGACATGACCTCTTCATTACTAACCTGCAACCAGTATTGGATCACACCAGCAGTGCTGCAACACACCTAAGTCCTAACATGCAGCCTCCACCCATTGCTCTTTCTGTGTTGAGACCCACAAGAACGTTTGTCATACACCTCAATCTTGATATGAAGCCCCTTACAATTGCTCTTGCATTAATTGGACACATATGTAGCTCTATTATACTTCTTAATCCAAACATGAAGCAACAGCAGCACTGAGACCTACATGCAACTCTTCAATACACCGCATCAAGACCTATATCAGCGCGTCCTATCCCATACACACACCAACCTGGTTTACAGCACTTGTTGGTCTCTAAAATTCCTTTTCAACCAACCTTGACTAAAAAGGCAAAATTTATTTTTCTTTGTGGCTCATATGTACAGACTGAGCACCACCTTTAACCGCATCGCTGCTGCGGCGATTTTTGCGCTGCGCAGCTTTTTTTCTCTTTTCCGCGTTACATGACGAGCTTAGCTCGTCATCAGCACACGCCACCCGTGGGTGATGACGAGCTGAGCTCGTCATCAGCATCGAAGGGGTTAATGAAAGCGAACTGATTAAAATATCTGAAATACAGTATTTTAAGAACATGGTGTAGTTACCAAAATATCATGCAAGACAGTGCAGCAACCAAAGTAGTATGAGATAGAAAGAGCAGGAAAGTACCCTATCTATTAAGCTATGGCACTGTCCTGCTTTCTCCCCAGCACTAGTGCAGTCACACACACCTGTATCATGTCTGCCATAGGTTTTGTACTGAAAAGGAGTCCTTTCAGTACAAAATAACAGGCCTAGACAAAATTTTTAACTGTTATCAATTGGGATGTGTGCTACACATTGCCGCAATTGGGATGTGTGCTACACATTGCCGCAACCGTGCACAGTAGTACAACTTTTCGAAATAAAAAAATGTTTCTCCTTGTTAATGCAAATGTCAAAACAGCATTATATTTTGATGCAAAGCCCTGTCTACTTTTTAAAGATAGGGTTTCGCGTTAAAATAAACATGGATGGTTGCATGGGATCGCCTATGTACCACCCATGGTACTTTCCCTTGGCGCAAAGTACAGCAAAACAGAGCTAGGCACTGCTTTGTATTACTTTCATGCAACTTTCCAGTACAAAACAACTTTTGAAATGGAAAGTGCATTTCCAAATAAACATTTTGTACTCATTCACGTCACTTTTGAAAGGCAAAGCTGTTGCAAAATGTTAGTAAATATACCACAAATTATAACTCACTGTAATTGTGTGCAGGAATGTGGGACATTGTAGCAGGTTGCCAATAACAAAAACATGTTTTTGGGCAGCAGTGAAACATTTCATGACACAATTTTCTCCTGCGCAGTTTTTAGTGAAATACCATCACCAATACTAAAAGCCTTCAGGTGAAGGCAAATTTATGTATGCTTGAGGTTTCCCAGAGCCTGGTAGGAGCTAACAGTGACTGTATTGCTAGGAGACACCTTGGCAGATCAGGCTGAGTTGTAACAGTTGTAAGCTTTAACTGTTACAATTTTAAAATTGTGCTGCTAGGAGCAGCAGCTGTTTTTTGCAACTTAGAGCAACAGTGGCAGTTTGCTGTGCAAAATGCTCCTGTTTCTGGTGCTGCACCCCGCCCTCTCTCCCCCAAGGCCAGGGGTCGCAAGGGCAGTACTGGGGTTCGCATTGACAGTCCCAGGAGTTGGATTTGCGACTCTTGGCGACCCCCAAATGACGTCCATGGCGGCAGGGAATGCGCCAGTGTTTACATAGATAGTGGAGGCTTGAACCACCAAGCACTCTGTGGTAGGATGTTACGTGAGGACATTGGAGTACTCTGGGGCAGGCGATGGGCAACTGTCCTGTTCACAATAGCCCTTATGATGGGCTTGGACCAGGTCCCAAGCAGGACGTCCATAAGGGCTTCATTAAATGGGAGAAAGGGTTCTGAGGGAGTCATTCCTGGCTGAAGCACTTGTTTCAAGACGTTAGGAGCTCTGCAGCCCTTCTCACCACCACAGCAAAAGAAGCTCCCTCACCCGTAGCCACTGTAGGAGGAGAGACCATGCCAGTATCTTGGTAGGTGTCCAGTCCACTGGGCACTGGTGTCCACCAAGTTCCCACACCCGTCCATGTTGGGGTCAAGGAGCTGGTATTTGGTATTCTGGTCGCGCTCGAGGCACCAGAGGCAAACAAGATGCAGGTCTGTCACTGACATCTATTAGTGACAGGTGCCACAGGGTTTTAGGCCAGCTTGCCTAGTGGACATCTCTGCCACACCAGGATAAAGATCAAAAGGTGTCAGTCAAAAAAGTGACGGGGTAACTCTCTCTGGATCTGCGCCGACTAGCGTGGGAAGAAATGAATGTACGTGAGGGCACTGGGTTGGCACCCATATAGGCACTGTGCACGTCACTTCCGGAGCAAATGCCACACGGAGCCAAACAAAGCCACCCACTGGCACACAGGGGTACTGCTCATGATGCATTTCTGGATCCAGTCTGACACCTGGGGATAATTCAAAGGTATGATATGTGTCTAAATGTGAGCTTCTTCAGACAGCAATTGTCTCCCTTAACTATGTGCTTCCCTTCATTTTAATGTTAACTGACACATCTGCCCCTGTGGGTCCTAGAAGCCCGCTTGGGCTACATTGTGCTCTCATCAATGCACGTTCGCTGATTAAACAGAAGTACGAATTTGCTAACTTTGTAGATAAGCAGGCCCTCAACATAGTGTTTGTCGTGGAAACCTGGGCAGATGAGACCTTGCGTCCTCACCTGGTGGTGACTATCCATCAGGCTTTTCTATCACCAGGAAAGATCGTAGTGGGAAAAAGGGGGGGGGGGCAGCTATAGTCTATCGAACCATTTGAAAGCATCCTTTAAAGAGATTTCCACTAGCTCTAACTGCGAAGTGCTCTCCTGCATGATTGCCATTAATCACACTATCTTCTTTTAATGGAATGTTGATTTATCGACCCCCCCCGGAACTAGTGATAACTTTCTACATACCATTGGGCATCTGCTTGAATATAAAGTCAACTCCCAGGACTACACCATTCTTGGGGATTGTAACATTAATCTAGATAACCACCTTAGTAAGGAGTTGATTGCCTTTATGGATCTTTTAACTAGTGTTGGCTTAACACAGATCAATGTAGGCCCCACCCATAGAGCTAGGCATCTCATGGATGCTTTTTTTCAGACTGTCCTTTTTAAAATTAAAAAATATCCTGCAACTACACAGGTCCGAACATGCAGCAGTTATGTTAACCCTCACTTTGCCCTCTAGAGCCGGCAATAGGCCTCCTCCTACTAGAAGTCAGAGGCGATATCAATGGTACCACCTGGATAAAATCAAGTTTAACACCCAGCTAGGCATGAGCAGACCTGTTTTATTCCAAGATCCGGAGATGGCATCATTAGATTATCATCAATGGATTGAGTCATCAATTCAATCAACAATTCCTAAAAAAGCAGGGAAAATTACAAGGACGGCTCCCACCGAACCTTGGTTTTCAGAAGAACCTAGGCTTCTTAAGAGGCAGTGTTGCAGAAAAGAAAGATGCTGGAGACACTCGTATGAAATAAAATAAAAGAAACACTATAAGGAATTATTAACTCAATACAAAGGAACGACCCATAGCACTTAGATCAACTATTTCGCTGAGAAAATTTTAAAAGCAAAAAATACCTCAAGATTTGTTTGCTACGGTGTAGAAACTCAGCCGAGTTCAAGAATCTAGACATAATATACCAGACCTAGCCTTCTGTAACTCCTTAGCATCCACCTTTTGCATTAAGGTACCGAGTATCTAAGATACGTTTGCAGCGTGACCAGTATTTGATAATAACACTCAGTCTGCACTCCTGGATGCTGTAAGAGTGGATTTACATGAACCTAATATTCCCTGCAGAACAACAACAACTAATATTCCCTGCACCTCCCACTTCTAGTCTGCACTCTCTGTTGCAGAAAGAGCAGATTTAAATTGGTCCAACATTGGCTGTACATCCCACTCTTTACTTCTCTCAGAGTTTACGGCTATAACGTACGAGCAAGTTAACAAACTTCTCTCTGATACCAAATTCGGATCGCCACTGGACCCGTGCCCTCCCGAGATAATACACTTTGTGATCTAATCGCCTGTCATCTAACTGAGATATTTAACCTAGTCATTAGAATTGGAATTTTTCCTAAAATGTGGATGACGACCTCCATTCTACCACTTTTTAAAAAAAACTAACTTTGATAAAATAGATCCTGGCAACTACAGTCCAATCGCCCGCCGGCAACTACCAGACAAACTTCTGGAAAAATATATGAACCAAATACTGTCCACGCTCATCAATAATAATCACATTCTGTATCCAACACAGTATGTTTTCCAGAGTGAACATAGCACCGAGCTGGCATTGATCACGGCTTCAGAAGAAATCAGGTGGTCGGTGGATAATGGAGGCATGGTGGCCTTGTTATTACTGGATCTTTTGGTGGCGTTTGATACGGTAGATCATAGCCTCCTAATAAGTCGCCTCCATGAAATAGGTATAGCGGGCACTGCCCTGTCTCTTTATAAATCATTCCTTACTGACCGGGAACATTTTGTGGAAGTGGACGGCCTCAGAGCTGTAAACTCCCTTGTGGGGTCCCTCAGGGCTCGTCCTTGAGCCCGACCCTCTTTAATTTATTTGTGGTCCCTCTGGCCAGACTAATTAAATCACATATCTTTTCCATGGTGTCCAGTCCACTGGGCACTGGTGTCCACCATGGACTGGACACCCATGCTGACGACACCCAAATTATAGGGGCCATTTCACAAAATATTCGGGACACAGCTTGCAGCTTTCACGCCTGTATGCGACTACCATATGACCGAGGTTCTCCTTTTGCCTTTTGGGCAGAGATCCGTCCATCTGGTCCTCCGATTGGTGGCCCACGGAACTAGGCACCCCCCTCCATTCCAGCCACTGAGGCGAAAAATCTGGGAGTAATTTTTGACACCACTTTGTCTTTCTCTCATCATGTGAAAGCAGTTACTTCATCCACTTGTTATACATTGCAGATTCTGAGGAAAATCTTCCCTTTCATACCGCTAGTTCTTCAGAAAACGGTGGTCTCTGTATTAGTCTTGTCTAGGCTTGACTACTGCAATGCCCTCCTGACTGACATAAATAAAGCACTCCTTGTTCAACTGCAGGTCCTCCAGAACTGTGCCACTCGATTGCTGTTTGGTATTTCCAAACTTTCCTCCGCCAAGAAGGCCCTCAATGCTCTACATTGGCTACCAGTGAAAAACAGATTAACTTTAAGGCCCACCGCTTTGCCTTTAAGGCCCTGCATAACCAGGGCCCCATCTACCAGATTGACCATTTTGGCTGGTATACCCGACCAGAAAGCTGCGGTCCTCTTTACAGAGGTTGGTGGAGGTCCCTAAAACATGACTTTCAAACTGGGGTGGTAAAATCTTTATAAATATCACAACCAGACTTTGGAATCATTTGCCTTACAAACGTAAAATCTCGCCTGTCCTGCTTTCCTTTAGGAAAGGTTTGAAGACCTGGCTATATACTGCAAAATTTCGTTATAGCCAGACTCTAGCTCTTCATAAATCTCAGCGACGGTATGCTGTTGGATGACAAGCAGCTAGATGCCTTAGGGTTTTAGCTACGCTATATAAATAAAATAAATAAAGCCTTTACAATTACCATGATGTACGTTAAAGAGTAAGTGTCTTAGTGCACTTCTTCATTAAGAATTTACTGAATGTAATATACCTGGCAGCACATGATTCCTTTTCTTCTGCATGTATTGAAATCATGCCTGGCACCATGCACATGTATTTTGAAACATTCCCAATGTTTATTTAAATTAACAAACATGCCTTTAGTGCATAAAAAAAGAAGAGTATAATGTATTTTTGATGATGACATACAATGCAGTAAAACTATATTTCAATATGGCTACAAAGACTGGTTGTTACAAAGACATTTGTACACAGCATGAAAAGTGTACATAACAAGTCAAGAGTACATATTATCAACACACCAAGTAACTTTTTCAATCCAGCAACATTGGTGATAGGCACATTTTCAAGCAGCTCCAATTTTGGATAAGTTAACAGATCCTGTAAGATAATGTCACCTTACCAGCATCGCACAATTTGTCAAGTTGAGATTACCACTAGGACCTCCCCAGGTCTGAATCTGTTAATTTATCTACTTAACTACATCTTGTAATGTAATTGTAGGGGTTTGGCATTGGAATGTTATCTAGATTATTAGAACTGTGAGACCATGATAAGCTTTTCATTTCTGTTCGCAAAATTTGTCTGCTTGTATCAACAGGAGAGGAAGGGAAAGAAATGAACACTCCTACTCCCTCGAGATAAATCAAGAAACCAACCAAGGAGTGTATTAACGAAGAGGAAGAAGAGCAAGCATGTATTATGATTCACAGTATGAGTTTCCTGTGAAGAGAACCAAATGTAGGTGTTTCAGAAGGACCTCACTCACCAACCTAGTTGGCGACATGCTTCATCATCGGGCCCCACCAGGAGTGGCCGAATGCCATCCTAGTGTGCTGCAATGTCAGTTTGCTGCGGAGCTGGTTAAGTGATTGGTGAAAGGTGAGTTAGTGAGTTATAAAATATCCAGATTGGGAAAATTAATAAAATACTTTTTTGACACAATCAGACATGAGTAAAAACTGAAGTGTAGGATAAAGGACCAAATTAAAAGTCCAGTTGTATCCCAAGGGTGCGGTCAACATGTTTCTGCCTATGTGTGAGCATTTAGTCAGACTTTCATCAGGACCAATAAAGTGTAGTGGTGAACCCCGGCGTTATGGGCCCGCTAAGGCCCACCCTAACCAGGGGTTGCTAGTGTTAAAAATTGTATTAAAAACACTGATTGTGGATTCCTTCAGAATTAGAGCGGAACAGAGTTTATTCTTGTTGGAAAAATGACAAACAAACATATAAGAACAAATAAAGACAAAAGATTGATCATATTAGTATGCTCCTATAAATGGTCATTAGAATAAGTATGCTGGTGTGCTCTCCGAGGTGCCCTTTTAGGAATATCAAGGTCACAAGTGCCATTAATAATGAACTCGAGCTCATACAGGATTATCTTCAGAATCCTTGTGAAAAAAGACAACGGACAGCCGTCCCCTGTCTAGCCTCAGTGGCGTGCTAGTCTAATTAAGAATAACTGGAAAAATGCGTTTCAATGCCCATGTAACATTACTGCCCAACAAGTGGACTTTGGAAAACAAACAAAAACACGGTCAGACACACACATTAGTTCTGCTGGGAAAAAACAGACTACAAAGGAGAAAATATTTAGTTCTTACAAAAGGTACAAACAGTTAATGCACCATGGGTCACGGGAGGGGGGGTGGTAGCGATACGGCACACCCTAGGAAACAATGTGAGGAAGGGATAAGTAGTACGAACATACAAAGGCACAGGATTGTACTTAGCTGCTGATCACTATACTCACGCCCTTTACGCTAGGCACCCGTTTGGAACCTGCGTGCTCCCTCTCATTTCCGGATCCCGACGATAGTCTTCGTGTAGACTGGTCGATGTTTATAAAGCCGGGATACAAGTCACTGCCGTTAATGAACGCAAAACTCTGCGCCAGCGTGACTCGGGGGTGTGGGTAGGGAGGACCAATAGCCGGCGGCCACCGCCTACGTGGAGGTGGAAATCCGGCGTGTCATAGAACATGGTGAACCAATCGCAAGCATCAGTGTATCCTTTGATGCTGGCCTCCCCGATCGCAGGCCAGAAGGAAAAAGGAGAGAACAGTGAAGCCAGTTGTCAGGGCAACGGCACCGCAAGCTTAAACACTCCCGATTGTTGCAGGATCAAGGGACGATGCGGCGCGTGTGTTGCCAAACTCGTCACGCCCAATAAACACAGTAACTATTAATTAAAAACAATGAATTAAATGGAAAATACACTTGCAGCCAGCAAACCACAAAAAGGCCTAATTGCTGGGACAGTACTGGAAATAGAATGCAGAGCTATACTCCAAAGCAGCAATCATGCCAAATGGTGTAGGCGAGCGTGCAAAATGATAATTAATCTTGACTGGAGTTTATCATTACAGATGGATCGTAAGGAGATATGAGTACAAAGATAATTGAACACCCCCTCACACTGTAAAGAACCAGTCTGCAGAGGGAAACAATTCATAGTAGGCAATGCACAGCAGGGAAAAGGTGCCTTTAGACGGAGAAATTATGCGTGGTCGGGTGCACCATATGAATAATGGAGAATAATAAGAAACAGCAGTGCACAATGCAACTTGCACACAAAGTTTTCGGATCGTTCCTTTTTAATGGATAACCAAACCCAAAAATAGACCCAAAAATAGCAGTCCAGGGCCACAGTTGTTAATCAAGAGAAACAGAGGGGATTCATTCTGTAATACAGAAGCCCAGGGTATACTGTCATTCAATCCATGTGGGCACACCAGCATGATTATTCTAATGATGACCATTTATTGGAGCATACTGATATGATCCATCTTTTGTCTTTCTTTGTTCTTATATGTTTGCCATTTTTTCAAAAAGGAATCCACACTTAGTGTTTTTAATAAAATGTTTAACACTAGCAACCCCTGGTTAGGGTGGGCCTTAGCGCGCCCATACTGCCAGGGTCCACCACTACACTTTATTGGTCCTGATGAAAGCCTGACTATATGCTCACACATAGGCAGAAACATGTTGACCACACCCCTGGGATAAAACTGGACTTTTAATTTGGTCCTTTATCCTACACTTCAGTTTTTACTCATGTCTGATTGGCAACATTATTAAAATACTTTTTTGACACAATCTGGACATTTTGTAACTCACCTTTGACCAATCACTTAACCAGCTCCGCAGTAAACTAGAATTGCAGCACACTAGGGTGGCATTTGGCCACTCCTGGTGGGGCCCGATGATGAAGCATGTCAACAACTAGGTTGGTGAGCGAGGGCCTTCTGAAAAACCTAAATGTGGTTTCTTCACAGGAAACTCATACGGTGAATGATAATACATGCATGCTCTTCTTCCTCTTCGTTAATGCACTCTTTTGTTGATTTCTCACAAAATTTGTCTGCCATTGATGTATCATGGCTTCAAATATGAAAGCCTAAAATTCCTGGCATCACCCATGTCCTTACTCAGGAAACCTCAATACCAACTAAGATACCACCTGCTGCAATGACATCAAGTTCAGGTCCTTTGTCAATGTCTATACACTGGTGGGACTTCCAAGGAGCCACCCGAAACAGTAAGCCCAACCAGATCAGCAGCAGCAAGGGCTTGAGCTAAGCCGCTGGTGCTTGCAGGTATCTAAATGATCATGATCAAGCCATACTGTTAAAAACTGTGTATACAACTACATTTTTAGACCTGAATGCAATAGTATTCATTTATATTGAAAATGAAAAGTAGGCTGTACCCTCCACTGTATATGACCTTTCAAAGAAATATAACAAAACACGGAAACTCAAAAGAATTGGCACAAGAATGCATGGTTCAGTGAAAGTGAACACAGCTTCAATTAAACCATCAACAACGTAATAAAGGGCTGAGTTAAAGAAAGTCCTTCGCAATACATAATGTTCTGCTGAATTAAGTTGTCAGAATGACGTTTTAAACTTAATCAGGGAAAAATGCAGTAACTGTCGACAATGCTTCACATTTTGCAATGCATGAATAATGGGAAATGACAGATTTCAATGGGTCAAGATTTCAAAACCTGGGGCAATAAAATATTAAAGACTACTTAGAAAAATAAACATGTCCATGTTGTACACAGACAACAGAGATACATTAGACCAGGACTTAGCGGTTGAGGAAATAACGAATGCCCTCATGGATTTACAATCTGGGAAGGCAGCGGGCCAAATGGCTTAACTGTAGAAATGTGTCACGAGTAAGATAGCACCACACATACGTAATATGTAAAGAGAATCAAAGGAAAAAAGGGAACTGCCGAAAGATATCCGGGAAGCCAGAATAGTGGTCATACCAAAAAAAAGGAAAGCACCAATGGACTGTGGTAAAATTCCCCTAAAACTTCTTGGAACTATACCACTTACTCCCACGGTCCAATTCAAATACCTAGGCATATGAGTATCATGGAATGAAGGGAATTCCTGGAGGACAACTTACACCACCAGCTGACACGACTAAAGAGCGACGTAGAAGGCTAGAGGAAGCAATCCATATTGTTAATAGGGCGGGCTGCAAGTCCTCATAAGACAAGCCGTCTCCATGGAGCCGGTGGGTGGAAGGGGGGGATTTTGGGAGGGAAAGTGAAAGCGTGCAATGTGTAACCCTAGCCCTTCATGGGGACATGAGATGTGCACGCGTACACCCTTCGCAAACCAAATCGACGACAATAGTCTTGCCAAGGCAAAGCAGCGCATGCGCTGCATTCGCTAGGCGAGACCTAAAAATATACCTCAGCAGGGGCTGTCCCCACAAATAGAACAAAGTATGGGTGCCATGGCAGAAATACTGGGGATACTAGACTACTACGCTACGGGAGAAGGGCATGCACAGCAGGTGTAGAATGACCCAGGAATATAAATGAGTAACCGGTAATTGAATGGCCTTCCACTGAAATTGCATATGTATTGATTTTGTCGTTTTTAAGGATGTACAAGTCATGCTATGATGTAATGAGCTTTTGCTAATAAAAAGAATAAAAAAATATATATTTTAAAGACTAAAGAATGTGTGAAGTATTATAAAAGGCACTGCCTTATGGAGGCGAATTTCAAAAAGCCACTAGTTAAAAAAAAAAAAAAAAAAAAAGAAAATATATATATATATATACACATACACAGAAACACACACGAACTAAAAAACAAAAAAAAAGTTCATAGTGATGTTATAGTATGGTGTGGTACTACCTTTAATTTAAAACAATCAGCAATTCACAAAAAAAACAAGGATTAAAGTGATGTCATAATTCAGTGAAAGTGTCAGTTGAAACGTAAGATTTTGGAAAAAAAACACTGATATTTACCAGTTCTAGTTAACTAAAGTAAGTATACCTTGAGCCCTCACCATCCACAGTATTGCCATCAATAAAGTCATTTGAGATGTCAAAGAACATACGAGTGTTGTAATATGTGAGGCTATAAGGTGCGTGGTTGGCGGCAGGCCGTGCGTCCAACCCCACAGCAAACGGATTCACACGGTGTTCGACCTCCACTGTGTAAAATTCATATATATATATATATATATATATATATATATATATATTCTCCAATCCTGGATTCGCTTTTTGTACAAACAGGCGCTGACACCGTGGGATTTATATTCCAAGGAAAAGAATTCTTATTCCATATATATACACACACATATACATACATACACACACACACGTATATTTCAACAGTGGCAGTTGCCACTTGTGGTTATAGTTAGGAGCAAGTTTCCATTTGAAATTGCTTTTTTATTTTGCTAATAACTTTGACACCATTTGTTTGACGAATCTTCATAGAACATATCCCCCCCCACACCAAAGGTTCATCCACCTCAGTCAGAGGGAGATCTGTCAAGCGGGAGAAAATGAGGGGGCTGAGGATGGCACAAAACATTTTCCCAATAGAAACTTTATATAATGCTACAGCCAAAATGACTTCTCGAAAATACCTCCAGATTTATCGACTCCTATCTGGCACCCTTTGTCAAAGACCTTCCGTCATATTTGAAGGACACTCAGAACTTTCTTAATGTCATGGACAATGTCACATGGGACCCAGAAATGTTACTAATCACCTTGGACGTGGTAAATTTGTATACTTCGATTGACCATGAACAGGGCCTTAGTGCAGTCAAGTGGTTTTTAGATCAGAAACCGTCACATTTCAAAAGTCACAGCAATATGATTATGTCAATGACTAGATTTTGTTTGTTTAATAACATCTTTATTTTTGATGGTATTCTATACAATCAGAGAAGGGGAACTTCGATGGGCTCGTGCTTCTCCCCCAGCTACGCGAATTTATTCGTGGGCTGGTGGGAGAAGCACGAAGCCTGGAGTGACTCTAACCAGACATGGACAGATAAAATACTTATGTGGACAAGGTATATTGACGACCTTTTCATAATTTGGCAAGGGGATCGTCAATCTGCGGAAGAGTATATCAATATATTGAACAACAATACGCTTAACCTCAAATTCACCAGCACCATAAGTGCTACGAACATTAATTATCTGGACCTAGAAATTTATGTGTATAATAACACTCTCCACACACGCCTGTACAGGAAACCAACAGCAGGCAATGCGGTCCTGCACGCCAAGTCTTACCACCCCAAAAGCTTGATTAGAAATGTGCCTTATGGAGAAACGTTACGCCTGAAGAGAAATTGCTCTCTGGAGAAAGATTATATAATAGCAGAGAGAGAGGCGAACAAGAGATTTGAGCGTAGAGGTTACAACATCAATACCTTAAAACAAGCCAGTGCCAAAGCCTCTGGAATCAATAGGAGGGACCTCCTGATTCCAAAAATTAAAACTGAGGCTCCCGAGGAAGTACGGATGATTACTGAATTCAGTACCAAATCGGGGGAAATAGTCAAGATTTTTCAGAAACACTGGCATATACTAGAAGCAGACAAAATCCTTAGGAAAGATCTGCCAAAAAGACCACCAATAACATATAGGAGGTGCCCCTCCTTGGCAGATCATTTGGTCCACAGCCATTTTAAATCCCAGAATAAAACCATCAAAATATCACAGTCAGTGGGGTTTTTCCCCTGTCTTAAATGTAAGGCATGTAAATCCAGCTGTAAGACAACAGAATACCCAAATCGTACAGGTGACAATAAACCGAACATTAAGATTAAGGCTCCCGGTTTTCCGTTTAAACGGATTTTTACACATAAATACAGACGGAAAAATATTTTTCTTCCGTCTGTATTTATAAATAGAAATGGAAAAATACGACCAAACCGGAATCAGAGAATTGTTTGGCAAACTGTGCTCCAGCCAAGTGGTTGCTTGCCTCGCAGCTCTTCCTGATTTCAGTGTGTGCCTACCCACATTAACACCTGCTGGGGCCATTAATCTTTGATTACGCGCGGGAATTCGTTCCTATGAGGGTCTTGTATTGACCTCTGGCCTGCCCTCCATAGCCCTTTTGTTTCACTGTTTGCTCTTAATAGAGGCTGGTGACGGCGCTAACGAGTTGATTGCAGGATAGATTGTGAGGATCGGCAGGGTGACAAAGCATTCTAAAACTCCTTCAATCCTTTCTTTTACCTGCGGCTTCAGTTATTTTCTTTTTTTTTTTAAACGGCTTATTGGAATCGTCATGATGTACTGTGCTAGGTATGCAATCACCACCGATCTCCTTTCAGCTCTGGTCTGTCAGCCACAACGTGCCATTATAAAGACCCCTTCCAACGCAAAAGCTTCTGAAGTGGGTGCAGAAATAAATCTATGAAGCCTTAGATGCACTTTAGTTGTTGTCGGAAATGGATGATACTACAATCTCGCTTTTGGGCGGAGTCAAGGTCTGGTGTAGGAGAGGCAGGGTCGGTGCAGAGCTTTTGATTACCTCTCGGCACTCCTATGGAAGACTGGGAAGCGCTACAGACAAATTCCTGACCAGTGGCCCTGAGTCACATTGAGAAACAAAAATAAATCTTTTGAATGAGACTCGAAAAGGGTTAAAAAACCGGCCGCATAAACACAGTAGGGGAATTCGGTCAGATTAACATTCGGATCCTTGCAGGCCATAAAGCAAAACTTTCCACCCTGACTTTGGTTGGCATGAAGAAACACAGCAAGAAAACAATAGCAGAATGTAAACATTCCTGTGAGGTGCATCTTGCCAGAGACAGCCAGGGCATATTGGTAAACTCTTTTCAAAGTTAAATCGTGTTTTTTCTACTGTGGCCTCAGTTACACTGTGTGATGTGTGATTCATCGAAAACGTCTTCAACAAACAGAACTTTGTCTTCTATATTCAGTAAAAGGTTCAATGCTACTAGACGGTAAAAGGTAAAATAAGGCAAATGATACACGTCTAAGGGCCAGGCTCTTCAATGCAGAGACTGTCTCTCCCTTCTGAAAAATTTATTTTACATTAGCGAAGGAATTAGTTGAAAAAAAGGTATTCAAAAGTTGCCAGCTCATGTGGGTGTTGTTCATTATTTCAGGCTTCAGCAGTGTGATGGAAATAGACCCCTGCAGAACTAATGCAGGGCCTTTAATTTCTGAGGTGTGCAACTTTATTCCCACACCAGGCAGATGATTTATTCTCAAAACGGCCCTACCCACATGGGAGATCGTGGCGAAAGGCGGATATTTGAGAAAGGTGTTGGCATGACACTTTAAAGATCCTTGGTGGTCAGAAAGAAGAGCCCGCTGCCTCAAAGGAAGTTTTCTCGCTCCGCTGTGGACAGCAACTTGCACCACAGAGCATGCTGCAGAGAGGTGCATGGAACTGTCAATAAGAGTAAGGAGGCACCCAAAATATCTAAATTATCATGAAAGCTGTCAGTTCTTTCATGCCCTCTTTGGCCAGGTCACTGACAGTGCGCAGGTGCACTCGTCGAAATTTTAAATGTGTTTACATCTAATAATCATGGCTAATGACATAGTGTTTTCAATATTGTAACACAGCAACAGCTCATAAATGTATTGTATTCACTTAATTTGGCGTCTATATAAATATAGCGGAACTGATAACCGTGTGCACTGTCTATTAAAATAAACATGGAAAAATACTAGCTCCAGAGTCTGATTTTGCTTGCTCCAAAAATAAATGCGGATATATACAGATAAAATGACCCAAAAATAAATATGGATAAATACAGACGGAAATGGTAAAAAAATAAATACCATAAAACCGGGAGCCCTAATTAAGATCAAACAGTTGCTGAACTGCAACTCAGAGTACACGGTTTATTGTCTAACATGTCCATGTAAACTGCGTTACATCGGCAGTACAATCAAACCGGTAAAACTCAGAGTTCTCGAACACATGCGGGCTATTACTAACAACGATATCCAGTAGCCCGCCATTTTGCTCAAGAACATCAGAGCAAATGGGAGAAACTGAGTTTTTACTGCATTGATCAGGTCCCCAAACTGGAACGAGGTGGAGACAGAGATAAATCTCTGAGGATTTTAGAATCCAAACACATCATTGGCCTCAAAACCATCACACCTTGGGGACTTAACAACAACGAGGAACTTTGGGTACATCTGTAGATTGCTGTAATAATGGGGAGACAGAGTGGATTTAGAAACTGAACAAAAGACACCTTGCCACTTTCCCCACAAACATGCCTCTGTTTTCTTTTCTTTTCATCACATTTTCAATTCCTTAGACATGTATCTTACGCACACAGTAGAGTATGCCCATTCAGGGCTGAATAACGAACTCAAAACAATGAACTGAAATTGAGCAAATGTAAATGCTTTATTTATGTTTTGAATCTTGTTTTCCACTATGAATGTGTACATGAATTATAAAATGAATGATAAACGTTAATGGTTTTTAAATGAGCACTATGCACTTTTGACACAACCACCATGTATAAGTATTGGCTAATGTGATAAATGCATGTTACAATATGGCGCCCACTAGATTCAGAGAAGAATTGTCCTTTCTCTATTACTATTGTATAATGGACCAATGACTTTAAAATGGTGGCTTTGATCTTATCACAAACGTTGCACTGACGAAGCCTGTAAAGGCGAAACGCGTCTGCGAGGGGGTTCTGGTGATTAAAATTCTACAAACGGATACCAGTGTGCCGGCCCCGTCTTTTCTTCTGACAACCGTATGGTACCAGGAGTTGTGTAGCTATATATATATATATATATATATATATATATATATATATATATATATATATATATATATATATTCTCCAATCCTGGATTCGCTTTTTGTACAAACAGGCGCTGACACCGTGGGATTTATATTCCAAGGAAAAGAATTCTTATTCCATATATATACACACACATATACATACATACACACACACACGTATATTTCAACAGTGGCAGTTGCCACTTGTGGTTATAGTTAGGAGCAAGTTTCCATTTGAAATTGCTTTTTTATTTTGCTAATAACTTTGACACCATTTGTTTGACGAATCTTCATAGAACATATCCCCCCCCACACCAAAGGTTCATCCACCTCAGTCAGAGGGAGATCTGTCAAGCGGGAGAAAATGAGGGGGCTGAGGATGGCACAAAACATTTTCCCAATAGAAACTTTATATAATGCTACAGCCAAAATGACTGAAAAGAATGAAACCAAACTTCAAACTTGGCAGAAGGTGACATCTTTACCCAGAAAGTGCGCTTTTTGAGAATCAATACAAATTTGTTCAGTAGTTCTTGAGAAATAAAAGTAAAACATTTTAGTGTAACTATCGCCGCAGGAGTGGTAAATCAAAAGATAACAATCTGATTGACAGCAGACAACATCACCAAGGATGTTTGCCATTTTAGGACACGGGACTCAGAACCCATGTCACAGGAAGGAAAAAAAAAGTGTGGAAGGCCTTTTCAATTATAATCTTGCCAGATGGGTTGGCACTATTTATTTTTAATCCAGGGAGGGGGCATCCACATGGCCCCTCCCCAAGGTAGAAACAGCCATCAGGGGACCTCATCTCCCCAGGGATGGTGTGGCTATAAGGGGTCCTGAGATTCCAAAGGAAAGAGGGGGGAGCTGTTGCGTACAACCCCACATTGCAGTGTACCCTCCTGTTCCCTTTAACCAGGGGAGGGGCACGTAAACCGCTTTACCCTGTCTACATGGAGCAGGAAAGTGCTAGATTCCACACCACCATCGTGTACTGGCTGGAGGGGGTCCAGCCTTATAGCTTGTGTGTGGGCTTCCCGCGCTGCTACCAGGGATAAAAAAAATGTGCCTCTCGGTCTTGGACACCGAACTTAAAGAATAAAAACTAAGGTGTGACTGCCCAGGAGTGAGCTCCCAGCACTGCCAGAAAAAAAATACAAATAATAAAGCTAGACTAAGAATACCCTGGGTGGGATCGGAGCACACAGAATTATAAAAGAAATTTGTTGCAGCCTCTCCACTTTTTAAATATTCATTGCTCACTCCCAGAAGCACCCCATAATGCCCTGCATGTGCTTTGTTTACACCTTCATAGTGGTTGTGCCCCAAGGAGGGACGGGGGAACCACCAAACCACCAACAATCAGGGCTGGACTGGGAACAGAACCCGGCCCTGGCAAACTGCCAAGTATCCCCCCCCCCAGGGGTGAGGGCAGCCGAGCAGTTTGAGAGGGCCGGTATCGGCCGATTTTGTTACAGGTAACCGATATTGCCGACTTCGATAACAAAAATGGCTCCCCAGGGGCCCAAAACCGCCCCCCCCACCATAGCGGCCTACCAGGGAAATGCCCAGTGCCCGCTATGGCCAGTCCAACTCTGCCAAAGATTTTTTTAAAAGTCATGTGGGGGGGTGAAGGTAGCACAACTTGCACCCAGAAATATTATTAACAAAACTATAAAAATCTCCTGGGTCACTGAATGCATGACCCCAGGATAGCTAACCAACTTTTTAAATCACTCTGAGCTGGAGAAGTATGCCCTTCAGTTGGAGTGCGGCGACCCCATGTGGTTGGTCTTAGGGCTGCATTTGTGGTCCGTATTAAAGTAAGACTCAAACATGTCTTAGTTGTTCTGAATAAAAAAAACTTTATTTTAAATGGAAAATAATTATTATTCAGCATTCCCTTGTCTGTACTTATAAGGAATATATTGGATTATGGTTAGTAATAAACCACTGTGGTGACTTTTTGACAAAGCCAAGAGGTCTGTTTTATATATGTTGATGTGATGACCCCCTGATTGTACCAATATACATCCCATTTTTATTTTGGTGTGAGAGCCCTTTGACAAAGCCAGTAGGGTCTACCTTACTTAAAATGACACCTCTCTACATTGTTACAACACCCCTCAGAAATGCACTCAAAATAAGCCATGCCAGGCCCTATGGCTAAATTCATGCCATGCACCTCTAAAACACAGTGGGCGCCAGGGGGTTGGCATTGTTCCATAGGGTAATAAAACTTACTTTATGTTTAAAAAAAACGTAGAAATTCACTAATAAAGCCAAAGGTTAAAGTGACAGTATACTAAACTAAAACAAACAACGGTTACGTTTAGCTAAATTAACTATAACTTGTACCCTCGCCATGCACTGCTTATGACCTCACAAATTCCATCACTCATGTTCTATGGGTATACAACCTTTACAACGAAACTTTTACAACGCACTACCATTACAACGCAGTCATTCCAAAGCAAACCATTACAACGCATTGCGCTGGGGGGCGCTCTAGGATAGGGAATACGTTTAATTTACTATCCAACACCTTCCCTAGTGTCCACGGGGACTGGAGTTGGAATAGTAAATTAAACTTTTCACTATCCAGCACCCCAAAGCGCTATGCGTTGTAAAGGCATGCGTTGTAAAAACTGTGTTGTAAAGGCATGCGTGGTAAAAGTATGCGTTGTAACGTCATACATCCGTTCTATGCATTGATGACAACATTGTGCATGGCGAGGGTGCAAGCTATAGGTGCTTCAGTTAACTATCTATGGAGAATGTCAGTGGTTTTTAGACTTAAAGATGTTATAACTGGTGTTTTCATCTAACTATAACATCACTGCAATCTTCGTCTTTTTCCAGTAAATTTGAGATTTTTGGGGATTCAAGTTAAATTATTTATTATTACCAAACCTAACTGTAATGTGTGTGTGTGTACGTATATACATACACATATATATATATATACATACACACATATATATATATATATATACATACACATATATATTTATATATATATATATATATACATATACATATACACACACCGTGTGTAAGTGGTGAAGATTCTTTACAGGAGACGTATAGGGCCGCTAAGCGGGGCAAAATATTTTTTTGTTTGTTCCAGGCCCTGCAGAAAGCCTCCAACAGTCTACATATAGCTGGTATTCACAACGCTAGAACATCTAAAAAAAAAACTAGCTATATGTAGCATTAGCTAGTAGCATCTACTGACTATACACTAAAAACCTAAGTAGATTAAATGTGGTTAAGGGGACAGCAAGGCCTCAACAGGTAAGGGAGTGTAGCAGGTTTGCTTTCTGGAACTTACTTGTTTTGATTGTAGACAAGTGAAGTAGTCACATCTTGTGAGAAAGCTTGAGGATGAACACAAGATGGGCTATTCTTAACTTTATTTATGAAGATGGTGATAATATACTAAGGAGAACAGTCACAGCAGTAAAAATACTAATGGGGTTCCTACTTTCTCCAAATAATTATTGTCTGATGCAACAGCGAGTGTGCACAGGAAGGATAAGTTACTTACCTGTAATCCTAGTTCTCTTCCAGGGGTATCCTCATCAAAGTCATAAGCACTGAATATTCCCGCCCAAGTGCGGGACCCCGGAAACAAAATAAAAATATATATGTAAAAACACATATCTCTCTCCACATATATGTACGTACATATATATTATTTTTCTCACACCAATGCAGCCCCAAAACTGAGGCTAAACAATGTAAACACAAGTACATGTACTGCAATTAGTAAGGAACCAGAAAACACCTTAGGTCAAATATATCTTGAACTTTGTGTTTTAATGAGTAAAACCACTCATAAATCCTGAAAATTGCTAATAAATAGACATTGTTAGCCCTCAGGCTGCATTGTAAAACAATAGCCTAGAAAATGAAACCATTTTCAACAAAAACTATCACTGTGCCTTTAGGCAGCCATGACCCCAGGCTTCCTATCATGCCTCAGGGGTGACAGTTAGGTCAGTTGTTCTTTGCATAACCCTGAAGACAGGGCTCAACCATAAGATTGTAATAGTACCGAATCTCATTTACCTGGGGAGGCGGGTGGGTTGCTTATGACTTTGATGAGGATACCCCTGGAAAAGAACTAGGATTACAGGTAAGTAACTTATCCTTCTCTTCCAGGGGATCCTCATCAATAGTCATAAGCACTGAATAGAATAGCAAGCCCATCAACCACCTGCAGGTAAATGAGAAGTACATGACCCAACCACTTCCTAACAGCCAATAACTCAGCTGTTAAACAGATTCCTCAGGGAGGCCTGACCCACCTGGTTATCTGCTCTCGTGTCAGAATCTAGACAGTAATGTCTGGTAAATGTATAGACAGACCCCCAGGTCACCGCTTTACAAATCTCAGACATGGGCTCATTATTCAGGAAAGCCGCCGTTGTAGCTCTACTTCTAGTGGAATGCACTTTAGGGGTAAACCCCAGAGGTTTTTGTGCCAATTGGTAAGCAAGTTTGATACACGAAACGATCCATCTGAAAATGGAACGTTTCGACGCTGCGTGACCAGTTCTGATCGATCCATAGTTAATAAATAACTGATCAGAATGTCGAATAGACTTGGACCTGTCTAGATAGAATTTTAAAACTCTTTTCAGGTCCAAAGCCCTCTCAGCTGCACTAGAGGGATTGGGGAAAAAAGTGGACAGAGAAATCGATTGATTAACTTGAAAATCTGATACCACTTTCGGCAGGAAAGAAGGGTGCGTTCTCAGAACTATTCTATTCAAATGAAACACTGTATATGGTTCCTTGGTACAGAGAGCTTGAATGGCAAACAATGCTTAACATCTAATGAGAGGAATTGTTTTCTGCAGCAATGCCAGAGGAATAGAATTTCACCTCTGCTAATTTAATCTCCATTTTATGCTTCGGAAGACTTCATTACATTGAGTGATCACATTCCAGTACTGGTGTCCGGCTCATTCAAGCAATTTAAAGGCATGCTTAAAGTCGGCTAAAAAAACAGTGTACCAAGGGGCAGAGGGTCTATATGGATACAAGTCTGACTTTCTTATGGGAACCGAATCATCTAAAGTCAAAACTAAAACAATTAACACATCTGGTACTTACCTTTGGTAATGTTCTTTCTGGGGAATACCCTATCTAACTGCAGATTTCCCACCTTTAGACTACTGCCAGGTGCCTGACAGTATCTAGATAATTTTTCTGGCAATGCTCTTGCACCCCTTGGTACCATGGGGTTCATTGTGACTCCTCGAAAACCTGGATGTGACAAAGTAGAACTGCATTTAAGCACCACACCTGCGCACTGACATCCCTTACTTGATTTTTCCTCTCTACACATTCAGCAGCAAAGCACTGCAGACAAATTGTCACCGACAGTATCCATCAGAAAAACCGTTACCAAATGTAAGTAATGTGTTCTTCAGATGAATACGCTTAACTGCAGATCCCCTACCTTTAGAATAGATAATACAGCGGTACTTTCCTAAAGTGGAGGGTCTGGGAGTGGACTGAGACCAAAACATCTTGCAGGATTGAGTGGTCATAGACACATTCCCACCGGAACAAACTGTCAAAGCAGCAGTGTTTTTTCAACATCTGAGCCAACGTGAGCTAGTCATAATCATGAAATGTGGGTGGGGAAAGGCTCAGATGGTACTCATCAGCCACCACTTCAGCTCCTGAGCTATCTCCTGTACGATCTATTTCAAATCAGAGAGGAGGCCTTGAAGGTGGGCCCATCGGGGTCTGAGGTACCACTGCAGAGCCTGCATACGCAAGCTGGTGTTTTGGAAAAGGAGGCTGCACAACGCCAATAGTCCAAAGAGCCTCAGAACCATCCTTACTGAAATGCAGGACCGAGCCAGAAACATTGGGATCATATCCTGAATGTCCAAGACTTGCTGTAGCAGAAAGGCCTGGAAAAGCCATGGTGTCCAGGATAAGTATAATGAACTGAATGCTCTGTGTGGGACTTCGGCTTGCTGACGGTGAAGCCCGTGGATGTCATGTGTTTGTCCGTCATCCAGAGGTGGTATACGTGACTGCGATGATCACACCTTGAGATGACGACTGACTGCGATGATCTTACCTTGAGAAACCAGCCATCAGGGTACGAGAACAGAAGTATTCTAGACCTCCTAAGGTGGGTGTCGACCAGTGGCCTCACTTTTGTTAAGATCACAGGAGCCGAAGTAAGGGTCAAAGGGAGCAGCACAAATTAAAAGTGTTCTAACCCCATTGTGAACTATAGGTAGCACCTGTATGACTGCAGGAAGAGTGTGTGAAAATATGTTTCCTGCACCTCCATCACACCACCCAATGTTGTTGGTCCAGAGCAAAAAGAATCTGAGACTGGGTGAGCAGTTTGTTTGGGTCTTTCCTCAGAGGTATTCAATGGCAAAAGGGTCCAGAACAGGACTGTCCTTCTTGGCACAAGTTAGTAGCACATGTAGAACCACTACCACGTACCTTCTCAATGGCACCTTTGGTTATGAGGTTATCTTCCAGCCTGAAAACGGCAGAATGCTGCTTTTTAAAGTCAGTCTGGTGATGGGGCTGGGAGCAACAGATACGATAGAGTAGCCCCTCCCCAAATGATTTTTAGATCTGTGTTTGATGTGATGGACTTCCAGCCTGGGAGAAAATGCTGAATCCAGCTTCTTTCCAGTCAGGCATGTGGCTGTGAAGGCAAACTAAAGCTGTTTGGAAGCCAATGCAGCTGAAGAGAAGTTAGAAGACTGCAGACTCTACTGGTGCACACAGCCTTGGCCAAACTAACACCCTCCAAAAGGACAAGTTTGGAGGTACAATGATGTCTTTAAGCTATCCCATGGAAAAGCTATTGAACTGTCTATACTGCAGGTGAAAATTGTTTGGATGGAAGATGAGCGTGAATTTCTTGAAAAATGGTTTGTGTCGCACCAGCATTTTCTCAAAACAACCAGGGCATATCAATTAGGAATGATTTCATATATCCTTAAATCCCAATTGATCCATCTAGGCATTCCTTGTAAGCACAACATTGGTGCCAATGGACTATCTATGTATTCTGTAGTGTCCAAGATGGCAAAGAACACATACATGGCCACATTCCAACCATCTTGGATTGTTTAACATGTAGAGGTTCTGAGGTCGTCCAGGACAGCTGTCAAGATCTCAAAAGACAAACTGCATTGAGAATTCTTGGGGCCAAGCTGGCGGTGGAGAATATTTACTTTCCAAAGCCATCAATTTGTTTTTACTCCCTTGATGTAGGATTGGCTGGAAAGTAATTTGGGTTAATCTTTCTTGGAGAATATTTAATCAGAAAGAAAAGGTTACTTATCTGCACTAACAATCTTTCTGGTGGATATTCTATCTACCTGCAGGGGCGGCCTTAGGCATGTGCAAGCTGTGCACCTGCACAGGGCCACCAAACCCCAGGGGCCACCATGTCAAAATATATCCTTAATATAATAATCCTCTGAGGATGGATACATATTTGCGTGGCCACCCCTGGCAGGGATTTGGCAGCCTCCGGCTCTGTTCCACTTCCAAACACCCTGGACCCCCCTCTTCACTGGCCTCGCGCTCCGCCCCGCCCAGATCCCCTCTTCCAGGGGCCCCTACTTACGCTCCCTGCCCAGGGCCACCATGAGCCTAGAGCTGCCCCTGCTACCTGCAAATACTTCACCGGTAGAACAACCCCCTGAAGGCAGGTGTCACCCAGAAACTTCAACACAACATGGTTGCCAGTAGAGGGCGCTGGACTGTCAGCAATGGAAGTAATGTAAGATTACTCCACCGAGGCCATAAAAACCCTGCCTGGCACTTCGTCAGTTTCCCTCCATTTTTCCCATGCCTTCAAGGCAAGAAGGCAGAGTGACCTCGATGAAGTATTACAGTGCTAACATGTTCTAAGATTGGATCTTATAACTGTGCCTATAACTCATCTATCAAATGGGGAGAAAGGAATGTCCGTGAGGAATTCGCAGGTAGACAAAGTATACACCAGAATGGTTCTTACAGCAGGTAAAGTGACTTTCTTCTGATGGAAACTTCTACCTGCAGATTCCTCGTCTGTAGAACAGATTTCACAGCAATAACCCATCCAGGAGACGAGCTGATGGACGGTTAGATAAAAAAAATCCTGTAAGACAGAGCTGGCAAAGTATCCACTGCTGTAAAGAGGCAGAAATGCTTTGCAAATGTGTGCAAGAAGACCTACGTCAGAGCTTTGCAGATTTCTGCATTTGGGACATCCTAAAACAGTGAGGAAGTGGTGGATTTAGCCATGGTGGAATGGGGTCTAAGCTTTCAGGAGGCTCTTTCTTGGCTAAGGCTTAGCAGGTCTTGATGCAGAGGATGATCCTCAGTGATAAGAGTCTTTCTATGTACCGCCTTGCTCTTCTTTGAACCGCAGTAGTGGATAAAGAGCTGGTCATCCAACAGAAATTGCTTGGTCCGGTCCAGGTAGTAATTTAACCTCAAGTCTAGGATCAACTGATGCAACAGTTTGATCCTCCACCTCTTCCAATGAAAGAAAAGGAAGGCCAGAAGAATGATGGATTGACCAAGTTGGAAGGGGTGACCACCTTAGGAAGGAAAGCAGCACTGGTTCAAGGTGAAAGGAGGGTAAGAAATGCGCTACTTACCTGTAATTGCAGTTATCCAGTATTGGTATCTTTCATAGATTCACATGCCTGAATCATTCCCCGTCGTCGGGGTGGGAGTCCCCGGTATATAAAGAAAGTAATGTCATAAAGACATATACATAACAATAGGCCAGAGGCCTCTCATTAGTAACATATCCATGTCCTTTTGTAAAAAAGGACTGAACTTTGGCCAAGAGCCAATCAGATCTCACCACCCTCTAGAACCTTCCCGGAAGGAGCCCTAGTCCCTCAGATTTTCGTAAGCACAGTGCTAAATAGTACCTACTCAGAGAACTAAGGTGAGCCCTTCCAGGGGAGGTGGGTGGGTTGCATGTGAATCTATGAAAGATACCAATACTGGATAACTGCAGTTACAGGTAAGTAACGCATTTCTTATCCAGTATTATGGGTATCTTTCATAGATTCACATGCCTGAATCAGAGTAACAAGCAATATCCATCACATTTCGTAAGGTACAACATGTAAAATCACACGATATAAGAATACCATTTGTGAAACAGAACAAGTACCTCAAAATAATGAAATAAAGAAATGTGCAAGAATGCAGTAGGATGGTGGGATGAAAGAGAAGGCTCACCTCTAGTGAAATAGATGACAAAGTACTGCTTGACCCACCGCTGCATCTTTCATGAGTTCAGAATCCAAGCAGTAGTGCTTGGTGAACGTATGTGGTGTCTTCCACGTCGCTGCTCTGCATATGTCGAGAATGGGCACTCCTGCAAAGAGTGCCATTGAAGTAGAGACAGCTCTCACTCTTGAATGCAGAGGATGATTTGCCTGTTGATGGCAGAAAGTTATTGCTGCTGAGATCCAACGGGAAATGCTCTGTTTTGTCAGAGGAAGGCCTTTTCTAGGCCTACTGAAAGCAACAAACAGTTGGTTGGATTTCCGAAACTGTTCTGTTCGATGAATGTAGAATTTTAGACAACGCTTGAGGTCTAAAGAGTGGAGAGACCCCTCCGCTGCAGAAACTGGATTGGGGTAAAAAGTCCGCAAAATTACAAGCTCATTCAAGTGAAAATTAGATGGAACCTTAGGGATGAACTAAGGATTGGTTCGTAGAATAACTCTGTCCTGTTTAAATTGCAAGAAAGGATCCTGAATGGAGAAAGCTTGTAGCTCACCAACCCGCCTTGCAGATTTGAGCGCCAGCAAGAGAGCGGTTTTCCAGGACAGGTATTTGATGTCCGCTTTGTGTATTGGCTCAAATGGATGTTTCATGAGTTGAGCAAGGACGATGTTCAATTGCCAGGTGGGTGGTAAAGCTCTCACCGGAGGAAATGTCCTGAAAAGGCCTTTTAGAAATTGTTTAACTAGTCTCTCGGACCAGAGAGTAGAGCCAGTCGATGAACGCCTGAAGCGCGAAATCGCAGCCAGGTGAACTTTAATAGAGGCATGCGCCAGTCCTGAATGCGCTAAATGGAGCAGGTAAGGAAGGATTTGTGCTGGAGTGGAAGAAAAAGGATGTATCTTATTTGCTTTACACCATACACAGAACCTTTTCCATTTAAGAGAATACGTTTTGTTTGTACTCTCTGCCCGAGCCCGGGTAAAGATGGTCCTGTATTCTTGAGAAATGTCTAGGTTCTGAAACTCTCTGAACTCAGGAGCCAAGCCGACAAACTGAGAGATGCTGGATCCGGATGCTGGACTTGACCTTGGTTCATTGTCAGGAGAGTCGGGCCAGGTTTGAATTGGATTGGCGGTTCCTGTGATAGGAGGTGAAGCTCCGTAAACCAGTGTTGGCGCGGCCACGCTGGAGCAATTAGGATCAGGGTGCAATGCTCCACCTTCAGTTTCCGCAAAATCCTGGGAATCAGGGGAAATGGCGGAAATGCGTAAGCAAATACGTTGCACCAACTGATCGAAAATGCATTCCCCAGGGATCCTGGTTGGGGATGCCAGCTTGCGTAATGTTGGCATTTTGCGTTGTGGTGAGTCGCAAACAGGTCCACAGGTGGCTTGCCCCATCGGGCGAATACCGAGCTGAGAAGATGACGATCTAGCTCCAGCTCGTGGCACATGGAACGTTGCCTGCTGAGAGAGTCCGCCAGGACATTGTCCGTTCCTGGGACGTATTCCGCCCAAAGGGAAATGTTGTGTTGTACAAGCCAAGTCCAAATTTCTTGAGATTCTTGAGACGACAGAGAGCGTATTCCCCCCTGTTTGTTTAGATAGTGCATTGTGGTGGTGTTGTCTGTTCTCACAAGCACTGGGGAATTCCTGATCCTGGGTAGAAACGCTTTTAGTGCCAGGTATACCGTTCTCAATTCGAGGAGATTTATGTGTAGTTGTTTCTCTGCTAGGGACCAATGCCCATTGATTTGGAGGTCCTGAAGAAACGCCCCCCATCCTTCCAAGGACGCATCCGTCGTTATTACGTGTGGCGAGGTTGGAAGTATGAAGGATAGGCCTCGTCGCAGATTTTGAGACTGACGCCACCAATCCAGAGCCTGGACTATGGCAGGAGTGATCCGGACATCGTCGTCGAAGGATCCTCTGCATTGAGTCCACTGAGCAGATAGCGCCTCCTGAAGTGGGCGCATATGAAGGCGGCAGTGTGGGATCAAGAGGATGTTCGAGGACATCATCCCTAGCAAGGACTTGTAGAGGCGCACGGTGATAGATTTTTTGGACTGAATCCGGGTGGCCAAGGTCCTTAGTTTCACTTGTCGTTCTATTGAAGGTAAGGCCTTCCTTTGAGCAGTATCTAGGACAGCTCCGAGGAACGTGATACACTGGGACGGTTGAAGGACAGATTTTTCTTCGTTGAGTGTGAGTCCCAGAGCACTGAAGAGTTGCAGACGGGCGTCGGAGGACTTGGTCACGCCTGCGTGAGTAGGTGCCTTGACTAGCCAGTCGTCTAAGTACGGGAATACCTGGTGATGTTGTTGGCGAAGGTATGCTGCTACTGGAGACAGACAATTGGTGAAAATGCGTGGGGCTGATTTTAGACCGAAGGGTAAAACTCGAAACTGGTAGTGCTTGCCCGCCACCTTGAACCTGAGAAATTTCTTGTGGTTCTTGTGGATCGGAATATGAAAATAAGCGTCTTGAAGGTCGAGAGACACCATAAAATCGTTTGCATTGAGGAGTTGTAGCACCTCCTGGATGGAAACCATGCAAAATGACTGTTTTTTGAGGTATTGGTTGAGGTTTCGTAAGTCCAGTATAGGTCTCCATTTTTTCACCTTTTTCCGAATTAAAAAGAATCGGGAATAGAACCCTTTGTTTTTCTGAGATTGGGGAACTTTTTCTATCACTCCTTTTCTGAGCATGAGGGAGATTTCCAATTGTAGTTGTGTTAGATTTTTGTGTTGCATTGGAATCGGAGGCGTTTGTGGAGGATGTTCCACAAAATCCAGAGAATGTCCGACTTTGACAAGCTGGAGGACCCATTGATCTGTCGTAATTTGTTGCTAATTGTGAAGGAAGGATGTAATTCTCCCGCCAACTTTGTAAGGTGGAGAGAAACTGGAGACCTGCGGCAGAGAAAGGTCATTGTCTTCTGCCTGTGTCCTTCTTCCCCCCGTCCGCGAAAGGAAGATTTGTTGTAGGACGACTGGTTCTGCGGTTGCCTTCGCTTGTACTGGGTTTTATATTGTTGGCCTGAGCTGTAAGAGGATATGTATCCTTGATTGTTGCCTCTAAAGGACCGACCTCTCCCTCTGGAGCCACGAAAGGAAGGGTTTTTATATTTAAGAGTACCTAAAGCCCTTGCGGTATCCGTATCTTTTTTGATACCTTGAAGCATGTCATCGATGTGTTGTCCAAACAGAAGTTTACCGTCATAAGGCAGGTCTAACACCTTGGCTTGAACTTCAGGCCGAAAAGACGTTGCCTTAAGCCAACCTTGGCGTCTCAGGACTGCAGCTCCTGCCAGCTGTCGGAAACCTGTGGACGAGATATCCAGTGCCACATCAATCATCTCCGAGGCGGAGCGCTCGCCTTCGAGGAGAATCTTCCTCACTTCTTCTTTTTGCTCCTCTTGAAGAGAACCCAAGTACGGAGCTACGTCTGCCCACATTTGGCTGTTATAACGCCCCAGTAGAGCCAAAGAGTTTGCTGCACGCACTTGTAAAGCTGACATGGACGAAAAGTTTTTTCCTATATTGTCTAGCTTTCGGCCCTCCTTATCTAGCGGCGCAGTCAAAACAGCTGAAGGATTTTTTGACTTGCGTTGTGCCGCTTGGGTTATTACCGAATCAGGCTTCGGATGGCCGATAAGGCAAGCTGGGGCAGTGTCCGGAGCTTTGTATTTTTTATCCAATCTGGGCAGCACTGGCATCAGAGATGCCGGGATCTGCATTATCTTCTCCCCTTGGTCCCAAACGTGATCAATGATGGGAATAGATCGTACTGCTTTTTGGTATGGGTCTTTAAAATCTTAAAGAAAACAATCTTGTGGTGTTGCCGTGACTTAAACCCCCAATGTCTTCCGGGGGAGAATCCGCTTGCGCCTGTACAGGGGATGCGGGACCTGAAATGATATATTCATCATATTCGTCCTCCTGAAGCTCGCCTTCCTCACGTTGCTGCTCTTCCTCTTCTTCTTTCTCCTCCTCATCAGAGGACGGCAGAGGGTGTGAGCGAGGCGGCTCTGAATGGAGAATCAAAGGAGCCGGTCGAGATTTAGGAGGCGGTGTGACCACTGTAGGTGTCACAGGTGTTTGTGTCACCACTGGCTGAGGCGGAGCAGTGGACTGGAATCTTTGTTTATAATCTGCAATGAGAAACTGCAGGTCTGTCACAATAGAAGCAGGAAGACACACCATAGGCTGTTGTGGAAGCGGTGGAGGATGGATCACTTCCTGGTACTCCACATCCTGTTCCTGCTCCTCATAGTCTGAACTTTCGTGAAGTTTGACTTGCAGTTCAGATGGGCTTGTCGCTTGCTGAAACATAGAGCCCTCATCGGAGTCCTCAGTATCCAGGATATTAGCCGGGGGAAAAGGTTGTATCTGCTCGGCGATGTTAATTCTGGCGTGAATGTACGCGCAGTCATCCTGAGGTGTGAATAGATACACTTCAATGGAGGTGATTCAGTCGTCGACGTATTGGTTGTCGACGGGGAACCGTCGATAGTCGACTGAGAGCGAGTTGTCGACGGTGTCTTCTTAATCGACGACGTCGTCGACAAAAGGATCGTCAACGATGTTTTCTTCGTGGTCGACTTCATCGACGCTGGTGTCGTTGATGGCTTAGTCGTCGACGGCTTCGTCGACGCTGGTGTTGTCATCGACGGCTTCGTCGACGCTGGTGTCGATGTCGTCTTTGCTTGGCTCGCCGTCGACGCTGGCATCGTCGACGATGACTTTATCGACGATGAGCTTGCCGTCGAAGACGGTTTTGTCGGCGTCGATTTTGTCAACGATGACAGTTTAGGCTTCGTCGACGGCGAGGATGTTGTAGTCGTCGACGTCGATGACATAGAGGACGCCACCGTAGTGGAGATAGAGGCTGTCGACATTGTTACCGGCAGGGCTGAAGATGTCACCAAAGGTTTCTTGAAGGTAGGATCCTGTAGAGAAACCTTTACAGCAGTGGCCTTAGAACGATCCTCTGAAGACTTGGGCGTCTTCTTTTGAGGGGGCTGTACAGATGGTCCTGGAGATGAAGTTCTAGGCCTTTTAGGAGTAGAGTGTACACTCCCCATGGAACACTCACTCTCACCTGAAGAGACCGATTGATCTTTTTTCTTAAGTCTCTGGAGCCATATCAGCAGTCGGCCCTCTCTATCCTTGAGAGTTTTGGCCGAAAAAGTACGGCAGATTTTACAGTCTTTAGCTGAATGGTCAGGATATAAACCGTACAGGCAGTCCTCATGCCTGTCATCCACATGAAGCCTCTTTTTGCTACAAGAGGCACAAGGTCTGAAAAGTCCTTTCTTTGGAGAATCAGTCATGACAAAAACAGAAGATTCCTCACAGGAATGAAGTTCTGAGTAAAATTGTGGAGATAAATCCAGGAATATAAAGAAAACTGAGCAGAGCTCAGAGGAGACTCCCTTAGCACGACGTGCGGTAGAAAATCTGAGGGACTAGGGCTCCTTCCAGGAAGGTTCTAGAGGGTGGTGAGATCTGATTGGCTCTTGGCCAAAGTTCAGTCCTTTTTACAAAAGGACATGGATATGTTACTAATGAGAGGCCTCTGGCCTATTGTTATGTATATGTCTTTATGACATTACTTTCTTTATATACGGGGACTCCCACCCCGACGACGGGGAATGATTCAGGCATGTGAATCTATGAAAGATACCCATAATACTGGATAACCGTTAAGGACTTGCAACTCACTCACCCTTCTAGCAGAAGCAACAGCAACAAAACCACAATTTTGAAAATCAACATTCGAAGGGTACAACTAAAAGGGATCCCCCAGTCTCTACATCAAAAAGGTAAGAAGCAGATTTAGATTTAGATCTTGTTGAAGAACCACAAAGAGTTGGAGGAAAAAGATTGGTCAGGCCTTTAAGGACATGCATGGCAGCAGAAGACTTAAAAAGGGATGGCTGTTCCGGCAGACTGTAGAAAGACATCAAGGCGGCTAAATAGCCCTTCACAATGCCAATGACAGATGCCGTCTGAGCCAGGAATAGGGCTAATTGAAGAACTTGGGGATAGCTTGGCCTGCAAGGGATCTACACCACTGTTCACACAGAAGGCAACAAAGTTGCCTCATCTCCGGGATAAGCAGACCTAGGGGCGACACACAGATAAGAGAACGATGACCATCTCTGGTTGCAGGTGAAAGGAACCCAGTTGCCCCCACTCAATATCCATGTGTATAGGTGGAGACCTCAGATATGGGGGCTGGAAAACCATTAAACCCGCCTGAGGGAGAAGGACCAGTCGGAACAGGAGGCGAAGCAGGGGACATGTGGAGAAGGGCCGCATTCCACACCCTCCTAGGGCAATTTAAGGCAATGAGAATGACTCAGTCCCAGTCTTGGCTAATCTTCCTCAGAACCTAAGGAATCAATGCTTTGGCGGGAAGGAACAAACTGAAACACTTCCAGTAAGCCTCCCCTCAACGGATACTGGAGGGCGTGGAAATACTGGCACTGAGCATATTTCGAGGAGGCAAATAAGTCTACCTGAGGAGTGCCCCACTGGAGGAAGATGCCCTGGGGTACCTCTAGTAGAAGATACCTCTCGTGATCAGGAACATAACACCGGCTCAGGATGTGGGTTCTGACATTTTGAGACCCTGCTAGGTAATTGGTAGTGAGCCCAAGACCACAGTCTCAGTACTTTCAGGAAAAGAAGGTGAGACCCTCTGCCTTGTTGATGTACCACTTTGCAGTTGTGTTGCCTATTGAGATCTGGAAGGACAGACCCACGATGAAGGGGAGATACGCCTTGAACGCCAGCCAATTCGCCCACAAGTTCAGCACATTGATGTGAAGCACCTGCTCCACTGGAGACCAGAGGCCTTTGATCTCCAGATTCTTCGAGTGAGCTCTCCACCCCAGGGTGGAGGCATCGGTCGCTACCATAGTCATGGCTGGAGGGGGAGTGAAGGCCATTCCACAAGTTAGGTTCATCTCGTTCCCCCATCAAACTACTTCCAGCGTAGTGATGGAAGAGATCGCAGTGGAGTCTGACAGATCCTGTACTGAAGCCACTGTCTGAGAAGGCATTATTGCAGGACCCTCATGTGCCAATGTGCATGTGTGACTAGGGGAATGCAGGAAGCCAGCAGACCTAGGAATCACAGAACTCTCTGGCCATGCACTCTTGCGCCCAGCTGGAAAGATGAAACCCATCTCCGGGGTATCTCTGTATTGGAGGAAAGGCATGGACAAGGTTGGTGTCCAGTACCTACGCTATTAAGAGGAGTCATTGGGAGAGTCACAGGTGAGATCTGGGCTTGTTGATCAAAAAGTCCAGGTCGAACAGCAGAGATACAGTCAACTGCAGATGGCACAAAACCAACTCTGGCAAACTGACTGAGTAGCCAGTTTTTCAGGTACTGTGAAATGGGATGCCCAGCCGTCTGAGATGGGCCTCACCCACTGCCTTTGTGAAGACTTGACGTGCCCGACTTGACATGTCACTGAGTCAAGCCAAGGGTAGTACAGCAAATTGGAAGTGTATAAAACAAGTTCCAAGTACTTACAACATGATCGCAGGGACAGGATGTGTATCCTGCAGGTGAGTGATACTATCCAATCTCCACATTCCAAACCCAGTAGAGGTTGATATATGGACAGCATTTTGAACTTTTACTTTTTGAAGACTAGAATTGGACACAGGCCTCTGTCCTCCTTTGGAACCAGGAACTATTGTGCGTAACAACCCTGGCTCTTTTCCCAATCTGGAACCAACTCCGCCACTCCTTTGACAAGAAGAGCTGCCACCTACTGCTGTAGATTGGTCAAATGGTTTGCAGGCGAGACGAGGGAGATGGTGGGTTGGGAGGGGTACCTGAAGGGAGGAAGGGAAGATGTAATCCCTTCTATGATTTGGAGAATTCACTGATCATGCGCAAGGCCTTGCAGGCATGAAGAAAACGGGACACCCGCCTTCCCACAGGTTTCATGTGGGGGTTGAGGATGCAAGCTAAACCCGCTTTCATGTTGGTGCAGGGAAGGAGGTGGAGGAAGTTTGCAAAGTGGATCCATGGTCCTTCTTTCTACTGCAGCCTGTGCACTGCACTGTTAGTTGAGTGGTTTAGGCTGCTGTTGAAGTGCAGGTTGATCTTGCCTGGATAAAAAAAATGGAGCCTCTTCCGAATCCTCAAAGTTGACTAAATGACCGGTAGTATCTCGTTGGAGACTGGAGATGCAGTCCTAGTGATCTAACTGTGGTCCTTAAGTCGAAAATCATTCCAGCGCTGGACAGCTTTAACTCTAAAACAGCCCCACCATCAAAGGGAAGATCCATCAAGTAAGCTTGGACATAGGAGGAAAAGCTGAATGTATGCAACCAAGCTTGACGTTGTCTGTGATGTAGGGACAAGACCGTCATCCAGGCTTCCTGCTTGGGGACCCAGTCTGGTGGTGCTTTCATAACAGCACCTTCTGATTGGGAGTACGGGACAGGCATTTAATGACCTTGGCGGGGCGAGCGCTAAATGACCTTGGTGGTGCCGCCGAACGTTATGTCCAGCACAGACAGCCAGCTAGTAGAGGTGCCCTCTACTGGCGAACTTGTTGCTTAGAAGTACCCATTAGAAATCTATGTTATCGGATGCTGGTCTTTCACCTAGCTACAGGTTGACTAACTAAAGTGAAAGGACATGGCTTAACCATTGTAGCAATCAAAGGGTCAGTAAGTGCTTCACTAAATGGCAAGAGTGGTTCTGACAAAAATGGTCCAAGTAGGAAAAGTTCAGCTAGCAAAAGTGCCTTATTCTTAAGGCTGGCAACTGCAAGTCCAACATTTCGACAGCCATTTGCACCACTATTGCAAAAGAGGTTCTTTCCTTGGTTGGTGGCCCAGTTAATGTCACAGGGGATGTCTCTAGCCCACTGGTGTTTCTGGAGTCTAAATAGAAGCCATCATCCTTAAAATGAGGTGGGGAGTACATAACCTGTCTTCAAGTCTTCATCAGTATCATGAGGAACACTGGGTATGCTTTGAACCATGTATGTATTGGTTCCAAGTAGAGTCCCTAGCCTCTGGTAGTGTTGGTGTTGCAGCAGAGAACTCTGATTGGTGCCTGGTTGTATAGGAACTGGTGTGGCGCCTCTGCAGAAGTTGGTACTGGTTTTGGTACAAGCCTGTGGACGGGTCCTGATGGTCAGTCAGGGGAAGATCCACCAGCTTAAGTCCAACTGGTAGCCTTGTACCTCCCAAAAGCCTGCAAGCGCACCAGAGGGAAGCAGAATCGCCTGAAAAAGCTTCAGTGTGGCTTCTTTGAATGCTCTATTAGCTACTAAGTTGATGGAAGTCCAAGGAACTAGGGGCACAGTGCGACCTGATGAGAGACTGGATCTGATTCAGGCGGCTCTAGAAGGTAAGATCTTTAGCTTGATGTACTTATGCCTTCTTGCCAGACTGAATGACAGGAAGGCTAGTGTCCTGCTTTGCTTTCCTACACTTCTGGCATCTCTTGACATACAGCAGGGAACTGGGCTTTCCATGAGAACAGCCTCCCGCCTGGGACCGCAAGCAGCCCTGCAACTTGAAGCAGGGGTGGAACTTCTGTTTTGGCTGCAACCTCCTCTTACGATAGGCAACGCAGAGTTTCGCCTCTCATTCCCAGATCATCTTTGAGCGAATAAAGGTGCAATTATTAAATACTTTGGACCATGACTAGAGCAGCCCAAGCACATGTTGTGCTGGTCCCTAACCAACATCTTCCAGCAGACCCAGTTCAGTGTGAATCCGGTCATTTTTTATGTAAACATTTGTCCCTCTCACACTGCTAGAATTTGAAGTGGTCAGAAGACAACGTTGTGCCTATAGCTCCAGATCCATGTCACATGAGTAAGTTTCTGTGACATGCTTCATTACTTCTGGGGCAGTATGTGAGTCACCCTGAAGCCAAACAGTGTCTTCAACTGGCAGGAAAATCTCTTTCAAGTTTGGCACCTAGGCATATACCAAAAGTGAGGAATCTGCAGTTAGAAGAATCCATCAGAAACATTTTTGCTGATGAAAGGTCCACTGACAAGGAAGACTTTGCTGTGGTAGGTGAAGTAAGTGTTGACGATGCAAGGGTCAATGTGATCATGATGATAATGCCCTGGGTTTCGATGGTGGGTTGTCGTTGAAGAGTGTTTTGTCTGCCATTACAAATAGGTGCAGAGTGTTTTATGGCCAGACTGAGCAGGTCTTCCAAAGATGATGCCTCTGGTATTAAGTTACATAGATGATAATCTACATAACAAATCCTGCAGAGTTTTAGTTCTAAAAATGTTAAGGATAAAAATTGATGTTCAGGTAGCAGATGCATTCACAGGAATGTGATCCTTAAAATTATTTTGGCATCAGCAGTCAGGCAGGTCTTAATGACCGAGAGGTTTCTACGTTTTAATAAAAGATACAGAAATGATGTGGACTAGGAGTGAGTGCAAAACTCCTATTGGGCATACCTAATTTAAACACAGTCAGAGAAACTCTGTGCCATGCAACTGGGGGTTAGAAACGGCAGGAAAAATCAGTCCCTGGGAATAAAAATGTTACAAACAAATCATATCTTTATCTCTATTCAACATTGGAGAGTTAAAATTGAAAAATGTGGTCATTATTCTCTTGTACATCAGGTGGCACAGAAAATCTGAACAATCTAAGTTTCTTGGACAAATGTAGTCAGAGTCTCATCCTCAAAGTAGATGAGTAGGATTTGCAGCATGCCAATTGGAAATAATCGACTTATGGAATCTATGAATAAACCAGTTCAGGAGAAAAAGGATAGAGTACATGATGAAGGGAATCAAAGGCATCAAGTCTACTTTCCCAGCGCCAAAGTACATTATAATTTTGGAACATTAGCATCTCACCCACATATAAACACATCTTAACATTTCCTACTACAAATACAAGCTATCCATGCTACTTTCTCCTGCATGTGAAGAACCCCAACTGTTCTCCTAATACGTGTAGTTGATTTGAATTTCAAATAACAATACCTTCCAATGTAAAAAGTGAAACCTGGAGCAAAAACTAATACATGCATATCCTCTTTGTTATACAATGCACAGACTACATGGATAGTTCACCAAGTACATTTCCTGAAACCATACTACCTACTGTTGGGGAAACACAGTGGCAGTAAACAAATTTGGGCAGTAGAGCCCAAGGTAGAGCTATTTCTCACCACAGGAGTGCTTTCATCCGCTTCTGCCAGATTGCTCTCGATGAGAATCTCATCTATACTGGAAGGCAATAGGTGATCCTTTGGAACCTTGAAAGAATATCACACAGATAAGAACAGAGAAGAGCAACACATTTTAACTTCAAAGCAATTGTATGTCAGCAAAATTTGGTTTTAGTGAACCTATGCAAGAACAGCTATCCTAACATTTTTAGTAACACTTTATGGTCCTCATTATTAGTGGCTCGTTGATTCCATGTGGCTCAGTAACAATAATAATTGGGCCAATCAGGATTAGGAGTTCAGTGGCAGACCACTGCTCGCACAGTAGTATTCCACCTGTTGATTCCACCTGTCTCAACTATGCAAGTAGGAGGAATACTGGCAAAAACCATGAGTAAATCGGTACAGTATAGTCCCCCATGCCTCTTAATTCCCGTATCCCCCCTGAAGTTGTGTTCCCCACCAACTGTAAATCCCTAGAATGGTGGCCAGGGTTCCAAGGGAAATTTTTAAAGGTCACTTGTCATGAGGGCCTAAAATAGCTCCACTGAACATTATTAAACGTACACTAAATTGTTCCATAATTTTTGGAACATATTTGCTATTTAACCTTAATTTAAGATTAAATGCAGATGGCGAACATAGAAGTTCAGCTGGTGGACCACCACCTACAAGCCAATTGACAAAGGTTGAGATCAATACATTAAGACCAATTAGGGACTGGTTTGCTTTTTTGTGTGCATCGGACTTCGTTATTTCACAAAACAGGGGTTAGTTAACATGGCCTTCTAGTAGGAGATCAAGGGTAAGCAGGTGAGCTACACAGATTTGTTAAAAATGAAATGCGTTACTTACCTGTAACTGCAGTTATCCAGTATTGGTGTCTTTCATAGATTCACATGCCTGAATCATTCCCCGTCGTCGAGATGGGAGTCCCCGGTAAATAGAAAAGTAATGTCCTATAGACATACATAGAGAAAAGTAGGCCTAAGGGCCTTGCCTTAGTAGCCTATCTATGTCCTTTTGTAAAAAGGACCAAACTCTAGAAGGTAGCCAAACAGCTACCACCTCCCTCTAGAACCTTCCTGCCAGGAGCCTCAGTCTCTCAGATTTTCGTACGCAGCAAGCTAAGTAGGCATAATATATGATAGAGAGAGAGAGAGGAGACCTTCCTGGGGAGGCGGGAGGGTTGCATGTGAATCTATGAAAGACACCAATACTGGATAACTGCAGTTACAGGTAAGTAACACATTTCTTATCCAGTATTATGGGTGTCTTTCATAGATTCACATGCCTGAATCAGAGTAGCGAGCAATACATTATGCACATTTGTGAAGAGACAGTATAAGCAGTCTGAGATAATACATATCATACAACTAGCAACCATCAACAAGTAAATATAATAACCACATGGCTGCTGCGGGGATTTTTGCCCTGTGCTGCAAATTACGATTTTGGTGCTTCTATGACGAGCTCAGCTCGTCATCAGCACACGACACCCGTGGGTGATGACGAGCTGAGCTCGTCATCAGCATCGAAAGGGTTAAAGAAGTAAATGTGCATACCAACAAAGGATGGTGGGAAGGAGGAATGCTCATCTCACTGGAATAGATGGCGAAGTAAAGCCTGGCCTACAGCTGCATAATCAGTTCCGTATCCAGGCAGTAGTGCCTGGTGAATGTGTGTGGCGACTTCCCGGTCGCTGCCCTGCAAATGTCCAGAATTGGCACCCCAGCGAATAGTGCCGCCGATGTGGACACAGCTCTTGTGGAATGAGCTCGGACTTTGGAGTGTAACGGTCGTCCGGCTTTGTCATGGCAAAAGGCAATTGCAGGGGATATCCATCTTGAAATGCTTTGTTTGGAAAGTGGCATGCCTTTTCTTGGTCTGCTGAAGGCGATGAAAAGTGGATTCGTTTTCCTGAAATGCTTTGTTTTGTCCAGGTAACATTTAAGACATCTTTTTAGGTCCAAAGAGGGAAGGGATCGTTCAGCTGCAGTACTAGGATTTGGGAAGAATCATCGGAGGACTAGTGGTTCATTTAAGTGGGAGTCCGAAGGGACCTTGGGAATGAAGCGAGGATTAGTCCTTAAAATCACTCTGTCTTCCCTGAACTGCATGAAGGGATCTTGAATGAAAAGAGCTTGTAGCTCGCTGACCCGTCTTGCTGAGGTCCGAGCTAAAAGTAGGGCTGTTTTCCATGAAATGTATTTGATATCAGCCCTATGGATGGGCTCAAACGGATGTTTCATTAATTGGTTGAGTACCACATTAAGGTGCCATGTTGGTGGAATTCTGCGTGGCCGAGGAAAGGATCTGTAGAGCCCTTTAACCCCTTCCGTGCTTATGACGAGCTGACCTTGTCATGAACAATGGTAAATCTGAAAATCCAGCACCGGGGGGGAAAACCCCTTAGCAGCCAAGGTGTTAAGGAATTGCTTAACTAATCTATGGTACCAGAGAGATGGTCCTTTTGAAGTTCTTGTGAAGCGGGAGATGGCTGCCAGATGAACTCTGATAGAGGCATGGGCAAGTCCCGATTGTTCCAAGTGTAATAAATATGGAAGGAGCTGCTCCGGAGTGATCTGAAAGGGATGGAGATTGTTGTCCATACACCAAACGCAAAAGCGTTTCCATTTTAAGGAATAGTTTTGTTTGTGCAGTCTACTCTTGCCTTTGCTAGGAGATTCTTGCACTCCTGCGGAATGTTTAGTTGGTAGAACTCTCAGTACTCAGGAGCCATGCCGATAATCTGAGAGATTTCAGATTCGGGTGGAGTACTTGGCCTTTGGACATCGTAAGTAGGGATGGATGCTGGCCCAGATCGATTGAGGGTTGGATTGATAGGCGACGAAGGTCCGTGAACCAGTGCTGCCTCGGCCAGAACGGGGCAATGAGAATCAGTGTGCAGTGCTCCGTTTTCATTTTCCGAATGACTCTTTTTATCAGGGGAAATGGCGGAAATGAGTACGCAAACACGTTGCACCATGCGATGGAAAATGCATTTCCTAGTGACCGCGATTGGGGATGCCAGCTTGCGAAGTTGTGGCATTTGGCGTTCTCCCTGGTGGCAAAGAGATCGATCTGCGTGCTCCCTCATTTCGCGAAAATGTCGTTTAGAACAGTTTGGTTAAGTTCCCATTCGTGGGACAGAGACCTCTGTCTGCTCAGAGCGTCCGCTATGACGTTGTCCTTGCCTGGGACATACTCTGCTGTTACCTTGATATTGTGTAGTACTAGCCAGTTCCAAATTTTTTGCGATTCGCGAGATAGTGTCAGCAAACGTGTCCCTCCCTGCTTGTTCAAGTAGTGCATTGTTGTTGTGTTGTATGTATATGTATAAACCGTTTTGTAACGCGCTCCGTTACTTGGGAGTATCCTGGCGCGAATTGGGAGAGGCGGAAAAAAGAGCAGCAAGAAGACAACTTAGGTTACACTCCTGAACAGATGGGTTTTCAGGTTTTTCTTGAATTGAGCCACAGATTGCATGGAGCGCAAATGGAGAGGGAGAGCGTTCCAGGCCCGAGCTGCGACCACGGCAATCGACTGACCGCCAAGTCTGGCTCGCTTAAAGCGGGGAAGAGACAATTTAAACAGCGTAGATGATCTGAGGGTACGGGCGGGGGCATAGAAGGCAAATCTCTTTCTCAAATATGCAGGGCCTTGATCGTGGATTGCTCTAAACGCGAGCACCAAGGATTTAAACAGGATGCGCTGTGATACGGGGAGCCAATGAAGAGTGCGCAAATCAGAACGCACACTCTTCCATCTTGGGACGTTGAATAGGAGACGGACAGCAGCATTCTGGATAAATTGCAGGCGTTTAACCAGGTAGGCCGGAATGCCACTGAACAGTGCATTCGCGTAGTCCAACCTTGCCAGTATGAGAGCCCGAGCAACAGTCTCCTTGGAATCCCTAGGGAGCAAAGGGAAGAATTTGCAAAGCATTCTCAACGTGGCAAAGCAGGTTCCCGTGAGCTTCTTTATATGGTCCTCAAATCTAAGGTCCTCCCCAAACCAGATGCCAAGGTTTTTCGCGGGGCCCCCCATCTCTTTGTGGCTGGGAATGTTCGGGGGCCACAGCGTATTCCTGAACGAGGGGGGGGAAGGAACCGTCAAAGAGCACCTCGGATTTGTCCTCATTGCATTACAGCTGGGCCAAGGTTAACCAGCGAAATACTGAGAACAGGCACAGATGGACTGCAGAAGTATCAAGATTGTTCTCTGGCCAGGTGAATAGCAGCTGAGCATCATCTGCATACCCTATAATCTTAGCCCCATACTGTTCCGCTAAATAAACCAAAGGGGTGATGTAAATGTTGAACAGTAGGGGACTAAGAGTGGATCCCTGAGGGACCCCCGTGAGGAGTGGTTTAGGCTCTGAGGCGTGGGGCGGCATCCAGACCTGCTGTGTCCTATCCGATAGAAAAGAGGACAACCAGGCCAGAACAACCCCACCAATACCAATAGCAGACAGCCTGGCGAGGAGGAGCTCGTAAGGGACGGTATCGAACGCAGCAGAGAGGCCCAATAAAATCAGGACCGCTCTGCCGCCTCCGTCCAGACATTCCCGGATAGACTCCGTCATCTCCACCAGCGCAGTCTCGGTGCTATAGGTCGCCCTGAAACCCGATTGAGCTGGATGAAGGGCATTGGAGGTTTCAACAAAACTCTCCAATTGCTGAAGAACCACTTTCTCACAGATTTTAGCAAGTGCTGGCAAAAGGGATATGGGACGATAATTCCCAGGGACCGTAGCGTCCAGTCCCGTTTTCTTCAGGAGCGGCAGAAGTTTGGCTTGTTTTCAACCGAGAGGAACCTCGCCTGAAGCCAGGGAAAGATTCACTATCTGAGTGATCTCACTACAGACAATTTCCGCCACCTCCGAAAGCACTCGGGCTGGGCACGGGTCAGCGGGAGAGCCGGATTTCAGGGACTGAAGAAGAGGCAGTACAGCACACTCAGCGACTTGCGCAAAGTTCGTAAGCTGTTGCCCAGAGCACGGGCATTGTGTGGAACAAGAGTCGGCCGCTAAACAGTCCACGGGCAGCGCCGAGAGTAGGTCCTGCTGAATCCTAGCTATTTTGCTGATGAAAAAGGTAGACAAATCCTCACACCATTGCGCAGAGGAAGGGAGAATAGCAGCATCAGCAACAGGGGATACAAAACTTTTGACAATAGAGAAAATCTCTCTACTATTGTTATCTGCTTTGGCGATACGCCCTGCATAATAATTCCCTTTAGCAACCTTAATGGCGGCATAATAATCTTTTTGAGCTGAGCGCAGGACAGTCTTGGCCTCAGAACTATACCCACATCTCCACGCTCGTTCCAGTTTTTTACAGCCTAGTTTCAGCTCCCTCAGCTCAGGGGAGAACCAGGGTTGGGAGGGAGAGCGTCGGAGTCTAGACACGGTAGTGTGTTTAGTGGATACAGTAGCCGCCTGCAGCACCCACTCATTAAACCAACAGACCGCCTCATCCAAGACCACCGTGGGTTTTAGGCGGGCTCCAGTTAGGGCCTTTCTGAACGCGGGCAGGTTGACCTTTTGGGTGTGGCAAGTGGGGGGTGTTTGACCAGTTTCCACCATCTTCCACGCGAACCTGACCAGGTCATGATCGGACCTAGTTATTTTTCTATGCTCACAGTCTTAATGGGGAAGTTTGAGCAAACCAGATCAAGAAGGTGACCTCCCACATGCGTCGGAGAAGTCACCCATTGCTTGAGCTGCGCGAGGTCGAGAACTTCACCGAGCCTGCGGGCTTCAGGTGAGTCAGGAGCATCTGCATGAATATTTAGGTCGCCGACCAAAAGAAATTTTGGAAAACTTAAGGCCCGCGGCACTATATATTCCTCTAGAGAGTCAATAAAATGATTGGCCTGGCCCGGGGGCCTGTAAATCAAAGACCCTCCTAAGGTGAAATGAGGGGAAATTATAATGGAAAAGTGGAGAACCTCGCCCCCAGCATCCGCAACAGGCGGCTCAGAGGCGAAGTGCCACCCATCCTTAAAAATAACGGCTAGTCCGCCCCCTCTATCCAAAGGTCCATCAACCCTAGCAATCTTGAAACCTCTGGGGACGGCAAGTTCCACACTTGAGGCGGATGTGCTGGTCATCCACGTCTCCGTGACGAACAGCACCTCCAACTGGCCATCCACCAGTAGTTCAAAAACATCGGCGGCATGTCTCACCACGGATCTAGCATTAATCAGCCCAGCCCTAATGGTTGCAACGCCGGTATCACTGACTAGACGTGGGGGTAAGGATGGATGGGGAAGAAAACCACAACTGGGGCACTTCACCATAGCGCAGTCCAGACCCGCGCGCAAGCAAGTCAATATTCCGCCGGGGATAGCAAGTCTCATGAGATCATGACGAGAATACTTGCGCTTCTCTGAGCTGGCCGAACCCGGAGGTCGTCGGGCAGAGTGGCTGGCCCTGGGCCCGTCCGGGGCACGGACGGGCACAGACGGGCCCTCCTTTGGCGCTCCTTCGGCGCGCCCGCTGCGCGTCCGATGAGGCATCGCTATTTGAGGCCCAAGCCCCTCCCCGAGCTGGACCGCTAACTCGAGACCAGCCGGGGACCGGGACTCCAAAGATGGCGCCCGACCTGGCCCTCCACAACAATCGGCACTGGTAAGCCGCGGTGGAACGAGGCACAGGGAGTATAAAAGATACAGTTTAAAATACAACACACAACACAATTATCAAATCAATTGGATGTAAAATGAAGTATTAAAAATTATCAGTGAGCACAGTGCAGCGCGGAGTAGGTAAGCAGAAGAGAGATTCTCGCAGTCAGCTCGCCTTTCCCAAACAAACTTTCAAGGTGCTGCCACCACCCTGATTATTCGCGAAGGCCCGCAACTTCTGATCCTATTTGAGGCCCAAGCCCCTCCCTGAGCTGGACCGCTAACTCGAGACCAGCCGGGGACCGGGACTCACCAAAGATGGCGCCCGACCTGGCCCTCCACAGCAATCGGCACTGGTAAGCCGCGGTGGAACGAGGCACAGGGAGACCGGGAGGCAGCGCGCAGGGAGTATAAAAGATACAGTTTAAAATACAACACAAAACACAATTATCAAATCAATTGGATGTAAAATGAAGTATTAAAAATTATCAGTGAGCACAGTGCAGCGCGGAGTAAATAAGCAGAAGAGAGATTCTCACAATCTGCTCGCCTTTCCCAAACAAACTCTCAAGGTGCTGCCACCACCCTGATTATTCGCTGTGTTGTCTGTTCTTACAAGCACTGCTGAGCCTTTGATGCGCGGGAGGAAAGCCTGGAGAGATAGGAAAACTGCCCTCAGTTCTAGGAGGTCGATGTGGAGTTTCCTCTCTTGGTCTGTCCACTTGACACTGATTTGCCATTCTTGAAGGACTGCTCCCCATCCTTCTAGAGAGGTGTCTGTAGTTATGACATGTGGAGTTGGAGGCAGCAGGAACGTTAGTCCTTGTGATAGGTTCGTGGATGTCTTCCACCAGTGTAAGGCCTTGGTGATTTGTGGAGTAATCACGATGTGATCCTCGAAAGAGTCTGTACACTGAGTCCACTGCTTGGTCAGGGCCTTTTGGAGGGGGCGCATTCTGAGCCGACAGTAAGGAATGAGTAGTATACACGAGGACATCATCCCTAGGAGGGACTTGAAAGTACGGACTCGGATGGTGTTCTTTAAGTCACTGCGGTGGCCATAGTAATTATTTTGTGTTTCCTTTCCTGCGATGGGAATGCTGTTGAAGATGTCTTCTTTAGAGTTGCCCCTAGAAAAGTTATAACTCTGGAGGGCTGTAAGGTTGACTTCTCGTGATTGAGTGTCAGGCCCAGTTGTTTGAAAATATTCAGACAGGCGTTGGAAGACATTTGTGCGCCTGCCATCGATGGTGCTTTCACCAGCCAGTCGTCCAGGTAGGGGAAAACCTGGTGTCCCTGCTGACGTAGGAAAGTTGACACCGGAGAGAGGCACTTTTTGAAAACGCGAGGTGCCGATTTGAGGCCGAATGGGAGGACACAGAATTGGTAGTGCTGCCCTGCTACAGCGAATCATAGGAATTTTTTGTGGCGCCTGTGTATTGGGATGTGTAATATGCGTCTTGCAGGTCCAAAGATGTCATAAAGTCTCCTTCCTCTAGAGATCCTAAGATTTCCTGAAGGGTCACCATCCAAAACGATTGGCTCTTCAAGAATGAATTGAGTGCCCTGAGATCTAGTATGGGCCTCCATTTCTTCCTTTTCTGTTGTATTAGAAAGAATCGGGAATAAAAACCCTTCCCTTTTTGAGCTGATGGGACTCGCTCTATTGCTCCTTTCTTCAGCATTGATGAAATTTCTTGAAGGAGTAATCGCAGGTGGCTGTGTTGAATCTTGCGAGGAGGAGTTATTGGGGGGATTGAACTGAATTCCAATGAGTGTCCGTATTGGATTAATTGGAGCACCCACCAATCAGTTGTTATTGATTTCCAATTGTGGAGGAAGTGTGTGAGTTTGCCTCCAATTTTGAAAGAATGAGATGGTGGAGGACCTGGCTGTTGGAAACGGTCATTGGCGTCCGCCTGCTGGTTTCCTCTGGTTTCTTCCTCTGAAGTTAGATTTCCCATAGGAGGTCTGACGACCTTGCTGCTGTTGCCGTTGTTGGTATTGTGATCGGCCTTGATTATAGGAGTATGAGGATTTTCCTTGGTATGACCCTCTGTAAGAGGGCTGACCTCTACCCCTGTTCCCTCGAAAGGACTGGTTTTTGAACTGTAACGTGCCTAGAGCTCGTGCTGTGTCTATCTTTTTTGATTGCCTGTAGGGCCTCGTCTATTTTCTCACCGAATAGGTGCTGTCCGTCATAGGGCATGTCTAAAACTTTAGTTTGGATTTCTTGGCGGAAGGATGTTGCTTTGAGCCACCCTTGTCTCCGTAAGACTGCTGCACCTGCCAGTTGTCTGAAGCCTGTCATTGCGACATCTACAGCGCAATCTATGATCTCTGATGCTGACATTTGTCCTTCCTTTAGGAGGGATTGGACTTACTCCTTTGAGTCTTCAGGTATTTCAGTCAGGTATGGGACAATGTTTTCCCATAATTGTCTGTTGTATCTCCCTATCAGGGCAATAGCGTTAGCTATTTTGATAGTCATGGCTGACGTAGTTGAAAAACGTTTGCCTATGCTGTCTAATTTTCTGCCCTCCTTGTCTGGTGGTCTGGTGGTGCTGACAGTGGAGAGGACGGATTTCTTGAATTCTTTTGAGCCGCTTGGGTGACTACAGAATCTGGTTTGGGATGCGCATTAAGGCAGGTAGCTGCTGTTGTTGGTGCCTTATATTTTTTATCCAGTCTGGGTACCACTATAGAGACCGATGCTGGAGTTTGCATTAATTGCTAGCCTTGATCTGGCTGTCTTTTTGATCGGATCTTTAAAATCATATAGGAAACAGTCTGTTTCTTGTGATTCTATAGTCATGTGGAATCTCGTGGCTGCTCTTTCCACCAAGTTGTGGAATCCGCCAATGTCCACTTGTGGGGATTCCGAAGTATGAGGTTCAGGTGTGGCCGGAGAATGAGCGATATAATCCTCATCATCTCTGTTATTGGACAGGTCATCCCGTACCTCCCCTTCTTCTGGTTCCTCGCCCTCGTCGTTTGAGGACTGAACATTATGAACCGCTTCTCTCTCCTGAGGGAGATCCAGAGGTGGTGGTCTTGTCCTTGGAGATGGTTGCGGTTTGGAGGATGCTGCTGGTGATTCTGGAAATCGTTTTTTGTAGTCTGTGATCAAGAATTGAAGATCTGAGACAATAGATACTGGAAAGCAAACCATAGGAGTGACCTGTTTTTGTACTTGTGTATGTACAGTCTCCTCCATAAAAACGACATCATCTCCATCTTCATCTGTGCTCTGGCACTTTACAATAAGATCTGAAGGACTAGTAGCTTGCTCTTACTGGTCATCTTCTGATTCATCACTCTGTAGGAGACAAGATGGGAGTAATTTTTGTACCCTGCTTGGGGACGTTAGATCGGGCGTAATCGGATTTTTATCCTTCTTCTTTGGCGGAATCAAATCTGATTTTTTCCATGGCGTAGACGATTCAAGTGTCGTCGGTGCGGTCATCGACGGTACCTTCGTCATCGACGGTGCGGTCGTCGACGGTACCTTCGTCGTCGACGGTGCGGTCGTCGACGGTACCTTAGTCGTCGACTGAGCCTTCGTCGTCGACGGCGTGCTCGTCGTCGATATCTTCGACGTCGACGATGTGCCATTCGTCGTCGATGCAGGCGTCGGCGGTTTCTGTTTTGTCATAGACGGTGTCGTCGTCGACGATGCCGTCGACGGAACTTTAAGCAACGTCGATTGCGTTTTTTTATAAGTATAATCGATGACAGTGGCTTACCCGTCAGAGGATTGAATTATTGTCGTCGTCGACGAAGAGGCTGACAATGCCATCGTCGTTGACACCGTAGTCGTCGATGTGGAGACATAGGCTGTTTTTCTTGAAGAAACAGTCGACGAACTCGTCGTCGATGAGTGAGGTGGCTTTCTGAAGGTGGGAACCTCCTTTTCAGACGTGACGGATTGTACCTCAGAAGACTTTGTGGTAGTCTTTTTAGGAGGGACGTCTGTAGGGCTAGGGGAAGCACCCCTTGGCCTCTTCAGGGATAGTTTTGAAGAAACTGAAGGCATTTCACCTTCCTCTGAAGACAGTGCATCATCTCTGTTTTTGAGTCTATTCAACCAGAGGAGCAGTCTTCCTTCCCTGTCTTTAAGTGTCTTTGTAGAGAATGTTCTACAAACTCTACATTCTTTTGCAGAATGATCAGGATAAAGACAGTAGAGGCAAGTCTCATGCCTGTCATCGACGTGCAGCCTCTTCTTACCACAGGATGAACAGGCTCTGAAAAGCCCTTTCTTCTGCTGATCAGCCATTGTTGTTTGAAGAAGAAAATATCCAACTTCTGTGAGGAAAAGAGATAAATCTTGGAAACCTGAGGAGAACTCAGGTGGAGACTCCCTAGCACAAAGTGCGGTGGAAAATCTGAGAGACTGAGGCTCCTGGCAGGAAGGTTCTAGAGGGAGGTGGTAGCTGATTAGCTACCTTCTAGAGTTTGGTCCTTTTTACAGAAGGACATAGATAGGCTACTAAGGCAAGGCCCTTAGGCCTACTTTTCTCTATGTATGTCTATAGGACATTACTTTTCTATTTACCGGGGACTCCCATCTCGACGACGGGGACTGATTCAGGCATGTGAATCTATGAAAGACACCCATAATACTGGATAACTTGAAAAGCACAGGGAAGCAACGTGAGACATATCATAGTTTGGAATCCCATGTCAAAAGACCATAGTTTTGTTCTATTTCAACTAATCATAACCCTTTTTTAAAAACTGTTTTATTAAGTAGCTCAGTAGTAAATCTTAAACTCAAGATATTGAAACTTCAAATGTAAAATGACAATCTCAATCACAGAAAGATAACCGCCCCAAAACTCCTCCCAACGCTCCTGAAAAATGGAACAGAAGATGTTAGAGAATGGGAACAAAAGGGGGGAAGCAAAACTGAAAAGAAAGAAATTCAGACATATAATCACAATACATTTCCCATGTGAAGATTGGACTTTACATCACCGCCGATTTACAAACTCCAAAAAAGCCTTATTCACAAGTAGTCCAGGGTGTCCAGAGCAACTGAAACATAAGGTTCACCCTTGCAAATCACATGAAGCTTAGCAAGGTACCACAGGGAAGCCACAATGGTGTTTTTCAGAAGAACACTCAACAATCTGTAATCATTCCTTTGCATTTGTGAATGCTAAGCTCACAGCTGGATATAAACACTTTGCAGTCTCAGAATTTCAAATCTGCTTTGTCATTAGCTCCCTCTGTGAAGTATTACCAAGGTTAAACAATCACAGTAGCACCACAGAAGGTTTTAGTTATTGACTTTAGTTGGAATCCAGGAATACCACAAGCTAGGACACCTGGTCACCACTTAAACCATTCCACTACACCCTTTCCTGAAAAAGAGCAGAAACGTAAACACAGCAGCCCATATCTGCCTGCCATTAGGTCTTAACCTCTTGGCTGCTAGGCGTTTTCCCCCTCCTGTGCTGGGAATTGCCATGTTGCTGTTTGCATGACAAGCTCAGCTCGTCATCAGCACACGACACCCGTGGGTGATGACGAGCTGAGCTCGTCATCAGCATCGAAAGGGTTAAAGGAAAGGGGTTGGAGCTTTCATAGTCCAGGGCCACAGAGAGATCAAAATTATCTTTACAGTGACTCAGTTACTCTGTGTCTATAAGCAATTTTATATTCTATATTCCATTATAAACTGATGGGCAACCTTCCACTTAGTGGTATGATCACTACTGTGCATGCATTTTTGCAAAGGGCAGCACACCCTCACACCTGTGGATATGCATGACACTGCTGTTACTTTGTTGAAATAGGGAGCTGTTTGTTGTATGTGCTTTGCGGACAACAAAGGGTCAGTGGAAGGGAATAGCTGAGAAAGAGCCTACAGATTTAGATGTTCAGAATCTTTCACAGTCACAACTCGTGGGTAGGCTCTATAAGTAAAGGAGAAGGGGTCAGCATCAGACAGCTTTGGCTCTGTAAATCAGGTTGAAGCCAACTTCTTGTCAAATTTTGTATAAAACATTCCTTGTCCTGCATTGCCCTCCAGCGCAAGTCGAGTTAACGACTTGCGTTGAAAAGACCGCGTTGTAACGGCACGGCGGTGTAACAGCCGCGTCGTAAAGGCTGTTCCCCATGAATAAGAATTAAGTCCAGGGAAAAAATGAAAAACCATTCAAGGTTGCACAATGCAAGGTGCATGAAGCACACTTTCGTTCTTGGCCCATGTTAGAGCAACAAAGAAACCTTGAAAAAAGAAGATATTATGTTATGCAAGGCCATCAGCTCAATAATTTTTTATACAATCCTAAGATGCACAGGGACACATAAAAGAAAACAAGTACATTAAGCCCAACTAACACTTTCTGGAAACCCGATAGGCTGCGGAGGAGGAATGCAAACTCTGTTCCAGGAAACTACAATCGAGGCTACCAATATTGCTTAGCTCTCCATCTGTTCCCATTCTCAGTCAGATGTCATGAAAGGGACATGACAGCCATTGATCAGTTAAGACCGGTGATGTTCTTCACTAATGCCCTGTAATAGAATCTCAATATTTTGCACTTGTAATGCTAACCTCCAATTTCTCAGACTTGAGAATTAAGATGTGTAATGGTCAGTGACTATGCACTCAAGCTGTTCTGGAGGTGTGGAGTGCAACATCTCAATACCTCCATGGACAGTAGGATTTTCCTTTACAGGTTGTAGTGAGTACTCTGGATGTTCCTTTTTCTTCTGCAGGACTCTTGGCATCAGAGGAGTCAGATGAAAGACATGCGCAAATTGTCAGGGTTTGATCTGGCAGAAGCGCCTACTTGTGACTGAATTCAAGGACTTCAACTCCCAGAAGGCCTTCTAGGGAGGAGTGTTCATTCTTCATAAAACACACATAACAACGCAACCGCGTTGTACGTGATTCTGGCCTTTCCCGACTCCTTCCATGCAGCCACGCTGTTAGGGAGTGGAGATCTGTGCCCCCCTTCGCGTTACGGACTATCAGTTTACCGGAGCCCACGCACGGCTGCGGTGGGTTGCCCCCTACTGTTCCGCTGGGCTGGGCACGAACCTTGTCCCTGTTCCTGGCCAGCTCGCGGCTGCGACGGGTCTCGGCGTTTCCCTTCCCGGATCGGCTGAGCAGGAAAAGCCGTGAGGATCATTCCGATCGCGGCTGCATCGGCATCCTTTTGCTATTTTGCTCAGACGGAGCAAAAACACCCCCGATCCTTCCACTCGCGGCTGCAGTGGAAAAGTAGCTGTAGCTGGTTCTTTTGAGTCCTATCCTCTTGCGGCTGCAGAGGGTTTCTTCCGGTGTGGAGACCAGTGTTCCCTGAAGGAAGCCATCCGCTATCTATCTACACGGAGGTATCGTTTTGGGGCGCTAACATTTTTGCATGTCTCTGGACACTCTCTCTTCCATAGGGAACGAGAGGAATAACTAACATTTGTTGTCTGTTTCTTTTGGGAGTTTTGAACATTCTGTGGAGCAACAGGAACGCGGAAGCTTCTCTTCCGCTTTATACTGATCTCTGTTCATGGATGTTGTTTCTTTTTTCCTGGAACCTTGGAGCTGGACCCTGCTTTTCATTCCTATATTTGTTTTGGGTAACATGGGGAATGAAAGTGAGTATGGAGGAATGAGAGTGGAATATTGAGTATCTCGGATGAGATCATAGGAATAGTTTGGTAAACGGATCTTGTTTATTTCAGGCGGGGATGTTCCCTTGACAGTAAGGGTGGTATCTTATGGGAGCCATTGGAACCGCTTCTTGGGAGAAACCATACAGGTTTAGTCAGGATTCTAGCAAGATCATACTGAGAGTAGACAGGATTATCATATAGTATGTATGTTGTGCTTTTATCGTTACAGGTAATCCCTTTCCACCGCAGACCCCACCCTTATCTTTCCCTCGTTTGATTACCTTTATGCTCTGTTTGATTGATTAGTCAGAGTGCGGGGATGTCAGGAGGTGGACCCCATTGAGCATCACCCTGATCCAGAGGAGCCAAAGTAGACGTGACACAAATCCTTCCATTAATACTGAATCAGGTGATTCCATACAGATCCTGAGTCCATGTCTCTTGAAGATGTATACGTTTTATAAGAGTCAAATTCAACTATGGACAGACCATAGACTTTGAAAGGTGGGCTGGGACCTCAAGTAAGAGGAGGTTGAGAGCGTACTGGAGACTTTTCCATCTCTGTGGTGATTGGACTTGCACTGCAGAAACTACCCCAACCCCACTCTAGGTTAGTTGATGAGAAACAAGCAGAACATGCTTCACAATATAGCCGATTCTCACAGCACACATTCTGCCAGCCAGCAGAGCTGAGTGGAATGGACGCTCTCTTGTTCCTATAAATAGAAGAGGGTTTTGGTGTTGCCCCTGTGTATTATCACAAATCTAGATCTCAACAGTGGAATAAATACTTTCAATGCCAAATAGCTACCCATCACTTCCAACACATTTATTTGGGGTGAAGAATAGGCCGGATGGAGTTTCCTGTACTTTTGAGGAGTGGGTCAACCATGGATCAATCATGACCTGTGGATGATTCAAGAGGTAGACTCAGTAGTAAAGCTATTTGGCCAGATCCAGCTCACCCTATTCTTCACTTTGAAGTAGGAAAGAGTGATCGATGAATTTCTCCTTTCTCTCAGGTTTGACAATTGAAGACCTAAGCCAAGAAAGTCTGAGCAAGAACAGTTTAGAGTTAATTGTCTTCATAACAGAATTAAAGTCGCCTTGGTACAGCAGCAGTTTTTATTAATCAGGTTCCTTATCAAGGTGAGCCTGGACAGATATCTCTTATGCATATCAGAGGATGTCCAGTTGACCTTTTGGAAAGCAAACATTGCCACAAATGACATAGCTGAGATTTCCCAGAGAATAAAATTAGACTTTTCTTTGGAAGACAGGATCTTTTTGTTCAAGGCATTTAGGACTGAAGGCTCGGAAAAAGAATTCCTTCAACTCTCAAGCCTGCCTAAAGACTTGTTGCTCAATGATTAGGGTCGCCTTTGGTAAAGTTGTTACTGCCACCATCAAAGAGCTATCCTCATCCTACAGTATGGGTGAAGGGTATAGAAGGGGACAGCAATAAAAGAGTAGGAAGCAGATCTTCATAGTCACTGATGTTTCTGGGGTCATGTCAGGCTTCTCCAAAAGAGCCCTTATGCCAGATGGAGGATTCGGAAATGGACCCACTTTATTAATGGTGATCTCTGACTGGAGTAACCATGCGGAGGGATGAAGGGATAACCCACTAAAAGAATGGAGGAGCATATCCGCCAGTGTAGCTCGAACAGGGTTTGAACTTTGAAATCTCAGGAAGTGACATATAACCTAATCTTTTAGAGGAGTTTCATCAGTAAAGCACTGAACGAATTGAAAACCACAGGCAAAACAGGAAAGGACAAAGCAAGTTGTAAACCTTGTCTCGTTTTTGAAATTATGAGCGTGTCGTCCGCGAACATGAACAGGGGGACTTTCCTGCCAGCAAAGGAGGGTGCATCGGTCGAGAAGTTAGAAAAATAGTTAGTCACCCCATTGATAAACAGGGAGCTAACATACACCCCTGTCTAACCCCTTTAGAGACCTCAAACCTATCTTTATGTTTTTGTATTTGACGCCCTAAGTGTGCCGGGTATTCCCAGACGTGAGCCCTGGGCTCACTGAGCCACTGGAACTAAGCTGTACTTGGCTGAAGAGCCCTAATAAGGAGGTGACCGGTCCTGGGTTCCTTGTGTTACCATGAAAAGCAGGATCAAAACTGATTTGTATATGGCTAGATCCAAACTGAGACGCATGGTGGGTGAAAAACTATGGATTGGGATGTGGCCCCATGCAATTGCCAGTGGCTGGATTAATGTAAGCATTTCATCCATCACAGGCCTTGAAAAATCAAACTGTAACCAGACCTGCAGTTCTAGTAAGGTATATAGTCTATTTGACCTAAATGTAATACTCTTAACCCATAAAATGATCCCAAATTATGTGATCCTTGGTAAATATTTCATTTCACTGGGCCGACATTTTCTTCATTTTCACATTTAAGAGCACCCTCAGATAGGCGTTCAGAATGGCTGTGGTACAAGAAACTGGTTTGATTGAATAGAATAATCTTTTGCTCCAAATAGAACACAAATCTAGCCTACATATACGGTACAGATGACACTGGACTTGCCTCTTAGTTCACCAACAGCACTGCAATCATCGCGGGAGCAGGAACGCTCACTTTTAATAAAAATATTACTAAAATAAGAAATGGTAGCACACTGTAATTTGCAGTCAGCACATTTCCCATTGAAATGGCCACATTTCCCACTTATGCAATTTTACTGATAAAACTATATAGTGTACAAACAATGTTTGAAAATAGGGTTTCTAGGGTTTCTGCAAATTTTTATAATTTTCATCAAAAAGATATGTTCTGATTGGTTTTGATCCTAATAAAATCTTTTTTTCACCACACATCAAAATTACAAAAACGAAATGTGCTTTCCTGGTTGCAGATATTTTTTTAAATATTTGCAAAGTTAATTTCCAAGCTATTTAAATGATTTGTGTTAGAAAAAAGTTTCGTAAGGATTAGTTACTTACCTGTAATCCTAGTTCTCTTCCAGGGGTATCCTCATCAAAGTCATAAGCATTAGAATATACCTGCCCATGCGCGGGACCCCGGAAACACTATCATATATGTGCCCCACATACATACATATATATATATATATACACATACATACATATATATATATTTTTTTTAACAGTGTAACCTACATATCACTCTAGCATTGAATGGAAGGGTTAACTCTGGGTTCTTTTAGCACTTTTGAAAGTAATATGTTGTACATTTCATGTATTAACATATATGCACATGGTGAAAGAAATTTTCGTTAAATCAATGTGTATATATATGAAAGTAACAATCTTTGCACGAGGAATGGAAATTTTAGACTTCGTATATATATGAATTTATTTATATGTATGTTTTTAAAGGTAATACATCCTTTATTCTAGTATTTACGTGCTCTAGAACCCGTAGGGCGCCATGCCCTCTACCCTTCGCTAACTCAATGTAGTATGTTTTCACTGTTTACTAGATGTAACTAGCACAGCTGTATCCAGTTAAGCACTAGCACTTTAAATTCCCTTGTTTGTGTCCATGGCACGCTATGTGATCAAGCCTCTCTTGAGGTGAAACGCGTCATGGTGGATTGCAGGCTGTAACTCTACGCACAAAATAAATGCACTGAAGAAACTGCACCTACTTTGTGGTCTCGCTCCTTTAGTTGTTCTGTGGGGGAAGCAGAAGCAAATACGACGACCTTTGGAGATATATATATATATATATATGCAACTGTAGCCTCATACACATCAGAGCTGAATCGTGCTGTAAGGACTTCCCATCATAACATGAAACATGCATTAGAAACAGGGAAAAACAACAATAACACATGTTTTGAATCTGTTTTAATGCTCAGCAGACAGTAGAAATTCTCATAAAGGACTGAAAGCATAGAAAGCTCCCAGGCTGCATTGCAAACACCCAGTCTAAAAAGACTGAAAAGCTAACTCATAGCAACATAGAGATAAACTGACACTGTGCGTTTAAGGCACTCCTGACCCCCAGCTTCCCATCATGCCTCAGGGGTGACAATTAGGTCAGTTGTTCTTTGCGGAGACTAAACAAGCCATGGCACAAAGAGTTAGCAATATATTCAAAACATAGGAGTCCTTTGCCCGGGGAGGTGGGAGGGTTGCTTATGACTTTGATGAGGATAACCCTGGAAGAGATTTAGGATTACAGGTAAGTAACTAATCCTTTTCTTCCAGGGGCTCCCCATCAATAGTCATAAGCATTAAAAAAGAATAGCGAGCCTCACCTCATCTCCATGCGGGCAAAGGAGCATAACAGTAATTCAACCGATAAGCTTAGAAGAACTAAGCCTGGACAGATAGATTGCTATCCAAACAGATTCCTCAAGGAGGCCTGGCCCACTTGAGAATCAGCTCTGGAATCGGATTCTAGGCAGTAAAGCCTTGTAAAGGTATGAACCGATCTCCAGGTTGCAGCCTTGCAAATTTCAGACATTGGAACATCATGCAAGAAAGCCACTGTGGCCGCTTTCTCCCTACTGGAGTGCGCTTTAGGTGACAACAGTAAGGGTTGTTTAGCCAGTTGATACGCCAATTTGATGCAGGGTACAATCCATCTGGAAATGGATCTCTTAGAGGCTGGGAAGCCTGTCCTCATGGCGCCATAATTCAAAAACAGCTGATCCGTTTTTCTTATGCCCTTGGTACCCTCTAAGTATAATCTAAGCACCCGTCTGAGGTCCAACGAATGCAGCGACCGCTTAGCAGGGTTCGCGGGGTTTGGAAAAAAGGATGGAAGGGAAATGGACTGATTGATATGAAAATCAGACACAACCTTAGGTAAGAAAGATGGATGAGCCCTCAAGACAACTCTGTTATGGTGAAAAACAGTGTAAGGCTCTTTCGTACACAGCGCTTGGATTTCACTTACTCTGCGCGCTGATGTAATCGCTACCAGAAAGGCGACCTTCCAAGACAAATGGTGTAAAGAGGCTTTGTGAATAGGCTCAAAAGGGGGGCCCATTAACTTGGATAGCACCAGGTTCAACTCCCATGGAGGAGAAGGGTTTCGAACAGGGTGATAAACCTTCTTCAACCCCTGTAAGAAGTCCTTGACCACCTGCATTTGGAAAAATGAAGGTTGGCTGGGTGACTTCCTGTACACTGTAATGGCTGACAAATGAACCCTGATAGAAGCATACTTTAACCCAGATTTATCTAGATACAGAAGGTAAGGAAGAATGACATCCTCCTGTCCCTTCGTAGGATCAAAGTGACGTTCTATACACCAAAAGAATCTCTTCCACTTGAACGCATATAACGCTCTCGTGGATGGTCTCTTAGCCTCTTCAAATGGACATTCAATCTGGAGGCAGTTTCAAATGTCCGTATTGCAGGACCTTAGGAGCCATGCTGCCAAGTTCAGTGAGGGAAGGTTGGGATGAAGAATCCTCTCGACCATCTTGGTCAGTAGGTCCGGCCTGCAAGGCAGTCTCCTGTGTGGAAGCACCGACAGCTGAAGAAGGTCCGGGTACCACCACTGCTGTGACCAGTCTGGAGCTATCAGAATCATCTTCATTTTGGATCTGATTAGCTTGGAAACTACCTTTGGGATCAGAGGCAGGGGAGAAAAGGCGTAGGCAAATGTCCCTGACCAAATCATCAAAAGTGCATTCCCCCTTGACCCTGGACGGTGGAATCTGGACTCGAAGGCGTGGCATTTTTTGTTTTCGTCCTCTGCAAACAAATCTATTGCTGGACGACCCCATCGATGGAAAAGGTCTGCCACCACCTCGTCGTGTAGCACCCAGTCTGGCTGATCTTCGAAGTACCAGCTGAGTGCGTCTGCCTTGATATTTTGCTCTCCCGGAAGGTGCACTGCCACCACTAAGAGGTTCCGGGCTAACAGTCAGTGCCAGATCGCCTGAGACTCCAGGGAGAAAGGGCGCGACCGCGTACCACCTTGCTTGCTTAGATAAAACATGGTGGTAGTGTTGTCTGTCTGGCTCAGGACAGAGTTGGATTCGATCGCAGGTAGAAAAGCTTTCAGAGCAAGGTGGACTGCTCCCAGTTCCAACATGTTGATGTGGTAGGATTGTTCCTTAGCAGACCACCGTCCCTGCATCTGAAGGCACCCCATGTGCGCCCCCCCATCCTTGCAGAGATGCGTCTGTCACCAACGATTGTACTGGAAGTGGCTGGTGAAAAGGAACCCACACCAATAGATTCCGAGGCGGAGTCCGCCACTTGATGGATGACCTCGCTGCTTGGGAGACCCCGATCCGATCTTCCCAGCGACCCATTGCTTGATCCCTTGATCTTCTAGATCCTGTTGCAACGGTCGCATTCTCAGCCGTAAGTTGGGGATGAGGAATATGCAGGAAGCCATGGATCCCAGAAGGGACGCCACCTGACGGACTGTTGGATTTTCCGTCTCGAGCAGAATCCTGCACTTCTGCTGCATCGAAGAAAGTCTCTTATCCGAAGGAATCACTCTTCCTGTGTTTGTATCCAGAACGGATCCTAGGTAATGGATCATCTGGGTGGGCTGCTGCGCGGACTTCTCCATATTGACATGAAGGCCCAGGTCGTGTAACTGCTGCAGACAAACTTGGTAGTCGCTCCGTACTTGCCGGGGGATGGTCCCTGTAGAAGCCAGTCGTCCAAGTATAGATAGACGAATAGACCTCTTCTGTGCAGGGAGGCTGCCACCCCTGCCATGCACTAGGTAAAGACTTGAGGAGCCGACTTTAGTACTGGTATTGTTTGTGCCCGACCACAAACCTCAGATACTTGTGATGACTCACTCCGGGCAATCGGTATATGGAAGAACGCATCTTGGAGGTCCACCGAATACATCCAATCCCCTACTTGCAGATGTGGACATATTTGATGAAGGGCCAACATGCGAAACTTATCCTTCACAATGACTTTGTTCAGAAGGCGAAGGTCCAGGATAGGTCTGAACTTGTGCTCCTGATCTTTTTTGGGCACAAGAAAATACCAGGAGTAGACTCCTTTTCCTCTTTGAGAGGGAGGAACTTCTTCTATAGCTTGTTTTTGAAGAACAGCCTTCTACCTTCTTCAGGAGTAAGTTTAGTTGGTGAGGACAAGATCTTTTCGGACGAATGTCCTTTGGAAGCACACGGAAACATAGCATGTATCCATTGCACAGTATATTTAGCACTCAACGACCTTTTGTGATGCTGCACCACTCTGCCAGATGTTGTGAAGCACTTCCTCCCACTGGAGTGGGCAACAGCGCTAGAGGAAGCCACTGCTCATGACTTTCCTCCTGTTCTAGCCGCGGTAGAGGATTGTTGCTGGTGACCACCTCTACCTCTGTTAGACTTACGGCCCTGAAATTGGGACTTGCCCTGGCTTTTGTTCTGGGACCACTGAGGGGTTTGAACCCTCTGTTGAGATCCCTTACGCTGGTTGGGCCTGTATCCACGCTTAAATTCCTTCTTCTTCTCTAAGCCGATGGCCTTGAGAGTGTCCAGTTCGGCCTTCATTCTGCTCATCTCCTCATCTGCGTGTGTGCCAAAGAGAGAGAGGAACCAGAGAATGGGAGGTTCAAGATTCTCTGCTGTGCATCACGCTTAAGACTGGTCAGCCTCAACCACGATGATCTCCTGGCGCAGATCCCGTGCACGTAAGAATGTGCTGAGAGAGTAGCGCCGTCCGATGCCGTGCTGATCATCTGGTTCGCCACCAGTGATCCCTCGGTAACTATCTCATCGAAGTCTTTCAGGTCTTCCTTTGGTAGCTTTTCTTTGAATCGTTCCAAAGAGTCCCAGAAGGCCCTGTCGTATCGGCCTAAGAACGCAGCCGCACTGGAGACCTTCAGGGTTGAAGCCGCTGAATTGCAAACCTTGCGCCCCCAAGAGTCCTGGGACCTGCTTTCTTTATCAGGAGGGACCGATGAAGAAGCGGTGACAGCATGCGTTCCACGAGCTGGAGCAACAATAACTGAATCTACAGGTGGATCCGTCTTCACGAAGACAGGATCTGAAGACGCCGGCTTGTACTTCTTTTGGATGAGAGCCGGCACTGCCGTGATGGTAGCTGGCGACAGAAAAGTGTCCATTACAGTGTCAAGAATCCCTGGAACCAGGGGGAGTAATGGGCGAGACGCTGCCTTCTGGTGCAGAGTCTTGAAAATCACTGTTGTTGCCACTTGAGGGACAGACATCTCGATGTTGACGTTCTGGGCCCCTCTCTGAAGAACCTCATGGTAGGTGTTAATGTCATCTATCTGGGATACTCTCGAGATGGTGCTGTCCTATAACGTAGGGGAATATACCCTCGTAGACTAGTGGGTAGAGGAAGTACAAGAAGTAGATATTGTTCTCCTACTTCTGCGCTGGGCACTGTGTCTCTGTCCCCGTGATCTGTCTGCGCGTTCCTCCCGTCTGGGGGAACGTGATCTGTCATGCCTTCTCTCACAGGACCTTTCCGTGCGCTGTCTCCGTCTAGGGGAGCTCGCTCTGTCCAGTTCCTGCACCAGTCTTTGTAGAGGTGACCTGTGGATAGGACTGGCATATTACTGCATTCGTCTCGTCGCTTCAGACTCCTTCCAATGATGCAAAGGAGCAAGCCACCTTGGGGACAAACGTACAGCAGAGGAAGCCTCCCTATGATGTGATGTGATGGAGACTCATGGGCAGGACCTCTAGCTGCTGGAGAGGCTGATCTTGAAAAAGGCTGCCTGAAGGAAGAAGATGGGCGTGAGGCTGACTCCATCACCAGAACCACCGATCCTCCCTTAGACCTCACTGAGGTAGGTCTCGACGCCGGGCGTGAGCCCCTCGAAGTCTCACCGGATCGCCTCCTAGACGTCTATCTCCTGTCTGAAGTGACGGGTCTGGATGGATCCTGACTTCTCGACGTTGGAGCTGACGCCGCCTGGACCTCCCGTCTGCTCGACGTAGAACGTCGACTCGACGGCAACCGCCGCCATTGGGAACCAGGTGAAGGATGTTCATGCCTCGATGCCGAACGTCGGTGTGAAGACGTCAGTGGAGGACTTCTCTCTCTCGACGCCGATCGTCGCCGAGACGATGGCGGAGCAGTGTCTATTCTCGACGTCGAAGGTCTTTGAGACGACGGCGGAGGGGTGTCCATCCTCGACGCCGAACGCCGTCGAGACGACGACTGAGGTGTTCTCATCCTGGACGCCGATCGTCGCCGGGTTGACGACAGCAGACGACTCTCGCCCCTCGACGTCGATCGCTGATGGATCTACGATGATGGAGGGGAACCTGCTCTCGAGGCCGAACGTCGCGTCGACGACGGCGGAGGGCTCTACTCCTCGACGCCGATCGTTATAGGCACCACTGAGGGGTGCAGACGTCTGTTACTTTCCGCAATTTTCCAAACCAGAAGCCCGGAAGTACACTGTTCACTGGTTTGGAAAACAAGGGCCCTGAAAGGGGAACAGCCCTGTCCCTAGAAATCCATTTGCAGAGCGGAAGAAAGGGTGGGTCGGTAAGGAATCTGCAGCTAGAGATAAGTGATTACCGAAGTAACTTGTTCATGTGATAGAGACTTCTAGCCTCGGATTCCTTACCTTTGAATAGTTACCCAAGCAATACCTCAATCCTGAGGTGGATCTGTGGACCAATTTCACATGAGGAAGTCCTGATGGGCCGAACAGTGATTGTCCAGGCAGTAGTGCTTTGAGAACATGTGCAGTGAGGCACATGTTGCTGCCCAACAGATATCCAGGACAAGAACTCTGCGTGCTAACTCTGTGGTTGCAGCCTTCGCTTTGGTGGAATGAGCAAACAAACCATCAGTGGATTGCTATTTAGTCAATGCATAGTAGATTTTAATACAGACCGAGATCCATCGTTGTATGGTCCACTTCTGTATGTCCCTCCCTTCTTGCTCCGACATACCCCACAAAGATTGGTCACCCAACTGAACTTCATGTGCTGTCAAGGTAGAACAACAACGCTATTTATGGGTCTACACGGTGGTCGCTCCTCTTCTTTTGAGGGGTGAGGCAGAGTGTAAAAAGTATACAGAGTGATGGACTGGCACACATGAAATGGAGTGACCACTTTCAGAAGAAAGGAAGTTCTTGCACGAAGCCCCAGTTTGTCTGGGTAGATGTTAAGATAAGGACACTTGGATAACAAAGCCTGAACCTCACTGACCCTCTGGGCAGATGTTATTGCAACCAAGAAGTCTGTCTTGATAGTCAGGAGCCTGACTGGAGAATTGTGCAGGGTCTCAAAAGGCGTGCACATAAGGAATGTGAGGATGAGATTGAGGTCCTACTGATACATAATAAAGGGAGAAGGTGAGAGCAATAGATTATTTGAAGAGGGATGGCCAATCAGGCAACTGTAGAGAAGCCAAAATGGAGAAGAGCTAGCCTTTCAGAGTGCCCACAGCAAAGCTCTACTGAGCCAGGAAAAGAACGAACAAGAGATCCTGGGAAAGCGGATCAAGTTGTCTTTCTGTACACCATCCTACAAATTTTGTCCAAAGGCAGACGTATACCGTCTTGGTGGAGGGACACCTGGCTGACAAGATCACGTCACAGATTTCGGACGGAAGTCAACTGTCTCTGCTTAATATCCACGTAAGAAGGAAGAGCGTTGACAGATTCGGGTGTAGAACCCTCCACTGTTGCTGCGACAGATTCACTCAAAGGGGCAGCCCGATTGGAGGACCGATGGCCATGCTCAACATCTCTGGATACCAGACTCTCGGGGGCCAGTCCGGAGCCACAAGGATGACTTGGGCCCGGTCGTTCCTGATGTTCTTAAGAATTCCGGGCAGGAGAGGTATAGGCAGAAAGGCATACAGGAGGCCTGAGCTGCACTCGCGACAAAAGCATCTCCAAGGGAGAGCCGAAACTCCAGTGAGTAGAATAGCTAATATTGCATGTTCTCATCAGTGGCAAACTGGTCTAACCAAGGCTCTCCCCACTGCTTTAACAGACATTGCACCACCTCCAGATGGAGACGCCATTTGTGGTTTGGTAGGCATCTTCAGCTCCTGGACTCGCTGTTGGGATGATAGGCCCAAAGCTGCACTATACCCAGAACAACTCTGATGAAGAGGAGCTTCTGAGATGGAGTCAGGTGTGACTTTGTCACATTGATAGTGAACCCCAACAAATGTAGGAGGTCCGCTGTGTCTGGAGGTGGGAGAAAACAGTATGGGGCAAGCCAGCGGTCAACACCCCGTCGCCGAGAAAGGGGAAGACTGACACTCCTGATATCCCCAGATGAGCGACAACCACCAAAACCACCTTGGTGAACACCCAAAGGGTGCTGGTGAGGCCAAATGGGAGCACAGAGAGCTGAAAGTGCTTGTGGCCCACCATGGACCACAAATAACGTCTATGTGCCAGCAGGACGGGAAGTGAAAATATGAGTCCTGTAGGTCCAATGCTACCATCCAGTCTCACAGATCAAGGGCAGATAGAACCTGAGATAAAGTGAGCATTTTGAACTTCTTCTTGAGGAAGAACTTGAGGGAGCACAGGTCTAGAATAGGACAAATGTAAAAAGAACAATTGATGGACAGAATGCAGAACAATGTCATACATTCACCCCAGTACAGAATTCTGGGCCTAAATCTATCTTTTTTTGCTCCCCATGCCTTTCCAGTTTGAACCCAGCCATATACAAATCAGTCTTGACCCTGCGCCCAATGGGAACAGTCCAGCCCGAACTGCCAGGTTAGGTCCTCCATGGACAGGAAAGAAGCATCCTTGGACCAGTTTCAGGGTTTCACCCCTCATCAGCCAGGATAGCTTGACTCCAGTGGAATGGAGAGCACAGGACCAACGGCTGGGCATGCCCGTCCCACTCAGGGGACAAATGCAAAAAGAACAATTGATGGACAGATTGTAGAACAAGGTCATACATTCACCCCAGGAAGGAGATCTGGGCCTAAATCATTTGTTTAGCTCCCCATGCCATTACAGACTGAACCCAGCCATATGCATATCAGTCTTGGCCCTGAGCCCAAATGGGAACCGTCCAGCCCAAAAGGGAACCGTCCAGCCCGAACTGCCAGGCCAGGTCCTCCCTGCACTGGAAACAAGCATCATAGGACCAGTTTCGGGGTTTCTTTTGCTAGAATAGGACAAAGGTCTCCATCCTTCTTGGGCACCATAAAGTAGTGGGAATAACACCCACTTCTGGCGTCTGCAGTCTCTCTATGGATTCTTTGGGCAAAACATCCATCACTCCCTGTTGGAGAAGAGACGTGTGGTTCTCAGTCAGCCTGTCATGTGTAGGTGGCATGGAGGGACAGGTAGTCTCAAAGGGGAAAGAGAATAGACCCCTTAGACAATCTGTAAAACCCACCTGCTAATGTTATGGACTACCAGAAGGCAGGTAATGGCGAATCCTACCACGTACTGGGTGCCCATGGTGGTAAATAAGTGGACAAGAAAGGTGTGGAAGTTCCGTCTGCTGGGTAGATGTGTGTGTGTGGGGGGTGGGTCAGTGGGGCGGATGACTGACCAGACCTTGGCCACCTGACTCACAGGGCCGGCAGAAGCTGCAGCCTGGCAGCGGGTACCAATGCACTGTACCCCACCCCCCCACCCCTTCTGTGGCCACGAATAGAGCAAAAGGCAGATTGATGATGACGGGGGGTGGGGGTCTGGGGGGTGATGGAAAGACCCAAGGACCTGGCCATAGCCCGGCTGTACTTAAGCACTACTGCGCTGGATCACACTTGTCTCAGATGCGATAAGAGCCATCAAAGGGCATGTCCATAAGTGATATCTAGACATCACATGAAAAGCCAGTAGTCCACAACAGCATGGCGTCTCAGAGTGACTGTCGTCAAAACCACTCTGCCTAGTGTGTCAGTGGTGTCCTAGCCAAAGCAAATGGTGAACTTATCTGCGGCTCTCCCATTGGCAACAGCCTGGGACAGCACATCAAAGGCCTCCTTCGGCACTGTGTCCCACGGAGCTTGGTAATAGCGGCACAAAAGCCATGCAGTGTTCATAAATCGCAATGCCAAGCAGGCGAAAAAAAACATTGTCTTGTCTAAATTGTCCATCGTTTAGAATTTCCGATCCCCCAAGGCCATTGGAAATGCGCCAGTATTTACATTGGACGTGGAGGCTTGGACCACCAAGTTCTCCGGGGAGGGGTATTGGGTCCCCTGGGGCAGGGCAGTGGTAGTGGACAAAAGCCCCTTCAAAGGAGTCCCTGTACTGGGCTTGGACCAAGCAGTACGTCTGTAAGTGCTTCATTAAAAGGGAGAAGCGGTTCTGAGGGGGACACTCCCGACTGAACCACTTCTGTCAAGATGTTAGTTTTGACTGCCACAGAGGGCAAACTAAGATCGAAAACATCAGCAGCCTCCTACACCACCATTGCAAACAAAGCTCCCTCTTCCATAGCCACAGTAGGGTGAGAAAACATAACAGTATCTGGAGAAGTTTCCAGTCCACTGGCTTCACTCAAATACTCACACCAGTACACAGGAACTTTATAGGGCTGGTATTTTTCAGGGCCCGGTACCCCTCCACTAGTAAGAACAGGGCTTAAGCTCTGGCATGGATGGTATGGCTCCAGACTGTGCTGAAGCCAGCTGCAGATGATGCCCCGCTGCTTCAGTGTCAGTGATGAGGGTGGGGATAGAGCAAGTGGCAATGGAAGCGTCAGCCTTGGACCCGAGGAAGGTCAGGATGATGCGACCGACGCCGATCCGGATCCATCTGTGGATCCCTGGGATCCGACTGGTGCTGTGACCAGAGGAGTCAGCATGGATCCAAAACCACGGTCCCAAAAGCGTGCCACCGCAAACGGGCAGCTGAAATATGAGGTGCATGGCCTCATATAACTGTTGGAGTTGGGCAGGGGTAGCTACGCCTTACGGAAACTCAGGGAGGCGCAGAGCCAATCTAGACACTGGCTCAACCAAGGAGACCGGCATGGCATGGCAAGGATCGCTCATTTGTCGACTGAAGATGTGAAGTCAAAGTGTGCTTCGACTTCTTTTTCTTATCTGACCTAGACTAACCCTAGTGGCTCAACGAGTTAGAGTGCGATGATGACTTTGGGCTCCGTAAACATTCCCGGGTACTTCCTCTCGACCGGAACCTCGATCGTCATGCGTCGAACCACCAGGAGCTTGAGGGATCGGTCCCTCAAGGCCTTCGTGCCAGTCGGGATAGGCATTCGGGTCGTGGTCCCACTCGAGGCACCAGTCCGTCACCGACATCTGCCGGTAAGAGGAAACGCAGGGCTGGAAGCTACCCTTTTCAGATGACATACTAACACACCAGGAGGATAAATCTCAAACGCACCAGACAAATTGTAGGAAAAACCTCGTAAAAAAAATGTCTAAGAGGTAGCTCTTCCCAGATCTGCTCGGCTGCTGAGGAAAGAAAAGAACAGACGTCAGCGCGCCTGGGTGGTGCCTATATAAGCACTGCAAACATAACGTCAGGTGTGGACAACGCCGATGACGCCAGATGCCATTACCTACCGGTGCGAACTGGGTACTGCTCACAAAAAAATGTCCAGATCCAGTCTGGCGCCTCAGGATAATTCAAAGGTAAGGAATCTGCGGCTAGAAGTCTCTGTCAAATACAATGACATACTTTTATAAATTGATGCAAGTTATTGCTACTTTTTTAAAAAAAAGTACCATTGATCCCCTGTCTAACAAGGAAGGAATCATGCAAGATTCCACGCTGGAAGATAGGCATGAGTCTAAAACACAGTCTTTTCTGCCCTCCAATCTGTCCATATGACCTACTAGCTAAAGAAACTTGGCACTCAAAAAGAGTAATGGAAGAAAATCAAGTTTCTGAAGGTCTGTCTTTGATTCAAGGAGAGCTGCAATCATCGTCTGAAATGAGCACCAGCAGCAAAGGTCAGGATATTAGGAAATAGGAAATAGGGCACATATGCATGTACAAACACGTGAGGGTGACCATCACATAATCTTACCAGAGATGCCAGCATCGCCTCCTCGCAGGTCCCATTGGTGTCCACCTCCTGCTTAATCTGAACTGAGGATTTTGAGCAGAAACTTTGCTCACTGGAAAAGCCATTGGCTTCATATTCCTGATCGCTGCCAGACTAATGAAGGAGGGAAAATGTAACATGAATAACAAGAACTTCCAAACAATACAAGTTGTTAATCTATTAGCTCATAAACCCATTCACAAACCGCCTTGGCATTATCGCATCTTTAGAAACTGTGTTAAAATATATATTTTTAAAAGCACATAATTTCACCGAACCAATCTTGACTGACCTGAAACTGATGCTTTTAGTAAAAGGCATCCTAAAAGTATCCACTCCTCAGAGAAATCAAATAATCCTTCAACAAGATAATTGGGATAATTAAACAAGGAATCTAGATGAGGTGTGTGATACTGGGAATGAAAATAGTTTAACAGCAAGCAGTAAGGTGTGAATTGTTCTTAGTCATTAACATGCATTTTCTGCACAACTGCATAACATGCTTCTGTCCACAAAATGGTAAAACATGGTCCAAATTAAATCTGTAAATGCATGTCCTAGATCAGAATTTGCTTTCTTTTTTACCCAAGGAAGCGGACAAAACAATAACAAAAAGTACAAGGAAGGTAAATTCTAATAGGTTTACAAATGTATACATACCTTGATTATATGCGATTTTATAATGCCACTTATAATAGTCATTGTTCAGTGTTCCTTTGTTAGAGGCATAGTAAGACTATTTAAGCTTACAATTCGCAAATGAGCATTACCAAACACCCTTTTAGATGCTTGCTCTCACCACCCCTCTGAAGAAATGGTAAAAGGAAAAGGGTGCTGGATAAAAAGCTACTCATGAGGATGTGATTCACACAAAAAGCTAATAAATGCTTCATTATGTAAAAAGAAGTCAGTCCTTTAAACCAATCACTTATTTTCTTCAGAAACCATGAAAAGGAGTGAAATGAAATAAGTCCATGTCTAAATCGGACTTAGAGCAAGTACTTCCAAACAAAACATTGTCATTCTGGATATTTATGGCCCAGTAGCATAAATGAGCTTTGCCGGGGGCGCTAAGGCAGAAAAAATGCATCACCGTACCATTCATCTCAGAGCACAATTTTTATCAATTGTAAAGGTTGAATGTGAGAGTTGTTGACTTTATTTTTTATTCTTTACAACATTTTAAAAGGGAGATGCTTTTGATGAAATGTCACAATGGAGTTACGTGAAAAATCTCAATCCCAGATTAGCATCCAATTTACTGCATATCAGCACTAATGCAAGCATGGATGGTGACATTTTACAATTAACTTAAAAGTTCAAAACGCTATGGAAGAGACCACTTCTGTTTCTGATGTAAATGAGGGTTGCAATTTATAGATTACTGTGCATTCCACTTAAACATGCTTATAAAGGAAATACTGAGGTACAGGTTCCAAATACATAGTAACAACTGAGAAGTGCTGGTACGCTGTATTTAAAGTAAAACAAGCATGCACATGGGATCTCATTCTGCCTTCGTTTTCAGTCACTGCACTACAAAGAAGTATGCAGCTAAGCCTTTATTGACGCAGCTCATACATACCAACAGATGTACTGCTTGCCACTAGCTTAATGTTTTTGCATCAATCTCTGTACGTAGCAACATGTGACATCAAAACATTTAGGATGGCCAGGAAATGAATTGGTAGTGATGAAGCATGCCGCATGAACACCACAAACTACAGGCAGCATTGCACTAAAACACATGCTTAAGGACAACCGTCAACCCAGGCCAGCTCGAAATAATGTCTCTCTTTTTTTGAAGCTCATACATTTACACCTCCAAAATGTAAATGTGCTGTGCAGTTGTATAAATCAATGCTGAAAATCATCTTTACACAACTCAAGATTTTCAAGCGAACTTGGTGACAACCAAACCAAATTACCATCAGCCCCTTCCCCCTAAAATCCACAAATCATGGAGGTCTACGGAGTAGTCAGACAGAGAGTGATGAACAAAATTCAAGGTGAACCCTTTTTTAAATTTTATTTTACTGACATTTTCGTGGATGGCGGTTCTTTCATTTCTCAAGTCAAATTGTCTTCATGATGTGCAAAGGGCTCTTTCACGTTAATCAGACTGCTTTCAATTTTTAAAGGGGCTTTACATTAGTTGTAGTTCATAATTTTCAGCAGGACTTTAACTTGGTTCTTCAGCAAGAATACTTGCTGAAAAATATTACTGATTTGTAGAAATATTTCTGTAACAATGGTTATGAGACATTGGCATCAGTTAGTGAGTCACAATTTGTGAACTTTCCGAATAACGTCTGGTAAGATCTCATAAATTCTTCAACTGTTTAAATATTTTAAAAACCTATAGCTAGCAGAAGTTAAAAGTATCACATACCCTTAACTTCATCCTCTCCGTCCCTATTTTTGATTTCTTGACAGTGTGCGCATTTCACTTTCACAGAGGAGGACAATAGGATCAGACATGATTAAAATTGTAATGGTTGAATTTTATTAGCAGTAATTAGCTCTTCTGAAGCATTGGAGCTGCGAGCTGAACGAGGTCTGGTTTGCTCAGCCTATCCAAGTTCTGAACTTGACTTTGGTGTCAAAACTTGATTAATAGTTAGGTACAAAACTGGATCCCAACAACCATCTCATTCCTACGACAAAGTAAACCGCTCATCAGCAGACTGCGTTATTCTAACTCAGCAAACATGCATTGGGCAATGAATTTGAAAAAACCCAACATTCAAGTCCTAAGAAGGAATCAACTTAATAACTGGAGGAACTGGAACAGGAATAAATAGCCACTTTTATGCCAGACATATTTAGCAACAGCCGGGGTATGCACTTAGACTATACAATTTTAGACTCCCAAAGACTGATCTAAACAAACGTGTAATATTCTATGGTTGAGTCTGTCACGGTATGGATGTATTCTTCTACACGCTAAAAAGAAAATGTATTTCACTTTACTTTAAGTAAAACATTCCCTATTACTGTTGATTATTTAAACATCGTCTTACAATCGCCAGAAAAATATTAAATGACCATATTCTAGGATTACACAACCTTGCATGCAGGTCTGTATGGCTACAAGTATGCGCCAAGCTGTGCTTCAGGGAAAGCAGATTCCTACAATAGAAAGCTAGATGAAAAATTTACCTGAAATATTGATTGTACCTTAAAGCTAAATTTGTTAATCATGAATCATCTTGCTTACCAAACCTTGGAAGTTGCTGATTATTATCTACTAGGAGTATAGACAGGGAAAAGCAAGTACAAACAACTTGCATCAACTGGTCGAACACATATTTTATAGCTACCACGGCAAAGTGAGTCTGGTTGTGACAATATGACATATCAGACTTTCTGATGTCAATAAAATATAAAGGAGAGTTTCCTATTGTAAGAAATTAACTTTATTAGCCTGTGATTTAGTTTTGAATCTTGATGCACTTTGTCAGCTAGACTACCTGTCCTCTTGCAGCATGGTGGCGCTTAAAGAATCTGATGCACAGTTAATTCCATCAAATATGTGATGGCTTAAAGGCCATATGGGAAAACAGCAACGCCGAAGAATGGACTAAATATGCACACTTCCAAAGACAAGATATATTAGAGAAGTATGCAATTATTATAGAAGAAAGAGCACACACTGCATTTGGTAAAGTCATAAAACAGACAACTTAAACATGTATTGATCATGGTTGTCGCTCACTAGGATATTGCTGTATCATCCGAATACACCTCTCATAATAAAGACGCACAATCAAAAACGTTTACCATTCTGATGGATGTGATTACTCCCGATTCCTTACTTGAAGTACCTACCAGGCCATAGGCTGGATCTGAAAATGATTCTTTAGCTAGTCCTGATCACCACTGTCACGTGGCGTTACTCAATGCTGACAAAGCAGTTTGCAGCTTAGCTAACCTAAAAACTACACATCACCGGCCAGGCGCCATTAGCGGCACTGAGGTCAGTTTAATCCACTTTCCATGCCTGCATAGACTTAAAAATGGAAAATGAAAACCGAGAAAATCAAAAAGGATAAAAACTAAAAATCTACAAGGGGGGGCGATAGGACAGGATAACAAATCTGTATGAGTCATCAGATTTATCAGGCTGAATGTTTGAGGTAACTTTTTAGTCTAGTTGCTATTACATTTCACAGATTCCTTATAAGAGTTCTAAAAATGAGGTGAGGTTAAGGTATTAATCCACCTCATGTTATAACAGTCTGTAACACAGCCCTGCCGAACAGATGTAAGACGGGTTCCTATTTCCAGACAATAATATTTTGGGAAACAGTGAAGAGAAGACTATCATTATGACTTGAATTTATGCAGCTCTTAGGTAATAAAACCAGAACCCCTTGAGTGAAGACTTCCAACCAACTCATAACACGGTTTCAATGTCAATACAATTCAAAGGTAAATAGACTGTTTTTGAACAGCACAAGTTATCTTTTTCCCCTGGAAGAACACAAATGGATAATTATCCTTCCATAAATCACTGGATCTGTGTATACAGTATTTCAAAGCACTTGTTAAGACGCTTAAACCTTTCAATTGTTTTGAGGGCTGAAAGAAGGAAAAGGGCTATAAGAAAAATGGTTTCAGAAACATGGAATCCCAGCATCAATTTTGTAAAGGAAGAGACTTCACCTGAATAACTAATTAATCCTTATGGAATATTGTAAACCGAAAAGAAGCAGTCTGAGTCGGAAGCTCGCTTACTCTTACTTTAAAAAAGGGTAAGCACTAAGAAAATCACTTCCCAGTAGAGAAATGTTCGATGGACAATGCCTAGGTTTGTAGAGTCAAAAATAGAATGGACACTGGTATCTACAAAACCTTTGGTTTGTATTCGAAAACCCTCATAGACATCCTGGTTTTATCGTTGCGGTGTATCTTTTATCCGCCCCCTCAGGAGTCATGGCGTATTCATAGGGTAGTCGATTAACGTGCTGGATGCCTGCCTCACCCGAGGCTACCTCCGGTACAGGTAGAAGTGTCCAGAGATAATGGGAAAGGATAAAAATGGGATAAAAATAGTGTCTCACCTAAGAATTTATTTATTAGAAAAAAGGGGGTAGGCACTATTGATAAAAGAAAGTGCGAGATGATGGTAATCATGTTCCTGGATTACCGCATGTCTTAAAGAATGTGTCAACATGTTTCAGCTCTCTCGGCCCGGCCGGGTCTACAGAGCTTTCGTCAGGACAAAACGCAAACGAAAAAAGGAAGTTATTAACTCACACCACTTGAGTAGTTTTGATGATAAGTATGGTCAACTTATACTTAGATTCCCTGCCCCTGGCTTTGATAGCCAGGGGCAGAGTCAGCACAGGGGACACAGCGCCGAACCTCGTGGCAAAGACCACAAGCGACTCTCCGACCCCTGTTGAAGCTATCATTGAGCTCAATACAGCACAGGGAATCTAAGTATAAGTTTCTGACATTGTTGCAAATTATATTTTTTATAATTTTTTTTAACTTGATATGTTTTTTTAATGTGCATTATGACGTCGTATTCCTCCTAATGTGAATGAATAGGTGTTTTTGTATATATAACTTCTTTAACCAACTTAATAAAATTAAACGTATATATTTTTACAAAAACTGGATTAAGAATTGACTTACTGGCAACTGATAAATGGACCTGTGGTTTTTTGAGCATTAAGTGTGTGGTGATTGTATGGTTGGTATGCTAATTGAATAGACCAAAGGGAGTTATTTCTAGACTTAACCGCCAAGCAGGATGGAGCCACTGTCCACTGTGGAGATCTGCACACTTTCACTCCTGTAAATTCCAGGTCACCTGAAGGTTGGGACATGCTGTCCTTCAAGTTCCTATTGAATTTGTTACATTGAAGGAACAGGGCCTACTGAAGGCATCACATTCTCTAATGCGCCAGAGGTAAAAGAAATATACATGAAATCTTCAGGCATAAAAAACATAAATCTATCCTTGCATTTTAAAAAGGGTTGTTTTTGAATGAGAGAATCCTGCCCTGAATTCTGGATACCCTTCCCAAAGGAATAAAAGGAGTATACCAATAAGACAAACTGATCTTGGATCCGATTTGAGAAAAGAAAAGCTTTTTTTTTCCACTTCACAGAAAGATGTCACTCTTTTTAAGGTGCGATTGTACCAGGCAAGCTCTTTGACACAAGAATTAGAGTTGTCGCCCGACGAACAGAAAGGCAAACGTGGGTATCTAGGAACTGGAGGTCTTCTCAAATGAGCCATCATTACTGCCATGACCTTTGTACTGAATTTTGGAGATCAGTAGAGACCACAGGGTAGCACCTTGAATAAGGCAGAGGTTGCAGTGCTGTCAACCTGAGATACTTCAATGCGACTGAACTATAAGGATGTTGAAATAAGCATTCTGTAGATATAAATACCATACAGTCCAGCTCCTCTAAAGACAGGCAACTGGACGAACATTCTGAGATTCTATTTCTCAGAAAATTAACAGTGGAATGAGGAAATATAGCAAAACATCTCACTCTCTAATAAGGAGGGTGCACCCACTTCTGGCACAGCTTCCTACAACAATACAGCTATGGCCATGAAAAAACATGTTTAAATTGGGTTTGATGAGGAAACAGTGATAGGTTTCCCAAGAAATGCCAGACTACAACCCTATTTGACAATCTGTAAGACCTACTGGTTTTAGGGAGGTTTCTGCTAACTTGGAATAAACACTGCTACCTAACATCCAATCGGTGTCGATGAACACGTTCTTGATAGAAATCAAAAAAGAGAGGAGGATGGAGGATGAAAAGCCTAGGCCCTATCACCATGTATGTGGTCCACCACCCAGTTTGAAGACTGCTATCACCCAAATTAAAGCAAGTCACCTCTAGATTTCTTATACTGCGTATGAAACTTACCTGAGGTTGAAAACAGGGTCAGAGTCCTGGCAGTGCAGAGCGCTCAGCTCTTTTCAGACTCTGATCTGCAGATTTACCAAAATAAACGGTGGCTCCCCAGATCATCCTGGCAGGCTTTTTGAGAGGACTACAAAAATAATCCGGTGACGACAGAACCACTAAAACCACCTGTTTTCATGAAGCATGTATATATATATCTGGCCAACAGACGAGTAACTTTAGATGATCAGAGACAGACTCCTTGAACAAATACGATCTTTGATAAAAACATCCATATTTTTAGCTCTCATACTCTTTTGGATTTGCATGAATAGCTTTCTAATTCAGTTCAGTGGCAAGACATTTTGCTCTGCTTCATGTCTAGACAGATCATATCCATTACCACCTTGTTAAAAAGGAAGGATTTAGAAAGCTACTTCAATGTAAAAGCAGATTTCTGCTTTTGCTTAGCTATATCAACGTGTAATATGTCTGCTGCATTTCTAATTTCAGCTGTAAACAAAGCCTGTTAATCTGAAACAGGTTATTCATAAGTATGCAACTCATACTAGACTGATGAGTGTAATCCACAAGCAGTGAGATCTGTATAGCATTGGAGTCTAAACTTAGTCTCTTCCTCCTCTGAGTTGTCAGTGATCTTTATTGGGGAGTTGGGGATTTAAGGTATTCAAAGCATTTGCGTCAGACACAAATATATCATACAATCAAAGCAACATTTATAATGGAGCAGATGCACAGCAGGATTCAAAATCTGCTTTGAGATCAGCTTGAAAGCCAATTTTAGACTGTTCAAGCCAGCATCACAACTGTATCACTTGACGCCCAAGGTACATTAATTTACTCCTCAGTAGCTGAAAAACCGACCGAGGAGTTGAAAAACCTACAGAGGAAATACATGTTTTTAACACATTCCATTTGAAAGCTTCTATCTGCTCTTTAGAAACACCAGGAAGTTCAGCTGACAAAGAACAGAAAACATGTCATTTTCGGTGGAGCACAAGCTGCAAATGTTAACTTCAAAGAGTGGCTTCAGACTCTGAAGCCAATGATGGGAATAGAAAGAATTCCAGTTCCTGTTGGATTCCTAGAAATGCGCTTATGGAAGGAATCAGTGAGTTAACAGCCATCAGAAATATTTAAATCTTATCCAGTGTAGCTAATAACAGCAACTATCGAAGCTGTGCTTAATTCACACTGCCCGATATGATGGCAACACCGAATTAAATTAGAGCTTGAACTACAGTAAAAAAATTAAATTTAAAAAAAACTGCACTGAAATGTTGTAATTCTATGGGATGTCCTCTCCGTTGAATTGAAAAAATATCTTTTGAGGTCAGACCACAAGTAAAGCAAAGAAAACTATCCTCTGTTCATGAACAGAAAGGAAGGGTTACTATAACAGTATTGACCCTAATCTAGACAAGACACCAAAAAACCACAAAAGGTTTTACTTCATCAAGATCTGAAGAAGGTGGTCAGTGATAAAAACCTAAAAAAGTCAATAATGAAGAAAGGTACTAGCATTTTGGTGACTCCTATCACTGAAAAAGAGTTGCCTATCATGCCGCTGAATACTTACTCTAATGAAAGCTTCTGTTCACAAAAACGGATTATCAGTTTTTATACTTTCACAGTTGACTGAATATAACAGTACGAAATAGATAGTTAATAGTTAGATATAATGTCAAATAATGGAGTGCACTCAAATTAGTCAGTTATATAAAGTAACTAATGTATGACACACATTGTCTCCATCAGTACAGACTGCGATCGTTGTGCATTTGATCAAAGTTCCAATCACTATCAACAGCCAAGTTGCCTCAAGACATGACACATGTATATTGTTCCTGAGCCTCCTAGGGGTTGACAGTATATCCGTATAATACAGCCTAAATGAACGGGAGGTATAAATAAGCATTGGTAGTTATCACATGCAGGCATACTTGTGCATCATGATGCAATCTGAAAGGAAATAATACTGTCACATCTTGCCAATTAAGTGGTAAGTTAACCATGGAAGAACATTTGGCTGGCAAAGAACTGTAAGACTGGTACTTTACTATGCAGGTCAGAAAACTACCTGCTTCAGAGCAAAAGAAAATGTTCAACAGAAGAACTATACAGGGAAATACTATTTCTAGGAAATATCATAGATTGCATTGCATAGACGAAAATATTAGTTAAGCGAGCAAGCAATAATGTTTCTATGAGCTGAACCAATCAGTGAGCACCAGGTACACCTGGGAAATAGCTAAATCACTTGCTGGAAGTTTATTTTTGTTTGGGTCAGTGAGGAATCTCCTACCATCCTCATTTACTCAAGGCAGGTCGCATATATACACTATTAAGGCATGACTGTTCAAGTAAACAGGGAAAGAACTCACACCAATCAAAACTTTTTTTAGTCTTCTCAACTATGGTAAAAAAGCACCACTAAAACAACTGAGTCATTGACTATAAAAGAGCCTGCTTCTCCCTTACTAAAGTTCTCCTTGCCAATTTAACTTACATTTTATGGGAACAGAAATTTTACTCTGCTCTGGAAAAAACACACTGAACAAACTTTTGGGAATATTCCTGTGTTGGAAATTAAGGCTGTTATTAGGATAACAGTGCATTAGACGGGTGCAATTAAGATGTAGACTAGTATCTAATTTCCTTTCTCAACTGAGTAAAGGAGAAAAGGCTGTTCTATTATTTCCTACGTATATATCAACTATCCGGACTTTGCTTTAAGTCCCATTGACCATTATGAATTCTACCGAAAGACAAACTAGACAACTAATTATAGAAGAAAACAACTGAGTTGTGTTGAATGTCGTAGTCCTACAAGAAGCCCTCTCCAGGGCAGTGAATGGAGTTAGAATGCTTATGCGTTCTTTAATATTTTGCAATACAATCTTGATAAAACAATGGAAAATGGAAAGGGTTAGTGGATTTAGGTTATTGTATACCAGCAGCGTGTATCACTTAATTATAGTTTTACCATATTTGTGTCATAGTTTGCAAAACTTGCAGATCTCACCAAAACTGTTCTTTCTAGCTCCAATAGATAAATATAGGTAATTTAGATAACCCTACTGAATACTTTGGTCCTCAATGCCGCATAATCCTAGTATCCCTCACGATGTTAAAGCGCATGCTGAGTATTTTGGGGGCTGTTGTGATGATGAAATCTGCAATTCACAGGCAACTGAAATACTTAACATGTTTCATAGTGCCCCATGGTATGAGGGTTTTTATACCACTGCATTATGTGCCATAAAAGCACCAAGTCACGTTATATATATATATATATATATATACACATACACAATGAAATATGTATGTCGATCACTCAACTGAAACATTAAGGCAGGCAAGAAGGTAGGGTGCACAATCTGAAAATGCAGGTTGCAATCAGATGGCAATATCAGTGGATGGCAAGATTCTTTGCTACACTAAAAGGTTCAAACTAATAGTTAAACATGTTAGCAACAGGCCAGACAGTCTGCCAGCCTATGAAGTTATGGAAATAATTTGGAGAAGCATAAAACTTTTGGGAGTCATTTGAATTTCACTTTAGAGTATCCATAGGTTTGTTGTGTGTGCCAATTCCCAAAGAATCGATTTCCTTGTTGGCAAATTTAGGCTGTGTTATTTCCTGTCAGAAGCAGCATGTAGAATGTCCCACCTTTGTGACCACAGCTTTGCACTGCAGAGTGTCCTCCAACCTCTCGAGTTTGATGAATGGAACTTTTAAAGAGCAGAAGTCTAACCTGTTCAGGTGCTTTTTCTGTAACAGAACAAAAAGATAGATTGGGCCCCACTTGTATCTGGATTTCAGGCACATTCTTTATGCCTCCATTTCTGGGAACAATTGCTCCCATTGGGAAGGTTTCAAATTTGACCAAGCAAGACGATGGTGAGACAGCACTAATGCACTGCTGCTGGAGGCACAGTACAAAGTAAGTGGTAGACCTGTGTAAGCAGAGACAGTAGGGGAGTTAAATGGTTATGTTATTGAGCTCAAAATATCTGAAGAGATTGCTGACCATGGAAGACATTCTTGTGGTTGAATGGTAGCCTGGAAAGGACTGGCAGATATGCTACAAAGATGAGTAACGTGTTCATCAGGAAGAAAGCACTACACTACAGTTGTGCAAAAAAAAAAAAAACAGGAGCTGCAAGGCCACCACAGGAAGAATGGGTAGTTTGCCTTTAAAACATAAATTACTGATAGTATTCTGCTACAGAGTACCATGCTTAACATATTACAGTTAAGTAATAGTTTAACACAAAGAATGAAATAAACTGTTTTGACAAAATCTCTAGGCAATAACTGTTTATGCAGTCCAACCCATTTGTGACATTCAATGTAATATTTGCCACTCCTCTTACTTTGGAATTAGTTAGCTCACACCAAATAGCTGATTTAACAATATATCTTCACAAATGTCATACATACTTTACATCTGACTGCTGGTATTAAGACCAAAGGTAGCGAAGAAGTATGTTTAAAGGCTTCTCTCCTTTTAAAGCAATATTGAATTGCTAGTCTTTTAATTAGTATATCAAGAGTGCATTCTGTAAGTGAATAGAATTACAACTAGAAAAGTCACTGGTTGATGAATATCAAATTATGAGATGCTCATAGGAAAATATGCACACTTCCATGATACACAAGTGAAGTATTTGCTTTTGAACTGCATGAGAACAAGGAACACGTTTCACTCTTTATCCAACCACATCTACCTATTACAGTAGGGAAAGCTATACATTTAGGATGTTTGCAAGAGAAGCGCAGCAAGGTAGGATAGGGAGAACATGTTGGTTTTAGCAGGATTTAAGACTCCCACAAATGTGCCTTTTATTTAACATTCCAGGTCTCCTTGGGCATAAAGGTTAAGAAATGGACGACCAAAGTAACTCTAGTTATTCAAGTATGTGGGGTTCCAAGGGAAGATACCGCATCTGTGTTTCTTGGGAATATTTCTGTATGTTCCCAGAAAATGTACACTGCATTGGCCTCAGATTCTGTCTTATGTCCACATTCATGGCTGGTATCGTTTTTCGCCTGGAGACAATAGATAAAACAGGACAGCAGGCTAATCATAGTACGCAGAAGGTTTCCATTGGATTTTTAAATACAAATAAATAAATGTATTTTCTTATGTAAGATTAACGGCGTCAGATTTTAATGGCCATGTGGAACTTCTGCAATCAATGAAGTAATTCCACCTTCGATGCTGAGAGGCATGCATCTGGAGAAAAACATCTCTAATATGGAGACATATCATACAGGAAAATATGTTTTCATTCACTATTTTACAGCATCAAAGTATTACGTTAAGGAAATCTTTGGATGTCCAAACAAAGAAACCTCATTTAAAAATTTGTAAGACCTCTATATAGAAACGTTCGACTTGATGTTACTCAAGTTCCTATGTGCATATGCCTTAACCAAGGAACAATCTGCTTACAAGTTCCTTAGCTAAATTCGGAACGTTTCCAAAAACATATGTGGCTATACTTTTGTGGCCTTAAAGAACAAGTTACTTACCTTCAGTAGTGCACTATCTGGCAGAGATATAGTCTAGCTTCAGATTCCTTAACTTCTGAATTCTCCCCAGGTGTCAGACTAGATCTATAACATTTTCAGCTGTACCTCATTGTGCTGAGGGACGGCATCGTGAGACTCAGAGATGACGTTGACTCTGGTTGTGACATCAGTGGAGTCATATATGTCCTCTCCGGCACGTGGACGTCAGTTTCTTCTCTGAAACCTTCCAAACCACAACCTGGAGCCACTATAGAAACTGACTGTGGAAACAGTGTGCCAAAAAGGATCAATGTATCTTTGAAACAATAACTAGAAAACAGAAATTAAATCTATGGCAATACCAAGTCAAGATCTACAAGGTAAGACCAAATGGTTCTTCAATCACACAAATATATGAAAGAACACTCACTGGTGTATAAAACAAGCACTAATAAGGGGTAAAAGCCTTACACCCAGATACGGTCCATATGGAAAGATCAAATGTTTGATGAAGCACATAGCTACTTGAACACTGACCACCGGTGTATAAACCACGGTTGTAAAAGGAAATACCTCTTACACTACAAATCGTTCTCAGATAAGCCAGGATGGGTAGGGTGGTGAGGAATCTGCGGCTAGACTATGTCTCTACCAGATAATGCATTACCGAAGGTAAGTAACTTGTTCATTTGATAGAGACATATAGCCTCAAATTCCTTAACTTTTGAACTAAATACCATAGCTATAGCCACCCGGCGGAGGGTCTGTAAACTAATCCTGCATCTAAACGTTCTCAGAGAAAACCAGCCGGTCGAAATTAACAATATATACGTAGGAATTACAAGAAAAAGAGCAAGTGCTCCTTATAAAACCTGTGACAAGGACCACAGAAAATATAAATAAAAAGAACCCAACAAGCATGGAAAAAAACATGCCCGAGGGCAGCTGAATAACACGGTCAGAAGACAACAGTCAACAGCAGGACAGCGGTACATGACCCCTACAGGGTGAATTAACCTATGGGCTAGAAGGGCCAGAGTCAATAACGAATACCCTGTAAAGTACCGATCCCTACACTAATAAGGAACTATTCAAAAGAACCTGTCCTAACAAATCTAGAACTCATCCACGTTAGAGCTTAGATGAATAAATGCATTCATCGTAAAGTCAGAAAGACTAATCCAAGAACAAAAACTGATTTAAATGAAAGTCTATCATTAGAAGGAATGACTACTAAAAGGGCCCCACACCGCATAGAACCCATAGAGACGGAAAGATTGCAATTATCCAGATATGACTAAGCCATAAATAATGAAAAAATAATGCCCAAATCTCTATAGCTCATACTCTTCATACATATATAGATACATACTCTTAATACATATATAACAAGCATTTGCAATGCAATAGGTCTTGCATTTGGAAAGTTTGAGGTATTGGTATTGTAAATGACAATTTTTTTATTTATGTATTGGTTTTGAAAATAGCAAAATACTTTGTCATTTACAATGCCAATAGTTTTAACTTTCGCAAACGTGACACCTATAGCATTTGTAATGAAATATGTGTTGTATTTACATGACTTAGATTTATTAATATTACAAATAACAATGGCTTTTATTTTTTTTAATAATTAATACTTAAATAAAAGTTATTGTAATTTATAACGGCAATAGCTTAAACTTTTGTAAATAACTTTTGGGAAGATTATGTTCAGTGTATTTTATTGTGATGAAAAATCCAAGAACAGTAGTGAAATATTAACATCTTTTTGTGACATTTGTAATAAAGCTGCTGGATGGCGTTTCCCCAAATTCAACAAAAATTACGTACCAGGAGACTCAGTGAAATAGCGGAAAAAACCATTAACCCCCACAAAACAACACCAGTGTCCTCTGCCCACATCAGTACAAACTTCATGCATCTCTGTCAACTGCAACAACTGTGAAATAACAGAAAATAAAAAAAGGAACAAACACTGTGATTTACCGTCATGCTGTTTTGTTCTGTGCTGCCTGCAAAATGAAGTTAAGCATTTGGCCACCATAATAGTGACTTAATCTTCCTGTGCCTGAAGGTGTCCTTGTGTAACGTAACCCGTGCTCATTTAAAGCGCTCCAATACCTACGGCACGAGTTCACGCTGTATTAATCTGCATTAAAAAAAAAAGCACCCAAAAATAAAAAAAAATAAAAAAATAAACTGCACACGCATCACAAAACAGCCTCAATACATGAAAGCGGCTGGCGTTTCCCCAAATTCAACAAAAACTACGGACCAGGCGGAGGATGAAAGTGGTCTTCCTGTTGACGACGAGTGAGTTAGAGTCGTCGATGAGGAGGACGCCGACGATGCCATCGTCGTCGATACCGTCGTTGTCGATGTAGAGACGGTCTTTAGCGATGAGGTGGTCGCCGATTGCGCCGTCGTCACCGTAAGCAGTGGTTGCTTCCTGGGGACAGGAAGGTCCTTGCTAGACACGGTAGGCTTGCCCTCTGAAGACCTTTTGGACTTCTTAGGAGGGGTTGCTGAGTGGCCAGGCGAGGAAGCCCTAGGCCTCTTCAGGGAAAACTGTGAGGCGCCAGACATGCTCTCACCTTCGGAAATGAGGTCGCCTTCCGGTTTGTCCTTAAGCCTGTTTAGCCAAATTAGAAGTCTCCCTTCCCGGTCTTTCTGGGTCTTGACGGAGAACTTACGGCAAATCCTGCAGTCTATGGACTGGTGGTGAGGATAGAGGCAATATAGGCATTCCTCATGTTCGTCGTCCACGTGAAGCCTCAGTTTACCACAGGAGGCACAGGGACGGAAAAGTGCTCTCTTCTTGACATCAGCCATAGCAAGAAAGTCGAAAAAACTGTTAAGTTAGAAGAAAATCCAATATTCCTGAGTAGAACTCAGGTGGAGACTCCCTAGCACAACGTGCGGTAGAAAATCTGAGAGACTGAGGCTCCTCACAGGAAGGTTCTAGAGGGAGGTGGTAGCTGATTGGTTGTTTCTTTTACTTTGGTCCTTTTTTACAAAAGGACTCAGATAGGCTACCAAGGTGGGACCCTGGAGCCTACTCTGTTTGGTCCTTCCTGCATAAGGACCTAGATAGGTTACTAAGGTGAGACCCTTAGACCTAATCTCTTTATGTATGTCTCAGGACATTACTTTTTTATATACCGGAGGCTCCCGTCTCGACGACGGGGAATGATTCAGGCATGTGAATCTATGAAAGACACCCAAATACTGGATAAATATGTCTGCCACAGGTATCTTGCCTCCAGGATTTCATTACAAGACCCAAGGCTACCATTATGCAATTACCCTTTTATTGCTGCCCTTTAAAGAACATGTTACATGACGCAGCATGTACCACCAGACTACAAGAGGTAGGATGTCTGAGGAGATGAGCTGGATATCCAGGAGCAGGCAGGTGCCTGCGAGATATAGCATGATCCACATGCAACCCCTGTATCAGACTTAGCCCAAGTATCCAACAAGATGTCATACAGAGACTCACTATATGGGAGAACAGGCTCCACCCCTGTCTGAACCTGATAACGCACATCAATCAGGGGATCAGTAGATTTCTCCACTTCAAAACCACAGCCGCCCTCCTAAGCATATCTGCAAAGGAGGAACTCTCCTCAGTAGCAAGGGTAAGAGGTGAGATAAGTCCCGAAACCAGAGAGGACTCCAGTCCACTAGTCTCCCCAAGTGCAGACAACCAACTCTTTTCCAAAAGAGGTGGAATGGCCTCAGACATAGGCTATAAAAGCCTCAATTTTTCTGTGTCACCACGAGAAGTAAGCGGGAAGACAAAATTCCCCCTAGATGACTCCATCAAATCTGCACTCTGTGTCGTCTGACACCACGATGGCGACGCTTCGACACTGAATGATGAAACGGCCTCAATCGGCACCGTCAATGTCATTCCCGGAGTCGGCTGATCAAGGACAGATGCTGAAGGTGGAGACTCCGAAGGGCTTTGCACCAGTGTCGAAGTGGAACCAGTCTACCGCATCCGGCACAGACCCAACGACTCCTCAGGCCCAACTGTCACTCGACTCGGCAAACCCACTGCCATGGCTCCACTCACCTCTATGGGGCCGGCAGTGCTACACAGGAAGGTGGGAGGTTAAATATGCGAGTTATAGTACTCCCTCATTTGGGCCATGAAAGCCCTGGCTCTCAGAAAGACAGGGAGGCTCGGGGGGAGTCATGTACAGCCTCCTCAACCCGCAAGCAGGCGGAGACATGGGAGATGGAGTCTCCACACGGTGAAGTCAGGGGGAGGAGGCAACTACTAGCGCCTGTGTTTACCTTGGAACGTTGAAGGAGAATGTCATTGTGGTGATCGGCTCCAGCAGCTTGAACGGCCCCGGGAACGGGCTACTGAATGAAAGGAAGACGACCAAGGCTGTGAAAACTCCGAGGACTGAAACAGATGCGCTACCAGGAGTTTCAGATGTAGTTCCTTGAGCGCCTTCAGGAGTTGCGGTGTTCTCCCACACACCACATGCAAATGGAATGCGGGCCTGTAGCCTACATCTGTCACACACAAGTCCCAAAAGGCTTAAAGCCTGACAACATGGGAAAAATCCAAACAGTTGAAGGAGGCCAGAAAAAACTGCCTGAGTAACCACTTTTCTGGATCCATGCTGCAGCGCGGAAAAGAAGAAACTGACTCCCGCGTACCAGAATGGACTTATATGACTCGAATAACATCACAACCGGAGTCTACGTCAGCATATAGTCGTACGATGACATCCCCCAGCACACAGAGGTACTTCTGAAAAATTTCCAGAACCAGACAGACGACTGAGGATATTTACATGACGTGCACTACATTTGATATAACATATGAAGCACCCACAGAGTAATTGGCTATCCCTAAAGTCTGGCACAATTAGGGCTTTGCAGACCCAAGCCGGACACCCCTGGGTCACTGAAATTACAAAGATGGAAACTTACAGTAAATGGACAAGTGATGCCATTCCTGAATCCAAACTGTACCTACTTTATTACAAATGTGCAGCTCTAAAGATTAATATAGATCCTTTCAAACATTTCCGCAACTAAAAGCTGCCATATCCAGATTTTCATGTTTCAGAGCAAAATTCACAGCGGTTTCATGCCTTCTCATTGGGACTTAAAGATAAGACAGGAGTATAACCCATAGACCAAGTCAGGACTGGGTAGGTAAGGTACAACTAGAACACAATGTCCTGAAAGGTGAAAGTCAATAGACAATTATACATAGCATGGACAAAGCATTACTTGGGTGGGCAAGAAGGAGATTACTCATTTTTTTTATGTCAAAAGGTAATTATTCATCTTTATGTGGTAACATTAATTTCAAGTTCGGATATACACAGTTTGGAACAGCACTGCATAGAATGTATTGACAACCACATGGAACTTGGTGCAACAAACGTGAATAAATAGTGCAGGTGGTGACGCAAGTGAAAGAAAAACAGCGTAGTCGGCGCACTGTGCATAAGGTGCAGACTATATACAGTGAGTGGCTAGAACGGCGCATGTCGCAGGTGGTGACGCAAGTGAAAGAAAAACAGCGTAGTCGGCGCACTGTGCATTAGGTGCAGACTATTTACAGTGAGTGGCTAGAACGGCGCATGTGACATTGTGATATCACAGTGGGCACAATTAATTTTGGTTCAAGTCTAAAGCCACTAAGGAGAAGTGCACCTATTAGTCAGGCTGTTGGGTCGACGGTGTTTCGATCCGGAGCATTTCGGATCATCATCAGGACTGGTTGTCTGATTTAGGAAGTGCTTCGAAGGATCCTGGAGAAATTGAATCCTTGTAACCAAGTAGAATGGGAAGGCTTGAGGCAGCTTGGTAGGTCACCGGTTAATTGGTGTCTTCGCTGCTGGGCAGAGCTCGCTGCAAAATTCAGCGTTCGTGTCGGCCCTGTGAGTAAGCCGTACTTCGGTAAGTATATGCCGGGGAGGTCAGTGTTGCAGCCGGCCGTGCCAATCAGCCGTGCTGTATGGGCGCTGATTAGATCAGCGCATCCGTCCGCATGTCCGCGAAGGCAGTTCTGCAACACTGACCTCCCCGGCATATACTAACCGAAGCTGAATTTTGCAGCGAGCTCTTCTCAGTCTGTACACTTTCATAAGAGAATAAATAAATACACAATGGAAAAGTCATTAGTACTAACATGAGATACAAAATGTGCAGAAATAGGAAGAAGGGATAGTAGGGAAAGCTCACCAATCAGTGGAAGAGGTTCCTCAGGACTGCCTGGCCCACGACCGTGTCTTACTGTGTCAAGGATTCCAGGCAGTAATGCTTCGTAAAGGTGTGCCCGGTGCTCCAAGTCGCAGCTATGCAAATGTCTCTGATGTGTACTCCCGCGAAGAGAGCTGTAGACGAAGCCACGGATCTTGTTGAGTGTGCCCTAATCCTGCTGTTCAGCGGCTTACCCGCTGTCGAATGGCAATAGAGAATGGCACTGGAAATCCATCTCGCAATACTTTGTTTTTAAAGTGGAAGGCCCTTGCGAGGACCACCAAAAGCAACAAATAATTGTGAAGATTTACCAAATCCCTTGATGCGATCCAAATAAAGTTTCAAGCACCGTTGCACATCTAGAGAATGAAGTGGCCTCTCCGCTGGTGTGGAAGGGTGAGGAACAAAAGACTTGATAATCACTGGTTCATTTAGGTGAAAGTCAGTAGGCACTTTTGGTATGAACCTCGGATTTGTTCTTAAGATCCCTGTATTCCTTTTGAACTGGAGAAAAGGTTCCTGTATTGTGAGAGCCTGCAATTCCCCAATGCGTCTCGCCCATGAGGGCAAGAAGGAGAGCCGATTTCCATGAAAGAAATTTCATGTCCATCCGATGTATTGGTTCAAAGGGATCCTTCATAAGCTGTACGAGAACTAAATTCAGATGCCAAGTAGGAGGCGGAGGCCTCACCGGGGATAGACTCTGAACAATCCTTTGAGAAACTGTTTAATTATTCTTGAAGACCAGAGAGAAGGTCCAGATCCAGAAGGTCTGTAGCGAGATATCGTTGCCAAGTCAACTTTTATGGATATATGAGCCAGTCCTGTCTTAGCCAAAGACAAAAGATAAGGAAGAAGTTGATGAGGCTGAGAAGAGAGAAGGTCAACACTTTCCTTCCGGCACCAAATGCAAAATCTCTTCCATTTTAAACAGTAAGTTATTTGTGGAAGGAGCTCTAGCCTGGGAGAGAACCTCTCTTACTTCATTTGAGATGGGAAGGTTCATGAATTCTCGCTGCTCAGGAGCCATGCAGTCGGGTGTAATGAATCTGGAGCCGGATGCCAAATCTGTCCGTGGGACATCATGAGAAGATCCGGAATCGTCCGCAGAGGAAAAGGAGGAACAAGTGACAGAAGATGGAGTTCTGTGAACCAGAACTGTCTCGGCCAAGCGGGGGCTATCAAGATCATCTTGCACGGTTCCACTTTGATCTTCCTGATAAGCCTCGGGATCATTGGAATGGGGTAAAGGCGTACACAAATGTTCTTTACTACGTTAACGAAAACGCATTCGCTAGTGACCCTCGATGGTGAAGCCTGCTTGCGTAAGACCGGCATTTCTTGTTGGTCGGGGTGGCAAATAGATCTATTGATGGTTTGCACCACTGTTGACGATAGCCTGCTGAGTCTGTCCACTTTTTCGTTTAGGACTCCTGGTAGCTATTCTGCCTGCAGCGATATTCCGTGAAGAATAGCCCACTCCCAAATCTTCTTGGCTTCCTGAGACAACGGAAGAGATCTGGTACCCACTTCCTGGTTTATGTAATGCATGGATGTGGTGTTGTCCGTTCGGATGAGAACCTCCGACCCCTGCAGTCGAGGGAGAAATGCTTGAAGTGCCAGCCTGATAGCCTTGAGTTCTAGGAGGTTGATGTGAAGAAGATTGTGCTGGGGCAACCAATGCCCGCTGACATGAAGATCCTGAAGCACCGCACCCCAGCCGTCCTGTGACGCATCCGTTGTCACCACTTGAGGAGACGGATTGCTTACGAAAGATAGACCTTGGGAAAGGTTTTCTTGTCTTGTCCACCATAAGCCCGCTCTTTTCATTGCAAAAGTGATCGTCACCTTGTCGTCGAATGAGCCGTGAATTTGCTTCCACTGTTTGTCTAGCTGTTCTTGAAGAGGCCCCACCCGCAATCTGCAGTGAGAAATTAGAGGGATGCATGAGGAGATCACCCGCCGAAGGGATTTGGAACGACATACTGAAAGACACCTTCTTCTCAAGAGCAGTGCCATGGCTGGCAGTTTTTCCTGCCTTTCTAAGGATGGGAAAGCCTTGTTGAGATTTGAGTCCAAGATTGCCCCCAAGAAACGCGCTGTCCTGGACGGAATCAGAGATGATTTTACCTTGTTGAGAGTAAGACCCAAATTCTGGAATAGGCTCGTACATGCGTTGACTGCTTCCCTCGCAGCCTCCCTGGACGGAGCCTTCAGCAACCAATCGTCCAGGTAAGGGAAGACCTGAAAGTGATTTTTCCGCAGAAAAGCTGCCACCGGTGCCAGCACCTTGGTAAAGATTCTTAGGGCAGAGCGAAGTCCGAAGGGTAAAACCCTGAATTGAAAGTGGCTCTTGGCTACAGTAAACTGTAGAAACCTTTTGTGCGCTGGGTGAATGGGTATGTGAAAATACGCATCTTCGAGATAGAGCGTGGCCATGAAATCCCCTGGATTGATGAGACTCAATATATCTTGAAGCGAGACCATCCGAAAGGATTGGGAAATGAGATAGGTGTTGAGCTCCATGAGATCTAAAATAGATGGCCTATTCTCCAGCGTCTTGTTTACCAGGAAGAAACTAGAATAAAAACCTTCCCCTCTTTGAGATAAGGGGACCAGCTCCACAGCTCCCTTCAAGAGCATCTGATGAACTGCAAGTTGCAAGAGACACAGATGTTTTGACGGAATGCCAGCAGAGGGCATGGATGGTGGGATTTGCATGAATTCCAAAGTATGGCCCTTTCGAATGATGTTGAGCACCCAGCGGTCTGATCTTATCTTGAACCAGTTGTGGAGGTATTGAGATACCCTGCACCCTACAGATGTTGTTGTGGAGGTGGGCACAGCAGGAAGAGCCAGAACGCCGCTATTGCCTCTTGGACGTATCACGCCCCTGGCGGTTCTGTTGTCCCTCTATTATTTGATCTTGAGAAAGTCTAGGTTTGACCTTGTTTCTGATGTTAGGGCTGGAGGTGACCTTTATGACTAGTACCGCCGCTGCTGGTATGAGCCTCTGTATGTGGTACTCCTGCCTCTGGCACCCCTGAACGGAGCCTTTCGGTATTGAAGCGTACCAAGAGACCTAGCAGTCTCTGTATCCTTTTTTATATCTTGGAGAATATCATCTATGTGCTTTCCAAACCATGCCTCTCCATCAAAAGGAAGGTCCAAGATCTTATTTTGTATCTCCGGACTGAACCAAGTCGCTCTGAGCCATCCTTGGCGACGAAGAACCGCTGTCCCAGCCAGTGAGCGAAAAGCCGTTGTGGCAATGTTCATGGCACAATCGATTATCTCCGTTGATGTTTCTTCCACTTCCTGTAGTATCTTCTACGCGTCACCTTTCCATTCTTGGGCAAGTTGATCTAAATAAGGTGAAATGTCACACCATAACTGGCGATAATACCTGTCCAGTATCGCCAAAGCATTCGCTGCCCGCACCAGAAGACTAGCCATCGAAGAGAATCTTTTTCCAGCGTTATCTAGTCTCCTGCCTTCCTTGTCAGGGGGAGTAGTCAAAGGAGCCAAAGGGTTGCGGGACTTCCTCTGTGCAGCCTGCGAAATCACAGAGTCTGGTTTCGGGTGCCTAGTCAAAGATGCCGGACCATACTCGGGCGCTTTATATTTCTTTTCCAGGCGCGGTAGGACAGGGACTACCGTATCCGGGTTCTTCATCGCCTTAAGTCCTTCATCCCATACATGTTGTACAATAGGAATAGATCTGGTCACCTTCTTATATGGCGCTTTAAAGTCATAGAGAAAACACTCAGTGGCAACAGACGGCATAGGCAGCTGGAATCTGCTAGATGCCCTTTCCATTAACTTATGGAACTCCCCGATATCCACCGGAGGGGAGTCCACAGGGTCTGGACTTGTTGACGCCGGGTCCGGGATTACATACTCATCCTATTCTAAGCCCTGATTAGGCCTTTCATCGAGATTCTGATCCTCATCCGAGGAATCATCCTGTATGTCCGGTAGCTTTGAAGGTACATGCGGAGCAGGTGTCTGGGGCTGAGAAACCACCTGAGTTGGCAATTCTGGAGAGACCATCACTGGAGTTGTAGGGGCAGGCAAAGTATGAGTAGCCGGCATAGCATCAGGCTGAGAGCACCTTGATTTGTAATCCTGCAACATGTTATGGAGATCTTGCAAGAGAGAAGTTGGAACAGATACATCTCTTGGCCTGTGAACCCATGTGGTTGAGAAGAATGTTGATATGAACATTCCGGAAGATATTCTCCCTCCGAATCTGCCTCCTGACATTTAACAAGCAGTTGTGATGGACTGTGTGCATACCCAAACGAGTCCTGACCCTCATTATCTGTATCTTCATCAAAGCTGGAGGCAAGGGGGCAACCTTCCTTGGAGACGTCATGTCCGGAGTAATTCTTTTCAAAGAAATAGTAATTTTCTCCATCGACAATGGAGCAGTTAAAGGTAAACCTGCTGTCGTTGATGTAGTCGACAGAATAGCCACCGTCGATGGACGAACGCTGTAATCAATTGTTGGCTGCATTTTATTCTTGCCGTTTTTAGTCCTGATTTGTTTTACTTGCTTATTTTAAAACGTATATGTACCTTGCACACAATTTTCTGCACTCGTCAATTTCGCCGGGATAGATTGTTGGTCTCTCCTTGATTGGAGACCGAGGGTCATGCGCTAGTTTGCTTCCAGGCGCCACCCTATTTAACCTCCATGACCTCCTTCACGCTCTGCGGGCGCGTGCCGAAGTCGCGCAAAAGTCCTACTCGTCTGTGCCTGTCCGCGCTAGGATCGCGCCATGGGCCAGGGAGGCTGGGCTAGCCACAGCTGGCTCTCTAGTAAGTTTCAGTTACTCTAGACGGTTCCTGCTTGCGCTGAAGCCTTTAGATAAACCCTGTCATTATACCTCCGCCGCAGATGCCTTATTAGATGGGACGGGTTGCTGATGTCAGAGCAGTGGTCCCGGAAGGGCGAATTTTGGGAAGACACTGTCGAGCATTGGTGTATCTAAGCCCTCCCCTAATAGCACGATCGAAAGGGGGCTCCTCATTAATGCGAGATCTTTGATAAAAAATAATATTGCATTCAGGGATGTTGTTTCAGTCAGAAAGCCCATGTGGGTGTTCATTACATAGACCTGGGCATCTGATGCCTCAGGACCTGATTTGGTGGACGCTATCCCCTTGGGTTATACCCTGGCCTGGATGGAAAGAATAGGCCGTCGAGGAGGAGGATTAGAAATCTTATATAAGGATGCTCTTACAAGTTGCACTGAACTTCTTTCTACCCCCTCTGATTCCTTTCAGGCCATGTATTTTTCTATCAATTCCACTACCTCCGTCTCTTTCTCTGGCCTTTTGCTTTATAGGCAGCCGGACCCTAGATCCGCTTTTAGCCAGGACCTGATCAAGCTGCTAGAGCCATTCATTGAGAGGCCTAACATTACTCTTCTTGGTGTCTTTAATTTCCACCTGGAAGATATGGGATCAAGAGATACCCAGACACTTCTGAAAAATTCTGGATTCCTGTTAGACGCAGCTGGTGACTGGCCCCACCCATCTGGCGGGTCACACACTCGACGGAGTCTTTACCAATGACCTTAGGCTGAAGGTGGGACCTCCGGTCCCGCTAGCTTGGTCCGACCACTCGGCCGTTCCGTTAGAATTTTCTTATCAGGACGCAGCCCCGCCGTCCTCAGACGCCAAAAAGTGGGAACTTAGAAGGAACTTTAATGGCATCAATAATGAGGTTCTTGCTCCCTATCTGAATAACCTGATGCCTGTTGAACTGCAGGATGTAAATTCTGCGGCCCTCGAACTCGCGAGTACCAGTTTCAGGGGCTCTGGACACCATGGTCCCCCCTAAAAGGCATTACTCTGCGAGAAAGAGTCCCTGGGCTCCCTGGTTTTCGGACAGACTTAGGCTGCTGAGACAAGGGTGTCACAAACAGGAGAGGCTCTGGCGGGCTCAGTTGGGTCCCTTGGAGAGGGAACAACACAAACTTCGTCTAAAAGAATACAAGCTAGCCATTATTGAGGAAAAGAAGGCCTACTATACTAAGATTACTGCTTCCCTCAATTCTCCCAGAGAGCTTTTTAAAATCATAGACTCCCTATCCTCTCCCTTAGTGGCTGACCCAATAGTGGAATCACAGGAGTTGTGTGACAGCATCTCAGTCTTCTTCCACTCTAAGATCGTGGATATCCATGGCACTCTTGAAACTTTGAATCTTGGTTTGGGACCTCCTTCAATTTTCCTTTCCCTCTTTAGCCAGGAGTGTGTCCGGCGGACCTCCTCCGAGTCTCACGTCCTTTCCCCTCCTTATTCCTGAGCTGATGAATCAGCTCCTGGACAACATCAAATCGGGCTCTCCTTTAGATCCATGCCCGCTCAAAGTCCTGAAAGCTTGTCGGGAAGTAGTTATTCCCCCTCTTATGAAGGTCATGAACTGTGTAATCACGGAGGGAGTTTTTCCCTCGCTATGGAAGATGGCGGTGGTTAAACCTCTTCTGAAGAAGCCACTTTGGATCCAGGGGTTCAGAAAAACTTCCGCCCCATCTCACTTTTTCCTGCCCCGGCAAAGATGCTGGAATTCAATCTTAATCAGCATCTGAGTTCTTTCCTTAGGGATTCTGCCCTCCTGGATATCTCTCAGCATGGTTTTAGGAGATCTCACAGCACCGAATTCACCCTTACTGTAGTTGTTAATAACATCCGCTCCCAGGTCAATAAGGGCCATACTACTCTTCTTGTCCTGCTAGACCTGACAGCGGCCTTTGATACCCGGTCTTCTTCCATTCTGGTCGCCCGTCTAAGGGAGATAGGGGTCGGAGGTCCTGCACTGAGCCTTCTGGCTTCCTTTCTTATCAATAGAGAACACAGAGTGAAGTTGGACCAGTTTCTATTTGACCCTAAGCCTGTGCATTGTGGGGTCCCCCAGGGCTCCTCACTGAGCCCTACCCTGTTTAACTTATATGTGGCCCCCCCTTGTCAGGGTAGTTCGATCTTTTGGGCTGGAGGTGCTGTCTTATGCTGACGACACCCAAATTATGGTCTCTCTCACGCAGCTCGTGAAGGACTCTGCCCGGAATTTCAGGAAATGCATGGAGGCTGTGTCTGGATAGATGATACAGAACTTCCTGAAATTAAACGGGGAGAAAACGGAGGTGCTGATCTTTGGAGGCTGCCAGGAAATTTGGTCAAATGACTGGTGGCCGCCCTCACTTGGGGACTGTCCTCCTCCCCGTCAGTTTGCCAAGAACCTAGGGGTGATAATGGACACTTCGCTTTCCTTTGACCGTCAGGTCTGCAGGACTGTCTCCACCTGCTGTGGTATCATCAGGATTCTCAGAAGGATGGCCCATTATCTTTACCCCGATGCCCGGAAACAGGCTACCGTGGCATTAGTCTCCTCAAGGCTGGACTATTGCAACGCCCTTTATGTGGGCATAAACAAGAGACTTATCCATCGCCTGCAAATGGTCCAGAACGCGGCAGCGAAGATGGTTCTTAACCTTCCCAGACTTCCATCGGCCTTGTCAGCCCGGAGAAGCCTACATTGGCTTCCTATTCAGTCCAGGATCTCGTTTAAGATTCTCGGTCTTGCCCATGGGGCCCTTCACGGTACAGGCCCTGAGGGGATCAGGTCTTTGGTTCACCCCTACTCCCCTAGTCGATCCCTTTGCTCTTCCAACAAAAATCTCCTTGTAGTGGCAAGGTTGGTAAGAGTGAAATGGGGAGGCAGAGCATTTTCCTCGGTTGTACCCAGGTTATGGAACTCTCTCCCCCCCCCCCCCTGAACTTCTAGGGCAACTGTCGTTTGCTCTCTTTCGCAAGGCTTTAAAATCCTGTTTTTTCTCTGAAGTCTATCGGTAACAGTCCACTCTGGTTGATTACATCCCATTTGACCTGCTTCGGCGCCTTGATGCCCTTGGGCTAAGTTGCGCGATAAAAGACTCCCTTCATTCATTCATTCATTCACTGCCGACGACGAGATGGGAGTCGTCGACGAGACCGTCGACACTCCTGGCGTCGTCGATGTGCCGTCGTTGAAGCACTCGTTGACGACACCGTCGTCGTCACGATTGTCGACGAAATCTTAGTCGTCGCTGTCACCACCGTCGACGACCCCGTCGACGATCCTGTCTACGTTGACCGTACCGTCGACGAGCCCGTCGATGGCACCACTTTAACCTTGGACTTCGGAGCCTTCTGCTGCGTCATCAACGACTTGGAACTCTTGTCCGACTTCTCAGAAGACAGAGAAGTTGGCTTTTTGAAGGCTGGAGTAGTCTTCATCACAGTGGACGGCGTAGATGGTCCCTCCATCTCCTTTACACCGCGGTGAGGAGATTTGTTAGGACTTTGGCTCTCAGACTCATGGGGGTCTTTTTTGAGGCCTTCACTGGACGCTTAACAGAAGGTGAAGGGGAAGCCCTACCCCTTTTGACTGACCTTCTAGAAGATGAAGCTGAAGAGGAATCCTCACTGTCGCTGGACACCGTTTCTTTTCTAGACTTCAATTTCTGGAGCCAAGTGAGGAGCCGACCCTCACGGTCCCGGAGGGTCTTAGTAGAAAAGGTGCGGCAGATCTTGCAGTCTGCAGCCTTATGATCTGGGTACAGGCAATATATACAATCTTTATGCCTGTCCTCAACATACAACCTTGTCACAGGTGGAACATGACTTAAAAAGGGCCTTCTTCTCCTTATCAGACATCCTGGAAGAGACAGCCAACAATCCTGAAGAAAGAACTGAAGAAAAACCTCAAAAGAGTAGAGATTGAGCAGAGCTCAAAGGAGACTCCCTAAGCACAACGTGCGGTAGAAAATCTGAGGCTCCGAGGTTCCTTCAGGAGGGTTCTATGGTGTGAGGCTCTTCTGATTGGCTGATGCTTTGTTTGGTCTCTTTTACAAAAAGAGGCGGATATGCTACAAAAGGGAATGATGCCTAGACCTTTTTGCTTTCTCTTTTGTACCTACTGCTATGTTATTTTTGTTACCGAGACTCCCATTCCGACGACGGGGAATCATACAAAATCATGGGACTCTATGAAAGTTCCAATAGTAGGGCAAGTAAAAATTCTCCAATTTATGAAACACTAAGGAAAAACATTCAAAGAATAAATACATACCTAGCCACAGTCAATGGCGCAGACAAACAGTGCCTCTCAAGTTAAATTTTCCAAGTGGGGAAAAATGCTATGACGAATAGATGATTACTGGGCAAAGCTTAAAATATATCCGCAGGGGAAACAAATTATGGATGTTGTAGTTACTTTCAATGTCACAAAGGGGTTTTAGTTACAGATATTTTATTCTGTCCATGTATAGAAATGTAATACCCAAAAACTACACTGGAAAGCATGTGCCAAACTACATGATTGTATAATTGGAAGGTGGTGTAAATCTACTGTTGAAGCACCATATAGATATGCCTTTAAAGGGAACAACAACGATGTGCAATAGAGCATAAAGACAGCAACCTATGAGGCTTAAGTCATGCTTACAATATAACTTGTGACAGATTAAGAAGAGCTCAATTTAGATTATTGAGGAATAAAGGTGCAAGCACAGCTCTATTCGGATGGAGTAGCAATAAAGCAGCAACTATATAGAAGGAAAACTACAAAAATTAAGCACAACAGCAGCGTTGTGAGCAGTTTGAGCAGAATGTGTATTTACATAATTTCAAAGCTCAAGATTCTCAGCCCAGCAGAACTCTGAATGTGCAGGGATGGGGTGGGGGTGTCATATCCCCCTAAGCATGAGATGCCAGCCAAGATGTTTGCAGAGAGAGGGGGGGGTGGAACAGGTCAAGATATAAATCCTACTCACCTCAGACATTGTGTTCATTCTCTTCGAGCTCATCCCTTCCCCCCTCTCCTGCTTGATATCTTTCAGTACTGCTGGAATGTTCTTCTCCTGCAAAGAAGTCACGCAGGAGTTTATTCACTCCTATTGATACAATACTAACAAAAAAATAAATCAGGGAAGCATGAACTCTGAAAATAAGAACTTCTCCTGCACTTATATGCTGTACTGGTTGCTCCACACTCCAACAACCGATGTAGAGATGCTTCACAGAAACCTTGATAGATAGAAGCATCTGTGGCTCTGGAACTGTCAAATAGGCTGTGTAAACATACTTCTTTTTTCGAAACTTTCAGCTGCTATTTTAGACTTCTGTGGCCAAGATAAAGTTTAGAACACACAATTAGATCCACTTGGTGAGGAAATTAGTTGTGAAACTGGGAACTATAACCCTTTTTACAGTCTACATATCAGTGTCATGATTCAGTTTTAAGGAACACAAAGCAAAGTATTACCCACTTTATTTTTGCGAAACAATTAAAGGATTCAGCATCCTATTTGTCCCTCTGAAGCCAATTAATTCCTCTGCATAAAAAAATACTTTGGTACAAGAACATGATTTTAAGTAGCTCAATTATGCCTTTTAGGATGTAGACATTGTTTATTTTCTGGAGGGCATAAGGGCACTTCATTAAAGAAGTGCTGCCTTAAAACAACACATTTAGAGATAGATATCTTGTTGTTTATTAGTTTCTTGGTGCTGCTACCTCTTTAAGTGCTGAAGGACTTTACTTAGTCCAAGAAAGATAAGCTAGGATACAAAAAACTAACATATAACATGTTGGACTGCTAGGCATGAAGCAGGGGCCAGAGGCTACAAGGGATGGAGTGGTGAGGGGTAGAATAAGTGTATGGCAGAACATGTGAGAAGTAGGAACCAGGTGAGTAGTTTAGGATCAAGATGGGAGCACAAGCAACTGAACACAGACATAAAACCCCATCTAAAAGTTTGTTGGGAGAGAATGATCTCATTAAGTCTCCCAGAAAGCTGCTGAAAAGAATGCTTTTTAAGCTACTAGTGAAGGACAGCAAAGTCAGCTTGGTGGACAGAGAATTATAGACGGGAGCTGCTGCACCGCTGAAGGACCACCTCAGATCCAATCAGCTTTTATAAACATAAGCCTGCACATAGAACAGAGCTATTACAGGGGAAATAGAAAAAATGTGGAAGGCCAATGGGCACAGCCCTGCAGAAATTGATACAGGAGATGAAGATGGTAATGTGGAGCTTAGCCAATTTGACTGAATGATTGCCAGTATGCTCCATGATTACAGAATGGTCCTGGACGAACTAAATAATTATGTATGTGGAGACAGACATGGTCAAAGCCAGTTAATAGGAGTTCATTCAGCAAAGGTAAAGTCACACAATTTGGCATAAGTAGTGGAAATTCGGTTTATGTGGTCGAGTTTGAGGAAGTTGCTGTTCTTTAGAACTGCAAAATCTTACAGGTGAATATTCTTAACAAGGTTGCATGTTATACACGTTGTTGATGAGGATATCCAACTTCTCCATCATGATTTTCTTCGGGTCCAAATGTAGGTTGAATAACATGGGATCTAATATGTATAACTAGGCAAACTGCAGATCATTATGGCAGGCCCAAATTAAGTTTCTAGTCTTTACCAATTTTGTCAAGAAATTCAAGGTTTTTTACTACAAAATCCCAACAGGACTGCAGGTTCAGCATCAGGTCCACATAATCAATGTTGTAGAAAAGTTCCAAAAGGTCACGAAGTACAAGAAAGCATGAAACACCACTGTTTAAAAAACAGTAAGAGTCACCCAGTATTTTCAGTGTAGAAGAATAAATGCTAAAAGACGGGAGAAGGTCCAAATTATAATTGACAATGAAATTTTGTATCTTTTATGTACGTTATCATTTTGGGGGTTATCAACATCCGAATGAGTGTCAAGAGATGTATTCATCACTAATGAAAATGAGTGTTTAAGAAGTAATTTATAAGCGCAGTATGCCCTTCATTGCGAGTTGCTGATTGTCTTAAGGTTTAGCATTTTCACAACTAATCTAAAAGTGTTTTAGTGAAGTTTAATGCATTCTGAAATCTAGTCTTTGAAGAAGGATTATCATTTCTACGTGGCATTCTTTTTAAGATGAATCCATTAATAAAAAGTGTCCAGGGTGTCCCAGATTAATAGGGCCACTGTACAGATTACTCAATGTGTTTTGTTGTGTTTATGGATTGATAAGTTGCCTTAGTTGGACCCCAACTTGCTGAGGGACATGGAGTTAGTCACTACAAGTGTCTCTCGAGTGAGATTCTTGGACAGCTTTGGGTAGTGCAAAGGTTGGTGTACCATTCTGCTTCAGATGTTTTTTCACTGACTGTTTTGCTGAACTTATGATAAGATTTAATGTTCTTATCTTCAGATGGGCTGTAAGGAATGACTGAGAACACTTGATCGGTTGTAGCAGATCTTCAAGATTGTGGCCTACTTTGTGATTGCTGTTCACTCAAAGTTAAATTCTCCTTTGAACATTTTTTAGCAGGACAGCATTCAGTTTACTGAATTTTGTTTATTGTGCAACGTGTTGCATGAAAAGACTACAGCCGCAAGATTGACATAATTGGGAAGGTGCTCATTTATTACAGTTAAGCTTTCTTTCATTGAAAATTTGAGGCTCTATCCAGTTTCAATTGACTAGATTCTGAGATTAATAAACGTTTAAGGGACCAGAATGTACATGAATGCAATGAGTTATCATTTATCCAGGAACAGGAAACTATTAAGCAGAGTAGATTTTATTGTGGCAGGGTGCAGAGAGGAGATGTCAAGTCATTAATTTGCATTCAAGTTTGTTTTTCAAAGTAATGCATTTGGGGGGCGGAGCTAGCTCGCGACTAAGATGGCCCCTTGAGCCGAGAGCTCCCTGTCTTCACCAAATTATCCTACATTTATCCTGCGTGCTGCGCACCCTTATCCTGCCCTTAGCCTGGGGATCGTGTTGCTGAGCAGCAACGGTGCAGGACGACTGAAAGAACGGAGCTCCTACCTGCTCTCCTCTCGACGTAAGGGCCAAGAGACTTGACTGCCGCCGGCCTGCAGCCCCCTGGGGACGCCTCTGGGGTGAGCGCGGCTCGCTGAGGCCTGCCGGAGCCAGACGCTGGAGTGGAGGTCCGCAGCGGGGTTGGCCCTCCCTTGGCGCTCCGCAGCTCTGGGCTGTCCTGCCGTGGTGGGGGTTTCGGCGGCGACCATCGGGTCCGGATTGTGCCAGGAGGAGGAGAACGCGAGCGACGCAGAGGCCCAGGGGGCAGACTCGAGCGGGCACTAGGGCCGCCGCGGGAGCTCTGAACCAATCTATCCCCGCGAGAGCGGCTGGAGGGGGCGCGTGGAGGCGGAATACAGCGGCCCACTAATCTTTGCCCTTTGGGAGGAGGCCGGATCCTTGCTCGCCCAGCGAGGGGGTGGTCTTGCCCCCCCCTGTCCCTGCGCTAGCGGGGGGCCCTATTGGAGACCGCCTGGGCTTCGGGAGCGCTACAGCTTCTCCCCGTGGCTGGCCTGGAGAGGCGGGGGCGCCCATCCCCCTGATGTGGCCCGCTGTGACATAGGAAGACGCGGTAGCCGAGCACAGGCCTCTCTACGACAGGCGGGGTCTGAGGTACTCGCCCTTGCGAGGCGGACTGCTGCCAAGCCAAAACTTGGAGGATTGAGAGGTCTCGGCGCGGGGGTCCCCCCCACCCCTCTCTCCATCAGAGACTGCCTGGGAGATTCCTCTGCGAGATTCCTGGCCTGCTGGAGGGTGGACGACAACACGTGGCTGGTGAGGAGTATGGAGGAGTGGAGATTGTGCTGCCCTACACGCATGAGAGGAAGCCTACTGCTGGGGGTGGTGCTCCTGCTGGGGGTGGTGCTCCTCCTGGGTGGTGCCCCAGACAGACAGTACCAGGTACAGGTGCAGTGCTTGAGGCGTGGACTTACCTGTGTTGGAGTGCAGCTGCCGGGGGTCTTCCTCTCCCGTCCCCCCGTCCCCCCTATTTTTGGGTTGGACTGCTCGGTGCCCTAGCCAGGGAGACTCATGTGACACGCGATGGGGCGAGTGGACAGGAGCCAACCAAAGCTGTCGTTCGACCCGAAGAGGCCCAAGGCTACTGAGTATCCCTTGGAGGAGGGGGCTAGTGGGTCGGACACGGCTGGAGAGCTCCAACAACAAGATATTCGTGGCCTACTACTGGCCATGGAAAAAAGTCTACAGGGAGGTATCGCTTCGTTGGGAACTAAGATTGACGTCCTCACCTATCGCATGGACCGCATGGCTGAGAGAATAGATAAACATGCGGAACGCATAGACATGTCGGAACAACGGTTAACAGAAGTCGAGGAGGCTTACACCACCCTGGATTCTGAAAATAAGCAGCTGAACAGGGCCCTGCAAGTCATACAAGACAAGACAGAGGACTTGGAGGCACGCTCTCGGAGATGCAACCTCCGCATCACTGGCCTTCCAGAAACGACCCAGACGGGGAATATGGAGCTGTTTATAGAACGCCTTTTGAAGATCCTGCTAGGCGACACTGCCTTCTCTGAGATGTTTGTGGTAGAGAGGGCTCATAGATCCCTGGGCCCTAGACCAAAGCCAGGTGCGCCACCTCGACCTGTAATCACAAAATTGCTGTAATCACAAAATTGCTGAACTATAGGGATAGGGACACGGTGCTTAGACTGGCCAGGAAGAAACAGCCGCTACAGTTTTAGGGGTCGACAAATTCTCTATTTCCTGACTTCACTGCCAGGGTTCAAGAGGCGAGACGACAGTTAGTCCCGATGAAGCGGCAACTCTGTGATATGGGAGCTGACTATGCGATGTTGTATCCTGCGAAATTGGGTGTCAATCGTCAGGCGCGTTCCTTGATCTTTACTGACCCTACAGCTCTACAGAAGGCCCTGAAGGAATGGCGGAGGGAACATCGGTCCTCTACTGAAAAGGAACTCCCAGATAAGGCGACGGGAGACAACTTGGACAATCAGGACTAGGCCTGAGGCTAGACCACTAACGGCTACACTACAGTGAAGCGGCGCTGCACGCTTTCTTTTTCAGAATGGTGGGGCAGGGAGGTGGCTCCTGTATATGCATCAGAGCAGAGACTTTCATAACTGCGTGCTACCTCCTCACTCGATGTGTATCACACTTGTGAAATGGTAGTAATGTTTGTGGGTTGTGGGGGGAGGGGGGTTTGGTTGCTGTGGGGGAGGGGGGGTGGTTGCTGTGTGGGAGGGGTGGTGTCCGCGGCCAAGTTGGGGTAGGGCAGGCGTGGGAGGGTTTGGTGCACAAGTTACTACTTGTGTAATGATATATCTGTAAGAGACATTAGTTAGTGATAGATTCCTTTCCTTAGAATATCCCCAGGCGTCCGACTGGATCCGGAAATTTTTGCGTAGCAGTACCCTTGCGCGGCGGTAGGCGTCGTCTGCGGCTCCGCGTCAGTCGTCAGCGTTGTGGGCGCCGTGATGACGTAGTCGGAGTACTTAGACGCTGCCTCCGCGTGCTGACGTCAGGTCTTAGACACAGCTTTTCCGCCCCAGAAACGCAGAGCTATGCTAAAAACCAACACTGGTGCCTTGAAACTAGGGCCCTGAAAGGGGATGACCTTAACCCTAGATATCGGTTCGCAGAACGGGGAGGATGGGTGGGTCGGTAAGGAATCTATTACTAACTAATGTCTCTTACAGATATATCGTTACACAAGTAGTAACTTGTGCATCTGAAAGTTCAAGTCCCACTGAGGCATCACAAGGGGCACAGGAAGGAAAGTATGCGTGTTGCCTTTCAAGAATCGATTACCAATCGGGGGCATGAACAAAGAAGGTTGATCAGGCAGCCTCAAAAAGGCTGAAAGAGCAGAAAGGTAGCCCTTGATAGTGCCCAGAGCAGAGCCCTGCTGGGCAAGAGAAAGAAGAAAGAGAGGAACCTCAGAAAGAGGGGCAGAGAGAGGATCCACAGCCTTTGCTGTGCACCATGCCACAAATCTGTTCCACCTGCAGGCGTATACCGACTTTGTGGAGGGACGCCTGGCTGCCAGAATGATGTTACAGACTTCAGGAGGCAAGTCAAATGGCCTCAACTGTCGCCGCTCAATCTCCAAGCATGGAGGTGGAGACTGGACAGGTTCGGGTGGAGGACCGTCCCCTGCTGCTGCGACAGAAGGTCCTCCTGAAGAGGCAGATGAACCGGGGCATCGACTGATATACTGAGTAGCTCGGGATACCAGTACCTTCGTGCCCAGTCCGAAGCCACAAGGTTGACTTATGCCCGGTCACGCCTGATCTTCTTCAGCACTCTGGGCAGAAGTGGTATAGGCGGAAAGGCGTACAACAGACCGAAACTCCACTCGCGACGAAAAGCGTCTCCGAGCGAGTGCTGCCTTGGAAATTCCAACGCGCAGAACTGATGACATTGCACGTTCTCTTGGGTGGCGAATAGATCTAACCTAGGCTCTACTCACTGCAGAAAGAGACCTTGCGCCACGTCAGAGTTCAGACGCCATTCGTGATCCATCATGCTGTTTAAATTAGGTATCAGCCTCATCAAGTGGCCCTGTGTGTTTTTTGGCCTCCTTTCTAAAAAATAAGGAAGTTATCATCGATTCCTTTGTCATGAACGGAGTAATATACAACACCACAAATGTAAGTGAATTGACATGCGAGTATTCTGAACTGAGATCGTAATAGATCATCCGTGATCATTCTTTAATATGAAACTCTTATTGAGAAATTAAGTGTAAATGTTCTTTATAATAATCAACTGTACCTATACCAAGAATGAACCCTATATCTTTGATGGTTCTTTATGTCTAGATAAGTACTGCACTAACTTTGTACATAGATCAGTCTATTATATGACGTTAAGTGACTAATTTTTATGTCTGGACCTCTCGGATAGATAAAGAGTTGTTTCGAATTCTGTATTGTGTAATGAATAAATAGGTATGTAATCAAATAGATGTAGTAAGTATGTAAAAGAACATGTGCACGTTTATGCATAACATTCTTTCCTATAATGTTCTTTTCAGAGTTTCATCAACGACTCCTGAAGAAGGCAGTTCTTCTACTGCCGAAACGCGCGTCGAGTCCACTTAATAAACTTCCAATAAGTGCAACTGTCATTTTAGAAAAAAACCCTTTTTTGTATAAACGTTAAAATCAGTCAGGATCTACTCTATTACGATGATGTATTTGTTTTTTAATGAATGTGTTTGATGTATCTCTTTCAAGAATTGTATATGTAACTATTTTATTGTATCATATAGTTTGACTTATATTTTTGAGTCTCTATATGATTTTTATCTATGTCTAATTAAAAATATATATATTTTTTAATATACACTTTATCTTTCGACAATTCTTTTTTCTCCATTGGTCCTAGCCTTTATGGTCACTTATTTTGTGGATGGCCTAGGATTTTGTATTCACATAGGCGGAAAGGCGTACAACAGACCGAAACTCCACTTGCGACGAAAAGCGTCTCCGAGCGAGTGCTGCCTTGGAAATTCCAACGCGCAGAACTGATGACATTGCACGTTCTCTTGGGTGGCGACTAGATCTAACCTAGGCTCTCCTCACTGCAGAAAGAGACCTTGCGCCACGCCAGAGTTCAGACGCCATTCGTGATCCATCATGCACCGGCGGCTGAGTTCGTCCGCCCTGGCGTTCAGAGAACCTGCCAGGTGTTGAACCACCAGGGTTACGCCCTGATGTTCCAGCCATTGCCAGAGGCACAGAGCCTCCTGGCAGAGGGTCCACGACCCCACCCCGCCCTGTTTGTTGCAGTACCACATGGCGGTGGTGTTGTCCGTGAACACCTGCACTACACTCCCTCGGACAGAGGGGAGGAATGCCTTCAGTACTAGACAAATCGCCTGCAGCTCCAAAAGGTTGATATGGAGCCGGGACTCAGCCGGAGACCAGAGGCCTCTGATCTCCGCCTCTCCCATGTGGCCTCCCCAGCCCTGGAGGGACGCGTCCGTCACAACTACGTGCTCCGGTTGGGGGAAGGGAGAGGGATCTGCCGCTGACCCAACCGCGGTCCGTGAGCCACCACTGCAGCTGTCTCGCAGTGCCCTCCGAGATCAGGACATGGTCGGACAGGTTGCCCTGATGCAGAGCCCACTGAAACTTCAGGTCCCACTGCAGAGCCCGCATCCGCCAACGGGCGTGATGCACCAGAAGGATGCAGGAAGCCATCAGCCCCAGAAGCCGCAGCGTCAACCTGACCGAAACTCAGGATAAAGGCTGAAAGATTGGAATCAAAGCTTGTATATCCCGACCCGGGTTCGGGTGGGTAAACCCGAAACTGCACCGAGTGGAGAACCGCTCCGATGAAAATGAGCTGAGAGGGTCACAGGTGTGACTTCGGCACATTGATGGAGAACCCCAGCTGGTGCAAGAGGTCTGCCGTCGTCTGGAGGTGGCTGACGACTGTCTCGGGCGAGCCCGCCTTCAACAACCAGTCGTCGAGGTAAGGGAAGACTGAAGCCCCTAACCTGCGCAGATGAGCTGCGACCACCGCCATCACCTTCGTGAACACCCGTGGGGCGCTGGTAAGGCCGAAGGGGAGCACGGTAAACTGAAAGTGCTCGTGGCCTACCGTGAACCGCAGGTAACGCCGGTGGGCCAGCAGGACGGGAATGTGGAAATAAGCGTCCTGCAAGCCCAACGCTACCATCCAGTCTCCTGGGTCCAGGGCAGCTAAGACCTGAGCCAGAGTCAGCATCTTGAACTTCTCCTTCCGGAGGAAGCCGTTGACGTTCCATAGGTCCAAGATAGGGCGTAGGCCCCCTTTGTCCTTCTTGGGTACCAGAAAGTAGTGGGAGTAGCAACCACGTCATACTTCTGGCCCAGGAACGCGCTGGATGGCCCCCTTGGCCAAGAGGGCCGAAACTTCCTCCTGCAGAAGCGGCAAATGATCCTCCGATACACGGTGGTGTTGCGTTGGCATGGCTTGAGGGGTCGTCTCGAAGGGGAGGGAGTAGCCCCTTTGGACGATCTGCAGCACCCACCTGTCCGAAGTGATAGTGCTAGTGAGAGTGGTAATGGCGAACACTGCCCCCCACTGGCGTCACATGGGCCGAAAAGCAGGAACTAGGAGGGTTTAGAGGCGGATGCTGCGAGGGGAGTGTGTGGACTGACCTCGCCGTTGTCCCCGACCGCCTCCACGGCGATTTCCACGGCCGCCACCGCGCTGGATGTTAGCCTGCGGCGTGTGGCTGGCAGCACGTGTGGGGGCGCCCCTTCCTTGGCCACGAAAGGAGCGAAAGGCACCAGTTTGCTGGCGCGGGGCCGAGAGGCCCAAGGACTTGGCCGTAGCCCTGGAGTCCTTAATGCGCTCAAGCGCATGGTCTGCCTTTTCGCCAAAAAGGCGAAAAGGCCATCAAACGTCATGTCCATCAATGTGTATTGGACATCGGCCGAAAAGTTGGCGGACCTCAACCAGGCGTGGCGTCTAATCGCCACCCTCGTTGCCATCGCTCTACCTAGTGAGTCGGTGGTATCCAGCCCACACCGGATAGAATATCTGGCTGCATCCCGGCCCTCCACAAGGGCTTGGCAGAGTTTGGCCCGTACCTCCAACAGACACTCTGGCAGCACTTCCACAACCGTATCCCACAGAGAGTGGGTGTAGCGGCACAAGAGGCATGCGGTGTTGGAAGACCGCAGTCCCAGACTAAGGGAGGAGAAGACCTTTTTACCGTACATCTCGTACCTCTTGGATTCCCTGTCCGGCGGAGCCGACGGTAATGCGGTCTGGGAAATGGATGCCTGGATGACCAGGCTCTCGGGGTGGGGTGGGTGGACAGGAAAACCGGGTCGCCCGGGGCTGGGCGGTGGCGTCTGGCCACGTTCCTATCTACAGGCGAACCCGTAGCGGGCATGGACCAAGTGCCCAAAAGAACGTCGGTCAAGGCCTCATTAAACAGCAGCAGAGGCTCTGTTGGGCATGACTGCGGTTAAAGGACCTCAGTGAGGAGGTTAGTCCTCACGGCGCGACGGAGAGCTCAAGGCCCAAGGCCTTGACAGCCCAAGGCCTTGACAGCCCAAGGCCTTGGCAGCCCTCATCAACACCACACTGTAGGTTGCCCCCTCCTCCAAAGCCACGGTAGGAGGCAAGACAAAACCAGTGTCCAGACCACTGGCATCCCCAAGTTCACCTGTCCAGTCCTCTTGAGACTGGCACTCTAGGGTCAGAAGGTCCTCAGACCCCTCCCAATACTCCTCATCACCCATCTCCTGATAATCAGGGTTGTCAATTGATGGAGCCAGTTCATTGAAGTAAACCTCCCCAAGCGTCGTTCCGACGCCGGAACAGGAGCGAGGTAGGCATCGGGGACGGCGTCGCCCAAGGACGGCGCCGGAGGTGACACCTGACGGACCAACGCCAGGGGGGGGGGGTCGTAAGGTCAACTGGCGACGACCCCGATCCCGAAGCGGGTCCAGTGGGGTCCCTCGATGCCGGGCCCGAAGGAGCCAGCGGCGTCGGGACCGTTGGGCCCTGCGGCGGTGTCGGGACCGTGGGGCCCTGCGGCGCTGGGCCTGAAGGTGGCGGCGTCGAAGCTCCCAACCCGCTAGGGGCCCCAGACGGGTCCGCTGGGCCCGAAGGCCCCGCGGAGCTTGTCGGAGGAGAGCGGGACCTCATGGCCATGAGGAAGCGCTCGATCTCCTCCGGCGTCGCGTCTCACCCAGGGACCAGAGGGTGTGGAGCTGGAAGCAGCGCCCGCGACTCAGACGGAGCCGCGTGGGCGGTGTCACCCGAATCCCCGACCGCGTCACGCGACCGTCGGGGGGAGTCAGAAGAGCGAAGACGCCTCTTCGACTTCTTGTGTTTCTTACCTGACGACGACTTTGACCCGGAGGAGTGGTGCCAACTCTTGGAGCTGTGGTGGCTCCGACCCCGGGACCTGTCCCTCGACCTTCCGTGGGACCGGGACCTCTCGCGACGCCGAACCGACAGCCGGAGTTCGAGTCGCCTGCGGGACTGCTCCCGCCTGGCTTTCGAAGAGAGGGCCCGGCAGTCGGAGCAGGCCTTGTCATCGTGGTCGACGCCTAGACAGAGTAGACCCAGGTGGTGAGGATCCGTGACTGACATCGTGCGGTCGCAATCCTCGCAGTGCTTAAATCCAGGCTTCCCTATGGCACCGATCGGAGTCGTACGACTTCGAAAAGATGATCAAAATGATCCAAAAAGTTAGTCAAAAAATGACTAGAAGTACTGCTTTTTCCAGATCTGCGCTTGCTGGCGCGGAAAAAAGAAGAACGGACGTCATAACAGCGCCCACGACGCCGGCGACGGACGCGGAGCCGCAGAAGACGCCTACCGACGCGCAAGGGTACTGCTACGCAAAAATTTCCGGATCCAGTCTGACGCCTGGGGATATTCTAAGGTAAGGAATCAATCACTAACGTGTTTCTTTCAGATATGGGAAGTACGGGTTGAGCAGACTTGGGAGGACTTGGGGGGGGCGGGGGGGAGGGACTCCGTATTATGTAGGAGGGATTGTTAATTTGATGGTTCTTGAAGTTTATTAAGGCATCAGTGCACTAAATGGGCATGGCGCACACCGGAAAGCTGGATTTGTGACACTACACCAAGACGCAGACGATTACAGACGACCCTCAGACGGCTCCTTCTGAGCGATCCCCTGACTCGTTGGTTCTGTTAACATGGAATGTACGGGGTCTTAACGACCATAGAAAGACCCGTAAGGTCCTTCATTACCTCACTAGACACTAAGTGGACGTTTTTCTCCTACAGGAGACGTATTTACGCCCGGACAGCCCAAATTTTATGCACTAGAGGATGTTACCTCTCACACCAGCGACAACACGTGTAGACCAGGAGTATCCATTGCAATGAACCGAAGATGCGGTGCGCTACTTGGGGATCCATTTATATACGGACTCTGAAGTAGTGCTGAGAGAGAACTATGGTGTAGCAATCTCCAAATTAGAAGACGACATTGAAAGGTTGATTTCCCTACCACTGTCCCTGCTGGGAAGAGTCTCCCTGATGAAAATGATCGTTTTACTACGGTTCCTCTTCGTATTTATTAATATTCCCATGGTGCTGTCTAAATCCTTCTTTAAGCAATTGACCTCACTGTTGATTAGGCTAACGTGGGCAGGCAAACAGCCCAGGGTAGCCTGGAAAGTACTGACTAGCCCGTACGCAGTAGGAGGACTGGGTGCTCCCGATATGGAGCTCTATTTTAGAGCGGCGCAGTGAGCACACGCATATCAATGGATACATGGCCCAGCCGAGATTCCGCACGTCCATATTGAAACTATAGTTGCCGACCCGACCCCCCACCTGCCCTTCTGTTTGCCCCCGTGATCGTAGCACAGGAATAATGGATTCCTTGAATTCTGTCACTCACGCGTGGCATCATATGTTGGATATACAGGCCGGCAGCTTACTATACGTGCCGTCAGTACCTATTCACTGGTGTTCCTGGCTTTCCCCTGGCAAAGACAAGGGGGTGATAGCAGCGCTGAGATCGCTGGGAATACATACCATGGGGGACTCTTTGAGGGTGGCACTGCCAGACCCTGGGATCAGGTGGCGACAACAGGTGAGCCTTTTTCGTTGATGTTGCGATTTAAGTTCCACAGGGTGCGACATGCCCTTAAGAGTCTCTTGGGGGAGGATTTGGTGGAACCAGCCGAGGTTGAGACTTTAGGCTCCATAATACAGGCTAAGACCCCCGCTAAGCTAGTGTCTAGGCTATACCGCATAGCACTTGGTGAAAGTCAAGCTGCCTACACTAAGCCTCGTCTGGAATGGCAGAGAGTTCTGAACGTGGAAATGACGGACGAAAAGTGGCTGTATTGCTGCTCGAGCAGCAAAAGTGTATCACTGAATGGGCGTCATAGACTGATCCACTTTAAATTCTTAATAGGGTCCATTATACCCCTGAAAGACTTCACCGATATGGACTACGTGAGAACGGTGCGGAATCCTCGTTGCAGATTTCATACATGTAGCGTGGAGCTGCCCGGGGATTGCTCGCTTTTGGAACCAGGTGTATGCCGAGGTGATCCGGGTCATAGGCCTAGGGTTGACCCCAGATCCGCTCCTAGCTATACTGGGATATTCTAAACTGATCCATAAGAATCTCAGACGACTGGTGGATATGTCCTTCCTTTTAGCCAAAAGACGTGTTGCTCTATCCTGGATGAGGGGCCCCACGCCCACCCTAGCGCAATGGGATAGGGAAATGCTCTACTGCAGCACGCAGACAGAATTGTATAGTGAATTGATGCCCCCCCCCCAGCAATAGACCTAAAAACTTTTGGGCCCTATACCTGAGTTCGAGACAAACAAGTGAGGTAACTGATGAGGTAGACACAGCCACACCTGTAGGGACGAATACACAGGAACGGACACACAATGAGTCTGAGGATGGGGATTAAGGCCCCTTTCACACACCTCCTGAGGTAGATCATACGCTGGGGACACAGAGACGGACCTTAGAGTTGGGCCACTGCGATGACGGAGAAATGGGCGACATCAGAGCATTGATGGATCGTACACAATTACGAAAGATTGCATAACCGCTGTGTATTGATGAATCTAGATGTATCGGTGGGGATGCTGTTCAGGTGCCATATTGTATTGTCTGACTGATTTATATTATGATTGTATGTGCCTATGCCTGGTCTTATGGACCACTTGATTGTCCTTGAGATTTGTTCAATTTACGAAATGCCAATAAACAAATTAATAAAAAAAAAAGTAATGCATTTGGGAAACCTTCTACAAATATACTGCTGCTGACCTTTACAGCTTCACAATTAAGACCAGTACTAAAAGTGTTTATTCATCACGCAAAGCCACAGGGAAGGTTATGTTATTTTCAGTGCATCAGAGTGGACTGCTATTACGGCCATACAGGTAATTGAATATAACATGATTTTTTGAGCATTCCTGAAGCCAAAGAAGGTTTGCACCACCTTGTCAAGAAAGTAATCTGTAGTTAGGTCCTAGTTTTGCAGTCACTGTATCCCAGCATGGAAGCACGAATTGAAGGGGGATCTTTCTTTTGCTCAAGACTAAATTCATGTTTTGAATGTAAAGGAAAGTTAGCTTAGGGTCTTTCAAAGTCCACTGTAGTATAAAATGGCAACTGTTTCTTTGGTTGGAAAAAGTGAACTCACTATGTAAATAGGTGCAAGCATTTGGAAGAAACCACAAATAGTGAATTTACAGGTCTGCTCTCTGTGCAAGTGTGAGATGTCTGCTGCAAGTGCTCATCCAATCTGATATCAGTAGGCAAGGAGAAAAAGTGATAAAAGGAAACTGCTGAAAATTGGATTAATTGTGTATATGTAGTTGTGATGTTTAAAGCAATACTACACTGCAGATTTTTCCATACCTGCTTTCAGTCTAGGATTTTACATGCCTTATTTTTAACTGTAAGGGAACACAACATAGACCAACAGCACAAGAAGTGACACTGTCAACATCTGTTTTGGGCAGTTCTGTTCTAATTTGGATTTTGGAAGACGTGAATTTAAGTTTACAGGAATCATGTATTTTTTTCAATTTAGTTTTATTCATCAAGTAGTTTATTCCAAAGAAAACATTTCAATATAATGTTCACATTAGATGTGAGTCTTTATGTGAAAAGGTTCCCTCTCATTGTCTATCTTTCATCCAAGTTGATGGTGGAGGGCTCAGCTTTCTGTGTCTGGTTTTCCCTTCCATCGGCATGGACAAGCGTGTTACGGGACCTGAAAATAGTTTATAAGGCTTCAATAAAGTAATATTAAGCTTTATTTGGTACTACAATTCATAAAATGTGCCTTTTATGTACTTATCTCTAGTTCATGGACTGCGATATCTGCTCTTGTTATCTACAACCTTGCTCTTGCAGCAAAGCCTGAGTAGTGTCCCTGAAAAATTTAAGTGAGTAGCCGATCTTCATCAGACACTGCCAAGAAAGATACAGGACTTGTACTAACTAGGTGCAATTCAAGTGATAGTGTAAAATCTGCAAAACATGCACTATCATCTATCGTTTATAAAACACAAAATATACTTGTTTTTAAGACCTTTTCAAAATTTTACTCGTGGACACTGTATAACCTACTTCACGGATCATACCTTGTACTGGACAAAATGCACATATGCATACCTATGGCAGAAGGTTTAAGAGACACTTCTGAGGAATTTCAACCTGTGAGCATAAAGATTCACATATCGTACAGCCATACTGCTCTATGTTCTCCATTTGTGCCCAATGCTTCATGAAGATCTGTTTCATGAAAGTATAATTCACCAGAGTGTACAGTGCAGGTACTTTAAAGGTCAACAGGAGTGAAATAATCATTGGCAGATTAGACAGCACAACTCTATGAAATCTGTTGGTTTTATATCCATGAAGAAAACGAGGCATACCTGTCATACAACTACAATGTAGAATCCAGGACACAGGCAAACACATTCACCAAATAATCAGTAGTGGCCTTTAGGTTATTAAAAATTTCAGACTATCGAAATCCTTGAACTACCGCAAGGGGAAGGAAAAGTTATCTATAATCTTCAATATCCATCATGAGCAAGGACATCACATTAATAAACAAAATATCTTTGCCTACATGAATAATTACAAAACTCTGCTCAATGAGTAACTTCTCTTCCGAAATGTTTTTTATGCAACTGTGTCTAAAATCCACCACACTTTTTATAAACTCAAATTAGAATTGTAAGTCCAGCAGAAACATATCTATTCAAAAAGGAAATAGAATTAGAGTGCAAATAGCCTCATTATTATGGAGTCACAGGCTGTGCGTGTGTTTCCTGGATGAAATGCAGTACCATAAAAACTCAGGTGAATTTGACAGGTACGTTAGAAGAAGGGTGTTACTCCCTAGCACCTATTCACCTGCTTTTAACAGGAAAGTAGGAAACTTGTCTTTGAATTTAATAAGCAGACTCATTATGGAGAGCTTGGGATGTACATATAAGTATCTTTTTCTTTTCCGTCATGGGATTCTTGATAACATTATGAATCTAGAACAGAATACAAAGCTTAAACCCAGATTCGATGTTGGGAAAGGACAGATTAGAGAAAGCGGTATAAAAAAAAGAATCAAAAAGAACCCCTTAAGAGAATCTGTCGATTAGTGTCAGTCTGTATATATGCCCTGGATTCAGAATCAAGGTAGCAGTGTCAGGCAAAAGTATAAATAGATCATAAAATATCTGATTTGCAAATTTGCAAATCTCAGCTAAAGCAACGTTTGTTACAAGCATAGCAGTATGAAATCCCGGCCTAGTACAAAGGTACGTGGTCCTTCTGAAAGCATGTTGTAATACACAATGCTCTGGACTGGGTTATAGACTGCTTTTATGCAGCCAATAAAGAGCTGCCACTTCAGAGTGGGTTCATATTGCTCCACTTAAAAGGCATGGGAAAATATGGAAGAAAAACAAGTTAGATGCATGTGAAAATTTATATTACACTTTGATAGGAGAGAAGGGTGAATTCTCACAAAATAAATGATCTTTAAGTACCGTATGGTATTCATTGGAGGACAGACAATGATTTACTTGCCCTTCCATAATGACCACTATCCTCTGAGAAATTGTGCTAAATGTTTGACAAGTGCATGGCTTCAAAAGGAGGACCATCAACTTGAAAATTAGTTCAAATTCCTAGGGCACAGAGTTCATATTAGGCACTAGCATTTCCATAGGCCCTAAAAGAAAAGAAAAAAAATCAATATTTGCCAAATTGGCAAGGGAAGTCTAAGATGAACATTTACTCTATGCTGTTAAGGCTTTTAGGAGAACTCTAGCAGAAGGAAATTTTTATCCAGATTTAGACAGAAAAAGTACAATTTCTTCTTGATCTGTTCTTGAGTCAACATTCTTCTCGTCATTAAGTGCAGAAACCTTTCCATTTAAGGCATACAAAGATAGTCTTCAAGTGATCTGTCTATTTTAGAGGCTTTTTGTAGTCCAGAGAAAGCCTTAAGAGCCGACCAATCTTATAGGAAGAAGAGGTATTGGTTATAAGAATTAGTGCAGCAAGTCGACAACATTAAGAATCATCAACCTCGTGTTGGACTATTTGAGCTCGAAGATAACCGTTGCTAGTAAAGATTGTAGCGAGGCAGTAAAGGCATAGATTTCAACATCCAACCAGTTCAACAAGATGGTTTTAGCTTGGAAATGGCATTGCAGATACTGAAATGAAGTTTTGGTATTTCATGCTGTCACCTGTTTCACCAGTAAAAACTGATTTTTTTTTAAATTTCCAAAGGAATTCTTAACTGGTCTGCTTTCACAATTTTCCAAACCAAGGAAATGAGACATCTACAATTTTAGGGTTTATACCCAGCAGCAAGTAGCAGATTGAGCTTTTATTGGGATGGTACTGACCTTGTACCTCCCCAATAGTAAAGACTGCCCATGGACACTGTTACCTGACTGACTTATGTCAGTATTTGCTTCAACAGCCAGTGTTTTTACCTTTACTTTACCTGGATTTACTATTAAGCGAGGGTCTGCAAAAAAGATACTGTTTCTAAAGACCCAGCATCACTTAAAATAGCAAGCTGTTCTGTGTTCCAATATCATCCAGTTCAGGCTCATCCACATCACAACGAATAGTGCTAGCTGGGAACTTTGGAATACCTTCCTGATTGCGTTTGGTTCCCCCTTTAATGTACATACTTTATTACTGCAGTTATGATAGACGTCCCTACCATATTTCTGGGTCTTCAGACTGTGTTTTCTCACAAAAGAAGGTAACAGACAGTTACTACACAAAGAAACAATATGGATCACCAGAAAGGATACATCACGTCCTCAAGGGGAATAAATAAACTCAGTGATTGTATGTGTTTTGCATGAATAACATACTGCATCTACACAAATAGCTTTGGGAAGTTAGAAAAAGCACTGTACGTATGCCTAACAAACTAGGATGGCAACAGACTTTAATCACAATAATACTTGTAGTTTTGAATGATTACACACAAAGGAAAACAAAGAAAAACATTTGATTTTACAACTTACACATTAAGTACATTTTCACTATAAACACATTAAAAGATGGATTCTGGAAATTCAAAGAGGATAAAATAAGAGCAGAGAGGAAGGATTGATGTGTGGTTCCAGAAACACCACCATTTGGTAGTAGACACAATTGAATGGTTAGTATCAAATGGTGTCTAACCTGATGAGTATCCACTTTAACTATTGTCCCAAAGACAAAACTACAAAGCAACAATTTCTAGTTAAGGTAATAGCCTTTTACAGTGCAAAACAGAGATTGTTCCTGGCAATATGCTGGACATATGCCTAGACTGAAAAAACATTTCCTTTACGTTGTACCAGAATTTCTGTTCACATCACCATAATGATTAGTTTTCACGTTATGCAACTGACATATGACCTGAAATGAGATGTGTTTTCTATGAACAACCGTTTTTTTAATAGCTTGAGGTTTCACCCAAGAGATGTGTACTTCTGATTTTACATGAACATATAAAATGTATTTAAAAAAAACTTGAAGATCAGATGTTTCCCTGAAGAAGCAATTTAAAAATCCTGAAAGTCATTGGATATGTACCTTACATTTAATTTCTATATAGGGATGTTGTGAATAAAGAATTTATGAAACGCACCAGATATACTGCTAAGTGAAAGATTGTTTTAAATATTAGGAGCCAATCAGGGGCCAGTTAAACCACTGCATTTGTGGCAGCATAATGCATGCAGTACACAATGTCAGTTAATTGGTCAGCACCTAGAGTCAAATTGTGTAGAAAGCACTCAAGTTAAAATAAAAACAATATAATGAAACCCTTATGAAAAAAAAGTGTGGTTGGTTTGTACTTTACTGAAACAAATGGACCACAGATGCTTCTCAAAAATACCTGAAAAATGAACTTATTTGTAACTATGCGCATTATGGGACAATGGAGTGGCTGGCTCACTTAACTAAGCAGCATTATTAATTCAGCTCTTAAAAGATGTGGCCTATCGCAGTCGAATTTCCTTGAATACATTAATTTCTATCAAATTTAAAAGGTAATTCATAGACTAAAGCCAACTCTGCATTTTCTATTAAGACTATATTCGAAATATAATTGGATTATATTTTCAAAACAATACATTCTTTCAACTTAGTTAATGCTGCCTCTAGTAGGCATACTTTGTTTTGTTGAATTGATCCTAGATTTCCCACATGGGTAGAAATATTCATATATATTGCTGTGTGTAAAGATTAGATTATGTAGAACAACTTTTGTTTCCAAAGATGCAGGTCTACAGGGTGAAATACAGAAATGTTTTATTCGGACCTTAATGATGATCTTACTATAGTTGGACTAGAAGCATGATCATGCTAAAATCAATCAGTGGCAAAAATAACGTTAATGTGCAACTGTGAGCTTTTTTTCTAGGTCATCCTACAGACAGCTTTCAGTCCAAGTTCAGTGCACTTCCACTGTGCTGATGTCACACTGGAAAAAAGTGAAGTGCATGCACTATATGCTGAATCAATCGGCCTTGGGGGACTGCTCCTGTTCAGGATGCAGTGCTCTTGTATACCACACAACAAACTGTATTTAGTAAGTGTACCAGTTTTCACACAGCTGTAGCTCCACTTTAGAGAAGGCAAGCACCCCTTCTACTGCCACAAAACAAAAATCCATCCATTCCACACACCTTACACTACGTCATTTAAACCTCATTGTAATTCATTTATATGGGAGAGCTTTAATCGCCCCAGTCCGTACCAGTTCAATGACAAACATTGCACTAATTATTTCATTAGGGCAATGGAGTCTTCACACTTCAAAATAACCTCAACAGATCACCGGCTACCTCACTAAAGGCTCTCTCTCCATTGATTTTATTGTGACCAGATCATAAAAAAACGTACTCAACGGGTGTGGTTACAAGAGCGCAGAGTCGGCCAGGGCTGGGCTCTGCGAGCTGGAACTAAGATGGGGAGGTAGAGAACTTCGGCTGCCCTTCGCATGCCCATGGTGTAAGGACGCATTCTCCACATTGGCGAGACCAAGTGGTGATATAAGTCGTGACTAAGGGCAAGTATCAAGGCCACTGGGCCTCTTGAAGTTTATCATACCAATTCTCTTGTGGAATGGCTGCCCCATTTAATCAAAAGCATCTAAATCACTGTCCAAATCAGTATCATATAAGGAATGCAACGTACGTGTTCTGCCTTGCAGAGATCTCAAGTCAAGTGCAGGAGTTGGCGCTTCGAAAGAAGCTGTGTGTCCTCAGTCGAGATCATAGTGGCCCCAATACAGAGTCAAAGAGCCCAGTGGGCACCTCTTCTTCTGGTGTGGATGGAGTCGGCATCCGTGTCAAAATTCCGGGACCTGGAGTGTGACACCGGAGGCAGAGTAGAAACAGAAGCCAGAGGAGATCCAGCGGTGTGTTCTGAAAGTCATATTGATGCTGAGGGTGAACACACTGGCAGTAGCCCAGATGGAAAGCCTTTTGGCTCCTTGCAGTCTGAAGAAGCATTAGAGGGAGTAGGTCAAGTTCAGACGAGTTGGAGCATGACCTCTTTGATCTGCCTCATTATTGTGGACAGCCCCGGAAATTCAAGTTTTGCCGGACAAGTTGTGGGATATGCTCCAACATCAATCAATTTCAGGAGAAAGATTGAGAGGCATGGTGACAATCTCGTGCTTTCTCAGGAGTATGAGATGGGTTGAGTCCACTTGGATTTCTTGTGATATTTTTTAGATGTATCCGAAGAAGTGGATGAAGACAATAACCGACTACGGGAATGACTCCGACAACTTCTGGACCTGGAATGGGACTGACCGTAGTGCTTGGACTGGTCTTGTCGTGGAGCCTTCCGCTGTTTGGCAACGGACGTTCGCCTTGCGGCTTCAGTTTGCCTTCTTTATCATCACACAGTCCCTGCAGGCCTGAGTTGTGGCTCGAACCTAGGCACCACAGGCAAACCTGATGAGAATCTGTCACATACATTTTTTTGCAATAGTCCATACAGGGTTTGAAACCTGTTTGAGGAGAGGACATTTCACTTGCACACTGTAGAATTTGTAACAAAAGACTTCAAGGAGACTAGAGGTAGCTCTGGATCCGTGTCAGGTGGCGCAGGCAGATAGAAACCGACATCAGTGGACAGGCGTGGCACCTATATATGCTCTGCACGTCATTTCCAGTGTGGAATGGCGTTCGTGTAGAGCCACATGATGCCTCATACTACCAAGCAGAGGTACTGTTAAAAAAAATTCTGGCTCCACTTTGACACCGGGGAAATATCCCAAAGGTTAGGAATCTGGAGTTAGAAGTCTCTATCGGAATAAAAACGCACAATTTGTCAATAAGCTAGTAAGTAATCAGGTGCCCTTGTGCGCATCGAAAACATATTCCTGGAAAACATCCTTATAACTTCTTAGTTGTGTATTTTTGATTAATTGAGGCCCTACATGGCCACCCACTGTTCTATTAAACTGCCTCACTGTTTATACATACTGGATCCAACTCCTTGTATCTGATGATAATAATGGCTTTAAGTACAGGACAGCACAATATGCATTTTTTTCTCGACTTAACAGGCTACCACAATGGTGGGAAATTTCTGACCTATTACACCGAGCGAAGCTGGATTCTGTCTGCTTGCTCACTTTACACAGCGAGTCATACTGACCAGCTTATTGTATTAGTATACTCTCCACCATGCCTTTCATTGTAAGTTTGCATATTACTTTATCAGTAAACGAAATTAAACTAACCTATAAAAGCAATTAATCAATATGACTGATGAAGGGCACAAATCTCAATATGCATTTATTTACATGTTCTACTGTCACACAACAAATGTCGTCAGAAGGGGGAAATATATTTGGTAGCATAGTTTAAGCAAGGGGGGAAATCTATTTGGTAGCATAGTTTAAGCAAGGTTATGTCATGAGAGTTGCATACTAAGCAGAAAAGCATTAGAAAACAAATCTTACAAATAACTGGTAACTACGATATCCAAAAAATAAAGAAAATGAAAAAGATTGTAGAGAACAATTCACTAAACAAATTAGCAAAAAACCCTCTCAAGAGCAGGTAGTTAAGAAATTAACTATAATATTAGGATATAGATCTTCAGTGAATAGCGACAAAAAGTAATTACCATACAATAGCTTAACCATCTGCGGGAGAATGAATGAATATGCATCACCAAAATATATATGGACTTTGACAGCACTCTACTGCAAGGTCTCCGTTGTACAAAAAACATACGCACATACAAGTGTCCAAACTAAGTAATTTAACAGCATCTCGTCTTTTCAGGGAAATAGTAAATCATATTTTGTAACTAGCAATCTCAAACTGAGGTTCTCAAATTATGTGCATCAGGAAATGAGAGCATGAGAACAAAATGCTGGCATAGGTGATTTAGGTAAAGGCTTTAAAACCTTTAAGGTTTCCTCGCCACTTTAAAATGTAGTAATATTTATGTGGGGTGAGAAAATTAAAACCTTACCTTAAACACCGTAGCACTTTCTACTTCTATCACGGCTGGGTCCGCAAGATTGCAAGAGCCCAGGGAAGGTTTTGGTAGCTGTTAATTCATCAATTTTAACACACAAGCAAAATATATTTCAGTTCAGATTTTAGCATTGATTCTTAATGAAATGTAGCATATTCACAAATAGGATAAAAAAAACTGAGAAAGGTATCAAAAGCTAAGAAAACTCTAAAGCTAAAGTAGACCTAAGCTTAAAGCAGTACACCAAATACATTGTAGAAATCGTTACATAAGCTCAACTAAATCATAAACCGGTGAACAAGAGTTTTGGCTACAAAAGTTTCACTTTTACCGGGGCATGCTGCAGAATTCAAATCTTATACAGTGTGTATATTGCACAACAAACAGGCCTACCTGGCAATGGGTATACATAGATCCCTCATTGAAGCGTAGAGTTTAGCATTAAATATATGTAGAAACTCCAATCTACCAGATAATGAGGAATGGGGTTCTATGTAGTCTGATGATAAGTCACATTTTCACCTTACAGCACTATCTCGAACTTCACCATTTCAAAAGTTAACCAGAAAATTAGAGGGAATCTAAATTGGGCGCTAGTCTTAGGGTAAGGGGGGTTATGCAAGTGTAGGCAAGGAAAATAATTGTTGGATGATAAAGGGGGATACCAGGGAAGAGTGCCAAACACTACAGACAAAAATAAATACAATGGCACTCTTTAAACCAGCTGGGGTACAATACAGAGATGAACCTGGTTTCTGGTCTGCCATGTATGACTCATGGACTGGGTGCTATAAGGAGATGCACTCTGTCACATGTGCTTCATGAACTTTTGTATACATCTCCACAATACTGTATTCCCGAATGTTCCCAGAAATAAAAATACAAAATAGGCTTTTGGTATTGGGATTTCTCTTTAGAATGACTCCTAGGGGAAGAAAATAACAATGAATAACCTAGGAGAGTGAAACTGAAGTGGAATATCTGAGTAAAGGTATATCAGCATCCATTATCTAATGTTGAGTGGGCCTTGGCCATCTGTCAACCTTTTCCCACACATACTTCCACATGGAATTTATGTGGGGATCAGTTACCTCAATTACAGGATCAGACCACATTTCCAATGGCAGCGGCCCCGGTGTTAAGTGACTAGCCTGTTGCACCATCCAATGGCCCGATTGCTTGTCTTGTGCCAACTTCCACTTGGTGAACTTGTCCCTCCTCCATAACATAAACGCTTTGACTCCCACCTCCTCCCGCTCACTGCTCCTCACGACAGGAAGCAGTCGCTTCTGTGGGACAAAAGGAAGACAACTGTGGGGAGTTGGGGGGGGATACAGCGAACAAATAATTCCAGTACCATTATTTCCCAGTCAACAGCCATTAATATTCACAATGACCATACACAAAACATAATGCTCCGTAATATTCCAATTATGAAAGGTAAGGAAACAAGCACTGCTACACAATAGCTGTGGATTACATGGTGGAAGAACAATTGCACAATGTCCTATGAACATGCAGGTTCTGGTTATATGAAGACCTGCATATGACAGAAAAAGCTGCCAAGCTCCATCACTGTGTTCATGGATGGAGTGTATTACCACATACTAATACATTCCTCCTTCAAATATAGGCTGTTTAAAGACCCAAGAATCCCATGTGTAATGCCTCACATCTAGCATCAACAATGGAAGATGAAATTGGATGAAAAATAGATTTGAAAGTTCAAAGCATGCACTATAAGGAACATGAAACCACCTTCACTGACAAGCACTACAAACCATAGTAGGTGAATGGGTGGTGTTACCATATCTTTTGTGGGAAACTATAAAATTGCTAAGGTACATATCCTCATGTATTTATCCCTGCATTGACAACACAGTGAAAAGGCATACTGAAGCAACCTATGCCCTATGCAGAAAGCACTCATCTACGAGTCTGTGCAATGTTAACACATGCTATGGAACACAAAAGGTCACTACAACAGCAAATTATACTCAGCATGGGCATCAATGAAAAAATCTTTAGCACAGAAACAGTTCACATAATACCAGAAGTGATGGTAAAAAAAACGCTTGGAAGCAAATGATTGAAGTAGACATCCGGCAATGCTGCAACTGAAGCTGCTTTTCAAGTGTGATTGAAGTAGCTGTATAGTAGATCAAAAAGCGTTGGAGGCAGACATTCCATTGATCCCTTGCCCCATAGCATCACCAACCGCCCCCACACACCCACTACTCTGTATGTCCAACCTAGCCTCCCCCTCAGAAACTCAAACTGACTAGCCCACCCCGAGACACTGGGTGCAGAGGGATGTTTGGAGTAGCACACAGCATGCTCCCACCCTAGCCTAGTCATAGGGGCACTTGTCTACCCCTACCTCCCCCTCCACCACCCCCCTCACGTTCATCATTTGAGGGTAATTGTCACCATAACCTACCGGAGGAGGTGATGGAGGGATAGGAGGGTGTGGATCCTTCATCATTGAAGGTACTCAATGCCCCAAACTAGTCTACTGCCGGTCACAGGTCATAATATTAGGATCTAATCCCGCACAATCAACCGTCATACACAATGAAGGATGCCTACCTCGTCTAAGCAGATATGTACCCCCCTTACTAGCTCTCCAACTCATTCCTCCCCCTCCTTGTTCTTTGTTCCTTTTGTACCCCCAACCCCCTTCCCTCCCATGTTCAGTTTTCTTTTGCAACAGTGCAGATGTACCTGTAATGATATTAGACATCAGCGCAAGTGTAACGCTGCGAGTCACCTACATGGTTATGTTCTTCTTTGACCTTCAATAAAAAAAAATTACGAAATAAAACACATTTGTGAGAGGGCCGACTGGTGGGCACGTGTGAGCAGGACAGACAAGATAAATGTGGAAGCTGTGCAGTATAGGGAGTTTCAATGCAACCCAGTGATGAAGGTAGAGCAAACCAGCAATGCCATGAAAATGACTCACACCCTGCTAATAGAGGTGCAAAAGTAGCAGGACTAAAACAGAGACTAACACCCTTGCTGAAATGAAATGGCACATAACACTCTGATAATTCAACTTCCTTATTATGCTGCGCACTGTATATGCCAAAGAGGAGAAGTCGGAAAGCATATTTGTGTGTAGGGAAACAGATGAAAACTTTGCTTTCTGCAAGCAGAAGAAGTTTGACAGCTCCAGCTTGCAGAAATCAGAGTTATGTTTGCTTTGTGGGAGCTGTCACATCGCACCAAGCAAAAGCAAATCACTACCTCCCGAGGGTGGGCTCCATGGGAGGTGTCAGGAGCCTGGGGGTAGTGGTCCCCTGTTCCCCAGGGCCACCCATGGCTCCACGAGGGTGTGATGCTATTTGAGATGTCATTTGGGATGTCACTGGCCATGCCATGAGTGATGTAATATGTGAGGTAATAAGCAATGCATTGAGGGGGCGCAATTTATATTAAGCTCAGGTAACTATAACAGCTGTATTTCTCTGGTTTTGTACAAGTGAAATGTGAGCCCAACTAGAACGTACCTGTAACCTTTGTTTTTTTTAAGGGAATACAATATACATCAAAATGCATACATAAAACATGTACCTGTAAACAATCATAAGTACATACAGGAACAGAGGCTCACCTTGTTTTAACACTGCCTGTCCAACGTCTGCATAATCGTGTTGCGCTGATTCTAGGCAGTTGTGTTGAGTGAAAGTATGAGTGCTCTTCCAAGTCACAGCACAACATGTTTTATTCAGCGAAACAACTGCAAACAGGACAGCTGAAAGCCCTAGTTGAGGAGCTCCTGCCTTTGCTGTGAGTGGTGTGCCAGCTTTGGAGTGGCAAAACTGGATGGCATCTGAAATCCATCTTGCAATAGTTGCTTTAGTGCCTGAAGCACCCTGTCGAGGTTGTCCATTAGATACAAACAGTTGATCTGTATTTCAAAGCTGTTTAGTACCATGTAAGTAGAATTCAGACATCTTTTAATGTCAGGTGTATGGCGAGACCATTCTGCTGATGATGCCGGATTTGGAGAAAAAAGATGGTTGTATGATGGAGATGGAACTGCGATGGAAACTTGGGAAAGAATTTTCGATTTGTTCTGAGAACCACATAATCATCACTGAACCTTAAGAAGGGCTCCTGCTAAAGTGAGTGTCAACAGCAAAGCTAGCATCCATATGAGAAACTCAAGATCTGCTGTGTCAAGGGGTTCAAATGGAGGTTTCATAAGCTGAGAAAGGACTACATATAGACGTTGTTCTGGAGGAGGAGCTTGTACCAGATGGAAAGCTCTAAACAACCCCTTCATTAATTGTTTCGATGATTCTTGTGGAACAAAGAGAGAGAGTGCGAAGTGTGTCTGTATCTTGATATTGCATCAAGATGTACCTTGATAGAGGCAGGCACTGAGCATGATGGAGCCAGCAAAAGGAGATAAGGCAGAATCTCCTCAGGTGATGCGTCTAACGGATGCAGATTGAATTGCTGACACCATAAACCAAACCGTTTCCATTTTACCTTGTATGTTTTGATAGTGGCTTCCGCTCTTGCCTTCAAAAGAATATCCCTAAAGTCCTAAGGAATATTCAAATCTCGTAACTTGAGGTATTCAGGAGCCATGCGCGTAAGTGGAGAAAGGCTGGGTCCGGATGTAAAACTTGGCCCTGGTTCATTGTTAATAGAGCTTGCGATGTCCGTGGCAAATGGGATTGCCGCAGACAGCAGTAGAAGCTCCGGGAACCAGTCTTGTCGGCCACTTGTGAGCAATCAGGATGAGGCGACAGAGCTCCACTTTCATTTTGTAGAGAACCTTTGGTATGAGAGGGAAGAGTAAAAAGTAAATGCATAGATCCCAGACCATCTGATCGAAAGGAATTCACACAACCATGGGAGCTGGTACCAACTGGCGTAGAGCTGCCATTTGGGGTTTTCGTTTGTCGCAAAGAGATCCAATGCTGGTTCTCCCCATAGTGAGAATATTCTGTTCACCTCCAACTGATCCAGTTCCCACTCAAGACATCCTTTCTTGGCTCTGCTGAGTGTGTCTGCCAAGGAGGTGTTTGGTTCGTATAAGTGTTCCGCTCTCAGAGAGATCTTGTGTGTTGCGAGCAAGCTCGAAAAGCCCTTGGACTTCCTGAGAGAGTGTTAGAGATCTTGTACTGCCTTGCATGTTGACATAATGAATGCTGGTCATATTGTCGGTCGAATCAGCACTCACGATCCTGCTATCCTTGGTAGCAGCCATCCTAGACTTGTGGGGTGAGAAAAAAAAGGCTTTCAGTTCTAGTCGGTTGATATGCATGGTCTTTTGAAGAGTAGACCATTTCCCTTGAATTTGCAGGTCTTGCAAGTGGCTGCCCTAGCCTTCCAGAAAGGAATCTGTAGTTATGAAGTCCGGTATTAGAGGCAAAAAAGTGAGGTCCTTACAGAGGTGACAAATCTGAGAACACCACGCTAGTGAGTCCATCATACTTAGGATGATACTGATCAGGTCAAACAACCCTTCTGTCTGTATCCAAAGTCTTAGTAGCTCCTCTTGTAATGGTCTCATTATCAGGCGTGCCAGCAGGACTAGATTGATTACGGAGGACATCATGCCCAGTAGTGACTTGTACAACCACGCTGAAATGGACTTTTGTCTGGAGAGTTTGATAGCCAGATGTGTTGGTCGTTTTTGTTGGTCCTGTGAGAGAAAAGCTTGTTTTGGATGGTTTCCAGGTCAGAGCCTAGAAACATTCTTCACTGTTTTGGAATAGTTGCTGACTTCTGATGATTCACAGTTAGACCAACGTGAGGCAAGCTGTTGTAGCTTTGGATGCTTGCAATGGTGTTGGAGCTTTTAGCAGGCAGTCGTCTAGGTAGGGGAATACCTGATAACTTTGTTTTCTGAGAGTGGCTGCTACTGGAGAAAGGCATTTGATGAAAATACGGGAAGCTGACTTCAGGCTAAATAGTAGAACTCCTAACTAGTAATGGGTGCCAGCTACAGTAAAGCAAAGATGTTCGGGTTGCTGGGGATGTATGGGTATATAGAAATATGCATCTGTTAAGTTCAGAGTTGTCATATAATATCCTTGGTACAGGATGCAGGAGAGAGTGGCTATGCAGAACGATTTCTTCTACAAGAATTTGTTTAACTTCCAGAGGTCTAGGATGGGCCAATCAATCAGCATTAGTAAGGCGCAACAATGTCACCCCTAGGGGTATTTGGTTGCTGTGTCTCCATCGAACAGCTAAGTCTTAAGTCCCTTCTTGAAGCACAACAATGTCACCCCTAGGGGTATTTGGTTGTTGTGTCTCCATCGAACAGCTAAGTCTTAAGTCTCTTCCTGAAGTCTATCAGCGAGGGGGTTGTGAGGAGCTGGTGGGGAAGATTATTCCGGGTCTTGACAGCGATGTAGGAAGAGGAGTAGCCACCGTTTAGTCTGCAACGGCTATGAGGGGTGTGCGCGAGTACAAGCGAGGAGGAGCGCAGGTGTTTAGAGGGTTGGTGGAAGTTCAGTCGATAGTTGGTGTAGGCATGTCCTAGGTCATGGAGGGCTTTGTAGGCGTGTGTGAGGATCTTTAACTGGCATCTTTTCTGGATGGGGAGCCAGTGGATGTTTTTCATGTTTGGGGCTATGTGGGTTCGTTTGGGTAGGTCAAAGAGTAGCGTCTGCAGCACCCTGAATTGTCTGGAATCTTCTGAGGAGCTGGGTGTAGATGCCAGCATAGAGGGCGTTACTGTAGTCGATAGCCTGAGTGACAGTCTTTTGGTGTTCGTTGGGATCCATTTGTCAGGGTTGAGCTGGAGGCAGTTTCTCCACAGTTGACGAGTGTTTTGTTGTCATCTGTGGCAGCAAAAAGCGCGGTCTCCGTGCTGTGGTTTCCACAGAATCCGAATAGTGAGACGACGAGTAGGTGGAATAGTAACAGGAATTCGGTGAGCTGCTGGTTGATGGCTTTCTTGAGTATTTTGGCCAAATCGGTAAGCAGGGAGATCAAACTATCATATTTTAGATAACTGAGGTTGGTGGAGGCTTTCTTTAAGAGGGGTCTGATGTCTGCCTGTTTCTATCTGTCTGAGAAGGTTGCTGTGGAGATGGAGGTGTCGAGGATGTTGGTGAGTAGTTTGCGGACTGGGTTTGTTGCAAGGTTGTGGAGGTGGAGGCGGGGACCGGGGTCAGCGAGCGAGTGGATGAAAGACATGATTTCTGAGGTGGTCACGGCAGCGAGAGGAGACCAGGTGGTAATGGTTTGGCTAATGTTTGCTGGTTAGTTGAGGTCTTCGAGGTCAAAGGTGGTGGACTGGAGGTTGAAATTGTTGTCGATGTTGGTGATCTTGCTATGGAAGTAACCCGAGAGGGTGTCGCAGGGTTCTTGGGAGGGGTGGACTGTATTCTCTACGACGGCTGGGTTGAAGAATTCATTGATTATTTTGCAGAGTTCCTCTGTGTGGTTGGCCCCAGAGTTGATGCGGGTGGTGATGGCTGCTTTCTTGATGTGCTGGTGATATTTGTTAAGGGCTGTTTTCTGAGCTGCTTTGTTGGAAGGGTTCTTACTGGCGTGCCATTTTTTCTCCAGATAGTGTTAGTTGCGCTTAGGTGGTCCTACGTTCTGGGGTGTACCAGCTGGCATGTTTGGAGGTCTTGTTGGATTTTGTAGGATTCAGTGGGCACCTCTGTCGGTGATCTCCATTCCCCCGATTTCTTTCGGATTAGAAAAAAATGGGAGTAGAAACCCATGCCTTTCTGGGTGAACTGGACTTTTTCGTTTGCTCCCTTGGCCAGCATGATGAAGGCTTCTTTTTTTGAGTAAGTGAAGATAAGGATGGTGCACTCCCCTTGGTGGACTGTTTGGCGGTATTAAGATAAACTCCAGGGTATGGCAATAGGAGACAAGAGCCAATATCCATCTGTCTGAAGTTAACCAACGCCAATGGTGGAGGTACTTGGTAATGTTAGCACCCACAGGATGGGAAGAAATGGAGGGAGTCAGCACCTGATTGAGGTCACTGTTTACGACCTGCGTCTTGATTCTGGGTGGGTTGCTTTCATCAAGGGCCTTGCTTTGTATATGCTGCTGTGGGTAGTTGACAGTAGGACTGTTCTTGATAAGGAGCTTTGAACAGGGAGCGGAAGTGCTAATACTGTTGGGATTATTGGTATCCTCCTCCCTAGGTCGTAAAACCTTTTCTACATGCTCCTTGAAAGAGCATCTTTCTGAATAGCAAAGTATCAAGGGTTCTGGCCGTGTCTGTGTTGATGGTCAACAGAGCATCATCTATATGTTTTCCAAATAGGGTTTCCCATTGTAGGGCATATCCAGGATTTTGGGCTTTACTTCCGGCCTAAAAGTTGTCACCTTCAGCCAGGTTTGCCTTAAGACTGCTGGTCCTGCGAGTTGAAAAAAACCCAGAAGAGGATATGTCCATTGTGCAGTCTATTGTTTTGGCTGACGTGACCTCACCTTCTTTTAAGATCTCTCTTGCCTCAGATTTTTTGTCTTCAGGCACTAGGTCAATGAGGTCGCCAATGTCAAACAACATGTGCCTATCGTAGCGCCCTAGAATTTCCAGAGAATTGGCCGCATGAACCGTGATGGCAGACATGGTGGAAAACCTCTTGCCTATATTGTCTAAGCACCTGCTCGCTTTGGCTGGTGGCCTAGATATGGGAGTGGAAGGATTTTTAGAGCAACGTTGTGCCACCTGTGAGATAACTCAATCTGTTGGGAATGTCTTTGGAGGCAAATGGGAGAATAGTCTAGAGCCCTGTATGCCACCGCGTTCATGATTTTAATGCCTACCTCCAATATATAATCTATAATGGGGTTGACTCGGACTGATTTTCTCGTCTGTTCCTTAAAATCATATAAAAAGCAGTCAAACTGCTGGACAGAGTTTGGGAGGTGAAATTTTGTTGCAGCCCGGTGCATTAAGTTATGAAAGCCTCCAATGTCTCCCGGAGGAGAGTCAATGTCAATCCAATCCATATTTGTAAAGCGCAATCTACTCACCCTTACAGGTCTCAAGGCGCTGGGGGCCGTCGTGGAAATTAGTAAGCTATTGGCCAGAGTTACATGGTGCTGGGCTGATCTGACGCCGGGGATCGAACCGTAAACCCTGTGCTCCGAAGTCAGCTGCCCTGGCCGCTGCACCACACCTCTCCACTAGGGTGTAGTGCTGGAGGTGATCGGGTGGGGTGAGAATCATCCCATTCATCAAGAGGGAGACTGAGGGTCTGGAATTCCACCTTCTTCCTGATGGTCATCTGTTGACTATGGATCTTTTCTTGGGGGTGCTGCTATGCTAGAAGCGGGTGACATCTGTAGAGGAATCAGCCATGGAGTTGCAGGGGAGGTAGGCTTAAGTGGAGCCACTGGTTGCTCCTGTGGAGATGCAGGGAACCTCTTCAGATATTCTTGCAACATGGCCTGAAATCCTGAAAAAGTTATATAAACACCTGAATGCCACCCTGTCTGGCCTGCTGTTCAGTAGAATACTGATAATGCTGTTATTAATGCCTCTGCTTTATATGAGGGGTATAATGTCCATAATATTGTTCTCTATGTAATCATCATCAGCCTGATGGGCTGCGGGCTGCTCAGAAAGGCCCTTAGTTGTCAGATTCCTCCGGGTCGAGCTGATGACTTTGAGGGGGGGGGGGGGGGGGGGGGGAAGAGTAGAGAAACCTTGCTGGGGGTGGTTATTTCTGGTCATAAGGACACTTTTGCGATTTTCGTAGTCATTGAGGTGATGAGCATGGGCATCTGGCTTGAAGTTTTTGGAAGTTTTGAAGTTTTTGGCGGCATCTTTACGTCCCCTGTCAACGGGGTCGTCGTTGGTGTCGTCAACGCAGTCTATGATGGAGACCGTCAACAAGGAAATTCTCGTCAACGGATTTGGGGCGCCGATGGATGGCATTGTCTTCGTAGTCAACGGTCTCGTTGGTGAGAGGGTAGGGACGATCATAGTCTATATTGCTGTTGATGCTGAAGGTGCTGTCAACCGGGCTTTAAGAGGAGTCTTGTGCCTCGTCAATGGTTCTGAAGAAGATTTATGTGGGCAATACAGCCCTGGTAGATTGTGTACTGGGCTCAAATGAGGATGCCTCTGAGGAGATTTGTTTGTTTTTCTCCTTTTTGAGAGATTATCTGTGGTGAGGCGTTTTGTGGGCCTTTCTGCCTTACTCAGAGGTCCCTTTGTCGTGGGCTCTTGTTCTTGTGACCTTGTAGAGGCATAACTGCCCTCCTTCAAAAGATGTTGATTTTGAAGTTTTGGGTTTCAAAGCCATAGAAGAAGCCTCACCACCCTGTCCTTCAAGGACTTGGAGGAAAAAGCACACCATATCTTACACTCCTTTACCTCATGTGAGGCAGTCCTTATGTGGGTCATCTATATGTAACCTTTACTTTCGGCAGGTCTTGCAGGGTCTGAAAAGCTCTTTTCTCAATATTTCAGACATAGTAGCAACAGTAGCTTTCAAAATATGAAGAAAACTGAGCAGAGCGCAGGGAGACTCCCTTCACACATGTTTGTGAAAATCTGAGGGAGTGTTCAAAAGGGTGATATCGCCAATAAGGTTAAGGTTTGAAGTTTGGTCCTTTTTTAAAAAGGAAATAGGCTATCTGAGCGATTGTTCATTGCCGCTATAGCCTATGATATTGATACACACTGCTTTATTATGGTAACATGGGACTCCCACTTCAATGACGGGCAATGATTCAAGCATTTGAGTCTATATAAGATCCAATATTGAAGAAGCATGGTACCATTCCAAGAAAAATTAACTCAGCATAAATATCCCCTCCTACATTTTCACAGTGCTAGGAATAATGCAAATTAACTTCTGTTAGGAAGAATGAAGAATGACTGAACAACAAAGAACCATTGGCCTCATTAAAGGTAATCTAAAAATGCCCCCTGTGGTGACTGCACAAAACAGATGGTAGTATAACGTCTAATTTGAGTATAAATTCTGATGTGCAAGTATGGCAGGTGTATGACAGATGTAGAGTAGATTTAGGGATACAGATCAGGACAGCTTATCCCTTTTGTCAGAGATTCAAGATAGCACAAAAAAAAGCTTAAATGCTTGGAAAATTGGAGCTGTGTCTGTTTATATGACGGATTCCACCTAGATATTCCAGCAAGTCAGACATTTAAGGTGGGTAATCATAAAGGTCATATAGACTACATTTTCGTTCAAGCATGCCATTTTCTGCTTATTTGGGATTTTCAAATTCTCAATTTAAGGGACAGCAATCACCGACCTTTATGAGTTAACTTAATATTAAATATGTCACAAAGAGATACTATCTTGCCATTGTAATACATTCCCAAATCACCTTACTTCATGAATAAGGACCAACATCTAATGTTATTGGGCAAGGTGTAAGGAAATATAAACATACATAGTCTGATGATCTGATGATAATGTAGTGCAATGTGATGAAATGCTATGAGCACTTGATAAAAGACATAATAACTGTTTGAAAGTAAATTGCCAAAAGAATAATGTAAAGGTTAATGAAACCTGCGTGCAGAGAAAAAAGAAGGTGATGTGGTTTGATTCTCAATGTCAAGATCTGAAAAAGAAAGCGGAAAACCTTAAATGATCCGCAGTGCAATGTTGATGTGTACAGAGAAGAACAAAAATAATATTGAGTCAGGGAGAACCAGATAATGAAGCATGCCACTATGAGAGTGGGTGAAGGTTTTGGCTTTTCTCCACCACCGAGTGAGGTGAAGCGGAGGTGGTGCTTATTTTCCTTTCCTATCAACACTGCGAACCTTAGGAGGAGGCTACTCTACTGGTTGTTGTAAGGATAAAAAGGAACAAATGCCAGTATTAACAGGAAAACATTGAATCTGTAAATACAAGAATGATTTATATACATTTTGGAAACTGGTACGACTAGGTATAGATGGCAAAGATAATGTGCCAGAAGAAACCGGTTATAAGCACGTGTCTCTAATTTATGAAAGTAACAGTGAGGATGCTCCTGAGTGTGTTTTCTCTTTAGATAATGAGGTTCTCGCCTTGTTCTCAGTAGCAACAGTACAAAAAAAAATACAAATTCTTCCTTTAACTTAACAAGCACTGCTGGACCAGACGAGGCAACTGCACAGTGTGCAAGTATTCGGCCATGCGTGGCGGGGGAGGTGAGTTGGCTACTCGTGCGTGGTTGGAGGCGGGGCATGGCCGCAGTTCAAATCGAACTTAGAATGGTGGTCAAGATTTTTCTCTTAGACCTTAGTAATATTTAAAATGATTGAATAATATCCAGCAAATTTGAAAGGCGGCATTATAAAGCCTTTATAAAACGGTGATCCCACTGATTCCAACGACTATTTATTAATCAGTTTAATCAATGTGGGGGCAAATGAAAAGGCTAAAAAAAATGCCAAGCACTTAAAAACTGGATTGAAGAGGCTGATTTAATTCCTATAGAAAAGGGCGGTTTTAATGAAGGGTATTATATCATGAAACATTGTTTTAGTCTTTGGACCATTGCACAAAAATGTACTGAAATTGGGTGTTCTTTGTACATCTGCTTTTGTGTGATATCCGTGTCACTTTTGACTTGGTAAATCAAGAAATGCTGTGGTCAAAATTTTAAATTACCAAATGGTAGACTAGCCATATACAAAGAACTTCATAAGAACAACTGGGCGAAAGCCTGTTACCTCAGTATTGAAATGGAGAGGTAACGCCTCAAAGAAGATACATATGGAGAATGGACTGCATAAAGGATGATTGCTGGCTCTAACATTTTCATTATACCTAACTGGCCACCCCAAAACCCAATAAGATTCTACTGCTTTTCCACCTAAAATAGGAGTGTACATATCCCCCGCCTCCTCTATACAAAGGATCTTGTAATAAAAAGATAGAACCCAACTGGACTCAAGAAGAACATGGCTGATTTATCAACCTAGATAAAACTAAAATAAAGGCCTTCAGTAGAAGCCATCATGGGCATGTATGGTCAATTGGCCAGACAAGGGTAAAGGAAGTCTCGGAGTACTTGGAGATGGCTTTTAAAAAGTCTATCTAGATCTTTACACATTAACAATTTACATTTAAAAGCACCTTCAACAGTACTAGGACAAAAATAAATTTTCAAACAAGATTATGGAGGGCTCATGTTACAGCTCGGATTTGAAGCTTTTAAAGCTATGGTACCTCCACAATTTCTTTATAGGGCTGAGGTACTTGGCATCTGTGGTCAATTAGATATGGAAAAGGTGGCAGTGCAATGTTGGAAAAACGTGTTGTCCGTACCAAAATGCGCCATGGCCCCAGCTAAGAGAGTGGCAACCGATTTGCAATCATGATCCTCCATTGTACAAGTACGAACCCTGAGATTTCGGAAGAACTGTTCACAGCAGTTCAAACAAAAAGTCACCACTCTGTAAAGATGAGATCACCACAAGTCAACTTAGCCTGGCAAACGAGTTTGGGAAACAGCTGTTGGATATTGCAATTTTATTAAAGATTAATAATTTCAAGATTCCTTTCCCCGTTGCCTTACTGAAGACAGAAATGTGAGAGTTAGGTTAGGCAGTCTCAAGACAAAAATATTATGGTATTTATGTCTAATGCCTTCATTCTCCCACTTTTGTGAGTCCTTGGAAGGTTCTATATTCTCTCCTGAATCCGCACGTGCAGGATAATATCAAACTACAGAATAGGGTTACACCCTCTCTATCCACACCCTTCTGATAAAATTATGATGGGCTGGGCAGTTGCGGTTTGCAAAAGCAATGTGCTAAACATCATATTGAAATAGACTTCATGAGTCCGCTCTTGACACTTACCTGCCACATACCTGCCCTGTTCTTCGCTTTTGCAGCCTAGGGGGAGAAGGATTGTGGGCTGCGCGCTGAGGGCTGCCATTGCTGTTTCATCGCCGGGGTAGACCACATTGCCCAGGCTCCTTCGCGGCTGCTGACGCCGCGCTTCGCGCCAGGAGGCGCTTAAAGCCCACTCGAGGCTCCCGCAGGGCGGGACGCGCGCAGGCGTGCCCGGGCCAAGGGCGCGCCTGTCGGCGCCCCTTGTAGCCAGGAGAAGGCAAGGCAGGGCTGAGCCATTTCCACTTTATCGGAACATTCGTTCCTTGCACTTTGCGAACTTGGTCAGTGACTTTGAACTTCTTATTATTGCTGACCTTATGATCTTGTCCTTCGCCTTTGATTGCATTGGTTGTTCTAAGTACGAGTGTGAGCAAGGGCACCCGCAAAGGGGTAGGGGGTCAAGGGGTTGTGGGCACTCTTGACGCCTTCCTTATTAGGGCGGAGTCAGTTTTAATCCAGGAAATAGAACTTACGCAAAGAAGACTTTCATTGGATACACGTCGAGCCTCAATAGAAGCCCCAACAGGCGGGCCCCTCCCCAACTTAGTCAGTCCGGTTGAATGCAACTCTGACAATACACCCCAATTGGCTCCGGAGCCTTTGATAGCAATCTTAGAAGATTCGCCAACAACAGATATAGAACCTACTGCTTATCACTATCTCCACCTCCAATTGTGACTCGATTGACACAACAATCTCAGGCCAGGGGGGGCATGGCTCCAGTCACCGCAAGGAAAAGAAAGGCGGGGGTTACCTTTTCCTACTCAACAAACTAGTAAAGTGGCTAAAACAAAGTTCTGCTCGAGGTAAGAAAGGCCCCTCCGACGAGGTAGCTGTTATTAGCTTCACTAGCCCAAGTGTTCTTAGTAGTCAATGTCTCTGTAAGCAGCCCCAAATTGATTTGGAAGATGGTATATTAGCCAAATTAGAGGGAAGGCTAATGGTGTTGCTTAAATCTTTGCTAAATAAACCTGCAGATATTGACACTCGACTGAGCAATATTGAGCAAAAACTCCTCTCCTCAACCAGTCAGTCACAAAATGGAAGCTCAATAGCTCAGGGGGGACCGGGTACATGTTTGGCTTCTGATTTAAATCGGCCTTTAATAGCCGATTACATTACTGCTAAAATAGGCACACAGGCCCCTGTACCAAACACTTAACGCACACTCAGTACAATCTACAATCTAACCCCACCCGTGGAGGAGTAATAACTGGGGAAAATCATAAGGGTCCGAATAGGGGTGGCCCAGCTACTGTTTTTGGTAAGGGACACCTCAACTACCCCCCCCCCCCCTACACTAAGAAATAGGGCACTTCACCTGTTGGATACCAAAACTGGGTTGGGCAGCTACCTGTTCCAGGATTTTAAAATGATTCGCAGGGTTCCCTAGATTGGGAAATAGAATAAACCCAGTAGGGGTGATTGCATAGTATTGAATTTTGGGTCCCCTGACTTAGTAAAAACAATTCTAGAAAGAGCAGGCACATGGCAAATGGGCAGGGAATGGATTCATATTTCACCACCGGGCTTCTTCTACGTAACCATCCCCCATTACCTGTATATAGACGAGATTTCCCGGCTACTGTTCACACCCAGGGGATGTATGAGTATAATGTGCCGACCTACAATCGATTTGAGAAGGCTTTTTTAGACCTTGACGCACAGGACTGACAATCAGACTGGTCGGCCAATGTTAATGATTGTGAGGGAAACCTATCGAGGGAGACATCAGTTCCTCGATTAATTATTATGACAAAGGAACAAGAAGTCCTGGAACTAAGAAATACACAGTCAGCATTTCCAGCCAACCATCAGTTACCGGTAGAGGGTGGCACAGGATAAGTGCTAACTGTCAGTGGTGGGAATATCTAAGACCCTCTATAATCCCAAGAGAAGTAAAAACAACGACTTTGATCTTAAAATCCTGAGCTGGAATGTTGCTGGCCTTGAGCCAAGGTTAGCTGATACACATTGGCTGCGTATAATATCCGGTCAAGATGTAATAATGTTTCAGGAAACATGGGCCACACATGATTTGTATATAGAAGGGTTCCATTGTTTCAGCTTAACAGCACCCAAGCCCGACTTTGGCAGCGCATCCGAGGGTTTATTTATTGGGATTAGTATAGCATCTGAAGGGAGTATCAAGGTGATACCCACCAATAGTCCCAATATATAGATACTGGAATACAAACGACAGGTCCCTTTTTATTTAACACATTTCTACAATAATTATTTCTATTCTGTCCCAAATAGAAACTTAATTGAGCTTTTTAAAATGATTTCAAAATTATACAAACACCAAGGTTTAGACTAGTGTATGGGGATCTTTCTGGGGCTGGGGGGGGGATTTTAATGCTCAAGTCCGAACTGATTTCCAGGGTATGGATATATGTAGATCCAGCTGTGCGAAGGGGCTTGGAATTAGACACTCTCCTTAGTGAACATATCCTTATTAATATAATGGACTTGGGTTAATCTCCTACAAATCAGCAGGGACCGATGTTCAGAGGAAGGGATAGTTTTTCCAACTATAGATTTTATTTTTGTTTCCCCTTGCCTTGCAGACAGCCTACTGGCCGCCGAGGTTTTAATAACAGATTTTGGGGATCATAATCCCCAGACAGTGGTACTAAGACTAGCATCCCGCCCGTGTATGCTATCTTCCAAGGGGCAAGGGATGTAACCCCATCGACAGATAAACTAAGATTGAAGTGGAGGGGGGTTGATAGTGGTAAAATAGTTGAGACTCTGTTAGAAGGGCATCCGCATCCAATTACCTCATGTCTATCAACCAGAGGTCTTCACTCGAGGGTTATCTAAGACTTCACTAAACTTTGCTCTGTGATTAGATCCCTTCTGTCGGTGCCACTTCGTCAGGATGACAAAGAACCAAGATGGTTCGACCACAACTGATCGGAGGCCAATAGGAGTCTACGCAAGGCTTTAACCTTTAAACCTGGATGCGGGGCAGACGTAAGGGCAGCCAGGAAGATGTACAAAATTGCCATAAATGAGCGGAAGGATATTCTCCTGGGTGAACACTGGGAAACACTATCGGTGTCAGCTGGGAGAAAGAATGGTAACTTATTCTGGTCCGCAGTCCGAGACTTGCACAACATGGGCCAACAATTAACACCATTCAGCTGTACCATTTCCAGTAATTCATGGGAGAATCACTTTTCCAAAATTTACGACACACCGCTACATGGCTTAGATCACTATGTGCAGGGTCACTTATGCTGCCTACAGATAACGCTGTTGGAGGTAGAAGAGGAGATTGCACAGAGCCTTGGTAATAAGGCTCCTGGCCCAGATGGGCTGCCCATAGATATAATAAAGTGGAAATCAGAACTTTGGGCCCCAGTTCTTTTGAATGTTTTAATAGTTTACCCCAAGCCCCCCCATGCCTGATACCTGGGCTACAAGCATCATTGTTCCAATTTATAAAAAGGGGGATAGATCAGAACCAATTCATTACAGGCCAATTTCCTTGCTTGACAATACATTGAAGATTTTGGGTCAAGTTATCTATAATAGGATTTTAGATTGGACGGAGGAAAACGGTATATTAGACCCATGTCAACTGGGCTTTAGAAGCAGGGTCGGCAAAATAGAACAGTGTCTGAACTTTAATTTGGTTATCAGTAAATACAATACCGCCCGATCTTCCCCTGTTTATTTAGCGTTTATGGACCTATCGTCCTCTTTTGATTTAGTTAATAGGTCCAAACTCTGGTCTATTCTGTTGGATTATGGACTGGATGAATTCCTGGTGCACTTCTTGGCATTTTTACATACTGATCATAAGGCACAAGTCAGGATTGGCATGGGTGGGGAGGTTTCGGGTGCAATAAAGGTAGGAAGGGGAGTCAAACAGGGGTGCGTTTTAGCACCCCTGCTTTCTATTTATATTAATGGGCTGAGCAATTCCCTGAAACAGTTAACTCCAGACGTCCCGATAATTAACGGTAAACCGTTACCTGTACTTCTTCACGCAGATGATGCGGTCCTTACGGGCCGCACCCCAAATTCTCTGCGTATTTTGGTCAAAGGCTTTGTAGAGTACATGGACGGACTGGACTGTGAATTTAAAAAAATCGTTTATCATGTCATGCGGACCTGGAAAACGCCAGCTCAACTTGATACTGGTAGGGAATGACAGATTAATTTCCACCCGTACTTTCTCATATCTGGGGATGGTCTTTGCTGCGAACGGCTCATGGACTGGCCATTTGGCCCACTCCACGAGCAAGTTCTCAAAGGCCATCAATTCAATTTTAAGCCTTCCCCGCCCGAAGAAAACAGGTGCTATTGAAGCAATTTTAAGGATTTTTAAATTGCAATGCTTTCCAGTAGCCACGTACGGGGCAGAGAAATGGAGTTTGGCGAAGAATCGGTGCATCCAGCAGGAAACTAGTTTTGTAGAAAGCTTCTGGGTGCATCGATTTCCACCTCCAGTATATTTGCCATAAGGAACTTAACTTACATTTTATCTGTGATTTTATTAGCGCCCGACCTGCATTATTTTGGCATTCGGTTTGGAGGAATAAATCTGCTATCCTAACGCAAGAAGTTATAACTGATAGACTTAAGTGCGAGAGAGGAATGGATATTCTCTGGCTCTTGGGGGTCTACCAGATTCTATGTAGTATTGATAAAGGTAGCCTTTTCTTAGACCCAACCAGAGCCAATTTACTTCATAAAAACTACTTGAAAAAAGCACTTTACAATTCAGGGAAGAATCTAAGAAATCCACAGTTTTTAGTTACATGAGCAGGGAATTGTATAGGCATCCTTTATTAATATATCTTACCCTGCCAATGGTAAACTGGGAACAAAGCCTTTTATTTCGATTGAGGGTGGGAACTGTAAGATTCTTGTTAAGTTTTCCTCTAGGCTATCGGACAGATCTAGAAAACATACGATGCACCTGCGATGGGGTGAGCGCACAAACTGATTTGCACTTTTTCTTCTTTTGTAAATATTATTTAAAATATGTAAAATGGTTTTTAACTCCATTCCCTTTTTTTTAAAAAACATAGATCTCTTTCTATGGGGGAATCTTATCAGATGCTGCTTTCTTTGGACAATGAAGAGTTTTTCGCACTAGCACTTTGAGAACCGTCAACCGAGACTGCAAAATGATGGATAATCCTTGACTTTACTTTTGTCTAGTAATTTGTAAAATTTGTCTGATGTTGATTACGATTTATCAAAGTTTTAATAAGGATTTTATAATACCATTGTAAATTTGTGGATATGCTTTTATGAATTCTTGAAATTCGAATAAAGATTTATTAAATGGGGGAGGAGCTACGCGGGCATCCAAGATGGTCGCGTGAGCAGAGAGCTCCCGAGACCCGCGCCGCCCTTCTTTATCTATCCTGCAATTATCCTGATCACTTCGACGGGCTTTTGAAGTACTACTCTCACTGATGCGGTCGATCCTTTTTTGGTCGAAATCGGACCTTGGGGACCATTTTTCTGTCGTCTTCAACTTTCTGGCCTAACCACGGACGCAACCGGGGTCTCGGCTGCCTGCCATGGCCGAGCTGTAATGCAACAACAACGGCTGCCTGGCATCTGGCCCACCGGTGGTGTATCACTTTCACTTTCGGTTTCCGGCCTCAACGTCTCTGTCTCCTCCTACTCTGTCCTCGCCTGCTAATCTCACAGTGAACGCTTTCCATCCTTGGACTGGCAAGGAGGCCTGTGGTATTCACTCTTCGAACTACACTTCAGAGTTTCTGGACTTATCATCGTCCCGCTGCATCTTGGTGCCCTCGGCCGCCGCTGACTGCGACATGGCGACGAAACCTGAGGCGGAAAAACGCAGGAAGACTGTAACTCGGGGGGGGTCGATCCAGTCTAATATGATCGAGCGCTACACCCAGCCGAGAGGCTCCCCCGGCGTCACCAGTGTGGGCTCTGAGGGCCCTCAAACGGACATGTCGTCTTCCTCTGAAGTGTCACTCCAAGACCTATTGGCTGCCATCTCTGGACTTAAGGCTGATATGAGTCAACAATACGAAGCCATCGTGTCCAAGATAGACACGGTGGCTGTGGATGTTACTCTTATTCGAGCCGATCTGGCCAAAACGAACGAGAGGGTGAAGGCACTAGACCTGAAGGCGTCGAGTCTGGTGACGGACATGGCGGAGGCGCAATCCGAGATTGGGAATCTGCGTTCGTCGCACGACCTACTGCTCAAACGCATGGAGGACTATGACAATAGGGCCAGGCGGAACAACATACGCCTGGTTGGAGTGCCGGAAAGTGATGGTGCTGCCTCGATCGATTTACTGGTCGAGGAACTTATCGTTGCTAAACTCGCTCCGGTTGAACTCAGCAAGTTCTTTGCCGTAGAGCGTGCCTATCGTTTCCCAGGAGGACAAGTGAAGCCAGGAGGCCCGCCGAGGCCTATCATCGCAAGGCTATTTCGGTGTGTAACACTTACAACGCAACTTTTACGTCGCATTCCGTTACAACGCAGATTTTACAACGCGGGATCCATTACATCGGATGTCATTACAATGCATGGCATTACATCGCAGATGCTATTACAACGCATACTATTACATCGTAAGTATTGGTAAGTATTTCATTATTTTTTTTTATTTAATATTATTTAATTCATTTAATATTATTAATTATTAAAAAAAATATTTATTTTTGTTTTTAAATATTATAAATTAAATATATTAATTTAAGTGATTTTTTAAATAAGTATGAGTATAGGAGTATATGTTTTGGGGTACAGGGGTGTTTTTAGGTTTTAGGGTAGGGTTTGGGTTTTGGGGTACAGGGGTGTTTTTAGGTTTTAGGGCAGGGTTTGGGTTTTGGGGTACAGGGGTGTTTTTAGGTTTTAGGGCAGGGTTTGGGGGTACAGGGGTGTTTTTAGGTTTTAGGGCAGGGTTTGGGTTTTGGGGTACAGGGGTGTTTTTAGGTTTTAGGGCAGGGTTTGGGTTTTGGGGTACAGGGGTGTTTTTAGGTTTTAGGGCAGGGTTTTGGGGTACAGGGGTGTTTTTAGGTTTTAGGCTAGGGTTTGGGTTTTGGGGTACAGGGGTGTTTTTAGGTTTTAGGGCAGGGTTTGGGTTTTGGGGTACAGGGGTGTTTTTAGGTTTAAGGGCAGGGTTTGGGTTTTGGGGTACAGGGGTGTTTTTAGGTTTTAGGGCAGGGTTTGGGTTTTGGGGTACAGGGGTGTTTTTAGGTTTTAGGGCAGGGTTTGGGTTTTGGGGTACAGGGGTGTTTTTAGGTTTTAGGGCAGGGTTTTGGGGTACAGGGGTGTTTTTAGGTTTTAGGCTAGGGTTTGGGTTTTGGGGTACAGGGGTGTTTTTAGGTTTTAGGGCAGGGTTTGGGTTTTGGGGTACAGGGGTGTTTTTAGGTTTTAGGGCAGGGTTTTGGGGTACAGGGGTGTTTTTAGGTTTTAGGGTAGGGTTTGGGTTTTGGGGTACAGGGGTGGTTTTAGGGCAGGGTTTGGGGTACAGTGGTGTTTTTAGGTTTTAGGGCAGGGTTTTGGGTTTTGGGGTACAGGGGTGTTTTTAGGTTTCAGGGTAGGGTTTGGGTTTTGGGGTACAGGGGTGTTTTTAGGTTTTAGGGCAGGGTTTGGGTTTTGGGGTACAGGGGTGTTTTTATGTTTTAGGACAGTGTTTTGGGTTTTGGGGTACAGGGGTGTTTTTTATGTTTTAGGGCAGTGTTTTGGGTTTTGGGGTACAGGGGTGTTTTTAGGTTTTAGGGTAGGGTTTGGGTTTTGGGGTACAGGGGTGTTTTTAGGTTTTAGGGCAGGGTTTGGGTTTAGGGATAATTAAATTATATTTATCATTTTAAAATTAATTGAAATATATTTAATAAATTAAATTAATTATTTTACATTAATTACATTTTTTAATTAAATTAATTAAATTAAATAAAATATTAATTTAATTTCATTATAAAAAAATATGTACATTAAACTAATTATTTTTTATTAAATTGAATTAATTACAATTTTAAATAAAATTACATTTATTAAATAGATATTTTATTAAATTAAATTAATGACAATTTTTAAATGTCTTTTAATTAAATTATTTAAAAAAAATTAATTACAATAAACTAAATAACATTTTTAAAAAAAGGTATACTTACCTATACTTACGATGTAATGCCATGCGTTGTAATAGCATCTGCGATGTAATGCCATGCATTGTAATGACATCCGTTGTAATGGATCCCGCGTTGTAAAATCTGCGTTGTAACGGAATGCGTTGTAACACAACGCGTTGTACTGACACCAATCCGGCTATTTCACTATCGAGACAGAGACGCTATCCTGCAGGCCGCCCGTAAACACGGCCCGTTGAAATACGACAATAACTATCTCCATCTATCCGGATTTCACTCCCCAAGTGCAACGACAGCGATCTGGGTTCCTCGGAGTGAAGCGTCGTCTAAGAGACCGGGGACTGAAGTACGCCGTGTTGTTTCCAGCTCGATTGCGGATTGAGTTCAGAGAACGTGCCTATTTTTTTGATCAGCCGGACCGTGCTGCTGACTGGTTGGACTCGTTGCCGACAGATGACTCTGAGAGCGGAGGCCCTGGTGGTGCGGAAGGTGGTGCAGCGGCCCAGGAGTGATGTGGGCCCCCGGAGGTCCGACTTGAGACTACGAACTCTACAGAGTAAATTGACTGTGGGCTCTATGTTTATGCCCATGGCGGTGCGGGTGATTTCTCCCTTCCTCCTCGGGGGGTTCTTTGTGTAGATCAGATGGGGCGACAGGCACACTGCAGTTTGGGGTGGCTTTTTAGTCAGCAGGGGTGCAGGGCGGGGGGTGTTGTAACGGGTTCTTGGTTGGGGGATGGTTCTTGGGGACTTGGTTGTGTTTCGTTTTGTCTGTTATGTTCCTTTTTTCATGGTATTTCACTGATTGCAAATATTCCGAACATGGGGTTGTGGGGGAGGGTTGGGGCAGATTGCCTTTGCTGCGATGGGGGGGGGGGGGTGAGATGCAGGTTCTTTCTTGGAACGTCAACGGGTTGGGTGACAGAATCAAACGTGGCATTGTGTTACAGTTACTGAGGCGACATGCCCCTGATGTTATGTTCCTTCAGGAGACCCACTTAATTGGTAATGCTTGTAAGGCTCTTGACCGTCGAGGCTACCGATTGGTCGCACATGCTGGTTTCACCTCTGGGTCCCGGGGAGTGGGTATCATGGTGAAGTCCTCCCTAGCCCTTGCTATTGACGATGTTACATTGGACGATCGGGGGCGGTATGCTGCTGTCTCCGGGAGGTGGGAGGGTAAACAAATTGTGCTAGTGGTTGTGTACATTCCCCCGGGGCTGCAAGCTACCACCTACGCCGACCTCGGCAAGACTCTTCTTGGTCTCCCTGATGGATTGTTAATCATGGGCGGGGACTTCAATTCTGTTATGTCTGGCGAATTTGATCGGCTGCCCTCTAGAGTCCTGCCGCCATCCCAGATGTGGCTCAATGAGATGGCAGATACTTTTGGTCTGGTGGATGTTTGGCATTCACTGCACCCGTCGCTCCTGCAGTATACCTTCCACTCTGGTGCACATGGCAGCCTCTCTCGTATAGACTATTTCTTTATGCTGGCCTCCACTCTGTCCACTGTCCGGGAGGTTCGACATCTTCCCCGGGGTATCTCGGACCATTCCCCCTTGGTGGTCAGGATTTCGGTGGGTGGTCTGCTCGGCAACAGGATCCCCCCTGTCCCTCCCTGGCACTTCCGAAACCCCCGGCTCCGCTCAGATATGGTGAAGGCAATTGACTGTTACTTTGATGAGAATGTGGGCTCGGTCACCTCCCCTACTGTTCTGTGGGAGGCCTTTAAGACGGTTATCAGGGGTTCCGCATTATCTCTCATTGCTGCTGAGCGTAGGGCTAAAAGGGAGGCTGTTCTGGCCCTTGAGACTGAGATCACTGCGCTTGAAAGTGAGCTGGGTGGGGACGACACGCCTGCACTGTTGCACACTCTGGAATTAAAACAGGCCGACTACAAGGCTTGTGTCACTGATGCTGCTAAGTTAATGCGCGCAAATCAACTGGGCCGGCTGTATGATGTGGGTGACAAAGCTAGCAAACTCCTGGCATGGCTGGATAAGGCTGAACAAGCGAGTCGTGTTGTGCCTGTTATTGTTCGCGAATCTGGTGAGAATGTCTCCGACCCAGGCGAGATTGTTGATTGTTTTGTGGACCACTTCCGGAAGGTTTATACTCCTGTTAGTGATCGGGATGAGGCCGATTCCAGGCTGTTATTTTTTTTTATTTTTTTTAAATCTTTATTTCGGCAAAATAGCCATAAAAGACACATGAATATACATACATAAAACAAGAGAATTTAAATTCCAATTATCAATTCATAAGAGAACATGCATAAGCATTTTTCTTTAAAAAAAAGGTCACCAATCAAAAATAGTTCATTTGGCATGATTCAGTTTAGCAACAGAAGTGCACTACAGAGTATACCTCTTTGGAGAATCTGACACAATTTCTCAAAGCATTTGACCCAATTTTTTTCGAATAAAGAAAACTGAAGTTAAAAATCTGCTAATACTAAACACAATGAACTGGGCAGTATTCGTTTTAACAATCCTATATGCAGTATGACAACTTCTAGTTCCTAGGAGAGCACACATAGGTTTTAAACATTTTTTCCGTGCTTTTATGTAAGCATTGCATACAAAGAGCATGTGAATTTCATTCTCCAAACAGGAGGCAGAGCACATAGGACATATTCTGTTATTGTCAATTGTACATTCCACATTTTTCTTTGACCATCGTTCTAGATTAGAAGTTAACATAAGAATCCCATATCTGAATTTCAGGTAGAGGGTCTTGGCCACAGGAGGCTCAATTTCATCCAGAAATGTTTCAAAACAAGGTTCAACTTTAAACAATAGGAATTCTTTAGTTAGAGTGCCAGTTCTACTCTCGTGTACAACCTTGTTATACATATAGGACCAAAAAGCTCTCTTCACCATGGTTTTTGCAGATGATGGCAGGTTCTCAGGGTGTTCCCATAAAGAGTACAACCCCAGCAGTCTAAACCATTTTTGTATATGCCCATACCATAGGATGGAGTTAAAAGTGTCGAGGTTTAGTACCTCTTGAAGACAGTTCCTATAGTCCAACAGTTCTGGGGTGGACCAAACTCTAATCCAGAACATCAAGGGTCTTAGAATTGTAAAATGATCAGTTCGTTTAAAATTTAGGTCAAGTTGGAGGGGGATTAGGGGGGTGCTAGTAGGAACCCTTACAATAGATCTCATAAATTTGTTATCCAATCCTTGGAAGCACTCTCTGGCCCAGGGACCCCATATTTCAGCCCCGTATAGAGTGGCAGATTGGATTTTAAATTTGAAAAGTTCAAGAGCTGGTGTTGCACTCTTACTTATACTAGCATTCAATTTACTCATTATAGGTTTGGTATTTTGAGCATATACCACCCTACTCTTCTCAATTTGGGCCTTCCATGTTAACTTTGAGTCAATTACCACCCCCAAGTAAGAAAAGTTATCAACGACCCCAAGAGTTTGTCCATTTAGAGTCAAAATCCCTCTATCTGGTCTGCTAGGGTTTAATGCCATACATTTGGTTTTGTTAGTATTTATTTCCAGGCCTTTTTTTTCACAGTAACCACTAAATGAGTTTAAGAGTATCTGGAGGCCCCTCTTAGTCTGGGAGATAAGGATGGTATCATCCGCGAAGAGTAACGCAGGTACTCTCTCTCCATTTAGCTGGGGTGAATCGTTGTTACAGGCATTTAAATGTTCAGGAACATCATTAACAAATATAGAAAATAGAGTGGGGGCCAGGACACAACCCTGACGAACGCCGCGCTCGATTGGAATATCGCGAGACAGTTCGCCATTTGGTCCCCATCTAATGTTGGCATGGTTTCTAGCATGTAACTCAATTATCTGGCTTAACAGGCTGTTATTGCGTGATATAGCTCTGCCTACTGTATCGGAGGAAGATGGCCTTGTTTTGGAGGCCCCTTTCACCGTAGATGAGATTGCCCTTGCCATCCGATCGCTACGCTCGGGTAAGGCGATGGTCCCGAACGGGTTGCCCATCGAACTTTACAAACTCTGTCCGGACAAGATGGCCGCCCATCTGCGCAACATGTTTCTCGACGCGGTTGAGGCTGGTAGCCTCCCACTTGAGCAGCGCCTAGCTACCATAGTGGTTATCTATAAAGATGGCAAGCCTCGTGACCGTTGTACCTCCTACTGCCCCATTTCCCTGCTAAACGCGGAACCCAAAATCCTGGCCAAGGTTCTGGCCAATCGGTTATTGAAGGTGATTTGCGACCTGATCCATCCGGATCAATCCGGTTTCATTCCACACAGGAACACGGCCCTTAACCTGCGTAGGCTTCATGGTGTTCTCGCGAGGGCTGCAACTCTCGCGGAGCCGGCGGTGGTGGCCTCCCTAGACGCTACTATGGCTTTCGACACCATCGAGTGGCCCTATCTCTGGGCGACCCTCGCTAAGTTTGGCTTTGGTCCTAACTTTATTGCATGGGTCAGGCTCCTTTACGAACAACCACTGGCTCAAGTTGTGGTAAATGGCAGATGCTCTGACCCCTTCCCATTAGGTCGTGGCACTCATCAGGGCTGTCGACTTTCCCCGCTTCTATTTGCGCTCGCGCTAGAACCCCTTGCGGCGTGGCTTCGGTGGGAACCCTCGATTAAGGGGATCCGGTGGTCGCCAGATCTCGAGGATCGCGTCTCATTGTATGCCGATGATATCCTTCTCTATCTCACTTCCCCTCAAAAGTCTCTTAACGTCCTCTTTGACGTTCTTACGTCCTTTGGTAAGAACTCTGGATTAGTCATCAATTGGACCAAGTCTTGCGTTTACGTCATAGCCGGGGCTTTGCCACCTCTGCCTCGCAGGTTCCCCATTTTGGTGGCGACGGACGGCTTAAAATATTTGGGGATTTATGTCTCTACGGTCTCTTCGGTCCGCTATGAGCGGAACCTGTATGCTCCGCTCCGCCGACTCAAGCAGGATGTAAGAAGATGGCGTGAATTGCCCCTATCCCCATTGGGCCGAGCGGCGCTCTTTAAAATGATGTCGCTCCCCCGATTTCTCTACGCCCTGCAGAATTTTTTCAACCCTGTCCCTGCTCGCTACTTTCGTGAGGTCGAGAGTCTACAGCGACAACTGATTTGGGATGGTCGTGCCCGTATTGCATTGTCCAAGCTCACCCTCTCATGGTATGATGGTGGTATTGCTTTGCCGGATATTAGACGCTATTACTGGGCCTCACACCTGAGCGCTATCAACCATGCGATGTACTCTTCGGAACCTGCCCCCGCCTTTGCTCTGGATAAACTGTTATTGCCCGGTGGCAACTTTAATAGGGCTCTGTACTCAAAGTCACCCGTCCGGCTCCTTAAAGGTCCAACGAAGTGTGCGGTGCGGGCCTGGAGGGATGCTACTGTGGCCACGGGCTGGGGTGGCAAGCTGACGCGAATGACGCCACTGTATGACTCGGATCGGTTGGGCAACCTGTGGAAGACGAAAGGGTTTGATAAGTGGGACATGATTGGGATTAGTAAGGTGGAGGATCTATGGGCACGGGGCGCTGTGAAGTCCTTCGCGGTTTTGAAACTGGAATACCGGCTCGATGACAGGGAGCACTTACGATATATGCAGGTTCGACATGCCTTGTCCTCAGTCTTTCCCCCTGGTACCGATATTCCGCAGCCCTCCCCTCTGGAGGATCGTGTCTTGGATGGCCATGTCCCCGATAGCACGATTTCCTTAATATATAAAAAGCTTGTCAACAACAGGGCTGACCAACTTGAGAAACTTCGTGCTTCTTGGACAGCTGACGGACTCGAACTCGACGACGAGGACTGGCAGTCCGCTGTATCCTCCCCTAAGGAGGTGGCTATCCCGGCTCGGCTTCGTTTTGTCCAGCTGAAGATCCTCCACCGTGTGTATGTGACCGGAATGCGACTGGTACGAATGGGTTTGGTTTCGGATGGACGATGCAGGCGTGGGTGCGGTATGGATGGTACCTTCCTTCATGTTTTGTGGGAATGCCTGATGATCGCGGCCTTCTGGTCTAGAGTGCATGATGTTATGGGTCGTGTCACCGGGATCCCCCTCCTTCCCGAAGCACGACGCTGTCTGCTTAATGTGTGGGAGCCTTCGGATTGCAACGCTGCCCAGACACTTTGGGTCACTCTGGGCAATATGGTCGCTACGAGAGATATAGCTCAGCTCTGGGGCTCCCCTAGACCACCATTGCTAAGTGCCTGGAAGGAGAACATGGACTGGTGCATGTTCCGGGAAAAAACTGTGTATGAGGCACGGGGGCGTCCCAAGAAATGGTCCAGGGTCTGGGCTCAGTGGAATTCGTACCGCGGAGACATTTGCTCCCCTCCACTTGATTATGAGGCTCCTCTCCCCTCTTCTCCACGATTGACGTTCCGTTTCCAGTTTTCCGTATTTTCTCTGTTTTTCCCCTTCATGCTCGCCCCCCCTCGCCGGATGTATTCCTTTATTTCTTTGTTCTACCCCCCCTTTCCCCCCCTCCTACGACCCTTGCCAGTATGATACCATGTGTTTGTGTGTTGTTGTTCTTCTCGACAAAATCATAAAATTAAACCTTTTTTATCCTATTTAATATGGTGCTATGTTCCACAAGAAAGTGTATGCTCAAGAGATTGCTTTAACAGCGTACTGTCTCCTAATTTCCTTTTTATCCATCCGTTTATGTCATAGCGGCCGGCCCCGCGGGGTTGTAGGCAGACGCTGTGTACTGTGCTTTTATAAATAAAGGTTAAAAAAAAAAAATAAAAAAAAAGATTTATTAAATGAAATAACTTCGTTTTTTTATTAGCTTTGCAACGTAAGCTTTCAAAGCCTTTTAAAAAAAAAAAACAATAAGATCAAGATTGGTTACTGTGAATTATCTATTTAAAAACAGTGAACTATCTATTCAAAAACAGTTACTTGGTGCTGTGCCCCCATAAGATAATGTCGCCACTCCTTGAATGCATCTTTTATTGTCAGCAATTCTTTTTCAGTGATGGTATAATTTAAATCTGCTTGGGGTTAGTTTTCTGGATCTATAAGCAACTGGATGTAATTGCCCCGTTACTTTATGTTGTTGAGATATTATCCCAACTGCTTGATCTGATGCATCGGTCTCCACAAAAAATGGTTCAGTTGGATCTGCATGTAGCAGTACGGGGCAGTGGTAAAACCTTTCTTTAGCAATTTAAAGGCTTCCTCAGCTTCTTCCGTCCATTCAAAACGAACCCCCTTTTTTAACAGCTTAGTAAGGGGTAGAATTTTTTGCGAGAATTCACTAATAAATAGTCTGTAGAAATTTGCGAATCCAATAAAACTTTGCACCTTTTTTACACTTGCAGGAGACTTCCATTCCACAACTGCTTTGATCTTACGTTCATCCATTTTCATACCAGTGGGCGGGAGAATGAATCTCAGGATGTCTACTTCAGAGACACTGAAGGCACATTTCTCTAACTTCACAAATAGTCGGTTCTCTCTGACCTTTCGTAATACTCCTCTCACTTGCTCTGGGTACTTGCTCTTGTCGTTAGAATAAATTACAATGTCGTCAATATAAACTATTGCACATTGGTCGATTTATTCCCTGAGGACAACATTGATAAAGTGCTGAAAAGCAGCGGGGGCATTGCACAGACCATATGGCATGACTTGGTACTCGTACAACCCAAATCTTGTTCTGAAAGCGGTTTTCCATTCATCGCCTTCCTTCATTCTGACTAAGTGGTAGGCGCCCCTCAAATCTAACTTTGTGTAAATTTGTGACCCTTTGACTTGATCCAGTAACACAGAGATAAGAGGGAGTGGGTAATGATTTTTCTTAGGGATCTTGTTTATGGCGCGGTAGTCTACACAAGATCTCAGATCTCCTTTCTTCGGTATGAAGAACAAAGGTGACGACACTGGGAGATTGAGATGGTCATATGAAACCATTCGCCAAATACCTATCTAAATATTCTTTCAGGTGTTGATGCTCCTTTTCCGTCAATACATAAACTCTACTGCACGGTAGGTTAGCACCTGGTTCTAGATCGATCTTACAATCGTACACACGATGAGGTGGTAATTGCTCAGCTTCCTTTTCATCAAAAACATCAGCAAAGTCTTGATAGTCTAAAGATATTTCCTGTGAATCAATAACACATACTGATACATCAGCCATGCATAGAGAAAGAGCAGGATTAACCTCACAATCTTTTTCACAGCCACCGAAACAATTCTCTTTGCAATAAGTTGAATCCATGGTCATGGTTCGTGTACTCCAATTAATGGTGGGGTTATGTACAGTCAACCATGGTAAACCTAAAATAGGGTGAAACTGTGGACCATCGATCAAATTAAATTGAATCATCTCCTTGTGACCATCAATGGATATCACCTGCAAAGGCTCGGTGTGACTCACTATGGGTTCGGACGAAAGGTTGGTACCATGGACAGATCGTACTGGTTCACTTTTGGTCTTTTGAATCGCCTTTAATCCAATCTTAGCTGCAAACTTCAGATCACAGAAATTCCCAGTTGCTCCAGAGTCCACCATCACCGAAACTTCTGTCAGGGTAATTGTCCGGATTTTTATTATCACAGATAAAATCTAATGGGGAGATGAGGACTGTAATGTATTTGCCAACTGATGTTCTTTTGGAGTTGCTTTTAAAGTTGCATCCACCTGTTCAACTCCATCTACACGTGGTGCTGCGAGTTTCCAGTCGGCTTGAATGAGGTCCTGGGTTTTCTTGGACAGTTCTTTACAAAATGACCATTGGAGCCAAATTACATACATAGATTTCCTGCCCTCCTCCTCTCTTTCTCTTCTTTTGTCAACGGACCCCTGATAGTCCCAATTTGCATAGGTTCTGGGTTAGATGCCCTTAGGGCATGTATGTGTGCCACATGGCACACAAGCCCTAATCAGGGGTGCAACAGGGTGTCAAATTCCTATGGGCCTCCAGGCCCATAGGAATGAATGGCAATTACCGAATCAGTAAATACCGATTCGGTAATTACCGAATCTTACTGATTTGGTAAAAAATACCGAATATTTACCTACATCAGATTTACCGATTCTAAAATACCGAATCAGTAAAATTCGGTATTTTAGAATCAGTAAAAATGATTTACCTACATCTAGCCCCAGGTTCCAGTCACAGAGAGGCCTCACATCCTGTGATTCCGGGAAAATCACTTTATCTCTCAGAGCATAAAAAAACTAAAAAATATGTGTTCTTGTGTAATGTAACTGGTGCCAATACCTGTACTTGAATGTAAGAGAAGATCGTATTCTCTTTGCCTCTATCTCTGACTGCTGCTAATAGCCTGGAATACGTGGAGAGAGAATTCTGTTCAACATATCGGCGGCCTGAATCTATGAAAACGTGCATCATTCTAACAGTGTGCGAGTTTGAGAATCGTGGCCTCGCTCCGCAAGTTTTGTCTGAAGTTAGAGTAAAATAAACAAATATTTTTTACTGAGTGTGGTGTGTCCTGTCTTTGGGCATGGAGTATCTCTGACAGCTCTTCCGACTGTCACTGTACAAAGCACTAGCACAGGAGCTCATCGGAGTGTGCTGCGCCATAATTGCAGGCTGCTCCTGAAGCACAAGATTTTTGTTTCACTTAGCATGGATCACTGCAACGTTATATAATGTAGACAGTATTTTTCAGAGGCGGGAATATATATGATGATGTCCAGCCTTGTGGTCGGAAATGCTGCTTCATATTTGCACTTCCCACAGCAATCATGAGTGAGCTGTGAATCGTGTCACATGGCATCACCAATGAATCATCACACCCGGTAGATCCTAAAGCCACAAAATTAATATCATGGTAACTCGATAGAAAGACTTCAAGGACAAATTGTTACTAGTGGTTTTTCATGAGAGGTGGAACGGGCATTGGCAGTACACAGACATATACACTACTTTATTTTGTTACCAATCTCTTTTTAATATGCAATGGCATCTCTTTCAATGCTAATGCTAATGCTAATGTTTAAACAAAACGGTGTAGACGTATGTACATAATTTGCCATCCTAAATAAGCATTGCTATAACATTAGACCTGCAAACATTCTAAAAATATTAATTTCCAATATTTACCAGAAATTACATTTCCTAATGTGTGAGCCAGGCTATGTTGCAGTGATATGTGATAATGTGCTGCATGACTAAATACTTATAAAGTCCCAAAGGCAAGAGCGGTTGCATTGCAAATGCTTGTTTGACAATGCTTTCACATCATGCCATGTACTCACTGACCTTGCGGACTTGCCCAATATAATAAGATTGTTCTAAAAAGAAATTATTTTCCTAAATCGGGTAAAATATTACTTAGTAGAGAATGCATGGAAAATACCTCACTAGGTCAAAAGTGCTGAAACAAAGAAAAAACTCATTAACAACTCAGAAAACTCATCTAATATACACAGATCTTGATCTGACAGAATTAAGCAATAACCCAAGATGGTTACATTGCAGCAAATCATTGTGTTTGTCCGCAAAGCTAATTATGCTCAAACTTCCCAGGGGCTACATAGTCCGGTTTTCTGAGGGCTCTGGAAAGCATTATGTTAATTTTTTTTTGGATTTATTTGTGGGTAAAAATAAATAAAAAAAATTCCGACTTATAAAAAATGTTCTGTGACACAGCCCAGTTGTGAGGATTTATTCAAAGCTCGTGAATCTGGAGAATCATTGCTAAGTAAATAATTTTGGGGCAAAGCATAGTAAATGAACGGTGAAGACAAATGTAAATGAATACACAACACTTGGGAAGACAACGCAAGTACAATAGTACTGAATAAAGATTAAAGCTGAAGACCAGTTTGAAAAGAACATGCATTAAATGGGTAAACAGGATAGGTATTTGGGTTCTTACCTTTCGTCAATTTCCATAATTTGCCAGAAAATGCTCATTTTTAAAAAAAACATTGGTTTAAACATAGAAAACTGTTATTAAACTCTACAAAACATACAAACAGCTGATTCAACCAAGTCTGTTAAATAATTGAATAGTCAAAACAGTCACATTTTGTAAACAAATAATGGAATTGCTAGAATGTAATCCATTTCTCCTGCCATGCTCCAAGTAATAATAATAAAGTCTTTTTGACAACTGCCCAGTGTGCTAACCATTGATATTTGTTTGCCCGTCCAAGGTGGGGAAACAAAGGGAAAGTAAAATTAACAGCAGTTAATGGGAAACAGCATGTGGGCTATAAAGCGCTTAGCACCATTTTTGATCCCACCAGATACAGGCAATCAAACAGAACAATTGTCTCGGTCTCCACTTTATACTGACTCATTGAACTTAGAACGCAGGGCAGCAACCGTAGTATTTCGGCACAGTGAGCAAGCCCCAGCATTCCAAAAAGGGAGAGCGTTCAGAGCAGGAAAAAAGACAATCACAATGCTTCCAAATTAGGTAATAGATATGGGTATTATAGGCCTACTTAGTATGCATGTTGTAGCCAGCAACTCCGTGCTCCTCTACTGTGCCCTGATCTGTTTGAATCCGGCATCGCCTATATTCCTTCATACTGAGGTCCTCGTCTGTTAGCTGTCAGCTTACAGTAGACCTTTGGGTAAAGGGTTGACCAAATCCAGCACATCATGGCCAGCTGTGCACATTTCAACTCCAGCTTGACGTGAGTAGCTACAAACGCAACCCACTGTTACTTTGGTGTCATTGAGTGGCAGCTTCATCGATCAATTGCTTGAACCATGAAGGGAAGGGTGAGCATGTGTGTGTGCGGGGTGGGGGGGGCGGTTAAGGAAGCCATGTAACGTGATGTTATACTATTGCCACTACTAATAATAGGTGGTATTGCTCATAGATCTAATTTTAAACTTTGAATTATGAAGACTCAATTGCCCCGTTTGAAGAGCAATCCTTTGCCTGCATGTCTTCTGGCAAACACTTCAACAACCGAGGCCAGGCTACATGTCAGTCACATGCAACTTGAAAAAGAATCTGTAGTATTGTGCCTCATTATATTACATACATCCTCCTTGCTACTGCATTGGGTTAGCAAAAGTTCCTAGTCAACATTTGCAAGGATTAGATTACTTCAGTCTCTTACTCAAGAATGGTGTATTCGACATATGAGATATCTGCTCTCTAACTTTGGGGACACTGCCATGAGTCACCGACATTCCAGTATGCTCTGCTCTCATAGTTTGAGTATTTTTAATTCAAATGCTTTGGATCCTCATACAGAAAGAACAGTCTTTGTCCCAGTTGACAACACCCAACTCTTTCTTCCCATTTCATCATGGTCTTAGGTCCTCTCCCATTTCGCCCTCCTCCTCCAATACTAGAGCTACCACACACTGATGTCAATTCATAAAAGTGTGGCAGGGCACAAACGTTGATCCTCTGTGGACATCAGTGGTTTATCTCTATGTCCCCACCCTTAGTTCTCAACATCTATCAACAATTTAATTTTTATTTAATGATGCCAAATACTAGAGTATTCCTGAAGCTCATCCCCACAGCCAATAAGAATAAGGTGCTCACTGTTCTCTTGAATTTGCCTCCTCTCATGATTTCTGCAAAGTTATTGTAATTTACCCTTAATGACTGCATGACTAAAAGTGCCTAGATTTTAAAAGGGTTTACGTTTACAAACATCTCCTTAATAAGGATGCATTACACATAAGGATTCATTATGGAGCTGGCACCCCTAACAAACTGGTACTATTATAGTGTACTATCCTGTGGAATTTAAGAACAAGTAATATAAACAGCAAGCTCCTAAATCAAGCTTCAAGGCACAGATGCTTGAAATAATTTTAGTAAAAGAAACTAAAAAGACCAACCATGGCATAGCGCAGGCACTGCCTCCATCGGCATTTCTGACGTTTTAGGTTCCGGCCACCAAACTTAGGCTTGTCCCGGCAGAAGTCACACCTTCCACAGTCTACTATTTGCACACAAGCCTCACACTCGCCACATTTCCGGTTATTACGATGGATGGACAAATGCTGCAGGGAAAGAAAGGAAAAGTTACTTACCTGTAACTACAGTTCTCCAGCTTTGGCATCTTTCATAGATTTGCTTGCTTGAATGATTTCCTGTTGTCAGGTTGTTAATCATTGGTAAATAAGTGTTAACACATCAGTACAATCCATTAACTTAACATTGCATCTTGTGCTGCCTATATCTCTCTTTGTATGACCCAGGCTCTGAACAATGCAGTGGAAAAGCTTTGAGGTCCATTCCCATTGGATGGTTCGATAGCTCCTGTTACTCTTTCTTCTTCAGCACTGGATCTTTCATAGACATACATGGCTGAATTACAAATAGCAATGGAGCACAAAAGAAAACGTAGAAGAAGGTAGGCATGAGTCTGATCCGATTTAAGCAGGTTATGCAGCACCATGAGCGACCAGGCATTGATGAATATCCAACCAGGAGTGCTTTGAGAAGGACTGCTTTGTCGTTCTAGGTTCTATTTTGCAAATATCCTTTGAAAGATCATTACCAAATAGAGCTACTGTAGCTTCAATCAGCAGCACAGGCTCTGAGAAAGACAAAAATTATACTTATATCAGCGTGACATTTGTTATCATAGCAAACTGCAAAAAAAAGTTTAGCTGTCAGCCTGCAAATACTTGGTTCTACTGATATAGAATTTAAGGCACATCTTAATTCTATTTAAGACAAAGCTCGTTCCACAGCTGAAGATGCTTGATAAATGAGGTGGCATAATTATCTACTAACTTAGGTGGATAGGCTTTGCCATTTAAGAATTATCTTTAAAGTTGAACTAAAAGCAAGGTCTCTCTGTGGCAGCCATAGGGTGGTCAACTTTTTGAGCAACGCTCTCCAATAGACTGGTATATCCCAATGTTATTGGGGGGGCTATAGGTGGTGCGTAGAAAAGGGTGTGCTATTCATTGATAGGACCTAGGTTTGCCAGTGTATTTTCTGTCGGTTCAGTATCCATGAATTAGCATTCTTTGTATTTCCTTGCTTCAGTGTTCTTTTCCTCCATAGGCTGCGGTGCCGTGCACTACTGAAGTGGAAAGCAAAGGCACAGAGATTGCCTGTGGAAGTTGCAGTTGTACCTGGGTGTGCTGTGTTAGTAGGGATACTGGAAAATGAAACACCAGAGGAACACTAGAGGGGCCTAAATAGAGAATATTAAGTTAGAATTTCAGTATCATTATTCAAAGTGAATTTAAAAAAAGTCACAGAGCACTCGAACCAGGAGAGGATGATGATGAGGTAGGGCTTTCAGTCTAGAAGCACAACAGTCTGCTAATGTTTTTCTCCATCAGTGTTTCCCTCAGGAAGAAAAATAATATACTTTACTTGCGGGTATACGTAGAACCTTTAGTTTCCTGCCACTGCCACTTAATGGCTGAAAAAGGATTGAATTCCCTCTTCTTCTATTTTCTTCTCACTATATTTTTCTTCCTATTACACTTGGCTCGAAGAAGGTTCCTACAGGATGCATGCCATCAACATAAGGGACAGGTGCAGTGGAATTGCAGACTGAATATGGATTCCTCTCAAATATATAATTTTAAAAGAGATGCGCTCGACAGTGATGGTGTCAGCAGGGCTTTCATCAAGGCGTTAATGAGGACGTAGTTGAACTGTTTGTCAACTTGGCATCAACTTCTGTAGTAAGAGATAATCTGGTGATGAATCAGACTTATGCTTTGGAGCGGTCACATGAGATATGGTAGTCAAGAAAGCATTAGATGGTATTCAGGGTGAAGCAAGTCTAGTCATTCGGGTGTTGTCCAAAATGCTGACACCTGTTTTTGGTTGACGGCTAGGAACTAATCAATGTCAATGGTAAAGACTTCCTGATGGAAAATGTCTTTGCCAGTTAAGTTAGAGAAGTTGTCACGAATAACAGCATTACAGTTGTCAGGAGCGAAGTGGACTCATACTTTACTACAACAGAAAGGAGGAAATCACAAATGGCAATCCAAAGGTCTGCAGCTTTTGCCCTCATCATGAGTGGTTCATAAAATGGGCTCAATTTCCTCACCCCAGGAGTTACCCGTACTAGCAACTCAGGGGCTTGTCAAAATCTAGCCCATTATGAGTTGGACCCTGAGGATCCAATATGAAATGAGTAATTCAGGCCCCATCTCCCCCAGCAATCCTTATTTTCCCTCAAACATTCACAGAGATTTAACCCCTTCGATGCTGATGACTAGCTCAGCATCGAAGGGGGGCGTGTGCGGATGACGAGCTGAGCTCGTCATCTAACGCGGCTTTTAGAAAAAAGCCACGTAGGGGAAAAATAACCGCCGCAGCGATGGGGTGAAGCTGTTTTCAGCAGCAGAAATTTCTAAATTAAATTATAAACTTAATAAATGTAATGAGGGCACTCCCTGTCAGAATTAAGAGGCCACTGATAATTTGGGTAACGGAGTGGGAGGGTTGGCAACTCAGGCCTTTTTCTTCAGACAGCGTACCAGATCCAGTTAACTTTTCTCCGAGTACAATACCTTCTCTATTAGTCAGGTTTTATTTAAAATGGTCTAGCAGATGTGGCATTTCTCAGGATTGAGGTTTAGGATGGAGGTAGAATATAAGTCATCCACAAATGACATTTTGGTCCTGCTTGTAATACAGACCCAGAAAAAATTGAACCTAAGAAATGTACTCAAGAAAACAATGCAAAGCTTGTTTCCCTGGGTAAAAACGTCCAGAAAGGAAAAGAAAATGAAACATGACCTACTCGCAGTCGAAAGTGGCGATAAGTTTATGAAGCAATCCCAGGGAAAAGTAGTAGAGATTGTTTTCAAAAGAGGTTTTCTGGGAGCAAAGCTAGATAGGATACCCTTAAACTTAGATTGTAGAAAATATGGGCTAAGGATGCCTCGATTGGGAAAGGGGAAGTAGAACAGGAGGAGCAGGCTACAAGGTGGAGTGGCTCTCAAAGTCACTCCACCTCATGGCCAAACTTTGGATCACACAACTAGGCATATACAACAAGGTGCAATGCTAAAAAGAGTGCTCCGATTAGACCTGTTTTAACACTGATGTAACAAGGATTCCAAGCCTGAAGACAGGGAATCATTTTGGCATGTGAATCTATAAAAAATATCCAGTGCTGGAGTGAAAGACAAGTAAATACTTAGGCAAGCAAAATAGGGACAAAGCCAATTGCAGATTAAAGGAAAACATACCATCTTTACTTACAAGCCACAAAAGGAAAAGTACATTACTTATAATAGTATTCTCTATCATGGATATTTTTTTAATTCATAAATATAAGAATATCTCCACCTATGTGTGGGATCCAGGAACACATCCTAACATAACATTTTCTTTAAATATTTGAAAAAGGAAACACATTTGCGAGAGGTAAAATATTAATTCTTTGTTACAGCTAATCCTAATTTAAACAACCCCTAAACAGGACTTTTGTAAAATCTGCCACTGCTTGCCTAACTGTTCTACCAGCTCAATTTTAACAGAAAACACAGCAAAGTTCAGTTTGACTGTTCTATGTCCAAAAAGCTCTGATCAAAGATTTAAGATAACCAAACTCCAAATATACTCCGGGTCTAACACAGAGGATGGGGCGTTTATGAATCCAATAAAATACCCATGATGGAGTACTAGATTACAAATAAAAACATTTTCATTCTCCACTGTGCGATAACCTTTAATGTTCACAAACATTAGCATACAATAGAACAGAATACCAAAGCAATTCAGTAGATCCAATTCTGCAAACAATTTGAGCAGAGACACAATGCTTGGCAAATAATTCGACAAACTGGTGATGGCCACACTATAAATTTTAGAGACTGTTATGGTGCTTACCTTTAATGTGGGTTTTCCACTGATGGAATTCTGTTCAAAGTCATAGCCTTTGAATAACTAGGTGGCCACTGGCTACACTTCAGAAACTCACAAATTTAATTTTAGAAACATTTCTTATGTAATATAGTTGTTTCCTTTCTTCCACTTTTGGAAGCAGGGTTGGAAGATGAGAACTGTCACTAAATTGGCTCACAGTTCTCTGAACCAGAAAGACAATATTACTGCAGTACTTCTTACTTTTCGTAGTTATGTATGCATAGGTATTTGCAGATCACCATTTAGCTACACAGAAAAGTAACACTTAACAATCCAATAAAGTGTGCACCAAAAGGTAACTTTCATTTCAGTTAAGTAACTTCCAATCAACAACGTGAGATGCTCCACAGATTCGTATCTTTTGAACTAATTTCATAGCAGAGACTTAACACACTGAAAAGTGATAGTTACTTGTAGTTCTGGATTCCATCATAGGGAACCTCATTAAAGTCATGAATGTCAAAATAATTCTCTGCTGCATTTGGCGGACCGGGAACATTCCTTCAACATCATATGTCTTTAGCACTGTCAATCACTCTTTAAAAAGGGAGACACACCCAGCATGTTTTTAGGTTGCCCAGCCCTTTCTTTTCAGGAAGCCTAGTAGACAAGGTTTTCCAAATTAGATTCTTGAAAACATGCTAGAAAGTGCCTTTTCTCAGACTCCACTGTAGCACGTATAAAAAGAATCAATACTGACATTAACAGCAACGAGGGAAAGTGCAGCATAACAAGCTTGCAATAGAAGTGTAGGGGCTTCTGTTACTCATGATGCCTTGTTCTGCCAGTTGGCCTCAAAGAGACAGTTCTTTTTGGAGGTACAGTGTATGGAAACATTAGTAAATTGTTTTCTTTGATGCCCAAGTCCTAGACCTAGCTGTGTGGGAGGGATGTTTATGAAATCAATGAAGATTCCTGAGATGTAGAATCAGGACTAGAAGTATGTAACCATTTCTTCTGTATTGTAAGACCTTAAGTGAGAGTCATAAAGGTTCAGAAGAATAGAAAACAAGTAAAATAATTAGTGGCTCTTGGGCATAAAAGACAACTATCAGAAAAAAACTGTAATACATGCCACACTCAATCGTATGGCGGACAGAAATATACTTTAAGGCTGCCTGACCACTTACAATGTCAGCCGTTGTATCAGCCGGCTTGACAATAGTAACTGCCATGTTCCCCTTCCCAAGCTAACAGAAATTAAATGGAAGCATCCACTTCTGTGCCAAGACATGAGGTGACCAGGAACCTGAAAAGGGGATTTTCAAAACTGTTCATCTTCAACAAAATGTATACACTAATGTGGATATTTTCTGAAGAGAATCTGCTTTCACTCCCTTGAGCTCCCTTGAGCAAGGGTGCATACTGTAGTGAAACTCACTAGATGACCAATTTTAGATACTTCTCTAAAAAGGAATACAAATGTACGTATTGCCTTCAAGGAAGACGCTGGGAATGCCCTCACTCTTATTCTGTTATTTGCACACTGTTAATAAATGCATTTCAGAGGCTAAAACCTGAAGCTGGAATCTTCATGCGCAGTCTTTGTAGGCCTGAAATTGCAACAACTGGGAGCGGTAGCAGAAGCTGGATGACACCTCCATTTTTTAAGGCACAATACTGAAAGTAAGACTAAGGCTTCTTCGATAGGGGAACTTCTGTGGAGGAAAGTCTAGAACGTTACTCCTTAGCCAGCTCTTTGAGACTCACACTTAGAATGAGAGTCTGTGTCAGTATGTATTGGTTTACCACTAAGTTCTATTTTGTTACCAAAAATATTGGAATAAACACCTCTGGACAGAAAACAATTTGATGAAATGGTTGGGTAGTAACAGAGGGAGGCCTGTTGCGGTAAATGCATTGAGTGAATACACCTAGAAGAGCAGAGGGCTCAGTAGGGAGGTCATGGCTGCCTTGTTTCTCCAGGACAGACTCTTTCAGATGAATGAGCTTGATAGCAGGACATTGGTTCAGCTACCCTAGACCCTCTGCAATCCCTTCTAGGTCATGACCAGAGGTGGTCTTAATACAAGGGGGCCAGAAGACTTGATTCAACAAGCATGCGTTTTTACTTACTGCCCTAATTTATGGCATTCCAGAATCGCATCAGATCGATCATCTTTACTTCAGTGGACTCTTTCCACCTGTGCTCCACTGGCATTAGCAGCCGTGATGGAGGACAGGACAATGTAACTCTTTAACCTTGGAAAGAGTGTGGGTAAGGCAGATGAAAATAGGAACCAATAAATCTGAAACTGCTAAGTTTCCATCTAGACTATTCCCCATTTTATGAATACCTAGCATGCGTAAATCACATGGAAGTATACAAAATTGGCAGCTAAATGAAATGAATGAAACTTATATAGCGCACGACTTACCCTGGGGCATCTCCGCGCTTGCTTAGGGAACCCGTCCTGGTATTCCCCTGTGAGATATCCCTGGCAGGGTATCCACAAGGTGAAAGCCAGGCATCCCACCGCGAGGGGCCGTTGTGGAGATTAAGCAAGCTATTGCCCAGAGTCGCAGAGTGTGAACCCGTGAGTCGAGAAGGCACTGGAGCGAGAATTACCGAGTCCGTGGAATTTTGAGCCCAAGACCCGCCGAGGCGGGGAATTGAACCCTGGTCCAGGGCCGAACTCAAGCTCCAGGTCTGCCGCCTCTAACCCCTGAGCCACACTTCTCCTAAAGTGTACTAAGGAAGAAAAGAGTAAGCATTTACCACAGGATGGTACCCGAGATTGAATGTATAAATCTTTAAAAAAAAAAGCGAACAAAAGCCTACCATTATCACAAGGATAATGGTAGGCTTTCCTGTGGTGCCAGCAATTAGGCATGAGAGGGTACAAGTAAGTACAGTCCTTCCTGCTGAACCTAGCTATCAATTTAAATCCCCTCCTGCTGAACCTGGCTATCAAGATAAAACTTCGCAAAGAGTGAATTGACCAGCACGTCACAACTTGGCAGATGATCAAGATTCCATGCGCCACTGTGGAGGTTGCTGTGGCTTTGGTAGGATGAGCCTGCAACGCTTCAAGCGGATATTTCTTGGCAAATACATAGGGCAAGTACATAGCATATCTTTATAAAAAAAGAACCTCCCTGTACTACTGGTAACAGCCTTTCAGGGTCTGACAGGAAGGTAGTGCTGCTGACTACCACAGACGATTCTGCACTGCTGCTGGGGAGCCAAGCTCCAGCAGCAGAAGGTAGAACAATAGGTTTCCAGTCACAGGGATGTGTAACCACCTCGCAGACAGGACATAATGTATTGAGATGGGGTGGGGGCGCTTGCACCAGACTGCTTTGAAGGGCACATTTGGTGCCCCCCTTGCATACTCCAGTTTGAGCCAGTTAAGGGAGCCCTTGGCTTGCTTTTAGCGCGAAACTGGTCAAAAGGACATGGGAGTATCCTCTCCTCTGTCCAGCCCCTCCTCTGGAAGGGGCCCCTGAGTAGCTCCAATCCTTTCCCTAGGGTACTTAAAGGCTTGCCTGTTGGTGGGTTGTTATATTCGTCATGGGACAAGACTCTACCCGAAACCAAGTTACTCTTTGACAGTCTGGACACTTGGACTTTGCCTGAAACAGAGACTGCAGCAAGGAAGACTCCTGCTGCTCCTAGCCTCGATGTTTAGCAAGTCTTCTTAGTCGTCTGTATCTGTGCTTCTTCCAATATTTTCAACAGACCTGTGGGCATTAAGTCAGTTAAGACAGTAATCTCCCCTGGAGTGAAAGAGTCATTCCCCTGCATCTGCAGGCACCGCAAAGAAGCTGACCGATCTGCTTCCCCCGACGGGCTTAGAAATGCTCAGCAAAACAGGTGGGGGTTCTGCAACACCCTTGATGTCTGACCTATCCTCTGTGCAATTTTGAGGCCAGTATCCTCGTCGGAATCCCTGTGACCGAACCTCTGTGCACTGTGTCAACTTGCTGTTGCTAAGGCTTGTTGGCTCTGCACTCCAGAGATCTCGGGTTACAAGAATCTCCAGCATCTCTTCCTGCCAAGTACACTGTTCTCACTGCATCCTCTGCACCGTAAGCCTTCCTTCTTTGCGAGCTGCTCGAGGTCCTCTTGCGACTCCGGTGCTCCTTCGGCCTGTGTTTCCTCCACATGGTCTTCTTCTGCTTCAGTGGGCTCCCCTGCTTGCTCAGACCTGCTCTGACTCTCCTGCCGTTGGCGAGTCCCTTGAACCTTGCTGGTCCCAATGTTGCTTCTTCTTTATTCTGCACACCAGCTGCAGCTACCAAAACTTGTAGGTGCTCCTGTCGGACCCCAACCACCTAGTCACCAACATGGGACAGCTTGTGCACGGCTCCTGGTCTTCCTGAGCGTCGCCTGGTCCTCACAGCTGTAGCGATAAGGTCATCGTCAACTCTTCCGAACTGTCCAATATCGGTGGGCATTGCTCTTCTGTGCCTCCTGGTCACTCCTGAGTGTATATACTCCTGTCCTATTTGCATGCAGGTTCTTCACTTCTAGAATCCATCCTTCGATTCCACAAGACTTCTTCACCTTCTTCTCCAGAGGCATTTTCTCCACGTCTTCCATTGACATCTACGAGGGATCCAGACTTCTCTTCACCCCTACGGACCTGGCTTCCCTGGTGTAGGTAGCCTGATCTCCCGGGTATCCACGGACGGGGTGGCTCTCCAACCTCCTGTCCTCTGGAAAGTGTCCTTCTTCCACAAAATTCCAAATGTCACTTCTCCATTGGCTTTGATTGGGCACGCAGATGTGTTCCTACTCTGCACACAGCCTCCAAGGGGTTCCTGGGTGGTTCCTTGTTCCCACGGCGCCTCTGGGTCTTCTGGTCCGAGGCCTGTCCTCCTCTACAGTTCCCATTCCACTTTCTTAAAATTTGGTTGAAAGTTGAAAGTACTTAATAAAGCGCACTGCGACCAAGCGGCTTCCTGGCGCTGAAGTCTTAACAAAGAAACACAGAGAAAGGCCTAGGGAAGGTTAGCAAGGATACGCTTGGGTGAACAGAAAGGTCTTAAGCGCTCTACGGAATTGAAAATATAAAGGGATAGACCTGATGGTCAGAGGGAGACTGTTCCAAAAGCGTGGAGCTACAACAGAGAACCTGGTTCCACCAACTTTGGTTTTGCGGAAGCGGGGAACATTGAGAAGAACCTGACTGGAGGAACGAAGGGTACGACTGGGGGTGTAAGGGTTGATCAAGGAGTTTATGAAGACCGGAGCAGTGCGGGCGCGGGCCATAAAGACCAGACAGCCCATCTTGAAAAGAGTTCTCTGATGAATGGGGAGCCAGTGAAGGGACTTCAATAGGGGAGTGATGTGGTGAAACCTGGGAAGATGGTGAATAAGACGGGCAGCTTGATTCTGAATAGCCTGAAGGCGGCGCAGCTCATAGGCCGCAATCCCCACATAGAGACTGTTCCCGTAATCAAGGCGGGCAAAAATCAAAGCCAAAACAATAAGCTTAAGAGCATCAGGGGAAAAAAAACGGGAAATTTTACGAATAATACGGAGGGATAAGAAACAGGATGAAACAACTGAGCTAACCTGGGAGTGCTGGAGAGGTCCTGACTGACTTTAATGCCCAGGGTCCTAACTGAAGCAGCAGGGACCGGGGGAGGACCAAAGGTGAAAGGCCAAAAAGCAGTAGACCTGGGGCTGGTGGAACCACCTGTCAGGACCAACTCCATCTTCTCTGGATTAAGCTTGAGGTGGTTATGGTCCATCCAGTCAGAAATAAAGACAAGAGTAGAGTGGAATTTCAAAAGGGAATCAGAGGAAGAGGAAAGATCAAATACGAGCTGGAGGTCATCCGCATAATTATACACAGAGACCTCCATGTCGAGAAGAGAAAGAATAAGAGGGCGAATATAAAGGTTGAAAAGAAGAGGGGACAGGGAAGAGCCTTGGGGGACCCCGCAGGTTACCAAGCGGGTAGGGGCAGAAAAACCCGAAAGGTGAACCGCCTGGATCCGCCCTTTAAGAAAAGAGGCGAGCCAAGAGAGAGCAGTTCCCTGACTGAACGCCAGCTGCCCCAACACGGTTGAGGAGGATGGAATGGTCGACCGTGTCAAAAGCAGCGGACAGATCAAGGAGTACCAAGGCTTGGGGCAAGTTGGAATCTGCCTTACGCCTCAGCTCATCCCGGACAGAGAGGACCACTGATTCAGTCGAGTGGACCGGGCGGAATCCCGCTTGGTGAGAGGCCAGGAGGCGACTGTCCTCAATATAAGCAGAAAGGCAAGTGGTGCTATGACTCCAAAATCTTCCCTAAATAAGGGAGGAGAGAGATAGGCCTAAAATTAGAGGGAAGGGAGGGGTCTGAGCCAGATTTTTTTTTAAATAGGAATGACTATGGCCGATTTAAAGGACAATGGGACTGAACCTCGGGATATAGAGGCATTGAGGCGGGAAAGGGGAGGATCAGGGCAACTAAGGAATAGCTCTCTCAGGATGCGAGCCGGTCCACAATCAACCGGAGAACCAGACTTGACTTTCCTGAGCAGGGCAAAGAAAGATTCCTTAGAAATAGGAGGAACGTGATCAAGGGGGGGAAGGAAAGGGAGGGGAGGTGAAGAAACCAGAGGGATGTTACGTTTGATCTTGACGATCTTCTCTATAAAAAAATCATTAAGGGAAAGACAAAGGGCTTGGGAAGGAATAAGGTTGGGATTGACTATCAGAAGCAGCCAGGCTGTGAACTATAGAAAATATCTCTTTGGACTTATTGGCCGACAGTGTAATCTTGTCAGAGAAGAATTTAGTTTTAGCTGAAAGAACAGCTCTCTTATAGTTGTTGAGGAGAGATTTGTATTTAGTCCGCAAAACGGGGCAGTAATTGCGCCTCCATTGGCGTTCTGACCGTCTAAGGTCCAATTTAAGGGTTTTGAGCTCACCGGTGAACCATTTATGAGCTCCGTGGGGACGGCAGGTTTTAACTCTCCTAAAGAGGCGCGACCAAGTCACAAGAGGAGGACAGCCAGAAGTTTACGGCGTCCGCTTGGAGGTCCAGAGAAAGCTCAGATAGGTCAGGAGGGGAAGAGGCAAGGGAAACACAGAGGGAGTTGAGATCAACCCGTTTCCAATTTCGGGCAATAATGTTCTTGGGAGGGAGGGGTTTACCTGTTGCACCAAGGTCTATGGAAAAGGAGATCAACGAGTGATCCAACCAGGTGCAAGGAAGAATGGTAGGAAAGAGAATGGCCCGACTGGCCGACCAAATTTGATCAAGAATATGGCCATGGACATGGGTAGGGGCATGAATGTGAGGAGAAAAATTCAGACAGTGGAGAGTGACCGAAAAAATCTTTGGAAGTCTGGTCTTCCCTAGGGTCCCCAGGCCAGTAATTAAAATCGCCCAGGAGAAGAACCAATGAATTGTTGACCACAAGCGTGGCCAAAAGTTCCTGCAAGGTGGACATAAAAGAAGGCATATTTTGAGGGGGCGATACATGAGGACTATGGTAAGAGGGACCAAAAGGTTAACCGAACGGGCAACTAAGAAGTCTACGCAAGGAATGGGGGTGTGTGGGAGGAGCTGGAATCGGAGGTTAGACCGGATGATCATAGCCACGCCTCCGCCGGCTTTTCCATCAGGGCGATCTGCCCGGAGGGCATAGTAAGAGTCGGGGACAGTAGATAGGACATCAGGCAGGGAATCCACAGAAAACCAAGTTTCTGTAAGAAACAAAAAGTCAGGGGATTCAGTATCCAGAAGATTAAAAAGTTCCAACTGGTGCCTGCCGAGCGGTTGTTAAGAAGATAGGCAGCGGCCAAAGTAGGAGGAGGGGAGGGAAGGAAGTAGTAAGAGGCCAATTGCCATAGAGTGAGAACAATTGAGCAGAGGAATAAACTAATAAAGAGGCAAAATCGGTGGCCCCTGGTCCCGGCCGGTCGCGCGCAGACGGGCTTAACTTCGGCGCGCCTTCGTCACGCCCGCTGCGTGGCCGGGGAAGTGGCGTCATTATGTGGGGGTCCAAAGGGGCGTGGCAAGGGGGAGTGGCCAAAAAGACTGCAGCGTCAACCCCAGAGCACCCCAAGATGGCGGCAAGACCTCGCCCGTCCCCGCTCCAACAACCAGGTCGGCAGTGGAGGGGAGCGATCAGCGAGCAGGCGCTCCGGAGGGCGTGCAGGTAAGAAAGTTAAAAAGCAGCAGCAAGAGATGTGCTAAAGTCCAATCACACACTTTAAAATGGCAGGGAAACGTTGCTCCCGGCAGGGCACCTCGGGAGATCTGTGGTCAATGTCAAACAGGCGTGGTAGCCGTCATGCGCCAGAAATACTTTGCCAAGGGGGGAGTGGCCAAAAGACTGCAGCGTCAACCCCGAAGCACCCCAAGATGGCGGCAAGACCTCGCCCGTCCCCGCTCCAACAACCAGGTCGGCAGTGGAGGCGAGCGATCAGTGAGCAGGCGCTCCGGAGGGCGTGCAGGTAAGAAAGTTAAAAAGCAGCAGCAAGAGATGTGCAACAGTCCAATCACTCACTTTAAAATGGCAGGGAAACGTTACTCCCGGCAGGGCACCTCGGGAGATCTGTGGTCAATGTCAAACAGGCGCGGTAGCAGTCATGCGCCAGAAATACTTGGAAATATCCCCCTGGAGACCACTGCATTTTGTGCTACTTACCTTATTGCAATTGAAGTATTATTGTGTATTTGTGTTGAGATCTCCAGGTAGGAGATATACCTATGTGTTAGTGGGTGTTGTGTACTAAATAGAAGAATTTTTATATAAACACTGTGTGGTTCTTTTTCGTTTAACCTACACTACATGATTAAACTGGGGAAACAAGCTGCTTAACACTCCTTAAAGATAAGCCAAAAGGCTGCGCTCCACAGCTACCATTTAGAGTGCTTTCTATGGTTATCAAAGACCTCTAAATCACCAAAAGGGTTTCCTGTATAAGTGCAAGGTGCATTACTTAAATATGGGTGCACCATATACTAAGCCAGTCTCCTACATTCTGCGATTAGTCTGTGGGAGTAGCAGGTGGAGAACTGAGGCCAGTGTCAGGAGCACTGTCCAGGCCACTAGCATCCCGGAGGTCAAGAAAGATTTATCATCATATAGCTGCGATTTATCATGATTGTGGTTTGTCTCAGGGTACGAGAAAAACTGTGGCAATTGATGACCCTTAAGAGAGTCCGATTGAAGATGAAGTCCAAGATGGGCTCGACTTCAGACAAGGTCACGTGGGATTGGCTTCCTAGTCTGATAGAATTATGTGCTCTTCCCTTGGTGCTGGTGGTGTCGAACATGAGCGCGACGTGTGAGGAGTTGGGGTAGGCCGCCCACTAGGGTCAAGACGCACAGCCAGGGATGGCTTTGCCAGAGGTATTCTCTTTGTTTTATTATTTATTTTTATTTTTTTGTCCTCATTTGCCAGAGGTAATCTCACTGAAGGGCTCCTTGGATATGTGTGGCTCGAAGTCAAGCAAGAGTGATACGAAATACAAAATCTGCAAAATGGCCTTTTTGAAAGCCTGGATCTGTTGCAGCCTCGCCAATGGCCCCAGAAACTCGGGCTGAACCAGGACTAGCCAGAGAAACTCTTCTGCGGTTGATCGAGCGCAAGGGGTACCCACATGCATGCATTACTTCTCTGGACAAGAGTGGTGCGAAGCAGGGAGTCACGTTTTGACTTTTTACTAGTTCAACTTGCCTGAAGATCTGGAGTGGAATGACAATCTCTCTCTGGAACGGCCTTGGAAAAAAAAACTCATCCGAATCCTCAACTTTGAATGCACCCGGGCCCTGCGACCTTTCCTAAGATGCTCAGCTATCTGGAGCTTAGCCTCCCAGTTATGGATGGCCTTTAAATCAGACAGTGTCTGGCTCCAATGAATCTAGAGTCATGGGCTCAAATGATACCCCAATGGCTCACCCCGCCAGCATATTTCAAAAAATGCAAACTGGTCATAAAAAACACAGTGTAATACATTAACCAATCATCAATGTCTTTCAATGGCATCTATGGGTGCTGGGCTTTCTTTCCCCTCATCTGGAATTCACATAACCAACCTTTGAATCCCTTTTAGAGCCTTACACTCCGATATTTGAGCATTAATGCCTAGGTACTGTGTAGCAAAACTAAACTTATCAAATGTTATCAATGCGTACTGGAACTGGACACTATTTCCCAGCATTGAGGTTGCACAGAAGTTAGGTATACAAAAAGGTTGGTTTGATTCCCTGTCTGAAAGCACAGTGGGCAATGCATTTAGATTCACATTTCTAGTGCCAGGTCTAAAAGGCTGGATCATCAAAGAAAGAGATACAACACCTAACTTACCCTGTGGAATACAGGTGGAGCGAATCACAACCTATACCAAGTATCGTAAATAAAGTTTCCATCAAAACCTCTTTTAAAGCCTTAGAGTTGAGGCCCCTCAATGCTTGTGGTGGACGGATTATTATCTACTGCCTTTCTCCTTCAATATAGGGAAAATACAGCTCAGTGGTAATAAACACACCGTGTTAAGCAGGAACAGGGAAAAGATTAGGACTGATAGTCCATTGTGCAGAAGGGATCCTAATGAGGACGCAACGACTTTTAATTTTAGGATCACCGCTACCCTTGATGCTGGGGCCCCACGAAGATCGGCCAAATCCCAGAAAGAAACCCCCTCAGTCTCATGGTTCTCGACAGACCTTAGAAGTGAAAAAACAGGGTGTAAGAGACTGGAAAGGCAATAGAGAAAAGATTATTCTCCGGAGGCTAAGTTAGCTTACAAGGAAGCCCTAAAAGAGCTGCGAAAAATGATGGCAGCGGCTAGAAGGGAGTACTTTGTTAAGCGTATTGAGGGTGCGAAGAATTCTGGCAAGGAGATTTTTTGGATGGTCAGATCCTTCAAGACCCATCTGCTGTGGAGGGGAAAATGTTTGCCCTCCACAGCCATGTGTACAAACCTATCCTATTTTTTTGAGAATATTCAGAATGTCTGCTCCTCTTTTACGACTGGTGAGCGGCATCTGTACCAGACATCCATAACTAACAATTCCGCTGGTAGCTTTACAAAGTTCCCCCCTATAACCTTGCAGGAATCGCTGGCCGAAATCCTAAGATGGAAGTCGGGCTCCCTGCGCATCCCTGCCCACCCAAGCTTTTCAGGTCTTTGGCTTACTGGATTAACTCAGGGTTTAATCACATCTGGAAGCGTCGCTATCCTCTGGCATCTTTCCAGATATTTGGAAACATACACTCCTACTGCCCCTGCTGAAAAAAAACGAATGCTGATCCCACGGAGCTTGGTAATTATCGACCAATCTCATTGTTACTGGCACCTGCAAAGATGCAAGAAAGATTGGTGCAACGTTAACTCGACAATTATATTGACACACAAGACATCTTACATAATACTCAGTCAGGTATCCGGTCAGGATACAGTACGGAAACAACTTTGGTGGAGGTGGCGGAGTCTGTAAGAATGTTGGCGGACGCTAGAGCATCTGCAATGCTGATCCTGTTGGATCTGTCGGCGGCCTTCGAAAGGGTTGCACATCCTAGTCTTCTTAACACCTTGGCTGCTAGGGGGTTTTCCCGTCCTGTGCTGCAGATTCATTATTACCACTGTTCATGACAAGGTCAACTCGTCATAAGCACAGCTCAACCGTGTTTCATGACGAGCTGACCTTGTCATGAGCATCCAAGGGGTTAACAGACTTAAACAGCTTGGATTGCGGGGTGCAGTTCTTGCATGTATTCAGTCCTACCTTACTGACCGCTCCCAACAAGTTTCTCTCCCACCGCTTTAATCCGCTCCTAAGCCTTTGAGGTGTGGTGTGCCACTGGGCTTGGCACTAAGCCCCCTACTCTTTAATACCTACCTGGTGGCTCTTTTGAATTTCATTGCCACATGGAAATTAAAGGCTGTCTGTTTCAGTTTTTATTAAATTAGGGTGGGGAGAATTAAAGGCTGTCGCGTATGCAGACAGCATCCAGCTGGTGTTCTTTTTCAAAAGATCTTTCTTAGGACTCATTTGCTAGTTTGTCGGGGTGCCTTAAGGACATCGCCTGCTAGATGAATAATAACAAATTGAAACTAAATGCAGACAAGACAGAGGTCCTTTTCTTTGGCCAGGCCTCGCCCCTGCTAACATGACTATGGTGGCCTGCTGAGCTGGGCTCACCTACAACTCCAGCAAAGACGGCTAAGAATCTGGTTGTGAAGTGGGACTTCGAAATATCCTTTGAAACTCACATCCACCATGTCTCGTCGGCCTGTTTTGGGAAATTGAAAACCTTAAAGAAATTCGTGCACCTTTTGTTGGAGGGCAGTCGCAGGGTAGTTCATGCTACTGTGAGAGTCCAGCTGGACTATGCAAATGATCTGTACCTGGGAATACTAATGTACCCGATTCACAGACTGCAGATGGTTCAAAATGCGGCAGCAAGACTCATCCGACGGGTGCGATTCCGCCATTACATCTCCACGCATACCAGGCGCCTTTATTGGCTTCTGGTAACAAAACAAATATAATTCAAGTTCCTCACCTTAGCTTTTCAGGACATGCGCAACAAAGGGCCGAGCCACCTCAGACAGATGCTTCGCCCCTACCAACCTAATCGAACGCCGAGATCAAACTCCCAGCATCTACTTTGCATCCCTTACTTTGCAAAAGCCCGAATGGGAGGAAGGTCCATCACAGTTAGGACGGTTATGCTATGGAATTCCTTACCACCGCATATGCATATGGTGGACACAGAACCCGAGTTCAGAAAGATCTTGAAGACCTGGCTCTTTAGACAAGGATAGCTCCTAGGTTCCAGTGTACACACCTGACTTCCGCATAGCGCTGGGACACCTCTGTTTGAGGTAACTGATTACGCTCTACAAATACCAAATAATAAAGGGAGAAAAGACTCAGCGGTTGTAGGCCCAAACTGGAAAATCGGTCATTAGGTTTGCTTTGCCCTCTATGGTAGGTAGTTGTACGTATAACATCTCTGCTGCTCTGCAGGCTACTAATGCAAAGGAGTCACTCTACTGAGCAGGTGTTCATGGTGGGCAGTCGCTTGTTTCAGGCAGGTGTCAAGTCTAATTGCATTCTGTAGATTTAAATAATGGCCAGCATTCGTATAATGGGAATTTTGGGGAGAAAGTTTTCCCTCTAATCATTATAAACATCTTCATCAAGCTGAATACTTTGGAGCCCTTTAACAGCATCAGACTCTGATCGGGCTTACAGCACCTGGTAGTACTGGCACGGAGCGACAGCATGGGGATCCTCCAAGGTTGGCAGCTGCGCCTTGATCTGATAGTGAGATATAAGTCTGGCTGGCGCTGGCAGAAATTGGCTCTGTATCCCAGATGGCCATTGGAACTGGAGCCAATGCCAGTGCTGCTGGAATCTGGACCAGGGCAGTAAGGACTAATGGGGCCATCAGCGTATGAGTGGAGGCAAGAGCTGACACTATTAAGGAAATGGGCAACAGAACCAAGGGGTCAGTTGTAAGCACCCCAGAGGAAGCTGGAATTGACCTGAAGAGTAATAGCAAGGCCTCTCTGAAGGCCTCTGTTTGTTGCTCTGTTGTCGACAATCAAAGACACAAAGGATGCGTCGGAAGCAGCCTCAAAGGCGGAGCTGGATCCGACCCTCTTTGTGTCGATTGTGCGTTTTCTTTCCGGTATCAGAGTGCCAAGCTGAGTTCCATCTGGACTTCTTCTGCAACTTAAAGTGGGTGCAGGACCAAAGCATAGCATACTACATACCTCACTATTTGTGCCTTGCACAGTATAGCTTCTTCTCCCACTCACTAATAGCCTTTGGTGCATCAGGGATGATTTGTTGCATGACTGAGTCATGCCTAAACCCTAGTCACCACAAGCAGACATTGTAAGGATCCATTATCTGATTCCCTAATCCCTTTGCGTGCGGACGACAGGGAGCTGTCCGATGCAACAGTGCATGTGTGCATCAGATGGCTCCTGGGCGTCCGCACACATGGCACTTGACAATTTCTTTGAGCCCCAAATAGCCTTGGGAGCTGGGGAAGGGTTTCCCCATCTCCTGAGGCTGTACTGCTTGTTTCAGGGAAATGGCACTCAGCTCTGATGTCATTCCTCTAAAACCAAAAAGACCCCATAGGCTCATTTCAGTTTCACTTTCTATGTGCATGTGGGGTTATCTCAGCCCCCCGAGAATGTAGAAAGACAGGAGAAGTATCCCCTCCATTGTGGATCCCCAGTATTTTTGTTTTATACTAGGAGTGGGGGCTGCTCAAAATGGGCATGCCAATGCCCCATCCCTCTCCCCCCAAAAAACGGGTAAAGCCTTTCTGCTCGCCCTCGGGGGGGGGGGGGGGGGTACAAAAGACCAGTTTGCACCAGGGATGTTTTTTTTTTTAGGTAAGGGTTGCTCCCGTTTTATTTAGGCACACATTGTGGCTGCTTCAGTGATATTTTGTTTCTCATCTGCACCGAAGCAGGGGCAGGAAACCGCTAGAAACCAGGGAGAGTGTGTGTGTGTAAAATGGAGTTTGGCTGACAGTCTGCGTGTACTGACATTTGGCTGGCATTTTGCTGGTGGTGTGTATGGACCTGCAATTGGCTAATGGTGTGGGTGAACTCGTACTTGATGATGGTGTGTGTAGATTGGTGCTTGCGTTTCATTGATTGGCCGGAGCGGTGGGGGTTGGTTTTCTGGCCGTGAGCTGCAATATCGGCTCCCAGTAACAAAAGCGGTAGCGGTGCTTTTTATTAGCACGCCATGCCTTCCTCCCCTTCACCCTGACAGGATCTGTCGAGCAGCAATCTCCAAGGGCTAATTGCTGTTCCCAGTCTCCCCTGCTTGGCTGCTTCAGACTCCTGGAACGGTCCAGAGATCTTCTTATTGAACAGGACCGTGACTTTTGCAGAGTCACATGCAGGGCCGCTAGCATCTTCAGGGACCACTCCTTCAATCCACTGGTGCGGAAGCGCAGCAGTCAGAGCATGACTTGGAGTCGTGGTCATGCTCTAGACACCACAAACACATGAAGTGCGGATCAAACGGTGACAGGCACCACAGGGTTTGAAACTGGTCTTCCTCTATGACATCCTTGACACACCAGGAGGAAAAGACACCCCAAAAAGTTGACAAAATGTCGCAGAAATCCTCTCAAAAACTAAAAGAGGGGTAGCTCTCGTCTCGGATCAACGCTGGCTGGCGCTGACAGAAAACAGCTGCCATCAGTGCACCAAGGTTGCTCCTATATAGGTGACGCCTTCCGACGCACAGGGAACTGCTCATGAAAAATCTTCCAGATACAGTCTGACACCTGGGGAAATTCAAAGATAAGGAATCTGCAGCTAGATGTCTATCAGATGGGTATGAATTTCTGCGACTAGCGTTTGCAACACTCCTGTTCAACAGAAAAAGGAACCTGGTAAGGAAAATTATTTTTTATGCAAGACCTCTATCAATTATGTTGTTATCCAGTTCTCTCTTTTGTTCAGAACACTGCTGCTATATGTTTCAGTGCTATCGATTTATTAACCATCTTATTTTTTTACCCCTATAAATCATAAAAGTCAATACCTTTTTGCATTCTCTGTAAACAAATGATATAGTCCTGATTTCCACAAGGGTGTACTGAACTAACTTCTATATCTTGTCAAGCTCTTAAGAAAGATCTAGACTATGATTTTACCATTTGACTGTTACCCTCATTCAGCATGTAGATGGCTTGAAGGTCTCTTGAGTCTGTGGACCAGTGCAAATGTGATTCACCATTTTAGCTCACTGAGATATTTAACTGTGGACACAAAGCCTCTAAAGAGAAGTTGCAATTCTGTTGCCCCATGTCCAATATTTTGACCATATCCTCTCTCCCTGAAAAACACATCTGTCAGCCAACTGCATCCAGGCGTTTAAAGGGGCTGCAAAGGGGGGTGTCTGGTCATAACGGTGACTGAAAGTTATCATTATTCCTGTTACAAAGTCTGCAATGCATAAGCAAATTAAAAACAAAAGTGAAACCCTTGCATGGTATTGATGGCGAAGTTGAGTGGTGGAACCTGTGGATCGGACTGAAAAGATTCAGATGAGAAATATATTTACATACCTTCTATTTTTTTTGCCATTCTCAGTGGATGTGATTATTTAAGTTTGGCTTTTGTCAAGACATTTTGATTTCCCTGAGATAACCAGACATATTAACTTCCTGATAGGGGCTTTCAGCCACTCCCTTCGTCCACCGGTCTGGTGTGCTATTCACACTTTTCTTAAGCCTACTACAGCATAGGCAGTTCCCACTTCAGCCTCTGGCTAACTGTGATAAATGGCATGGTGCTCTTTCACAAGAAGCACATGTTCACACAAAGTTCTCTTCAGTGCCGAGGACATGTATGGCAGTGTGTTTTTTTAAATAAAAAATACAAAACTATTTGTGCTTTGAGACATACATTTTGTATACTGAGGAATTTGGCAGGTCGCCAGCAATGACCTTTTAAAAAAACCTGACAAAATAAAACAAGCACAGAATGTCAAACAGCTGGCAGCCAGCATCAGACCTATTGGACTTGCCAATTCTTGATTAAAGTGCATTTTAAATGTCTTTTCATGGTTTTCTAAGCATTGCTAGATGTTGTTGCTAGATTTTCCTGTGTCTTTTTTTGCTTATGAGCATTTAATGTGTTCTCCACAATATATTTTTTTGCCTCTTTCTATTTGGGTTTTCTAGTAGATTTTTTAAGTAAAATCTTTGGTAGGGTTTCCAATGTTTCCACTTTTTATTTAATCTATTTTATTGCTTAGAAGTTTTAATAATATATATTTTGGGGCTTTTCATGGTTATCCTTGTTGCATGTAAGCAGATTCGGTCCATCGCTTCAAATGTCAGTGCACTTTAATAAAAAAAAAATCAATATGTTTATTGTTTTTGGAAGACAGGATGCTGGGGCGCATGAGTTTTTTAGCGTTCGGATGACAATTTTTTCATTACAAATTACAATTTTCTCTCATCCATAAGCTAATGTTTAACATGCAGTTTCGAAATGTACCAGCTGATCCTGGATACTGAAACTATAATTTGGGTGTCATCAACGTAACAAAATTCTTAATTAGATTGACTAGAGGAGTGATGTAAAGGTTAAAAAGAGTAGGGCTAAGGCACGCACCCTAAGGGACGCCTCAAGAAAGAAAAAAGGATTGAGATGTATAGCCATTTATAGCAACTTGCTGTTCCCTCTCTGAAAGAAATGAAGCTAGGAGGGAAAGAGTGGCGTTCCTAATGCCAAGACTAAACAGACGATTGATGAGAATCTTGAGCTTGACCGTATCAAACGGCACGGACAGGTCTAATAAAATCAGGGCTACGCTGTCTCTTCGGTCAGTGATAGATTTTATATTTTCTGCTGCCATGATAAGGTCTGTTTCAGTGCTGTGTTCTTTGCGGAACCCAAACTGATGAGCATCGAGTAGATTATGTGTGTTAATAAAATCTGATAGCTGAAGATGAAGTACTTTGTCCATCACCTTGGTTGGAAGGGGAAGCCGTGAGATGGGGCAATAGTTCATAGGATATGACAATGGTAGAGTGCTTTTTTTAATCAAAGGTAAAAGAGGTTTTTGTTCGAGCTGGTTGGAAAAATTCCTATATTGATGATCTAATTAAATATGAGAATCAGCTGTGTAGTCGCTGATTCTGCCACCTGGTGAAGAGTTTTGGGAGGACAAGGATCATCTGGTGATCCCAATTTACTGGCAAGAATTATAGGGAGTGTAGAGTGGTTCGAGAAAAAAATGTATTCAGGGTTTCAGATGGCTGGCTAATATTTGGAATTCCTGTAGTACATTGTGTCCCGGCAGTAAATGCCGAAGAACAAGTTACTTACCTTCGGTAACAATATACCTGTAAGAAAAAATAGTTAGTGATAGATTCCTTACCTTTAAAGTAACCCCAGGCGTCAGACTGGATCCGGAAAGTTTTCGTCAGCAGTACCCATGCGCTTCGGAAGTTGGAGTCGTGCGGCTCCGCGTCCGTCGTCGTGGTCGGCGAGATGATGTCACGGCAGCTACTTAGCCGCCGCCCTCGCGTGCTGACATCAGTTCTGTACACGACTTTCTGCGCCAGGAACTCAGAGCCATGCAAGATACTGACCACTGGTGCATTGAAACTAGGGCCCTGAAAGGGATGACCTTAACCCTAGAAATCAGTTTGCTGAACAGGGAGGATGGGCGGGGTGGTAAGGAATATATCACTAACTAATGTTTCTTACAGATATATTGTTACCAAAGGTAAGTAACTTGTTCATCTGAAAGAAACACATAGTGATAGATTCCTTACCTTAGAATAGATACCCTGGTGGGGAGTCTGCGAACCAAGATAACACCAGTAAGTCCCGGAGAACAGAACGGCCAAAGAAGCCGTCTCTCCGGACTTGGCTGTCCAGGCAATAGTGCTTAGCAAAAGTGTGCATCGAGGCCCACAAAGGTGCCTGACAGATGTTTTGTAAGGGGACACCGCGTCCCAATGCCCGAGTGGCAGCTGTCGCCCTGGTGGAATGGGCGTGCAGCATCACAGAGGCTCTGTTTTTGCCAGAGAATAACAGGCTTTAATACACAAGATGACCAATCTGGAGATAGTCCGCTTGCGCACGGCCCGACCTTTCTTGGCACCAACGTAGCTAACAAAGAGCTGGTCATCCACCCAGAACTGTTGTGTGCAATTCAGGTAAAATGAGAGCACACGTTTTGCGTCCAGACAGTGGAGCCGCTCTTCCTCTCTGGAAGGATTCGGAGGCGGAAAGAAGGTAGGCAAAGTGATGGTGTGCCGGATGTGAAAGGCAGTAACAACCTTTGGCAGAAAGGATGGATGTGTCTGAGCACAAACTTGTCCGGATGGACAGACAGAAAAGGAGGCTGGCAAGAAAGAGCGTGGAGCTCACTCACTCTCCTAGCAGAGGTGATGGCAACCAGGAAAGCAGTCTTCAGAGTTCATAGTTAACAGACGAAGAGGACATTTGTGAAGAGGCTCAGAGGGAGCACACATTAAATATGTGAGATCCAAGTTCAAGTTCCACTGTGACATTACGAAGGGAATAGGAGGGAAAAGATGAGTAATGCCTTTGAGGAATCTGTTAACAATGGGTGACTTGAAAAGAGAGGGCTGATCAGGAAGCCTGAGAAAGGCCGAAATAGCACAAAGGTAGCTCTTGATAGTGCCCAGAGCAAAGCCCTGCTGGGCCAAAGAAAGAAGGAACAGTAGGACCTCAGAAAGGGGTTACACAGCCTTTGCTGTGCACCATGCCACAAACTTGTTCCACCTGCAGGCGTATAATAACTTAGTGGAGGGACGCCTGGCTGCCAGAATGGCATCACAAACTTTAGGGGGCAAGTCAAAAGAAATCCACTGCCATTGCTCAATTTCCACACAGAGGTGTAGACTGGACAGGTTCTGTGGAGGACCGTCCCCTGCTGCTGCGACAGAAAATCCTCCAGAAGAGGCAGTCTGATCGGAGGATCGATGGTCATACTGAGTAACTTGGGATACCAAACTCTTCGAGCCCAGTCCGGAGCCACAAGAAGAAGAATAATAATAATAATTCACATTTGTAAAGCGTGAACACACACCCGAAAGGGTCTCTAGGCGCGGAGGGCCGTCGGGAAGATTAAGCAAGCTATTGCCCAGAGTCACATGGTGCTGGGCTAACCTGCCGCCGGAGCCAGGGATCGAACCGTGATCCCCAGATTCCAGCGTCAGTCACCCTGGCCGGGGCGCCACACCTCTCCCCTGAGTGACTTTGGCCGGGTCGCACCGATCTTCAGCACTCTGGGCAGAAGTGGAATAGGCGGAAAGGCGTACACCAGACCGCAACATCACACGACCGAAAAGCGTCGCCTAGCGAGTGTCGCCTTGGAAATTCCAACGCGCAGAAGTGCTGGCATTGCGCGTTCTCTTCGGTGGCGAACAGATCTAACCAAGGCTCTCACCACTGTTGAAAGAGACCTTGCGCCACGTCCGATTGAAGATGCCATTCATTATCCATCATGCACGTGCGGCTAATTTTATGCGCCCTGGCATTCAGTGAACCTGCCAGGTGTTGAACTATCAGGGAAATGCCCTGATGTTCCAACCATGTGCAGAGGCGCAGAGCCTCCTGACATAGGTTCCATGACCTCACCCCGCCCTGTTTATTGCAGTAGCACAAGGCTAGTGGTGGTGTCTGTGAACACCTGCGCTACACTCCCCTTGACAGAGGGAAGGAATGCCTTCACTGCAAGTTGAATTGCCCGGAGCTCCAGAATGTTGATTTGGGGACTAAACTCCGCCGGAGACCAGAGGCCTCTGATCTCCGCCTCTCCCATGTGGGCGCCCCATCCCAGGAGGGACGCATCCTTCATCACTGTGTGCTAAGGTTGAGGAAGGGCGAGGGATCTGCCATAGACCCAATGCCCGTCGTGAGCCACCACTGCAGCTGTTGTGCAGTGCCCTCCGAGAGCTGGACATAATCGGACAGGTTCACCTGATGCAACGCCCACTGGAACTTCAGATACTACTGCAGAGCCCGCATATGCCCTCTGGCATGATTGACCAGCAGGATGCAGGAGCCCATGAGGCCCAGCAGCCTCAGGGTCTTCACACCGAAACCCAGGATAGAGGCTGAAAGATCAGAATCAGAGCCTGAATATTCTGGACTCGTCGTTGGGGAGGAAAGACCCGAAAGTCTGTCGTATCCAGAACCGCTCCAATGAAGAGGAGCTCTGAGAGGGAATCCGGTGCAACTTCGGCATATTGATGGAGAACCCCAGCAAATGCAGGAGTTCGCCGTATTCTAAAGGTGGAGGAAGACTGGAACCCCTGATCTGCACAGATGAGCTGCGACCACCGCCATCACTTTCATGAACACTCGAAGGGCGCTGGTAAGGCCAAAGGGGAGCACAGTAAATTGAAAGTGCTGTGGTCTACCGTAAACCGTAGGTAACGCCGGTGGACCGGCAGGACGGGAATGTGGAAATAGGTGTCCTGCAGGTCCAACGTTACCATCCAGTCTCTAGGGGCGAGGGCAGACAAGACCTGAGCCAGAATTAACATCTTGAACTTCTCCTTCTGGAGGAAGTGATTGACGCCACTGAGGTCCGAGATAGGATGCAGGCCCTTGTCCTTCTTGGGCACCAGAAAGTAGGCGGAGTAACAACCACGTCCTACTTCTGGCGCAGGAACGCGCTTGATGGCCCCCTTGGCCACGAGGGCCGCAACTTCCTGTTGAAGAAGTGCCACTTGATCCCCGACATGCGGTGGTACTGGGGTGGCATGGCTGGATGGGTAGTCTCAAAGGGGAGGGAGTAGCCCCTGTGGACTAATTGTAAAACCTACCTGTCCAAAGTGATGGTGCGCCTTTGCGGGAGGTGATGGCGAATCCTGCTGCCCACTGGCATTTGATGGGCCTGAAAATCCGGACCAGGAAGGTTTGGAGGCAGAGGTGGCCAGGGTGGAGGTGGACTGACCCGACCGCTGGCCCCCTGTCCCGGCTCGGCGGGTCCCATGTCCGCGCTGAGACTCTTGCTGCGCAGGCCTGTAGCTCTGACGCAAACGTGTCGGGGGCCCCTTCAGTGGGCGAAAAGCAGAAGGCGGGGGAGGGCGCATGGCGGAAAGGCCCAGGGACTTGGCCGTAGCCCGCGCACTAGCTGCTTTGTTGCCCAAAAGGCAAATGCCATCAAAGAGCATGTCCATCAGAGTGTTCTGGAAAATCCCCAGAAAAACCAGTTGTGGACGGAGCACCACTGTTGTGGAAATCGCCCTGCACAGCGAGTCGGCGGTGTCAAGTGCACAGCGAATAGTGAACTTGGCTGCATCCCTCCCTTCAGCAATAGCTTGAGAGAGCAGTGTCCAGGCCTCCTCCTGACATTGAGGCAGGTCGCACGGCACTGTATCCCACACAGAGTGGGAATAATGGCCCAAGAGGCATGCAGTGTTCACAGACCGCAGCCCTGAACTGGCGGAAGAAATAATCTTCTTACCAAATTGCTCCAGTTTCTTGGATTTCCTGTCCGGTGGTGCGGTAGGGATGCGCCCGGGGACGCAGAGGCTTAGACAACCAGGCTCTCAGGGGTGGGGTGTTGGGAAAGAAAAATGGGGTCTCCCGGGGCCGGGCGATTGCGTTGGGCCACGATCCTATCCACAGGAGGCCCTGTGTTGGGTCTGGACCTGGTGCCCAAAAGAACATCTGAAAGTGCATCATTAAAAGGCAGCAGCGGCTCCGCAGAGGTAGCCGCCGGCTGAAGAACTTCTGGGAAGAGGTTAGTCCTCTTGGCCACTGTAGGGAGGTGGAGGGCCTTAGCCACCCTACGCAACACCACTGCGTAACCTGCACCCTCCTCCATAGCCACGGTAGGAGGAGACAGCATGCCAAGGTCAGGAGAGGTATCAAGACCACTGTCATCCCCCAACTCCTCTGCCCAGTCCAGGTCAAACTCAGATTGTGCTGTGAGAGGGTCCTCAGACCCCTCCCAGTTCTTCCCTAGGCTGATAAACAGGCCAAAAATAAGGAGGCTGTACAAAGGGATAAAAAATCCACCATCGGCGTCGAGCGACGTCGTTCCGGCGCTGTGTCCACATCGAGGTAGAAGGCGGAGTTGGTGCTGGTGCTGGTGGGGTAGATGCTGGTGAAGGTATCACAATGTCAACCTGCATCGACCGGGATCCGAGCCCAGATCCATAGGGGTTCTGCAGCGCCGGAGCCGACAGAAGCCGGAGCCACCGGTAGCAAAGAGCGCATACCCAGAGTCAGGTCTGCAGGGCCCGAAGGCGCAACGGCAGAGCCCGACAGCCCAAAGAGGCGAGCCATGGCTGACAGAAATTCCTGTAGCTGGGCCAGAGTCGCCGACGAACCCGGGAAGGACGGGTAAACCGGCAGTGACTGCGTAGGTTCCGCAGGAGCCACGGGGGAGGCACCACCCTCAGCCGTGTCGCGTGACGGGCGAGGGGAAGTCGGAAAGCGATGGGGCTTCTTCGACTTCTTGGAATGCTTTGTCTTGCCTGACCCAGAGTGCGAAGACTTCGATCCTGATGAACAATATTGGTGGTTGCTCCGCAACCGGTACCTCGAGCGGCACGGAGCCGACCGCCGGACTTCAAGCAACTTTCGGGACCGCTCCCGCAAAGTCTTCGGCTTCATGGCCCGGCAGTCAGGGCACGACTTGGGGTCGTGGGCGCGCCCCAGGCAGTAAAGACACACGAGTACGGGTCCGTCACTATCATGCGATGACAGTCCTTGCAGGACTTGAAGCCGGGCACCCCTTCTGCACCAGGAGTCAATCGACCCGAAAAATAGAGACAAAAAGGGCTAGAAAAACTCAGTCAAAAAGTGACTGGGGGTATCGCTCTCTCCTGATCTGCGCTTGCTGGTGCGGAAAAAGAAAGAACTGATGTCAGGGAGAGAGGGTGGTATCTAAGTAGCTGCCGCAACGCCGTCTCGGCGACCACGATGCCAACGAGGGACGCGGAGCCGCACGGAGCCACCTTCCGATGTGCAGGGGTACTTCTGACGAAAATTTTCCGGAGCCAGTCTGATGTCTGGGGGTAATTCTAAAGTAAGGAATCTATCACTACATGTTTCTTTCAGATACCTTTAAAACTTTAGATTGAAAAGTCTGTGCGAGCAAGTCGCAGAAAAGATTGATTTATGTTCTCATTTGCTGTGATAGGTGGATTGGACAAAAATGTAATAGTGCTAAAAAGTTCTTTAGTGGAATGTTTTGCACGCTTAATTCTTTTGAGTAAAATAACTTTGTTTTTCCTGTAAGATCATAGATTTGTAGGTTTTGATTTTATCGGGGGCTGAATAATGTTTTCACCACTTTTGTTCCAAGTTGTGTGCACTTCTTTTTTAGATTTTTTTTAGTTCAGCTGTACACCAAGGTTCTGAGAATGCTCTACTATTATTTGACTGATAGACACGAGTGGCTAAGAGCACTGTGGCGTTCGTGAGCCACATGTGATAGTTAGCCGTCATACTGTCTGGGTCAGTCCCGTTAATTGGGGGGAAGAGGATAATAGGTAACCCTGGGCGGAGTTGGCGGAGTGGGGCTTCGCGGAGCTACGCAAAGTGGGCGAGAAACTACGCCCACCTCCGCACTCCGCGTAGCCCCACTCCGCAAACACCACTGGCCGCCAGCCCCGCCACCCGCCTCCCTCCCGCCCTCCCTAAACACTTTAAATTAAAGGAGACAAATAATTTAAAACGCACTTACCTTGCCCGCCGCGTCCCCGGGGCTCGCTATCTTCCGTCTTCCGTCTTCTTTACTAATGCGCATGCGCGGGCGGCCGCGCATGCGCATTTCTCACGAGAAAATGCGCATGTGCGGCCGCCCGCGCATGCGCATTAGTAAAGAAGACGGAAGACGGAAGATAGCGAGCCCCGGGGACGCGGCGGGCAAGGTAAGTGCATTTTAAATTATTTGATTCCTTTAATTTAAAGTATTTAGGGAGGGCGGGAGGGAGGCGGTGGCGGCCAGCTACGCTCCGTCTGCGGAGCGTGCGTAGTGCCGCCTGGCTACGCCCGCTCCGCAAAATGCGGAGTAGGCGGCACTACGCACACTCCGTGCACGGAGCGTAGCTGGCCGCCCACCGTTAATAATAGGATTCTATTGAGCTGTTCAGGAACAATTTTATGCCATGGTCTCGTAGTTTTCTGAAAGGAAGAAGAAACCATAGGCATTAGATTTCCGACACGGACGTCGAAGAGAATAGCTGAATGATCGGTCCCAAGTGAGATGGATGATCTATGTGAAGATTCCATCAAGGGTATGTCCGGCCTTATGGGAGGAGCAATTGACAATTTGTTTCTGGCCGAAATTGAACGTTTTATCACTAAGATAGCAGGCCTCTTTGTCGGAGGTTCTTCCAAATGGTAATTGAAATCACCAAGGAAGGTACAGTTTGTATAGCAGAATCTGGATTCAAGACAGGTGCTGATAAATTTAGAGAATTGCATTTTGTTTGTTGGCGGACGATAGATGAGAATGCCATTCAACGTATTTTTGGCATTCAAGTTCAGTTTAAAAATAAATGCTTCATAGTCCTCATTAGTGGGGAAAGACGTGATGTTAATGTAAACGTTTTTTTTTTTTTAATTCTAGCGATGCCACCTCCTTTACACACCGGTCTGTCTAACCTGAGTAATGAATATTAAGGAGGCAATGCTTTATAATATGTGGGCCTGAGAAAGTGTTTAGCCAGGTTTCCGTTACAAAAGCTACATAAATAAGATGTTGCTTGATGAAAATGTGGAAGTCTAAGCTGTTCTTCACTAGGGATCAGGAGTTGAATAACAGACATTTTAAGGTTTAACGCAGTTGCTTGATAGCAGCCTTTTTGTTGGGAGAGGCAGTCTCTTATTTTTGTATTACTCAATATAAGTTTGTAGGCCAAACAGACCGTTATTAGTATGGTCTCCAGGTTACAGAACTATGCACTGTAATAACTAACCTGTCGGACGTAGTGACAGCAAGGTTTCTCTTGAGTAAGAGTGTGTGGGCCTGGAATCTGGTGTGAAACAGACAGGGGGGCTGGCGCTGGTCACGTTCCGGGCGCTGACAGGCTTGAGTTCGGCGCCCCAGCAGCGTGCCCGCTGCGTGCATCCGCTGGGCGGACGCCATTTTTTAAGCTGCCGGGAAGGGGGGATGTCAGGGGGCATGTCCACTCAGTGCGAGAGCATAAACGGTGAAATAAGAATCATGAAGGGAAAACTAAAAACAGAACAGGGGTCCAGCAACCCCTTGTTGCTTACCACAGGCTCACCTGCTGGTAGGCAACTACTGGTACAGCAAATTTAATTAAAACAAAATAGGAGTAACAGCACAGAAAACATAAAAGCTATTGAAAAGACCAATCGGTCTCAGCACAGTCATGCGTAGCCCTTGCAATATGTCGCTACTAAGCGCAAGAAGCCAGGCACCTCCTGAATACAAGAAAACAAAATATGGCTAAGGATATCGAAATCATAAATCGGCTACCTTTTCCCAGGCCTTCCTCTACCCATTTAGATGTCCTCTGCCCAGTTGGCTGAGGTCATCAGTACCAGAAAGACAAGTAACTTAAGCTTGATCATGCCTTATTTGGCAGAGACTATATAACCACAGATTCCTCACCTTAGAATATTCACCCAGGAGTCAGACTGAATCTGGAAAATCTTAAGCAGTAACCATGCACGCCAGTAGGTAGCGTGGATCGATTCTACGTTGACTTCTTCCATGTCAGAAGTGACGCTGTGATGCCTCCATAAGCGCTACCCATGTGCGCTGACATCAATTCCTTTTGTGACTGTTTTCGTGCCAAAGACACAGAGCCACGTTAAAAATCAACGAACCAGTGTTGATCAATGTGCAGACTTTAAGCAGGAACCTTTAGGAAGGAGCCCAGTTTACAGAGAGGTGAGGATCAATCAGAAATCTAGCAGTTCATGATACTGAAGAGAAGGCGTTACCCAAATACGACGTTACTGAAGGTAAGTAACTGGTCCATCTGTTAGAGACCTAACTGCAGACTCCTCGTCTTAGAATAGACACCCTAGCAATATCTCCCTTAAGGAGGGACTACAAACTGCTAGATCAAAATGTCCCGGAGGAAGCAACAGGCAAAATGCCCCATCACAAAGGACCTGGCTGTCAAGGCATAACTGTTTGGTAAACATATGCAGAGACGCCCATGTAGCTGCTTGACAGATGTCCAGGACGGGTACTTGTGTGATAACGCAGCAGAGGCACCTTTGCACCTGGTGAAAATAGCATGCAGCCCTTCAGGCAGTTGCTTCTTCTGCAATGCATAGCAGATTTTGATATACATCACAATCCACCAGTCTGGAGGTGGGATATGACTGCCTGTGCCAGGTCTGCCTTCAACAACCAGTTTTTTAAGTAGGGGAAGAGTGGAACCCTCAACCTCTTCAGAAGTGCTGTAATCACTGCCATCACCTTAGTGAACACCCAGGGTCGCTGGTGCTGTTAAAAGGGAGCACTCCGTACAGACAGTGCTCATGGCCCAAAGCGAAATGCAGGTAACCCCTGTGAGCAGACCGGGCGAGGATGTGGAAATAGGATCCCTGCAAGTCCAACACTAGCAACCAGTCTCAAGGGACAAGGGTTGACTGAACCGGAGCCAACAAAAGCATTTTGAACTTCTCTTTCCTCAGGAAGTATTTGAGAGGGCACAGGTCTAAATAGGGAGGCAGCCTCTGTCCTTCTCCGGTACCAGAAAGTAGCGGGAGTAATAAGCACACACCCTCTCTGGCACAGGCACTCCCTTGATGGTCCCCTTAGCCAAGAGCGCCTGAACTTTCTGGTGCAGTAAAGCCAGATAGTCCTCAGTCAGCCGTTTGTGCGATGGGGGCAAGAGTTGAAGGGTGGCCACGTATGATAGGGCATACCCCTTCTGCTCTGTCTGGAGCACCCATGGTCCAAAGTAAAACTGGCTCATTGGGAAATGTGATATCTGATTCTTCAGGGTACTATTTAGGACTTAAGGTGCTTGGGGGCCAAGGTTCAAAGTACCAACAGCAGTTCGTGTTTACCTGCCCTGGTGTGTCCGGTGCAGAGGTGCTAGTCAAGATGGTAGCCTGAATCTTGGTCAGCTGTCAAAGTTTAAAGGGTCCTGTTAAAACAACAGAGGGTGCAAAGGGGATTTGGGGATAGGTTTCGTGGAAAGGAGGGGCTCAGATATTGAGGAGTCTTAGGCCAAGAGGACATAGGCAGTAGACATGAAGTGGGGCTGTAGGGCTTGGATACGTTGGTGGGCCACTTTAGCGTTGGAAAAGAAAACACAGCAGGGATACTCTCATTGTGGAGCTCGCCTCTCTCAAAGTTCCTTGACGTGCGGCAAGTCTTTGTGGGGGTGCTGTCTGAGCTGGACAAAAACAAGCCTTGGTGGAATCAAGCACCTCAGTATTCAGCGCATTGATGCAGAGGGGGACAGGTAATGTCTAGCATTTTGAATTCCGCAGAGAGAGACTGGGCTAACCTCCTAGAGCCTTAGGGAACCTCCTTCTACTGCACTGCTTTTTCAGTGGGCTCAATGGCCAACAGCACAGGTCACCTGACTAATGTTATCAGTGCCTGCAGATGCCGGGGAATGGCTCCTCCACCACAAGGGAGATGCTGCTTGGTTTTTTAAGTTGCTGCATGGTCCTCCACAACGTTTGGAGGAGTTCAGCTTTTGGACAAGCAGGGTCGGTGCAAATGTCGAGGTTCAAGCCCGCTTTAGGGGTGTGATTAGCCTATAAGTGAACACACCATCTGACTATCTCATTTTTCCGCCTGCTCTGGTGCTAAATGGGTCCCAGGACAGGGGGCGGCGATCCCAGGTCAGGAGGGAAGGAGGGGGTCACATATCGAATGCAGCAGAGGCTTTAAAGCATCTGGCCGTGATTTGCTAAATTGGCTAGCCATCCTGGTGGAGGAGGTGTGATCACCTGCCGGAGAGGCATTGCTTCTGCCCTCAGAGAGCAAGGGTTCTCACACATGCAGAGGGTCAGAAACTAGTCAGTGGGGGCAGGCTGGATGATACCAATCAGCCAGCACACTAAGAGACTAGTAGGATTGTGTGCATATCAAAATACATCTAGTATTGGTATCAGATTTATTAAGGTGGGTGTTCGATACCAAACACCATTATTTTCAGTAAATCCTTTAAGTAGATGGATAACTTGTAATGACCAGTGCCCAGGTGTAGGAAACTGGATTCTGTTGCAGTGTATCCCCCCCCCCACTTTTTGCCTGGAATATGATGCAACTTAGACCGAAAGTGTCTTGGGTTCCTGCTAACCAGGCCCCCAGCACCAGTGTTCTTTTCCTAAAACTGTTCCATTGTTCCACAACTGGAATTTTAGGCTCCATGAGAGTCCTTAATAAGTGGTACCCTGGTACCTAGGGAATTGGAACTAAAGAGGGTTCCTACGGGCTGCAGCATGAATTGTGCCGCCATAAGGGACCCTTCACCAAACTCATGCAAACTGCCATTACAGCCTCCGTGTCTTAGTGCAGAGAAAAACAAATAGTCGACCTGGCACACATCCCTGTGTGTGTGCCATGCCTGCCCAGTTCTGCATACGGTATAAGTCACCCCTACAGCAGGCCTAACAGCCCTAAGGCAGGGTGCACTATAGCCATGTGTGGGCATTGCTACATGAGTGGATGTGTCCCTGTGATAGCTAAGTTCACTCTTGGATATCATGAGTGCACAGAAAAAGCATACTGCGTCCATGGGCTGGAAACCCGGGATTTCGTGTTCCCCAGCTACATGACGGTTTCATTGTACCCCCGTTGTTTTATTCCAAACAACTCATCTTAATGAGCCCACAGTGATGCCAGTGTTGTATTTATTAAGAAACGAACCCTGAGGGCAACTTAGAGGTGCCTCTAAAACCTACCGACTGCTAGTGTGTTGACAGTCTGGTCTCGACCAGCCAGACACCCTAGACACATTTCTGACCTTCTGAGGAGAGAGCCTGTGTGCTCGGAGGCCAGGAACAAAACCTGCACTGGGTGGAGGTCCTTACACCTCCTCCATGAAGGATGTGCATTCCTGGGCAAGAAGCTTCATAGGCCCTGCCGCCTTTGTTATGCGACCAAGGTTTCTACAGATAGTGGAGATGCCTTTCTGGCAAGATAGGCGGGAACATTTGAAAGATTTGGAGGTGTACCCACATCAAGTCAGCACCACCTCTAAGGTGGACTAGCCACTTTTCAGATTCCTCCATCTTGTTTTGAACGGAAATAGCATTAAAGGGTCAGGGTTATGCCCACTTTTCAAAGGAAGTTGTCATTTAGATAGTGTAGACACCCTAAAGGTAGGAAGCCCATTGGCTACTACCTGTCTCTTCAATTAACACCCCTAAATTTAGTATTTAGGTGGCACCCATGAACCCAAGAACTCAGATTCGACAGATCAAGAGAAGTATGGAGAAAAGTCACTGCCTGATGAGAACAAAAGAGAGGAGAACTTTTGGTATGGAGCCCTGCCTGCTCGCAAAACGACTAGTCCTCTAAGTCTGTACCAGACGCCCTTCAGTGAACATCAACAGTGAGAGTCCAGTTGAGATTCCCACAGCACCACAACTGAGCAGCCGTCGAGTGACGACCGCATCACTGAAACCTACTTTGTGAGTGGCCCAGCTGTCCTGATTTTACCCCTGCCAGATGTTTGCCTTGAACAGCAAGGAGCATCTTTGCACACCAGCCCTGCTGCCCTACCCACTTTGCACCCAAGTCACCTGGCCACCAAAGAACCGGCTGTGCCCCCGTGCTCCAAGACGCCTTGCAACCTGAGACCCCGTTTGGGAGCTCTCAGACTTGTCCCAAAGTCCCCCTGCGAAGCCTATTTCAAGGTGCCTTCCCTTCACTGTAGTGCACCTGGCTACAACATCACCAGCACTCTGCTCCCGGTAAGATCTGGGCAGTTCCCGAAGTACTGCAGGTAGTACTTTGGACCTTGACCCACCACTACAACTCTGAAACTTGAAGCTGAACCCTTGAAACCGACCCTACATTTACGCATCTGACTTTTCCTCCAATAGGATTGCATTGGGAGTAAAAACGCAGAGGTTTGAACATTTCTTACCTGTTAAAATGTCTGACAAAAACAGTACCTACTTTTGAACAAAGTTCTTGGTTTTACAAAATATATCAAAAGGAGTGTTATTTTTCTAAATTGATCTTTGATGTATTGTGTGTGTTTGTCTCATTTATTCCCTCGGAGTACAACAAATGCTTAGCACTACCCTTTGTTAAGCCTAACTGCTTGCCCACACTACCGCAAAAAGAGAGCGTAAGTATTATCTACTTTAGCATCTGTGAGAAAGTGAGTTTCTGTTGCAGTACACCCCCCACTTTTTGCATGATACCTGATGCACTTTTCCTTAGTGTGCACTGGGTCCCTGCCAATCAGGTACACAGCGTCTCTGTTCCTTCCCTAAAAACTGGACAAAGCCTAAACCCAATTGGCATCTCTGGCCACATGTCAGCCCCTAGTAAATGGTACCCTAGGTACCCAGGGCATTGTGACCAGAGAAGACCCCTAAGGGCTGCAGCACTTATTGGGACACCATTAGGGGCCCTGTACCCTGACACACACTCACTGCCTTTGCAGGCTGAGTGTCCTGATGCAGAACTACACAAAGAGTCCATATGGCACACATCCCTGTGTGCCATGCCCACAAGCCCACTGCCCTGGCACGATCAGCCACCCCTTTAGCTGGGTGCCCTATGCCAGTGGTGTGGGCACAGGTGCATGAGCCCTGTGCCCCTACAGTACCCAGGGCCATTCCTGGGCACTGTAAGTGCAGTGATGCCATTAAGAGTATATGGTGCCGGGATGTTGTCATTTCAAACTCTACAGCACCATAATGGCTACACTGAAGGTGACAAGTTTGATATCAAACTTCGCAGCACATTAAACTCCCACTGATGCCAGTGTTGGATTTAATGTAAAATGCACTACAGAGGGCATCTTATAGATGCCCCCTGAAACTACCCTACAACCCACGTCTTGTCGGAGAGGCTGCCTAGGCTGCCACATAGCAGACATGTTGCTGGACCCCTGGGTGGAGAGCTCCTGCTCTCCTGGGCCTGTAACAAGGCACATCATGGGATGAGGTGCCAAGACTCCTCCCCCAGGATGGGCAGGGGAAGCTTCAAAGGCATTCCGCTTCTCCAGACCACTTGCTGTACTCAGCAACTGGCCCCCACCAGTTTTGATCCCCACTCCGGCAGGAAGAATGGTGGGAAACCCTACGTCAGGAAGGGGGGTGTGCCAGCCTGTGCCAACTCCACCCCTCAGGTGGGAGAGGCGAGGTGATGCTCGACCCTAGGCTCCGGTCATCTTGAAGATCGGGAGCCCGGCCCAATCACAGCTAGGCTCCTGCCCCCCTTCCACAGGAGAGGAGCAGGCTAGGGGGTGTACTCACCTAAGGTCAGGGACCCATTGGTCTCTGCCCTTGCCCTACCTGTAACGCCCCTAAATTTAGTATTTAGGGGCACCCTGAACCTTCTTCCATAGATCCAGATTCCGAAACAAGAAAGAAGAACAAGAAACCAGAAGACCTGCCGGGCAGCTGCTAAAAAGAGGACGACACAAACTGATTTGGCCCCAGCCCTACCGGCCTGTCGACCCTCGAACCTGCTCCAGCTAAACCCCGGCGTCTCCAGTAGTCAGAAACCCCAAAAACCCCGGAGGACCTGACTGCCTTGTGACTGACTACCTGGGTCTCCCATGAGCAGTGGTACTGCTCAAAGCAAGTAACAAGCCCTAGCATCAGCCAGGAACAGCGAACCCTGCACACTATGCACCCGCCAAGCCTGGCCTGGCCTGGCCTGGCCTGTGCTGGAGTGAATCAAGAACCTGAGGACGTCCCCCCGGCGATTCTGACTTGGAATCCAGTGCTCAAGGACCCTCCTCAACGACCTCGACGACGCCTGCAGCCTCAGGACAAAGGACCCCTCCGACCACGACCAACAGGAGATTTCCCAACCTCAAAAGACACCCCTGCACCCGGCACCCCACGGCCCCCTGTGCCCAACTCCTGGGGACCTACCTACCCTACAAGATCCCAACTTACCCCTCGAAGTGTTGGTCGCACCAGAAGATCCTCCCTCCCCGAGCCTGCAGCCTTTGTTCCCTTTTCAAGATCCTCATTGAATAACATTGAGCGCCCAAAGGCTCAAAAGCACCCGGCACCCAGCCGCCCAAGTGCCCCTGGCAGTGCAACTTGTACCCTATGCTACTTCCCCATTTGCCCTGAGCAAGTGACCATGAGCCCAGCTCCCACAGCGCGTGGCCTGCTAGCCAGCAGCCACTAACCGAAGGCCCCCTGCCTCTCAATGGATAACTTTGGGCCTAACTACAGCTGCACCCGGCTGCCCCTGTGCCGCTGAGGGTGTACCGACTGTACCTACCGGACCCTGGGGAACCCCTGAGTCTATGCCCAGAACCTTAACTTCACCAGGCGAGTGCTCACCTGAAAACCGATGACTCGCGTTCCTGCCATAGGATAACATTGACTGGTTTGACTCGAAAAATCTTCAAAGTGTGATGTTTTGAAACTTTAAAATATTCATCTAAATCAGTATAATAACGAGTTCTGAAGTACTCACCTGTGATCAGAAGAGAAGCCAGTACTGTACCTTGTAGCCCAGTACTGAACCGTAAAAGTAATCCTAACCGGGTTTACCAGTAACCTGAATTTTCTAAATAGGAATCTATTGTCTGCTTTTCAATGAAATTTCTTTTAAGTGTCTACTTTTGAAACCTTGAAATATTTCTTAAAAATCGTACCAACTACTGAAACCTAATTGCTTACCTGTTTTGTGTAGACACCCCAGTGCTGGACCTAGGAGCCCAGTCTTGGATTACAAAAGTAACGAGAACGTATTACATGTAACCTGAATTTTCTCCCATTAGATAACATTGCCAGATCTTCATTGAAAAGTTTTTAAGTGTGAACTTTTAAAATAGCTTTATATTCCTTAAAAATTAGTGCATTAGCCAAATCGTTTTTGCTAAACTGTTTTCAGCTTAGACTCCAAGACTGAATTTAGGATCCAGTCCTGGGATTACATAAGTAATCGATAAAGTAACCAGCTGCATTTATGTAGAAAAACACATTGAGCTCAAATGCTAAATTGAGTTTAGAATGGTATTGCCTACTGCAACCCCTGTACCTATTGTGTTTACCAAGTTTATTGCCTTTCTGCAAAGTGCTCATCCGAGACCTCTCATATTGAGAAAAGTATATTTTGAGACCTGTTGGTTCTAAAAATAAAACTCTATATTTTGATATAAAAACAATTGGCCTGGAGTTCAGTCCTTCAATGCGTGAAACCTTTTGCTGACTGAGTATATACAACAAATGCTTTACACTGTCCTCTGGTACTGCCGTACTGCTCGACAAAGCTACCACTTTTGAGAGTAAGGTCAGCCCTGACTTTAACATCGGTTATACCTCTGGGGTTTGTGGCCTCTATACACACTGTACCTTACTTTGGTCCAGTATATTTAGAGCCACTTTCTCACATTGGTGGATCAGTGGTGGGATACTAACTTGCATTTGTTGGACTACTTGGTTACCATCTGATCACACGACAGAACTCAAATTGCCTTTAGAATTCTGAAATTGTTTTTTCCAAAATACTAAAAGTCTTGTAGGGCCTTGCTTAAGTCCCATTAGAATTTTAGAAATCTAAAAGTCACTATAGTTAGGATAGAGGGTTAGAACTGTCAGGCTAGAATGTCTCAACAGAACCCAGCTATTAGTGGAGATAACATGGACCTGGTTGAGGAGCTCGACCTCACACCTTACTTGCACTTGAATTTCAAGGAATTGCGGTCACTATGCAAACTTCAAAAAATAGTCATGGGCCTGCATCCAACCAAACAAGGGCTAAAGGAGCTCCTGGCTGAGTATGCAAAAGAAAGCCCTCACACACCGACCTAGTCAGTGTCATGCTTCATCATCGGGCCCCACCGAAGAGACCTAGTGCCTCTTCGGTGTGCTGCGACGCCAGAAGACTGCGGAGCTGGTATTGTGTAAAGGGTGTGTTGTGAGGGAAAATTAACTTAAACTTAAAAGTGTCTAAAGGGTATCTAAAAAAAGTTTATTAGTGATCCCTAGGACACGAATATAAGAGTTTTATGTGTCTGAATTGTAAAGCCAAGGTAATGATTGGTTTAATTCAGAATTAATATATCATTAGTATGTCAACATGTTTCAGCCTTAGTATTGGTTTTATTTTACCTAGGCATTCGTCAGGACAATGATAAACCCCGGCGGTATGGACTCTCTAATCGTCCACCCTAACCTGGGGACGTGAAAGTGAAAAAATAAAAAGTGTTTAAAGTGCATAAAAATAGGAAGAGCGAATGCTCATTCCAAAAATCACTCCTAGTTTGGAGTGTCTCGGCACCTGTAGAACAAAAAGTACGAACAGACATATAAGACAAACAAACAATTATTTGTAGGGCTATGCCAGAGTACTTTACGGTTCATGGTGTTCCAAATCAGTGGCAGCAAACGTGTTCCCAGAATAACTGTTAGCGTTAAGCACCATCCACATACCCTCTAGGGATGATACAACTAGTTCTGGGAAGTGTGGTGAAAATAGTGATTTAAAATAAGCCATCAATGGCTTCAGGGGGTTAAAATCACATGGTATGAGTGTTTCAGAGGATCAATAGACAAAGAGTCAGTGACCCCCACACGCAAGTATAAAATAAAAACAAGTCTCACTTTAAAGATTGGCGCTATCTGCACCATGGGTCTCAGGAGGGGGGTTGGAGTGTCCCTGGCACATCCTAAAGGTAAGAAAACATAGGCTAGAATCATACGGAATCGAGATTGACTTAGCTTGATGGTATGGAGTTGTTCCGATCCTCACTGCAGCATTACTCACGCCCTCTGCACTCTCAGCCCGCTTGTACACCTAGTACTGCCTCTACCGGACCCCGACGATGGAGAGCGGGGCCGGTGGATTTGTTTTTAAGGGGCTATGAAACGCTGTTCGCGCTTTTCCGGGTGGGCGTGGCTAATTCCGACCGAGGCCAGGGCGTTCATACCTGTGGGCGCGGTCGCTGAAACGAGTGAAAACGAGGCTTGATTGCACTCGTTGTTATAGAAACCTCGTGTTGTTTATCCAGAGAGAGGCTTGCATTTTAGCGGACCAATCCTTGACAACGAGGCTTGGTTGTCCTCGTTGCTATGGAAACCTCGTGTAATGTCTTCAGACAGAGGTTTACTTATAATGGGCCGATCTTTGACATTAAGCTTCGGTCTTTTGTTTTTAAAGAGAACACAATCAAGCATATAATAAGGGATGTGTATGGCGGCAAGCCATGGTAGTCCTTGTTGCCATACAGAACATTGCGTAGTGTTTATTTTACATCGGGGCTTATTGTCGCGCCAGTAAAGTACAAATTGAATTGGTTTGTGTGTTTAATTGAGATCTGCTTGTATCTACCCGTTTTTTAGTGCGCGGGGTGAAAAAAGGCTTGATGTTTTCTACATGAATATGAGAATTCTCAGAATCTTGAATTTAGGTTCTTGGAGTTTACAGCATTGGCGTTTGTTTTAAAATGGAGAGCTACTGAGATCTGCTTGTATCTACCCGTTTTTTAGTGCGCGGGGTGAAAAAAGGCTCAATGTTTTCTACATGAATATGAAAATTCTCAGAATCTGGAATTTAGGTTCTTGGAGTTTACTGCATTGGCGTTTGTTTTTAATTGGAGCGCTACTGATCGGACATACATGGTTGGTGACTTTGACAAACATTAGAATCAAAGGGTTTCAGTTAAGTACAGTGTTCCATGGGATATCATCATTGAGCCCAATGATGTTGGTTCCTAGACGGTACACCCACCGCTGTTCTTTCTCAAAGAGTCTGGTAGGGATGTTTGTGGTACCGGTAATTTTTTCAATTATTGTCCATTTCATATCGTTCGGGGTATGGTTGTGTTCAAAAAAATGTCGGCTCAGTTTAGTTGTTAATTTCTTGCATCGGATATTACTCCGGTGCTCACCAATGCGCTGTTTCACCTTTCTTGTAGTCATGCCGATGTAACGTAAGGAACAGGGACAAGTTATCAGATATATCACATTATTTGAGTTGCAGTTTGTATGGGCAACTTGTGTCCAGATTTTACCTGGTTCCAAAGACAGTGATTTTGTAGCTTCTGTAAGATGGCATATACTACAGTCTGAGCAGGGATAATGTCCTGTGATGGGAGGAAGACCCCATGCTGTTGTAACTGAAGGTGTCTGAGGATCAGTCTTATGTTTCGGGCGGGTGTGAACCAGGGCATCTCTTAAGCTTCGGCCTTTTTTAAAAGAAAACATAGGTTTTTCCCAGTCTTTTTTTGCTGACTTTATGATGCTCCAGTGTTTATTTATGGTTTTTTTCATGTAGTTTGATAGCCCGTTGAATGTTGTCACACAAGTGAGTGGCACTGGTTCTTGGTTGTTGACTTTTTCTTCTAGTAGGACTTCTCTTGGCTGATTCCTGGCTCTCTTAAAGCCTTTGTTGAGGATAGCTGAAGGGTATCCTCTGTCTTTCAGTTTTTCAGTTAAACTTGAGGCTTGTTCCTTGAAGTCAGTAAGTGTACTGCAGTTCCGCCTTAACCTCAGGTATTGCCCATAAGGAAGGTTCTCTTTTAGGGGGCGTGGATGAAAGCTACTGAATTCTAATAGGTTATTCTTTGCTGTTGGTTTATGATGAGTTTTTGTGGTTAAACATGTGCAAGCCTCAAGTTTAACTGAAAAACTGAAAGACAGAGGATACCCTTCAGCTATCCTCAACAAAGGCTTTAAGAGAGCCAGGAATCAGCCAAGAGAAGTCCTACTAGAAGAAAAAGTCAACAACCAAGAACCAGTGCCACTCACTTGTGTGACAACATTCAACGGGCTATCAAACTACATGAAAAAAACCATAAATAAACACTGGAGCATCATAAAGTCAGCAAAAAAAGACTGGGAAAAACCTATGTTTTCTTTTAAAAAAGGCCGAAGCTTAAGAGATGCCCTGGTTCACACCCGCCCGAAACATAAGACTGACCCTCAGACACCTTCAGTTACAACAGCATGGGGTCTTCCTCCCATCACAGGACATTATCCCTGCTCAGACTGTAGTATATGCCATCTTACAGAAGCTACAAAATCACTGTCTTTGGAACCAGGTAAAATCTGGACACAAGTTGCCCATACAAACTGCAACTCAAATAATGTGATATATCTGATAACTTGTCCCTGTTCCTTACGTTACATCGGCATGACTACAAGAAAGGTGAAACAGCGCATTGGTGAGCACCGGAGTAATATCCGATGCAAGAAATTAACAACTAAACTGAGCCGACATTTTTTTGAACACAACCATACCCCGAACGATATGAAATGGACAATAATTGAAAAAATTACCGGTACCACAAACATCCCTACCAGACTCTTTGAGAAAGAACAGCGGTGGGTGTACCGTCTAGGAACCAACATCATTGGGCTCAATGATGATATCCCATGGAACACTGTACTTAACTGAAACCCTTTGATTCTAATGTTTGTCAAAGTCACCAACCATGTATGTCCGATCAGTAGCGCTCCAATTAAAAACAAACGCCAATGCTGTAAACTCCAAGAACCTAAATTCCAGATTCTGAGAATTTTCATATTCATGTAGAAAACATTGAGCCTTTTTTCACCCCGCGCACTAAAAAACGGGTAGATACAAGCAGATCTCAGTAGCGCTCCATTTTAAAACAAACGCCAATGCTGTAAACTCCAAGAACCTAAATTCAAGATTCTGAGAATTCTCATATTCATGTAGAAAACATCAAGCCTTTTTTCTCCCCGCGCACTAAAAAACGGGTAGATACAAGCAGATCTCAATTAAACACACAAACCAATTCAATTTGTACTTTACTGGCGCGACAATAAGCCCCGATGTAAAATAAACACTACGCAATGTTCTGTATGGCAACAAGGACTACCATGGCTTGCCGCCATACACATCCCTTATTATATGCTTGATTGTGTTCTCTTTAAAAACAAAAGACCGAAGCTTAATGTCAAAGATCGGCCCATTATAAGTAAACCTCTGTCTGAAGACATTACACGAGGTTTCCATAGCAACGAGGACAACCAAGCCTCGTTGTCAAGGATTGGTCCGCTAAAATGCAAGCCTCTCTCTGGATAAACAACACGAGGTTTCTATAACAACGAGTGCAACCAAGCCTCGTTTTCACTCGTTTCAGCGACCGCGCCCACAGGTATGAACGCCCTGGCCTCGGTCGGAATTAGCCACGCCCACCCGGAAAAGCGCGAACAGCGTTTCATAGCCCCTTAAAAACAAATCCACCGGCCCCGCTCTCCATCGTCGGGGTCCGGTAGAGGCAGTACTAGGTGTACAAGCGGGCTGAGAGTGCAGAGGGCGTGAGTAATGCTGCAGTGAGGATCGGAACAACTCCATACCATCAAGCTAAGTCAATCTCGATTCCGTATGATTCTAGCCTATGTTTTCTTACCTTTAGGATGTGCCAGGGACACTCCAACCCCCCTCCTGAGACCCATGGTGCAGATAGCGCCAATCTTTAAAGTGAGACTTGTTTTTATTTTATACTTGCGTGTGGGGGTCACTGACTCTTTGTCTATTGATCCTCTGAAACACTCATACCATGTGATTTTAACCCCCTGAAGCCATTGATGGCTTATTTTAAATCACTATTTTCACCACACTTCCCAGAACTAGTTGTATCATCCCTAGAGGGTATGTGGATGGTGCTTAACGCTAACAGTTATTCTGGGAACACGTTTGCTGCCACTGATTTGGAACACCATGAACCGTAAAGTACTCTGGCATAGCCCTACAAATAATTGTTTGTTTGTCTTATATGTCTGTTCGTACTTTTTGTTCTACAGGTGCCGAGACACTCCAAACTAGGAGTGATTTTTGGAATGAGCATTCGCTCTTCCTATTTTTATGCACTTTAAACACTTTTTATTTTTTCACTTTCACGTCCCCAGGTTAGGGTGGACGATTAGAGAGTCCATACCGCCGGGGTTTATCATTGTCCTGACGAATGCCTAGGTAAAATAAAACCAATACTAAGGCTGAAACATGTTGACATACTAATGATATATTAATTCTGAATTAAACCAATCATTACCTTGGCTTTACAATTCAGACACATAAAACTCTTATATTCGTGTCCTAGGGATCACTAATAAACTTTTTTTAGATACCCTTTAGACACTTTTAAGTTTAAGTTAATTTTCCCTCACAACACACCCTTTACACAATACCAGCTCCGCAGTCTTCTGGCGTCGCAGCACACCGAAGAGGCACTAGGTCTCTTCGGTGGGGCCCGATGATGAAGCATGACACTGACTAGGTCGGTGTGTGAGGGCTTTCCTTCAAACCCAAATAGGGTGTGATTATCTTAAATCTGGTGGCTCCATCCAAGTGGCTTTTAAGAGACATCAACCTCTCTTCTTTTGTTTATTGATATATTACTGGGGATCAAGAGAGTGTTCCTGCACTTCCCTATCTCTCCCATTGTTTTTCAGTGAGTATGCAAAAGGCCACCCCTCTGAAGAGAATGACACCCAGTCAGAGGAAAAAGAGGTGGAGGAGGAGGATGATAGTAATCCCCCCACCATCTCTAGGGAAGTAAGGGTCCCCGTACCCTTAACTCCAAGAGTCAGCTTCTGGGAACATGGGAACCACACAGGTGTACTAGGCCCCAGAGAACACATTGGGGAGAGCCCCAATGAAGAGGACAACTTCTTAGCAATGGTGGCCAAGAGATTAGATCTAGAGTCCAGATTCCTGGCTCTGGAAAAAGAAATAAAAGAGATGGGCTTAGCCCCCATCTCTGGTGGCATCAATACCAAAAATAAGGATAAAGAGCAATCTTATGATCCTAAAATCCCCAAAGGGATTGTCCCTAAATTTGAGGGAGGCGATGATATCACCAAGTGGTTCACAGCCTTTGAGACGGCTTGTGATATCAGAAGATTAAAGAAACCTTTCTGGGGGGCACTCCTGTGGAAACTGTTATCTGGTAACTGCAGAGACAGACTTCTGACCCTCTCTGGGCCAGATGCAGGGTCCTATGATCGCATGAAGAACACTCTGATTGAGGGATTTGGACTCACCACTGAGGAGTACAGAATTAGATTCAGGGGGGCTCACAAAACCCAGAACCAATCCTTGACTGATTTTGTAGACTACTCAGTAAAGACACTGGATGGCTGGTTAACTGGAAGCAATGTGCATGACTTTAATGGAATTTACATCCTGTTTATGAAGGAAGACATCTTAAGTAACTGCATTGATGAAAAGTTGCATCAGTATCTAGTAGACATGGGTCCACTTTCTCCCCAAGAATTGGGAAAGAAGGCAGACCACTGGGCCAAAACAAGGGTAACTAGGACATCCACTGGGGGTGACCAAAAGAAAGGGGTCACAAAGCCTCCCCAAAAGAAAGATAGTGAACCCCTTAAAGAGAAAAGTAAGGAGTCCCGGGTAGCCCCCAAAAACCTATCCAGGAGGGTGGGCCTAAAGACACCTCACAAGCCTAACTAGGGTACCAAGGTAAAAATTGGGGTCCCAACAGAATATGGTGTCACAACTGTCAGAAGACAGGACACCACACCAAGGACCCTAGCTGTCCTAAGAACAAGGTCCCTTGTACAAATCCAGGGGTGACTAGTGTAGTCCCAGGGGTTGCCAGTGTAGCATGGGAGGATAGGTCCTCAGAGGAGGAAGTACTCCTAAGCCTTCAATTGGAGAGTGGGTCAAGAGAGCGAGCTGGAGATCCCAGAGAAGAGTAGACACTTCCATCACCTACTGGTGAATAGGGTCCCAGCCACTGCCAGTCCACTGTGGTACATGACAGGTTGGTACTACCTCACCAGTATGTCCCAGGAGAAACAAAAGAGTAAGGGCTGTCCCAGGGGGAGTTACTGTTAGGCCTGTGGCTGTAGTGCCCCTAGTCGCAGCTGAGTCCCTTAGATGGAGAAAGGTGGTAGTCAGTAAAGACCTCCCCCTTGATTGTCTCTTGGGGAATTACCATTTAGAGGTGGATCTGAGCCAAAGAGAGGCACTGGCCCAATGTCAGGCCTCACCCAATAAACCTATGGGGGCTCCACCTACAGTCAGTGCAGCTGAGCCCCAAAAAGAGAAAAAAGGAACAGGACAGGAAAGGTGTGCAACTGTTAACCCCGGTTCCAGAGGACCAGGGAGATTCCATCCCAGTGAGGGAAAACTCCAAAAGTGGTCCTGGTAAAGCCCCCCCCCCCCCCCGTCTCCCCCCCCCGCCCCGCCCAGCCAACACAAATACCTAACAATGCAGGCAACTGTCCAGCCTGAGTTGGTGGCTCCTCAGCTGGCAGAACAAAGGGTGGAGGAAGGGTGTTCACTACCAAGTGTGGTAGCACCCCACCCTAAAACAACAGGCAGGCAGACAGGACCCAAAGAGACCTGTAAAATATCCCTTCACTTGCCAGTCAAGAGCTAAAGGTGTGGTTCTGGGCACTGACAGCTGTCAGCAGCCTCTGCTGGGTGTTACCCTTCACGGCACCCCTATCCATGGCATGGTGGACTAACCCCCCGCCAAATAGTAAGCTAGGCCCCCTGACCTTATTGGTCATGGTGGGGTTGCTCAAACTGTGGGTAGCCTCTGTGAGTAAGCTGGGTCTTGCCCTGGCTAAATTAGACTTTACAGAGGTAGGCACCTCTAGACCCAAAATAAAAAGATGGGATGAAGGCACTAAAGAGCAAGCAGAGGAGCTTTGAGAATTAGGTCCGGATAAGGTAGGCCAGCTCCCCGAAGGAACTAACCTGGACAGAAAGACATAAGGCAGAGTAGGCCCTGCAACTATCAAACCACTTCCCCAACTGTTCCTCGCCTGAAAGACTAGAGAGACTCTCCCAGCATTGGCTGAGTCTCCTGGCCTTTGGGCTGGGTGGGGGGGAGGGGGCTTGTGTGAGAAAGTCAGTTTCTGTTGCAGTACCCCCCACTTTTTACCTGATACCTGATGCACTTTTCCTTAGTGTGCCCTGGGTCCCTGCCAATCAGGTACCCAGGGCCTGTGTTCCTTCCCTAAAACTGGACAAAGCCTAAACCCAATTGGCATCTCTAGCCACATGTCAGCCCCTAGTAAATGGTACCCTAGGTACCCAGGGCATTGTGACCAGAGAAGACCCATCAGGCTGCAGCACTTATTGTGCCACCCTTAGGGGCCCTGTACCCTGACACACACACAAAGCCTGACAGTGGAGCCTTCTTACGAACAGCACCTATCACTTGACCCAATTAGACCCCTTATAGGTGGGTCCTGTTTTATCTGCATGTTTTTCTTTTCGTCCATTTTAAAAAAAATATTTATTATATAAAATGCGTGTCGCCGGGCTAGATCTCATTTTCCCATGGCCTTACGCTAGGTTCTAAAAATACTCTGCGGGCTCATTTGGGTCATAAATTGCAGACAGGACTACTGTAAGAAATATGTTCCTCACACAGAATGTCATCTGCGCACAAACTTTCAATGCTCTGCTCTCATGATACCAGTACCCACTCTAAGATGGCCGCCATATATGCTGTTCATACTACCTGAATGTCCATGCTAAACGCGCACCGACGTATCGCACTTAGTGTTAGTATGGCATGACCCTAGATTCCATAACAAACCAGCGGGTTTATTTCTCCCGACAGGACTATGGCCATAAAAAGGTTGCACATATAGAACTTATGTACAATCTCTTGATGACATCAGGACTCATTACAAGATGGTCGACACGCATACAGTTCAGGTTACCTGGTTTATTTAGAACACTCCCCCCACTTAACTTCCAGGTGGAAGTGTTTACCCTTTTCAGCGCTCTATTTAAATGCGACAACGGTAACAGGATATTTACATGGCCAAAGGGCTCATCGTGGTTCCGGTTCTCGGGTGACTTTTCGGATCGTTCTTATCACATTACGGTAAGCTGATTCGCAGGGTCTCTGCATTTTGGTGCTGCGAGGGGTAGGGGCTCTATTTCATATACGAGTGCGCTTTAATTGTTCTTGACTTAAGATGCTACACGCAGGTTTTGGTTAGGACACAGGCTCTCTTCCCGCTCTTGCCCTGCTACTTCTTGATCATTTAGGTGGACGCCTCTAGATTCGAGCAGTCTTATTTGCACTGTTGGGTCTCAGATTAAGGTGCTCGCTCTTTGGGTCTTGATTAATATAGCTTGATAGGCGCAGTTACATGTTCCCCCCTTCTCCCTATTTTTAGTGTATATGTGCATTGAGATCACTATATCTATGAGCATGTGTATCCTTATTTTTCTCTGACTCTCTAGATTTGTGTACTCTTGTCCGAATAGAGGACACTATTTATTCAAACTTTGCTTGGTGGGATTACACACCTACAACATACTTTAAACCGGTAAGCAGACTCCATTTTGTATGCCACGGCATTTTGTATGCCACGGCAATCTTGCCCCCCTTACGGTTGTAATTGCAACACACCACTTGAAGGCTATTATAGGGGATAGCCCATCTATGTCTTTTTTTAACTGGGCAGATAGACTATTATAGTCTACGCCATTTACTGTCACGGAGGCTTCACCTCCTTGGATTCCATACCAATTGAAACATGTAAATAATGCTGTAATATACACCTTGAAATTAGTAAATTATGGGGGACAATACTTACTTTACCACCCTTCTTACCTCATGTTATCTACAGAAAATTCGCAACGCTTTACTATACATCATGGACCTACACCAATGAAACCTTTTCTTTTAATCTACGGCCACCTTGATCTATTTTGGAAGGTCCGAGCTTTTTGATCCTTGTAAGTAGTAGTCTTGCTTTCGTCTTAAACTGTCTCTTTCTAATCTACATTTGGTGGCGCTACAGAAATGTATGTTCTACTATCGCTTTGACCATAGATTTGAAGAGTCAAGCCTATTGAGTGACGACGACCGAATATTTTTGAAATTCCGTACTCTTGCTTCACCTGATGCTCATTTCCATCAACGGTACGTAACTGTACAGGCTGCCTTTAGGTAGGTTTTCTGACACAGCGCAGCTAGTCCCCCCCCCCCCCCCCCTCCCCCCCCTCTCAAAATGGCTAGATAAGTACTGGAGTCTTGACAATAGCTATATGGACCTATCCATCTGAACCATGGCGAGTGTCTCTTTGAAATAGCACTCTGCTCCCCTTTTCTCCTTGGTTAAAATACACTGTTTTCTCACAGCTTACTTAAAATTTAACTATGTTCTTTATAATTGTTAAAATCTTTTTCTTTTTCTTTTCCCTTGTCATCCTTTCTCTGCTTTCTACATTTTCTTCTCTTTTACCTGAGCCCTTGAAAAATTAGATCAGATGATAGTTGGTTCGGTTAGACTCAATGTTGAGAGTAAGTTTAAATTATCCCCAATATGAGCTGCCATTTATGTTGTCTGTCCATATACGGTTTTATACCGTATGGACCTAACTGGACAAGGATAACGTCAATCTGTAATTAACAGTGTGACAATAATATGATGTTATGTCTGGTTGGGCCCTTTTATGGTATTTATGTCAATGTATATATATGTATAGTGTCTTTTTTATACATGTATTTTTATATATGTTTGCGTCATGTCTGTTTATATGTTTGTACTTAACAGCCCTGAAGAAGTCCCCTGTTGGGACGAAACGCGTCAGCTGTATGGTGTTTAACCTTTTACTGAAATAAAGAAATTGAATCGAGGAAGCTGTTTCTCTGTGACTCATTGGAGCTGCATGATACAAATTAACTCATGTTCGATATTGTTGTGTAACGGTGCTGTTTTGTCCTGACACACACATACTAGCTTTGCAGGCTGAGTGTCCTGATGCAGAACTAAACAAAGAGTCAACATGGCACACATCCCTGTGTGCCATGCCCACAAACCCACTGCCCTGGCATACATCATCCACCCCTCTAGCTGGGTGCCCTATGCCAATGGTGTGGGCACAGGTGCATGAGCCCTGTGCCCTTACAGTACCCACTGGACTGTTCCCATGAGGGACAGGGTCAAGGCTGATTTGCATTTGGCCATGTCTGAACTGGGGTGGTGTGGTGAGCAAAAGAACAATGTATTTAGGCCCAGATCTCTGTACTGGGGTGAATGCATGACATTGTTCTGCATTCTGTCCACCAACTGTTGTTTTTGCATTTGTCACCCCAAGTGGGACGGGTATGCTCAGACGTGAGTCCCGTTCTCTCCACGCCACTGGAGTCCAGCTATCCTGGCTAAAGACGGTTTAGCCAGAAACCGGTCCTAGGATGTTTGATTCCGGTCCAGGGAAGACATGGCTTAGCAGTTCGGGCTGCACTGTTCCCATGAGGCCCAGGGTCAAGGCTGATTTGCATATGGCTATGTCTGAACTGGGGTGGTGTGGTGAGCAAACAAATGATGGATTTAGGGCCAGATCTCTGTACTGGGGTGAATGTATGACATTGTTCTGCATTCTGTCCATCAACTGTTGTTTTTGCATTTGTCCTACAGTACCCAGGGCCATTCATGGGCACTGTCAGTGCAGTGATGCCATTCAGAGTATATGGTGCTGGGAGGTTGTCATTACGAACTCCACAGCACCATAATGGCTACACTGAAGGCTGACAAGTTTGATATCAAACTTCTCAGCACATTAAACCCACACTGATGCCAGTGTAGGATTTCATGTAAAATGCACTACAGAGGGCATCTTAGAGATGCCCCCTGAAACCTAACCTCCAATCCACGTCTTGTCTGAGAGGCTGCCTAGGCTGCCACACAGCAGACATGTTGCTGGACCCCTGGGTGGAGAGCTCCCGCTCTCCTGGGCCTGCAACAATGCACATCCTGGGACAAGGTGCAAAGCCTCCTCTCCCAGGATGGGCAGGGGAAGCTTCAAAGGCATTCCGCCTTTGCGAGCTTCTCCAGACCACTTGCTGTACTCAGCAACTGGCCCCCACCAGTTCTGACCCCCACTCTGGCGGGAAGACTAGCGGGAAACCCTACGTTAGAAAGGGGGATATGCCAGCCTGTGCCAACTCCACCACTCAGGTGGGAGAGGCGAGGTGATGCATGACCCAGGGCTACGGCCATCTTGAAGATGGGGAGCCTTGCCCAATCACAGCTAGGCTCCTGCCCCCCTCCAACAGGAGAGGAGCAGGCTAGGGGGTGTACCCACCCCAGGACAGGGACCCTTTGGTCCCTGCCCTTGCCCTACCTGCAACACCCCTAAATTTAGTATTTAGGGGCACCCTGAAACTTCTTCCACAGATCCAGATTCCAAAACAAGAAAGAAGAACAAGAAACAAGAAGACCTGCCGTGCAGCTGCTAAAAATAAGACAACACCAACTGATTTGGCCCCAGCCCTACCGGCCTGTCGACCCTCTAACCAGCTCCTGCTAAACCTCGGCGTCTCCAGTGGTCAGCAACCTCAAAAACCTAGGAGGACCTGACTGCCTTGTGACTCTGACTACCTGGGTCTCCCATGATCAGTGGTACTTGTCAAAGCAAGTAACAAGCCATGGCATAAGCCCGGAACCGCGAACCCTGCACACTCTACAACCGCCAAGCCTGGCTTGTGCTGGAGTGAATCAAGACCCTGAGGACGTCCTCCTGGCGATTCTGACTTGGAATCCAGTGCCCAAGGACTCTCCTCAACTACCTCGACGACGCCTGCAGCCTCATGACAAAGGGCCGCTCCGACCGCGACCAGCAGGGGGTAAGATTTCCCAACCTCAAAAGACACGCCTGCACCTGGCACACCACGACCCCCTGTGCCCAAATCCTGGGTGCCTACCTATCCTCCAAGATCCCAACTTACCCCTCGAAGTGTTGGTGGCTCCAGAAGATCCTCCTCCCCGAGCCTGCAGCCTTTGTTCCCTTTTCAAGATCCTCATGAAATAACATTGAGCGCCCAACGGCTCAAAAGCACCCTGCACCCAGTGGCCCAAGTGCCCCTGCCAGTGCAACCTGTACCCTATCCTACTTCCCCATTTGCCCTGAGCAAGTGACCAGGAGCCAAGCTCCAACAGCCGCGTGGCCTGCTAGTCAGCAGCCACCAACCGAAAGCCCCCTGCCTCTCATTGGATAACATTGGCCCTTACTACCGCTGGACCCGGCTGCCCCTGTGCCACTGAGGTGTACAACTGTACCTACCTGACCCAGGGGGGCCCCCCCGAGTCTATGCCCAGAACCTTTACTTCACCAGTCGAGTACTCACCTGAAAACCGATGACTCACTTTCCTGCCATAGTATAACATTTACTGGTTTGACTTGAAAAATCTTCAAAGTGTGAAGTTTTGAAACTTTATAATATGCATCTAAAATCAGCCGAATAACAAATTCCGAAGTACTCACCTGTGATCAGGAGAGAAGCCAGTACTGTACCTTGTAGCCCAATACTGAACCGCAAAAGTAATCCTCTACCGGGTTTACTAGTAACCTGAATTTTCTCCATTGGAATCCATTGTCTGCTTTGCTATGAAATTTCTTCTGTCTACTTTTGAAAACTTGAAATATTTCTTAAAAATCGTACCAACTACTGAAACGTAATTGTTTACCTGTTTTTTGTAGAGACCCGAGTGCTGGACCTAGGAGCCCAGTCCTGGATTACTAAAGTAACGAGAATGTATATTACCTGTAACCTGAATTTTCTCCCATTGGATAACATTGCCAGATCTTCATTGCAAAGTTTTTAAGTGTGAACTTTTAAAATAGCTTTATATTCCTTAAATATCAGTGCATTAGCCAAATAGTTTTTGCTAAACTGTTTTCAACTTAGACCCCAAGACTGAATCTAGGATCCAGTGCTGGGATTACATAAGTAATCAATAAAGTAACCATCTGCATTTATGTAGAAAAACCCTTTAAGCTCAAATGCTAAATTGATTTTAGAATCATGTTGCCTACTGCAACCCCTGTACCTATTGTGCTTACCAAGTTTATTGCCTTTCTGCAAAGTACTCATCTGAGACCTCTCATATTGAGAAAAGTATATTTTGATACCTGTTGGTTCTAAAAATAAAACAAGTATACTTTTGATATAAAAACAATTGGCCTGGAGTTCAGTCCTTGAGTGTATGAAACCTTTTGCTGACTGAGGGTGTACAACAAATGCTTTACACTGTCCTCTGGTACTGCCTTACTGCTCGACCAAGCTACCACTTTTGGGAGTAAGGTCAGCCCTGACTTTAAGCTCTGTTATACCTCTGGGGTTTGTGGTCTCTATACACACTGTACCTTACTTTGGTCCAGTATATATAGAGCCACTTTCCCACAGCATCTGTAAGCCAATTAGGGACCCACTGGACTTTCTACACAGTGCACTTTTTTTGTGCACTATATAGAGTACCAGCTTCCCACACCAGTACATATGCTTAAGATGGCTTCCTGATCACTTGCAATGTTATGGCAGACATCAGACCAGACATCACAGGGCATATCTGTTCATGCATATATGTCCTAACATATAATTAATTCTCCCAGTTTCCAGTTTTTACTGATTGTACATATAAATGCAGACAGAAAACAGTAAGTCTGTTGTGGGGAGTCTGCTCATGCACAGAACTATGCACGGGACACCAGGCCCTCAGTGAATTGTGGTGTACCAAAAAAACTCACCTCAGTACCCAGGAACCGCATCCGACTAGCATCAGTGTCTCATTAGTTCTCCGTCCTACAGCGAAGCTACCAATTATTAGACAACCCAAAACATGCAACTTAGGGTACTCTCAGGAATGGTGGGAATCAAGAACACTCTTTCGCTTTTATTCTCATACCAGTACACAACATGAGTAACCAGAGACACAGAAAAGTTTAAAATGTTTATTTTTAACTATGTGCCCTAAGATGCAGTATTTTAGCAAACATAAGCAAGCATATGATTAGAAATAATACAATCAGCATTGTTGCAATTCCATAAAATACAAAGGGAGAAATCATGTTACAATGATAGTGGAAATAGGTGGTATAGCACCTTGTGAACCACCCTCCCATGGGGAACCCCATACCTCCAAGATCAGCAGAGGAGAATCACATCACAGGATCAGCAAAGCTCTGTCACTGGAAAGGTTTTTTCTCCAAGTGCCCAAACCATGCATGTAGTGCAATATTTAAGGCACTAGAATTTTAGCTGGTTGCAGCTGTGTGTGTGTTGTGTCTAGAGTGTGGGTCTGAATAACAGCATACATTGTTATGATGACCTTGAAGACTACTGCACGCAGTGTACAGACTAAGGTCGCGGTGTAGGTCAAGGGATGTGAAAAACAGACCGTTCTCATGTGAGGAAAATCAAGCAGGTTAAGTTACAACAACAGTTATACGTAGTGTTGTGTGCAAAAGCTGCAGTGACAAAATGGTGTTTAAACTTCTAATAAGCTTATGCTAACATAGCAATGTGTGCAAGCAAGGCCCTGTCTTCACTACACCCTCCCCTGATCGGACCACGTACAAGAAGGGAAGCAATTTAGGAACGCAGAGTTCAAGTTCGAGTGAGACAGGACTAAGTTCAAAATTTGCCAAACTAGTTAATTGGAAGTGATAAGTTCGAAGCAGTAAGGAAAAAAATAAAAAAACAAGAAGGGGCGGTATACTGCCCATCATGGAGATGGAAAAATAGAATAATTTTCTCGGTGCGGGTGTTTGCTATGTGAAGGATAAAAGTTTCACGAGAAGAAGTAAGGGTGCGTTCTTTCTGGGACAATAGAGCGCTTATTCTGCTCATGTTGTTGAACTCTGCTTTCAAGGTAGGAATGGAAAGCCAGATGGACACATCGAATCTCCCATGCGGGGGCGGGAAAAGCACATTTTTACAGCAAACTACACTTTGAGAGACGGTCACAATGTACGGAATCCCTGCCAGCATACCGCAGCAATCTTCATCACTTAACACCTTGACTGCTGCCCAGATTTATCACCAGTGCTGGGCCCCAATGTTAATGGGTGTGGTCATGACGGAATGGTTCCGTCATGAGCACAGCTCAACCGATGCTCATGACGAAACGATTCCGTCATGAGCATCGAAGGGGTTAAAAGCAAATCGCTACCGTTAGCTAGCAGCGGAAAGTTGGTGTTATAGCTTCCACTGGATTTCCTTTAAAAATGCAGCCTAAATTTGGGGTTTGCATGTTCCATGAGCCATGCAATTGTATGTTCTTGCAAACCAGTGAGTGATCAGGTGTAGAAGTGCACTCCTCACCCTTTAATTAAACTTCTTTACCCTCTCTCAGGCATCTATATGTGAATGGCAGAGACCAAACTTCATGGAGATAGGCGTTTCCCAATGGTTCATATCTACGTATGGCATAGTGTTTCATACATGAACGGAATTTAAGCAAGGGGGAGGGCAGTGTTAATAACCTATGAATGAGCTATACAGCTGAATTAGATTAGGCAACAGAAAATGGTAAAGGTTCTAATTTTTCAATATGCAAAAGTGAATATGCTGCGTTCTTCACGGACATAAACTGTTGTTTTTCAGTCCAAATGAATGGTAAAAACAGTGATGAGGTATTCATGTAGTCCCAAGGCACTTTCCCAGACTTTAAAGTTTGTAAAGTCCACGCAAATTGCATTATAGAACATAATTGATTTTGACCAGGATACAAAAAAGACACCTCATCCTGTACAATATCCATAAAAGATTAAACAATATTAATTTAGTGAGGGTGAGTCTAACCTTGGAAGAGGACTGTGCAGACATTTTAAAATAAAAGGCTTCAGGATTGGATTGATTAAAATAAGTAAAATATGTACATTTTTTCAAGAGAGTTTTTGAGCTGTCTTCAATGGGAGCAGGGCAATGTTCCCATTGTGTATAATTAACCATATTTCTAAATGGGTTTGCTTTATGCAGGAAATGATTGCCATAGAGCTGGTAAGAAAACAAGTTACTTACCTGTAACTTTGGTTCCCCAGTATTGGTAACTTTCATAGATTCCCATGCTTTGTATCATTCCCCGTCGTCGGACTGGGAGTCTCGGTAATAAAAAATATCATAGTAGTAGGTACAAAAGAGAAAGGAAAGGCCTAGGCCTCATTACCTTTTGTAACATATCAGGCTCTTTTTGTAAAAGAGACCAAACTCTAGGCGTCAGCCAATCAGAAGAGCCTCACCCTTAGAACCTTCCTGAAGGAACCTCAGAGCCTCAGATTTTCGTAGCCGTAGTGTGCTAGACACCATACTTGCTGAAGGCTGAGCTTTCCCCGGGGAGGTGGGTGGGCGCATGGGAATCTATGAAAGTTACCAATACTGGGGAACCAAAGTTACAGGTAAGTAACTTGTTTTCTTGCCCCAGTATTGGAACTTTCATAGATTCCCATGCTTTGTATCAGAGTAGCAAGCAGTAAACACCATAAACACATTTTGTAAAGCAGTACATCATAACATTAGCAAGAAAAGTACAAAATGTGTCACCCATGGAAGGTGGGATAGGAAGGAAAGCTCACCCATCACTTGAAGAGGTTTCTCAGGACAGCCTGGCCCACAGCCGCGTCATCCTGCTGCAATGACTCTAAGCAATAATGCTTAGTGAACGTGTGCACGCTGCTCCAGGTAGCAGCCCTGCAGATGTCCTTGACATGTACCCCCGCAAAGAGGGCCGTAGAGGAAGCCACTGATCTCGTCGAGTGAGCACGGATCTTGCGCACTAGAGGTTTCCCTGCTAACTTGTGGCAATGTAGGATGGCACTTGAAATCCATCTCGAGATCCCCTGTTTGGACAGAGGGAGGCCCTTGTTTGGACCGCCGAAAGCAATGAATAATTGCCAAGATTTTCTAAAGTCTTTGGTGCGGTCTATGTAGAACTTTAGACAGCGTTGCAAATCCAGAGTGTGCAATGTTTTTTCTGCTGGAGTGACTGGGTTCGGAAAAAATGTCTTTAGGATGACAGGCTCATTTAGGTGAAAGTCAGTGGGGACCTTGGGAATGAACCTTGGGTTCGTCCTTAAGATGGTAGTGTTCTTTTTGAATTGCAAAAACGGTTCTTGGATAGTTAGGGCTTGTAACTCCCCCACTCGCCTCGCTGATGTGAGGGCCAAGAGTAGAGCTAACTTCCATGACAAGAATTTTAGGTCTATGCGGTGAATCGGCTCAAAAGGTCCCTTCATTAGGTGAGCCAGGACTAAGTTTAGATGCCATGTCGGAGGAGGAGATCGTACTGGCGGATAGACTCTAAACAGGCCTTTGAGGAATTGTTTGACAATTCTTGCAGACCACAAGGAAGGACCAGAATCAGATCTTCTGAATCTCGAAATCGCCGCTAAATGAACCTTGATAGTAGAATGGGACAGATTAGACTTAGCTAGCGAGAGTAGGTAAGGTAGGAGCTGATGAGGTTTTGACGTGAAAGGATCAATCTTTTCTTTTTTGCACCAAATACAAAATCTTTTCCATTTCAATCTGTATGTTTTGTTTGTGGATGGAGCCCTTGCCTGAGAGAGGATGTCTTTGACCTCATTGGAAAGAGGGACATTCATGTATTCTCGCTGGTCAGGAGCCATGCAGTCAGATGTAACAACCTTGGGTCTGGATGCCAAACTTGTCCTCCGGACATTGTCAGGAGATCCGGAACATCCTCTAGCGCTATCGGAGGTACTAGCGATAGCAGGTGTAGCTCGGTGTACCAGAATTGTCTTGGCCATGCCGGGGCTATCAGGATGAGCTTGCATGGTTCCGTCCTCATTTTCCTGATGAGTCGAGGAAGCAGGGGAATCGGAGGAAATGCATAGAGAAACCTCCCCGTCCAGGCTAACGATAGGGCATTGCCCAATGAACCTTGGTGATGGAACCTGCTGGCGTAGGCTCGACACTTTCTGTTGGTGGGCGTTGCAAAAAGGTCCACCTCTGGTGTGCCCCATTTTTGGAAGAGTAGATCTAGAACTTGTTGTTTCAGCTCCCACTCGTGACTGACTGAGGCGAGCCTGCTCAGCCTGTCTGCTCCCTCGTTGAGCACTCCTGGTAAGTGCTCCGCCTTTAGAGAAATTCCATGAAGAATTGTCCATTCCAGAATCTGTTGGGCTTCTCGCGACAAGGGGAGTGACTTTGTCCCTCCTTCCTTGTTCACATAATGCATAGCCGTGGTGTTGTCCGCCCTGACTAGCACCTGCGAACCCTGGAGACGCGGAAGAAAGGCTTGAAGGGCTAGCCTGATCGCTCTCAGCTCCAACAGGTTGATGTGTAGCTTTTGGTCGCTTGGAGACCAATGGCCGCTGACTTGCAGGTCCTGCATCACTGCTCCCCATCCCTCCAATGACGCATCCGTCGTCAGTATGTGAGGCGATGGAACGCTTGCGAAGGATAGACCTTGGCATAAGTTTTGTTGATTCGACCACCAAAGCACTGCCTCCTTCATTTCCCGAGTGACCAGTACTTTGTCGTCGAACGATCCGTGCACTTGTTGCCACTGGAGGTCCAGTTGCTCCTGCAGGGGGCGCATCCGGAGCCTGCAATGCGGGATCAGGGGAATACAGGATGACATCACCCCCAACAGCGACTTGTAGCTGCGTACAGAAAGACACTTTTTTCTTTGAAGGTTTCCTGCCAATCTTTGCAGTTTCTGTATCCTTTCCTGAGTAGGAAACGCCTTTGAGAGCCGCGAATCCAACATCGCTCCCAGGAACCGCGCTGTCCGTGACGGCAGCAGCGTGGATTTTTCCCTGTTCAAGGTGAGACCCAGATTTTGGAACAGAGTGGTGCAAGCCTGCACCGCGTCCTGCGCTAATGCTCTGGTCGGGGCCTTCAGTAACCAATCGTCCAGGTAAGGGAAGACCTGGAAGTGGTTTTTTCTCAGAAATGCTGCTACAGGTGCCAGCACCTTCGTAAAAATCCTTGGAGCAGAGCGCAGGCCGAACGGCAAGACTCTGAACTGAAAATGGCTCTTGGCTACTGTGAAGCGTAGGAACCTTCTGTGCGCTGGGTGAATTGGGACATGGAAGTACGCGTCCTCCAGATCGAGTGTGGCCATATAATCCCCCGGGTTGACCATCTTTAAAACATCCTGTAGGGATACCATCCTGAAGGATAAGGAGATGAGATAGGCATTTAGCTCCCTGAGGTCCAGGATGGGACGCCATTTCTCCTGCGTTTTTCTCACAAGGAAGAACCTGGAGTAGAAACCCTGGCCCCGTTGATTGGAGGGGACCGGTTCTATCGCTCCTTTGCGAAGCATCTGCTGGATCTCTAGCCGTAGGAGATGCAGATGTTTTGATGGGATGGCTGATGGGGGTCTGGGTGGAGGGACTTCCGTAAACTCCAAGGTATGTCCTCGTTAAATGATGTTGAGCACCCAGCGGTCCGATGAAATTTGGAACCAGTTCAGAAGGAATTTTGACACCCTGCCTCCAACTGATGATCTCTTGGAGGAGGGAGCAGTAGGCAGAGCCAGGAGGCCGCTATTGGCGTTTGGACGAGTCTCGTCCACGGGCAGCTTGCTTGCCTTTATTGTAAGGCCGTGAATAACCAGAGGACTGGCCCTGTCTCTGTTGGTAGGACTGGCGGTTTGGCTGGTATCCAGAGCTGTTCGAAGAATAGCGCTGTTGTTGGTATGCGCCCCTGTAAGTGCCACCTCTGCCTCTCGCGCCCCTAAAAGGAGTTTTGCGGTACTGGAGCGTTCCCAGCGACCTAGCCGTCTCCGTGTCTTTTTTAATGTCCTGAAGCGTGTCGTCGATCAATTTGCCGAAGAGTGCCTCGCCGTCAAAAGGTAGATCAAGAACCTTATTTTGGATTTCTGGCCTAAACCAAGTCGCTTTTAGCCACCCCTGGCGTCCTAACACTGCCGCTCCTGCCAAAGCCCTAAAGGATGTTGTGGCAATGTCCATGGCACAGTCTATGATCTCCATGGAGACCGCTTCACCTTCTTGCAAGGTCTTCTTGGCTTTCAGCCCTGATTCTGGTGGAAGTTGATCCAAATAAGGAGCTATATCGCACCACAACTGTCGATCATATCGTCCCAGTATTGCCAAAGCATTGGCGGCGCGAACCAGAAGGCTAGCAATGGATGAAAATCTCTTGCCTGTGCTATCCAACCGCCGTCCATCTTTGTCAGGAGGGGCCGTCAAGGGAGCAGAAGGGTTCCGTGACTTCCTTTGTGCTGCCTGTGAAATTACAGAGTCTGGCTTGGGATGACCTGTCAGGGCAGCCGGTCCATCGTCCGGCGCTTTATACTTTTTGTCAAGGCGCGGCAGCACAGGGACCACCGTCGCTGGGTTTTTCATGGTCTTCAAACCCTCCTCCCATAGATGTTCCACAATCGGAATGGACCTCGTAGTCTTGCGATGTGTGTCTTTAAAATCGTACAAGAAACAGTCTGTGGTTTGTGCAGGCAATACCAACTTAAATCGGCCGGCTGCACGTTCCATCAGTTGGTGAAAACTGCCGATGTCAGCAGGAGGAGAATCACCTAGGTCCTGGTGTGGTGAAGCTGGATCCGGGTGGATGTAGTCATTGTATTCATCCCCTTCCTGATCCGAGTCTTGATTATTACCGGATGACCCATCCGTATCATTATCATGATCCCCATCCGGATCATCAGTTGGCTCAGGCATAGCCTGGGGCACTGGCCGCTGTGGTTGAGGAGGAGTCTGTACTGGGTGTACAGGTGGGACAACTGAAGAGTGGTCCTTCACTGGTGTTGACGGAGCAGACCTTCTCGGCGCTGGGCGCTCAGCTTTGGATTTATAGTCTTGCAACATTTTGTGCAGGTCATGTAGGAAGGACGTCGGGACTGAAACCATGCCTTGTGATTCATATTCCCTTGGGAGGTCTGTTTGTGGGTAGTCACTTCCACCTTGTTCATATGCCTCCTCCGAGTCCGTCTCTTGACTTTTAATGAGAAGCTGAGATGGGCTATTCGCATAATCAAAGCTATCCTGACCGTCTCCCTCAGAATCCTCCTGGTCCAGCAACCTCGTGGGAGGTAATGAGGACACCCTCCTTGGGGATGTCATTTCAGGCGTGATCCTTGTGAGGGAAATCGTCACCCTTCTCTCTGCAGCCAGTATTGTTGGTTGTTCCGTCGACGCCGGTGAAATCCTCGTCGACGAGATAGGAAAAGAAGATGTCGTCGTCGACGCCACCGACGACGAGCCCGCCGTCGATGTAGAAATCGTTGTCGTCGTCGAAGCACTCATCGACGACATGACCGTCGTCGACACCGTCGTCGCCGGTACTGCTGTCGTCGACGTCGTCGTCGGTATTGCCGTCGTCGACACCGCCGTCGACGACGATGGTTTCTTGGTCGACGATGTCTTCGTCTTCGTCGACGATGTCGTCGGCATAGTTCCCGTCGACGCCGTAGTCGTAGAGCTCTTCTTCGACGACGACGGAGCTTTCGTCGTCGACGCTCCCGTCGACGAGCCAGTCGACGGAACCAATTGGATCTTGGGCTTCATTTTCGTCGTCGACGGAGCCATCGTCGACGAAGTCTTCGTCGTAGAGGACTTGGAACTCCTCTCTGAAGAGTGTGATGAGGGTTTCTTGAAGGCTGGGTCTGTCTTCTCACCCTTAGGAGGCGAAACCAGTTCTGCCTTGCCCGACCCACTGTGGTGGGGGGAACCTCCTGAACCCCGGTCATCAGACTCCCTGGGGGTCTTCTTTGAAGTCTTAGAGGGGCGCCCAGTAGAGGAAGATGGGGAACCTCTACCCCTCTTCACTGACCTTCTAGAAGAAGCACAGGACACCGATTCCTCCTCATCACTGGAAACTCCATGTTTCCTTTCTTTCTGCCTCTGCAACCATGTAAGAAGCCTTCCAGCCCGATCTCTCAAGGTCTTGGTGGAGAGAGCGCAGCAAATCTTACAGGCCTCTGCCTTGTGATCTGGATACAGGCAGTAGATGCAATCCTTGTGTTTGTCTTCCACAAACAGCCTTTTCTTCCCAAAGGTGGAACAGGGTTTGAAAAGGGCTTTTTTCTTCTCAACCTCCGACATTTTGATGAAGAAAGAGATTCCTGAAGAAATCTGAAGGAATTTCTGAAGAAATATCTGTAGAAATGAGCTTTAAAGAGTAGAAATAGAGCAGAGCTCAATGGAGACTCCCTAGCACAACGTGCGGTAGAAAATCTGAGGCTCTGAGGTTCCTTCAGGAAGGTTCTAAGGGTGAGGCTCTTCTGATTGGCTGACGCCTAGAGTTTGGTCTCTTTTACAAAAAGAGGCTGATATGTTACAAAAGGGAATGAGGCCTAGGCCTTTCCTTTCTCTTTTGTACCTACTACTATGATATTTTTTATTACCGAGACTCCCAGTCCGACGACGGGGAATGATACAAAGCATGGGAATCTATGAAAGTTCCAATACTGGGGCAACAATATAACTCTGCATAATTTGCAGAGTCCAAGAATAAACCTTCAGCATCAAAGGCAGCATAATATTTCAAATCAGAAAAAAGAGCCTCTATGGCGGCTTGGACATCCCAATCATCAGAGCGTATGCTTTGTTTTACACATCCCCGATTGAAACACAAAGTACACTGGGAACATTAATAACCTCTGTAGGGCCATGAATTTGAAATTTTACAGCATCCCATACAATCCCATCTAACACAGGTAAGGCTGTGATGTTGAAAAAAGTCTGGTCCCTTTTCGTGATGTGGGAAGAGACGTGGGGTGCCGAAGTTCCATCAATTAACCAAATTGTAGATCTTTCTGTAACATAATGTCCATTCACTAAAAAATACAACTACAAATCCTATCAACATGAATAAAAAAATTGAATAGTTTTAAGTCCATGAAGGTATCAAAAAATGTCTTTTAAACCAAACGTCAAAATAGAAATTTTCGAGGGGGAACTCGATGTTGTTGAGTCAGTGTCGAATGAAAAACGTGACTGCACTTGTTTGAACACCAGGTAACAACACATTTGTGGGATAGGTATCCTCAGTATCTCCATGGGGATCACCAGCTGGGGGATTCAATAATGGATTAGTAACTGTATGCATCTCAATGGCAATGTCAGGCCTGTTGGTATTCGCCAAGGCCAAAACAGAATTTCTCAGCATTGCTGGACAAGAGACCGCTGGAGTCATACTAAGAAGAATCAGTCACTTGTTGCAATTTGACATTGTCAATTGAGATGTACCCGTTATCCTTGCAACCAGGAGGTGGAGGTAAAATTGCTGTTCTTGTACCCTGCACTTCAAGCACAGGAACTGGTGCACGATATGAGGGGCCGAACTCCTATTTGTTCTCCACCTTCTCATGGACCAGGTCACCGACTCGGGATAGCCAGCCAACTACCAGAATCTGAAGTGTTGCATAAGTTGTGGAGGGCAAGTGTTCCTTTGCAAGATTATCTCAAGTCTTTTAATGGTTCTGTAATATAGACGAATGATCATCTACGTCAAAGGGTGCGGCAGACGTCGCCATGTCTAGAACCTCAAGGTCCGGGACAAACATTTTTATGCCAAAGAGGATTTCGTAAGGGGTCCGCCCACCCAGAGACCTTCTAGGGAGACTAAGTGCATGTTGGACGCTATACAGATGGGCCAGCCAGTTTCTGCCAGTACCTAAAACCCTAGCTGTCAAGGATTGCTTTAAGTCACGGTTCATCCGCCCCACAACTGAATTGCCCTCAGGCCTGTATGGAGCCGAAAACTTGACCTGCACCCCCAAAGACCTCATGGCATTCTTGTACGCCTTAGATGCGAATGCCGGACCCTGGTCTGAATGGAGGGTGCCACATGCAAAAATTCCCACAAAGACATGCAAATCCCCGATGACAGTTCGAGCATCGGCACTGTGTTGTGGCCAGAGCCATATAAAGCATGTGCACAAATCCACTGCAACTAAGATGTACTTACACGCAGTATCTGAGGAAAAATGACCTCCGTGATCTAAATAAACACACCCAATTGGTTTATTAGATATGTACAGCTGTGTTTGTGGGGGACACGCAGCAGTCGAAGATTTAATCTGCTGGCAAATGTTACGAGTAAGGACATAATCATGTTTGTACAATTCGCGCCACAAGTAACGCTGCTGTAAGATAGAGACAGTCGCTGAAACGCCGGTATGAGCCGAGGCCATGCCCTCGTGAGCGGCTGTTATCAAAGAGAGCCTGCGGTCCGCATTGGGAATCCATCTGTCACCAACGTTGTTAATTCTCACATAGGGAACCTTATCAGGACTTAAATGATAAGAGTATTTAGAAGGGAAACCTATAGGGTAATTACCTCCCTTCTCTGTCGCAGCAATGGCTTCCAAGATGTCATCATCAATCTTACTTTTGGACCTTGTAACTGCCGCTACTATATATGTTGCCACTGCTGTCTTTGCTGTTTCATCAGCGAGATTGTTACCAACAGCGTGTACTCCTACACGCTGGTGACCAAGAGTATGAATCACATTCACGAGAGGTATATGTTCTTTAAGTTCTGCGACTCGAACCCATAGCATTTTGTGTTTAATTGTGCTAACTTTGGAATCACAATATTCGCTCTGAGTCCAAAAGAATAAATTGTCATTGAAAGACTGAACACAGTAGTAAGAGTCACTTACAATTAGAGTAGTCACACGAGGATCAGCAGAGTCCAGTACAAGCACCAGAGCACGTGGCTATGCCAACTGGGCGGTACAGTCCCGTAATGTCTGCGTGTGCACAACATCAGACTTGAATTTGCCATTCACCATGGTACCCACCACTATCGCGCAGGCTGCTGAATAAGCATGGATTCTGTCGCCGGTTGCGCCGAACCATCAATGTAAATGTTACAATGTAATCCTAAAGCGGGCACAAGCACAATGGAGCAGAATGAACAAATTCATACTGCAAGTACTCCTTAGTCTGCAATGAAGAATCAAAGAAAAACGGGATATCTAGAGACGTCAAGGATGTTGCACATTGTATTCAACGTGGATGCAAAGCTTTTGAATTTGGTACACTGACTTTCGTCACTGCTTCAAAGGCAGGATACAGTGTAACAACCAACATTCGTTTCCACTGCAACAGCGCTCTCTTTAAGAATCGCCATCCGCACCGCAGTCAAAAAAATTTTGACAGAGAAAAAGCGCATCTCAGCCGAAGTGACTTGTAAGCAACAGGGACTGTGTCTCCTTCATTAAACATCAAGTACGCGTGAAACTCACTGCGCCTGGCACAATTCTTATTACCAGGTTTGTGTGGTTGTCACGTGCCAGTAAGTATTTAGATTCAAGAAGACCAGACTGCAAAGATTGCAGTATAGCTGAATGTTCTGGCAGGCAGCATGGTTTGGTAAAAGTTGGTTGTATCAAGGCATATAGCGGCTTGATACGATGGGCATAATCGGGAATGTAAGTACGCCTGAAGTTCAAAAAACCCAGCAAAGATTGTAATTTTTTCAGTGTTGTTGGAGAACGCAACTGTTTGCAATTCTCCAGGAAGTAAGGTTCAAGTTCAAGTTCAGAGATTTGTATAGCGCACTACTCACCCAGAGGGTCTCAAGGCGCTTGAGGGAGGGGAGGGGGGTACTATTTATCGAATATCCAAGTTTTAAGTTGCTTTCTGAAAGAGAGGTGGTTCTGTGTAAGGCGGAGGTGGGTGGAGAGAGAATTCCAGGTTTTGGCCGCTAAGTAGGAGAAGGGTCTTCCCCCCCATGGTGGATCTGTTGATGCGCGGAATAGCAGCAAGGGCCTGATTGGACGAACGAAGTTGGCGGGTGGGGGAGTAAAAGGACAGGCGCGTGTTAAGGCATTCGGGTCCTAGGCCGTAGAGGGATTTGTGTGCGTGGGTGAGGAGTCGGAACGTTATCCTCTTGTTGACGGGGAGCCAGTGGAGGTCTTTCAGGTGACCGGAAATGTGAGCCTGGCGGGGGGATGTCCAGTATGAGTCTGGCTGAGACGTTTTGGATGCGTTGGAGTTTTTTTCTGTAGTTTGACAGTGGTTCCAGAGTAAAGGGTATTGCCGTAATCCAGTCAGCTTGTGACTAGTGCGTGGGTGACCGTTTTTCTTGTTTCGGTGGGTATCCAGCGGAATATTTTTTCGAGCATGCGTAGGATGTTGAAGCATGATGAGGAAACAGCATTGACTTGTCTGGTCATCGAGAGGGAGGAGTCCAGGATGAAGCCCAGGTTACGTGCGTGGTCCGTTGGTTTGGGTGCGTTTCCCAGGGCCGGTGGCCACCATGAGTCGTCCCAAGCAGAGGAGGATGAGCCTAAGATTAGGACTTCCGTTTTGTCAGAGTTCAGTTTTAGACGGCTGTCCTTCATCCACTCGGCGACATCTTTAATTCCTTCGTGTAAGTTGGTTTTGGCGGTGTTTGGGTCTTTGGTGAGGGAGAGGATCAGCTGGGTGTCGTCGGCGTAGGAGATGATGTTGAGGTTGTGTTGGCGCGCGATGGATGCGAGGGGACTCATGTATACGTTGAAGAGGGTGGGGCTGAGTGATGATCCTTGGGGTACGCCGCATATGACTTCGGTGGATTCTGATCTAAAAGGGGGGAGGCGGACTCTCTGTGTTCTTCCGGCGAGGAACGAGATGATCCAGTCCAATGCTTTTCCTTGTATTCCGACGTTGCTGAGGCGTTGTATGAGGGTGCTATGACAGACTGTGTCGAAGGCTGCGGAGAGGTCAAGTAGGATGAGGGCAACTGTTTCGCCGTTGTCCAGAAGTGTTCGAATGTCGTCTGTTGCTGCGATGAGTGCGGTTACGGTGCTGTGTTTGGCTCGGAAGCCGGACTGTGAGGGGTCGAGGGATTTGTTGGATTCGAGGAAGGCGGCTAGCTGATTGTTGACGGCTTTCTCGATGACTTTGGCAGGGAATAGGAGGAGCGAGATGGGACGGTAGTTCTTAAGTTCAGTGGGGTCTGCTGTGGGTTTCTTCAGAAGGGCGCTGAGTTTGGCGTGTTTCCAGCTTTCCGGGAAGGTAGCAGAGTTGAGGGAGAAGTTGATGACGTCACGGAGATGGGGTGCGATGATGGAGTTTGCTTTGTTGAAAATGTAGTGGGGACATGGGTCTGTAGGCGATCCTGAGTGGCTGGTGTTCATCAGGCGGATGGTGTCTTCAGTGGTGATTGGGTTCCAGGCGCAAAGGTTGTTAGAGGGGGGATTTGGTTCAGGGGTGGGTGGAGTGGAATTGTCTCCTGATTGGTTTTCGAAGCTGTTATGTATGACGGCGATTTTGTTGTGGAAGAAAGAGGCTAGGGAGTCGCAGAGGTCTTGGGATGGGGTGATGTTGTTGGTACCGGCGGTGGGGTTGGTAAATTCTTTGACGATGTTGTATAGTTCCTTGCTGTTGTGGGCGTTGTTGTCAAGTCGATCTTTGAATGCTGATTTCTTGGTGGATCGGATCAGTTGGTGGTGTTTGCGGGTGGCGTTCTTGAAGGTGGTTAGGTTGTCATTGGTTGGGTTTTTTCTCCAGGCTTTCTCGAGGGTTCGACAGAACTTCTTGGATGTCTTAAGGTCATCGTTGAACCAGGGGGCTTTTTTGTTACTTTGCCTTATTTGATGGTTTTTCAAGGGTGCTAGTTCGCGGCGCTGTGGGTGATCCATTGTGTGAGCTTGGTGGCAGCCTGGTTTGGGTCCGATGATTTGGCAGGAGGGTTTTTGTGGAGCGAAGTGATGAGCTGGTCGGTGGTAATTTTGTTACGCTAAACCTCTACCTTCATGGTTGAGCTCATAGCCCAGGAACAACACTGTGTACTCAGCAATGTGTGATTTTGCAAAGTTAAGTTTGTAACCGAAGTCTGCAAACATAACAATGAGGCAGTCAACCTGACACTGATGCAGCCATAATTCTTCGTTTGTTAGATAAATATCATCAAAATAAGAGTACGCATCCGGGTCGATTCGCTCTTATAGAGACAACACGTGCGGCAAATACAACCGGGCTGTTTTTATAGCCCATGGCCAATCTATTCAACTGTCTTTGTTTGCCGCCAGAAGTGAAAGCTGTCCATTGACTACTAGGAGAGGACAGGTTATGGGTAAAAAAGCCATTGGATACGTCAAGTGTGGTCTCAAACCTTTTTACCGCAAAGGTCCGACAATGAGAGCTCAAATGCCTGTAATCCAATACTAGGCAGTACGACTCATCAGGTTTAGTTACAGTAAAAAGAGGATTATTCAAGGGTGACACACATGTTTCAATCACACCTTAATATTCCAATTGATCAAGGATTTCTGCAACAGGAGCTTTCGCTTCTCGCCGCATGGGATATTGGGGTTGATGCTGTGGCATAGACCGCATTGGAATCTCATGTCTGGGCGAAAGTTTGTCTTATCAGACTTGAGTACGGTGCAAAGCTGGGACAAGCACCTTAGCCCACTCTACTGCAAAATTCTGCACCTGCTCCTTCAGTATTGTGTGCAAAACTAGGGAGGATTACCTTTTCCCCTTTCGGAGCAGCGAAAATGAAAGGTGGGGGCCAGTCTGCCTCAGCTAACAAAATGTCATATGTAGAGGTCAGATTTTCCCCAAAAATCCCTTTTATTTTACGCTGCAGGTCACCTTCAATTAAAAGGACTATTTCATATAGTCTGTAAGGGGATGCCACTCTAGTGTCAGCGGTCTCTAAGGTGACAAACGTATCAGATGCTGTCGCCTTCAGATATGGACACAGTGCTTGCCGCACTACTGTAACCTCCACTGCGCTGTCTAGCAGCGTTAGCGCCCATGTCAGGTTCCGAAGCGGTGTTCTCACTATCCGTGGCATACCTTGCGGTTAAAGCAGCAAATTTATTTTTCTGAAACTGAGGGCGTTGACGTTGAAAGTCATCCTCCTTGCCTTTACCTTCTGTCTGGCGGGGCTGCTCAAGTCCTTGTGGGGTACCCCGGCCTCTGCCGCGTTCTCTCCCACCGGTTTGTGAGATCGATGCTTCCTGTAAAGAACGAGGAGAACGTTGATCAGGAACCAGAAACCTATCAGGCGACTTAATCCTCGCCCGGTCGCGCAAATCATATGTGCGCTCAGTAGACACAGGTATTGGTGATGCAGGACGCAACCCTTGTTTCTTTTGCTGCTTCCCCTGAATTTTAGTTTTCCAATTTTGTGTAGGAATAACTGGACGGTCGTCTTCATTAGACTTAGCAAAAGGCTTAACACCTAAACTATTTCGGCCAATGGTCTTATAAGCCTCTGCAATATTTTTCGGCAACTACCGGGGTTTATTGGCTTAGGGGACAAGGCTCAAAGCATTCAACACCTGGAAGTTATCCGTGTCTCCTTTGAAGTTAGCAAGGATGAGATCGGAAACTACGTCAAACACTCCGACAAGTCTCATTCCCAACTCCACATGCGCCTCCAGACCGTGTTGATCCTGAACACGCTTGATCATGGAGGGCAGGACAGTCATAGACGGTGTGCCGAAGCACTTTGTATAGACTGCCGCAAATACTTTACCCCAGGTTTCCCAATCTGTTGCCTCAGGCACCAAGTCTTTCTGCAAACTAATGGTCAGAATCCTGTGTTTCTCAACAGGAGTCGTATTAGGAAATACTGCTTTCAGTTGGTCAAATTTCTCAGCAAGCCAAAAAGGCATTTCGTCCTTATCCTGGGGACGCTTGCCCATAACCGACAACCATGACGGGACTCATTTTTATCCCGGCCGATTCAACTGGTTGCTCCTCTGCTCCAGGTGCCCGCACCTGGCTGTTGTGGGAGACGTATTGCACTAAAGCCCTATGTACCCAGACAATGGAGGCATAGAGTAATCGTAACTCAGCTACAGGGACTGCTTGATAACATGGATGCGTTGTGAACCCGGCCAAGACTGGCCAAGTGGCCCCAGGAATAGACAAGGGACCTAACCGAACCGCAGATACGGTGTGGGGGAGGGCGCCATTAAACCAAATCTGATGCTGCCAAGCAGAAATCGGAATCTCCTGTGTCCTAGGCCGCAGGCACCGCCGAGTTAATGTAAGTACGGAATGTACCATCATCTGCATTCGCAGCAGGAAACGTAACCCAAGAGTGAAGGAGCTCTGGTGTGCTGCATCAGCACTTACCACAAAGACCACAGCCATACCATCAGTGGGTACCCCATACTGTGTCAAATGATTTCGGAGTGGTACGCGACTATGCTGAGCTATGTCAACATCACCCATAAGGACACAGTATGAAAAAAACAATCTAAATGAATTGTAGCACAAACGGGTAGTAATTCAACTTACAAACCTTTTTAAAATCTCAAGCTTGAGTAAACCTATTATTTATCCATATAGGTAGGTTAATCCGTCACACTGCTGTCAACCGGAAACAGGAGTAAGGGTGCTGTGGACTATTATAAGCACTACTCAGGTGTCTCGAATATAAGTCCAAATGTTAGGTGCACCATGTTGCGGGGATTCTGCTCATGCACAGAACTATGCACAGAAAACCAGGACCTCAGTGAATTGTGGTGTACCAAAATACACACCTCAGTACCCAGAACCCCTATCTGACTAGCATCAGTCTCTCATTAGCTCTCTGTCCTACAGCGAAGCTACCAATGATTAGACAACCCAGAACATTCGACTTAGGGTACTCTCAGGAATGGTGGGAATCAAGAACACGTTTTTATTCTCATACCAGTTCACAACATGAGCAATCAGAGAAACGGAAAAGTTTAAAATGTTTATTTTTAACTACGTGCTCCAAGATGCAGTATTTTTACTAACCTAAGCAGGCATATGATTAGAAATGATGCAATCAGCAGTGTTACAATTCCATAAAATACAAAGGGAGAAATCATGTTACAATGATAGTGGAAACAGGTCATATAGCACCTTGTGAACCACCCTCCCCACCAAGGAACTAGGTTTTATAATAATAGAAGGTCTCTTAAGCTGAAATGGGGAACCCCATACCTCCAAGATCAGCAGAGGTGAATCACCTCACAGGATCAGCAAAGGTCTCTGTCACTAGAAAGGTTTTTTTCTCCAAGTGCCCAAATCATGCATGTAGTGCAATAGTAAAGGCACTAGAATTTCAGTTGGTTGCAGCTGTGTGTGTGTTGTGTTTAGAGCGTGGGCCATTCAACCTGAATAACAGCATACATTGTTATGGTGACCCTGAAGACTTCTGCACGCAGTGTACAGAAAAAGGTTGCGGTGTAAGACTAGGGATGGGAAAAACAGACAGTTCTCATGCGAGAAAAATCAAACAGTTTAACTTACAACAACAGTTATATGTAGTGTTGTGTGCAAAAGCTGAAAAGTGGCAAAATGGCGTTTAGACTTCTAATAACCTTATGCTTACATAGCAATGTGTGCAATCAAGGCCCTGCCTTCACTACATGTCTGTATTTAATTTTTTTAATGGAAATATAGATTGGAAAATTAGGCTTTTGTTTGAGTGTCTTTCCATACTGTCTATCATCAATTCCAGGGCAACAGCTTAACAGACAGATGGCATGAAGAGATAAAAACAGAATGAGATTTCCCCAAATACTGCAATATGTTGAACCTAAAGACTTCCCACCCCTCACACTGGTGATCGCTTCCGCAGACAGCAGCCATCTTGTTTCTAAATTGTATCACACTTCTTTACAACTGAAGTCCAATGGTGTGGAGAGGATCAGGGCTGCATGGGAATGTGACCTAGGCATCACTATTCTAGTAAGACTTGGTATTATTGTTGCAAGCAGACTAAACTTATAGACTGTTGCATTATAAATATCCCTACAGGGCTTATAAAACACCCCCAGGCTCTGGTAAAGTTTGATTCCTCTAGAATCTGTCTATTATGCTTGAACAATCTCCTGCACCCGACCCCCTGATGGCTTTACTAGGGTATGATCAGCCTTAAACATTGGGATTACGTTGATTTACTGCCATACTCCGATCTAGCCAAACAGCAGATTTCGCTTCACTGGGATACTCACACACCAATGGTGTCAGCCAGGCTGAAAGATATGTCCCACTGTGATACTAACTCTGAATGGTATGCTTGCCTTCAGCCAGTTACTTTTAGGCCCAAAGATATTTGGCAGCCAGTGAGATTACTTGTTGTCTTTGGATCATTCTGCAGATGACGAAACAACAGATTTAATTATTGTTAACAATTCCATTGCTGTACAAGGCACTCCACTGATTTACTCCGAGCTGCCCTGATGTTCAGTTTTTTTCTTTTTTTAAAGTGTAACTTGTCTCTGTAGTTTATTTGGCCTTCTACTTGTATTTCCTCTCTTCTTTTTCCTGGTAATTTGCTGTGCCACACATGAATCTATGCTTTATGTTTACTTCTGGCTTCACTGTATGTACTTGTAAAAAATGTTAACATTTAAAAAAATAAATACTGACTTATGTCAGCATCCATTTGTAGTATATTGCTAATATTTACCTGTGGGTTTATAGTCATATAATATTTGGCTGCCTAATTTGATAAAACATGATAGGCATCAACGTATGAGTGCTTGTTTAATAGTTAAATAAAATAAATGTGGAAATACACAATTTAGCAACTTAATTTATTGACAGAACTTAAGATAAATATGGATAAATACTGATAAGATAGCCAAAATATAACTATGGTTAAATACAGACGGAAATGTAAAAAAAAAAATACCATTAAACCAGGAGCCCCAAGTATAATGCACCCTGGCTTAGAGCTCTAAGGCCAGCTGAGGGGGTGACTTACATATAGTACATAAAAAGCAAAGTGGCATGGCACACAGTGAGAGTGCCATGTCGTGTTTTCACAATGGTTTGCACCATTGTAAGCAGCTTGCCACCATGTCTTAGATACCAGGGGTACTACTTACCATGGACTTTCAGGGGTGCTAAATTTCTTACTAATTTGGTTACAATTAGATATTTAACTTATTTTAAGGGAAGAAGCACTGGCATTACGGACCTGGTTAGCAGGGGCCAGTGCTCTTTCAGTCGAAAAAAGTATCAGTACTTGGGCATAAAGAATGGGTGACCATGTCAAAAATGGCCCTTTCCTATACTGGGCCAACTGTTGCACCGGATAGGGCTGATATTGTGGATGTCCGAAATTGCCCTTCCCACGGCCGTGGTCGGGACAAAACGACTTTTGTTGAGCAGGGTCAAACGGGAGAGGCCCGAAGAGCAAGTGGTTAACCTGTTCTCACAAAAGCACTCTAGTGCTGGATCAGCCTTCTCGCCGAATAAGCAGGACCAATGAAATGGGCAGGTGAATCAGAAAAGACTGAAAATTTTGCGAGAACCCAGTAGACGTTAACCAAGTGTGATGGCGAAATGCCACTGTAGAACCCACGGCTCCACGAAGGAAGTCCCTGTCCACACCGAATGGTGAACTTAGTCGCATCCCTGCCAATCATTAAAGGCAAGTTGGGGATGGCATTGCCCATCTCAGGCGGTATAGGGAGCAGCTGCATCGCCGAATCCTGCAATGCATGGGAGCAGCAACCAACAAGCATGCAGTGTTTAGCGACTGCAATGCAAGGCTGGTCGAAGAAAAGATGCTCTTTCAGAAGGTGACTAGATGCTTGGTTTCCCTATCCAGCGATGTGGTAGGGAATGCGCTCGGATCTTGGCTGTGGAGGCCTGAATCACCAGGTTCTCAGAAGGCAGAGCTTTGAAAGTAAGGCTGGGTTCCCTGGGGCAGATCAATGCCTTGAAGCAACCAAGATATGCAGAAGATCCCCTAAGCACGGTTTAGCCCAGGCCCCCAGAACTGTCAGTGAGAGCTTCATTGAAGGGCAGGAGTCGCTCCGGAGCCAGGAAACTGAGTAGCGCAGACGGGTCCTGATGCCCGCTCCACAGGTGGAGTAGGGCCTAGAAGCAGGAGTTGGAATGGATGAAGCCAAAGAAAGCTTTGACGACTTCTTAGGTTTCCTCTTACCCGACTTCGATGAGGAGCTTCCTCGCAAAGCAGAAAAGCATTTTGCATTACCTTTGGCATTTTCCTATCATGAAAAAGAAGCATACCATCTTGAGTCAGATATTTGTGTGGAGGGCTAAGGAAGGACAATGTGTGGCAGACTCCCCAAAGAGAAAGGAGAATGTTACTTACCCTGTCAGACTCTGTTTGAGATGTAAAATGCTGTAGATTCACATGCTGTGCATGCTCCTGCCATCTAGTATTGGTCCCGGATGTGTGCCAGTTGTTTGTCTTCGGAAAAGTCTTTTGAATCATGAGGCAATTTGACTCCTCCTCTAGTTGGTAATGTGCATGGGCATTGACTCCATTGGTTCAACCGTTTTCTCCCACAGTGGGTGAGGATGAAGGTAGGTGAAGTGATGTATAGAAAGAAATGCCCAAGCAAGAGCGAGTGTAGTAGGAAAAACTTTTTACGGCAAAGGCCACAGGCGTCTGGCGAGGAGGGTGGGCACATGTGGATCTACAGCACTATCTGCTACGAACAGATGCTTACAAGGTAAATACAATTTTCCGTTCCAGGCATGTGTGGCTGTAGATACACATGCTGGGGAAACAGCCTTTACAATGAGGTAAATACATTGTATGCATTTGCCTCATTTTTTTACAGCGATTATGCATTTACATCGCATACCAATGCCACGCATTTAAAATACATTGTTTTTAAACATAAAAACAATGCGTGGTATTGGCATGCGATGTAAATGCATAATCGCAGGGAAAACGTGTGCTAAAAAATTTGAGGCAAAGGCATGCAATGTATTTACCAGCGTTGGACCGTCGTACAACCACATGCTGTCTATAGAGTATAAATAAGTCCTCCCCACTAAAGTGGTGGCTAGGCTGTGGGTGTTGCAGAGAATTGAAACAGGGTGTGGAGTACTGCCAGGCCAATATAGGCTTGTTGACGGGTCAGCAAACCCACACACTTGTTTTGTGAAAAGGTGTGTTGATGCCCATGTGCATCACCAACAAAAGGAGGAATCACAATACCTTTGAGGAAAACAACTTGCGATGATAGGAGTATGCACAGCATGTGTAATCACAGTCACACATGTCTCAAATGGAATAATCTCATCTTATGTTCTGTAGGACCTGCTAAATATGATAGCTTCCCATTTTTGAAGACCGGACACCAGCCATCCCCCTACTTGGTTTCTCTCTGGTAAGGTACACAGCAAGTTTCCATTCTGCAATTCAATTAGGTGAAAAGGATCAAATGTAGAGGCAAGAGGTGGTACTAGCCTCAATCTCTCATCATTTTCATAACTAGGTGTCATTCTGAAAAATCATGCTGTTATGACCCAAAAAGTAATGAACCCAGGAGAAGGCTTCTACAAATGTGATCTTTGCCATCTGAGGCATCTCAGTCTCTCCAGGTTATCCTGCTAACCCCTCTGGAACTCTCTCTGTAGGATACACATTTTGTTACAAGACAGGAGGCATACACATAGATGTCGCATAGACCCAAGGAAAAAAGCAAAAAGATTTTTAGGAATCAGGTGCTTTGCAACACTATCAGGACGCAGCCCTGAGTGAATCCTTACCATAGTAGTAGTCAAGCAATGCCTCACCAACTAGATACGTCTTAGACGGACTGACGTTATAAAATAGCTGGGTTCTTTACATATCAAATTCCCCCACATTAATGCCTTTTGAAGCTATTGCATTGTTGTGTGGTCCTGAAGAAGGTGGTTGGTCGAACTTCATGCCCACACCGAAACATGCGTTGACCATTTTTGGAATGCTGATCACAGCCCACAACATCTCAACGGACTGAAATTCAATCTGTTTCTCCGTTGTGGTCTGTGTAATGTATGTGTAGTATGCTGGGATGTGGTATGAATGTTGAGTCTTTGGAGTGTGTGATTTCGGATGCATGGTGAGTGGGTCCGTTATGTGGGTACTTCTCTGCATTGTTGCACCCTTGTTTTAATAGCAATGACAAAAATATATTCCTCTCCGTGATACAATGATGATGTTACAGTACATGGAAAGAAGTGTTAAAATGTATATGTAGTCTATTTAAAGACTTTGAAAAGAGATTAATAAATATGAGATACTTCAAAAAGTAGAATAAACTTGGTTTTCTATTAAAAAAACCATTGTATAGGTATCACAATTTCATTTGAGGAACAGAACCTTTAGCACTTGGTAGGCACACAAGAAGAAATACAGGTCTTGTGGGTGTCTTTCTCTATACAGTCATAGGGGTTGAAACAATATAGGTAGAACTTGAGCAAACATTAGTAAAAGTGCTCAAACTAAAGGAACCGGTTTTGGGTTTAAAGACTCACAAGGCACGGAAACCATACCCAAGGATGAAGACAGAACCAGTGAAGTTCAAAGTCACCTGCACTGCACAGGAGTTAACAGTGGTTGCTGGTGGAAGCAGGCCAGATGTGAACACATCAAAAACACCAAATCCAGGTTTCTAAGGCGCTTTTCTAAAAATTCAAAACTTTATTGAACGTGTGCAGAGTACTGCTATTTGCTAAGTCCTATATACTACTCTTTTTTGTTTCTGAATTGGTTAAACTTAAAATTATCACAAAAGCTAATGATGCAATCCGTCAGGGGATTGTACTCTTAGCCACCCCTCCTGTTTTGACGCACTGAGAGAGACGCTGTCTTTTTCTCCAGCCGAGAAAATCCAGCTCCGGTGTTTTCAGCCTACCCTTGCGGGTTGCTGGAATATCGAGTCCTGAGGAAAGAGATACCAGACCTCCCACATTCTTTTACCAAGGTACGGAGCTGACTAAACCCTTAAGAGAATTCTTGATGCAGATTCTTGGCAAAATTATCTTAAGCAACCTAACTTAAAACTGCTACTTACTCATCCTTTCCCACGTATTAGGCTTAGGTCAGGTACACCGGGGTAGGCTTAGTTAGGAGCACCAGTTGAGTACGTTAGTCAATGTATTTATGTATGTATATATTTTATCAATTTTAAAGTATCATATGGCTAAGAAACCATACCAATGCTTTTACAGTATTATTTCATAATACTACTTTTACTGTAAGCACTTTACTTTAAGTATTGCAATTGTGGCAATTCACTTCTCTTGCATGAGAAAGGAGACTGCTCAATAAATAACACCTTTTTATTGAAAACGCCCGTCTCTCTATTTCTCTGCACTCGCATCAGCTGGGCTCTCGGGCAAGTAGCACAAGTTACTATTTGTGTAACGATATATCTGTAAGAGACATTAGTTAGTGATGCACAAGTTACTAGTTGTGTAACAATATATCTGTAAGAGACATTAGTTAGTGATAGATTCCTTACCTTAGTCTGACGCCTGGGGATATTCTAAGGTAAGGAATCTATCACTAACGTGTCTCTTTCAGATGATGACCGCTCTGCTCCAAACCACTGTGTGTTTGCTTAAGGCAACTGTTGATATTTTATACCTGGAAGGTGCCGGGTTTGACGTAAGGTTGGACATAAGACGTCACTAAGAAGCAACAGTTCTTTCTGGACTTCAGGAGTTCTTGTTCAATTCAAAACAAAAGCAGGGGGGTTTCCCGGGCTGCTGGAGGCTTGGTTTGTTTAAAGAATGAGTTGTGCTTTCTAGGAGTCTATGGGAGTAGCCGTGCTGTGCTTTGGATTTACTGAATATGAATCTGATTCTTATGCCTTTATCAGGATATTATTGATTATAACCTCACAAGGGCATAAATCGGGAATATAGAATTGGGGTCCTAGATATGAACACAACAGTGGGGTCTATACCGATATTTGCTTGAAACATGTGTTTAAGTGCTTAAAGTCCTAAGGCAAAAATAAACGATTCAAGTAAAACTGGGATAACAATTGAGGAAATATTCTGAACCTCCTGATCCCTCAGCTGAGTGCATTAATGGCTTCAGCAGAACTCCTACCTTCACTTCAGGTCTGTCCTACTCCGTCTGTGAAGCATTATAGTAACCCTAGAGCAATTAAACTGCCACGGCTGAAAAAACTCTGGATCCAGATACAATTTGGCAGGAAAGGACCAGGTGCAAATGGCAGAAGAACAAGCAACTGACCAAGCCTCCTGATCACAATACCTTGAGTCAATTAACATTCTTGGACTCCTAATCACGTTCTGAGAATATTAGTGAACCATTGTGCACTTTGTTTTCCCTATTCATGGGTTTAAAACACATAACAGAATGGGAATAGTTTGGGGGAAGATCAAGGTGTCATGTCCTGAAGGAATGTTCCCAACTTTGGTAGGCTTGTTTACAGGCATAGATATGCTGAACATAAAAGGTGTGGAGGATTACAAAAGCCCCTTATTTTGGTTTTAATCTAATGCTAGTGAGGTTTGACTATAAAGTACCTACACTAGCCAATTTTAAGTTTAACCAATTCAGATGACAAACTGCACTACTGTAGTAATCAGACAACCTGAAGGGCCACACAAAGTAGTTAGGAAGCTCACACCTTCAAAATTCCTGAGGACATCATGGCAAACACCACAACGGATACGAGTCCACAGTGATCAGTGGACTCAATGATGAAGCATGCCACCTTGGGGGAGTGAGAGTTCAGTGTACATCATTTTAAAAATAAAAAAAAACGGAATGCCTATCAGGGGGATATATGTCAACCTCCTCTTGCCGCAAGCAATGAAGATCCCCCTTTGCCCTAGACTTTCCAGGCTATATTCTGTAATGGTTTCTGTTGCCTATTGTCGTAGTGTTGCCGGATTTACTACTTCCTCTGTAATGTGATTGAAATGCTGATATTTGTTAATAAAAAGTATTAAAAAAAATAATAATGAAAAAGCATCCAAATAAAGTTATTTCAGTCATAAGCTCAAAGGCTGAATACAAAACAGTGCTACTTGTTTTACAAATAGGACCACAGTATCTTTTTGTTGGATGATCATCAGATTAGGAGCATGCACTTTTGTCCCTTAAGTTCATCTCACCGACCCAGTAGCTGGTTAAATGGATCCAGTGAAGCACCTAAAGGGAATGTTCAAATAATCAATATGCAGGAGCCAGCACCCATTAGAATGTATTTGCTTTGATTGTTTTTTTTTTCCATAAGACAGCGAAGGCTAATTTTTTTCTTTATTTTTTAGGGATTCAGAACAATCAATGAATGGTTGCATGGTTGAGCAGCAGTGGCGGCTGCTGTGAAATAAAAGTTGTGAGGCAGCATGGGGGGCAGTGCAGGGTGCTGCGTGGAGGAGACAACTACGAAAAAAACAATATATATTACTTTCCTGCCAGCCACTACCTCTGACCTCTGTGCTCTTCTGCTCCTCACGACTCCGGGCAGTCCATGCACAGGTGCCTACACTCCCCCCTAAGCCTATCCAGACACTGCTCTCATGATGGTAATACCAAGCATGAGAGAAAAGCCTGGATTGGTCTGAGCGGCCTGCTTTCACGCTCAGTCAGGCCCTGGGAGCCAAATAGACAAGTCCACTTGCAGCCGTGCCCACAACCTCTCCTCCCTGCTGCTGCTGCTGCCCTCCAGAATGGCCCGGCTCCTGCCTCACTCTAAACTCATCTTAGCGAGGGAAAATCAAATGATAATAAGCTGTTTTATTATCATTTTATTTGTCATGTTTTCACTGCTGAGAGCGCAGTGACGACACTTCTCCGCCTTAACAGAGGAGCCGCCACTGTTAGGGTTGGATGCTCTTGTTCTTGGTGTGTTTTTCAGTAAAAAGTTTTTATATTCAAAATTAATGGCTGCAATCATGCTAGGTGTTGCAGAATATGTATACAGCATTCCACACAGATCTCTCACGTTGAAAATAATTTAGCAAAATATAGTTTTTAATTGCTGTGTAGATGGTCTTCTAAATCTATAGCAGAAGCTGCATAATTGTAATCAGTTATTTTTATGATGTTCCCATTCACTCTATGTTTTCGGTATTTCTGTATATTTTCATGTGTATTAATTTACACATTGTGAATAATTCTCAGCACTTCTCTCATACTGGTTAACATCTCCCTAGCTTAATAGTTGATAATTTCCAAGGTATGATTGTCTAAACTTTGTAGTAATACAATTATCATTTGGTTACTATTTTTATCGGCAGAGTTGGAGTGTGATTTGGAGGGGTTTTATCAGTTTATTTTATTGGACATTACATTGCCTGCAGTGTTTTTCTTACTTTCACTGATAATATTTTACTCATCACATCACACACAGGGTTCTTTTTACTTATCTACAGCTGTTACCCCCATAAAGTAAAATTGCTTTAAGGGCTTTCTTTAAAAAATGTATTGTGTAAATTTACTTTGTATAATTTGTTTGTCAAGTGATGTTTGTGAAATGATTCTAATCCTTCAATAAAATGTAGGTGGCACTGATGCACTTGCGAGAGGTTGCTGTGACCGAGTTCCCTTCCTACCAATCGCCAGGTCTCCTGAAGAACGTGCTTTATCAGAAGACTATGATTTATATTGATTTTAGTTTTATAGAGAGTAAAATACAAATGTTCATATTTACAAAGGAAATCTAGCACCAGTGCTCAAAGATCCTGTTGCCAGAAGCCAGGAAAAAGAACTGACCTGTCACTTGTGGGCAAAGTCAGACACAGGGGAAAAGGTGAGGCCCTTTAAAGCACAGTATAGTTTTTGTGCTTTTTACTTTCATGTATAGTGCAGCCTATCTGCGACCATTCCCCTTAATTCCCTTTCTGGTTAAAAATAAAAAAAAATAAAAAATGGCTTGTGAAAAATAATTTCTAGTCACTTTTCCTGATGTAGTGACCATTTTGTTTGCTAGGGTCCTCTTTCAAAAATGAAAAATAATTGAAATTGGGCCATTTTTAGCCTTTAATAAGCTACAAGGATACTTTTTTTCATCGCTGGAGTGCTCTTTCTAATGCAAAAAAGCCCAATATACCTGAAATGAACATGGCGGTTGTGCAAGGTTGGCGATACCCGCGGACATTCATCACACGAACAACCAAAATTTGAGTCAGATATCCTGTGCTGCAAAATCACTCCGATACCAAACTGCACCAACCTTAATAATTTATACAGGTAAACAAATGTATTTTCCCCGTAGGTGCTAGTTAACTTTCATGAGATCCTCAAACTAAATTTCGGTCTACCGAATCTTCCGTTAGATACTCTTCAACTTCCAGAAACCAAATGAAAAAAGACCAAAATCATACTCTTATTACAACAATCTCACTCGAACCTCAATCCATCTTGGTTAAACAAATCACTCACAGGCAACTTCTCAAACTCACTTCCTCAAACAGCCGAAAACCTAAGGTTCTTGTTTCAGTAAAAGATATCCACCAGCTCTCACAGTGATCACACCACAATGTTTGCAAGAGGTGCTCTATTATCCCTCAAAAGACAAAGCTGTATAAAACAAATTCAGACCTTCACACGATACACTATCATAGTATCCAGAACAGACTATGTTTGCACGTATCCGCCATGCTGGTTAATGCAAACTTGCATAACTTTTGTAACAACTTATGGTCCTCAGCATAGAAGTTCATTATCTACTCTTTTCACTTCATAATGGGAGCCCCTTTGTGGCATCCAAAAGAATCAATATTAATCCCATCAATTCTTTTGAATAGGATTGTGTGCACAGTTGTGGCTTGAGCAAATAGAAGGATCATGATCACATCTGATCCTTCCTTTGCTTTAAACATGAGATGATGAATTGTTCAGGAGCTTAGAACAACAGCTGTTATACACAGACAAGTCTCATTCTATACATCTGATGGATCAGATAACAGACTATAGGTTCACAGTCAGGTATATATTTGGGGGTTGTATATATAAATTCTGACTCTTTGATGCTTAAGTTGATAACTTGAGAATACATGTTTTAGGTTACCGATGAGACTGACAGGACTCTATAACAATCTAATTTATCATGTTACCCAAAATTCTTATCTTTTTAGAGCTATAATGCTCTTGGTAACAGTAGCATTTTTCAATATACTGATTCAGCTATATATCGATTCATATGAAGTAAAATGAAACCATTTTGTGTGATTAACTATATGAAGCTTCCTTTAAAGTGCACTGGCCTTGTGTTTAGAGATTCCCTAGGTTGGCATTGAAATAAAGAAATTATACTGTATTGATTAATCCTATATTCACTTGATGTCAATTGAGATATTCGATTTTATGATTTTGAACAGGAAGAAAGGAAGTATCAGTCAACTGTAAAGTATGTTTATTCATAAAATGGATAACAGCCCACTGCATTTGACGAACAGGACGACAAAATTGACCGAGAGTATCACAAAGACTTAGTTGGTAATATATAAAGATGCCACCAGTTAATGAATACAGGGACGTTAAGAACAGATTTCAAGTATATGAGGATTTTTTTTTTTGCTTTTCCCCCCTCCGCTCCCTCCACCCAGTGCACCATCCCCCCTCCCCCCAGAGGAACCCCCCCCAACATACCAGATGATGACATCGCCTTTGGAGCTCTAAGAAGAATCCTCTGGCTGAATTCAAACTTAAACTAGTCTTTAACAGCGAGTAAAGTACAGTGCCTAATGATTTCCCTTTCCCCCTTAGTTACACCCTTAATATCTATCAATACATTGTGTCACAACATGTATTAAATCAACTTCTATATTTTATGCTCTCCTTATTCCAACGTATCCCGCCTTGATTCCCCCCCCACCTTTTTTTTTTTTGCACCCAACTCAAATCTAGATATCTTGACTTTCTCTTTCTTCACTGAATTTTCTTCATTGTCTCTCATCCGACCTTAAAGGTTATCTTCCTCATCAGGCTATGAAAGGCTGTAGGTCTTATTTTTCCACGTAATTCTAAATAGGGGGGTGAACCTCATCTGCACGTGAGCTCCTAGTGATCTCAATTCTGGCATTCTAGTACCTAGCTCCCATTGTCGCTGTGCCGTTCTGGCTCCTAGATCTGACCTGATGAGATAGGGGTTAGACCGGTAACGAAGGTCTATTTTGGACAGGCATCTCCCCAAGATAAGCTCCTTGACACTAAAAGTTTGAAGATTTACCAATATCTTTCTAGGAGCTTTCCTATCTGTGTGTCTCTTGAAGGGGTCTCTATGTACTCTTTGAATTTCCGCCTCCAGGTCTATATCCGGATGGTCCTTTAAGACCCCTTCCCTAAGAAGCCGACAAACAAATCCCTTAATGTCTTCCAGTTCCTCACCCTCTGGTATCTTCAAGATTCTCAAATTATTTCTTCGGGCCGGAGTCTCCAATCTCTCAACATCAGTAGCCAAAGATCTATTTTGCACTCTCAGGGTATCAATATCTTTTGAGTTTCCTTGTACAGATTTACTTAATGCTACCGCTTCCGTTTCCAATTTCCCAGTACGGCAGATAACATCGTCTAGCTTGGACTCCAAAAGGTCGAATCTGTTGTGCTTTGTCTTTTAATTGTTTTCAGATATCTCAAATTTAGACATCATGTCCCCCCTCAAAGACTGAAAAAGATGTCCCAGTCGATCACTATCTTGCTCACTCAATTCTTCTGATCCTCGTCTCGATCTAGGAATGACGAGCTCTAGATTCTTGTCTTTATAGTGACCCTGATTCGCGTTTCCTTCTTGAGTACCTATCAAGCCATTTGATAAAGGCTCGGCTGTTGCTAAAGGTGTTTTAGGTCTGGTGTCTTGTGTACCTGACACTTTCTCACTGGCCTGAATTTTATGGGAAGGGACAGAAGGAAGGGGAGGAAAGGAAGTGGAGGAGGAAGTAAAGAGTGAGGGAGATGTATTGGAGCTTATATGTTCTGGATGTTTTGATTGAACCTGCTGAGGCTCTGAATCTAGAGTTTCCAAAGTCTCTGTAGCCCCGACCTCTTCACTTGTTACCCCTCTGTTTAACGGATCTAGCTGTCTGGCGTCTTCCATGTTAGATAGGCTTTCCAAAAGCCCAAAGCGATTTTTTAAGGGCAATGTAATAACACTTCCCACTATTTGTGTGGCAGAGCTTGTGGACTGATCCCTAATTTTGAAATAGGTTTTGAGAGAGGGAGTGTTCTTCACCACCTGCTTGTCTATGTTGGACCCTTTAGGCTTTTTTACAGAGGTCGCCCTTTTGTTTTACCCTTTGCAGGGGGTTAATGGCATAGGTCTCTCTCTCTCTCGTCGAAGTCTAAAGCCCCTCCCTCCTTCAGCTCTTCCCGAGATCTCAGCTGATATCTGTTCTTCCTTGGAGGGGGAGTTGTTCTTGTTTTAAATAGTCTTGTTTTCAGGCTTGAGTTTAAGACGCCTAACGCAGTTACCGTGGCTGGCTTAACAAGCTCCGTTTGCCTCTGCTCTTGCCCTTGTACAATGACTGGCTTTAGGGGGTTCTCCACAGTTTTTGAAACCTCTTTTTCACAAATGCTCTTATCAGGGACCTCTCTTGATGCTGGCTCCATATAACCCTGCCTCAAAATAAACACCAGGGTTTTTTTTTATGTTAACCCCCCTTCTACTACCCACCTTACCGCAGGAGTAAGTTTGTCCTGTTCTCTGGGTGAGACGCTCAGTGGTCCCTCACACACTGGTCCTCTAAGTCGAAGCTGAGCAAGCACGAAGCAGGACTAAACCCATAAGCTCCGCCAGCGCTCTCCCGGGCTCCGTAGTAAAGGTGGCTCCTCACGCGTCATACAGGTCTCAGGAATGCGCAGGTCCTAGCGCCGCCTGCTACCGCCACCACTCAAGCCGCCAGTTACCTCACGAAAGAAAAAAGGGAGCCAGCTTAGTCTGACCTAGGACGCTTCTGGGGCATAAATACATCTGTAGCATACCTTGTCCAGGGGAAACTCATTCTCTCGCTACTGCGTTATTATAATATCAGCCACCGGAAGACTCCTTGGTGCTGCCGCGACCGGCTCTCAGCCTGCCGCCATGTTCCTCTTCCTCATATACAGAAAAAATTCATTTATATAAAGCTCTGGATGGGCGGGAAATTATAGCCGGGTCATGAGTAAGCTATATAAGCTTAAAGCCCTCTCATGGAATGTGAATGGGCTGGGGGAAAAAAGGAAGCAGTCCCGGATCTGTGAATTTTTAAGGAACTCAGAGGCGCATCTTATAATGCTTCAGGAGACTCATTTGGAGGCAAATGTTTGTAGTTCACTTTTTGGGAAACTGAGGTGGGTGCAGGAAATTATATGTTCTAGGCAGACGGGAACAACTAGGGGGGTCACAATAATAATTTGTGCAAGTAGTGGGATATGTCTGAAAAAATACGAGACAGACCAGACTGGAAGATGGTTGGTGGCAGCCATATCTATTCATAATATCCCCTATACGTTTGCAGTATATTATGGCCCAAATGACGATAATCCCGGCCCACTTCTTAAGTTAGCGACAGCTTTATTGGGGACAACTGGCCCAGTAATCTTGGGAGGTGATTTCAACCTGGTATTCGATCAGACATAAGACAGAACCTCCAAAGCCAAGTACCATGCTCCCACCAAATCACTTTCTACCTTAGGTGGTATGATGAAAGATTTTAGTCTCTTAAATGTATGGAGGAAGAAATACAGCTCTACACGGGGATTCACATTCTACAGCAAAAAATACAAACACTATTCAAGGATTGACCACTTCTTAGTTGATCAGCACCTTCTCACAGACATTAGTTCTCTCTCGTTTATACCTGTCGGGATATCAGACCATGCAGTCTTAGAACTGGTTTTCTTATTAAACTTGAGTCCCTTAAAAACTAGATGGACCTTGGAAAGGACATTGTTACTTAGTGACCAGGTAAAAAGTGAAGTAAAAGAAAAAACTATAGAATTGTTTGCAATAAATATAGGCTCCTCTACCCCTCAGGTTGTTTGGGAAACTTATAAGGCTTTCTTGAGAGGGGTCTTGAGCTCCCTAATGACCTACAAAAGAAAGGCTATAAAAGTCAAAAGGAGGGAAGATCTAGCGGCAATAACCAGAAAAGATTGAGCTACAAAGTGCAATCTTATCAAATTCCGAGAGGGTCCAGGCTTTAGAGAAGGAGCTTATAGATTTACAACTTCAGCTTAAAATCTGCGACGAGAAAATTATAAAAGAAAAATGGGAGACCAGTAAACTAAAGAACTTTGAATATGGTGAAAAATGTGGGGCCCTTCTAGCATGGAAATCTAGAGAGGAAAGAACCAGGAATAAGAAATGCGTTACTTACCTGTAACTGCAGTTATCCAGTATTAGTGTCTTTCATAGATTCACATGCCTGAATCATTCCCCGTCGTCGAGACGGGAGCCTCCGGTATATAAAAAAGTAATGTCCTGAGACATACATAAAGAGATTAGGTCTAAGGGTCTCACCTTAGTAACCTATCTAGGTCCTTATGCAGGAAGGACCAAACAGAGTAGGCTCCAGGGTCCCACCTTGGTAGCCTATCTGAGTCCTTTTGTAAAAAAGGACCAAAGTAAAAGAAACAACCAATCAGCTACCACCTCCCTCTAGAACCTTCCTGTGAGGAGCCTCAGTCTCTCAGATTTTCGTACGCACCAAGTTGGTTAGGTGTAAACCTGTTAGAGAGAGGTGAGTCCTGCCAGGGGAGGCGGGAGGGTGCATGTGAATCTATGAAAGACACTAATACTGGATAACTGCAGTTACAGGTAAGTAACGCATTTCTTATCCAGTATTTGGGTGTCTTTCATAGATTCACATGCCTGAATCAGAGTAGCAAGCAATACAATATGCACATCCTGTGTTGATACAGAACATATACACCTGCAAATAAGGAACATTTGTGACTGTATAAACAACAGCAAACAATGTCATGCAGAATCTAGTAATAAAGAAATGTGCATACCCGTCCAGGATGGTGGGAAGTAGGAGGGCTCACCTCACTGGAATAGATGGCGAAGCACCGCTCTGCCCACTGCTGCGTCTTTCGTCAGCTCAGCATCCAAGCAGTAGTGCCTGGTAAATGTATGCGGGGACTTCCAGGTCGCCGCTCTACAGATGTCCAGGAGTGGCACCCCAGCAAACAGTGCCGCAGACGTAGACATGGCCCTGGTGGAGTGGGCTTTGGCCCGTGAGTCCAGAGGTCGTCCTGCCTGTTCGTGGCAGAGAGTTATAGCTGAAGAGATCCATCTTGATATACTTTGCTTTGATAGGGGCATGCCCTTCCTAGGTCTGCTGAATGCGACGAAGAGTTGGGATGACTTCCTGTAGTGTCTTGTTCTATCAAGATAGAATTTGAGGCATCTCTGAAGGTCTAAAGAGTGCAGTGATCTCTCAGCCGGAGTAGATGGGTTCGGAAAGAATGATTTAAGAACCACGGGCTCATTTAGATGGAAGTCCGATGGGACTTTGGGTATGAATCGTGGGTTAGTACACAGGATGACTCTGTCCTCTTTTAATTGTAAGAAAGGGTCCTGAATGGATAGGGCTTGCAATTCGCCCACTCTTCTGGCCGAGGTTAGTGCCAGTAGGAGGGCTGTCTTCCACGACAGGAATTTGATATCCGATTTGTGGATAGGCTCAAAGGGATGCTTCATCAACTGGTGATGAACTACGTTGAGTTGCCACGTTGGAGGGACTGGTTTTGGTCTAGGGAAGGACCTAAAAAGGCCCTTTAGGAATTGTTTGATGAGCCTGTCCGCCCACAGGGAAGGACCCCTAGAAGTTCGAGTGAACCTAGAAATTGCTGCCAGGTGGACCTTGATGGACGCATGGGCAAGGCCTGAGTGCGCCAGTTGTAGGAGGTATGGCAGGAGTTGTTGGGGAGTGACCAGGAAGGGATGTAGACCTTCCTTCTCACACCAGACGCAGAAGCGTTTCCACTTGAGAGTATAAGTCTTTTTTGTGCTGTCAGCTCTAGCGTTGGACAGGACGTCTTTGCACTCCTGCGGTATGTTTAGATGACTGAACTCGCGGTATTCAGGAGCCAGGCTGACAATTTCAGAGGGCCCAGGTTCGGGTGGAGAACCTGTCCGTGAGACATCGTGAGTAGCGTCGGGTAACTGTGTAGGCGAAGAGGTGGATGGACCGATAGACGATGGAGCTCCGTGTACCAGTGCTGCCTCGGCCAGGATGGGGCGATGAGGATCAGGGTGCAGGGCTCCGATTTCATTTTCCTGATTAACCTGGGTATCAGTGGGAATGGCGGAAAGGCGTAAGCAAACACGTTCTGCCAAGCTATGGAAAATGCATTCCTCAGTGTTCCTGGTTGGGGAAGCCTGCTTGCGAAGCTTGGGCATCTGGCGTTCTCCCTGGTGGCGAAGAGGTCTATCTGTGGTGTCCCCCACTTCGCGAAGATGTAGCCCAATGCACTCTCGTCTAACTCCCATTCGTGGGATAGGGACTGTTCTCTGCTGAGGGCGTCCGCCAGGACGTTGTCTTTGCCCGGAACGTATTCGGCTTTGAGGGTGATGCCATGTTGTAGAAGCCAGTTCCAAACTCTCTGAGATTCTCGAGAGAGAGAGAGCGAGCGAGCGCGTCCCTCCCTGTTTGTTCAGGTAGTGCATCGTCGTGGTGTTGTCTGTCCTGACTAGCACTGGGGAGTTTCGGATGCGCGGGAGGAACGATTGGAGCGCCAGGAAGACTGCTCGTAGCTCTAGATGTGGAGCTTGGATTCCTGTGGCGTCCATTTTCCGTTGGTCTGTAGTTCTTGCAGGACTGCACCCCAGCCCTCCAAGGATGCGTCCGTGGTGATGATATGTGGTTGCGCCGGAAGCAGGAACAGTAGTCCTTGCGACAGGTGTTTGGCTGACCTCCACCATTGTAGACTGTTGATCATAGGTTGTGTGACTCGAATGCGGTCCTCGAAGGATCCCGCCGTTTGTGTCCACTGTTTTGACAGTTCTTCCTGCATTCCGTGTCCAGGGTCGCTCCCAGAAAGGTGATGACTTGGGTTGGTGTTAGGGATGACTTTTCCTTGTTGAGGGTCAAGCCGAGGCGGCGGAAAAGATGCAGACAGGCGCTGGAATATGCGGCTGCGGCTGCTCTCGACGGAGCCTTTACCAGCCAGTCGTCCAGGTAAGGGAAGACCTGGTGTCCTTGCTGGCGGAGAAAGGCTGCGACAGGAGAAAGGCATTTCGTAAAGATCCTTGGAGCAGATTTGAGGCCGAAGGGGAGGACGCGGAATCGGTAGTGTGCCCCTGCGACTGCAAACCTTAGGAACTTCCTGTGTCCCTTGAGGATAGGGATGTGGTAATAGGCATCCTGTAGGTCTAGTGATGTCATATAGTCGCCTTTTTCCAGGAGTCCCAGGATCTCTTGTAGCATGACCATACGGAAGGACTGATTCTTTAAGAACCCATTGAGAGCTCTCAAGTCGAGGATCGGACGCCATTTCTTCCCCTTTTTGTGGATGAGGAAGAAGTGGGAATAAAATCCCTCCCCCTTCTGGGCGTGGGGAACTCTTTCTATTGCGCCCTTCTGGAGCATGGAAGCCAGTTCCTGGAGAAGCAGCCGCAGGTGTCTGTGAGGGCGCTTGACGGGTGGTGTCCGTGGGGGGGTTGAGAGGAATTCCAGAGAGTGGCCGAATTGAAGAAGCTGTAGAACCCACCGGTCCGTTGTTATTTGCCGCCAATTTTGAAGGTAAAAAGAAAGTTTTCCTCCAAGTCGCAAAGAAGGAGATGGTGGAGGGGCTGGCCAATTGGTAGAGTCATTGGCGATTGCCTGCGGGTCTCTTCTGTCCTTTTCCTCTGTAGGATGATTTGTTGAAGGAGGACTGACGTCCCGACTGGTTTTGGCGCTGTTGAAACTGCGTCTTACCCTGTGCGTATGAGTAAGAGGACTTATTTTGATAAGAGCCTCTATAGGAGGATTGTCCCCTCCCCCTGTTGGTACGAAAGGACTGATTGCGAGATTGCAGAGTGCCTAGGGCTCTGGCTGTGTCGGTGTCCTTCTTGATTGCGGTAAGGGCTTCGTCAATCTTCTCGCCAAACAGATGATCACCATCATAAGGCATATCTAGAATTTTGGTCTGGACCTCCTGTCTGAAAGAGGTGGCCTTAAGCCAGCCTTGGCGTCTTAGGACAGCGGCGCCTGCCAGCTGCCTGAATCCAGTCATGGCCACGTCAATGGCGCAGTCGATCAGTTCTGAAGCCGATGTTTGGCCCTCGAGGAGGAGCGAGTGTGCCTCTGCTTTAAGATCTTCTGGCAGGTCGGCCATGTAGGGCGCGATGTCCGCCCAGAGTTGGCGGTTGTAACGCCCGAGAAGGGCGATGGAATTGGCAATCTTCACCGTAGTCGCAGAGGTAGTGGAAAAACGTTTCCCAACTGCATCCAACTTCCTGCCTTCTTTATCTGGTGGTGTCGATAAAGGTGATGCAGGGTTACGCGAGTTCTTCTGCGCCGCCTGGGTGACCCGTAAGGCATGCTGGAGCTGACGACGTAGCGCTGTATTTTTTGTCTAGCCTGGGTACGATTACCTGCAGGGAGGCTGGAGACTGCATGAGCTGCTTGCCCTGTTTAAGTAGATAATCAATGATCGGGATCGATCTTGTAGTTTTCTTTGTTTGTTCTTTAAAGTCATAGAGGAAACATTCAGTTTCCTGAGATTCCATGGACATATGGAACCTTTTGGCTGCCCTTTCCATGAGATTATGGAAACCTCCAATATCTGCCGGTGGAGACTCAGAGGATTGCGGCTCCGGAGAGGCTGGAGAGTGAGTGACATAGTCTTGGTCTGCATCCACGTCCGTATCATCATCTCGGACTTCCCCTTCTTCATGTTCCCTTTCCTCTTCCTCGGACGAGACGGGGTCTTGAGCAGGGTCCTGTGTCCTAGGAAGAACCAGTGGAGGGGGCTTATGTCTTGGCACCTGCGCAGGAACGGTCACAGCTGGCTGCGGAGTTGGCGGAACAGCAGGGGTGGCTTTCTGTGGAAACCGCTCTTTGTAGTCCTGAACGAGGAAGCGCAAGTCTGAAACTAAGGAGGCTGGCAAGCACACCATTGGGGTCACCTGGGTGTGAACTTGGGTAGACACAACTGGAGGAACTGATTCTTCAACCTCCTGCTCTTCGTCCGTACTCTGGCACTTGACAATCAAGTCTGAGGGGCTAGTGGCCTGGGTAAACATCTCCTCCTCCGGTTCTTGGTCCTGTAAGAAGCAGGATGGCGTCAGCTGTTGGACCTTACTAGGCGATGTCATCTCCGGAGTAATCGGTATTTTGGTGATTCTGATGGAGGCATGGGATGTCTGAGCGTCCATCGCATGTGATAGGAGCTCGGATTCTTTCCAGGTACCAGCAGCCGTCGATATGGTCTTCGTCGACGGTGCGTCCGTCGACGACGCTCTTGTCGACGGTGCCTTAGGTAACTTTTCCGCTGTCGACTGCTTCGTCGTCGGCGCCGTCGTCGACGGAGCGCCCTTCGTCGACGGAGTGCCCTTCGTCGACGGCCTCGTCGACGGTGTGACTTTCGTCGATGGTGTCGTCATCGACGTCCTCGTCGACGGTGCCGTTGTCGACGTCCTCGTCGACGGTGCCGTCGTCGACGTCCTCGTCGACGGTCGTGTCGTCGACGGAGCGGAGGATGAAAGCGGTCTTCCTGTTGACGACGAGTGAGTTAGAGTCGTCGATGAGGAGGACGCCGACGATGCCATCGTCGTCGATACCGTCGTTGTCGATGTAGAGACGGTCTTTAGCGATGAGGTGGTCGCCGATTGCGCCGTCGTCACCGTAAGCAGTGGTTGCTTCCTGGGGACAGGAAGGTCCTTGCTAGACACGGTAGGCTTGCCCTCTGAAGACCTTTTGGACTTCTTAGGAGGGGTTGCTGAGTGGCCAGGCGAGGAAGCCCTAGGCCTCTTCAGGGAAAACTGTGAGGCGCCAGACATGCTCTCACCTTCGGAAATGAGGTCGCCTTCCGGTTTGTCCTTAAGCCTGTTTAGCCAAATTAGAAGTCTCCCTTCCCGGTCTTTCTGGGTCTTGACGGAGAACTTACGGCAAATCCTGCAGTCTATGGACTGGTGGTGAGGATAGAGGCAATATAGGCATTCCTCATGTTCGTCGTCCACGTGAAGCCTCAGTTTACCACAGGAGGCACAGGGACGAAAAAGTGCTCTCTTCTTGACATCAGCCATAGCAAGAAAGTCGAAAAAACTGTTAAGTTAGAAGAAAATCCAATATTCCCGAGTAGAACTCAGGTGGAGACTCCCTAGCACAACGTGCGGTAGAAAATCTGAGAGACTGAGGCTCCTCACAGGAAGGTTCTAGAGGGAGGTGGTAGCTGATTGGTTGTTTCTTTTACTTTGGTCCTTTTTTACAAAAGGACTCAGATAGGCTACCAAGGTGGGACCCTGGAGCCTACTCTGTTTGGTCCTTCCTGCATAAGGACCTAGATAGGTTACTAAGGTGAGACCCTTAGACCTAATCTCTTTATGCATGTCTCAGGACATTACTTTTTTATATACCGGAGGCTCCCGTCTCGACGACGGGGAATGATTCAGGCATGTGAATCTATGAAAGACACCCAAATACTGGATAATATCAAAGTTTTAACTCAGAGAGAGACAGGGGACTCGATTTGTGGAAGATGGAGATATTAGAGATGAAGCTAGGAGCTTTATGAAAAGCCTCTATACTGAAGACAAAGACCCAAAGTCAGAAGAGATAGAGACCTGGCTGTTCGAGAAAAACTTACCCCAAATGTCTGACCTGGATAAGAGATATTTAGAAAGTGAGATCACGGAGGGGGAAGTATTAAACCAATTAAAGCAAATGAAGTGGGGCAAAGCGGCAGGTTCAGACGAGCTTCCGGTTGAGGTCTATTTAGACTATACAGAACAACTGTCACCCGTCCTCACAACACTCTTCAATCACTTATTATCCCTGGGTCATAGTACCCCCCTACTTGGGCTGAAGCCACAATAACACTTATCACAAAACCTAATAAAGACCCCAAGAAAATAGAATCCTACAGGCCAATTTCTCTCCTGAATACAGATATGAAATTATATTCCGGGATCTTAGCGACTAGACTCGCGAAGATAATAAAATCTATAATCCACACTGATCAAAGGGGCTTTATTCCAGGGAGACAATTAAATGAATTAACTTTTCAAGTGATAGGAGCTATAGACTACGTTGAAGATAAAGGCCTCCCGTTAGCCTTGGTCGCAATAGACGCGGCCAAGGCTTTCGATCAGGTTAATTGGAATTATCTCTGGGCCACAATGGCTGCGTTAGGGTTCCCCCCAGTATTTATAAAGGGTATCAAATCATTGTATCATAACCCAACGGCAAAAGTCTTGGTTAACGGTGCATTATCTGACTGGTTTGACATATCCGAGGAACTCGACAGGGTTGCCCCGTCTCCTCTTTTGTTCGATATTTATATGGAGCCTTTTGTTTGTGGCATCAGAGAGGATAATGTTATTCAACCTTTCAAGATGGCTAACTTGGAGTTAAAAACTGCCCCTATATGCCGACGACCTCCTTTTATACACCTCCAACCATATAGAAGCTATACCCAGGCTATTTTACCTGGCAGAGGAATTCGGAAAATTGTCAGGATACCAGATCAACAAGGAGAAGACAGAGATAATGGGGTGGAATAATAACACTCCCATACAGGGGGTGAAACAAAAAATGCGATATTTAGGAATTTATTTAACTCAAGAATTAAAGAACATTCCGATAATTACCTGGCAGACTGTTGTCAAAGACATTATTAAAACATTAACAAGATGGGGCAATCTACCATTAAATATATATGGACGAGTTATCTCATTAAATGTCCATACTCCCCAAATTGACTTTTCTTTCTAATTCCATCCCTTTATCCTTCCCGTTGAAAGAAATCACAAACCTTCAGGGTAAGATTGGTTCTTTTATCTGGCCTGTAAATCTTCCAGGATAGCCTGGAAAAAATTGAGGAGGGGCTTAAAAATTGGAGGTCTGGCCTTACCGGACTTACTACTATACTGCCATGCTTTCCATTTTAAAAACTTCAGGTTACTTGCTAATATACTAGATGCATCCTCACAGGGCCGTCTATTCCAGGCTTTATGACATGATTTACCATATGGCCAAGAGTTTTTTTTATTTAAGTTTGGCGACCAGAAATTCTTTAAGAAAGTTCGTCTTAAGATCTTACAGACTGCACTTAAAAACTGGGGGTTCATTCGAAAGGTATTGGGAATTCCTTATTATCATACTTGCACTCCAATTTGGGATTCCCCGGGCACTCCTGCATGTCTTCAGGATCAGCTCTCACTGCCCTTGAGAACAGCTGGAATATTGAAATGGGGGGATTTATGGGTGGATTCAGGCCTCATGGACTGGAACTCCCTAACGTTACTCACAAACGGGCTACTGACGAGATTTAAATTTTACCAATTATCTGCATGGTGGTCAAGCCAGACTTTACAGCGGGAAAAGATACTGGACTTTTGGATACAATTCGTAAAGGGGGGCTGGATTAGAGAAGTATCATTCTGGTATAAACTGCTTACTGATGAAAAGAATAATTTAGATCTTGAACTGACGAGCCTCTGAGGGAATACAATAGCTGAATACCCCGAAGAGCGCAGTAAAATCTGGTCAGGCTCTTTTTCCTTATCCCAGAAATTAATTAAACCAGCTAATTTAAGGCGGAACAATTTGTTCACGGCTTACTGAGTATATTGGACCCCGGCCAAATTAAATAAAATAACGCAGAATAATTACTACTGCCCCCGCTGTAAACTCACAGCTGCAGATGACATGCATATATTTTTGGAATGCCCCGAGATTCAGGAGTACTGGAGAGCGATAGCTGGCTTCCTGGGTGAGGTATTGTGAGAAGGTGGCCTGATATGCAGTGGTCACTATTCTAGTGAACACTATGTATCAGTCCAGCAACCCTTATTGATGATTGGTTGTAAGTCAACCTTATAGACCAGCTATCCTAGTAGCGTGGATACGAGCAGTCTAAGGCTAAAGACTCGAGAGGGCGTGTTAAGCCAGCTGTTATACCACATATACCCCTTGAACACCAAGTGAAAGGACACCACACAAGTGTTATGAAAATAAACAGTTATTTATTAAAGATCACAACAGCCCTGTACTCTTTATAAGGACAGGGTACTAAGCACAACCCAAAACTCTTACAAAAATACTTAAGTTAGCACAGTATATACAAATGCCCGAGGGGCACGGAAAACCATATACTTGAAAAGTGGAATGCGAAATTACTAGCAGGTAAGTACAGTACTAATAGCCTTTGGAATCGCTAGGACTTGACTATAGAATCGTTAGATTACTTCTAGGAGACCCAGGGGACTCGGGTGCAGTGTGTGCACTCTCACGCGAGATGCGGGACAAAGTCTATGGTAGCTAGAATTTGCAAAGTTAGTGTTCTCGGGCGAACCCGACCTGGTAGGGAGAAAACGAAAGTAGATTCTGACCCTTGGATAGTGAGGCTATGCTGGGGCACCGAAATGCCGAAGTTACCTAGCCCAGGGGCTGCAGCTGCATAGGACTCAAAAGACGTCGGGAATCCTCGTTGACGGACCAGGAGCCTGGAAGAAAGAAGTTGCTGGCAGGCGACCAGTGAAGAAAGTTCGGTGGATCCAAGCCTGGATCGATGGAAGATGACACCTGAAAGCAAAGGGGACCAAGTTCGAGACTACTAGCCAGTAGTCAGTGGGCACCAGGAGGGCACCGGATGGTAGCCACCTCGACAAGGCGTGTGGGTGACGCTGGGCTCGGAGATCTCACGGACCAGGAGGCGTTGTCGGCGACCAGGAAGGAGGATCGAGCTGTCCCACGAAGATAGAAGCTGTCGGCGTCGCTGGACCCAGGATTGGGCAACAAAGCCTTGGCAAATTCAAGCCCACGCGGTGGACCTAAAATGGCGTCTGGAGTGGACCAGGAGGGTCCGGGGTGCCTCTCTTGAAGAAGGAAGCAAGGGCCAGTCTGGAGCAACCAGACCAGCAGCAGTGATGTCGTCGGGCGTCGTTCAGAAGGCCACAAGCCAGCCGGCTAGTAGCCAAACAACGCGGTGCACAGCAAACAGCAGAAGGGCCCCACGCAGATCGTGGAGATGCAGGGAGGCTGATCTTGGGAGCTGGAGCTGCGCAGGGTCGGGGCTTCTCGGACCCCAAAGCACTCACCCGTGGAGGACACGGTGGGCTTGCAGTAAAGATGTCGTGCAGTCTTGGCGATCGTCGGTCCCTCGAGGTCTCGTCGCACTCACGGTTCTCAGCTTGGCTGTAGAGGTGAGTAGAGGTCAGAGGTGCCAGGGAAGCCGGGTCTCGTCGAGCTGGGTCGTCGGATTCGTGATGAAGGACTTGCAGCAGACCGCAGTGTTCTTTAGGATGGTGCCCGCTGATGCAGGGTGACTACTCCTTAGCCACAAGGGAGAATCTTGAAGAAGGAAATCTTGAAGTCCTTTCGCAGAAAGTCGTGTCTTGATTCCAAAGATGATCTAATTTTAACAGGGGGCCCGCTCCCATCTTTATACTAAAAAAGGGGGCTGACCCGGTGACTAGGTCCTGCCTATGGGTGGGACTAGGTGGGGGGTGGTTACACCCCTCAGCCATGCCGGACTTCCCCAGGCCAGGGGCTGGTGTGCCCCGGGAACTGGTTCAGACCGGCCTATGCGTAGTGAGCACCGGGGTGACACTCAGCAGTCACCTTCCTGAAAAGCCCTGCCTACCCAGGATACACAAAACCATGTCTGGGCCGGTGCTAGCACCGCCCCTGACAGGAAACCCTTTGTCCAGGCTCCCCTCGCTGGAAGGACTCCCAGCTGCAGGGGGTCAGACTCGTGTCTGTGGTGGCAGCATCCATTTTGTGGAGCTGAGGCTTCGTTTAACTTTAACCGGGGTTCACAGTTACATACATGTCGTGTCCCTCTAGAAGGGTGGAATGCTAACCCCGTCGCCAGAATTGGCGAGGGGTTAGTATTCCAATTCGTATGACACCTTATTCGACATGTTTTGATAAAGCAATACCAAAGTTAGCATTTAACCGCGAGGATTATAATGCACTTAAGAGTATATGGTATGCGATATCATGGAACAGCTATTAGGACTTGGTTCCGCAAGCTGCAGACAGGCTCAGCTCATGCCAGAGCACCATCTCACACGATTCCAAGCACTCTGCCTTCAGGATTGTCAAGGCCTGCCATAGGAGTGACTGATAGGAATCTGTGTGTCCATTTTAGGGTTAGGTATAGGTATACTACACCTACAGCAAAGCGTGTTTACACGACTTTGCCCCAGCTGTCATGCAGCCAGTTGTGTCAAATTTAGGAGGCCAGCCAGGGGTGGCATAATACATGCTGCAGCCCCTGGCAGCCCTGGGTACACCTATGCCCTGAGTTACAGGGTCTGATAAGGTGGCCCAGTACCAATTGGAAATGCACCTAGGGTACATGGAATCCATTTTACAGAGAGAGCAGTAGGCCTGGGGTCCTGATTGGCAGGGCCCCAGGTCGACTATGTCAAAAACCAGCTAAAACACAGGGCAAAAAGTTGGGGGCAATCATAGTCAGGAGGTACCTTCCTACAGGTATTATCAACAACCATCTTATGTACCCCTAGGTTAGTATTTTTCGGTTTACCCCATGACTATAATATTAATAACTTACATTCACAGTTTATCTTTTACGTGGTGGTTATTGCCAGAAGGGAGATATGTAAAGAATGGAAGTCAGCTGCCCCCCCCAGATTTGCAGAGTGTCTAAAAAGCATAATGGAAGTCTGTAAGATGGACATGGTTGGTCGCTATGGAAATACTGAGAATTTATGGTCAAAACTGGAGGCCTGGTCGAACAAGTAAACGGTCCGATGATTATACCAGAGGTTGTGTCGGTCCTGTCCTCCCCTAGTCTGAAGTACTCCAACATAAGTCAGGGGAGTTGGATAAGGAAACAACCTACCTCTGGGACATTTCTGTCAGCTAGATACTGACCCCGGGGCGGCTTCAGGATTGTCAGTATAAAAGGAGACAGTGAGACCCATCTAGAGCATACAAAATCTGGTGGCATATATGAGGACAAAAAAAAAACACATTTCAAGTGTATTCATGACATTTATTATATATCAAAAATGTTAGAACAACTTATAACAAAATCCTACTGCTTCTGTTTTAATATAGATGATGCTGTTTTGCCTTCTGTAGCAGGCTGTCTAATTGCTGAATAAGTGGTTTTTTTTTTTTAAATCTGTCCTAGACAAACCCCTATTTTTCCTCAAAACAAGCTACTTTTATTTGGGTTCTCGATAACAATACCACTTAACACCTTGGCTGCTAGGGGTTTTCCCCTCCTGTGCTGACTCTTGGTGAACTCCATTGTTCATGACGAGCTCAGCTCGTCATAAGCACAGCTCAACCGTGCCTCATGACGAGCTGAGCTCGTCACGAGCAGCGAAGGGGTTAAATATGAGGGTGTGGAGTTCATGGCAACTGTCATGGTAGTTTGTCGATCGCAAACTTTTGTATAGTTTTAGATACTGGTGGAATGCTTTTATCATGGTGGTGTGGAGGACTCCACCATGGCTAATAAAGGGGCTAAATGTTAGCTAGCAGAGATTTAGGAGCTACTCAAGCAATGAATACTAGCTGTACAGAACACGTTACTTAACTTTGGTAACAATATATCTGTAAGAAACATAGTTTAGTTATAGATTCCTTACCTTAGATAAGAGGTCTTCAAACTTTTGGATGCCGAGACCCCCCCTGTCAACATTTTGAGGTGTAAGGACCCCCTCCTGACAAAAATTTCTAAACTGTAGGCAGGGCTACTGGAATTAGGAGTCCGGTGAGGACCAAATTATGCGACAGGCTTGACTAAATTATGTGGGAAGAAAATGTAAATGATGTTATGTGATGCCGCGTATTTTGAGATAGCATTGCTTCATTATTTTGAAATTAATTTATTACACACAGTAACACCGAGGAAAGATTTCACCCTATCAGTACCTATTTATAACCAAAATACAGCAATTATCAGAAAGAATTCTAGTCAACCTTTGTGAAGGGCCTTCCACTCCGCAGGAATACGTGCTGCCACATTAGTAGCTCACCTGGCCCTGGCCAGGAGATGCAGGGGTCCCTTAAAACCCTGGCCGTTTTGTGCAGAGTTAAGCAGTTTACCTATGCCGCTTTCCCCTCGCTTCCATCCCTCTCTCCTCTCCCAACCCCGGATCCTTCGGTCACTTTGCAGGACATTTTCTTTCACCCCTTTTTACAACTTCTGAACTCTCCCCATTCAACCTCTCACTTCACCTTTAATCACCTCTTGCCATTCTGTCTTTTCACTGCCCTAATCGCTAACAGTCTCTCACATTTATCTCATTGCCTCTCTGGCTCCTTCACCTCTTGTGCCCCTAAGCACTTCTCATTCACCTCAAGTCTCTCCATTCAAATGTTTGTCTATTTGTATCTTACACCTCTCTAGTCCCCCATTCATTTTTCATATCTCCCCTTTGTCCTAATAGAAGCCATCACCTTTGGCCCACACTCACTTCTTGTGTGTCCACACTTCTCATTTCTCCTAGCCCCTAACCTCTTCAATCAAATTCTCTCACTCCTTTGCTGTCCTCGCTCATCTCTCCTCATCAAGCATGTAGGCCGGACTCGTATGCTCCTCTTGGCCTGTGCCACTCTGCTTATTGTTCCCTAATTCAGTTGGTCTGTCACTTCCAGCCAAGGCTGGCCCTAACACTGGTTTCACACGGTGCAAGGGTCTTTTTTGGTGCCCCAGTTTCCTTCTTCTCCATGATTCCCTCACTACCACTCACCAACAATGCACCTCATCTCTCTATAGCACCTTTCTGACAAACATTTTATTTTTTTGTAGCGCTACTCATAGTTTACTCACACTCATTTCTGCGATCTGCATGGTACATATTCTTTGGAACAGGCACATTAACCCTCTGCACTGTGTGGGTGACGAGAGTGCCCATGTGAGTGCACGGTGAGTGATGCAACTGTGTGAAAGTATGGTGAGAGGAGTGACTGCAGGGTGAGTGAGGTGGCCGTACGAATTTGGGTGCAGATGCAAGTTCAGAATGAGACTAATGAATGTATGATTATTGATGGGCTTCTTTGAGTGAGTTGCATATTGAGCAGCGAGGGGGACGGGTGAGTGAAGTGTCATGAGTGCAGGATGAGTAGTGTGCTTGTGTGACTGCAGGGTGAGGTATACTATGAACAGCGCAAGTGCATTGTGAGTGCAGAGTGATCACTGTGAGCGGGTGAATAGTGTGAGTGCATGGTCGTCAGTGTGAGTGCATTGTGATCGCTGTGAGTGCAGGGTGAGGGTGAAAGTGAAGGGCGAGAATGAGGAGTGAGTTGTCCGAAAGCAGGGTTCATTACTAGACACTTCAAGTAACTCAACATGTTATTGACAGCAGGGTAGGGTTTAGGATCCAAGTTAAACTATTGCTATTATGGCATTAATCGGGGAGCGAGGGTGGAGGAAATAAATAATGTGCTGATCCTGCAACAAACTTCCAGACCTATGGTTAGAGTTGCCAGCAGATTATTTTGATGGCCCAGTCGGTACAAAAATAAGCAGTCACCTAAAGCTGTATTTGCTTATCTGTGCATACTTCGAACAGCAAATATAAATAGAAAGCCCTTTTAATTGTGTTCTAGGGCTGCCTCAATGATCCATGACTGATAATTAAAGAGAACAAAGACAGAAAAGTCACATAATGAATTAATACATACTATAAGTCGATTTAGTGTCAAGAAGAGGCTCTTTAAACAACACACGGCAGGCATTTTTCTTTTGGCAAACCCTACTTTATATTCCTTTTCGTGAAATGCATTCTCACACTACAGCAGTAAATGTAAAATACAAATGTAAGGAATGGGCAGAGTGGGGACCCAGGAAAAAACACTAAGCCTCTGTAACCAGTTTACAAAGGCATGTAAATATGCAAATGGTCTTTAAAGACCTGTGAACAACTCGGAGGGGGGTGTGCCAGAGATAAGACTCCAGACTCTGCCCAGCTAAGCCTCCAGCAGCTTGAGTTGTACTGCAGCACCAGGGCTGAGACACAGGACCGGGGAAGAGGGAGGGGTAAAGCCCTTGGGCCTGGGCAGAAGACTGACTGGGAATGCGCAACCCCCTTTGCATCGCTCCACGGCCCCCTTGGGGGTCGCTCCCCACAGTTTGAAGACCTCTGCGTCAGTCGTTGTCGTCACCGGGATGATGTCGTGGAAGTTACTTAGACGACACCCTCTCGCGCTGACGTCAGCTCTGTACACCACTTTCCGCACCAGGATCGCAGAGCCATGCAAGACACTGACCACTGGTGCACAAAAGAAAGGCCCTGAAAGGATGTTCTTAAGCCTAGAAATCAGCCTAGAAATCAGTTCACAGAACGGGGAGGATGGGTGGGGCAATAAGGCATCTATAACTAACTTATGTTTCTTACCGATATATCGTTTCCAACGGTAAGTAACTTGTTCATCTGAAAAAACAGTTCGTTATAGATTCCTTACCTTAGAATGGATACCCCCAGCAATACCAACCCGAGAGGTGGGTCTGCGAACCAAGATCACACCAGAAAGTCCTGGAGAACAGAATGGCTGGGCTGTCCAGGCAGTAGTGTTTTGTAAATGTGTGCTGCTTTGCCGACGTAGCTGCCTGACAGATGTCATTCAGAGGGTCTCCTCGTCCCAAAGCAGTAGTGGCTGCCGTCGCCTTGGTGAAAATGAGCGCGTAGCACCACTGGAGGCTCCTTTTTAGCCAGAGAATAACGGGCTTTAATACACAAAACAATCCATCTAGAGATGGTCTGCTTGTGTATTGCCCAACCTTTCATGGCGCCCATGTAGCTAACAAAGAGCTGGTCATCCACCTGGAACTGTTTGGTGCGATCCAGATAGAAGGGAAGCGAACGTTTTGGGTACAGATGGTGGAGCCTCTCTTCTTCTTTAGAAGGATGCGGAGGCGGATAGAAGGTGGGCAAATTGATGGTTTGCCCCATTTGAACGGAGGTGACCACTTTGGGAAGAAAGGATGGACGAGTTCTTAGGACAACCTTGTCCAGATGTACAGCCAGAAAAGGAGGCTTGGATGAAAGAGCCTGGAGCTCACTCACTCTTCTGGCAGATGTGATGGCTACCAGGAATGCAATATTAAGAGTCAAGAGTCAAAGAGGACAGTTGTGAAGCGGCTCAAAGGGTGCGCACATCAAATAGGTCGAAACCAAATTCAAGTCCCGCTGAGGCATCACGAAGGGAATAGGAGGAAAGAGATGAGTGATGCCTTTTAAGAAAAAAATTACAACTGGGGACTTGAAGAGATAAGGCTGATCAGGAAGCCTTAGAAAGGCAGAAATGGCCGAAAGATAGCCCTTGATAGTGCCCAGAGCAGAGCCCTGCTGGGCCAAAGAAAGGAGGAACAAGAGAACCTCAGAAAGAGGCAGAAAGAGGATCCACAGCCTTTGCTGCGCACCATGCCACAAATTTGTTCCATTGGCAGGCGTATACAGTATTAGTGGAGGGACGCCTGGCTGCCAAGATTGCATCACAGACTTCGGGAGGCAAGTCAAATGAAGTCAACTGCCATTGCCCAATCACCACGCAAGGACGTGGAGGCTGGACAGGTTCGGGTGGAGGACCGTCCCCTGCTGCTGCGACAGAAGATCCTCCCGGCGAGGCAGTCTGATTGGAGGATCAATGGCAATGTTAAGCAGCTCTGGATATCAGACTCTTCATGCCCAGTCCAGGGCTACAAGAATAACTTGGGCCCGGTCGCACCTGATCTTCAGCACTCTGGACAGAAGTGGTATAGGCAGAAAGGCGTAGAGAAGAACACAACTCCACTTGTGCCGAAAAGTGTTGCATATCGAGTACCGCCTTGGAAATTCCAATGCGCAGAATTGCTGACAATGCGCGTCCTCTTCGGTGGCAAATAGATCTAACCAAGGCCCTCCCCACTGCAGAAAGAGACCTTGCACCACCTGAGTTTGTCTGCCCTGGCGTTGAGAGAACCTGGCAGGTGTTGAACCACCAGGGATATGCCCTGATGTTCCAGCCATGTCCAAAGGCGCAGGGCCTCCTGACATAGGGACCACGACCCCACCCTGCCCTGTTGCAGTACCACATGGCGGTGGTGTTGTCCGTGAACACCTGCACTACTCTTTCCCGGACAGAGGGAAGGAATGCCTTCAGTGTGGAGTTCGGACTCCGCCGGAGAAGAGAGGCCTCCAATCTCTGCCTCTCCCATGTGGCCGCCCCATCCCAGAAGGGCTGCGTCTGTCACCACTGTGTGATCTGGTTGGGGAAGGGATAGGGATCTGCGGTTGACCCAATCCCGGTTTGTGAGCCAACACTGCAATTGTCGTGCAGTGCCCTCTGACATCTGGACATAATCGGACAGATTCCCCTGCGCCCACTGGAACTTCAGGTCCCACTGCAGAGCCCGCATATGCCACCTGGTATGATCGACCAGAAGGAGTCCATGAGGCCCAGGAACCTCAGGGGCTTCCTAAACGAAAACCAGAATAGAGGCTGAAATATCGGAATCATAACCTGAATATCCTGGACTCACTATACAGGAGGATAAACCGGAAACTGTGTTGTGTCCAGAATCGCTCTGATGAAAAGCAGCTTCTGAGAGGATATCAGGTGCGACTTCGGCACGTTGATGGAGAACCCCAACAAATGCAGAAGGTCCGCCGTAGTCTGGAGGTAGTCAGGGGCGAGCCCGCCTTCAACAACCAGTCGTCGGGATAGGGGAAGACTGGAACCCCTGATCTGCACAGATGAGCTGCGACCATCTTCTTCCCAAGTTGATCCAGCTTCTTGGATTCCCTTCCAGGTAGAGCTTGGACGTAGATGCTTGGACCACCAAACTCTCAAGGGTAGGGTGTTGGGAGAGTTAAGTGGAGTAGCCGTGGCCGGGTGGTGGCATCTGGCAACCATCCTATCCAAAGGAGCCCCTGTGTTGGGCCTGGACAAAAGGATGTCCGTAACTGCTTCATTAAACGGCATCAGGGGCTCCGAAGAGCTCACTGCTAGCTGAAGCACCTCTGTCAAGAGGTTAGTACTGACTGCCACCGTAGGGAGATCGAGGTGGAGCGCCTCGGCCGCCCTATGTAACACCACTGCGTATGACGCTCCCTGCTCCGTAGCCACAGTAAGAGGAGACAACATGCCTGGGTCTGGGGAGGTATTCAGACCACTAGCATCCCCCAGTTCCTCTCTCCAGTCCGGCTCAGACTCTAGCGGGGTAGTTAAAGGGTCCTCAGACCCCTCTTAGTCTTCCTCTCCCTTCTCTGGCTGCCAAACTGGCTGAAAATGGCCAGGGTGGAATGCAGGCACAAAAGTGCCCATCGGCGCCGGATCCGGCATCGGTGGTCTGGCCTTATCCACATCGGGATGGAAGCTGGGATCGACATTGGCTGGAGGGCCAGCCAGCACTGGCTGCAGACATGGTGCCGGTGGAAGCGGCGCCTGGTGAGAGTGTCACGAGGTCGACCGGTACCGATCCGGATCCAAACCTGGATCCAAGGGAGCCTTTTGGAGCCGAGGCCAGAGCCGCCGGATTCGAAGGCTTGGTGCCCCAGCCGAGTCAGCGGGTCCAAAAGGCGCACCAGCGGAGTCGGGCTGCCCAAAGATGGTGTGCATTGTTTTGTAAAATTGTCGAAGCTAGGCATGGGTCGCTCCCGGTCAGGCCGGAGTCGACCCTAAAGGCTCCGCACACAGAGCCGCGGGCGTGGCACCACCCCACCCTTCGTCGCGTCAGCCAATGGACGAGGGGAAGTCGAAGAGCGACGATGCTTCCACTATTTCTTGGGCTTTGACTTACCTGACCCAGTGTACGAAGACTTAGATGAGAAGTGATGATGGCTTCACAATCTGTCTTGTGACCTCCCATGTGACCGGGACCTCGAACGACGCAGAGCTGGCTGCCGGGCCTCGAGGAGCTTACTCGCGCTCCAGGCAGTATGGGCACACGCAATGCGGATCCGTTACTGACATCAGTCAGTTACAGGAACCGCAGGCCTTGAAGCTAGCCATCCCTCGTGCACCAGGAGTCGATGTAAGACTCGAAAAGAAGTTGACAGAGTCGCAAAAGGTCAGTGAAAAAATGACTGGGGCTACCGCTCTCTCCGGATCTGCACTTGCAAACGCAGAAAAAGAAAAAACTGACATCACTGAGCGTGGGCGGCGTCTAAGTAACTTCCGCAACGTCATCTCGACGACCACGACACAGAACGCGATTTCGACCGACGCCACCTAACGACACGCAGGGGTACTGCTGGCAAAAAACTATCCAGATCCAGTCTGACGCTTGGGGGGTATTCTAAGGTAAGGATCCTATAACTGTTTCTTTCAGATTAAAAGATTATTTTGTACTCCCACATTTAAATCACAAAATGTATTCTTAGTTAATTTTCGGAGTATGTTTTTGTTAATAGTAAAGTTCTTGGCAATATAATCTCTTTATATTACATTTTTGTATGTTTTTTTACCGTAACAAAAAAAAACCAATTAGTAAATGATTTTATTACATGACTACCAAAACATAGCCTGTTCGACCTGAAGCCATGAAAGGACCCTCCAGATTGAAGACATGTAAAACGTACCCATTTTATATGCTAATCTATAGTTACACAAATGGCAGATAACATTTAGCAGCAGTGCCCCTAGCATTAAAATATAATGCACTAAAAGCTGTAGTATGTACACTGAAAGAGTGTACCCAGATCTCTGCTACTACAAAATATCATCAAGAGTCTAGTGCAATTAGTTCAAATGAAGCATACCAGTACTACAAAATCTAGAACTCAATGATTTGATTAATGAAACCCCAAGATTAAAAGTGGTGTGTGATGTCTAAAGCAACATTCCTGTAACCCATAGTAAAGATGTATAAAAACGTGCCTATAACCCACATTCATTTAACACATGTCAACTTTACCATGTTGCATTTTTAACACAAACATATTTTGAGTTGAAAATGTTCATGTAGTTTAGTCCTCCTGTTTTTAGAAACTAAATGGGTTTCCCAATACCATTGTTCAATATTGGAGATAAAAAAGCACACTTGCTTCAATTTCCGAGCATAGTTTTATATTTCTCTGCATAAGCAATGTGTATAATGGAATAAATCACTAAAGGGATATTCGAAGCAGACAATGCAGTGATGTGCATAAATGCTATTACAGCCAGTGTATAACCCCAAACCGTTTTTAATATAGGCAGCATATCCTTTTTCTTTTACCAGTGGGATGCAACATCTGCAGCTAAACACCACACCTCTTCCTGCTCCAAGACATAATAGAGCATAACACACCAGACTATGCCGCTAAACACTTTGGTGAATGCCATTAAAGCAGCTTTAATTCACCTAACCTAGCAGTGAATTTAGTGCAGACCAAGCTTTCAGGGGCTATTTAGTACTAACAAACGATTGTTAGGTGAAGCACACTGCACCACTCAAAAAAAACATTCACAATTATGTACATAAAAAACAAGAATCCCCCTAAAATATCTGAAAGCAACATAACGCCACAGAGTGGAAGGTCGAATAATAAAAAACAAGTTAACATTACTTCTGGAGGGTTCTGTAACTTCCACAGATTTCTTATCTCTTGAATACCCTCCAGATGCTTGACTGCTTCTAGAAAACGTTTCCCCAGAAAATATACTTCTCCAGTATCAGCTGGCAGTACTACACAACTACAGTTGCAGCTCTGTCTGCTTAGGGTGCGACAGTGATCTTAATAGGGTGCAATCCAGCAAATGCACTAGACTTTACTAAAAGAAATTCTGATATCATGCAAGGTGTGCAGAAAAGATAGTCTTCAAGGTGTTGAAGCCTGTAACTCTAGCCAAGAAATTAATCTGGAACAGAGGCAGTGGCAGACCGACTTGGTAGTACATTTTTGGGCTGCCAGGACAGCATCCATTACCTGTTGTAGCCAGCCCAATGTCTAATTTTACAGATGAACTCATGTGCAGACAAAGCGTCTGAGGATTGGGGTGTAGAACCAGACCAGCCTGCCTCGAAAGCAAATTAATTGTGCTTATGAGACAAAGAGGGAGACAAGTATAGAGTTCCAATAACTTGGCGCACCAAATCCTCCTCATGGCACGTAAGCTGATAAGAATCAGTTGTGTTGGAGCCCTCACACCTTCTGTGCTATTCTTAAAACCAGATGACTCAGAGGAAGACAGACTGATCCAGCATCCATCTGAATCACAAGGCATTCAACAGAGGAAGATTCAGCATTAGCAGGAACAGGTACTAAAATCTAAGGTACTTCATAGCCTGGGACCTGCACAGACGTCCATCGAACGACACTCCAAACAGATCACTATCACTTCAGAATGAATATCCCAGGTGTGATCCTTCAGTATAGTGAGAGTCAAGGCACCTAACCGTATTCAGAGTGCCCACCACATACATAGCCTGAAAATGTGAAAATTACCGGTTGTCGAGAGCCAGACCTGCCAACAGAGAGCCCACAAATCTACACCACCCTGTCTTTTGCCATTAAGGATGGAGGTGGTGTTTTCCGAAAGGACCTCAATAACCTTAACCGAGATGAAGGGAAAGGCCAGAGGTGAAGCACACAACTGTTGCTTTGACAATGACTAAAGGCCATACAATTTCATTTCAAAATATGACCACCTTTAACAATGAGGAGTTCCGCTCAAAACAGTTTACTGGATAAAAGGTGTGACTGACCCACTGAGAGCGTTGAGGGATATGCCCAACAACAAAGGTACTGAGGATATCTATGCGAACCCAAAAAAATCTCTTGATAATGGAGCAGCTACCTTCTTAAGCACCACTTAAGTGACCTTTTTCATCATATGGTACCAACAGGATGCACAAAGCCAAAACCATAAAGCCCTGCAAGGGAAGGAATTGTAGCATTGGGTCGTAATCTGATTCAGAAACATCGGAATCATGTCCCAAATAGTAGAGATCCTATGAGGTATTGGAAAGTCTCATACATTTTGTGTCCAAGACTGCACTCATTAAAGGTCAGACTCTGAATAAGGATGAGGTTGAAATTCTAAAAGGCTGATGAAGAAGCAAAGGTGGTAAAGAAAGGTTAGGATGTACTGCAGGTAATCTGCAACCAGCACAGGGTAACTTAAATTCCCCCTGCAATCACTGAATGCACCAATCAGTCAACCAAGTAGGGAAATACATGAACTCTGGACATCCAGAGTGAAGTATCTATCACAGACAGCATTTTAGTGAATACCTTCAGAGCAGTTTTGAGACAAAATGGTAGAACAACAAATTGGAAATATTAGGATCCCACTGTAAAGCATAGATAAAACCTGTGTGAAAAGAGGATCAGTAGCTGGAAAAAGGTGTCCTGGAAAACAAGGGACATAATCCAATCCTGCGCATTTAGGGCTTGAAGCACCGGACGCAAGGATAACATTTTGAACTTGACCTGGTGAACAAAGAGCTTCAACCTTGGGAACTAGGATGTAGAGGGAGTAACACTACTACCTGAAGTTAAAGATGTAAGAAAGGCAAATGAAAGAGGCTTTGGGCGCCAGATCCACAGGAAGATGGGTGAGAATAGCCAACAGATACTGTAGACGTCCCTGAGATCACTTATCTCTGGAACAAATTGTCAATACTGCTGTGGGGAATGAATCACTAGGAAGGCTGCAATTGCTGCAAGGGTTGGTCCATAGAAAAACCCCAAACTGCAATATTGTTCATTCAACTGTTTGCCAGGGAGGATAGGCCCAACAGAGTGGCTATTTTTGAACTATCCCAGAGAGCTTCTTGCCACAGAAGGGCATGTCCGTTAAGCCTGCCCGGATATCTAGTACATAGCAAGTGGGACACATCCAGGCAGGTTATAGCCGTGAATCGGGCCATTGTGACTGCCAAATCGAGGCAACAGTTAAGAATCTGTTTGGAAGCATTCAAAACATTGATCATCAGATCAGAGAAGGGTTTCTTCAAGAGGTCAGGAAGGCTTATTGTCAATTCCCTTGTACATTTTCAAGAAGCAGGGACATACAATTCGAGAAGGCACATGCTCATACCAGTGGGCAGGACTAGAATACCAACATAAAAACATTTCTGTCCATACAGTCCAGTGATTTTTAACTCGGTCTGAAGAAAGGGAGAAAAAACATTGAGGGTCAACTTTGCTGACGATTTCTGAACCGCAAAACTCTCAGGAGAAGAATCCACTTACAAATATTTGGGATCTGTACATGCCAGCTTCTGACACTGTGCGATCTGTCTGAACTGTCAGGCACTGAAAAGCATTTCTCCCAGGTAGATAGTACTGGCTCTTGCAGCTCTTTTCATCATGATGTGGACTTGGAATATGCAGTCAGAAGCGACAATTCAAGTGCCAACTTTACCATGCTTACTACTTAGGAGAATGAACAGGTTTCCTCAGAATGAGAGCCATAAAGGTACGAGATTGCATCTTCTGGGAATATAGGATGGTCACTATATAGAGTCTAGCATCAATGTGAGGGAGTGCCAATAATCCCGGAACAATCAAACTGAATGGAAGTATTGCCAGAATTCATCATAGACACAGGGAATCACTGTGTGATGGGTATGCCCAGAACATGCGTACAGGTCTCACTTTACCATAGGACTGAAACCCTACCTCACTGAATAAGGAAGAAGGATGAGTAGTGGGTGAAAAACAATAACTCAAATGAGGACCGAGAAATTGCCAGTGCCTGGGATAAATTCAAGCATTTCGTCCATCACTTTGTTGATTGATGTATAACCAAAGTAAGGCATGTGGAAAGAGTCAGAATTCGAGTTGGTGAGCTCTTCTATTGAAGCGAATACTTGAGCTCCAAGAACAGGCTCCATCTGGGACTAGCCCTTCAAATGAGGTTCTAACTTCACATCTGACCCCTGGAATAATTTCTGCTGAGAGCTAAGGTGATATCCTGAAAAGCTCTGAGGGAGGAAAATAAATATTGAACACATTACTGAGAATAATCAGACCATGGTCTTAGGGGGCAAAGTCTTCCTCAGAAGTGATGCCGAGCCAAAGCCTGGAATAGCAGGGTGTCAGGGTATGTGGGGTTTGAGGTGGCAGAGGCACACCAGCAGCATCAGGCTTACATCCAGAATGACACCTACCAGTCCTGAAGAAACTGAATATGGCCTACTGAAATGTCTCAAACTGCAAAGGGTAGGGGATGGTTTCATAAACTTGAAGTATTTCTAAAAATGCGGTGCCCTTGGAAAAGGCCGAGGTACAGCTTAGCATTGTGGAACGGCACCACCAAGACTTCAAAAAGTCCTTGGAGGGGGACTGTTTCTTCGAGGGAAAAAAGGACATCTCCTCCTAATGTGTTTTTTGAAAAAGAACACATTGACAGGAATCCATTCAGTCATGACACTCCCATGAGGAAAGGATTAGGACAGTTTAGGGTATCCTTATGGGTCAGAGACATGAAATGTTTTGACTATTGCTTGCTGATGCACTTTGTGCGTTTAGAGATGCAGACGTTGCAGATGGGATGTAGCGAGAGGGTCCTGATCAGGTCCTAGAAAAATCATTCAAGTGCCATGGAGATCGACAAAGACATGTTTAGACACTGTTGATCTGGTTTGAAACCATAAACCTTTGGATTACAGGTTTTACTTTGTCTCTGATAAACAATTACAGAGGAATTTTCAGATAACACCTAAGAGCTCTGAACCCAAGTGGGTAAGAGGTAAAAAAACAAACTGATACTAGAGAGACACTGTGTCTTAAACAGACCAATGTCATATCCTGGGCAAATGTAACTGGCACAGGAAAGCTACTACTGATGAAACGTTTTTCTGAATCCACTGTGGTGCCTGGAAGACATTCATGAGATGTGGAATCTGCAGGAAGAAGAATTCATCAGAATCACAGAGAAAGTATATGGACTTGGTTTTCCCCACGCTCGATTACCTGTCAATCTCCATGTTTACTTACCCGCTTTAAAGCCATTTTCTGTTCACTGAGCTTTGACTGAAGCTGCTGTTTCTTCTGAAAGATGAAAAATTGAAAAGTCCAAATAAATTCAATATCCAATCATCAACAATATATACAATTTAAAAGCATCTTACAGTCATTCAATTTGAAAGGGACTCCTATGAAGAACAAAAAAGCTGCCAAATTGTAACCAAATCACGGTTCATGAAGATAATCCAGATAACAAGGCAAATCTTAACAAGGTTAAAAGAACATTGTTACCACAATTTAATTGCAATAAGGTGACTCAGATTTAGATGAGAACAAACCGGAGTAGAACATTATCCTTCATTACTTTTACAAGCATCACTGTTACAGTCCACAGTAATACAATGCTTAACCATTTAAAGCGAAAATGCTCTCCAGCTGCAACTTTAAAAAGCCAGACACGATAATTAATGGGGAAAAAAATTAAACAAGAGGATGACATTGAAAGCCTTATTAATAAGCTACTCCAGAACTAAACACCTACTGCTAAAAGATTTTTTTTAAACTGATCAGAACAAATGGTAAGTCCAGTTAATTATAAAGAAAAGAGTGAAATTAATTTAAACATGGTAGGTGGGAGACATGCCTCCACTTAGACTTTTTATGTCAGACTGATAATGGCATTAGAGTTTATATATTTAAACCATTCGTATTCGTGCATTACCGTTAAATAAACCTGTAATTAGTATACATGTATTAGCACTCATACTACAAAACCATCACTATTGCTAAGAGATTATGTTCACTATATTACTAGAGAAGCGTATAGTGGTGCCTCCAGAACTCCTGGAAGAAGCCCCGATGAGCACCTCCTAGTCAAATTATGGGAATAGTGGTGCACACATAGTAAGGTCAGAGCAATCATCTGCAGTATCCTTTGTGCCACCATCATTACCTTAATGAAAATCATTTGGGAATAAGTCTCTTCTTTTGACTGGAAGATCCTCACGGAACTGTTAGAGGGAGTCCCCAAAATAATCAGTTACATTGCCCCAAAAAGGGAAGCTAAGTTGCGACGGTTGCTTACTTTGTGGTATTAGCAGTTTTGACAACTTCCTACACCTATTAATTTGGGGGGGTTTTGTCCAGAGGACCCATCAGCATAAATGCAGGGCATGACTCTTCATAACTTCAGACATAAAGATCATGCTTAGTCAGAGGTCAGTCATAAATAAGAGGGGTCCCGGACTGAGGGCCTGTAACTATTTTGCAGTCACGGCGAGGAGGTTTTTGCAGTGGTGGTGTAATAAAGAGCTACAGAGCAGGCTCAAGAAGACCTGGTTACAATGGAAAAATAAATTTAAAGAGTTACGATAATGGGTGAATAGGTGTCTTGGTGTTTAATTATGCTGCACCTAGTCATCATGTCTCCCAAGAGTTATACTCTTGATGGTGTTGGATCTGTCAGTATTGCGTGAGGGACAGGAGATGAAGTCACATGCCTAATTTCTGCATGTAGCAATGGCAAAAATGAAAACCAATTTATAGTACACACATCCCAAATGAAGACAAGGCACTTAAGCCACTAGATCCACCTGAACCAAAGACAGACGCAGGTACCACAAAGCCCTGGAGAAAGGCAAGTCTATTTGGCAAAGAGCCAGATTATAAGAGCCTTTCTATAACTGTGCCACTGAAAAGGATCTACCTCTCCCCTTCACTCTCTGAAATGTCAGAACCAGCAGCCTACCACAACCAAATTGTGCTTGGCAGAACAAAGTGGTTTAATTGGCAGTTTTCAATGTAATTTAGATTGAATATGCCCTAATTTATGTAGGGCTTTACTGGCAATACAGAGAGTTTTAAAGATAATTTGCTTCCTAACTGGGATCCAATGAAGTGCAGCAAGCTCAATTATGTGCACAAGTGCCGCTTTTGACATGTGTAGCCCCCACTTGTTGCCTGAAAAATGATGTGGTTTTGATTGTAAGTGCACAGGGTCCCTGCCAACCAGGTACCCTGTGCCAGTGGCTCCTACCCTAAAACTGTACCACGACTGGCACAACTTCAGATCTCCTGCAATTCCCTAGTAAATGGTACCCTTGGTATCTAGGGCTTGGGTAATTAAGAGGGAGCCCTCACCAAGGCCATGTCACTGCAGTTTGCATGCCTTGGTGCAATGAAAGCAGACAGCTGACATGCACACTACCTATGTGCCATGTCCCGCAGCACTGCACAAGGTATAGGTAAGTCACCCCTCTAGCAGGCCTTACAAGCCCCAAAGCAGAGTGCACTGTCTCGAAGGTGTGAGCATATCTGCATAAGCAGATATGCCCCAACAATATTTAAGTTTATTCTTAATATTGTAAATGCCAGTGAAGCCATAGGGAGTACATAGGCTGGGAACTTGATAACTATTTCCATGGCACCATGATGGCTTCACTGAACCCAGGAGTATTTGGTACCAAACTACTCCTTTCAGTAAGCCCACACTGATGCCTGTGTGGAATTTATTAAACCATGCACCTGAAAACCTACCAACTCTGGTGTGGTCTCCGACTGGCTTTAGGCAGCCTGCCACCATCAGATATGTTTCTGGACCTCCTGGGTCGAGAGCCTCTGCTCCTAGACCAGAACGAATGCATATCCTAGGCGGAGGCGTGACACTTCTTCGCCCAGGATGAGCACAGTGCCTTGCTGCATTTGTAATACGACCCCAGCTTCTGCTGCTACCAGCAGATGGCAGCCCCTAGTTCAAACTCCCACCTTTGCTGGGAGAACCGCCAGGAAAACTTAGTAAGAATAGGATATGTGCCCCCCTTGGCCACCTCCACCCCTCAGGTGATGGAGGTGAAGTAAAGCACATTTTTCAGTGCCCACCATCTTGACGATGGTGAGACTTATCCAATGAGGGCTAGGGCTTAGCCCCCTCCCACAGGAGGGTGGCATAATAATGGGTGTAGACACCACAGGTAAGGAACCCATTGGTCCCTGTTACTCGCCTGTAACACCCCTAAATCTATCATTTAAGTGGCTCCCGAGGCCCTGAAATCAGATTCCTTGCGACCTACGAAGCCCAGACGCAGAAGAGCCGGCCCACTAAGAAAGAAGATCCAGTGATTGACTTGGCACCAACCCTGCCGTCGTGTCTGCTACATTTCACCCTTGCTCCAACACGACGACTCATCCTGCAGGCCCAGCGTCTTCCAAAGCCCTGGGAGGACTGCCTGTCTTCAACAAAGACTCTAAATCGCCTGTGGAGAGTGGATATATCCAGAAGAAACTAACTTAAAAGAAAAAGAACTCTGCCCTGAGGAACCACAGAGCCACCTCCAGATCCACCTCTGCACCAGATGCCCACAGCCCGAGTCCAAGAAGCCCACCGGGCCTGGAAAGGTTCCCCAGCGATTTAGCCAGAGTCCACCGTGAGCTAGCTCCTACTGGACTTCCCCTCGATGTCTGCATCCTCAACTCGAAGACTCCCCGACCGCGACTTGCCCGGTAAGCTGTTTTCTGATGCCAAAGGACACCCTTGCACCCGAAGCCCCTGGACCTTGGGGAGCTTGACCAATGGTGTCCCTATGTCACCTAGCACCTCTCCTTACCTGGGCAGCTGCGGCTTTTCTTCGTCCTGCCGCCTGGCCGGAGCCTGCTGTCTTTCTTCAAGACTATCTGTACTTTCATGATCATGATCTATTTGTTAATTAGATCAAATAAAGTGAACCGATTGACCGATCTCCCCCATTGATTTGTATCTGATGCCAGACGATGTGTTGGTATACTGTACCAGGCCGCCCCAAAGCCGCTGAGGTTTTAAGTTTCATGCTAGCGTGTGCCTCCATGTCCTTACCTGAACTCCAGGAGATCGACCCATCACACAGCTTTACTCGCCTGGGAGCAGCGTGACTTCGATAAGGATTAGTTACTTACCTGTAATCCAAGTTCTCATCCAGGGGTATACTCAAAGTCATAATCTATGAATAATCCCCGCCCATGTGCGGGATCCCGGAGAATATAGAAAAAATATATATATATATATTCACTGAAAAAACCATAGGTTTCACACCAGTTATAGTTAGCTGGAAATTTTACTGATATAAAACCATTGAAATTCCCACGTTATAGTTAGTCGGACTCACTATAACTTGCGCGTGCAATGCACTGCTGATGACATCACATATTACATCACTCATGACATGGTGAGTGACATCACTCATGACATCACTGATGACACCATCCAGTGATATGTGTCTTTCTGAAAAATAAATATTAGTGAGTTATGTTTAAATATTTAAATACATATATTAGTGTTTCACTTTGTGTATAAGTGGCTACATGTGTTGATAAGTAGCTACATGCGTATGTATATGGGTTATTTGATATTTTTATTAGTATCAGTTTGAGTGTCTATATGGTTTGGTGAGGGTATTACTTAGCACATAGATGCATGAGTGACTGACTCTTTGTTTGTATGTGTTTTGAAGACAGCATATGTACAGGACTGTATGGGTGGATGAGTGTCTATATGTGTTTGTTAGTGAGTGAATGACTGTCTCACTAGTGTCTTTATCAGTAACTACATATGTTTTAATCTAGTATATATGAATATTGATGTATATAAGTGAGTATATGTGAGAGTAAGAGATTGTAAGAGTTCCTGTTTAAATAAGTATGTGTTTCTATAAGTGATTGTTTAAGAGAATAAATATGTGTAATTTTCAATAGAAGTAAGGTGGAAGTGTGTGTATAACTCTATATTCAAATAAATGGTTGTTCAATAGTTTATTTGCACGTGTGAATATGTGTGTGAGTAACTTTTGGATGAATGTCGGTGTGTAACAGGATGTATAGGTGTATCTCTTCATATGATGAGTGAGTATATGTATGAGTGACTATATAGAACTGTTGGTGAATGAGTGGATGTGTATATAGATAGTGGAAGTACAGAATTGCTTGTTGTAACTGATATAGGTATGTCCATTTTTTAAAAATTTCAGTTTCTATTTTTGAATATGTGTCTCAAGGGTTACTTTACACTGAGAGGAGGACTCTCACTGTGTCACAAGGATGGTGTCATCAGTGATGTCATGAGTGATGTCACTCACCATGTCATGAGTGATGTAATATGTGATGTCATCAGCAGTGCATTGCACGCGCAAGTTATAGTGAGTCCGACTAACTATAACGTGGGAATTTCAATGGTTTTATATCAGTAAAATTTCCAGCTAACTATAACTGGTGTGAAACCTATGGTTTTTTCAGTGAATTTAATAGGTTTTTTAAATGCTAATTCCTAACTATAACCGGTGTGAAACCTATGGTTTTTTCAGTGAATTTCATAGGTTTTTTAAATGCTAATTCCTAACTATAACTGGTGTGAAACCTATGGTTTTTTCAGTGAATTTCATAGGTTTTGTTAATGCTAATTCCTAACTATAAGTTTCACTTTATAAATAAGACTGTTAGCACTCTAGTTGTTCTTTTTAACACTCTGGTACATTCTGTCATTGGGCTACAGTTGGGCTACATCTAGTTGAAATTTGGGCTACATTTACAATTTTTGGTCTCTGGTGGCCATCTTTGGGCTACATTGGGCTACTTTGGGCTACATTTGGGCTACATTTTGGCTCTAACATATATTAAGCCCAATGTAGCACAATACATATTTTTATAAAGTTAATTTTTTTACAAACCACTTCAGAATAGGGCTACCTGTCCCTACAATTATCCCATTTTTTTTTTTTTAATTTTTGGGGGGAGCGCTCCCAGAGCGCGCCCCGGAGTGCGCCCTGAAAAGCGTATTTCTGAAAAGCGCCCCCGGGCGCGCTCCGGGGAGCGTCTCGTGAGCGCCAATATCGCAAACTAAAACATGATCGTGACGTATCGCGTAGCCGCGACCGCGTGATACGCACGGCGTAAGCGCACCCGGAAGTACTCGAGCGAATACGATCGCACAACGTAAACTTCCGACGCGCTTACGCTGCGCGCCCCCGGGCGCGTAGCGTAAGCGCGTCGGGTCATGTGAGCAGAAAATAACACTTTTCATTGGTTCATAACAGTTTTAGTTTCATAATGATGAAGCCCCTGGTCTTGTGACCTGAAAATAACACTTCTCATTGGTTCAGGACAGTTTTTTTTTCTAAATGATGAAAGACCCCACCTTTTTTCCTTATTCTGACTTTGTCCTTTGACTGAGGAAGACCTGTTTGTTGCTCTCTCTACTTTTTTGCTCCAAATAATGGCTTCAGTAGTAGCATCAGCTGGTGCATCTGCCCCACCACCACCACCACAACCACCAAGAGGACCAGCTCCAAATTATATTGGTGGTCAAGAACAGGAGGAGGAGGAAGAGGAAGAGGAGGAGGGGAGAAGAAGATGGCTGCCAGAAGAAAATACACCTTACAAACCCAAACCACACATTGTATGGCAGTTTTTTTCAATCCCAGAGGGGGAAAAAAAGGTGAATGCGCCCAAGGTGACTTGCCTCATCTGCAATGATGAACTTTCACGGGGCAACCCAAACAAAAAATATTCTTTTGGTAACTATACCATGATTCGGCACATGACCAGAAAGCACCCAAACAACTACTCTCGAGCAGAGTTCAGGGAACTGGCCAGTAACCTCCCCCAGTCATCAAGGACCCCCTCCCAAAGAAACCAACCCACCTCATCAGAACCAGAAACATCCGAGGTGATGCCTTGCATTCAGCCGAGATTTGCTGATTTTAAAATCACTTGTTCTGCATGTGGCAAGCTTATCGCCTATGGCGAAAAAAGCGTTAAGCTCATCGTCCTTACAGGTGATAATCACAAGTGCCCCAAAAAGAAGTAATTTTTTGGGTTTTTTGTTTTTTTGCTCCAGTTGAGCCAGTTTCAATTCCCTTTTTTTGTTTCTCCCCCTAAAAAAATACAAAAAAAATATAAAACTGTTTTGAAAAGCCAAAAAAAGTTCAAAAAGTTCAAAAAACACAAAAAAAATATAAAACAACAAAAAGAAGAAAAAAAAAAGTTCTTTTTAGAACTACCTCCAATTTCTAAATAAAAACTTCATTTTTTTAAAAACTCTGTCATCTTTTTCCCTCATTTTACGCTCCCCGGTGCGCTACCTGGTGCGCGCACCGGGCGCTTCCCCCGCGCAAAACGAAAAAAAAAAAATATTTTAAATGCCCCGCGGGGCCCTTTTATAGCCCCCACATCAAACCTAGGGGGTCAAAGGGGTCTATCCCTGACGCCTTATGGTCAGTTCCCCCTTTGTTTTAGCCACCTCTTATGTCTCGATTTTACCGAGACACAAGATGGCGGCCGCTCTGGACTGTTTCGAATGTTTACAGACACCCGAGAGCCAATCAGCTTTCCATGCGCACCTCGCGTCACGCGCCCGGAGCGCTCCCTGGTGCGCGCACCGGTGCGCTGCTATAGATATATATATTTTTTGTAACCTAAATTACTCAAAATCCACTGCAGCACATATCTTGAGACATAGCAAAGGCACATCAGCCTACCAATCCCTACAATTTTGCCAAATTTGGTGGAAATCCATTCAGCCGTTCGGGTTAAAAGTGAAATCGACCGCCCTATGGAAATTAACATGGGGAAAACGCGTTTTGGGACCCCCCTTTTATCTCGGCCCCTGCTTGACGTATCCCCCCCAAACTTTCAAGGAAGGACCGGAGCTCGACTAGGCCATTTTGAGGAAATTTTCAGGCAGATTCGTCAACCGGTGCCAAAGTTATTCCAAATAGAATTTTGAGATTTAACATTGAAAAAAATCCTAACTATAACTACCTACTGGCGACCGCCAGTAGGTAATATATATATATATATAATTGTTCACGTGAACAAGGTATTTGTAATACCGAAACGCGTAGGTCTTAACATCTGCCTGAGTTTGTGGAATATGAAAAAATAAAAAAATTGTAAAATTGGCCCGTGGAGTGCGACCCATTTTGTCCCTTTGAGAGGGAACAGTGGCAAATAGATTAGCAGCGTGGTTCAGCTGCAGGGCGCCGCACCCATTCCGAGCGCTGCATGAATGGGAAAAAAGAACCAGCAATGGAGAATATATATATATATATATATATATATATATATATATATATATATACACATATACATATATATGCATATGTGAAAACATACATGCAGCCTAAAATGTTTCCAACATAGCAAAAAATGCTGAAATTACATAGGTTTGCATTGTAGTACCTATACCTTCCCAACCCATAAGGAAAAGAGGAAGCAGTAAACAATTGCCATAAAACAATGCTTTATTGCCATAGAGAAAGCTTGGTATTGCAGGCATTTGCCTGTAGGCTGCAGAGAGTACTAAGAAACAGAGAAAAACTGACACCTTGCCTTTAAGGCATTAGAGTAGGGGTACCGTGCCTTTAAGACCTTCTGGAGACACCTTGCTCTTATGATGCACCACAGGTGGCAGTTAGGTCAGTTCTTTTTGACGGTGCATATGCACCCGAGTAGATCTGCAATCAATAAACAATAACTTCGAGAATGCTCGTCCCGGGAGGTGGGTGGGTCGCTTATGACTTTGATGAGTATACCCCTGGATGAAAACTAGGATTACAGGTAAGTAACTAATCCTTCTCATCCAGGGGATACTCATCAATAGTCAATCTATGAATAGAGTAGCAAGCCCATACCGAAAGTCTCGCGGACAAGAAACAGAGTGTAGGAAGGTGGATATCGGACTATGGTTACCCCCAAACTTTTTGCCTGGTGTTTAGCTGGTTTTTGACTTAGTTGGCCTGGGATCCTGCTATTCAGGACCCCAGGCTAATTGCTCTCTCCTTAAAATGGACTCCATGTACCTTAGGTACATACACAATTGGAACTGGTTCACCTTATCAGCCCCTGTACAGTGTACCTTAGGTACCCAGGGCATAGGTGCACCCAGGGCCTACCAGGGGCTGCAGCATGTATTATGCAACCCCAGCTGGCCATCCAAATCTGACACAACTGGCTGATCAATCAGCTGGGGGAAGGTGGTGTAATCACCCTTTGCTTTAGATATAGTATACCTATATCTAAACCTAAAATGGACACATATACTCCTATAAGTCACTCCTATGGCAGGCCTTAACAATCCTGGAGGAATTATGTGAGCTAGTGCTCTGGCATGAGCTGAGCCGGTCTACAGCTTCCGGAACCAAGTCCTTTAGCTGTTTCCATGATAACGCTATACCATATACTCTTAAGTGCATTATAATCCTCGCGGTTATTGTTAACTTTGGCATAGCATTATCAAAACATGTCGAGTAAGGTGTCATACGTATTGGAATACTACCCCCTCCCCTATTCTGGCAACGGGGGTAGCATTCCACCCTTTTAGAGGGACACGACATGTACCCAACTGTGAACCCCGGTTAAAGTTAACCTGAGCCTCAGCATCACAAAATGGATGCTGCCACCACAGACACAAGTCTGACCTCCTGCTGCTGGGAGTCCTTCCAGCGAGGGAGGCTTGGACAAAGGGTTTCCTGCCTTGGGAGGTGATAGCACCACCCCAGACAGGATTTTGTGTATTGGGTAGGACAGGGCTGAAAGGAATGAGACATGCCTGGGGCACACAAGGTGTCCCTGTGCATACACCGGTCCAAACCAGTTCCTGGGGCTCTCCAGCCCCAGCTCTGGCGCAAGACCGGACAAAGGATAGGGGGTGTAACCACCCCCCTTCCTGGTCCCACCCATAGGAGGGACCTAGTCATAGTACAGCCCCCTTTAGCAGGATAAAGGTAGGAGCTGGTCCCATTCCGAGTTAGATTCATCCTGAACTGAAACTCTACAAAAAGAAACTCTGGACTTCGACTTTCTGCCAAGAAGACTGAAGAAATCTCCCTTGTGGGCAAGGAGTGTCCACCCTGCACAAGCAGGCACCATCAGCGTCCAGTGGCTTCCCTTTGTCGTCTTCTCTCGAGGATCCAGACTTCAGAGCCCGACGAGACCCGGATTCCCAGACCTCTCCGACCTCTACCTACATCTGCAGCACAGCTGAGATCCGTGGGTGCGACGAGACACGTGGGACCGGCCATCTTGGAAGAAGCAGCACTTCGCTTCAGCACGACTTCTGAGGTAACCTCGGCCAAGTGCTTTGGGGACTGAGAAGCCCCGACCCCGAGCAGCTCCGGCACCGAAGACCACCCCTCCAGCATCCACGAGATCTGCGTGGGGCCCTTCTGCCTGTTTGCTGCTCGACCCATTGTCTGGTCACTAAACTGGCTAGTGACCTCCTAGATGACGAATCTTGAAATCCAATCTGCTGGTCTGGTTGCTCCAGACTGGCCCTTGCTTCCCTGCAAAGGAGAAGTACCCCGGACCCTCCTGGTCCACTCCAGACGCCGTTTCCACTCACCGTGTGGGTTGCCTTTGCCAAGGCCGGTTGACTCCAAATCCGGATCCGACACCGCCGACAGCGAGAGCCTGCGTGGGACAGCTCGTCCCTCCATCCTGGTCGTCGAAGACCCCTCCTGGTCCACGTGGCTGCCTAGACAAGCGTCCACTCTTCACCTGATCGCGACAACGACATCTGGTTCCACTCCAGTCACTGGCTAGTGACTTTGAACATTGTCCCCTCTGCTTTCAGGTTCTCCTCTTCACTGATCCACCCTTGGATCACACCGGACATCTTCCTCCTGGTCGCCTGCAGCATCTTTTCTTTCAGGCTCCATAGACTTCAACGCCGGAACCCGACACGACTTCGCACCTATGCACCCGCAGCCTGTGGGTGAGGTAACAAGAGCATTTCGGTGCTCCAGGGTAGATTGACTCTCCTAGTATCCAGTACCACAGTCGTTTTAGTCCTAACTAGTCAGGATTGTCCGTACTCACCTTTTGCTTGAACTGTACTGTCCATACACGTTGTTACGCATCTCGCGTGCGAGTTCACACTCTGCACACGCGTTCCGTGGGCCTCCTATTAATTACCTAGAGTCAGGATAGTGTAGTATTAGCGATCCTACAGCCTCTGGAGAGCTCCATTCCTTCTATCGACTTTCACATTCCACTTACTTAGTATATGGTTTGTTGTGCCCCTAGGGCAACATTGTAACTGTGCAACTTAAACGTATTTTTCTTAAGAGTCTTGTCATGTGCTTAGCCCTCTGATCTCATAAAGAGTTCAGAGGTGTTTGTTAGTTAATAAATATCTTGTTTATTTTCATAACTACCTGTGTGGTGTCCTTTCATTTGGTATTCAACGGGTTATATGTGGTAAAACAGCTGGCTTCACATGCCAAAAGAGTTTAGCCTAAGACTGCTTTGTCCATGCTACCATTAGGATAGCTGGTCTATAAGGTTGACTTACAACCAATCACCATAAGGGTTGTTTGGACTGATACAAGGTGATCACTAGAACTAGTGAGCATCATATATCGGGCCAACTTCTCACAGTGTTGAACATACTGATTGAATGACTTGGCTTTTATGAGCCAGTCGTCTAGATAAGGGAAGACATGTATTTGTTGTTTCCTGAGATTTGCTGCTACTTCTGCTAGGCACTTTGTGAATACTCATGGTGCCGTTGTCACTCCGAATGGAAGGACTTTGAACTGGTAATGTTGTCCTTCTAGTACAAACCTTAGATACTTCCTGTGAGCAGGCTGTATAGGAATGTGGAAGTAGGCATCCTTTAGGTCTAGTGTTGTGAGGTAATCGCCTTATTGCAGCAGTGGGAGCACTTGTCGTAAAGTGATCATATGAAAATCTAATTGTATGTAATGATTGAGGGGTCTGAGGTCGAGAATTGGTCTTAGTGTCCCGTCCTTCTTTGGAATTAGAAAGTACAGCGAGTAAACTCCTGTTCCTTGTTCTTGTAAAGGAACTATTTGTATTGCTTCCTTTGGTAGAAGTGACAGAACTTCTTGTTTGAGCAGAGTAAGGTGTTCTGTAGACATTGGACGCTGCCTGGGTGGTATGTGTGGAGGGGTTTCTGTAAGTTCTAGGCAGTAGCCATACTGGATAATCTGTCTTACCCACTTGTCTGTTGTGATGGAGTTCCAGACAGGCAGGAATTGTGTTAATCTGCCCCCCACAGGAGTGGAATGCTGCTGGGGGAGCAGAGGGAAGTCACTGTTTTGTGGTGGAAGAGGTTTGATTACTGTTGTTACCCCGACCTCTTCCTTTATTGTTATTTCCTCTGTATCCTCCTCTAAAATATCCCTTGTTAGAGGATGTTTGTGTGTTAGATTTGAAGGATGCTGTATTGTCTGCACCAGTTTGTTTGGAGCCCCCTCTATAAAAGGAGCGACAAAATGAACCTCTAGTTTGTGTAGACTGTAAAGCTCCCATAGATTTGGCAGGGACTGTATCCTTCATTTTTTCAAGTGCTGTGTCTACTTCAGGTCCAAACAATTGGTTTTGATGATATGGTCGATTTAAAATGGTAGTTTGCACTTCCTGTTTAAACCCTGAAATGCGTAGCCACACATGTCTTCTAAGTACAACACTAGTATTTACAGCTCTAGATGCAGTGTCTGCTACATCTAGTGCGCACTTGATTGAGGCATTAGAAATAAGCTTTCCTTCTTGAATAAGATCATTTGCCTGTGCCTTAAATTGGTCAGGTAGATGTTCTAGCAGTTTCTCTAACTGATCATAATGAGCCCTATCATATCGAGAAAGGAGGGCTTGTGTATTATCTATACGCCATATGTTGGTAGCTTGCACAGCTATTCTTTTGCCTGAGGCATCTATGACCTTGGATTCTTTGTCAGGTGGGGGTGCCTCACCTGAAATTTGTGAGTTTGCTCTCTTCCTAGCATTTGACACAACTAGTGAATCTAATGGTAGTTGTCCTTTAATCTAGGCTGGATCTGCAGGTGCAGGCCTATATTTTTTCTCAATTCTAGGGTTCAAAATCCTAGTACGTACAGGGTCTTTAAACATTCCTGGAGCATGTTTGATGACCCCTTTGATCATAGGAAGAATTTGACCAGATCTCTGCGATTGTTCAATTGTATCTAATAAAAAATCTTCTTCTGCCTCATCAGAATGCATAGTGACCCCATGGTAAATGGCAGCTCTGTTCAATAGGTGCCCAAAGCCAATGTTATCTTCTGGGGGAGAAGGTTTTGATGGGTATGACTGTGGGTCAGGAATATCTGGTATTAGATGGGTATATCCAGTGGGGTTGGGTACTCCCAGCCTGTGTCATCTGTAAGGGTATGGGAAAGGTTCATCTGTGTCTATCCCTTTTCCTAAACTATACTCATCATTTTGAGGTGAGTGTGGGGATAAAAGAGGAGAATATGAAGGAGACATCTGTGGTGAATTGTTAAGAGGAGCAGAAGATGAAGGAGAAGGAAGTATAGGTGAAGAAGGGTGCATAGGGGAAGTGGCAAGGTCCTTCTTCTTAACAGGAACCACGGGTGTGGATGTTTCATCTGCTTTTCTTTTCTTGTGTGGTGTAGTGGACACCTGACCTGTTTTTGGGTCAATGTAGATCTTCTTTTGCAGAGAATCTGGCTGGAAAAGTTCTTCTCCTTGTGGAACCTTTGTCGGCGCCGATTTTCTTTTGGTACCGGATGATGTCGCTGCTTGTCTTTAGCCTTAGGAATTTTTACAGTGTCCTTTGGTGTAGTTTTCGGCACAGAAGCTGTTGTTTTCGGTGCCGTAGGCTGTTTCGAGGTCTTGGACGCGTCTGAATCAGGCCTTGTTGATTTCGGCACCTAAGACGATGTCTTTGGAGTGGAAGCTGGTCTCGTCGAGGCGTCGGACGTTGGTTTTGTACCCTTGTTTTTAGAAGTAGACGGTTTCGGAGCCGATACTTCTGTAGGTTTCGGTGCAGAGGGAGCTGGTGGGATCGGAACGTGTGGCTTGCTCGGTACAGAGCTACCGGAAGGCTTAGTTACTTTCTTCGGAGCCAGGCTCGATGGCGGGGCTGTCGAAGTGGTTTTTCGGTCGTGACTGGGCCCCGGAGGCGGAGTGTAGACCTTTGCCTTCGATCTGGGTGCTGTGTGTGGTGCAGGGGAAGTAGTACTCACGCGCTGACCCGATGGTATGGAGTCATCAGAGTCATCTGCCTCTGATACGATTTGGAGATCATCGAACTCTTCTTCGGGAACGAGCGGAACTTCCTCATCGAAGATATCTACCGGTTCCGGAGCTGATCTCTGCTTGTCGTGTCGATCTCTGAAGGTTTTCGTGGATCAAAAGGACGCGCAGGCTGTACAGCTGGATTAGTCATGTTCTGGCGATAAGCACAGGTTGCAGAGCTCGTTGTGGTCACTGCGTTGAAACTTTGCTCCACACCCGGGGCATTTCTTGAATGGCGTCCTTTCCATGAGGTGTAGGCCTCACGGCGTGGATAGGCCCAACGGCCCGCATCAACGACCGGAATTGAGCTGATGGAGTTGAAACGATGTAAGTCGGTATCGAAAATAGTTTGGAGAGTTTTGGGAAGTTTTTTGCGCTTTGAAGTGCTTGAAAAGTCTATTTCTAGCCGGAGCGGAAAACTTTCATCCGAACCCAGTGGCGCAAAAAAACAATCTAAGGATGGAGTCGATGCCCATGCACACTATCGTCCAAGGGAGGAGTCACCTATCTCGTGACTACAAAGACTTCTTTCAAGACGACAACAACATGCAATCATCCGAGCCCAACACCAGGTGGCGATCTAATGCTAAGTGTACAATCTGCAGCTCATATGCCTCGAACAAACATTTTCCCCTTTGCAACATCATGACTTCTTCTATTGCTCCCTTGGTGAGCATGACTAAAGCTTCTTTGTGTTGTAAGTAAAGACGAGGGGGAGGGGCACCATTGGGTGGAGTAGTCGACGGCCGCTGAGTGAATTCTAGAGTGTGACCAAAGGTGACAAGGTAAAAAACAGAGCGATCTGTTATTTTACACCTCTGGTGCACGTAGTTGGGAATCTTCGCACCCACAGGCTGGGAGGGAAGCAGGTAACCTTTCTGTATTGTAATGTACCCAATGATTCTGCAGTATCTTTATCAGTCTTGATCGCCAATAAAGCTTCATCGATATGTTTTCCAAATAGTGACTCCCCATCGAAAGCCATATCCAATACTTTTGTCTGCACCTCTGGTCTAAAAGTGGTTGCCTTCACTCATCCTTGTCGTCTGAGCATGGCAGCTCTAATTGTCTAAAGCCAGTATTGGCTACACCAAGGGCGCAGTCAATAGTTTCCAAAGCTGCACGTTCTCCTTCTAAAAGTATCTTCTGTGCTTCTTGTCTTTTGGCTTCAGGTATAAGGTGTATTAAACCTGCCATATCTGACCACATTGGGAGGTGATAGTGGCCAATGAAAGACAATGCATTTGCTGCCCCATTCATAACTGCGGCCATAGAAGAGTAACGTTTCCCCAGAATGTCGATCCTGCGCCCTTCTTTGTCAGGAGGAGTAGTGACTGGGGTAGCAGGGTTTTTGGAATGTCTGTGCTGCTTGGGATATGATTGAGTCCTGCTTGGGGAGCCCTATAAAGCAAGATGGAGAATCCTCTGGCACCTTAAACTTCTTCTCAATACTAGGGAGCATCGGTGGAATGGTCGATGGTGTCTTCATGATTTTGATGCCTTCCTGCCATATATGATCAATATAATCTGCATGGAGCACACCAATTTCCTGGTGTCCTTTTTAAATCATATAAAAAACATTCGGTCTGGTTGACAGTAATAGGCAAATGAAACCTGTTGGCTGCCCTCTTCATTAAATTATGAAATCCTCCAATATCTTCCAGTGGAGAATCTGATGGAAGGTGTGGCGAGAGGGAGGGTGTTGGTATGAAATAATCCTCCCAAGGATCCGGAGCAGAGATTGTACCCAGCAACTCACCTTCCTCTGTCTTCATCTAAAGAGGACGTATCCTCTGTGCCAGGGTCAATTGGCACAGGGGGGTCAGGAAAATTAAAGGTGTGGTTGAAAACCATATGAATGTTAGTGATGATGTGAAGTCATATATCCCGGTTGATAGTATTGCGATTCATCATGGCAGTCCTCGTCCACCTCATCCTCCTGACATTTAGCATTGAGCTCCGTTGGACTGTGAGCCACACCATAAAGGCCATCCTCGTCCTCATTATCCTCAACATAGCCCTCCAGCAGATGCAGTGGGATCAAAGGTGAAACCTTACTGCTTTCCTGCATGGTTGGACGTAGGAATGTTTTGGTCGGTCTGGTAACCTGAGTAACCCTCGTCGACTGTGACGTCAAGGGCACAGACATATAACCAGGCAAGCAAATTCATGGTTGATGGTGTCGTGGACGGTACAGTTGTCATCGGTATTGTCATCAATGTAAGTGTGACTGGTGTAGTCGTCGATGGAACACTCGTCAACGAGCTAGTCACCGACGGGATCTTCTCCAAGGATCTGAAGAGGAGGCTCTTGGGCGATCTCCTTCCTTTATAGACAGAAAAGAGAGCACAGACAACGCCAGTTCCAAGGAGTGCTTAGCTTCTTTGTCTGAGCTCGTTGCGTCCTGGGAAGGTTTAAGATGTTCCTATCTTCTCTTGAGGAACTGTCCTTAGATCTGGTCCTCTTATGACATGTGGAGGATCTAGCACTTCACCGACAAAAGCGACTTGTCCTTAGTGGTTTGAAGCCACACCATCAGACTCCAATCTCCATCTCTTCAGACAAAAAGGTGCAACAAATCTTGCATTCCCTCACCTCATGTCTTGGGTAAAGGCAATATATGCACCCCTTATGTGGATCATTCAAATGGACTCTTTTCTTGCCAAAGGTTTTATATGAGCGGAAAAGGCCTTTCTGGTCAGACATGATGTACGGATTTGTAAAAGAGGTAGAAAAAACTGAGTAGCACTCAGGGAGACTCCCTTTAACACGACGTGCGGTGAAAATCTGAGGGAATCTGCCTCTGTTGAGTGTTCTAGTGTACTGACAGCTGATGGGCTGTATTCCAACATTAAGTCCTTTTTTTAAAAAAAATGACAGATAGGCTATTAACATGGCTTCAGGCCATTATAGCCTTTGAAATTTGTTAAGCACTGCTTGATTATTTTACTGTGGGACTCCCATATAGACGATGGGAAATAATTCAGGCATGTAAATCTATGAAAGATACCCCAATACTGGATTATCATGTTTTTTTTTGTGGAGTTTAATATAGCGCAAACTAGACCTGAAGGTATCAAATCACTTTACATGAGCACCAGTTAAATTACAGACGGACACATTCATTTTTGTTAGGCACGGGGAGATTGAGTGATTTACCCAAAATCACAGAATGTTGAGGGTCCCTGCCGAGACTCGAACCAGGTTCCCCAGCTCCGAGGTCAACCGCCCTAGCCATTAGGCCACATTCTCTCCCAACCCAATGGGTGATCTATAGAAACAGCACATACCTGCCAGATAAGTCTAAGAGACAATCTGTTTACCATCAAAGAACCACTATTGACATGCTATCAAGGCACTATAATGTGTAGTTTAACAAGATTTAGGCACCAGATTCTGCATCTAATTGAATATTTCCATTTTCCACTACTTACATGCTCTGCATCAGACATGTAAAACAGACTGAAAGAAACGGTCTGTTCAAGAGAACCATCTTTAGCAAACCATGATGGGTAGGAAGGAAAAATATGCCGGAATCAATAACCTACTTACTTTCAGTTTTGCCATTAGCATGGAGCCAGTGTCACCTTGCCGTTCAAAAGGAAGTTTCCATTTCTGGTGAGAGATAATATGTCAAAGTATAAATGTAAGTAGACTGAAACAATTGTTAGGTGATCGCAGAACTTACAAATACATTTATTCAACTCTACAAGTTCTACAGGCATCTCTACACCTTAATCATGACCTATTCTGTCTATTATGGGGCTATAATTTTCCCCCATTTAACTGCCAACATGAAACCTAGCGGCATGACTGAAAAGTTTCTATGAAGGCTGTTGAATTCTCTCCTATTTTTGATAGACTTACCATGAAGAGGAAGATGAAGAAAAACAGCATCAGGTATACAATGGTTTAAGCAAAAACCTTTAAGTCATAAATAGTATTAGACATCACTTACAGGAGAGGCTTAAAAAACTAAGCATCTGCAAAAACTGTTTAGAATCATCCGTTCAGACACCGTACAGTTATTTCCGATAAGATCGCACAATGCAAATAAAGCAGTCTTGGCATAAGTGACATATGCTCAAACATTCATGTGAGGAGATGTTCTGAGCAATGAATAACATGATTAATCTAATTAGGAACTATATACAGCGGCACATGTCAATTTATAGAAAGGTTCTAAGCACTAAGTTAACCAATTTTGTGTGAGAGCTACCAAATTGTAAATAATTGTTATATAGCAAATGGATAAAGAGTGATAAGTTATTACTGTCATTACTAAGTCACAACCCCTGAAGAACGTCTTCAGCAGAAAACCAGCTTGAAGAGTTCAGCCTTCTCTAGTTTTCTGTCACTAAAAAGGTTTGGTTCATCTCACGGGCTTGGCTTCAAGGTGCTCCAGACACTGCTTTGGCACTAAATATTTCTGTTGTGGAAAGGTATGCTAGATGAGGTGTCAGTGGAACTATATGTTATAGGCTAGGGAGCAGTGAGGAGTCATTTTGCAACAGCGGAAAACGTTGCTTCAATGGGCTTTCTAGATGATTCAAAGAGCTTTGAATTTTAATCCAACTGTTTTGTTTACAGAAATTATCTATCTGGAAATTATGTTTTGGAGGCCCTCTTGCAATTTATGAACCACCTACTGGAGATTCAGGAGGTGTTTTAGAAAAGCATTGAGTCTGGACTCTGTGGGGACTGGTTAGGAAACATACTGAGACAAACTATACCAGCTTCTCTGCTTCGGCGTCTCCAAGCGCAGGGATGCTTCCGGGTAGCCATGCGCTATATAAGAACAATTTCAATTCAATTCAATTTAATTCAAACTGACCACAGCAGTGAGCTTTCTTGGGGGGGGGGGGCTTCTAGAGTACTTCGAGTAATAGGACCTCAGCACCATTCTCTTAAGAAAAAGACACCATGCTAAAGATTTTGAACTCAAAGGCTCATAGTTGAATGAAGCGAAGGTGTACTTTCCCTTGATTTAGAAGGAGATGATGGCTTTCCACTTAGGGTGGTGCCAACACTGATGAGGGAGACCTTACTTTTTGGTGTCGACTTTGAAAAAGTTATTGACATTGAGCGACTTGACGCCAAAGGCGACCTATGTCTTGACTGTAAACAACTTGCCAGTGTACTCATTCAAAATCAGTGGCTTCGATGTCAGATGGAAAAGCAATCTTTTCTCTTGCTTAAAGCTCTGTTTGGCTCTAGTCCTCCAAGTGTTCTTAGTGCATGTAAAAGGAGCAAAGGTAGAAGGCCCTCTCTCCCCTTGGAGTACTCTGAAGCCACCATCTGGAGGCTTTCCAGTATGTCTGTGTAGCCTTTTCTTCTGCCTGTTCTTTAGGGTCCTCCTGGACATCTTCGGGCTGTAGATGCAGGCTTTAGAGTGGTGATCCTCTGGGAGAGAGACTATACAGACAATTATAGAGGGGTACGTCAAGGTTTATTTTTACCCACAAATCGTGAGGGCATTCTGACTGAAAGATAAAAAGATCCAGTCAGAAAACAAATGGCAAAAAACTGCTCTTCCAACAGGACATTGAGTGACATGGCTTTCAGGTTTGAAAAGGTTTTCACTTCAGAAAAAAAAAATGTCGCTCAGAGATCCACGATTCTCTGTCCAGGAGCCAGAAAAAAGAACCGACCTGTCACCGCTGCTGCATGATAGGACACTGAAGGTAAAGTGACAACCTTAAAAGAGCAGTGGCAGTTTAATCCTTGCTTAGTGCAGCCCATCTGCTGGCGTTGTCCTTCAGTCTATTTCTTTTTCCTTTCCAAAAATGTCTGTGAAAGATGTTTTCTGGTCCTAATGTATGACTCTTTATGTTTGTCACAGCCCCTTTCAGAGGGGCACACGATAAGCAAGAGCTATTGGGTCTAATCATCAGGGTTGTGGCCTATTTCTCTTGATGTCCCGGGGACCAACCTACTGTGAGTCCTGAGTAACTGGGCTAAGTACTACCCCGTCAGCACTTGATTCTCAGTAGTGGAGTGGGTTGAGCAGTCAATGGCTTTTTAGGGGATAGGTGTAAGTGATGCGAGGGCTCATAATTCAAAATACCTAGTGACCTCAATAAGTTGAATGTCCAGGCTAACACTGATCTTTAGTGGAAAAAGCATTATTTAAGATACATGCTAAACACAGTACACTAAATAGTCTACACAAGTAGTCTCAAGACAAGCACACTTGTGCTTCCTCCTATGGCATGTCTTGTTCCCAATCTTCATCCCCACATTATACGGCGCATCCCTGGTAGTTTTTAGGAGATGGCCCCAGGTGCTGCCAGCATTAAAAAAAGAGCATCAAAGTCTGATTTGGGCCTTGAATTTTTTTTTGCTCTCTCGGCGGTAAACTGCAGAGCTGAAACAAATCTCATCTGGTCTTCAGCCCTACTTCCACATTACCCCAAATTTGACCTTCAGAAGTGTCCATGAGTCGTAGACTCAATAGTCATTAGACTTCAATAGTCTTATCAGCAGACTTGAGATGCTGCAGAGAAAGGCTGATGGATTCCGTCTCTACCGCCATTGAAGAAATGACTTGAAAGTTGAAGTCCAGAAAGCATTATTCAGCTCCTGTGTCTAAAGCCAGCACACAAAGGATTAAGATGCGTGGCTTCTTTTCGATTGGCACGAGATATCAGATAATCAAGAAATCACTTGGTTTATGAAGTTCAGGAAGCGTTAATCAGCTCCTGTATTTAGTCTCAGCAGGCACAAAGGAATTAGATGCAGGTCTTTCTCCACGATACGCAAGAGACAACAAAATAAGGCCTACAGTGAGAACGTCTGAGTTTTTGTGATCCCTATTCCGCTATAGCAAATAAGAGGCCTTAATAACAGGCTGTTCTAGAAATTCCTTAGTACTGAAGAAGACCCAGTGGGATGTTTTGTAGATACACACTCTTCATTGAGAGTCGAAACGTCAACGTAAATAATAGGTGTTTTGTTCTAGTATCGGACATATCTACCTCCAAAGAATAAGGAAATATGTTTGAATATATAAACTAAGGACATACGGATGCCCAATGAAGTCCTTTTTTCTATGTTTGTTGATAATGTCGAGTGTCTTATTTGGATTGTGTTTCATGCAATGTAACTTGTATATGGCACTTATGTATGTAACCTTATATATTGTGGTACAGTCATGTGTCTTTAAGATATTAGTAGATGTATTGTTTTACACGACATAAGAATTTGAATATATCTTGCACTGTGAGTCTCATTTTTATTATGTTTGTGGGCATTAATGTTGATTGTGTACCATCGATTGGTTCTCGTAGGCGATCAAGATAAATGTAAACACTCTGAAGCAATTATACATTCCTCAACATAACTTAATGTTAGTTTATAAAGCCCCTTACCACCATGGCATAAGAAGCCCCCCTCCTCCGTAGCCACAGTTGGGGGAGAACATTCTAGCATCTGGGGATGTGTCCAGTTCACTGGCTTTCCCAAGGTTCCTCATACAAGTCCATCTGCTCTGCAGACATATCCTGATGTTATTAAGGGCCCATAGACAACCCCCCCCCCATTCCTCTCCTGTGCCTGAAAAATCAAGGAAATGCTCAGGTGACAACAAAGAATCTCTGGGTTTTACCGGCGATGAATTCTGCATAGAACAATCTGATCTGACTCCATGTCGTCGGGGATAAGGATGGGGATAAGGAGGGGGATAGAGCCGTGGGTGGGTGCCAACAACTCCGTAGGCACTGACTTCGGGTCTGACGCCAGGGAAGGTCACGTTGGTACAACCAGCACCGTCCTAGATGCAGAATCGGATCCCAAAGGCCCCACTGACACCTTGGCAGGAGCAGACTACCTCTAATCTGATGGGCCCTCCCTCGACCCTGCGATGCCGAAGGGTTACCAGAGGAGTCAGCCCACTCAAATACACTGTGCATGGCCTCGTAATACTCTAATTTGAGCAGGGGTCACTCCGGCTCCCAGAAGGAGGGAGGCGCAAAGTAGAAATTACCTCCGGCTGCGCAGAACCGTGCCTAGAGTGTTAAAGTTCCTGACCTCTCTTGTCGAAAGAAGACAGCAGAGGTGAAGATGAAGTCCGCCTGAACAACTTCTTGTGCTTCTTCCCAGAGTGTCCCGAGGACCTCGAGTGGGAAGAAGAGGAGTTTGGGCTCTGGGAATGGTCCCACAACCTCATCTTCTTCGATTGGAACCTCAGCTGAGTCTCGCTGGATGGTGTTGACTGCCAGGCCGCAAGGAGCTTCATAGCACGCTCCCCTAAGGCATTCGGAGCCATGAGACAACAGTGAGTCCGACTTCGAGTTGTGGTCGCGATTGAGACACCAAAGGCAGACGAGGTGTGGATCGGTATCCAACATGGCGCGGTGACAGGGCACACATGGTTTAAAACCTGTCTTCCTCTAAGACCTACCAGTTGACAAAAAGTCAAAAAAGTCGATCAAAAAACAACAGAGAAAAGAACTTGCATCCGCGCCTAGTGTCGCTAATATAGGTGACCGCGACATCGTAACAGATGTCAAGGCCGCCGATGTCAAGTGCAGCTGGATGAAGCTATCTGACGGTGCGAGCAGGGGGTACTGCTCTTACAAACGTTTTCGGATCCAGCCTTAATTTTTTCACACATGTCACTTGCTCACATGACACAGACGTTGGGTGCACTAGACTAAACTTGGTGGCATGTATAGGGCATACCACAGCAGTAATTATCATTTAATTGCTTGGACAGCTGGCATGCTTGGATAAAGTGAGATAATGCATCAGCATGAGTAAATAGGTTATGTGTTCACTTATTGTGTAGTGCATGAGCACTAATCGAGGTTTGATGACAATATTTCAGAAATATGGATACATTGTTATTTTTTCTTATACAGCATTTCCCCTGACGAAGATGCTTAGGCATCGAAATGCACTGGGAGTCGTCGCAAGTTCTGATGGAATTGCTTATTTGTATTTGCATTAGTTTGGCATTTGTCAGGAACGAGTGAATAACATTTTCAATGACAACCAATTGTTAATATGTTTGCGAAGGAAGGCTGAACAAACTATGCATTTTGTGAAAATCAGTATAGTAAACAATCAATGAACTTTAATTATGTGGTTATTTCTGTTGTTCATCAGAGTAATGATGGTCTAATACAAAATCAATGAATGTTGAAATTAATACTTTTGCATTAAGATAAATGATATAAATGAGTGGTTAAAATTTCGCACCTGAGCAAGTTCGAACAGTGCACTCCTGCACTAGACATAGTTGTGTCTGAGTGTTCAGTGAAATGAAGTATTAGCATATCGGATATCCTGATGTTGAGAGTTAAAGTAAGCTTCTGCTTGATGATTATCGCAAGGAGGGAGATCTGTGCAGAATGATTACAGTACATCCCAACACTACTATTCATGAATGGTTAGCATCAGTAGACAAAGACGCGTAAAATGGACAGGGGGTGTTGCCCAAGTGGAAAAGTAGAGCACTTATGGTCCGGTTATCTGAACTGGTGGCTAGATAGTCCTGCAAAAAAAGTCCAATGATTAAGCCAATAGTGCTGGCAAGGTTCTGGGTATGGCCAGGACTCATTTGGCAGAAGCGAATTCAGATGGTAAGGCATCTTTCATAAGTATCGACATCTGAAGGCGAATCAAAACAAAAAACATAAGCATGGAGAAGTGTCATAAAATTGGGATTTAGTTTGTCATAAAAATGAACCAGACAGATTGCTCCACCAATCAAGAATGGCTGTGCACCAACAGAATCAAAAATTAGATATTAATCGGTCAATCCTTTGTGTCCAGGCCGGGTGAGGATTTCTGTGTTACGTAACCCCCAGAAGCAGACTGTTCATTTCCCATCAGCATGTTTGGATTAATCTCAGTCTTGAAATGACTAATGCGGATCGGAGTCCAGGGCTTCAAAAAAAAAAAAAAAAAAAAAAGACCAGCTTCATTGGATAAATTATAAAACTTTGTTCTAGATATTCATGTGATTTTTAAGACAATTTCATACATTTAAGCAAGATTGTCAAGTTTGCTTTCACATTTTCAAAATTTGGTAACAACTATTGGAGAGGTAATTTAATTATTTTGCAAGGAACAAATGGAAGATTTTATGCTAAACTATTCATATTAACGTAAAAAAATTGAAAAACTAAACTATACTTTTCATGGTACTAGTTTATTTATCAATCCAAGTTGATACGTTTGGTGTGCTACTTAAGAAAGAGCAAAACTCTGGGACTCTTTCAGACGAACTGTGGTAGAAATCGGAGTAGAGGTGGACTCTGGCAGGAGGTGAGGCTCAAAGCAAATTCAAGTCTTTCATAAACAGATGTGTGTGCTACTAAAGTGATGGCCTAACCAGCAAGCTAGGTTTTCAAACTGCAATTCTAAAGTTACAGTAGGACTCCCCTCGATGAAGGAGAATGATTCAGGCAGGTAAATCTATGAAAGATCTTATGCTTTAGAAATGAAGAATATTCAACAATGTAACATAATTCAGGGAGGGAGCCTACAGTGACAGCAGTTACCTACAATAGTGGCTCCTTGTGGGATCCGCTCCCCTCTAAATGTGTATCACACATACACACTGGCTAGGAGAGGTTACGTGCCCTAGATCAGTAAGGGTTAATTACTAAATAAAGACAAGGTGGACAAAGGAGGTGGAAAGAGAGCAGAAGGGAGAACTTAGTTACTGGCTAGAGGGAAGTCAAAGAGTGAAATAAAGGGCCCTAGGTCTGCAATCCAGGGTGGTGTTGGGGAAAGTGTTTGTGATGTGGCTTAGGTTAAAGGAGAAAGGACAGTGAATTGAAATGAAAACAGTGTGGAGCCTCAGTAATGTCTCGGTTAATATAAAGATTCCTATTAGGCTCCTCATAATCGCTCTCGATTAACCACTTAAGCGAAATGGTAACATGATTGAAGGTATTTTGGAACTCTTGACACATCAGTGACTGTTCTACAATTGAATCTAAGTATTCACAGCAAAAATTAGAGGATTTCCAAGTCAGCAAGATTCCCTAGATTAACGTTATGGAATTCACTTAGTCACTATGGTGCCCAAGGACAATTTTACTACTGCTTGGTGTGCACTGGCTCGAGAGGCTATCTACATGGCCTTTTGGAAGCTTTAACATCTGCTGAGTCACATCCAAGGATGACACACAAGATGAAATGCACCTCCATAATAACCAACGTCTCAACTTCTTGCTTCACCAGAGGCAACATATTGTTCAGGATACATCCAAGGAGATTTTCTAGTTCAAATTTAAGTACACAGAGCCCCCTGCCCCTCCTTCCCATCCCACCCCTCCCGCCAATCATAGGGATCATAGGGAACACCAAACATTCAATCAATGAGGGAATTGTAAGCGCGCTACGCACCCTTGAGAGTTTCAAGGCGCAGCGGAAGGGCAGGGGGTGGGGGGTGTGGGGGGGGGGGGGGCGGAGGGATGGGAAGGTCCGCAGATCTGTTTAGCTCCAGGTCTTGAGGGTCTTCCTGAAGGTGTGCAGGGAGAGGGTGCATCTGATGTCTGCCTGTAGCTCATTCCAGGTCTTGGCTCCAATGTGAGTGAAGGATCTTCCGCCTGGTCTGGCTCTGAGGATGCGCGGGCTTTCGGCCCGTGCGAGCTTGGAAAATTGGAGGTTTCTTTTGGGTACGTGAAAGTTTATTCTGTCATTGAGGTATTTGGGTCCGTTGTTGTGTAGGCATTTGTAGGCGTGAGTGAGGATTTTGAAAGTGACTCTTTTCTCCAGGGGGAGCCAGTGGAGACTTTGTAGGTGTTGACTGATGTGTTTGTGTCGGGGGATGCCTGAGGACGAGTCTGGCGGCGTTGTTCTGTATTGTCTGGCGGTTGCGGAGTAGGTACTTGTTGACGCCGGCATAGCATGCGTTTCCATATTGTCTGGCGGTTGCGGAGTAGGTACTTGTTGACGCCGGCATAGCATTCGTTTCCATAGTCCAGTCTGCTGGTGAGGAGTACGTAGGTGACTGTCTTCCTTGACTCAGGGGGGATCCACTTGAAGGTCTTGCGGAGGATGCGGAGGGTGTTGAATCAGCTGGAGGCGAAAGCGTTGACCTGTCACTTCATGGTAAATGATGAGGAGTCTAGTACGATGTGAAGGTTCTTGGCTTGGTCTGAGGGGGTAGGTGGGCTTCGGAGGGCGGTCGGCCACCAGGTGCTGTCCCATGCAGAAGGGATGAGGACGAGCCTTCTCTCTTCTCAGCGTTGAGCTTCAGGCAGCTGTTGGTCATCCAGACTGCGACGTCTTGCATTCCTTTCTGCAAGTTGAGTAGTTTCAAGATAGGTATCACAGCCAACTTCTCCAGGAATGGAACCCTCTGATACAGACAACAAGGTTCCCACACCAATTTCACCTGCGACATCAAGGATATCATCATACCCCTCATCATCAATGCAGGCCTCTTCATTCTCAACTGAGACCTTAACTTTCACCTAGAAGACTGACACAAAATGTATGGCTCTTCTATAAAACCTTTGAAACCTTGGCCTCACCCAGCACGCTATCAAACCCACCAATCACACCAGCCACTTATTGGACTATTTTCTCCACAATCAGCAACATCACAGTTGACAAGCCAGCAACTATGACGTGGACAGGCCACACCCTCCTCAGTTTCAGCATGTACAACCTTCACCATCAACGACCTGACAGTACAGGAATCCCTATCTCAGTTGGGAAAGCATCTCAGACAAGCAGTGGGCTTCCGCTCTCTCCAAGCACTAGCCTGAGCACACAAATGACTTGCTAAAACCCAGCAAAAAACGGACTAGTTGGATCACCATATGCGCTGATACCCTGGCTCCCTTCAAGTGCAACCCAACGCCAAGAGACCTACCACGGGCCAGCTGGCTCCCAGATGAACTAAGGCTGGTGAAACATCACTGCAAGCAACTGGAGCACAAATGGAGAACAAGTCGAGACACCGCAGGTAAAGATACCTTCAAATCAGCCCTAGGACATTACCATCAGCAGATACGGAACACCAAGCATACAGCTCCTGCAGATCGCATTGATGTCAACACTAACAGCAGCAAAGAATTCTCCGCTATCAAATATTTCAGCACAGCTTTTGCCCCCACCAGCAACATCACCACCTCACAAGAGCTTTGAAAGAATTTCTAGCAATTCTTCTGTAACAAGAGAACCTCCATTTACAGCAACTTCGACACTCAACTAGATCTAGTCACAACTCAACTTACCAACAGGGCTTATTGCCATTGTGACCTGATGTCACCATCGTCAAAATCGCTGCTACCTTGAAGACTATTTCCTCGGGGCTCTATCTGACCGTTTCCCACACCACTTTCACCGAAGGATTCCTTACGAGAAACAAAGCACCAACACCCATCCTCAATGCCTCCATCAACTCAGTCACATTCCCAAACATGTGGATACATGCTACTATTATGCCCCTCCTCATGAAACCATCTCCCGACCCAGCTTTCCAACTACAGACCCATTTTCCTCTTACCATACTCAGCAAAGGTTATCTTATGTTAGTCGCACTTGTAGAGTGCACGTTTACCCTAGGGTGTCCTGGTGCTAAGCACTGTCTGCTGGGAGCTATGAAGGTGGCTGCTACTGTGAAAAGAGCCATGTCTTAAGCCGTTTTCTAAAGAAAAGGAGATACGGGCATTCCTGAGATAGAATGGGAGATAATTCCATGCCCTAGAAGCACAAGTGATGAAGCTCCTACCTCCCCAGTTGACTTTTTTAAATGTGGGGACTGGAACTTTCTTAGCTCATGTTGATCTTAGCATTCTTCTTGGGACGTACCACTTCAGTTTACGCCTCAGGAAATCGGGGCCTACACCATTAATAGCCTTAAAGACAGTGCAGAGTGCCTTGAAGCGTACTCTTTTTTTGACCGGGAGCCAATGAAGTTGCCAGAGTTCCTCCTTTACTGAGACAAATTTTGGGGTCCCTGACAGCAATCTTGCCGCAGTGTTTTGGGCAAGTTGAAGCAGATAGATATGTTGCTTTTGGGCATTGAGATATAAACTTTTACAATAGTCAAGATGTGATATTATAAGGGCTGTTACCACTGTTTTGAGGGTGGTTTCCGTAAGAAAAATTTTCTTAGGATTTTTAGTGCCAGAAAACAAGCAGAGGTCACCGTAATATTTGGTCACTTATGGGGAGTTTATTGTCCACCTATACCCCAAGATTTTTTGCTTTCTTGGTAGGTAGGGTGCAGGGTCCAAGGTCTTCCGGCCACCATTCTGGAGTCCAAATAAGTGTATTATTTCCGAACTTTGTGATCTCGGTTTTGTTGGAGTTAACTTTCAAACAGTTGGAAGACATCCAACCAGAGAGGGCCAACATACAGTCATGGCAACAAGCCTGTTTCATTTTCCGCCCCCTCAGTCAATGACAACACTATTTGAGTGTTGTTAGTATAGGAAGTAAGTTGGAACCCAAAGGATCGGATAACTCCTGCCAGGGGTGCCACATAGATATTGAAAAGCGTCAGGCTAAGTTACGAGTCCTGTGGCATCCCGCAGGGGAAGGAAAACAGTTTTGACGCATTTCTGTCCAGCTCCACTGTTTGCAGTCTATCAGATAGAAATGATTGCATGAGTTTACAGTCTTGACCTTCTATTCCTATATTGGACAGCCAGTCCATCAGCACTTCGTGGTGGACCGTGTTGAAGGCAGCGGACAGATGCAATAGGATCAGTATGGAATTTCCTCCCCTATCCAAGGCCTCTCTAATTTCCTCTAATTAGAGCCAACTCAATGATGTGGTCAGCCCTAAATCCATATTGAGAGGGATCAAGGAAATTATTGGATTGAAGAAATGCACGGAGTTTGGTATTCACAGCTTTTCCCAGAATTTTGGCAAAAATGGAAGCAGTGAAATTGGCCTTTAATTGTTTGGGTCTGTGGGATCCAGGCTCTGTTTCTTCAACAAATGAAGAACAGAGGCCAGTTTCCACTTTTTAGGAAATATGCCCAAGCATAATATAGCATTCAGCATAGGTGTAAGTGCTGTTCCGATAACTTCTGGAATACGTTTGATGACCCGCGCTGGGCAGGGATTAGTGGGAGCTCCAGAGCAAATTGAATTCAAAAGTTTAATTGTTTCCGGTATTTCCAAGGGTTTAAATTGCTCAAAGACCGATAAAAGGCTGGGACTGTCAAGTTCGTCCATGTTCAGGCGCACTAGTGCCATTTTGTCTGCTTTAGTGAATGAAGAGAACATAGTTTCAACTTTTTGTTTAAAAAAATCGGACAGCTTATCACAGAGTTCAGGGTTGCTCTGATTCTTGGGGACATTAGGGGTGGCAAGTTTTTTGATAGTTTTAAAAAGTTCTTCCGAATAGGATTAGGCTAATGCGATTTGCCTTGCAAAGAACTTTCTTTTGGTTTCTAGTAAAAGCTGCTTGTAGGAGGTAATGCGGTGTCTGCAAATTTCCTTGTCAGCATAGACATACTCTCTGCTCCAGGCCCGTTCTAATTGCTTGCAGGCCAATTTCTTTGACTTTAAGTTCCTCAGAATACCAGAGTGCTGAGGGGCTAAATAGTTATAGGTTGCCTCCAGCCATTGCGTATAGGCAGAGGTAGCCTTCTCTACTTAAGGAGATAGAGTGCGCCTAGACCGCCTTAAGGTTTCTTCTAATACCTTGGTGTCCACTCTTCCCCAGATTCTAGTGGCAATCTCCTGGACTGATTTTTCACTAGCTACAAGGCCCTGGCAACTCTTCAATTCAAATTGAATAGAACAGTGATCCATCCATTGAAGGGGGAGAACTAAGGTACATACTAGGTCTTGGTTATTAGAGAATATCCCATCCAGGGTGTGCCCTTTTTGATGAGTCGGGAAATTCACCAACTGCTTAAGATCTCCAACCCCCATAATTTGCTCCAGTTGAGAAGTGTCTGGATCCAGGGGGACCTCAAGATGGAAATTGAAATCTAGTAGCACTGTGTAGGAGTCTCGGCAAAGCCCTTCCTCGAGCAGGGAGCCTAAAATATCCAAGAATACTTTTTTTGGGCCAGTTGGACGGTAGAGCAGTATACCTTTGAAGGTGCTGTAATGTACCACATGAATACTGAACGCTAAGGCTCACAGGAAGTATTGCAGGCAGTATTAAAAGCAGGTGCCACCGATTCATGGTATATACCTGCCAACCCCCCTCCTCTCTTTAGTGGTCTATCCAGTGTGTGGCAGAGAAAACTTGGAGGAGTTGCCTTCACTAAGTCGGGCCCAGAGGCACTATCTGCCCAGGACTCAGTAAATGAAAGCAAGCTTGATTTCATGTTCCTCCAGTATTAAGGCACATTCAGTACGGGTTGCCGGAGGATGCGCCGCTGTCACCACGCGCTGATGGACTACATTTCTAATATGGATAACAGATAGAGCAATTACCGCATGCGATTGTATTTAATCTCTGGATCAACAGATACCACTCAACAGATACCACACCACATTCTTGAAGGACAGCAGATACATTGACCAGATATTTACTTGGAACTCTTGACCTCTATCGGATGAGACAAGCCTTTCTCGTCTGTTGCGGTGCTACTCTTTTAGAGCTTCATCCTCCGTCGTAACTCAAAGTCAATCTTTATTAGTAGAAGCCCTGAAGAAGTCCCCTTTTTGGGACGAAACGAGTCGGCTGTATTGTGCTTCACCCTTTTTGAAATAAAGAAATCAAAACGAGGAACTTCATTCTCCGTGACTTATTGAAAGTATAAATCAAATGCCAAATGTTGTGGTGCACCTGTGCGGTTATGTTCAGATTCAGTACTGTGTTTAATCAACAATCTGGTATCTCGTAAAATGCTTTTTAAATGATCAGCTGTGTTTGATTTCCTAGTTGATCTAACAACTGGACGGGACATCAAGGACATGGGGTAGGTATAGCCGTCAGCAAGGGCATGTGCTTTCTATGTTATCTGTGGCCTTTAAAGGAATCGGAGGGCACCTGCATAATCCCTTTCCCGGATTAAGTCTAAGTTACTCTCCTTTAGAGTATCTCTTGGAATCTGAAAATAAATGACCAGGGGGACTGGTTCTGAGCCCGGTCCAAGCGCGGATGGGTGCAGCCTTAGGCACGCCTTTGGCGTCAGAGAGCTGTTTAAATAAACCAGCGTGCAACCACTAGACCGCTCCCAGTGAAAATGGCGGCCAGTGGGTTCGCAACTCATCTTGTTTCTTGGACAAGACACCCAACACAAGCTCATTACCCGCATGACGGAAGTCTCTAACTGGATGAAAGTCTACTGCCTCAAGATCTCAACACACACAACACAGAAGTACTAATCTTTGGCAAGAACACCTCACGATGTGACGCAAACTGGTGGCAATCGACCTCCAACTATCACCCCAAACCCACAGAACACTCAGAATAATAGACAGTAAATTGTACAAGAACGTACATGTCAACGCCATAATTACACCCTGCTTCCACACAGATAAGATGCTGAGAAAGATCTTCAAATGGGTTCCAAGCAACACTAGAAAAATAGTACCTCACGTCCTAGTGACCAGCAAGTTGGACTATGGCAACACACTCTACGCCAGTATCACCAAGCAACTCACTAGAAGACTACAAACCACCCAGAAGGTATAGTTCTTACCCATAATTCTAGTTCTCGTAGAGTTATTTCCATGATAGTCATAAGCGATGAATAGTCCCGTCCATGTGCGGGGACCACATAGCACTTTATCCAAATATGTTCTTAAGTGAAGAAGTTTGCCTTTCTTCTGGAAGACCTTGAAAAGTCGCAAAAGAATGTCAATGCAGCCTAGGAGAAGGCCACAGAGGTCAGAGTTCTCCATCCTGTATTGGTAAAAGCAGGAACTGTGAGAATATGTGCTCTAAGAATATATCTTTTTGTAACAGCATAGAAAAAGAACCTTCACAAACCCTTTTGCTATGAATTGAGAGATATGAAGAAGTGCCTGGCCCTGTAGTCCGTAGGCTGCCATTATAACTGTAGAAAAAGAAAACTGTGTTTTTAAAGGCTACAGTAAACTGATAGTAAATGGAGCATGAGATAATGTGTCCACTCCACAGGGGAAGAGAAAGGGCTGCTTATGACTAGCACGAAAATACCCCTAAGAGAGAACTAGAATTAGACACAAGAAACTATACCTTCCATCCTAGGGATTTCCATGTACAGTCATAAGCACTGAATAGAATAAAAAGCTCTACGTTCCCCATCCCCCCAACTCACCCCCCCCCCCCCCAAAAGGCGGTGGAGTAGATCGAAAATGACCAGACATGAAGCCCTGTTAAAAAAAAGATTACTAATGGATGCCTGACCTACTTGTGCAGCCGCTCTAGTATCTGTGTCCAAGTAGTAATGCTTAGTGAGTGTATGGATAGACATCCATGTAAATGCCCTGCAGATATCCGCTAAAGGAATATTCATCATAAGAGCAGCAGTAGCTGCCTTACCCCTCAGAGTGAGCTTTGGGCCTACCAGAAAGGGATTTATTGGACATTTGATAGCAGCAGAGAATGAGAGAGACAATCCACCTAGAGATTGACTGTTTAGAAGTCGCTAATCCTGTGCAGACTGGTCCCTAATTAATGAACAACGGTTGAGAATTACGAATGGTCTTAGTCTTGTCCTAATAGAATTTTAGCACCCTATTTACATCAAGCGAATGGAGAGACCTCCTTCTTGGAGATGAAGGGTTTGGAAAGAACGTGGTTAAAGCAATCGTTTGATTCACGTGGAAATCAGAGAACGCTTTGAGGAGCAATTAAGGATGTGTGCGCAACACTACTTTAGAGAAGTGGAATACCCTGTAAGATTCATAAGTGCAAAGAACCTGAATCTCACTAACTCTCCTCTCTGATGTAATGCCCACTAGGAAAGCAGCTTTTCCATGTGAGATGCTGTAAGAAAGCTTTGTGGATGGGTTCAAAGGGAGAAGGATGAGACAAGATTACTACGTTCAGCTCCCATGGAGGAGAAGGGCATCTAAAGGGAGGAAAAACCTTCTTTAACCCCTCTAGAAAAGCTTTAATGACGGGAATCCTAAAGAAAGATTTGTGAAGGACTTTTCCTATATGGCGTGGAAGCAGAACGATGGACTCGGAGGAGTATTAGATGCCCGACTTGGCAAGGTACAATAAATAGGGAAGAATAACTTCTCCCTGGCAAGAAGTGGGATCAACTTGGTTGAAAGAGCACCAATACAGAATCACTTCCATTTAAAAGCATAAGCTGCTCATATAGATGGTCGCTTAGCTTCCTTTAGAATGTCCATATAGTCCTGGGACAGATTTAAATGACCATACTGCACTATCTCAGGAGCCATGCTGCCAAACTCAAAGCTGAAAGACTGGGGTGTAACAGTTGACCTCCTAACTTCGTGTGGAGGTACGGTCTGCAAGACAGCCTGAGATGTGGATGGATAAACCAGTAAAGGAGGTCCGGAAACCACAGCTCCATTCTCGGACGATGAGTATAATTTCGGCTGTTGTAGATGTCAGTTTCTGCAGGGCTGTCGATATTAATGGTACTCTAGTTGGTAAAATCTGGACATAAAGTCGTGGCATTTTTTGTTTTCTTCTGGGGCGAACAGATCTTTAGAAGGTGTGCCCCACAGACTTAAAATACTTTGCACAACTTCCTTATTCAGTACCTAATCGTGGTTTTGCAGAGAACCCTGCTGAGTGCATTTGCTTGGATGTTCTGCTACCCTGGAAGATGCACAGCTACCAGTGTTAGATTCTTGATAATGAACCAATGCCAAATTGATTGGGCTTCTTGCGACAGGGCTCTTTACCTCGTTCCACCCTACTTGTTAAGGTAGTACATGCTGGTTAAATTGTCCGTTTTAACAAGCAGGTTGTTGGTTGTGAATGAAGGATGACAGGCCTTGAGAATCAGGTGTACTGCTCGAAGTTCCAGGAGGTTGATATGATACTTCCGTTCTCGGGAGAACCATAGACCCTGTACTCGTAAGTGATCTATGTGGACTCCCCAGCCGAGCAATGAAGCGTTGGTGACCAAGGTCTGTGTTGGCGGAAGTAGATGAAAGGGCATTCCGCGCAGGAGATTTTCCTGGGAGCACCACCACTGGAGAAATTCCACAGCATGAATTGAGAGGGTTATCTTGTCCTCCCAGTTCCCTGAGAATTGGTTCCTCTGGTCCTCTAAGCATTCCTGGAGAGGACGCATGTGAAGGCGAGCATTGGGAGTCAGGAATATGCAGGAGGCCATCGAGCTGAGGAGAGAGGAGACTATGCATACTGATGGATGGGTTCTCCGCTGAAGGTTGTGACATTTTAGGAGAATGGATAACCGTTGTTCCTCCAAAGGAAACACATTTTCCTGTAATGTGTCAATGATAGCTCCTAAGTAATGTAGAGTCTGAACTAGAGATGCCGTGGACTTTTGCATATTGAAGTGTAGACCAAGCGATGAAGCAGATCGCATGTCCGTAGGAAATGCTGAATGTGGATGCTTTGATCAGCCAGTCCGCGTATGGATATACAAAGATTTTCTGATTCCAAAGGTGCACTGCCACCATTGCCATGCTTTTGGAGAATGTCCTGGGTGCTGACTGGAGGCCGAATGGGAGAACCGCATATTGGTACTGATTCAGTTCCACGACAAACTTGAGCAAATTCCGATGGGAGTTTGTGATTGGAATGTGAAAATAGGCGTTGTTTAGATCTATCGAACAGAGCCAGTCTCACTTTTTAAGTTTAGGATAAATTAAGTGCAAGGCCAACATCCTGAATTTTTCCTTTTTTTGGTCAAAATTATTTTTATTCAACATCAAAAGCAGATACAACAACATGAATGCAGTAGGATGCACAGGACCCAGGGTCAAAACATTCAGGCAATTGTCGTCCAGTTTCATATGTCCACTACATTCCCCTGCAATCCACAGAGAAGATCTCTTTTTAAATATACAACCCTAATAATGACCCCTTAAATAGGAAAGAAAAGAAATACCAAAAGAACCCCCCCCCAACCCTCCCTCCTGCCAATACCTGGTGGTGGAGTTGTACAAACACATAGCGAGAATCATGGGTGTAATGAAAAAATGAGGCTGTAAAGGCAGGACAACAGCTTCCAGGAAGAATGTGAGTACTTCATCAAACCCTCGTTGAGGTGATTTTAATATAAAAAGATCCATATCCTGTAAAGAGGGAGGGCACACCGAAGAGGATAAACCCCGGGAGAAATAAGTTACCAGCGGGCCCCATTTGTGTTCAAAATTAGTGTATTCTTCCCGGAAGAATCTGCGAGGCGTTCCATGGAGAGGATTCTCCAGAGGCGGGCATGACATAAGGATATAAGGATATAGCCGATGCAGCTTTCTTTTTCCAGGCCGCTGCTATTGTACGTTTTGCTGCCCCTAGACAAGCCCACTTAATGGCATTGTCGGCTTTCATTTGGTGTTCCAGATCAGGGTCCCTAATGCCTAGAAGTGCCCCTTCTATGGTTGCTGGGATGTGATACCCCAGCAGGTCTTTGATATGAGAGAGAATTTCTTCCCAAAATGGACGGATCCCAGGGCAGTCCCACCAGATGTGACAGAAATCCCCCTGCAGCCACCAACCCCACCCGCAGAGATCTGAGGTGTCAGGGAAGATCAGTTTGAGCTTGGTGGGGTAAAGGTACCAGTCCAGGAGGGTCTTGTAATGCGCTTCCCTCAAGGCGACTGAGTGGTTGTGCTTAGGAATGTCGCACCAGATGTGTTTCCATTCCTCATCCGAAATCTCCCTTTCCAGCACTTGTTCCCAAAAGACTTGTAGCATGCCCGGGGTGCATTTAATGTGTCTAGTAGCATGGCATAGAGTGAGGAGATTGCCCCCTTCATAGATCCCGCTTTTCATACTACTACTTCCATAGCTGTGAGTTCTCTGGTAGCAGCCTCGCTCACGTGTGGAAGAGTAACCCAGTGCTTAAGCTGGAGGTAGTGGTAGTGCTCACTGTGGGCAACTTAAAAGTTTATTTTGCAGCTATCAAACACTAAAATGTCATAGTTATGGAATAAGTCAACTAATTTTAAGCAGCCCCCTCCCTCGAACAGTCGAAGGGCCTCTTGCGCATTGCCGGTGGGAAGTCCAGGTTGAAGTGGATTGGAGTGTATAGGGAAAGGAAGGATGTCCATCCCTCTCTTCGTGATTTTATCCCATACTGTAAGTGTGGTATATGTGGGGGTGCTGAGGTATGAGTTCACTGGCCTGGCTGACTTTGGTTTCCACAGAACATCCCAGATTGTGCGCCCCACAAAAGCCCTGTTCATGTGGAGCCAATGTTTGTCGGATTCCATGGCAGACCATTCCATCACCACCCGCAGTTGCGCCTCCTGGTAGTATAGGTGGAAATCCGGTAGAGCCATCCCCCCCATCCTTCTTTGAACGCCGCAGGACATGGAAGGGTAGCGCGCGCTCCCCCCGCCCCTGCCAAATGAATCTGACGACAAGCGAGCCCAGGCGGGGTAGGAGGTCTTGCTTGAGTGCAATTGGGAGTGCCTGGAATAAATACAGAAGTTTTGGCAGGACCATCATTTTGACCGCGTTAATCCGTCCCAGCCAGGAGATATAGAGGGGCTTCCATAGTTTAAAATCTTGTTTAAGCTGCGCTTCTAAAGGAGAGTAGTTAGCCTTGTAAAGGTCCCCAATTTTGGGTGTGAGATAAACGCCCAGGTATAGAAGGAAGTGTTTGGCCCAGTGGAATGACGTTTGATTTTGCAATCTTGTTGCTTCAGCGTCAGAGAGGGTAAGATTAAGTATGGAGAATTTGGATACGTTATCTTTGAAGCCTGAGACCAGCTCAAAATTCTGCACTACCTCCTGCACTGCTTGGAGCGAAGAGGCCGGCTCCAGGAGAGTAAGCAGGATATCATCTGCAAAGAGGGATGCTTCATGGCCTGTGCCTCCAAAGCATACACCCTGGATTTCCTCGTTGGCTCGAAATTTTGCGGCTAGGAGTGCGATACTAAGACCAAATAAAAGGTGGGAGAGCGGGCAGCCCTGTCGCGTACCCCTGCTAATGGCAAAGGGGAGGGACTTGTAACCGTTGACCAATACCCGTGATTGTGGAAGAGGATAGTTGGCCCTGACCATGTTGATGAACATCTACCTGAAGAAAATTTTCCGCATAGTGAGAAAAATAAACGACCAATGCACCCTGTCAAAGGCCTGTTCGGCGTCAAGTTCCAATAAAATTGAGGTGAATTTAAACTTGGACACTTCCTCTATGAGATGTATAGTAAGCCGAATGTTATGTGTTTGCCGACCTTTTATAAAACCTGATTGATCAGGATGGATTGGCGTGTGCAGTAAGTCTTCAAGTCTAGCTGCCAGAATGGCGGAGTAGAGCTTTGCATCAAGGTTAAGGAGGGCTATGGGCCTATATGACGCACAGAACTGAGGGTCATTCCCAGGCTTCGGAATAACAGAAATCACTGCCTCTGCCATTGAGGCCGAAGCCCTAGCATCTTGTCGCTATAGCATTGAAGAACTTGGTTAGATGTGGGGCTAGCCTGGATGCATAGCATTTATAAAATTGTGCTGTCAGGCCCCGGGGCTTTATGCAATTTAAGTTTAGCAATGGCCTGCTTAACCTCCTCTGATGTAATAAGAGAATCCAACGGCTCCACAGTAACCAGGGAGAGGCAAGGAAGGTCCACTGAGTCGAGGTATTGCTGTTGAAGACTGGTATCGGAGGGAGTGCCTGGATAGAGTTCCCAATAGAATATGCCGGAGATATTAGCTTTAATGTTGTCTGCGTGTGTAAGGAGACTAGCCACATCCTTGATAACCCCAATAAACTTGCATTCCCTTTTCTCCCTTAACTGTCACACTAAATGGGTCCCCACTTTGTCACCCTGGGAGTATACGGTCTGTCGCAATTTAAGCAGTGTGTATTTGGCTCTATTACTGTAAATGGCCCGTTATTTACCCCTTAACGTGGTGAGCTGTCGCTGTAGCGCCCTGGTAGGTGTTGCCTTGTGTGATTTATCCACAGCCTCTAGTTCATCTTCTAAAACCAGGCTCTCCTTCACTCGTTGTTTATTCAGGACTGCATTAAGCTGAATGCATTTACACCTTAAGACAGCTTTGAGAGCGTCCCAATTGTTTTTGTGGAGTAGTGGCTGCCGGAGTATTGAGTGTAAAGAACTCAGTGATAGCAGACCTCAATTCATCTCAAAGGGATTTATCTCGGGTAACTGAGGCCGGGCAGTACCACCTAGATGTGCCTGATTTATTCCCAAGCTAGGCTAATAGCCACAAGGCTATGATCTGATATAAAAATTGGCAGGATCTGTGCAGCTTGAAGGGACCCTATAAGCGTCTGGCTAAGGAAAACAGTCAATCCTGGAGTAGGAATGGAGGACATGAGAAAAATATGTGTAATCTTTGGTGGTAGGATGTAAGGTCCGCCACGCGTCACACAGGTCCAAAGTGAGCAGTTTCTGTTCAACTCCTTTGGGAAAGCAGCTGAGGATAGTCTATGGGAGTGCAAGCTATCTAGGGTGCCCTGCCATGTCAGATTGAAGTCCCCCAGAAAAATCACGGGGCCCTCCGCAAAGCTGCCTATTAAATCGAGGGTATTAGAAAGGAACGTCGTCTGCCCAGAGTTGGGTGCATAGAGGGAGATAAACGTGCAAAAAGTCCCCTACAGCCTCCCCTTCACCATTATGACCCTCCCCTCCTGGACGTCCTTAACTGCTTCAGGCTGAAATTTGGCTGAAGCCCGAAAGAGCAGGGCCACGCTCTTGTGTTTGGTGTTAGCCGAAGACTTCTAAATTAAAGGATAGGATTTGTAGCGAAGCAGCAGGTCTTCAGACTTTTTCAGATGCGTCTCCTGTAAAGCCACAATTTTGAACTGGCGGTCATCGAGATATTTCCAGATTTTTGGGCGCTTTTGAGGCGAGTTCAGACCCTTAATGTTCCAGGACGCTATGGAGACTATTGGATAGATTGTACACTCCCTCCCAGTCCATTGAACCGCCCTCCCGGGCTGCTCCCCTCAGGTCGCGTAATGCATAGGTCAGCTAGTTAGTTATACAGCCACGCGTTGCCCATTCCCATGAAAAAGATCCAACACCCCTCTAACACCACCACCAGGACCCCCTCCCTAAACTAAATCCCCCAAATCCCCTGTGCTGAGCTGCCAACAGGCTTTCGGCTCGGTTCTTCGGTAAGAAGAGTAACAAAATTTTGGGGAAGTACGGACAAGGCCCGCACCCCCTGGCTGCCAAACAAAGCAAGCAAAAACAGAACGAGCAGTAGCAAAGATCAGTTATATCGTGGACACCTGTGCACTCGTCTGAAATCAAGGTGTGTAATCTAGGTAGCTCTGTTGTGCCGGTAGTGCGGCTGCCAATAACTCAATGTCTGAACTTCGTGGGCGAGTCTCTGTGTAACAGAGTGACTATCGCCACCACTATGAAAAAGAGAAAATAACACCAAAAGAAGGGTTGTCACTTAGGGATTGGCCTGTTCTTCGTGACAGTTTGCCAGGATCGGGTCTCTCTCCGGGGCGGCCCGAGCCATGTGAAGGGCCTGTAGCACTGTCTTCCTACGGTAGCGGTAGGCCCAGAATATGCAGATCCTCGCTCAGGTTGGTTACATGGTGGGGCTTTTTTTTTTTTTTTGAAGACAAGACCAAAAGGATAGGTCCAGCAGTAGCGAGCATTGTCCTCCCGGAACTTGGTGGTGACAGGATGGAACGCATGTCTATGTGCCAAAGTGGAGGCCGCCAAAGCCTGGAACAGCGCGCATTTATATCCCTGAAAGGAGGTCTTGTCTTTCTTCATTGCAGCACTTAGGATGGCCTCTTTCGTTTGAAAGGAGTGCATCTTCACCAAGATGTCCTGTGTCCTTCTGCGTTCTCCTGTCTGTGGGTTCCCTACCCAGTGAACTAGGTCTATCTTCAACTTCAATTGGCGAGGTGCCAGGAACTCCGAAAAAAAGGCCTATCACGAACGCCTCGAGGTCTGGCCCTTAAGCACGAACTTCTAGGTCTCGGATACGCATGTTCTCCCTCCGAGACCTGTTTTCTAAGCCATCCGCCTTTAGAAGAACTTGGTGCAGTTGGGACTGAAGGTGCTGCTGGGCGTCGTGCAGCTTGCTGGAGCGGGCGTCGAGGTCCTGCGTCTGTTCCTCCACCTCCAACACCCTGGAACCCACTGCGTCCACATCTTGTCTGAGGGTCGCCATCTTCTCGGTTAGGTCAGCCTTCAGTTGGTCCATCGTGGCATGCAGGTCTAGTTATATCTCTTGGCACAGTTCAGCTTTAAAGTCTCTTAGAGAGGCCACCAGGTCCTCCCTCGTGATGGCCATGGTCTCTGCCGGGTCAGAGTCAGCAGGGTTAGCGGTCTTGCCTGTGGTCGCAAAATAGCGGAAGACTTTATTTGTCGCTTTTTTGGTAGCATAGGGGCTGAGCGGAGTACGTCGCCGAGGCAGGCAGTGGTGGGGTCAAAACTCAGGCTTCATACTCCCAGTCACCCAGGTGCAAGGTCGGGCCTGTTGCTGGCAGTTATAAACTGGGGGCCATCTTCGGGTCAGACAACATGCATGGAAGATGGCACGAAAGCAACTGAGCGCCTGCAAATACTTTAGGTGAGGCACTAAGGGGAAGAGGGTGTCCAGCCTACCTCCTCCCCCTCGCCGTCGCTGCAGCAGAATCACGGCTGTGTCAGGAGGAGTTTCAGCTTGCGGGTGCCATTTTGAGGTCAGGCAGGCCTCTTATCACAGTTCTCCTCCAGTGAACATGCATACTGTGGGTGGAATAAGCAAGAAAAACTGACGCACCCGACGAGGCCTCACGCTGATGCTTGCCGTTTCCTCTCTGCTGCAATCCTGCTTCAATCCTGCTTCACATTGCACTCACGCCTCTAGCGCATCTCCGGAGCTCAGGGAAGCGGGTCTCATGGCCGCACGGCGTGTATCTCCCTTCCAAGCAGTGCAGCAGGATTTTGTGGATTTTGCTGTGCACCAGCAATAATCTCCACCCTATCGCTGCAGCGGATGGCGCACACTGTCGATGGAGGTGCGGGCACGTTAAGTCTGGGTGCAACGGGAACTCTCTGCGCCAGCGCCAGTCCCCGCGCCATCTTAAAGGCCGACTCTGCCACACACCTCGTCGCGCTTTGGTACCGCTTGTAGGATTCGGGTCCGCATTCGGAACCCACGGAAGCCCTCCCGGTCAGCGCGGACTCAAACCAGGTGTGAGTATCCAGTTTACTGCTCTCTGTGAGCTTTAGAAATCACTCAGGGCAGCTACGGGGGTCTGGAGCTGAAGCGGCTCATGTCCGCTCAGCCATCTTGCTTGGCCACGCCCCCAATTTTTCTTTTTGATCAACTTTTTTGCCATACGAAGGTTGAGAACCGGCCTGAACTTGGGTCTGCCTTTCTTTTGCGATAGGAAGTATCAAGAGTAGATACCTTGACCACTTTGACGTCTATTTCCTCAATGTCGATCTCCGCCATCTATTTTTTGATGACTATGTGCTCTTTAACCCCTGTAAACATCGTACGCTCGATAAAGAGCGAGTTCTCGATGTCAACCAATCATGTCGTCAAAGTTTCGCTGTAAACATTCTACCTCTCACCGATAGGGAGTCACTATCCCTCAATGTCGACACCTGTCTTGGTGTCGGTCGCCGGCGTGAAGTGGCTCTCAACATCGCTCTAGTGGTTCTAGGCGTCGAGCATCGGCGTTTCCTCAACGCTGAGCCAGTCAATGATGGCGAACATGTCAGCGCCATACCTCCTCTCAACATCAACCACCTCGACCGGGACCGCAAGCGTTTTCTGGGTAATAAACACCTGTTAGACCTCCCACGTCCACTGGGGGTTAAGAGCTCTGGTGGGAGATTTTCTTCCCCTTCACTCAGAAGTCCCACTGACTACCTACTGTTTTCTTCTCTCTTCTCTTCCCTGCAGGCAAATCTTCTTTGTCATGCAGGGTACAGGGTACATATGGAGAAAATTTTGCAGATGTCACAGGAGTCAGGAAGATGAGAGGATGGTAAACAAAAAATACAAACTTCATGAGGGTCTGTTTTAGCTTTTTTTCTGCCACATTTAGAGCATTTGTCAAAAAGAGATAGCATTTTAAATAGGAAAAAAGCCTCTTTCCTATGAGAAAAATACATTGCGCCACAGCAAAGGCAAAAGGACGTCGAGTGAAGCAAACAGTGAAGTATGAAGAGTTAAATTGAAGAAACAACCTAAAAGGGTAAAGTTTAACGATCCAAGGGTCCGACTGAAGGAGCCTGAAAATAGAACCGAGGTAACTGCCTCTGGCTAAGCATGATGAGACATTGGTGGTCTCTCTACTCTTAAAGGCACTGTTTTCTTTTAGTACACTTATAATGGCAGCCTATAGGCTACAGGGCCAGGCACTACTTCATATCGGTCTGTTCATAGCAAAAGGATTTGTGAAGATTCATTTTCTATGCTAATACAAACAATATATATTCTGAGAGTATATATTCTCACAGTCTCTTCTTTTGACATTACAAGATGATCAACTCTGACCTCTATTGCCTTCTTTTTCTTAAGTGACTTTTCAAGGCCTTCCTGAAGACAGGCGAACTTCTTCACTTCAGAACATATTTGTATAAAGTGCTCCAGGGTCCCCGCACATGGGCGGGACTATTCATTGCTTAGGATTAAACATGGAAATCTCCGACGAGAGAACTCAGCCGGTCATCCTCAACCTACGACACAGAACTCGCATCACAACACAGCTCATGGAACGACACTGTCCCCTGGTACACAAACGCGCTGAGTTCAAACTTCTATCACACATTCAAGGCATTACACAACTGAGACCCCACCAACCACCCACACACCTCCACTCCGAAGAACTACTACTCACACATATCCCACGGATACACATATGCACATCAGGACAGACTTTCTCTCATTGCTCCTAAGGAATGGACGGTCTCCAGATTCTACATCAGAGCCTCTTCCTCTTCCACAAGAAGCTGAATACCTGGCTTTTCATTTAACCAACATACCACAGCCAGGGCTAAGCGAACACACACACAGCAGCTCAGTGCCAGGATACCCTCGAGGGTGATTGTGTCCTTTCCAAATACACATAACATAACATTTGTCATTTTGACCTAAGATTCAAATGCCTCTGTATAATTCGCCATGAGCTCCATTTTGTTAAACATGAGTCAGAAGTGTGGTGACTCTACTCTTGGTGTCACTCATTCGAAGAAGAGTGATCTGACCTCTGGTTAGCAAATCATTTGCCACGTTCCACACTGCCACACAACACTCTTTTTACTCGGAGATCCAACACGATCGTCTCAGCAATTATTTCCACTGTTGCCTTGTGCACCTTGTCCACTTCACATTCCTCATGTGGACCTCAAAAATGGATCCTTGGTTGTGGGGTATGGTTTACCAAACACACATCCTTTGCGCAACAAGTCCCACATGCCATTCAATTCAGCGATCGCATGCTCCTACAGCCAAGGCCTCAGGCTCCTTCTCTTTTTTTATTTTTATATTTTTTATTGATTTTATCCCACATATCAACAAACAAATTATACATCTTTACCGATCCCCCATTTTCTTAATCCGCAAAATCCCATTTATCAGGTTTGGTACAGTATTGTTTCGCTACATAATCTAGCAATACCTGCATAATTTCTAAAGCACATTTCTCAATATACTTATTTGATTGCATCTTGCAGTTTACTGTCAGCCATCTGTGGAACAGTTTTAATAATGGGTATGCATTTCTTGCATATTGAACAACGAAAACAATAACAAGTTAACCTCCCACCCCCACTGCTACCGGTGTGTCCTTACGATCTGCTGTCAATACAAATTAGAGCAACAACTTGCTTAGCAACAATGAGCATGTCACCTTTATTACGGTACGTCCCATTCTCTATTCCCTCTATTTGAATAACCACACATCATGTTTGTGCACAGGGGCATGCTTCAAGGTGAGCCTACTGGTGCACTCAAGGCTGAGTTGGCATCGGAAACCCCCTCTGGTGATTACAGGGACCGAAATAAAACCTCACACGCCCTTGCGGACTCTAGCGCCTTGTCATTAGCCATCTGTTTGACCTGTTGGTGTCGGACCATACTTTCACTTGTCCCCCATTTTGTTAGTTCTGTCTTCCATCTCCTAAAGCTAGGCCCTCCCCTCATCTTCCAGTGCCCTGTAATGCCCCTCCTTGCTAGCAACAATCCCAGGTCCAGAAACTTGCTAGTTACCTTCGTCTTGGGGTGTGTGGGGACCAATGCAACAAGCAGGTGCTAATGTCCAGCTCAATGCTTCGCTCCGTGATATCGCAAAGCAGGCATACTACCTCCTCCCAAAATGTACCCAGCCTAGGACAGTCCCACATCATATGACGGAACTCCGCGTCCCCTAATGTGCACCGCGGGCTTGTTTATCTTTGCCGGGGTAAGATGTGCCCTGTGAAATATATAAAAGTGTACCAACTGAAACCTGGCATTCCTAGTACTTTTCCATGCTCTCCTCACTAATTGAGCCCTTGTTGTCTCCAGTATCTCCCTGCCAATGTCCCCTTCCCACTTCCGTCTCAAGTCCCCAGTGGTTCTATGCCCTCTCCCGCCAACCGTCTGTTTAAGCATGTTAACTGCCTTGAAAGTCCCTGCTGCCATCACTATATACTGGTATGCCATGGCCGTCCTTGGTTCTAATAGTCCTTCCTTCCAATGTTTCTGTATTTCTGTTATGAGGGTAGAATGCAACAGGTAATCTCCGCGGGGAAGACTGTATCTATCCTGCAGCATATGGTAAGGCAACAGGGCCCGTCTTCATACAAATCCCCCAACACTTCCACTCCCAGGGTTTCCCAATCAGACAGTGCGGTCCAATCGCCTCCATGCGGTAAAACTCTACACATACCCAAAGGGATGTTCAGGGGATATGGAAGGGAGATTCTAGCTCTGTGCTGACTCCTCTTCCAGCAGAGACACACTAGTGAGCGCCCCCAGGCACATCCGCTGTTGGAGTACTATAAAGGACAATACATGACGTGGTAGCCACCGTCCCACTGGGCCATCCGGGCCCCGAAATTCGAGCCCCACCGCTTGGGTAAGCCATTGCGGTTGAGCCGCCAAATAATAGAGCTCAAAATCTGGCACGGCCAGTCCCCCCCCTTGGCCCTCGGACACATTGCATTCAACGCTACCCTCCTCCTTCCGTTCCCCCCACAAAAACCCCCCAACCAGTGAACGGAGCTGTCTGAAGACGGATCCCGGTATCCAGATCTGTAGCGTTCTGAAATAATATAACAATCGGGGGAGCCCCACCATCTTTAACAGAGCTACCTCGCCGGCCACCGACAGCGGCAAAGTACTCCAAAATGCTACACTACCCTTAAGCCCCCACACGGCTCTGCCTATGTTCCCTTCCAGCAAATCATCGGAGGCATGATAGATGTTAGTTCCAAGATAGTGCAAACAGCGGGGCTCCCACCTGATGCCCATGACTTGTGCCAGGCCAGCCCTCGACGGAGTCACTGGGAACAAACAAGTCTTCGTTCAACTCACCCCTAGACCCGACACCCTTCCAAACTCAGAGAGCAACATCGCCGCTCTATCCTGAGCTTCCTCCGTGTTAGCCAGATACATAAGTAAGTCATTGGCATAAAGTGAGATATACTGCTCTTCACCCCTTAGGTCTATTCCAAGATAATGTCATCCCGACCGGGCGTGCGCAGCCAACGGCTCAATAGCCAGTGTGAACAACAAAGGTGAGAGCAGCCATCCTGGTCGTGTCCCTTGCCCCACCGAACAAGAAGAGGAAATTGTAATACCTTTCCAGACCCGAGCCGTCGCTGAGTTATAAAGGATCTCCATCCACCCCGCAAAACCATCCCCGAGCCCAAACCTCCGCAGCACTGTAAACAGATAGGGCCAATCCAGGCTGTCAAACTCCTTCTCTATATCCACTGACAAGACGGCTGCAGCCGTACTATGATCCTCCCCCAGTATGTGAAGTAAGCGTCTCACATTCATGGCCGTGTTCGGGTCAGTATAAATCATGCTTGATCGCAATGGACCAACTGTACCATATATGGGAGGATTCGGCTCAAAATGTTATAGTCAGCTCTAAGCATGGATAAAGGCGGCAAGCGGTCCTATCAATGGCTTCCTTCCCAGGTTTCAGTAGCGGAATAATGATAGCCTCTCGGGTGGAGGCCGGTCACATTCCAGCTTCCCTCGACTCTCTGAAAACCGCCAACCGCCAACAGCCTAGGGGCCAAGATATCAATGTAAACAGAGTAGAACTCTATGGGCAGCCCATCAACACCGGGGTTTTGTTATGAGCCATGTGCTAAACTGCACTCCTAATTTTCCCAAGCGTAATCTCCTGTCCTAGCTGGTCCGCCTGTGCCTCTTCTAGCCGTGGAAGGGCGACCTCGTCCAGTAAACCCCCTAAAACGTCCTCCGTAACCCACAATTTGCTCTGGTACAATTCCTTGTAATATTCCAAAAACAGCCCATTGATCCACCTTTGGGTATAAACCGGGGTACCCGTGGGGGAATTCAAGTTTAGTATGGAGGTGTCCCGGGGGCCAGGTTAGCCAGCCATGCAAGCAGCGTGCTTGCCTTGTCGCACTCTGCATGTGCGCGTGTCAGATAGTTCTTATGGTCTAAGCAGAGCAACCTCTCTATTTGTACCACCATAGACTCCCTTGCGTCCGAGACTTCGCCCTGCCCAGCTGGATTCTCAGGTTGGGCTCTCTCCGCAGTCCTCAGGTGGTGTTCTGCCACTTTTACATCCCGCATCAATGACTTACGCACTCCCACCAGTTTAGTGATGCAGAGCCCCCGCCCCCTTACCACCACTTTAAAAGCATCCCATTCCATTGCCGTCGTTAACGCTGTGCCTTCATTATCAAGAAAATATTGCTCAATTCCGGTCCCGACCTCTTCCCGGAAAACCATCTTCCATTGCCTCTGGTCAGAACCTCCAGGTCGAGATCGCCGGCCACTCTGGGATCCACTGCATCCTCACCAAAATTGGGTTATGGTCCGACAGTGTCTGTGCTAGATATTCAATGTGAGCCACCAGAGCGTGTATATCAGAGGAGCATAATATTGCGTCTAGATGCACATGTAGTTCATGCAGTGCAGAAAAGTAAGAGTGATCACATTCCCCCGGATGCTGCATGCGCCACATATCTATGAGCCCCCACCTTTCCTGCCTATCCCTTCTGACCCTAGCAAGTCTATGTATTGGGGTTTAAGACAACGGTGGATGAGACCTATCCATGCCAGTGTCCGCTATAGAATTGAAATCACCCCCCAGGAGTACCGAACCCGTCAGGTATGATGCCAACCTCCCCTCCAGATGTGTAAAAAAGGCCGCCTGATCCACATTGGGTGCATACACACTGCAAAGCGTCCCAATGAGGCATCCTGCTACCACCACAAACCTCCCTTCAGTGTCTACCAATTGTCGCGTCAGCTGGAATGGGATCCCTGCTCTAATCCATATTAGTGCCCCCCTTGCAAAAGCGGACTATGTTGTGTAATACAACTACCACCTCCATCTACGTTGCAGCGCCAAACCTTCAGCCCAAGTAAGGAATATGCTACTTACCAGTGTGCATCTGTTCTTGGCATGTAGGGCTGCTGACATTCATATCTGTGCATAGATCGCCGCCTAGTGTGGGTCCGGATGATTGCACATTGTTGTCCTGGAAGAGTCTTGACTACAGTGCGCATGGGCATCCTTTCCATCCTCAGATTGTTTTTCGCCATTGTGGCAGGAATGGAGTATGATACAATAAGTGATGTCCATGCTAAGAATAATTCTGAGTGCTACAGCTGCGACAGGCACCGGGGAGGAGGGAGGGCGATATGAATGTCAGCAGCCCTACATGCCAAGAACAGATGCATACTGGTAAGTAGCATATTCCGTTTGAGGCATGTGGGCTGCTGAATTCATATCTGTGCATAGAATGTATAGCAGTCTCCCCCCTAGCGGTGGTTGCCCATGCCAGCAGCAGCAGCCTGAAAAAGAGTCCGGAGTACAGCCTGTCCTACAGCTGCTTGCTGTTTGGAGTGTACATCTACGCAGTAGTGTTTGGTAAATGTATATATGGTAGTCCATGTGGCTCCTCTACATATGTCTTCTAGAGGAATGTTTCCCAGGAAAGCCATGGATGCCCCTAACTTGCGTGTGGAATGCGCTCTTGGGGGAACTGTTAATGTGCGTTTAGCTTTCTGATAACAAATTTGTATACAGATAACAATCCATCTGGCTATACCAAATTTGGAAACGGAGTTGCCTTTGTGCTGTGGTGAAAAGGCAACAAACAGTTGTTTAGTTTTTCTGAAAGGTTTTGTCCTGTCTATATAGTACAAAGAGCTCTTTTAACGTCCAGGGTATGTAGAGCTCTTTCTACCACTGAATCTGGATTTGGGAAGAACACTGGCAGTTCGATAGTTTGATTGATGTGAAATTGGGATACCACCTTTGGCATAAATTTAGGGTTTGTACGCAGTACTACTCTATTTGCATGAATTTGTATGAATGGCTCCTGAATAGTTAGGGCTTGTAGCTCACTAACCCTTCTAAGTGATGTAATCGCCACTAGGAAAGCCACTTTCCACGTTAGGAACTGTATCTCACACGAGTGTAGAGGTTCAAAAGGTGGTCCCATCAGTCTGGTTAGAACCACGTTCAAGTTCCAGACAGGTGAAGGAGGGTGTCTTGGAAGAATCACTCATTTGAGTCCCTCGATAAAAGCTTTAATAGCAGGTACTATGAAGAGTGAAAGGTGTTGCCTGTTCTGAAGATAAGCTGCCACCGCAGCTAAATGTATACGTATGGAGCTATAGGCCAGATTGCATCTATGTAAATGTAACAGGTAACATATGATGTTTTGAGTAGATGCATCTAGCGGGTTTATGTCATTATTGGTACAATAGATGACAAATCGCTTCCACTTCGCCGCATAGCAAGCTCTGGTCGTAGGTCTTCTTGCCTCTTTGATAATGTCCATACAGTCAGGAGGCAAGTTCAGGTAACCAAACTCTATGACTTCAGGAGCCAGATCGCAAGGTTCAACTGTTGCGGATCTGGGGGCTGAATGTCTCCATGGCGCTGCGTTAAAAGACTGGGTGTTAATCGCAGCCTTTGATGAGGCACCACTGAAAGTTCTAGGAAAGTGGTGTACCACGGTTGCCTCGCCCACGTTGGAGCAATTAGGATGAGTGTCATGGAGAGTTGTCGCAGTTTGCGTGCCACTAGTGGTATGAGCGGGGCTGGGGGAAAAGCGTACACAAACCTGCCTGACCAGTTCATCCATATCGCATTGCCCTGAGACTGCGGATGTGGAAACCTGGCGGCAAAGCTTTGGCATTTTGCGTTTTCCCTTGTGGCGAACAGGTCTATTTCTGGGTGACCCCACTGCTGGAAGTACGGTTGCAGCACTGAGGGATGTATCGCCCACTCGTGCATCTGGTGGCTGTGTCTGCTGAGCAGATCCGCCATCTGGTTGTCCCTGCCCGGGAGGTGTTCCGCCATGAGGAAGATGTTCCTCTGAATGGCCCACTTCCACATGCTTTGCGCGAGATGTGACAACTGTGGAGAGTGGGTCCCTCCCTGCTTCTGTATGTAGTACATGGCAGTTATGTTGTCCGTCCGGATCAACACGACTTTGTTGCACAGATGTACTTTGAAGGCCTTCATTGCCATGAAGATCGCCATCAGTTCCAGCAGGCTGATGTGCATCTTCCTTTGCTGTGTCGTCCATAGTCCCTGCACTGTGTAATGGAGGACATGCGCTCCCCAGCCCAGGAGAGATGCGTCCGTTGTCAGCACTATTTGTGGTACAGGCTCTTGGAACGGTCTTCCCCTGCAAAGGTTTTGAGGGTTCCACCAATGCAGAGAGTGGTATGCACGACTGGTCACCAACACTAGGTCTTTCAACTGTCTTTGAGCATGGTTCCACTGCCGTGCTAAGCATTCCTGAAGCAGACGCATGTGTAGCCTCGCGTGAGGGACTATGAAGATGCAGGAGGCCATCATGCCAATCAACTGCATAAACATCCGTGCTGGGAGCGAGTGTTGGGGTCTGAATTTCTGAATCAGCAACTGAATACCGCTGATTCTTCCTGAGTTTAGCTGTGCTTTTGCTACCAGAGTGTCTATCGTCGCTCCTAGGTACTGTTGTACGTGAGCGGGTTGGAGATGAGACTTTGCATAGTTTAATGAGAATCCTAGGCTGTGTAGGAGGTGAATAGTGCGCGACATGTGGCTGGCACATTGCTGGACTGACTTTGCCTGGATGAGCCAGTCGTCCAGATAGGGGTAGACGTGGACATGGTTTCTCCTCAGGTGTGCCGCGACTGTGGCTAAGCACTTGGTAAACATCCTGGGGGCTGTTGTCACCCCGAAAGGTAGGACCTTGAATTGGTAGTGCTTGTTTTGTATGGTGAACCTGAGATACTTCCTGTGTGCAGGATGTATTGGTATGTGGAAGTACACGTCTTTAAGGTCTAGCGTTGCAAGGAAATCTCCCTGACTCAGCAATGGTAGAACCTGCTGTAAAGTGAGCATGTGAAAATGTTCTGACAAGATGTATTGGTTCAGGGGCCTGAGGTCCAGTATTGGCCTTGGAGACCCGTCCTTTTTGGGGATTAAGAAATACAGCAAGTATACCCTGTACCTTGTTCCTGTATAGGGACGAGTTCTATGGCCCCTTTTTGCAGCATGCTGATGACTTCCTGCTGCAATAAGTCTATGTGCTCTGCTGACATAGGACGGTGTCTTGGGGGTATGTTGGGTGGAGTGAAGGTTAGCTCTAGACTATAGCCGTACTGAAGAAGTTGTCTCACCCACCTGTCTGTGGTAATGCTCTCCCAGACTGGCAGGAACTGTTATAATCTCCCCCGACCGGTGTTACATGGTCCAGGGGCAGTGACAAGGCGTCACTGTTTAGTATTGGCGGAGGATCTAATGTTGTTATTCCCCCGTCCTCTGCCTTTGCTGCTGTTGCCACGGTATCCACCTCTATTATTTTTATTGTAGGTGGTTTGCGTGCTCCCTTTATTGTATGGGATCTGTTGCGATACCTGGCCTCGTGTAGCTCCTCTGTTACTGGAGCGACGAAAGTAACCTCCTCTAAATTGTTGGGACTGCAAGGCACCCATGGATTTGGCCGTGTCTGTGTCTTTTTTAATCTTTTCTAAGATTGTGCCACATCAGGACCAAAAAGAAAATCTGGGTTCACAGGCTGGTTTAGTAATGTGGTCTGGATCTCAGGTTTGAATCCAGAGATGCGCAACCAAGCATGCCTCCTGAGCATGACCCTTGTGTTGATGGCCCTGGCTGCAGTGTCGGCTGCGTCCAGCGCACAATTAATGGATGCGTTGGTAATGAGTTTACTCTCCGGTATTAGCATCTCTGCTCCCTCCTTGTAGGCCTCAGGCAAATGTTGTAGCAGTTGCTCTAGAGTGTCATAATGCGCCCTATCGTATCTGGCTAATAGGGCCTGTGTATTAGAAATCCTCCAGATATTAGCCACCCTTTTCCCAGAAGCTTCTAGTACTTTAGATTCTTTGTCTGGAGGAGGAGCATCACCCGTATTTTGTGAGTTGGCGCACTTACGAGCATTTGAGACCACCAAGGAGTCTAACGGCAGCTGACCCCTAATATATGTAGGGTCCACAGGCGCCGGTCTGTATTTCCTTTCAATCCTGGGGTTAATAACCCTTGCTCTAGTGGTTTCCTTGAAGATGTCCCCTGCGTGTTTAAGGACACCTTTTAGCATTGGCAAAGTTTTAACCGATTTCTCTGAAGTGGAGAAAGTGTCAAACAGGAAGTCCTCTTCAACTGGGTCAGCATGGATGTCCACATCATGATTTAGTGCTGCCCTTTCAATTAAGATTCAGAAAAGGGGGGTGGTGATGAACAGAGTGTCTGAATTAAGCAGACAACTCTTACCCAGTCCAAAGATCAGGGCTTGATCCATCACCGTTTTTTAGCTCACTGCACCATCCCAGCTCAGAACTTGGCTATATGCAAATTAGTCTGACCCTGGCCCAGTGCATCATCATGGCCGGCGTCGATGTAGGCCCGACCGACTTTGCCCTTTCACCAGTAGTTTTTTGGGCGTGCACCGACTTCGGTGCTTGTGGCGTCGGAGGCACGCTCTTCTGCCTCGACTCGACGTGGTCCTTCAAAGCACTTTTGGCTTTCGACTCGAGGCCTTTGACAAGCTGGGGTCGGTCGACCTGATGCTTCGGATCGAGACCCTTCCGAGACTCGAGTCCCTTGTATATGTCGCTGTCCGTCGTCGTCGACTTCTTCGGTTCGAAGTGCTTGGTTTTATTGGCGGACTTTAGCGCCCCGATCTTCGATTCAACACTCTTTACTTTAGACTCTGCAGGGTCGTCGACACCTGATTTCTTCATCGACTCCGATGGGTTCGAGGCTTTCGACCCGATGACTGTTTTCAGCCCTTTCGGTTTCGTTATGGGCTCGATAGCTTTCGGTTTCGTTTTGAGTATTGGAACCGATGGCTCATGTAATGTTTTCTTAGCCGGGCCTTGACGCGGGGCTATAGAATGTTCTTCACGATCTTGGCTAAGGCCTTCTGGCGATGCCTCGACCTGAGCCTCTGAAAGTCTGTGAGTGTCTGTTTCGGGCCCAGTACCCACTGTTGGGCCTGTTTCATCGCTCGAGTTGACATCAACGGCTCCGATGGGGGATACGCCGTCCCTTACCTCGACGATGTTTTCAAATTAGACGTTGTCTTCGTCCTCTTCATAATAGTCGGTGCCATGCTCCGAACCGGGATCCGACTGCTATTCTGGATCCTCTACGTCGACGACCTCATCGTCTTCTTCATCAAAGATATTCACCGGGTCGGGCGCTGGCTTCGACATAGTTTGCCTCGCTGCGCGTCGGAGTCTAAGCGTCTTCTTCGACTTGAATCCATGAGCGTGAGCATACGAAAGGATTGGGATTTGAGATATTTGTTCAGCGCTCGTGAGTCCAGAATCGGACGCCAGTCTCCTGATTTCTTGAGGATAAGGAAAAAACAGGAATAGAATCACCTTCCTCTTTGAGACTTTGGAACCACTTCGATAGGGCCCATCGTAATCATAATCCGAATTTGTTGGAACAACTCCTTGAGTTGGGATGGAGGCGCGCCGGATGGAGGAGTGGGAGGAGGAATCTTGAACTCCAAAGCATGGTCCTTCGCTACAATGTCCAGAACCCAACGGTCTGAGGTGATGGAGGACCATTGAGAAAAGAACAGGGAGATTCGACATCCAACTTTTGGGGGGAAAGGCAAGTCATTGTAGTTTAGAGGTAGATCCTCTATATCCAGACTTTCCTCGATAGGATTTGGAGGACTGCTGCTGCTGGGAAGAGTAGCGCTGATTGCCTTGGTTATAGAAGTATGTTTGACGAGATCCTCCACAAAAATTGTAGTTGGTGCCGCATCCACGTGCGCCACGAAAAGGTTGTTTTCGGAACTGTGAGGTCCCTAAAGAGCGAACAGTGTCTGTGTCTTTTTAATAGCTTGGAGAGCCTCATCAACATGTGCTCCAAAGAGTGTCTCTCCATCGTACGGCATATCAAGGATCTTTGCCTGTACCTCTTGACGAAATGAAGTGGAGCGGAGCCATCCCTGTCGCCGCAACACAGCTGCCCCTGCAAGCTGTAGGAAACCCGTTGATGCGATGTCTACTGAGTAGTCTATGATCTCCTCAGCTGCTCACTCTCCGTCCTGAAAAATTTAAGGCTTCAGCCCTGGAGGGCTCCGGGATGAGGGCTACAAGGGCAGCCATGTCAGACCACATCTGACGATCGTATCGCCCTAGAATAGCTAAAGCATTCGCTGCTCTCACCGTGGTAGAGGCCATTGATGAAAATGTCCGCCCAATGGCATCTAGGCGACAAACCTCCCGATCTGGCGGAGCTGTAATAGGTGATGCTGGGTTCCTTGAGCGTCGCTGAGCAGCTTGAGTGACCGCCGAATCAGGCTTCGGCTGCGAGATCAGGCCCGCAGGGGAACCAATGGGTGCCTTATATTTCTTTTCTAGGCGAGGCATTTGTGCAGGGATGGTATTTGGTGTCTGCAAAAGTTTCAACCCTTCGTTCCATATGAAATCAATAATGGGGACTGCATGGACCTGCTTAAATGGCTGATTCTTAAAGTCATACAGAAAACAGTCCTCTTCTCTTTGGACTCTTGGCAGTTTAAACGGTTGAGCCGCTCTGTCCATTAACTGATGGAAGCTGGCAATGTCCACTGGTGGGGAATCCCCAGGTGCCACTGGAGGAGGGGACGGCCTCTGGATTTGGTAGTCGTCCCAATCGGCAATTGTGTTGTCGTCGTTGTCATCATCCTGGACTTCACCCTCTTCACGATCAGGGCGAACGTCATCCTCATCATCGGCATAGACATTAGTGTGTATCCGAACTTATGTCTGGATTTGCGGGGATGGTGCAGAAGGTGGTGGTAGCGGATCTACAGGAGGAGGTACTACAGGCACAGGTGCTGCTGGTACTGGCGAACCCTGATTGGATGGGGAAATCGCCTGTTATAATCCTCCAACATATATTGTAGGTTTGAAAAGAGAGACAGAGGCAGTGTCGCTCTTGGAACGTGCACCACCTGTTCTTCATCCTGAAAATAATTTCCTTCAGGTTCCTCACCATAGTCTTGGCAGTTAATAACTAATTCCGAAGGACTGTGTGCTGCCCCAAAAGGGCCACCGTCTTCCTCTTCTGAACCAGAGTCCTCTTCAGAGCCAGTAGCAAACAATGGCGAAGGTGGCTGCTTGTCGTCTTGAATAGACAACTGGTCTACCAGAACCTGGCGACGTCGGTGTAGTGGGACGGCGTTGGAAAGATCAGACCGGACGTTGGAAGTGGCAGCAATGGCAACGATGCAAAAGAGGAGGTAGTCACCGTCGACGAAGTCGTCCTCGACTTAGCTGATGATGACGGCAGAAGCGTCGACGTAGAGGCAGATGAGGATTCCGTCGTCGACGGCGCTGTGGTCGACGGGTCTGGCGGCGACTAGGTCTTCAACGTCAACGACGAAGTGGCCGTCGACAATGATGAAGATGCAAACGTCGACGAAGCACTCGTCAACGGGATCGACGACGAAGATTTAACAGCTCTCGTCGATGAAGATGCAGTCGACGACGACGAGTGAATTTTTTGTTTCTTTTTCGTCGACGAGAGGATAGGAATCGTCGACGAGACCGGTCTAGTGCCCATAGATACCTTCGTCGACACAGTTGCCGTCGACGAGCCGGAGACGGCTGATCTCGCCGTCGGGGCAATCGTCGACGCTCCAGTCGACGATTTAACATGTTTCTTTGTGGAAACATGACTGGAAGAAGCAGAAGACACCTGAGAGTCATATCTCGTGGACGAAGCAGGAGGAGGTGAAGACACCGCAGGAGCCAAAGAAAGAGTTTCTTTTTCTTTAAAAAGGGAGAAGGCAAATCCTGCACACTGCTACGCTTACTGGCTGCTTTAGAAGTACCAGACATAAGGCTGTCTGCTTCAGAAAGTGGGATATCCTTGTCCTTAAGTCTCTGTAACCAGAAGAGAAGACGACCTTCCCTGTCTTTAAGGGTCTTAGTAGAAAAGGTCCTGCAAAATTTATATTTCCTCACCTCATGGTCCGTGTAAAGACACTATATATATACACTTGCTGTGGGGATCTTCAGAGTATAAGCGCAGCTTACCACAGGAAGAACAGGGTCTAAATAAAGACTTCTTACTAGAAGACATGTCAAACACTGGAATCTAGAGGAAAAGTTGACAAAAACTGAGCAGAGCTCAGGGAGACTCCATTCACACGACGTGCGGTAGAAAATCTGAGGGACTGAGCTCTGAGGAGAAGGTTCTGGAGGGGTGCTTGCGCCTGATTGGCTGTTGGTTGGACTAACATGACAAGGATATGTTGCAAGTGGTTTTTCTCTCTACCATGTATTCCTATGTAGGAATTATGTCTTGGTATTTCTATGCATTTCTACTGTGTATTTCTATGTGTTATGCTTTTACATACTTATGTTATTAGCATCTTATTGCTATAATATTTACTGTGGGACCCCCACTTCGACGACGGGGAATATTCAAGCATGTGAATCTATGAAAGACACCCCAATACTGGAGAAATGGTGCTCTGTAATAATCATTTACATGACTGACAAATGACACTCATTGCCACAAACAATCAATGACAACCTATTGGCTTTGCCAATGTTTCTTTAGCCAGACGACCGTTGAGCATGCACGTGATTGCACGGCAGCCAACTTTTAATATATCTTCTTCTGATGTGCCCATACAATCTTCTATTGCTATACCTTGTAGGAGGAAAAGTCAATGACAGAAAGAGCATCCAAGGAACGGACTGAAAAACCTTGATTGTAGGGGAGTAGAAAAAATGGCATGGTATTAAACTACTCTAAACAGAGTAAAGAAGGAACAAGCAAAATATTCCAAGATCAACTGAAGAAACGACAAGGAGAAAAAAATAAATAAGGGACAGAATAAAAGTGGCAATGAACGCAACAGGAAATAATCTGGAATCCATCTTGGATTCATAAAGTTTACAAAACTAGACGACAATGTCAGCCATTTTGATTTGGTTAGAGTAAAAGGATTGCTCACTCCCATTCTTGAGAGTTAGATGAGGGTAACATGGAAGATGACAGGGGAGAAGCAGACAAACCTTTTCCAGAGTCTTGGTCTAACCTGTTTTGTCTGATTCGTGGCTAGTGACCAACTTCCTCTGCCATGTGCGATGGGCCATATTAAACCCAGGAGAGTTGTGAACAATAAAAGCCATTGTGATGTGGAGTGATGCTGGTGTAGGAATGCAGCAGAGCTGCATGCATAACCACTGCTTTCCTCACCTCCGCACAGAACATCCTGGGCCTCCTTAGCACATAGAGCATGAGGCCACTACTCCGGAGTAAAAGAATTCAGAAAGGCACAAATCCCCTCCCTGTTCAACCGCCGTGAGGTAGCCCAGACTGAGCCTCAAGGAATTGCTCATGCCAGTCAAAACACTGCAACATGACATCATGAGTGGAAAAATATACTCACCCAATCAAAAAACACCGCTTAACAGAAATGCACATTGGGAAAGATAAAAACAAAAATAGAAAGAAAAGCCATCCAATTGACAGCATGGTTCAGAGACCAACAAGAAATCCATTGACCAACGGGCAGACACAAGCCACTCAAATGGGCTTATTTAGATTTGGACGGATGTTGGACATTGCCAAAAAGTGCCACCATATTAAAAGTGCCTTGCTGTCCCCCTATCACTCGATTCAATTCGATTAGCTTTATTCGATATCAGTATCAAAAAATCATAAAAGCAACAACAACACATTAATATACACCAATACATTTCATTTCACAAAAATTAGCATCCGTTAAGAAAAGATTAAATCAGTAGAAGAAATCAGCTAATCACTGGGCAACAAGAAGAGTGAACAGATCAATTAAAAGCAGGGGGGAGGGAACCACTCAGTACAAGACCACTTCTCGCCGTCCAGAAATTACTCTATGTTACTTGGCGATGCGACGGGACATATAATGTTCTAGGGTAAAAATCACTTAGACTCCAAATAGATATCGGTCCATCACCTATTTGTGACTGCCAAGATTTGAGGTATGGGACAACATAATTGTTACTAAATTTTACGAGTAACAAATCGCCCACAGTATTTTTTGGGAGAGGTCCTAACCAGCCCACCCTTCTGACGCTTAGTATAGTTCCATCTATATCGGGGGGCAAAGGTCTATTTTTAGTTAGCCAGAACACTACCTTGTTCCTTAAGTCCTGCTGTCTTTCGTGTTTCCCCTTTGGGAGTTCTGGTATTCCTGCGAGGACACACACGATAGGAGCTGCCTCTGGTGGCAAATGTAGATGGTTAGTTTTACGTGGTATAGTTTCATGACTAGCCGCTATTCTTTTTTGAGATGGCATTTCTTTATTCTGCCCAACCCTGGGGTAAGAACTCTGTGATATTATGGCGGCTTTTGAGATTTTTAAGGTTTCCATGTGTGGGGCAGCTAATTGGTTACAGGTGGTTTTGTTTTGTGTTATGGGGTTAGGCGTTTCTATGGGGGCTGGACGCTGTAGTTGTACGGATCCTCCCATAGTTTTTGTAAGTAGCTAGTTAGCCTTTATTGCTTCTTCGACACCCGTGAGCCTGTCCCCTAAGCTAGTCATTTTATCGATCAACGGGGATATCATTGATTTCATCATATTTTCGAGCGCGGACAGTAGAGAATCCTGTATAGATGCTTTCTGAATATCAGACCTAGGGGTATTATGTACTGATCGATTTCGGATTAATTTTTGTTGCTTGACCTGACTGCCCGTTTGTTTAACCTTATCTCTTTTTCTTTTGGCCGAGAGCACCTGGGTGGAGACTGCGGGTAGAGGATTTGATATTGGTCGTATTGTGGGGGGCATAACCTGAAGCATTTGAGTTGGTTGGGAAGAACAACTGGGCCCAGGACTAGTCATAACTATAGGGGAGATTGGAACGGTAGTTTGCACATTTTCTACATCAACAGGGGCATACGAGAATTTACACATTTGATTTAGTTCTTCCAATAATGATATAGTTGGGGCTGTATCAGCAGTCTGTGGTGGAGAACCCATACTGAGAGAACTGTCCATGGCTGGAGATCGTTCTATTCTCTCCAATTCACTAGCAATGGGCAGTATTGCACTCTTGAAATAATAGTCCATTGTTCCCCTAAGCAAGTCACCCTCGGTGGAATGTTTTCTAATGCCCCCCTTACAAGACATAGCGTGACACCTTATAACAGTACGAAGTAAATCAGTATCGGCAACCGAACTATAGTGACCCTTGGCAAGGACCTGTAAAATGAACCAGGAATAGTCAGTGGGTAGCGGTACCTTTAGTCAGTGTTCTTCAAAACTTGGTTCAGAAACAAGGGGGGTGCCCCGACCCGGCCTCCTCTGGCTTATGATGGCCTTAGATGGTCCCGGCCTTAGCCCGGCGCGTCCTCGCGGGACGAGGGTGCAGGCGAGTCTTTATGCGCCTCCTGGCGCGTGGGAAATGCGCAATGAGTCCCTGTGGCTCCTGGGGCTTGCAGTCTGGCAAGTGGTCTGTGGCGCTGGACCGGCGGAGCAAAGCCCGGCCGGTCGGTGAGGGCAGGGGGCGGAGCTAAGCCCGGCCGCGATGCAAGGAAACACCCACAAACACGAACCCCGATGGACTCTGCTGCAGGCGAGTCTTTATGCGCCCCCTGGTGCGTGGGAAATGCGCAATGAGCCCCTGTGGCTCCTGGGGCTTGCAGTCTGGCAAGTGGTCTGTGGCGCTGGACCGGCGGGGCAAAGCCCGGCCGGTCGGTGAGGGTGGGGGGCGGAGCTAAGCCCGGCCGCGATGCAAGGAAACACCCACAAACACGAACACCCTATCACTCAAATTGTGGCAACCCTGATATTAGCCACATTTTGGCAGATAGTCCACTTCATTAACTCGTAATAAGGTCCTAAATCTACACTGGATATAACTGGTATGTGTGCCAAAAGACAGCTGAGGATGTCTGTGAGCAAGCCCTTAAATAAGAGGTTTTGAGGAAGGGGAAGGAAAACAAAGATGAACAGACATGGAAAAAGGAGGAGGGAGCAATAGGAAGAAACAAGAAAAAGGGAAGGCTAAGACAGGGGAAAGGAAAAGCTAGGTGATATTGTGGCTAAATTGCAGACTATTTGACGTGGACAACTCCGGCTACAGTATTGAATTATATTATGCTGGCCAAACACTTTTACAATGATCCATTATTTTCACAAGTGACCTAAACAAGAGGTAGGCTGATGTGGCCGTTTGCAGGGCTTGCTAAAAAAAATACTCATTCACAGGAAATAAGGATTGTTAAGAGAGGAGCAATGAACATGCAGGGTCAAAATGAAGGTGCAGATGAGGATGCACAGGAGCCAAGAAGGTGACGAACAGGAATGGAATGCTTAAGGGACTGCAACATTTCATTTCAACGTTCCTCTTTTTAACATGATTGGGTCAGTGAAAAGGCTTACTCTTCGACCTGACCAATCACAAGGCTATGCTTCCAAATGTTATGGAGGCTGTGGCAGAATCAATCACTTTGCGGTACTCCTTACATATAACTGAAGATGCTCCAACACAAATAGCCTTTCATAAGAGATCAGGTTATCAGAGTATGGTCTAAATGAGTCTGTAGGCCACTTCCTCTGCATAGTAGCAGTGAATACTGGGTGTTACACTGGCCAGTCATAGAAAATCACATTCCACATGAGTGTCTCTGATTCATACGCACTTGGCTTTTTCACAGAGAAAAACTATGCACTCATAGGACAGTGCTTGCTTACAACAATTTCTTTCACCCAATCACTTTGGGAGGAACGAGTCTCTTCACCCTAGGTTTTCAATCATAGAATACCGTATTAAAAAGCTAAAATTGGACCCCTCCCCCAGTGGAAACATTTATGAATGGGTTAAAGAAGCTGTAGGGAATAGGGTGTACATTACTTAGTAAAGCTAGCAGCTACAGAAAGGGTAAAAGTGCAAGAATACCACATGCATGATGGGAAAGGGAAAATGTGATCAATAAATGGTGGGACAACATTGCAATAAAAAGGTGGGAGGATGGAAAATATTCCAAATTAACTTTCTAGATAGTGTAAATTTGCTAAATGAATAGTGGCTGGAAGCTGAATATGCCACAGGAATAGCGGTAATGGGATAAACAGACTTAGCGAGGAGTGATTATGAACAACATGGCAAATGAAAATGTTTCTATAGATCGATATCTTGGTGGCTAAACAAATGAATGTAGAACTTATAAAATGTCAAATACTAATCACATAAGGTGAAAGAAACCATTCAGTTGGTAGGTGGAGCATGAAAAAAACAGCACCCCATCTCAGAATCTGTGAGACAGGGGCATATGGATGGCTGATGACAACACACATTTATGCTTGTACTTACTATGGTAAGCTTCTTTGTAACAAAGCCTTTTTTATCTTTTGACCCAAAACGATTTTTCTTCTTTGGAAAAACATAATTTTTCTCTTTTTGGTCAAAATATATCTTTTCCATCTGAACAAAATCAGTCTTCTCATTGGGAACAAAATGGGACTTCTCTGTGGGAACAAAAATTGTCTTTTTCTGTACAAAGTGAGGTTCCTCCTTCAGTACAAAATGAGCATTCTCCATCGTTTGTGGAAAAGTTTGTGTTTCTTTTTGGACCCAAGGGGCTTGTTCTTGTGAGATCTCAGTCAGCTCCTCTAGGGTGACATCTGTTTGTTCTTTTGTAGCAAACATTTTTTTCTGCAGCGCCTGAATTTTCTCCTTAATTTTTTGATGCCGTGTTTGGTGATTTTTTCTCTGAAAGAGAAAACTTGCAAAGTTGGTTTAAATATATCTTTCTGTGGAGACTCCTATGAACTTCAGCACACAGCTGTCAGCAAGTGAAGACAATCTCAACAAGCTGATTTAACATGGCCTACTAGATTATTCAGGGCAAATGTAAGAGTTTAGGGGTCCCCAAATCTGGTAAGAAAGACTAGGATTAAAACCACAACTAAGTACAAGTAACTGCAAGTAGATATTTTGGAAAAGACATGCACTTTTCAGCATCCTAGAAGCAGACTGCTACAAGCACATACATTTTTTAAGATGATCACTTAATGCAGAAGCATGAAAAATATGTTTTTAATAGCCAACTAAGGGATGTGGTGGTTTGTCCACTATGCACAATTTATATTGGATAACTAGCAACTGGATCAGAAGGTAAAGATACAGTAAAAACTTAAAGACAAAGAAAAGAACGTAATTGATGAAGAATTACGCTGCAATAAATATAAAATTGCAACAACAATTTCTAAATCTATGAATCTAAATATAAGAATCACAGGTTCTACTTTTTGCAATAGTGTGGTTTTCAAAATTAAACTGGCTCCCTATGGCACCCGTGCATGGAAAAGGAATTCTCCAAACACACCTTAAGTAGGCATCGTCGCTTGGCACATTTCCATTGCCTCTTCATCATCCTCATGGGTTCCGTCCTCTTCTTTTTGCAGGTCCAACAGGCCCCACAGTCCTCTGTGACACAGCAAGGTGCGCATATACCACAGCCATAATTCTGTGTAAAAATGTGCCAGATTAAAAACAGTCAAAAGTGATATTTCTAGAAACAATGCCTTTTACCTGCTAAGGGCAAAGATGCATTTATAGTGTTATACTAAATATTTCATTTTTTAATATTCGATTTGCAAAGGCCTTTGACAGGCAAGGGATCTCAAATCTGTGGGACAGACAGCTCTGTGTTGACTTCATTTATTCTAGTCACCAGGCTTTATTATATTACCAATATACTGGGAAACTAGGCTGGACTGTAGTCTCACAAGCCCTGCCTCAATATCCTTTAAGTATTTTTTTCAACTTCTATGACCCGCGGTTCTTAACCTGTAGTCTGTGCAGACCTGGGAGCCCATGTCTCCTAAACAGGGGGTCAGAGAATCCATATGACTTCTAATTATTAATCTGTTAATACCCATAAGCATCTTGATCTAAATCATTGTATGAAGATGGTCCTTCATATGATGATTATAGTTTCATCAGCTATTATTTAATTGCAGCCACCTGTATTTCTTCTGAAATGTAGGACATATGCATTTAAAATATCAATTCATATGTTTTAAAAAAAAATATTTTAAAAACATTTTAATGAGAAGCAGATTACTAAATTAAGAGGGAGCATGTGAGAATGTGCACAACCATTTATCAAACTTACCCACATTCTACTCAGCTTCTTACTAAAAGGTATAGTATTGCTTTTCTATGAAAAAAATCCCTCATTGATCAATGCGCATATACAGAAGTAAACTACCCAAATAGCCACTGCTAGCTGCACATTCTCCCATTAACTGCTTTATATGGATAAGCATTCACTGACTCCAAGCACCTGCACCTCTTCTCTTATTTTGGAAAGGAGGCATTGCCTTCATTTTTCGGCCGAGCTAAAAGTCTTTCACAGTCATAAGCAGAGTAAGGAAGTTACCACTCTGGCATAATTAACCTCTGGTTCTTTAGCTCTTATGCCATCACAATTTCTGCAACGTTTTGACACAATATCTTGCACAGCTCTCCTGCTTTGTTCATACTAAGCATTTTTACTGTTGTCTGTCTGAGACCAATGTTAATCCAGTTACTACATCAGTCCCACCACTTCTGCTGAGATCTCGTATTTCACAGAAGTACCTACTGAGTTGTCACTACTGGTGTGCAGTCACTCTTTGAAATTGCAGTAGCAGAGGAAAGTAAATGTGCTGAGTGCATGTACAATACATTTTTTGTTTATAAATGTTGAGTACCAAATTCCCGAAATGGGTTGGAAGGCCACTAGCTTCTAGTTGCGACATAAGGGAGTCCATGTAATAAAGCAAGTTACTTACTTGTAACTTTGGTACTCAAGTATTGGAAACTTTCATAGATTCCCTTGCTTGTATCATTCCTCGTCGTCAAAATGGGAGAAACTTTAGAAAATATAAACACATGAGGTTCACAAATGTGCAAGATCTGAAAAAAACAGTAACATGGAAGGAGGGATGAAAGGGAAAGCTCACCACTACTGAAAGAGGTTCCTTAGGACTGTCTGGCCGACTGCTGTGTCACTCTGCGTTGAAGAATCCAGGCAGTAATGCCTTGTAAACATATGGGTACTGCTATAGGTCGCTGCCCTGCAGATCTCCCGGTTAGGAACTACGGGAAAGAAGGCTGTCGAAGAAGAAATTGCCCTTGTGGAATGAGCACGGACCCGACCTTCCAGGGGCTTGCCTGCTGCTCTGTGACAATACTGGATAGTGCTGGTAATCCAACGAGCAAACCCCTGCTTGGAAAGGGGAAAGCCCTTAAGAGGGTCACTAAAGGTCACAAATAGTTGAGAAGAATTCCTGAAGTCCTTAGTACATTGGAGAAAGAACTTTAAGAACCTCTGAATGTCCAGTGAATAGAAAGAATATACTCTGGCCTTCATATTATATGACAAATGTCAGTGATGGTTGCTTGCCCCTGTGAGAAGGCTGCTAGGTAGATCTTCCTCTAGACTGCTTTCGTTGACATGAATGATAGGGGTGTTGGTGCTGTTGGCCCAGATACCAATGAGGGGTTTGAACCATCTGTGAATAGAAGCGGCTATGGTAAGGTCGGAAAGATTTCCTCTGTTTCCTGAGTCTCTCTAAGCCGACTGCTTTTAGAGTTTCCATCTCCAACTTCATCTGTGCTTTCTCATCATCGGCATGGCTTCCTGTTAGAAATGGGATCTTTGGCTGGCCAGGGCTTGCGCCAAAGTCAGTCAGAGACCACCACTCCTAAGTAAGGGCAAGGGAGTTACACGCCAAGATTACCCCAGCTCACCCTCTAGGTAACGTGGCGCGAGCAGCAAGGCTAAACTTGGAGGCGATGTGAGTTAAGTATTTGTGCACGCACCCCAGCAACAACACCCAAGGCCCACCACAAAGGAAAATCCACACAAGGTTATATATAAAAATAGCCTTTGTATTACACCAAAACACATTAGATAAAAACACACAATTTACAATGTGCCAACAGGCACGGGCAGAATTTACAGGGGATATGTACAAGACAGGGCCACCTGGACCACTGTCAGGAATCAGCACTTTTAGAACTTAGAATATAAATCACTGTAGCACAAAATAGAACATAAAGCATACAACCAGTAATCACTGGTAAAGATTAAGTACCACCTACGCAATCCTAACCACCTTAGGAACAGGTCACGCAGGGAACCAGGACCTCACTAGCACCACCTGTACTAGCAAGAAAACAACCAACTAAGTATCACAATACCTGTAGGGGTATAAGCACATAACACATGATGCATAACATACATTCAGAGGTGTAAGATGAAACACATGACGCCTAAACACATTCAGAGGTGCAGATAACACATGATGCATAAAACACATTCAGCGGTGTAAGAGCAAGGCACATGATGCATAATAACATTCAGCGGTGTAGAACAAGAACAATTGCGCACAAATCACCTTTAGGCAGGAACACCAGAACTGTCCCAAATGTCAGGGGCCTAAACGTGGCAGTTGCCCACAAAGTGCTGGGCAACTGGGAACTCGAGCCGGGCACCAGCGTGCCTCCTGGCTCTCCTGCTCTCAACCAACAATGTGGGCTGAGAGCCTCGGGGCTCTGAACGAATATGCTACTTACCAGTATGCATCTGTTCTTGGCATGTAGGGCTGCTGACATTCATATCTGTGCATAGATCGCCGCCTAGTGTTGGGTCCGGATGATTGCACATTGTTGTCCTGAAAGAGTCTTCGAAGTATAACGGGATAGGTGGCTCCTCCCCTGGACTACAGTGCGCATGGGCATCGACTCCATCCCCAGATTGTTTTTAGCCATTGTGGCCAAGATGGAGTGAACTCAGTGAATGATGACCATGCTATGAGCATATGTGAATACTGCAGCTGCTACAGGCGCCGGGGAGGAGGGCGGGCGATATGAATGTCAGCAGCCCTACATGCCAAGAACAGATGCATACTGGTAAGTAGCATATTCGGTTCGAGGCATGTGGGCTGCTGAATTCATATCTGCCAAAAAGAAGGGGATTTACCTATGCCTCTGTGTGCATAATTACAACACTTAATGTTCATCAAAGAGAAAACCACACTGTTAGTTAACTCAGACACTTGATTTATGTCAATTACTTTTGAAATTCAGAAATTGTCCGTTACTTGCGACAAGAAAGAATACATAGTCAACTTCACATTGAACACAACAAAAAAATGTTTGCAAGGGAAAAAGCACGAAAAACAGACATGTGAACAGTTATTGTGTAAATTAAAGTGAACATATCAACATAATGTGCATATACATTGTACACAGTGATGAGCAATTATCTCAAAAACAGTAAGAAGCAAACTTTCATCAAGTCCAAAAAAATAGCAGTTTGGGGGGTACGTCTTATTCATTACCAGCCCAACTTCCTGTAACACTATTTACTATGATATTGTAGTTGTGTGAATACAGGAAATAGAAAAACCCAACATCAATTAGGACATGCCAACAATTTTGGGCAAACAACAATGCTAAATGCCGCCGCGTTTCGAATGCCAATGTAAAAATCATCGGATTCTCATCAGGGCGTGGAATTTATCCGCAGATACTGTTTAGGGAGAGAGAAAGGGAATTGGATTTAGAAAGATGAACATTTAAAATAAAGGAGCTTTTTCCAGCTAATGCATCATCCGATGCAGCATACCTTATGCGACCAATGAATTATGGTCGTTTTAGTCTTTTAGGAAATGGTCATCATATGCCGTGGAAGTCAACCTGCAATGGAGTGACATTGGCATGGTGAGTATTTGTGTTATGATATATGGGCTGGCGCTACTACGTGCATACAGTTATGTAGCCGAGGAATTTACCTCTGTGTCTGAAGCAGCCGCTCAGAGGTCGAGGCCGGAAAGGATGCAGTTCTCAGTTCATGTATTCTGTCCCTTTGAAAAAATCTACAAACACAAGGAGATTGTGTGGTTTTAGCGAGAACGGGTGATATTATTTGGAACCCCAAGAAAATAGAATGTCATGAGTCGCTTACTTTTATCCATGAATTAGGCGAAGAATTGTATCTTCGAGGTGTCCTGTGAAGGAAAAGACAGGTGGAAGGCTAATGAATGCCCTGTCTATATTGTTGCCAAACAAGAGAACAAATCGGTTTTACGCCGTGGGGCGTCTTACCGTGAATTGTGACCCTCGGGACGTCGAGTCACCCGTGTACTTGAAGGGCAGAGGTCTTGATCAAGAATGAATCCTAAGAAGGAGGGGGAACCAAGCAGGTTATTACCCGGTTGCGCCCGAGTGTAAGCGCGTGTGTGTGCGCAAACCAAGAAGCGGGTCTTACCTTGGGTCATTGAATAACCGCGTTGTCTTTTCAAAATCGGGATGAACACAACAGCTCGCCGCCGCGAGTGAAATTGACTAAGTTGTGTGTGCTGGTCACATGGCGCAGAGCACCAATCAGCGTGTAGGGCCCTCTCGCTAAGGGTTATGGGATTTGTAGTTTATGGGGACACCGATTTAAAACAAAGGGAGAGAAGCCAATTATATTCTGGTGACTTCGCTAAGCACATTTAGCCCATTGTTCACAGTATTAAATTTCATAATGAGATAAGCCTCCTTGCGTAGTAATGCAGCCTCAATGTCATGTACATACTGTTTAGGATCCGCCCATGTAAGGACAGTCCATTTGAAATCATTTTCACCATGGTTATGACTTGTGAAATGCTCAACCATGGGTGCAGAACACACTTTTTTCTTGATTCTGGATCGATGTTGTGTGATGCGTGAATTAACAGATTGACTAGTTTTTCCTATGTACACTTTGTCACAGGGACAGACCATGGCATAAATGACATTTTTCGTCCTGCAATTTGTGAACATATCATGCTTCCATGTGACCCCGTCATGGTCAAATGTATTACCTTCCAAGGTGGTGGAACACGATACACAGTTGCCACACTTATGGTGCCCGCTTATAGGTTTTAGGTTCCACTGCGAAATCAGATCACTTTTTGGTTTTGGAATGTAGCTGTCCGCTCTAATCAATTGTTGTCCAATGCTTTTATTTTTGCGCATGGCGAAAATGGGTTTCTTTAGGGGAATTGTCAAGTCTTCCAATAGGTGCCAATTTTTCAAAATGATGCGTTTAAACTGATTTGTGTGTGATCCATAAGTTGTAACACACACCAGCTCAGTCGATCCATTTTTTTCTTTTTTCACAAGGAGATTCTCCCTGGGGGTGCATCTGGCACGTTTTTTTGAATGGTTAAGAAGTTTTTTTGGGTAACCCCTTTTGGCCATTTCAACGCAAAAATTTGTAGCATGTTGATCAAAGTCAGCAATTTCTGTGCAGTTCCTTCTTATTCTTAACATTTGCCCAAAAGGGAGATTTTCCTTCAGGCACTGTGGATGCGAGCTTTTGAAATGAAGAATGGTATTTCTGTCTGTTATTTTTTGTGTGTAAGGTTGTTGTTAGGATATTATCGCGGACGCCTACTGTGATGTCCCAAAAAGTCATTTTACTTTTGCTGGATTCTATAGAGAAACCGATATCTCTATGCCTGGAGTTTAGCCAATTGTAGAACTGGTCTAGTTGAGCCACAGGAGCCAGACGTCATCAATGTATCTAAGCCATTGGCGTATATGGCCTGCAAATGGATTGTTTTCATATATGAATCTCTGTTCATATTGTGCCATATAAAGTACCGCCATCTCAGGTGCGTATGGACAGCCCATAGCGATGCCTTTTATTTGAATAAAGAACGCATTTTCAAATTTGAAATAGTTACTGCGTAACGTGATTTCAGCTAGTGAAAGGATGAAAGAGGTAGGGACCCGGTGTGGTCTTTCTCGTTGTTCAAGGTATATTTCCAAGACCTGCAATGCCTCATCCTGAGGGATTTGGGTGTAAAGTGAGGTGACGTCTAAGGTCACCATCAGCTGGGTGGCCTCATTGAATGATTGTCCCTCTATCCTATTGATGAAATCAGTTGTATCTCTGAGATATGACTTGACCTGCGGTAGAAAAGGTTTTAAGAAAAAATCTATGTATTTTGAGACCGGTTCCAGTGCAGAATCGCACCCCGACACAATGGGTCGGCCAGGTGGTGTTTTATCATTCTTATGGATTTTTGGTAAAAAATACAGGACAGGCGTCCTTGGTACTTTTTTGTTCAGAAATTCAAATTCCTTAGGGCCTAAGAACCCCTCATCAAGTCCTGTCTTGGTGATGCTTGCGATTTTGTTTTGTATGGCATTTACAGGATCCTCCTTAATTGGTCTGTACCAATCTAGATTGTTAACATGCGTTGTTCCTTCCTCCAGATACATGGTGCGGGGCCATATAACGACTGCCCCTCCCTTGTCCGCTTGTTTGATTAAAATGGACGTATCTGATTTGAGATTCTGAATGGCAGATGTTAACCCTTTAGACATGTTTTTATGTACAATTTTTTTTTGTTTTTCAAGTTTAGAGAGGGAGGAGAGGACGGCTTGTTCAAAGGCCATGACTTGTTTAGGAATATTTTGGGTCGGAGTGAATCTGGACTTCACTCTAAGCCCTGTGGTTTCCAAATTGGACGTCACTTCGGCATCCGCGAAAAATACCTTCAACCTAATCTTACGACAAAAATCTAATACCTCTAATTTCAGTTGGGTGAAGTCCGTTCTTTTGTTAGGGACAAACTTGAGGCCCAGGGATAAGAGTGTTACTTCATCCTGGGTGAGTTGTTTGTTTGAAAGATTGACTATGGCTGATTTATCTAACTCTTGTAAGTTCTGTGCAAGTTCTGTGCATAGAATACATAGCAGTCCCTCCATTAGCGGCGGCCGCCTGTGCCAGCTGCAGCAGTTTGGAAAAGTGTTTTGAGAACAGCCTGCCCTACAGCTGCCTGCTGTTTGGAGTGCACATCAACACAGTAATGCTTAGTAAATGTGTGTGTGGTAGACCATGTGGCTGCTCTACATATGTCTTCCAAAGGAATGTTTCCAAGGAATGCCATAGAGGCCCCCAACTTCCTGGTGGAGTGGGCTCTTGGCGGAATGGTAAGGGTACGCTTTGCTTTCAGATAGCAGATCTGGATACATTTAACGATCCACCTAGCAATACCAGCCTTGGAAATAGGGTTACCTTTGTGGTGTGGTGCAAAGGCGACAAAGAGATGCTTAGTTTTCCTAAAATCCTTGGTCCTATCGATGTAATACATTAGGGCCCTTTTCACGTCAACGGTATGGAGCATTCGCTCCGCCAGTGACTCAGGATTTTGAAAGAAAACAGGTAATTCGATTGTTTGGTTGATATGAAATTGAGACACAACCTTGGGAAGAAGTTTAGGGTTAGTGCGAAGCACTACCCTGTTGGAATGAATTTGAACCCTCCGTAGCGATGTAATAGCTATGAGGAAAGCCACTTTCCACGTCAAGAACTGAATCTCGCAGGAATGCAGCGGTTCAAAGGGAGGACCCATCAGCCTGGTAAGGACCACATTGAGGTTCCACTCAGGAGCTGGTGGAGTCCGTGGAGGAATGACTTGTTTGAGCCCTTCCAGACAAGCCTTAATGGCAGGCACCCTGAAGAGGGAGAGGTGCTGCCGATTCTGGAGATAATCGGCCATTGCAGACAGATGAATGCGAATGGAAGCATAGGCCAGATTCCACTTGTACAGATGGAAAAGGTAACAGATTATGTTTTGAATAGAAGTATCCAGCGGGTTAATGTTGTGGTCTGCACAATAAATGACAAACCGCTTCCATTTTGCCGCATAGCATGCTCTAGAGGTGGGCTTCCTCGCCTCCCGAATGATGTCCATACAGTCGGAAGGTAAGTGCAGGTAGCCAAACTCTAGGACTTCAGGAGCCAGATCGCCAGGTTGAGCTGTTGCGGGTCTGGGTGCTGAATGCCGCCATGGCTCTGCGTCAGAAGGCTGGGTGTGAGATGTAGCTTCTGATGCGGTACCACGGACAGTTCCAGAAACGTGGTGCACCATGGTTGGCGAGCCCACGTTGGAGCAACCAGGATGAGAGTCATCGAGTGCTGCCTGAGCTTGCGTGCCACCAGCGGTATCAGAGGTGCTGAGGGAAAAGCGTACGCAAATTTTTTACCTGACCAGTTCATCCATATCGCATTGCCCTGCGACTGTGGGCGTGGGAACCTGGCGGCGAAGCTTTGGCATTTCGCGTTCTCCTTTGTGGCGAACAGGTCTATCTCTGGATGACCCCAGCTTTGGAAGTGCGGCTGGAGTACTGATGGATGTATCTCCCACTCGTGCATCTGTTGGCTGTGCCTGCTGAGCAGGTCCGCCATCTGATTGTCCTTGCCCGGGAGGTGTTCCGCCATGAGGAAGATGTTCCTCTGAATGGCCCACTTCCACATGCTCTGAGCCAGATGAGACAGCTGCGGAGAGTGTGTTCCTCCCTGCTTTTGAATGTAGTACATTGCCATCATGTTGTCCGTCCGGATCAACATGACCTTGTTGCACAGATGTACCTTGAATGCTTATAATGCCATGAAGATTGCCATCAGTTCCAGAACATTGATGTGCATCTTCCCCTGTTGTTGCGTCCATAGTCCCTGCACAGTGTAATGGAGTACATGCGCTCCCCATCCCTGGAGAGAAGCGTCCGTTGTCAGGATAATCTGTGGCACAGGCTCCTGGAACGGTCGGCCTTTGCAAAGGTTTCGTGGATTCCACCAATGCAGAGAGTTGTATGCCCGACCGCTCACCAACACTAGGTCTTTCAACTGGTTGTGAGCCTGAGTCCACTGACGTGCCAAGCACTCCTGAAGCGGACGCATATGTAGTCTCGCGTGCGGGACAATGGAGATGCAGGAGGCCATCATGCCTATCAACTGCATGAACACTCTTGCTGGAAGCGAGTGTTGAGGTCTGAATTTTTGGATCAGCGATTGAATGCTGCTGACTCACTGAATTTGGCTGTGCTGTGGCCGCCAGAGTGTCTATGGTCGCACCCAGATACTGCCGTATGTGGGCGGGCTGGAGGTGGGATTTTGGGTAATTCAGTGAGAATCCCAGATCGTGCAGGAGGTGAATAGTGTGGGACACGTGGTTGGCACACTGCTGGGCTGACTTCGCTTGGATGAGCCAGTCGTCCAGATAGGGGTAGACGTGGATGTTTTGACGTCTTAGATGTGCCGCCACCGTCGCCAGGCACTTTGTGAACACCCTGGGTGCCGTGGTGACCACAAAAGGCAAAACCCTGAATTGGTAGTGCTGGTTTTGGATGGTGAACCTGAGGTATTTTCTGTGTGAAGGATGTAGTGGAATGTGAAAGTATGCATCCTTCAGGTCTAAAGTTGCGAGAAAGTCCCCCTGTTGGAGCAGCGGGAGCACTTGCTGCAGTGTCAGCATGTGGAAGTGCTCTGACAGGATGTAGAAAATGAGGGGCCTGAGATCCAGGATGGGCCTGAGGGACCCGTCCTTCTTTGGAATCAGGAAGTACAGGGAGTAAACTCCTGTGCCTCTTTCCTGCATGGGCACGAGCTCTATTGCCCCTTTTTGCAGCATGACGTTAACCTCCTGCTGCAATAAGTGCAAGTGCTCGCCCGACATAGGACGGTGCCTTGGGGGTATGTTGGGGGAGTAGATGTTAACTCCAGACAATAACCAAATTGGATAAGCTTTCTGACCCACCTGTCCGTGGTGATGGACTTCCACACGGGCAGGAACTGCTGGAGTCTCCCCCTGACCGGTGTTGTGTGGTCGGGGGGCAGTGACAATACGTCACTGTTTGTTGGCGGTAGAGGACCTGGAGCTGTTGTTGCCACGTCCTCTGCCTTTTGCGCTGTTGCCGCGGTCTCCACCCCGACTCTTATTGGCATAAGTAGGCTGGGTGTTGCCCTTGTAGAACTGCGCGGATTGCGAAAGCTGACCCCTTGAGGTGCCTCTGGTATTGGAGCGACGAAAGGACCCACCCCGAAACTGCTGGGACTGCAAGGCACCCATGGATTTTGCAGTGTCAGTGTCCTTTTTCATTTTTTCTAGGGTGGTGTCAACCTCCGGGCCAAACAGGTGATCTGGGTTGACTGTTTGGTTCAAGATGGTGGTCTGCATGTCTGGCTTGAAACCAGAGATTCTCAGCCAGGCATGTCTCCGAAGCATAACACTGGTGTTAATGGCGCGTGCAGCGGTGTCCGCCGCGTCCAGAGCGCACTTTATGGAAGCATTGGAGATCAGCTTCCCCTCCTGGATTAGCATCTCAGCCCCTTTCTTATATTGATCAGGCAGGTGTTGCAAAAGGGTCTCTAGGGTATCGTAGTGCGCCCTGTCATAACGCGCCAGGAGCGCTTGTGTGTTTGAGATGCGCCATATGTTAGCTGCCTGCGCTGCTACCCTCTTTCCTGAAGCCTCAAAGACCTTGGATTCTTTGTCTGGGGGAGGAGCATCACCCGTAGTCTGAGAATTGGCCCTCTTCCGGGCATTCGAGACGACCAGGGAGTATAGAGGCAACTGCCCTTTAATATAAGTTGGATCAGTAGGTGCCGCCTTGTACTTTTTGTCAATCCTGGGGTTGATGACTCTCGCCCTAGTGGGTTCTTTGAAAACCTCAGCAGCGTGCTTCAAAACGCCTTTCAGCATTGGCAGAGTTTTCACAGTCTTTTCAGACACAGAAAAGGTGTCAAAGAGGAAATCGACGTCCACAGGGTCAGCATGCAGCTGGACATTGTGATTGGCTGCTGCCCACTCAATGAGGGCATTGAAAGCAGCAGAGTCTTCAGTAGGTGAAGTTTTAGCAGAGAAGAGCTGAGGGTCTTGTCCTGAATGTGGATCCCCAGGCTCACCACCGGCAGACCAGGGCTCTGTCACTTCCTCTGGGTCTGTGTAGACTGGATAGCTATATTCACCCTCGTCATCGCCCTCACCAGCGTCCACGTCGGAGTAAGTGGGCGAGACCTCATGAGCTTGTGGTGAAATGGGTTCCACCAAAGCTGGGGCACCAGCAGAGTCCAGTTTCCTCTTTAGGGGGATTTTGTAAGACTCCAATTGGGGTTCTGGGGTGATTTTCCTCTTCAGAAGGGAAAGCCTGCCCGTTTCGGCGTCGATGAAATGTTCTTGACGCTCCTCCACTGAAAGTTGTTGAGGCCGCGGGCCATGGACCGCCAACGATGCCTTTGGCGTCAAAGATACCTTCTCGGGCACGCCGGCCCCCGGTTTAGCAGCGAAAGCCTTCGGCGCCGTCTTAGGCGGCAAGGTAAAGAGTATCGGCGTGGACGCCTTTGCCGGTTTCTCAAGAGGCTTGGCAGGCGTAGGGTCCTTTGGCTCGGCTGCTGCGGTGCCGTCCCTTATGCGCTGCAGGGACTCGTGACCTTCTTCGTGAACGCGGCAGATGGACGTGCCGGTTCGACGGAGTCCTTCGAGGACGGTTTCGGAGTGGAGTCCTTCAAGGCCACCTTCGGAGTCGACACACTTGGCGCAGCCCCCTTGGCCCTGTCATGTGGAGGCGGGGCTGAGAGGACCTTCGGGTCATCGGGCAGCTTCTTCGGGACTGCAAGAGACTTTTTGGTGTCGTCGACAGCCTTCTTGTGGTCGACCCGACCCTTGCCGGCGTCGATAGTCTTCAGCGCCGATGCGACCGTGTCCAACCCCTTCACCTTAGTCTTCGAGCTGGTAGCCTTCGGCTCGGCCATTTTGACTTGGCCCTTCGGCTCGACGGCCATCTTAGGTTTCTTTGGCGCCGAGGCCTCCGAAGTCTTCGATCCGACCAATGCGATGCGCACTTTCGGTTTCGATATCTGCCCCTGCGCAGTATCTGGCGTTAAGACCGTAGTTTTCACTTTCGGTTTCACTTTCACCGGGAGTGACTCGGTACTAATGTCCGTGGCCGGGCCTGCAGGCGGGGCCGAGGAACTCACATCAAGGTATTGGGTAAGGCCCGAAGGCGATCCCTCGACCTGGGCCTTATTGATTGGCACTGCCCCAGAGTCAGTCTCAGGAAGCTCCTCGTCCGAGCTATCCTCCATGGCCCCCAGGGCCCCGTCGTCGTCTCCTACCTCCTCGACGACTTCTTCGTTCTCGAAAGCTTCGGCCTCAGCGTCGTAGTCTTCCTCGACATCCGACGCGGGGTTAGATTCTGAGACGTCCTGGATATCTTCATCCTCGACCTCCCCAGCATCGAAATTGTCCGTAGGCGTTGGTGCAGATTGCTGGGCCTCCAGGCGCGCAGCTCGACGGAGCTTGAGTGTCTTCTTGGACCGGAATCTCGAACAGGCCATACACTTGGCCTCATCGTGGTCCGGCGACAGGCACTTGTTGCACACCGGGTGGATGTCGATGTGTGGGTACTTAGAGTTACACACCAAACATCTTTTGAATGGACTTCGGTCCATGATGGATGGTCGATGAGTCTGGAGCGTCGACAAGGCCCTCCGCGCCGAAAGCACGCGGAAGTACAGAGCTCAGCTCGGAGCCGAGGAAAATTTGTTAAGCCGAACGCAAGACAATACCGACGTAAGACTAAAGACCTTTTGGTCTCAATGAAAGTTTACTGTTCCTTTATCGATTCCGACAAGAGGGAACCAAAGACATCCGAACCCAATGGCGGAAAAAAACAATCTGGGGATGGAGACTATGCCCATGCGCACTGTAGTCCAGGGGAGGAGCCACCTATCTCGTGATACTTCAAAGACTCTTCCAGGACAACAATGTGCAATCATCCGGACCCAACACTAGGCGGCGATCTATACACAGATATGAATTCAGCAGCCCACATGCCTCGAACATACAACTGTGCCCCCTGAGCCTCTCTGGGCTCGCAGAACAAGGAACTGGCACTCGAGCCTCTCTGGGCTCGTAACAAATGGGCCACTTGGAGCCTCTCAGGGCTCAAAACACCAAGCAATGCCCCTGAGCCTCGCAGGCTCTGAACCAAAGGAAATGCCCCCTAGAGTCTCTCTGGGCTCTACAAACAAAGATGGAGCCTCACGGGGCGGTGGGGTCCCTCACGGGGACCCGGGAACACTTGTGGCGCCTTGAGCCTCTCGGGGCTCTTAAACAATTGTGGGCACTTTGGAGCCTCTCGGGCTCAACCAACAAATGATGCCCCGGAGCCTCGGGCTCGACAATATTGTCCCCTGAGCCCGTCAGGCTCGAGCACCAAATGCAGCCGTTGTCGGAGTCCCTCCTCGGGGGACTCAAATGCAAAGGGAGGCCCCATGGGCCTCAAGCACACAGGCCCTCGCACTGGAGGGGAGGGGCGGGCACCGGCAATGTGCCCCGACGCACCCCTCTCCTTTACGCTGCACCGGCCCCACTCACCGGATCTCTTGCCTTGCGGCGGCTCTCCTCGGCGAGGGCCGCGTCCTCCTGGTCACCCGGTCCCGCTCCTGGGGACCGGGTACTGCTAAAGGCGGCGGACTCTTCTTTGCAGCGGGGCTCTCCCTTCCTCACGGGAGCCCCCGCAAGCCCCGCAGCCCTGCTCCTCGTGCCCCGGCTTCAAAGGCGGGACTTCCGTCGGGCCGCACAGGGATTGGCTGGCCGCCCAACCACTTTCGGTTCGTCGCGGGCAGCGCGGCGGCCCGTCTCAGGCAGGCAGGCGGGGGATGATGTTACCGAGGGGTGGCTCCCTCTAGTAAAAGCACAAAATTAGCGGCACGGTCCCTGGTAGGGTGGGCACCTGCCAGGGGGCAAATTAATTACAAATAAGCAGGGTGGGCACTCGCTAGGGCAGGCAAAGCGCTCCCAAGCGCTATAGGTAAAGAAAAGCGCTCTCAGTGCTAGGCAGGCATGGAAAAGCGCTCACAGCGCTAAAAGGCACAAATAAAGCGCTCCCATCGCTGGGGACAAGGCAGAGCGCTCCCCCGGGCTACAGAGAACCAAAAAGTCCAGCAATGAAGTCTTTCAGGTAGGCAGGGGGCAAGGCTGGGCCCAGAGCCAGCTCACTGGTCCTCCAGGCAGGGAGGCAGTCCAAGTGGCGGTCCTCTGGCCCAGCAACAGCAGCAGCCCCCCTCAGGCAAGATCCTGGAAGAGAACAGTTTGTGTGGGGACACAGCCCCATTTTTATACACCACATTCCTTTGTCTGTAGGTGCAGGGTGGGGGAGAAACCAGTCGCAGCTGGTTTTGGAGCACCCTTGATGTGCTCATCACCTCACTCTATTCACTGGCAGGGCTAGGGTCATCAGTCGCACCACAGGGGGCGGAGCCAGCATTGTCTGGGGAAAATCCAGCCTCATTCAGGACACAGGTACACTCCTCCCCAGCCATCAGCATGCTAATTTCCACACTCACCACCGGGCAGACCCATCATGACTCATGGAGCCTGGCATCCCAGCCAGCTCCAGCCAATCACACGCCAGCACCTTCACAGCACATACACAGCCATGTCTAGAAGTGGCACTTCCGTACAAGACACACTCATGCCACATACATCATTGCGAAGCATTCACTCTCACGAGTTCGCACATACCAAATTCGAGCATGCACACCTCACGCATCAGGAACTACCAGGGACACCGACATTCCCCATGCATTTCTATGGGAGGGCAGGCCAACCTTACCCCACGCACTCAGAGTGCGCACGCACTTTCCACTGGGCCACAGTGAAAGTGCGCAGAAACCAAAAATCACTACCACCAATTCACATTCAACAAGCAAAAAGTTTAGGGGTGAACCTGCCAGAAGGGCCAAGTCCAACACGTCCAAATAAGACTGGGACCAGAAAATGGCAGGTTTAAAATTCTTTGCTGCCATTCTGGCTTGAGGGATGTAAGGTGGAGCAAGAGTGCATACGAAGAGCGAAGCCATGGCAATACTCATAAGCTGCTATAAGGGAAGAGTTTGCTGCAGCACTAATAACCTTATTTGAGACCAGTAATCCTTCAATTCAGGATTTCCATGACGTATTATTCCCTCTTATCTCGTGGAAAATGTTCTGCAAACTGGTTCATGGATTCCCACTGTGCATTGCCGTATCTGCCTAGAAGAATAGTGGTTCTGGCTGCTTTAATGTTGGTTGCTGCTGTACCAAACAATTTTTAACCCACAGAGTCCAACTTCTGACTTTCCTCATCAGAAGGTACTGTAGAAGTGGGAGAAGTCGCAAGTTGCTTTTTTGCTGCTATCACAATCACTGAGTCTGGTGTACGATCTGTTCGCAGGACAGCAAAATCCTGCTCTGTAGGGTGGTATTTCTTTTGAAGCCTGGATGGCGCTGGCTTAACAGAGGCTGGTGTCAGGAAGAGGTCCATAGCAGGCTCACAGAGACCTGGTACCAAAGGAAGCAAAGGTCTTGATGCGGAACTATTTTCTAGAGTTTAAAAAAGTAACTGATGTTGACAAAGGGATTTTTAATTTGTGTTGCTCCACTTACGAGGACCTCTTGAAATGAGATGACATCATCCACTGTTGATATACGTGGAGGAGGAGAGTCTGAAAGTGTTGGGGAGTATATTCCAGTACAAGTGGTGGACATGTCCATATGATGTTTTGACAGAGAACGTGAATGATTATGATGGTGGGGGTGCCTAAAAGATGTAGAAGTGTGCCTTGGGCAGCGAAGATGGCATCAAGAATGATGGCGCGAGTTGGAACGAGATCTGGGTCTTGGAGTGACCAGTGCCAGTGGTGCTTGAAGAGGTGGTGGAGGAGGTGTTGTTGGAGGCCATGGAGGTGGACGTGGCAGAAGAAGAGGAGGAGGCAGAGGAGTAGCAGCTGGTGATGGTGTAGATAGTTGGACCCCTGAAGAAGGGGAATATTCTCTAGAGTACTCCAAATCTAAAATAGAGGAGTCTTCTCTTTGTTCCTGCCTCCTGTAGCCTAGATAATGTTGAGAGTTCTCGACGTCGACCGACCTCTACCTGCTTGTAGACGGAGATCACCAATGGTGCCTTCGCGTTTCAGTGTGCTTCGAAATCAAACTTTAACTGTGCCTTTACGACAACCGTCTTCATGGCCTCATAGGCGATGGACTCCTCAATGTCAAGAGATACCTGTAGGTCGACAGGGCAGTTCTCAATGTCAAAAGTTCTGACCTCGAAGCTGATCTGCAGTGCTTGCTCGATGTTGAACTAAGTCTCCTGCTCTTACACAAAACCACACAGAGGACAGGGGAGTGTCCACACTATCCAGCTCCTCACTAGGGAGGTGCCCAGAGCTACTCTAGGTGGCCACGTGATTCTGCCATGTTGAATTTTGGCCCTTGGGAGCATCTGACTGGCGAGAACAGCCAAGTAGTGTCCCAGACACCTTCTGACAGGTGAGTCACCAGAAAAGAGGTCCTTCGCCCCTTCTAGGGTTACTCAAGGGCTCCCCTGAAGGTGTGTCTTAGATACGGCCAGACTTCAAGAACCAAATACCTGTGTTCTGAAGACTGTTCAAAGACTCTTCAATTGGTGGAAACTGGAACCCTGCTGTTCTTCATCTCAGGACAAAAGACAAGACTGCTTCGCCTGCTGCATCTTGGTCTCTGTGTTTCTTCATGTTCTACAAGTCCATGGACGTGCATCTTTTGAGTCACCAAGGACTCAGCCTGCATCCCAGCTAGAAGGAATCTCCCTTGGAGTGAAGGAGTCACTTTCCTGCATCAGCAGGCACCTCTATGGCGACCGGTTTGCTAGCTCTCCTGTGTGCTGAGAGTCAGCCCTGACTTACCCCTGTTGGGTTAGCCCTACAGACCATGCTGGTCTGCAACACAGCATCTTCTCCTGCTAATAGTTTTTTGCATTTGCCAAGGCTTGTTGGTGGTCTTGGCGGTCCTGCTGGCCGCTGCCCTTCCTGCACTCATCGACTGGCGTGGGACAGCTCATGGAAGGCTCCTGTGCTCCTGCATTGTTGCCTGGGCTCCACAGCTGCTGCTTCATCCTCACCGTGCTACAGCAAGAACATCCATCCAGAGCTGGTATTTTGCTCCTGTGTCATCTGGTCACCTCTAGGTGGTTAGGACTCTGTCCATTCTGCTTTCAGGTTCTTCTTGTCTGGATTCCACGTCCTGGTTCCACCTGCCTGGTCCACGAGAAGCTGTAGCTGCGGATCTTCCATGAAACTCCATTGGCCTCTACGGGCGGTTCCGACACAACTTCACCCCAATGCATCTGGGCTCCCTGGTGTAGGTATCCTGCTTCCTGGGGTATCCATGGGTGGGGTGACTCTCCAAACGTCCTTGATCCAAGTGGGTACTTTGGGATCTTTTGGGAAGGGTCCTAGAACTATAAAATTCCAACTGTGACATACCCTGTGTTATCCTATAGACGTTTGACCTGGTGTAACCACTCTGTACCCAGGCACGTTGGGGTCCCTGGCTACTGACCTTGGGTGGTTCCGTGTTTCCCCTCGGGTCCTCCCTCCTTGGTTACTAGTCCTGTTTTGGTACTTACCTCACATCCCACTATTTTAGTGTATGGTTTGGCCCTATGTGTTTTCCTAGGCTACTTACATTTTTCTATTCAACGTTTATGACTATACATGGAAATCCCCTACGAGAGAACAGATCTTCCCACTGACCGGTAGCTTATGGCCATTGCTTGGCCTGGTCCAACACTTCTGAAGTGAACATATACGGACACTGTCAAAATCCACAAGGCCATCATACCTAACCATGGCTATGCTAAGTCCTTTTTAATTTTTTCAATCATGGTGTCAACTTGAGGCCTAAACAGGTGTTCGCCGTCAAAAGAGACATTGATGATGTGCTGCCATGCCTCAGGACAGAAACAGAACTTCACAACAATGTAGTTATTTTAAGGAAGATGGTTGTGTTAATTTCCCTTAAAGATGAATCTGCCACATCGAATGCCCATCTAATGTTGGCATTGGAAATAATTTGACGCTCACCCTCCTCTGTGTTTACTGTAGGACTCACGAAGATGCTGGTCTACTTGTTCCATCTCCTCCGAACGGGATCAGTCATAACTGGAGCGGGGAACCACAGAGATGTCTAAAGGCTACTGTGTTGCTTCTCCCTCTTCATCATACTTTCCAAATGTGTAAACCTTGTGGCTTTCTTTATCTGGTCGTGATGAATCTCTTATACCCTGGTTCGATGCCCTTTTCCTATTGCACAAGTTACTACTTGTGAAACGATATATCTGTAAGCGACATTAGTTAGTGATAGATTCCTTACCTTAGAATATCCCCAGGCGTCAGACTGGATCCGGAAAGTTTTTGCGTAGCAATAACCCTGCGCGTCGGTAGGCGTCGTCCGCGGCTCCGCAGCCGTCGTCGTTAGCGCCGGAATGACGTCGTCGGAGTACTTAGACGCCGCCCATTCGCGATGACGTCAGTTCTGATACACAGCTTTTCCGCGCCAGATACGCAGAGCCATGATAGAACCAACACTGGTGCCATGAAACTAGGGCCCTGAAAGGGGATGACCTTAACCCTAGATATCGGTTCGCAGAACGGGGAGGATGGGTGGATCGGTAAGGAATCTATCACTAACTAATGTCTCTTACAGATATATTGTTACACAAGTAGTAACTTGTGCATCTGAAAGAGACACGTTAGTGATAGATTCTTTACCTTAGAATAGATACCCCAGCAATACCAACCCCAGTGGTGCGTCTGCGAACCAATAATCACACCAGAAAGTCCTGGAGGACGGAACGGCCAAAGAAGCCATCCCTCCGGACTTGGCTGTCCAGGCAGTAGTATCTTGCAAACGTGTGCAGCGAGGCCCACGTAGCTGCCTGGCAAATGTCCTGCAAGGGCACTCCTCGGCCCAAGGCAGTTGTAGTCGCCGTGGTCCGAGTAGAATGAGCCCGCAATCCAACAGGGGGCTCCTTTTTGGCAATGGAGTAACATGCCTGGATACACAAGATGATCCACCGCGAGATGGTCCTCTTGTGCACCGCCTTTACCTTCTTAGCGCCCACGTAACTAACAAAGAGTTGGTCATCCACCCGGAACTGGCGTGTGCGATCTAGATAATAAGAGAGCGCACGTTTTGGGTCCAGACGTTGGAGCCTCTCTTCCTCTTTCGAAGGATGCGGAGGCGGAAAGAAGGTGGGCAAGGTAATGGACTGCCCGATGTGGAAGGCAGTGACAACCTTGGGCAGGAATGAGGGTCTCGTCCGCAAACACAACCTTGTCCGGATGGAGAGAGAGGAAAGGAGGTGTAGAAGAAAGAGCCTGGAGCTCACTCACTCTCCTGGCAGAGGTGATGGCCACCAGGAAAGCAGTCTTCAAAGTAATTAGACGGAGAGGACAGTTATGGAGCGGCTCAAAGGGAGCACACATTAGGTAAGTAAGTACAAGATTCAAGTCCCACTGGGGCATCACGAAGGGAACAGGAGGGAACATGTGTGGGATGCCCTTCAAAAACCTATTTACAATGGGGGCCTTGAATAAGGAAGGCTGATCAGGTAGCCGTAAGAAGGCGGAAAGGGCAGAAAGGTACCCCTTGAGAGTGGCTAGAGCAGAGCCCTGCCGGGCAAGAGAAAGAAGAAAGAGGAGAACCTCAGAAAGGGGTGCAGAGAGTGGGTCCACAGCCTTTGCTGTGCACCATGCCACAAATCTGTTCCACCTGCAGGCGTATACTGACTTTGTGGAGGGACGCCTGGCTGCCAGAATGATATCACAGACTTCGGGAGGCAAGTCAAATGGCTCAACTGCTGCCGCTCAATCTCCAAGCTTGTAGGTGGAGACTGGACAGGTTCGGGTGCAGAACCGTCCCCTGCTGCTGCGACAGAAGGTCCTCCCGAAGAGGCAGACGAATCGGGGGATCGACTGACATGCTGAGTAGCTCGGGATACCAGTATCTTCGTGCCCAGTCCGGAGCCACAAGAATAACCTGGGCCCGGTCGCGCCTGATCTTCAGCACTCTGGGCTGAAGTGGTATAGACGGAAAGGCGTACAATAGACCGCAACTCCACTTGTGATGAAAAGCGTCTCCGAGCGAGTGCCGCCTTGGAAATTCCAACGCGCAGAACTGATGACATTGCGCGTTCTCTTCTGTGGCGAATAGATCTAACCAAGGTTCTCCCCATTGCCGAAAGAGGCCTTGCGCCACGTCCGAGTTCAGACCCCATTCGTGATCCATCATATACCGACGGCTGAGTTTGTCCGCCCTGGCATTCAGAGCCTGCCAGGTGTTGAACCACCAGGGTCACGCCCTGATGTTCCAGCCACTGCCAGAGGCGCAGAGCCTCCTGGCATAGGGTCCACGACCCCACCCCGCCCTGTTTGTTGCAGTACTACATGGAGGTGGTGTTGTCCGTGAACACCTGCACTACACTCCCCCGGACAGAGGGGAGGAATGCCTTCAGTGCTAGTCGGATCGCCCGCAGCTCCAAAAAGGTTGATATGGAGCCGGGACTCCGCCAGAGACCAGAGGCCTCTGATCTCCGCCTCTCCCATGTGGCCTCCCCAGCCCTGGAGGGACGCGTCCGTCACAACCACGTGCTCCGGGTGGGGTAGGGAGAGGGATCTGCCATGGACCCAATTGCGGTCCGTGAGCCACCACTGCAGCTTCTTCGCAGTGCCCTCCGAGATCAAGACATAATCGGACAAGTTGCCCTGATGCTGGGCCCACTGAAACTTCAGGTCCCACTGCAGAGCCCGCATCCGCCACCGGGCGTGATGCACCAGAAGGATGCAGGAGGCCATCAGCCCCATCAGCCGCAGCGTCAACCTGACCTAGACTCGGGATAAAGGCTGAAAGATTGGAATCAGAGCCTGAATATCCCGGACCCGCTATTCGGGTGGGTAAACCCGAAACTGCGCGAGTCGAGAACCGCTCCGATGAAGAGGAGGTTCTGAGAGGGACACAGGTGCGACTTTGGCACGTTGATGGAGAACCCCAGCAAGTGCAGGAGGTCGGCCGTAGTCTGGAGGTGGCTGACGACTGTCTGGGGGCGAGCCCACCTTCAACAACCAGTCGTCGAGGTAGGGGAAGACTGGCACCCCTAACCTGTGCAGATGAGCTGCAACCGCCGCTATCACCTTCGTGAACACCCGTGGGGCGCTTGTAAGGCCGAAGGGGAGCACGGTAAACTGAAAGTGTTTGTGGCCTACCGTGAACCACAGGTAACGCCGGTGGGACGGCAGGACGGGGATGTGAAAATAAGCATCCTGCAAGTCCAACGCTACCAGCCAGTCTCCAGGGTCCAGGGCAGCTAAGACCCGAGCCAAAGTCAGCACCTTGAACTTCTCCTTCCGGAGGAAGCCGTTGACGTTCCGTAGGTCCAAGATAGGGCGTAGGCCACCTTTGCCCTTCTTGGGTACCAGAAAGTAGTGGGAGTAACAACCACACCCTACTTCTGGCCCAGGAACGCACTCGATGGCCCCCTTGGCCAAGAGGGCCGTGACTTCCTCTTGCAGAAGTTGCAAGTGATCCCCCGACACGCGGTGGAATTGCGGTGGCATGGCTGGAGGGGTCGCCTCGAAGGGGAGGGAGTAGCCCCTTCGGACGATCTGCAGCACCCAGCTGTCCGACATGACAGTGCGCCAGTGGGAGAGGTGATGGCGAACCCTGCCTCCCACTGGCGTCACATGGGCCTGAAAACTCGGAAGGTTTTGAGGCAGGTGCTGCGGAGGGAGGTGTGGACTGGCCTCGCCGTTGTCCCCGACCGCCGCCACCACGGTTTCCACGGCCACCACCGTGCTGTTGAACATTCGGCGGTGCGTGGCTGCAGCACGTGTGGGGGCGCCCCTTCCTTGGCCACGAAATTAGCGAAAGGCACCCGACTGCTGGCGTGTGGCCGAGAAGCCCAAGGACTTGGCCGTAGCCCGGGAGTCCTTAAAACGCTCAAGCGCATGGTCTGCCTTGTCCCCAAAGAGGCGACTGCCATCGAACGGCATGTCCAGAAGTGCGGTCTAGACATCGGCCGAAAAGTTGGCGGGCCTCAACCAGGCGTGGCGTCGAACCGCCACTGTCGTTGCCATCGCCCTGCCCAGTGAGTCCTTGGTATCCAGCCCACACCGGAAGGAATATCGCGCTGCATCTCGGCCCTCCACGAGGGTTCGGGCGAGTTTAGCCCGGACCTCCGCCGGACATTCGGGCAGCACCTCCGCGACCGCGTCCCACAGGGTGTGGGTGTAGCGGCCCAAGAGACAGGCGGTATTGACAGACCGCAGCCCTAAGCTTAGGGACGAGAACACTTTCTTCCCGAACTGTTCATATCTCTTGGATTCCCGATCGGGCGGAGCCGACGGGAATGCGGTCTGGGAAGTGGAGGCCTGGATAACCAGGCTCTCAGGGGTGGGATGGGTGAACAAAAAACAAGGGTCGCCCGGGGCCGGGCGGTAGCGTCTGGCCACGTTCCTATCCACAGGCGGACCTGTGGCGGGCTTGGACCAAGTGCCCACAAGAATATCACACAAGGCCTCATTGAACGGCAGCAGAGGCTCGCTGGAGCTTGTCTGCGGTTTGAGGACCTCAGTGAGGTGGTTAGTCCTCACAGCCGCGACGGGGAGCTCAAGGTTTAAGGCCTTGGCCTCCCTCGTCAACACTACACTGTAAGTAGACCCCACCTCCGAAGCCACTGTTGGAGGGGAGACAAATCCAGTGTCTGGCGAAGTGTCAATACCACTGGCCTCCCCAAGCTCAAATGTCCAGTCCTGTGAGACTGGCACTCCAGTGCCAGAGGGTCCTCAGACCCCTCCCAATTTCCCTCGTCACCAGTCTCCTGTAAAACAGGATTAACAGACGGGGCCTCCTCATGGAAATAAAAATCTTCAAAGGCCGTCGGAAGCAGCGCCGTTCCGGCGCCAGAGTCGGACCGAAGGGAACATTGGGGACGGCGTCCACAGTGGGCGCCGGGGGAGACACCCGTGGGCCCGGCGCCGGTGAGGTCGACCGGCGACGACCCGGATCCGGAAGCGGATCCGGTGAGGTCCTGCGACGCCTGGGCCGAAGCACCCGGCGGCGTCGGGGCCGAAGCACCCGACCCGCTAGGGCCTCCAGACGGAACCATTGGGCCCAGAGGGGCCACGGAACCCGACTGAGGAGGGAGGGACCTCATGGCCATGAGGTACCGCTCGATCTCCTTCGGCGTCGCGCTGTGTCCAGGGAACCGAAAGGGTGGGTCAGGCGGCGACGCTTGCGACTCCCTCGGAACCGCGTGGGCGGTGTCGACCGAACCCCTGATCGCATCGTGCGAGCGTCGGGGTGGGTCGGAGGAACAATGACGTCTCTCTGGCCTCTCATGCCTCTTACCGGAGGACTTGGATCCTGACGACCGATGTCCACTCCCGGGGCTGCGATGACTCCAACCCCGCGACCGGTCTCTCGACCTCCCATGGGACCGGGACCTGGAACGGCGCGGGCCGACTGCCGGAGCTCGAGTTGCTTGCGGGACCGCTCCCGCCTAGCTTTGGACGTCAGGGCCCCGCAGTCGGAGCAGGTGCGGTCGTCGTGGTCGGGCCTAAACACTTCAGGCACCGGCGATGGGGATCCGTTACCGACATCAGTCGGTCGCACTTCGAACAGGGTTTGAACCCGGGAACCCCTACCGGCACCGATAGAGTCAAAGACTCGAGGAAAGAAATGAGCAAAAAGATCAAAAAGTTTAGTCAAAAAATGACTAGGGGTAGAGCTTCTCTGTATGTGCGCTAGCTGGCGCGGAAAAAAGAAGAACTGACGTCAGCGCGCATGGGCGGCGTCTAAGTACTCCGACGACGTAATTCCGGCGCTAACGACGCCGACGACGGACGCGAATCCGCCTACCGATGTGCAGGTGTATTGCTACGCAAAACATTTCCGGATCCAGTCTGCCGCCTGGGGATATTCTAAGGTAAGGAATATATCACTAACGTGTCTCTTTCAGATAGTATGTACAACCAAGTAGTCCAGTGGTACATGAACCCTAATGAACAGAGACCGCCCTCCTCATGGTCATAGAGGAAACGAGGAAAATCCTGGATCAGGGAGGATCAGTGGCAGTGATCCTCCTTGATCTAAGCGCGGCATTTGACACGGTCAGTCATGTCACCTTACTGAGCCGCCTGTCCTGTGTGGGGATTAAGGATAAAGCCTGGGCATGGTTTGAATCCTTTCTGGGGAACAGATCTTTCAGGGTTTTTGATGGCGACTCCGTTTCCTCCAGCAGACCTCTAAATTGTGAAGTTCCTCAGGGCTCCTCTCTGAGCCCTGCTCTATTCAACCTATATATGAGACCGCTGGCTAGTGTCGTCCGCCCATTTGGAGTCAAGATCATCTCATATGCGGACGACACGCAGCTGGTGGTCTCACTGGCGCAGGAGGCATCCCGAACTGCGCCAGGCGGGCTTAGAGAATGCCTGGAGGAAGTGAGGAACTGGATGTCGTCATCATCCCTGAAACTGAACGGAGACAAAACTGAGCTGATGCTCTTGGGACCCTCAGAGCAGACACTTCCCCCCCCCCTCCCTATGGCCACCATGCCTAGGACTCCCCCCAACCCCAAAAACCACCATCAAAAGCCTCGGAGTGTGGCTGGACAGTTCTCTATCTTTCAATGTCCAAGGCACAAAACTTTCAGCCACCTGTTTTGGCATTATGAGAGTGCTAAATAAAATTTTTCCTCTTCTTCCTATGGAAGCCAAACAGGCAGCCATTCAAGGTCTCATTCACTCACGCCTTGATTTTAACAACGTACTTTATCTGGGCGCACCAGGATACACCCTTCGCAGGCTACAGACTGTACAGAACTGTGCAGCTCGCCTTCTACTCAAAATCCCTCGCAGACACTCAGTGAGGACCGGACTGACTAGCCTTCACTGGCTACCGGTTCGGCAGAGAGTTCTGTTCAAAGCGCTTTGCATAGCCCATCAAGCCTTCTGGGACATGGGACCCATCATCGCCCGTGATCTGGTCACCCACTACATCCCAAATCGAAGTCTTCGTTCCAGCCAGACTCTTAGCAGTGGTTCCAAGAATAAAAAGAGCTAGAACCGGCGGAAGGACGTTCACTTACAACGCTTCCAAGGCTTGGAACACTCTGCCACTCCATCTCAGAGCCACTCAGAACCTCACTATGTTCCGCAAGCAACTGAAGACTTACTTATTCACATCCGCTTGCTAACTGCTATTCCTCCCTCCTTGTTCTCTGTAGGTCACGGCTATCCCATCGCTTGGACGCCCTCGGGCAACAATTGCGCTCTATAAATCCCCAAGTTTACAAGTTTAGAATGTAAAGTGGGACTTCAGGCACCAGCTTATATTTCTATACTAATCTCGGAGTGACTTCCCTGGCCGTGAGAGGTTCCTTAAAATGTTCTGTAGTGTATTTAGTCATGCTCCTAAACATGGACAAGAATTGCACAGATCTCAGTTTTGGAAACTGTTGCTACCAGGAAGACAACATCTTTCTCTAGGACGTGCAGTCTGACGCTACGATGGTCCCGGTACAACATACTTTGCAGCTGGGTCAACCTTGTGGCTTCCTTTATTGGGTTGTAATGAATATTGTGTACTCTGGTTGGATATCGTTTCCCTGGTAGTAGGTACTACCAAGCAGTCCAGTGGTACATGAACCCTAATGTAAATCAGGTCTTCAGGCACCAGCTCTTATTTCTTGACTAATCTAGGAGTGACCTCCCTAGTCTTGACCGGTTCCTTAAAGTGTTCTGCAGTGCATTCAGTAATGCTCATAATCATGGACAATAATTGCACAGATTTCTCAGTCATTTGTAATGTTTCTACCAGGAAAACAACCTCTTTCTCTAGGATGTGCAGTCTGACACTGTGGTAGTCTGCTGATCTTTGAATGGCAGAATGGTACACTGCTGAATCGTCTGGACTTACAACTTCTGACAGGTAGGACTGCAGCATTGATGCCGTGATAAAGGTGAGTTTTGGTGCCGACTATGGTGCCAAAGGAAAAGGCTTTAGGGCCTTGGTCTAGGTAGCATGTCATGGCTTTGAGGAACACAGCCTTTAGCTCGAGGCTTCTCTGGAATATAAACAGATTCTTGGTGACAAGCAGTCTCAAACACTGGCCAGAGCACACTGTCCATGTCTCTTCTGCATAATCTCGGAGCATGAAGTGACAGTGACTTTGTTTCCGTCAGTGTCCCCGGAAAAGGTTCGATTGGGACCCCCGAAGACTGTTCCTCATCATAGTCTGAAGTTCTCAAGGATAGGCTTTCAGGTCTTCGATCCAGTTGATACACTCAAGACCTGGCAGGCCAAGCATATATATTTTAGCAAGCACAAGTTGCAAACCTGGTCAATGTCACACATTGGGAACTGGGACACAACTGGAAGGGCTTGTTCTCCAAACATCCTCCAGTTATTCTCATACAGACTTGTGCTGAGAGCAGTCTTCCCGTCCTGGGCAAATTTGGCTGGTCATCAGTAGTGGTGGTTCTTTTGATGTTGTAATAGGCAATTCTGGACCCTGTAGTGGAATAAACGTTGATTGCAGCTAAACGGACCTGGGGTCCAAAACTATGATGTAACCCGATGGAGGAAATAAACAATCTCTGTTGAGGTCTTTATTCTGGTGCATTGTGAGTTTTTGGGAGGGATCACAAGTTACATTAAAATCAAACATGCTTCAAAGAAAAATAACGGGCAAAGTACGTGCCCAACAGTGTTTATAAGGAGTGTGCAAAGCACTTGATCTACAGCTACACATGCTACAAACCTATTCATCAGAAAGAAGTTTTCAAGTTAGCCCCTACTGTGAAACAATGGCATACTAGACGCAGGATGCAGGTGTGCAGAGAAAAAAAAGATACATACTTTTTTTTTAGGCTTTATTGTGGGTACAAGTTCTGCATCTTGCTTTTCACTGATGTCTGATTTGTTGAAATGGCCCAATTGCTGTAGTCTGACATGAGGCTGTATGCCGAATTCTGGTGAGAAGTTGATTTCCGGTTGTATGCAGACTTGTGGTGTTTTGACATTCATTTTAGATAAACTCAGTTTCTGAAGAACAGAACAATAATCTTGAATGTCAAAAAGTGGGATGTAACAAGATAACTGCCAGCATATGGTATTCACAATGTTAATGGGGTAGACTCCAAGTTACATAATTGAACAGAGAAAAAAGGTATGGTTTCTTACCTGTAATCCCCGTTCTCTCTTAGGGGAACGTTCATTAAAGCCATAAGTATTTGAATAGTATCGCCCACATGCAGGCATCCCAGATCACTTCTTCACAGAATATATTCTTAAGGTTAGACGTTCGCCTTTCATCAGGAAGGTCTGCAGAAACACTTTAGAAAGAATATAATATGCAGCCTAGAAAACTGGCTACAGTAGAGAAATTCTTCAGATTGTTCTTGGAAAAGGTGTTTAAGTACCCATATATAAAGGTATCCTTTGAGAAAAATGTTTTACGAAACAGCTCAAAGCACTTAAACAAACCCTTTTCTGTAAAGTAAGATGAAAGCTAGTAAGACAATGTAGCCCCATAGGCTGCTATTATGTAAGTTTAAAATAAGGACTGTTCCTTTTAGGGACCCAGAGACCACCAGTGTCCCATCATGCTCAGCATGTAGCAGTTGCCTCAGTTATTTTTGACGAGAAGTGTCCAATAATTTCCACTGCTATGTCCACCGGGGAGGAGGGAGGGTTGCTTATGAGTTTAATGGAGATTCAAGAGAGAGAGAGAGAGAACCGGGATTACAGGTAAGAAACCATATCTTCTCTCGTGTGGGATCTCCATTAATAGTCAAAAGCATTTGAACTGAATAGCAAACTCATCCCTACCAATTGTAATGAAAAGAACAAAGGACTGGATTAAGCAAATACATTTCCGATGGAGGCTTGCCCTACTCTAGCATCTCCTCTAGAATCTGAATCCAAACAAAAGTGCCTTGGTAATGTGTGAACAAATTTCCATGTGGATGCTTTACAAGTTTCAGCAATAGGGGCATTTTTCATTAAAGCTGATTTTTCGCTAGTAGGATGGGCCTTAGGTCCATCTGACAAAAACTTGTTGGCTTTCTGGTAACAAAGGTATGCAGGAGACTCCATTGGGAGATGGATTGTTTGGGAGTGACTAAGCCTGGATAGATCGTGCCATAATTGACCAAGTGTTGGTCCGATCTGCAGATGTAGCGCATCTTAGCTAGATAAAATGTAAAGACCCGCCTTACATATAGGGAATAAAGCGTTCCCTCAGCCAGTGTTGACGATTTCTGAAAGACGGTGGGAAAAGGAATATATGACGTTACAACGCATGCAATTACAAAGCATGCTTTTACAATGCAGTCTTAACATCGCAACTACCGTTACATTCCATGATTTTACAACGCATGCCATTACAACGCATTTTTAAAAACTACCATTACAACGCCACCCATTACTACGCATTCCATTATAACGCATACCATTACAACGCATAATACTTTTAGTAGGGTAAGTGTTGGATAGTGTAGGGATAAGCATTTCTAAGTGTTGGATAGTGTAGGAGTAAAAATTACTATTCCCACTCCAAGGAGTGCAACAGTAGGGAAAGTGTTGGACAGTGTTGGGGTGCAGGGGTAAAACTTGCTATTCCCATGTACCTCAAAACCCATACCCACCCTAATACTAAAAAAATCTCCATTACTTACCTTATAATACTTTGTAATGGCATGCGTTGTAATGGCATGCACTGTAATGGCATGCACTGTAATGGCATGCACTGTAATGGCATGCACTGTAATGGCATGCACTGTAAAGGCATGCACTGTAAAGGCATGCACTGTAAAGGCATGCACTGTAAAGGCAGTTGCGCTGTAATAGTTGCGTTGTAAAGGTAGGTTGTTGTAATGACTGCATTGTAATGGATGTTTCCCGGGACAAGTGATTGTCTGATTGACATGAAAATCTAAAATACCCTTCGGAAGGAATTTTAGGTGAGTCCTCATAACTAACTTATTAGAGTGGAAGACTGTGAAAGGTTAATTAGAGCAAAATTCCTGTATTTCACTAAACCTACGAGCTGATGTGACTGCTACAAGGAAATCTGTTTTCCAGGAGAGATGCTGCAAGGATGTTTTTTGGTTGGGTTCAAAAGGTTCTGGCACAAGACGAGCAAGAAATATGATAAACCCCCAGGGAGGGAAGAGATGCCTGATGGGAGGAAAGACCGTCTTCAAAAAATCTTGGATTGGTGGTTTGTGAAGGACATTTTCTGTAAGCAGCAAGAGCTGCCAAGTGAACTTTTACAGAAGAGAATTGCAAGCCAGATTTTGCCAAATAGCAGAGGAAGGGTAGAAGGACTTCTTCCTGGCAAGATGTAGGGTCTACGTTCTTGGAGGTACACCAAATGCAAAATCTCTTCCACTTGAATGTATATGCTGTATGGATAGACAGCTGCTTAGTCTCGTTGAGAATGTCCATGCGGTCCTGTCTTGTCCATATTGCACTAGCTCAGGAGGCATGCAAATTCAAAGAGGGGAGTTTGGGGTCAACCATCTGGCCTCTGAACTTCGTAAGCAAGTCTGGTAGCTATAGCTGCTTGAGATGTGGACGTTGTGACCGGTGTAGGGGGTCCGTTTTAGGAGGCTGGCTTAGTTCATAGTGCACAATTCTTTAAGTGGTGCACCTTGCACTAATCCAGACAGCCCTATCAGTGATTTTAGTGGTCTTAGATAATCACAGAAAGCTCTCAGAGTGGTAGCTTTGGAGAGCAGCCTTCGGGTTTATCTAGAAGGAGTGTTAATCAGCTAATTTTACCAGTTTAAACATGTAGTGTAGATTAAACAAAAAAAGAATCACAAAGTACATATATTTAAAATATGTCTGTTTACTACACAGAAAACAATCAATCAAGAAAATTTGTAAAGCGTGCTACTCACCCGCTAGGGTCACAAGGCGCTGGGGGGCGGGGGGAGCGGAGGGGGGCTGCTACTGCTCGAAAAGCCAGGTCTTGAGTTGCTTTCTGAAGGAGAGATGGCCCTGGGTGAGTCGTAGGTGGGTGGGGAGGGTGTTCCTGGTCTTGGCCGCCAGGTAGGTGAATGATCTTCCTCCGGTGGTGGTTCTGCAGATCCGTGGGACGGTGGCGAGGCTGGCGGAGCGGAACTGGCGGGTTGGCGTGTAGAACGTGAGGCGGTTGTTGAGGTATTCGGGGCCCAAGTCGTGAAGAGCCTTGTGTGCGTGGGTGAGGAGTCTGATTGTGATCCTTTTGCTGGCGGGGAGCCAGTGCAGGTTCCTCAGGTGGGCGGAGATGTGGCTGTGTCGGGGGATGTCCAAGACGAGTCGTGCTGAGGCGTTCTGGATGCGCTGGAGTCTTTTCTGTAGTTTGGCGGTGGTCCCAGCGTAGAGTGCGTTCCCGTAGTCCAGACGGCTGGTGACGAGGGCCTGGATGACCGTTTTCCTGGTTCCAGTGGGGATCCAGCAGAAGATCTTACTGAGCATGCGGAGAGTGTTAAAGCAGGAGGAGGTAACGGCGTTAACTTGCTTGGCCATCGTGAGGGAAGAGTCAAGGATGAAGCTCAGGTTGCGTCCGTGGGCTTGGGTGGGGGGCCCAGAGCAGGGGGCCACCAGGAGTCGTCCCAGGCGGAGATGAATGGGCCGAGGACTTCCGTCTTGTCTGATTTCAGTTTCAGGCGGCTGAGCTTCATCCAGTCCGATGTCTTTCATTCCATCCTGGAAGCTGGCTCTGGCGGAGGTGGAGTCGTTGGTGACGGAGAGGATCAGTTGGGTACCGTCGTCATAGGAGATTATGTTGAGGTTGTGCTCGGTGCGAGAGGGGTCATGTAGATGTTGAAGAGGGTGGGGCTGAGCGGGGAGCCTTGAGGTACGCCGCAGATGATCTTGGTGGCTTCTGCGAGGAAGGGCGGGAGACGGACTCTTTGGGTTCTGTCGGAGAGGAAGGAGGTGATCCATTCCAGGGCCTTTCCTTGGATGCCGGCGTGGCGGAGGCGGGTTGTCAGGGTGCGGTGGCAGACCGTGTGGAACGCAGCCGAAAGGTCACGCAGGATGAGGGCGGCGGTTTCTCCGTTGTCCAGCAGGGTCCGGATGTCGTCGGTGGCCGCGATGAGGGCTGTCTCCGTGCTGTGGTTAGCCCCGAATCCGGACTGCGATGGGTGGAGGGAGCCATTCGTCTCCAGGAAGGCTGTCAGCTGTTTGTTGATGGTTTTCTCGATGACCTTTGCAGGGAAGGGGAGGAGCGAGATGGGGAGGAAGTTCCTGAGGTCAGAGGGGTCTGCGGTGGGTTTCTTTAGGAGGGCGCTGATCTCTGCGTGCTTCCAGCTCTCCGGGAAGGTGGCGGATATGAAGGAGTTGTTGATGATATCCCGAAGTTTGGGCGCGATGATGGAGTCAGCTTTGTTGAAGATGTGATGTGGGCAAGGATCGGCTGGGGAGCCCGAGTGGATGGTGTTCATCGTGTGGGTGGTATCTTCCGTGCTGACCTGAGTCCAGGCGCACATGGTGGTGGTGGGGGGGGGGGTGTAGGTTCGGTGATGGGGTACATGTTCTGAGCGCCGAAGCGGTCATGTATGTCGACGATCTTACGGTGAAAAAAGGTGGCCGAGAGTTGCAGAGGTCTTGAGAAGGCGTGATGTCGTAGTTATTGGCGTTGGGATTGGAGAGCTCTTTCACGAGGTTGAAGAGTTCCTTGCTGTTGTGGGTGTAGTTGTCCAGTTGTTCTCTGAAGGATGACCTTTTGGTGGTGTGGATCAGCAGGTGGTGTTTGCGGGTGGCGTTCTTGAGGGCTGTCATGTTGTCCGTTGACTGGTTGTGGCGCCAGGCTTTCTCAAGGTCACGGCAGGATTTCTTGGAGTCTTTGAGATCGTTGGTGAACCACGAGGCTTTCTTGCTGTTGAGGTTGCTGGGAGGGTTTTTCAGTGGAGCAAGGGTGTTGGCGCAGTCGGTGATCCACTGTGTGAGGTTGCGGGCTCCTTTGTTGGGGTCCGTGGTGTTGGTAGGAGGGTTTAGGCGCAAGGAGGTGGTGAGTTGGTCGGTGGTGATCTTGCTCCAGCATCTTCGGGGGGTTTGTAGAGGGCGGTGGTGGGTCGTTGTTTTCCTGAAGTTGACGTGTACGCAGCTGTGGTTGGTCCAGTGGAGCTTGGTGGTGTGGCTGAAGGAGATGTGGTTGCTGGAGGAGAAGACAGGGTCGAGCGTGTGGCCGGCGTAATGGGTGGGGGTGTTGACCAGTTGCTTGAATCTGAGGTTGGCGAGGTTGTCTAGTAGGGCGGTGGTGTTGTTGTCCTGGTCGTTCTCCAGGTGGAAATTGAGGTCTCCTAGGAGGATGTAGTCGGGGAGGCGAGGGCGAGTGGGCTGATTAAGTCTGCGATGGCCTTGCTGAAGGGTGAGCGTGGTCCCGGGGGTCTGTAGATGTGGGTTCCTCTGAGGGTGGTCTTGGGGTCGGTGTGAATCTGGAAGTGCAGGTGCTCTGCGGTGGCGAGGGTGGCGTCGGTGTTGGTCGTGATGCTGGTAGTGTTTCTGTGGGTGATGGCAATGCCTCCTCCGGTCTGGTTGACGCGGTCCCTCCGGATGATCTTGTAGCCGTCCGGGATGGCAATGGCGATGTCGGGTGCTGAGGCGTTCATCCAGGTTTCCATTAAGAAGACAACGTCTGGTGCCGTTTTGTCCAGGAGGTCCCATAGTTCGACAGCGTGCCTGTGGATGGAGCGGGTGTTGAGCAGGATGCACTTGAGGTGGTTGTTGTTGGCGGCTGTTTTGGCTGGCGCGGTGCAGGACAGAGTGCAGGTGAAGTAGCAGGCGTGGCAGGTGAAGGCTCAGTGGGTGCGTTTCGGGGTGGGTTGGTAGTAGGCTGGATGTCGGCCGGTGTTGAGTGCGTGGAGGGTGGCGGCGTCGGGCCAGACCCCTGCTCAGAAGGAGAAAGAAATCGGTCCTAGGAAATATACTTCACAAGAAATTATGTCGTTAAGATGCTCCGCAACGTGCTCACCAATAGATCTGCAGAAAGAAGGTAAGCAATGTCCTTGCTGCCCTCTTAAATTTGATTTTGCCACAATAAATAACACAAATAAGATCTCTGTAAATAACAATATAGAGAATACTAAAAGGTGCACTATCAAGGCAGGGCTAATAAACGCTAGATCAATGGTAAAACACAACACCCATATCGCCTATTTAATCGAAAACCAAGAAATCGATATATTGTTTGTAACGGAAACATGGGCGGATGAAGCATCTGACGCCGACCTCTCATTGGCAATACCCGAAAAATACTCATTATATAGAGTAGATAGAAAAATGAAACGGGTAGGAGGATTAGCGATTATAGCTAAAGAAAGCCTCAGGATTAAGAGCTCTGAAAAAGGTAGCCACCCTGACTGTGAAACCATGACATTTCAAATTATGATTACAAACAACTACACTTTCAATGGGCTACTAATTTATAGACCACCAAATGCAAAAAAAACGCTCATTGAATCATTAAGCCCTTTCCTTGAATCTTGTGTAATGAACCAGGACTATACAATATTGGGAGACTTCAATCTACATTTGGAGAAAACCACAGACCCCAGAATCAACACCTTTAAAGAGGCAATGGCTAATTTTGATCTAGACCAAAAAGTCCATCTAGATACACATGTAGCAGGACATACACTTGATGGCATCTTTACATCCTGCCAAAAATTAACAAAGGTAGGAGTCCACCCGATCGCATGGACTGATCATAAATTAGTATCCTTCCAGCTAGAGACTATAGAAGACCTGGGAAAACCAACTAAAATTCCCAAGAGAGTCACTTATCCTGATTGGTCAAAAGTGGACCCTCAAATATTAGTAGAAGTAATGAACTCCTCATTTCCAACGCTAGAAAGTGACAGCAATATAGCCTGCACGCAATTCAACGATTGGTTAAAAACAGCCATTCAGAGCTCAGTACCACAGAAAAGAGCGACCTTTAAAAGGAAGTCACCTTCACAACCCTGGTACTCGGAAGCTTTAAAAACACAAAAACAAACCTGCAGAAGAGCAGAGAAAAAGTGGAGATCGCACTATGACCCCAAATTAAAGGTAGACTATAAAAATGAACTGGCCACCTATAAAAATATGATAATCGCAGAAAAAAGCAAATTCTTTGTACACAAAATAAATGAATCTAAGAACTCGAGTAAAGATCTGTTCGCAGTAGTCAAAAAACTCGCCAAAATCGAAAATAATAATCCTGAGGATATGTCATCTGACTTCTGCAATACTTTAGGTCACTTCTTCGTAAATAAAGTGTCTTCAGTATATGAACTATTTAAAAACAATTAGATAGACCATATAACTCAAAACCCCACAAATAACACAAAACTAGACAACCAACTCACCGGCACCCCATCATTTCATTGGTCCTTACCTACAGTGGAACAAATTACTAAAGAAATAATGACAACCAACTCAGGCAGTCCTCTAGACCCATGTCCACCGAAGATATTGCAAATATGTTCAGAACAAATAGGCCCAGCACTTCAAAAATTGTTTGAAGTAATTCTGAACACCAGCATATTTCCAAATGATTGGAAAACTATTTCAATCAGGCCACTACTGAAAAAATCCCATCTGGACAGTGAAGTCCCTAGCAATTACAGACCCATAGCTAGGATTCCTTTCGCCGCAAAAGTGCTGGAGAAACTGCTGAACAAACAGTTCTCACTGTACCTACTGGACAACAATTGGCTTGACCACTCTCAATTCGGATTCCGGGAAGGGCACGGAACAGAAACAGCCCTCCTCACGGCCACCGAAGAACTTAGAAGTATACTAGACATGGGGGAAAAGGCCGCCTTGGTGCTATTAGACCTCTCGGCGGCCTTCGATACGGTCAGTCACGAGATACTGATAAAACGCATTAGGGAAGCCGAAGCAAGCGACCACGCGTGCAATCTCATCGCATCCTACCTTAAGGACAGAAAATTCACAGTTGAATCAGGAGAAGCAAAATCAGACTCCTTTAAAGTACCATGCGGCGTCCCTCAGGGCTCTTCATTAAGCCCAACACTCTTTAATTTATATGTGGCCCCCCTTGCTGAAGTAATAAGAGAAAATGGCTTTACACCAATATCCTACGCCGACGATACACAAATCGTCATCTCCATAGACAAAGACAACAAAGCAACAGCCAAGAAATTCCAACTATGTATGCTAAAAGTTAGTCAATGGATGCAACAAAATTGCCTCAAACTCAACGGAGAAAAGAGTGAGGTAATGATTCTGGGAGGTAATGCTGATATCTGGTCCCCAGAGTGGTGGTCTCCTGAACTGGGAACAAGACCAGAACCCTCAGAGAAGGCTAAAAACTTGGGATTCATGATAGACACCAAATTAACATACGAAGCCCAAGTAAACAAACTAGCCTCGTCTTTCTGGCTGATATTAAAAATGATAAGAAAAATACTCCCATATCTGCCTCAAGACACACGCAAAACGGTAGTGACAGCCCTTGCACTGTCTCGATTGGACTACGGTAACGCATTATATGCGGGAGCCAGAGTAAAAATCATTGAAAAAATGCAGCGACTCCAGAATGCAGCGGCACGACTAATACTGGAAATTCCAAAGTTTCAGCCTATTAGTCATAAATTAGAGACACTCCATTGGCTACCTGTGGCCAAAAGAGTCAAGTTCAAATCACTGTGCTTGACCTACAAAGCACTTCAGGGCAAAGGTCCTCACTTCCTGAAAACACACCTGAAACATTACGAACCTTCAAGGCTTCTCCGATCTGGTAAAAAAAAACTGATAGCGATACCTACGTTCAAACGATCAAACTGGGGAGGAAGAAGTTTCCTCGTTCACGCAACACGGACATGGAACTTACTACCACTTGATGTAAAAAACAGCCCAACTCTGGAGATATTTAGAAAGAAAATCAAAACCTGGCTATTCACCGCATAAACTTCACTAACTCCAGACCTGCACCGGAAACTGGACAATTCATAGCGCCAAGACACCCCCGGGCATTCGCGCGCTTTAGAAATGGACAAATCAAATCAAATGTAGCTCAGTCGGGTTGGCTGGCTCTGGCGGGGTCCAGGGGTTCTGGCGCTGGGCGCGGTCCAGGCGCAGACGGGCTTGCCTTTGGCACGCAATCGGCGTGCCCGCTGCGCTTACGCGCGGCTACCGTCATTTATGGCGAAGTGGGAGGGGGGAGGAGGAGCAGGTGGGGGCGGCGAATGGGGAGCGGGAGACAGGAGAAGGGGGCGGGCGACAGGAGAGCAGCGGCGGGGAGCAGAGGGGGGGTTGGAAAGAGCGGGAAAGCGGAGCGGGGGAGAGCGAGGGCAAGCCTGGGCAAGCCTGGAGAGCGAGGGCAAGCCTGGGGAGCGAGGGCAAGCCTGGAGAGTAGGGGCCCTAAGGAGAGGCGGCAGCAAGAGGGCCAAGCAGGCAGTGGCAGCAGAATCCGGGCACACGGTGGCCGTGCGGTAGTAGAGTGACCGGGTCACTAACACATTGGTATATCTGACACCCAGAGATATCTAAACAAATGCAAAACAATACTTCAATTACAATATAGTAAGTAGCACAAAATACAGTGGTCTGAAGGGTGAGACCAAACCATATACTAAGAAAGGGGAATGCGAACTGTGACCGAAGATGGGGAACAGGACTAGGAGACTCAGAGGAGCTGGGGCTACAAGGAACCACCCAAGGTAAGTACCCAGGAATCCCATGGAGGCTGTGGGAAGAAAGGAAACATAGCCACGTGCCCATTAAAAGTCAACGGGAAAGTTGCAGTTCTAGTTTTTAAGAAGGGCCCTTTTCAGTGGAGCTTGAAGAAACCCTGTGAAAGACAGAAGGTTGGAGAGTCACCAAACCCATGAATATCCCAGGAACCAAGATTACTACAACAGGAAAACTGGGTGCATAGGTGCAAAGTGACATTGGAAACAGCCGTACACCACAATGGAAGATTTTGTAGGACATGTAGATGGAGAAGACTGTGCAAGAGTCTGGTGGAATTTAAGGGTGGACTCTTAAAGAGGAGAACCTGTAAGCAGAGGGGACAGTATATGCCACTCGGTGGTGACCAGGAGGCATGGAAGAGCAATGCCCACCAATGTCAGAAGTGTTGACGGTGACCTTGTCGCTGCAGCTGGAAGGACAAGGCGACGCTGACTAACACCAAGAGCTGTTCACGCACTGTCCAACGTCGGATGTCGGTGTCCGGCAGAAGCATCAACAAGGAGCAACGTTGGGACCAGCAAGGTCCAAGGAAATCACTAACAGCAGGAGAGTCAGAGCAGGCCCAGAGTGTAGGAAGCTGGCTCTGTATATACTATACCAAAATGAGGTATAGTGTGAACAGAGTCCAGTGGAACCCCAAAGGAAGGCAGAGCAAAAAGTAGATAGCACCTTACTCTCTATATGTGGTAGTGTGGGCAAGCCAGAAAGCTTTATCAGAGGCTAGTGTTAAGCATTTTTTGTACACACTCAAGCAAGAAATGATGTCACACACTCAAAGACTGAACTCAGACGAATTTGTTTGTATCAAAAATATTATTCAGTTTTTTTATTTCTAGAACCAAGCCAAGCCTGGTGCAGGTGATACTTTGCAAAATCTTATGCAGTGATTTACGTTGAATGCAGGTTTAAATGCAGTTGGTTGATTTACAGGAAAGTCAAACGTTCTAAATTACTTTTTAGTTACTTTACAGATTACTTTGCATGTTACTTACTGGATTACTTTTTAAGTTACTTTTGCTAATCAGTTTGATATGCCTAGAGATCACACTGAAAAACTTCCTAGACAAAAGGTAAGTAAGAAAATAAGTTACTTACCTGTAACAACAGTTATCCAGTATTGGTATCTTTCATAGATTCACATGTCTGAATCATTCCCCGTAGCAGAGGCGGGAGTCCCACGGTAATAATAAATACAAAAGCAGTGCCTTAGTAAGAAACTGTAGTAGGCTGACAAGACAATAGGCCCAAAAAGGCCCAAAGCTTAGTAGCCTATCTACCTCATTGTATGAAAAGAACTGAAAAATAGTTCCAACCAATCAGATGCCAGAACCCTCTAGAACATTCCCAGCAGAGGCAGCTCAAGTGAGTAGTATGTATCCTCATTAGAGAACTGCCCTGCCGGGGAGGAAGGTGGGCGCATGTGAATCTATGAAAGGTACCAATACTGGATAACTGTAGTTACAGGTAAGTAACTTATTTTCTTATCCAGTATTGGAGTATCTTTCATAGATTCACATGCCTGAATCAGAATAGCAAGCAGTAAGCTTAATAATGTCGTTTGCGGAAGGTGGGAGACAAGGCGTAAATCTACATATCCCCCATACATCGGAAGGTTATAGAGCACTAGAATATGTAAATACATGCCCATGCAGAACCTTCTGAAATGAAGTAGTTATAGCCATTTAACATACTGCATATTAAAAAACAATACTTGACAATCAGAAACATTACAGTGAATATGATCATACTTATACATCATAAATGAAATATGACAGACATTTAAACGTCTAACCTTAACTCCATGGCTGCTAAGGCAATTCCCCTCCTGTGCTGGGAATTGCTTATTTTCATTGTTTTTTGACGAGCTGGGCTCGTCATCAGTGTATGAGGAGGCTACACCATGACGAGCCCAGCTCGTCATGAGTGTCGAAGGGGTTAATGAAGGAGATTTTGAAGAACAGCTTGTCCCACTGATGCATCGTCGTGCCACGCAGACTAAGCAGTAGTGCTTCGTGAACGTGTGGACATTCTTCCATGTCGCAGCACGACAAATATTCTCCAATGTGCCCCCAGCATATAAGGCTGTAGAAGCCGACATAGTTCTGGTGGAATGTGCTTTGACCTTTCTGTGCAAAGGTTTGTTGGCTTTATCATTGCAACATTGTATGACAGAAGACAGCCATCTGGCTACAGTTGCTTTTGTCACAGCTTGTCCTAATGTGGCTTGGCCATAAGCAACTAACAACTGATTAGATAGTCTGATATCCTTAGTCTCTTGAAGGTAGAACTACAAGCAACGTTTTACGTCTAGAGAGTGCAAAGCCATTTCCGCCGGTGTAACTGGATCCGGGAAGGAAGTTTCCAGCTTTACAGGGTGGTTTAGATGGAATTGAGACAGTACTTTAGGAATGAATTTTGGATTTGTTCGTAACGTGACGTAATCTTTAGTGAAATGCAGAAAAGGTTCCGAAATTGTGAAAGCCCTGATTTCACTAACCCTCCGGGCTCAAGTGAGAGATAATAAAAGTGCCACCTTCCAGGTTAAAGACATGAGCTCGGCCTTGTGAATTGGCTCAAATGCCACCTCATTAATTGAGATGAAACTGTACTGAGATCCCATTCCAGAGGTGGAGGTCGAATTGGAGGAAAAGGTTGAAAAAGCCCTTTTAAAAATTGTTTGATAAGTGACGAAGAACAGACTGATGGTCTGTTAGGACTCTTTCTGAATCTAGAAATCGCAGCTAGATGGACTTTGATAGATGAGAATACTAGACCTGCTTTAGCTAAGGATAGTAAGTACGGAAGGATATCCTCTGGTGGAGCTTGGAGTGGATGAACATCATTTGTTTCACACCAATGACAAAAACACTTCCATTTAAAGTGATATGTCTTGATAGTGCTTTGAGCGCGGGCTTTAGATAGAATTTCTCTACAGTCCTGAGAAATTTTGAGATCCTTACATTCTAAGAAGTCAGGAGCAAGACGTGCAAGTGAAGCGACTGTGGATCCGGGTGTAGAATCTGACCACTTTCTCTCGTCAGCATTGTGAGTGTGGGCTTTAGACGAACAGGACACTGTTGTGACAACAGGAATAACTCTTAGAACCAATACTGCCTCGGCCAGCGAAGAGCAATTAGGATGAGACTGCAATGTTCCCACTTCATTTTTTGCAGAACCCTCGGTATTAATGGTATCGGGGGAAAAGCGTACGCATAAATCCCTGACCATTGCATGGACAGGGCATTCCCTCTTGATCCCTGTTGAGGAAATCTGCTGGCGTAATAAAGGCATTTGCTGTTCTGGTATGTTCTGTTGTGTTGCAAACAGATCTAGGGTTGGCGTGCCCCACATCTGGCAGATCCTCTTCACCTGTTCTTGTTCCAACTCCCATTCGTGACAACCTGTGAGAGATCTGCTGAGGTTGTCGGCCAGAGAATTCTGAATTCAATTGACATGCTCTGCTCTGAGGGTTATGCCATGTTTTATAACCCACTCCCACAATTCTTGAGCTTCCTGCGATAGGGAGAGAGACCTCGTTCCTCCCTGCTTGTTGATGTAATACATGCTGGTGGTATTGTCTGTACGCACCAGCACTGAGGAGTTTGCGATTGTCGGGAGGAATGCCTGCAGAGAAAGAAAGATGGCTCGTAGTTAGAGATTGTTCATGTGCTTCGGCTAATATTGTTGAGACAATCGTCCTTGAATTTGAAGGTCTTGGAGATGTCCTCCCCAACCTTCCATGGATGCATCCGTGGTCAGGACAAACTCGGGAAGTAGTCAGGAACGTGAGGCCCGGAGATAGATTGTTTCTTTTTGACCACCAGTGAAGAGCGTGCATCATTCGTGAGGTCACCTTTATGGAATCATCGAATGACCCTCTGGCCTGTTGCCATTGCCGGTGCAGCTCTTCCTGCAGAGGTCTCATCCTGAGCCTTGCAAGCGGGACTAAGCTGATCGCCTTAGAGCATATCCCCAGAAGTGAAGCGAATGTTCAGACAAAAACGGACTTTCTATTTGAAATTACCTTTGCCAGGCTTTGTAACTTATTCTGACGATCTTCTGACAAAGAACGTCTTGCACTGTTTGGTGTCTAGTGTTGCTCCCAGTTAGAACTTGGAGAGGTTTCAACTGCGACTTGTTTGCATTGAGAGTGAGTCCCACATTTGGGAATAGATGAAGGCAACTTTTGACAGCCTGTCTTGAAGCCTGCTTTGATGGTCCTTTGAGCAGCCAGCCGTCGAGGTTTCGGAAGACTTGAATACCCTGAGACCTCAGAGTGGCAGAGCCTGGAGCTAGGTATTTTGTGAATATTCTCGGTGCCGATTTCAGTCCGAACGGGAGCACCTTGAATTGAAAGTGGATGCCAGCCACTGTGAATCTTAGGTATTTGCGATGTTTGGGATGTATAGGGATATGGAAGTAAGCGTCCTCCATGTCCAGAGAAGCCATAGAGTCCCCTTCGTTGAGACAGCTCAACACATCTGCCAGCGTCACCATTCGAAAACTCTGCTTCTTCAGAAACTTGTTGAGTTTGCGCAAGTCAAGAATCGGGCGTCACTCCCCCGATTTTTTCCTTAGGAGGAAGAAATGAGAGTAGAATCCTTTCCCTTTTTGCAAGATTGGAACTTTTTCTATTGCATTCTTGCGGAACATGTTTAAAGCTTCTCTGAACAGTAAGTGAAGACGAGGGGGAGGGGGACCCTTGGGCGGGGTCGTAGGTGGTTTCCTTAACAACTCTAGAGTGACCTCATTGAACAAGGTCGAGGACCCACTGATCTGATGTGATGTGCTACCATTGTTGGAAAAACACTGAGATCTTTGCGCCCACAGGGAGGGGAGAAGATTTGACTGGCGTCCGGTAAAGCTCATTGTCTTTTATTTGAGTCACGGCCTTGATTATTTGACCGTCGTCGTCCGCCCTGACGAGAGAAATTGTTTGAAGAGGATTGCCTGTAAGAGGACTAGTAATAAGGCTGCTTATATTGGTATTGCATGTTTTGTTGATTGTGGTAATTTCCTCTAGTGGAAAAACCACGACCTCTTGATCCCCTGAAAGATCCTCTTTTCTACTGTAGGGTACCCAGCGATTCAGCCGTGTCCGTATCGGTCTTGATGGCCAGCAAAGCGTCATCTATATACTTACCAAATAATGACTCACCATCGTAAGCCATGTCCAGTATTTTAGTCTGTACCTCAGGTCTAAAAGAGGTTGCTTTGAGCCATCCCTGGCGTCTGAGAACAGCAGCCCCCGCTAGCTGCAGAAAATTAGTATTAGAAATGTCTAAGGCGCAGTCAATAATTTCTGATGCTGCCCATTCCCCTTCGAGCACAATTCTCCGTGCTTCCTGCTGGCGATCTTCAGGTATAAGTTCTAAAAATTCAGATACCTCTGACCACATCTGGCGGTCATAACATGCTAAGATTGCCAGAGAGTTTGCTGCCTTGAAGGATGACTCAGCATTGATAGAACATTTTTTGCCTATCAAATCCAATCGTCTACCCTCTTTATCTGGTGGGGTTGAGATTGGGGTGGGTGGATTCTTTGACCTCTGCTGTGCAGCCTGCGAAATTACAGGGTCCGGACGTGGGTGTACCACAAAGAAAGATGGAGTGTCTGGTGGTGCTCGATATTTCTTTTCAATTCGAGGAAGGACCGGGGATATAGAGGCAGGTGTCTTCATTTTCTTAAGACCTTCCTTCCAAATAAAATCTATGATCGGTATTGCTCTGGTGATTTTTCTATAACCTTCTTTAAAGTCATGAAGAAAACAATCAGATTGTTCGATAGTGACCGGAAGTTCGAACCTTGCTGCAACCCGTTCCATAATGTTATGAAAGCCGCCAATATCCTCAGGTGGTGAATCAGAGGGTTGCGGCATAGGAGGCGAAGGCATGGGGATTATATATTCATCCCAAGGATCCCCAGGTACATTATCATTAAGCAATTCACCTTCCTCTCTTTCATCCTCATCTGATGATGAAGTATCCTGACCCCCCTAGCGGTATAGCTTCTAGATGGTGTCTCAGAGAAGTAGTATCTTCTATTGGTGGCGTAGGTATAACCGCCAGCATGGTATGTAAAATTGGAGTAGTCAGTGTAGGTGGAAACCTCTGCCGATAACAGCCAACATGGCCTGCAAATCAGAGAAGGAGGAAGATGACTTGTTTCGTCCGAACCTGGAACCTTATGAAACTGCCTGTGATATGGCGTACACAAGTCTTCTGAATAAAATTTTTCCTGGTAGTCTTCCTCTTCTTGACATTTTATGCGCAACTATGACGGATGGCGTGCAATCCCAAAAGGACCTTCTTCCTCCAAGTCATCCTCATCAGATTCCTCTTCTACATATAATCCGCAAAGAACTGAAAACAATCCTGTTCCCCAATCCTCAATGCCTCAAATAGGGCCTCTCACCACAACAGAATCCCACTCTAATGGAAACAAACAGCAGTTACCAGCGCGGGGACACACCAGCAGGTGTAACCAAGCGCTTTATCAAATTTATAATAATAATAATAATCCAAGATATGTGATGGTAACAACGGAGATATATTAGTATAGTCTTGCCTATGGTACGTTTTTAGTTGAAAATGGGTGTACGTAACAGGCGACGCTTGAGATACCTGCTGAATCGCTGACCAAGTTCTCGCAAGTGGACTTCTAGTCATTAATGGACTCTTCGTCGACAGGGGTGTCTTGACCAAAAGTGTAATAGACAACTGAGCCGTTGACAATGATGTCGTCGATGGTATCTTCGTCGACAAGGCCGCCGTCGACTGGGAGGGTGATCGACGGGGCAGCCGTCGACGGGGCTCTTAGTCGACGTTACTACCGTCGACGGGCTTGTCTTTGGCGGTCTCTTCGTTGATGAGACTGCCGTCGAGGGGTTCATCGTTGACGATATCTTTGACGTCGACGGGCTCTTCGTCCACGATGACTTCGATGTCGACAGGGTTTTTGTCGACGAGGACTTTGTAGATGAAGGACCCGTCGTCAATGAGATTGACGTCGACAGCGATTTAGATGGAGTGACAGAAGGGGATTCCTTAGTCCCAGAAGACTTCTTAGTAGTAGAAATTTTTGAAGACACAATCGGAGAGGTTATAGCTCTTGTAGAGACCGTAGATGAAGTACTTGAAGTAGAAGAGGTTACAGAAACTGTATGAGGAGACACCAGAGAAACAGTAGTCTTGATCTGGGCTTTACTCACTGTTTTTGTAGCTGAAGATTTGGAAGACTCTGAAGGCGGAGATAAAGGTAATCCAGAAGGAGGAGAAGACGACCTACTTGTGTGTTCTGAAGCTCTCTGAGAGGATTTGTGATGTTTCCTCTCCTCAGGAGAAGAGCTGTCCCTGGATCTGGCTCTTTTGCTGGAAGTAGAGGTTCTGTCCTCCTCATCTGTAGAAGATGATTTGAGCCGTAAAAGAACCCTTGCCTCCCTGTCCCAGATGGTTTTGGCTGGGGAAGGTTCTACAAATCCTACAATCCTTAACAACATGGTTAGAATGTAGACAGTAGGTGCAGTCTTTATGCTTATCATCTACATGGAACCTCTTTTTATAACAGGTCCTACAAGCTTTGAAGAGAGCTTTCTTTTCAGACATCGTGAATAGAAAAAGAAGAAAACTGAGTAGGCACTCAGGGAGACTCCCTTCCACACGACGTGCGGTGAAAATCTGAGGAGAGCTGCCTCTGCTGGGAAGGTTATATAGGGTGCTGGCATCTGATTGTTTGGAACTAATTTTCAGTTCTTTTCATACAATGAGGTAGATAGGCTAATAAGCTTTGGGCCTTTTTGGGCCTATTGTCTTGTCAGCCTACTACAGTTTCTTACTAAGGCACTGCTTTTGTATTTATTATTACCACAGGACTCCCGCCTCGGCAACGGGGAATGATTCAGGCATGTGAATCTATGTAAGATACCCCAATACTGGATAATACAGATTTTACACATACGCAGTTTTTCAATGTTTCATACAAACCAACTCCACACTGAAGAATTTTTCAAGGAAAAGCAGTCAATGCAATGCTAGGGGAGGAAATGAAGTACTTGTTTTTGGGAGCTGGCATTCTGGGGTTAAAACCAGGGTTCCCACACGGTCGAAGATGCACTCTCAAAGCATCCTCAGCGGCACTAGGGCGGCCAGGTGCACAGTGTTGAGGCCTAATGTTATTCAATGGGAGATAGGGGGCCTCCGGTTGGTGGCTCCTCACAAGCAGGCCACAAGGTTGTGGGAACAAAGCTCCTGGACTTAGGCTCAGGGCAAAGGGAGATACAATTTAGCGCACAGGATGTACCCACAGCTGCGCAGGAGCGGCCGGGTGAAGGGTATTGTTTTGGCGTTGGGTGCCCTGTTTTCAATTGGAGCTGGCGGTTTTGGATTTTGGCTGCAGGCTCGGGAAGAACCAACAGCTAGGCAGTAAAGTTGGAGAGCTCAGGGACCTAGGCGCACCTCAGGTTCTCTTCTCCAGGGTGCACAGCAGCTGGAAGCAGGGGGGTCTTTTGAGGTTGGCTTTCACCTTACCGGGCCACTCGTGGTGGGGGGACGGGGGTTTCGGGGGGGGGTCTCTGTGCAGAGCCTGCAGGTGACGTCGGGAAGTCCAGGAGGGGTCAAAGGCTCCCACCCCAGAAACATGTCTTGTGGTGGCAGGCTGGGGTGTACCAGTCAGGGTACTCACCAGAGGCTGGTCGTTTTTCAGGGGGCCCTCTGGAGGCATTGTCTAATAAATCACACACTGACATCAGTGTGGGTTTATTATACTGAGAAGTTTGCTACCAAACTTCCCCGAATTTAGTAAAGCCATTATGGTGCTGTGGAGTTAGTAATAACAAACTTCCAGACCATGTACTCTTTACGGCAATTAAAATGTCTAAGAATGGGCTTGGACACTGTAGGGGTAAAGTGCTCATGCAACTGTACCCTCACCAGCGGTATAGTGAGCCCAGCTAGAGGGGTGTCTTACCTACACCATAGGCAGTGGGTTGCAGGCGTGGCACACAGGAGTGTGTGCTGTGTCGACTCTTCACTTTTCTCTGCACCAAATCACGCAGCCTGCAATGGCAGTGTGTGTGTGTGTGTGTGTGTGTGTGGGTTAAGGTACAGGACCACTAAGGGTGGCAAAATATGTGCTGCATCCCTTAGATGCCTTCCATGGTACCTTTTACAAGTGACTTGCATATGGCCAATTGAGGGAACAAAGGTACTGTTTTGGGAAAGAACTCCTGATTGGCAGGGACCCAGGGCACGTCAAGTCAAAGTGCATCAGAAGTCTGGCTAAAAGTGTGGGGGGGGGGTTAACTGCAAAAGATACCCAGCTTCATACACCGAGCAAGCAGGGGAGCCCACTGAAGTAGGAGAAGACCTCGAGCAGCTCACCAAGAAGGAAAGTCCACAGTGCAGAGGATGCAGTGAGGACGCTGTACTTGGCAGGAAGAAATGCTTGAGGCTGGAGCTTCTTGTAGCCCGAAGATCTCCTGTGCAGAGCCAACAAGCCTTGGCAACGGTAAGTCAACATGGCGCACAGGGGATCAGTCCCAGCAGTTCCCATGAGGGAAACGGGCCTCAGAATTGCAGAGATGAAAGGTCAGGCCTCGAGTGTGTTGCAGAACCACCACCTGTGTTGCTGAGAATTTTGAAGTCCATGGGACATCAAATGCTGCAGACCAGTCAGCTTTGTTGCAGTACCTGCAGATGCAAGGGAGTGACTCTTTCACTTCAAGAGAGATTACTCTGAGTGTCCTTGATGCCCACAGGTCTGATGAAGATCCTGGAAGAAGCACAGACACAGATGCAGCAGGAGTCTTCCTTGGTGCAGTCTCGGTTCCAGGCAAAGTCCAAGTGTCCAAAATGTCGAAGAGTGACGTGGTTTCACACTTGAGTCTTGTCCCATGACAAATCTAAGGAACCACCCACCGTTAAGCCCTTAAGTACCCTAGGGAAAGTGTTGGAACGACTCAGGCGTCCCACCCGAGAGAGAGGCTGGACAGAGGGGAGGATACACCCATGTCCTTTCTTCAGTTTCGCGCCAGCCAAGGGCTCCCCGAACTGGCTCAAACTGGAGTATACAAGGAAGGCACCAAATGTGTCATTCAAAGCAGTAGGGGGGAGGAGGGGGTGAGGGGAAAGGGGGGGGGGGCGCGATTCACTCGCGGGAGCGATAATTGCGACCAGATGGGCCACGCGCTCTTGCGAGTGAATCTCCTGACTTGCATGCATTGCCATTGAAGGCAATGGAACGCATGCACGTGCTTGGCTGAAACGCCAAAGCGCTCGGAAAAGGTGGTTTTCCTTTGCAGCGCATGCGCGCTGCGAAGGCTCGACCTAAAAAGCAAGTCTTCCTCAAGCAAGCAGTTCACTTCCAGCAGCTGTTCAAAGTCTCAGCACTGTTAACCAGAATCGGACTCTTCCTCAAAAGCATGTAAATCCCAAGCATCTAAGACCACCTTTGGCTGACCCAGCATGGGACGAGGCTTTTCGGCTAGAAATAATAATTTCAGTATGGCCCTCAATCCCCACAGCATTTTCCCAAGGTGGAGGAAGTGATGTTTCCTACAGCTTTGGGCGTACGAGCAGAGAAAGCTGCATCCAGTTGTTTTTTGGATTCTGTGCCCAAGGGAAGTCGAAAATGGCTAAGTCACTGTGCTCCATTCGATAGGATCATTTTTGGCACTGAACCAAATGTTGCAGTGGCGCTGCCCAATGGCCCAGATCTACTACCGCAATCAACCAATTTCACCACTGCAATCAAGATCTGTATGGCAAAGGACAAACTGTTGCTTTCAATGATGACACATTTTAAGGGCACCTTCTAATGGTCCCAAATGTTTGTTGTCACGTGTAGGAAACTATTGGTACAGATTCCAGGGCATTAGCTATGGAACAACAAGGAAACTGGAGGGAAGTTGGCAAAGAGTCTCCCTCTCGTGAGATGAAGACACAATGGCCGTCCAGTGTAGTTAAAGTTTGTAGATTTATATAGTACCCATGAGGGTATCCAGGCACAGTCCATGGGCACAGGGAGTTTAAGGCCCTAATTTGGATGTTGTTTGGAAAGCCTCAAACTGACATCCTTGGTTTCAATTCGGACCTCTATAATAAGATTATGGTGGTCGGAATTCAAACCGGCCGGTTAATCCGTCTGACTTGCGATGGGCTCAAGGAGGCAATCCCTGCGATTTCAGAACAGACCGACCTTGGGTTGGGAGTCCGAAAGCACAATTAAGATGCAACTGAACATGGTCCGTCAAAACCGCAACATAATCCCTTACGGACAGCATTTCCGCCTTCGGGATTATGATGTCTGTTTCCGATAGGCTTTCATGGAAAACCTGTTGGAAAGCAACTTTGGGGGCACCTTGCAGGCGCCCCCTTCTTCCTGGGGGCGGACCGGGCACCCGTGGTGCTCTCCGGTAAATCCCTGCACCGTGAGGTGCCTGCCACATAGAGAAATGGGAGTCACTGTAAATCCCTGCACTATGTGAGCATGTGCTGCAGCAGGTTTCTGGCTGCAGCAGGTTTCTGACTGCCGCACAAGCTACCATTGAGAAATGGGAGTCGTAGTGTAATTGTGCTTTCGGACCCCCGACCAGAGGTCGGTCATTTCCGAAATCGCAGGAAATGCCTACGACCAACATCCAAATTAGGGCCTAAGTGATTTGCCCAGAATCGCAGCATGGTGCACCAAATCCAAGTCTCAAACCCACTGCGCCACATCTTAGTGGTGGTGCACATATCATCCCACTGCTCCTAAGCTGTACCAGGAAGAAATGGGTGGGATAGACATTGGTCTGCTTTAGATTTCTCCCGCCTGTCCTGGCAAATACAGATTACATTTTGCAAACCCTATCCACTTATGATTTAGTGCCTGGCAGAAGAAGTCATGGTGCGCTGTACAGAGCACTGATTTTCATACAATGAAAGACCAAAAGTGCAATGACACGCAAATGATAGTTAACTCACTAACCCACAAATTTTACATGTACAAAAATGTTAAAGATGGGGATACTGGGAAGAAATGCATGATGGACAAGGAGACAAAAACAACCTAATTTTATTTTCTTGGTAAGAGGCATAGGACACATTATATTTTTGTGAGAATATATTGGGTGCTCTGCAGAAAGGCATCAACATTCTTTAGAAAACAGCCACCCTTCAACTTGTTCATGTAGTACATGAAAGTTTTTGAATTGTGAAATTGAAGACAGAAATCCAGATTGCAAAATCTGTTACAATATTCAGTAGTCTCAAAGATGAGATATTGTTTCTTCCCCCTCTCACTACAAATGTGTTTGGGTGACACACCGTTAGGTAAACAGAGAGCAAATACATAAAAAGAGGAGCAAAATCAAGAATCTCACTCACCTTAGGCTTTACTTTTGGTGTGACATTTTTATCCTGCTTCAAAGGGCGATTTGATTTCTGAAGGGACACAAACAAGAAAACAAATTTGAACATAAGCCACACAAGCAGAAAACAGTTCTCTGAATAAAGCAACAGTAATAATACCTGTACTGCTTAAAATGGAAAGAATCTGCACAAAGCTTTCTGAAGAACTGATAAGATGGAACAGTAAATACCATTAACTTCAGCTCTTCCTTATTAGTAGCTTTAAAAGTTCCCTTGGGTGTTAGTAGACAAACAAATTATATCTACTTAGTGCACACATTTCTATTTGCATTTTTTCACAGCAGCCAATAATCACCGTTTAGGTAGATCTAAATCTTTACGTTTAAGAGCCATCCTACATTCAAGTAGGAAAGCCTGTGCCATCAGCTTTCTTTCACATGTCTCACTTACTTGTCAGAGGTAATTAACTTCCCGTCTACCACGCATATACTTACAAGGAGCACCAAGGTCTGCATTTGCCTATCTTACAGACTTGCCACGTCACCAGAATCTGTCTTACACACTGATGTGCAGTGTAGTTATGTTATAGTTTGGTGACAATATCGGAATGGAAGAATTGGATCTTATTATTTCCTAAGTAGCAAAACTATGCTAGAGATTACTATGGAAATGAGGTATTTTTTTTAGATTACAGTTATTCTACCTTCCCAAAGAAATATGAACTGGTTGACCACTGTTTACTACCTGTTCATTGGTAGTTAACTTTAAGATGCTACATAAGAAGACTAGGTTTGTCAACTGTTAAGTTGCGAAACAGATTTTTCTTTGTGGTTCGCTGCAGGGATTTTTCCTATTTCATCTTTTTTTCTTGCCTGCAGTGGTGATAATGATCTGTCAGTTTTATCACCTTCAAAAGCTATGACATTTTCAGTAGTCTGCCATGCGCATCTTCTCCAGTAATTAATCTTTAGTCTGAGGTGGGGAAGGGAGCAGGCCTCCTTTAAGTCAATAAAAGTTAGTCTGTCTCACCTGAGAAACCTACTATTTACAAAAGTCATCTATGGCTCACCTGGGAAAAGGACAAGTATTATGTGAATCTATGTTAAATATCACTGCGAGGGGAAAAAGAGGAAGTTACTTGCAATCCTAATTCTCTTTCTTGTGAATCTTCACTGTTATAAACACTGAACAGTCCATTCCAGGTCTGTGATCCTAAAGCAGTTGACCAGAGACAAAAGCTGCCTAAAATGCAAACTGTAGATGGAAATTTTTCCTAACTGTAATCCCAGCAAAAGTAATACTTTTTAAACTCTTCAGCTTAAAGTATAGAAATTGAGTCAGATAGGAAGGAATATTTACAAACTGAAAAGTAACATTCCATCTATATTTTAGGCAGTTTATAGCAGGGCTGGTTCATGTGCACTACTCAAACCATAGACTAAAATTGTAGACTGCCATAAAGAGATTCTTATGATTGAGAAGAAAAGGTTACATGCCTGTGGCAAAAGTACTTTGTCAAAGATTTGAGTACCTTCATTAAATTAACATTAGAACATCTGTGTGCACCCGAGGGATTCAGGACATAACGGTTTAACAAAATTATAGAAAATGTATAAAACACAACAAAATGGACAAGCTGAAAAAGCATATGAAACTACCTTGTTGTTTTAACATTTTTCCTTTACTCATTTTTAAAAGAGAGAAAAATTAAAGAAACTGTTTTAGTCACCTGGTCTAGCACATCCACACATTCCTGTGATAGTTCCAAGTAGTGAAATTACTAAATTTAGTGACCAGGGATTCAGTCCTAATGGTCTGCCTCGTTGACTTGTGCAGTAGTGGTAACCTGCAACATTGATGAAGGGGCATCTTCAAAATTTGTATCTCTTCCGTACCCAACTTTGTGCACTAAGGTTCGCAGTTCCAGGTTCCTTCTACATCTGACGTATGACATTGTCGCAGAAGAAGAGGGTGAAAATAATGAAGGCAAAATATACCTACATTATCTTTCTGCAGAGTCCTCTTATGTGAAAGAAGTATGAAAGGAATATGCTACTTACCAGTATGCATCTGTTCTTGGCATGTAGAGCTGCAGAATTCATACTTGTGCATAGATCGCCATCTGGTGTTGAGCTCGGATGTTAGTTTGTTGTTGTCTTGGAAGAAGTCTTTGTAGTCACAAGATGGGCGACTCCTCCCTTGGACGATAGTGCGCATGGGCATCGACCCCATCCCCAGATTGTTTTTCGCCATGAAGCGAAATAATAAAGTTTGTAAGAAAGAGAAAAGATGTCCATGTGTAATGTATCCAAGTAAGCTAACACTGGAACAGATAGAGGCACCGGGAGGTGGGTATACGTATGAATTCTGCAGCTCTACATGCCAAGAACAGATGCATACTGGTAAGTAGCATTTTCTGCTCGAGGCATATGAGCTGCAAAAAACATACTTGTGAATAGATTGTATAGCAGTACTCTCCCTTAGCAGTGGTGACCTGTATCTGTTGCAGTGGTTTGAAAAAGTGTTTTAAGAACAGCCTGGCCCACAGAAGCCTTTTGTTTTGCCTGCACGTCAACGCATTAGTGTTTGGTGAAGGTGTGTGTTGTAGACCATGTTGCTGCCTTACAAATGTCATCTAAGGGAATGTTTCCTAAGAATGCCATGGAAGCCCCTAGTTTGCGTGTTGAGTGCGCTCTTGGGGGAATTGATAAAATGCGTTTTGCTTTTTGGTAGCATATTTGAATACATTCGACTATCCACCTGGCAATTCCAGCTTTGGAGATGGGGTTTCCTTTATGAGGTGGAGAGAAAGCTACAAACATTTGTTTTGTTTTTTTAAAGGGTTTAGTCCTGTCAATGTAATAAAGTATAGCTCTTTTGACATCTAGTGTGTGAAGAGCTCTCTCTGCTACAGAATCTGGTTTTGGGAAGAAAATGGGTAACTCCACAGATTGAGTAAGATGGAAAGCAGAGATTAATTTGGGAAGGAATTTTGGATTTGTTCTGAGAACCACCTTGTTATGGTGTATTGGTATGAATGGTTCTTCTATAGTTAAAGCCTGGATATGACTTACTCTGCTGAGAGAGGCGATCGCAACTAGAAAAGCTACTTTCCATGTAAGGAATTGCAATTCGCATTTGAGTAAAAGTTCAAATGGCGGGCCCATGAGCCTAGTAAGGACACTATTTAAATTCCACACTGGAGAGGGTGGAATTGTAGGAGGAATTATCCTTTTAAGTCCTTCCACGAACGCTTTGATAGCAGGCACCCAAAACAGTGACAAATGTTGTATGTTTTGTAGGTAAGCGGCGAGGGCAGCCAGATGTAGTCTTATGGATGTATATGCTAGATTACATCTTTGTAGATGCAGTAAGTAGAAAATAATGTTTTGAATTGAAGCATCTAGTGGGTCAATGTTATTGTTATTGCAGTAGATAACAAATCTTTTCCACTTGGCTGCATAGCAAGCTCTAGTAGTAGGGTGTCTTGCTTCTTTAAGTAAGTTCATACAATCAGTGGCAGGTTAAGGGAACCGAACTATAGGACTTAAGGAGCCAGATTGCAAGGTTCAGTTGAGCTGGATCTGGATGCCTCATCTCTCCATGGTTCTGTGTGAGTAGGTTTGGGGAGAGGTGTAGTTTTTGGTGTGGTACTCCTGAGAGTTTCAGGAGTGTTGTGAACCATGGTTGGGTGGCCCATGTTGGAGCAACTAGGATCATTTTGAGAGACTGCTGTTTGAGCTTCCGTACTACTAATGGAATGAGCGAGAGTGGGGGAAAGGCGTACGCAAATCTGCCTGACCAATTCATCCATATTGCATTGCCTTTGGGCAATGGGTGTGGATACCTGGCGACGAAGGTTGGGCATTTTGCGTTTGTGGCGAACAGGTCTATGTCTGGGTGGCCCCACATGTGAAACAAGCATTTGCAATGCAATAGGTCTTGCATTTACCCGAGTTTAAGCTATTGACATTGTAAATGACACTGCCTTTTACTTATCTTTTAAAAACGAAAACAAAAATAAAAGACATGGTCATTTGCAATGTCAATAGCTCAAACTCACGTAAATGCGAGACCTATTGCATTGCAAATGCTTTTTTATTACCTGCATTGCTTCCACTGTTAACTTTGTTTTTAAATGCTTGTCTCTTTAAAACGTTGACATTTCACTTGTCATAACGGTGTATTAATGTAGTTGTGACTAATCTGCCTTTAACTATTTGTAAGCAACATAATTTGTTGTACTTTTTCCCGCTAGAAATGTTTTGTTCCAGTTCACACAGTGGGGGATTAATGAGTCTCTCTTTAAAACTCTCTGATCAGAGATCACAGATGTTGTAAACTATAAAATTGATTTACTGAGTGACTTGTAGATCAGTGGGTTCATCGCCCTGCAGCTGCGAGATGTGTTCGAATCCCTGCGGAACTGTCTCATACTGTATCCTGCCCTGGTCATGAAATTAAGACAATTGACTTGACGAATAAACACTAACTATTAAAATAAACATGTACAGACAGACCATTGCCCCATTGTATTGACACTCGAGTCTAGAGGATTCTCTGCAGCAGGTAGTTATTCCCACCGAGCTACCCTTCCCGTGGATGCCTAATCTTTCTGTCACACAGAAAGCAGCGGGAAGTGGGGCCAACCGGAAACATGAGATTTATTTTAAAACCTAGGTAAATCCACCATATGGCCAAAATTCTAAACTCTTGAAAACATTAAATAAATGTGAATACCAATTCACTCGTTCCACGCACCTAGTTCTTGTTGGGCGTTAAACGTGAACTTTGACACTGTCATGTTTTCAGAAAAGACACTCAAACCATCCTTGAAAGGTTACAGCGCAACCTTCAAAACCATGCGTGAGGCGACGAGCAGGTGTCTCAGAACATGGCACTCCAGATATAGGGTATAATCTGCCGAAACTCAAGGAATGGGAGAAAAAACAAGCCTTTTGAACGCCACTTTAGCAGGTGAACCCTAAGCCCCCCTACAAGCCGTAACACACGCACGTCTCCCCGCACGAATTAACACAATCTGGTAGTGGGTGCGCATATGGAGGGAACACTGGTTGTATCCTTGCAAATTCAGTCAAGTCAAGTTAAAATTTGTATAGCGCACCACTCACCCGGAGGGTCTCAAGGCGCTTGAGGGGGGGTGGGTGTGGGGGGGGTATGTTACTTATCAAATAGAGTTGTTTTCTGAAGGAGAGGTGGTTCTGTGTAAGGCGGAGGTGGGTGGGGAGAGAGTTTCAGATTTTGGCCGCCAGGTAGGAGAAAGATCTTCCTCCCATGGTGGTTTTACGGATACGTGGAATCGTGGCGAGGGCTTGATTGGACAATCGTAGTTGGCGGGTGGGGGTGTAAAAGGTCAGGCGCGTGTTGAGGTATTTGGGTCCTAGGTCGTAGAGGGCTTTGTGTGCGTGGGTGAGAAGACGGAACGTTATTCTTTTGTTGACGGGGAGTCAATGAAGGTCTCTAGGATGAGTCTGGCGGAGGCGTTCTGAATGCGTTGGAGTTTTTTCTGTAATTTGGCTGTGGCTCCAGCGTAGAGGGTGTTTCCGTAGTCCAGCCGGCTTGTGACAAGTGCTTGAGTGACCGTCTTTCTTGTTTCGGTGGGGATCCATCGGAAGATCTTTTTGAGCATGCGTAGGATGTTAAAGCATGATGATGAGATGGCGTTGACTTGTCTGGTCATCGAGAGGGAGGAGTCTAGAATGAATCCCAAGTTCGCGAGCATGTTCCGTTTGCTTGGGCGCGCTTCCTAGTCCTGGTGGCCACCATGAGTCGTCCCAAGCGGAGGGTGATGATCCTAGAATGAGGACTTCCGTCTTATCTGCATTTAGTTTAATGCTGTTCTTCATCCATTCGGCTACGTCTTTCATCCCTTCGTGTAGGTTGGTTTTGGCGGTGTTTGGGTCTTTGGTGAGGGAGAGGATCAGCTGTGTGTCGTCAGCGTAGGAGATGATGTTGAGGTTGTGTTGGCGTGCGATGGATGCAAGGGGGCTCATGTAGACGTTGAAGAGAGTGGGGCTGAGAGAGGAGCCTTGGGGAACGCCGCAGATTACTTCGGTGGCCTCTGATCTGAAAGGGGGGAGGCGGACTCTCTGGTTTCTTCCGGCGAGGAACGATATGATCCAATCCAATGCTTTTCCTTGTATTCCGATGTTGTTGAGGCGTTGTACAAGGGTGCTATGACAGACCGTGTCAAACACTGCGGAGAGGTCCAGGAGGATGAGGGCAGCTGTTTCCCCGTTGTCGAGTAGTGATCGGATGTAGTCTGTGGCTGCGATGAGGGTGGTCTCGGAGCTGAGTTTGGCTCGGAAACCGGACTGTGAGGGGTCGAGGGAGCCGTTAGACTCGAGGAAGGAGGCGAGCTGATTGTTGACGGCCTTCTCTATGACTTTGGCAGGGAAAGGGAGGAGCGAGATGGGACGGTAGTTCTTAAGTTCAGTGGGGTCTGCTGTAGGTTTCTTCAGGAGGGCACTGAGTTTGGCATGTTTACAGCTTTCCGGGAAGGTAGCGGTGTTGAGGGAGCAGTTGATGATATTCCGGAGGTGGGGTGCGATGATGGAGTCGGCCTTGTTGAAGATGTGGGGGGGGGGGGGGGGGGGGGGGGGGCACGGGTCGGTTGGTGATCCGGAGTGAATGGAGTTCATCAAGCGGATGGTGTCTTCGGTGCTGATCAGGTTCCAGGCGTCAAGGCTGGTGGTGGGGGGCTTCAGTTCGGTGGTAAGGGGGGTGGACTGGTCGCCGAAGCGGTTATGTATGTCAGCGATTTTACTGTGGAAGAACGAGGCTAGAGATATGCAGAGGCCTTGAGAGGGAGTAATGTCGTTGGTGTCGGCGCTGGGATTGGTAAGCTCTTTGACGATGCTGAAGAGTTCCTTGCTGTTGTGGGCGTTGTTGTCGAGTCGCTCCTTGAATGCTAATTTCTTGGTGGATCGGATCAACTGGTGGTGTTTGCGGGTGGCCTCCTTGAGGGCGGTCATGTTGTCTGTGGTTGGGTTTCTTCGCCAAGCTTTCTCGAGGGTGCCGCAGTTCTTTTTGGAGTTCTTGAGGTAGTCATTGAACCAAGAGGCTATTTTGCTACCTGGCTTGTTGTGTTGCTTTTTCTGTAAAGCTAATTCGTCGGCGCAGTGGGTGATCCATTCTGCGAGATTGATGGCTGTTTGATTTGGGTCCGATGATTTGGCGAGAGGGTTTTGGTTTAGCGATGTGGTGAGTTGGTCGGTGGTAAGTTTGTTCCAGTTTCTGCGGGGGACTTGTTGTGGGTGGTGGTGGGTCGTGGTCTTTCTGAAGTTGAAATGTACGCAGCTGTGGTCCGTCCAGTGGAGTCCTGTGGCGTGATTGAAGGAGACGTGCTTGCTGGAGGAGAAGATTGGGTCGAGCGTGTGTCCGGCGTAGTGGGTGGGGGTATTGACCAGTTGTTTGAGTCCGAGATTGGAGAGGTTGTCCAGAAGGGTGATGGTATTGCTGTCGTTGTTCTTTTCCAGGTGGAAGTTGAGGTCCCCTAGGAGAATGTAGTCCTCGGAGGGGAGGGCGTGTGGGCTGATGAAGTCAGTGGTGTCTTCGCAGAATTGTGTGCGGGGTCCTGGTGGTCTGTAGATGAGGGTGCCTCTAAGTGTGGTTTTGTGGTCGGTGTGTATCTGGAAGTGGAGGTGTTCGGCGGCTGTGAGGGTGTCGTCGGAGCTGGTCGTGATGCGGATGGTTTTCTTGTGGACGATGGCGATGCCTCCTCCTGTGTGGTTGATGCGGTCCTTTCGGATGATCTTGTAACCGTCCGGGATGGCTATGGCGATGTCGGGTGCTGATGAGGCGTTCAACCAAGTTTCTGTAAGAAAGGCGATGTCCGGCCTCTTGGGACATCCAGAGGCCGCCCAAGGGCCACCGGAAGAGTGAGGGTGGGGTCGGAAGGAGGGGGCGGGGGGCGAGAAAGGAGCTAGGGACGCGGGAGGGGTGAATGAAAGTGGAGGGTGAGAAATTCTGAAAACAGGAAGGATACTGAAGAAAGCAAGTCATAGAGAGATGGGGAATCTGGACTGAGGGATGGGGAGGGGTGAGTGATATTGAGTGGGTGAGGGAGAGTGGAAAGTCAGGGACACTGGGGGAGTGAGGGTTAGGAAGGGGGCTAGGGCAGTGGGCCTCCGAGGGCCCCTGGAGTAGTGGGTGGAATCAGGGGGGGTGGGAGTTGAGGGTCCTTCAGGATGGAGGGACACCAAGAAGCAGGGGAGAAACCGGAGGAGGGGAGAGAGGTGAGGGTCAGGGTTGGTTGAGGGGGGCTGGAGTGCTGATGGACAAGCAAGAGGGTGATGGGGGCAGTGTAGGGGTGAGGTGGAACTGCAGGGTCAAAGAATACTGGAACTCTGATATGATGATGAAGACAGGCTTATGAAACGCACAGATGCTCCTGGGAGTGTACCGGCGCTATAGCATATTTTCAGAGAAGGCTGCCATGCGCTGATCTGGCAAATCCGAGGCACCACATTCAAGTGTTTCTGAGGCCAGCGGAAGCAGCGAGTAGCAAGGGCCCTGGCGCGTGCATGTTAAACGGACCCCTAAAAAGACTACAACGACGTAATGAGTAATACCGCGGATAGGACAGGTGAGCGGGATAGACCCCAAGCCATGACCCCACTAGCTAAATCCATGGAGACACTAGGTCTTTTGGATGTGTGGCGCTGGCTGCATCCTGACGCCCAGGCGTTCTCCTTATCCGGAGCACACAAAGTCTACTCCCGCCTGGACTATGTCTTCATGGCGCGACAGGCACTGCAGGTGTCGGATTCGGCGGAATACTATGCGCGGGGTGTCTGACCACTCGCCCCTGGCGATACAGATTGGTAGGCGGAGAAGCGATGGTCCAGCGATCCTTAGACTCTCAGCCTGGGACCTGCAAAACCCGGATATCATGAAAGGGCTCAGAGCCGACAAAGGTATACCTGGCAGAAAACGTGGGTAGTTCTGTGGGAAGCGCATAAGGTAGTTCTCCGTGACAGGGCCCACTGCAGGCTGGCAGAGGTTAGAAAAAAGAGTCAGGCTGAGATCCAGACCCTAGAATCACAAATTCTACAATTAGAGAACGAGCATCTACTCACGAAAGCTCTACAGACACAACGACTCCTGGCAGACACCCAGGCCCGGTATAGACAGTTGGTGACGGGGGAGGCTAGGACGCAAGCACTGGCTACTCTACACCGCATATATGATGTAGGCGATAAATCCGGGAAACTCTTGGCCTGGCTCAGCAGGAAAGAGAGATGCCCGCTGGGTTGAAAGAATAAGGGTGGGCCCGCCGCTTGGGCCTGCAACGATAAGATAGCTGATGCATTTGCCGACTGCTATGAAACTCTATACAAGGACCGCGACTTAGGTTCCAAAACGGAGGCGCTGCAATATATGGCATCCATCAACCTCCCGACACTCGAGGAGGCTGACCGTACAGAACTAGAGTCCGATGTCACTGAGGAGGAAGTTAGGGTGGCTCTGACCAAACTCCGCGCAGGGAAGACCGCAGGCCCGAATGGCTTTCCAGCGGAGCTCTTCAAAAAAATGGCTGACCTCCTGACTCGACACCTGCAAGGCCTATTCAGGGAGGCTGAGGAGGAGGGACAGTTCCCTCTGGATATCAGACAGGCCACAATTATCCCGATTCACAAGTCAGGGAAGCCGGCGGAGGACTGTGCATCCCACCGTCCCATCTCCTTGCTGAACGTGGAAGCAAAGATCTATGCCACAATACTGGCTCTACGCATGAGAAGGGTCATCCAAGGCTTGATCCATATGGACCAGACAGGGTTCATTCCGGAAAGGGCAACCAGATACAATTTACGAAGGACACACAATTGGCTCCACGTGGTGGAAGGCAGAACAGAGAACTGGTTCCTGTCGCTGGACGCAGAAAAGGCTTTCGATGCCGTCCATTGGCCCTTCTTGGAGGGAGTGCTAGAACAAATTGGTTTTGGACCCAAATACAGATGTAAAATTAGTCTACTATATGCAGGACCCAGTGCCCGGGTGAGGGTTAACGGGGCAATGTCAAGGACTTTTCCCATACAGCGAGGAACCCGACAGGGGTGCCCCCTGTCTCCCCTGCTGTTTGCCTTGACGATCGAGGTGATGGCCTGCGCGGTTAGACAGAACGAGGGGATCACGGGGTTCCGCACAGGACAGGCGGACATACAAGATGAGAAATTGTCCTTGTACGCAGACGAAGTTTTGCTTTATGTCACGCAACCGGAAAGCACAATACCAGCGCTATTTGACGAATTGGCGAGGTATGGCGCGAGATCAGGATACCAGATTAACTGGCACAAATCGACGCTCTATGACCCCCGAGGGCGCAAAGACTGGCCCCAATTACCGCATAACCTACAGACGACCGAAGAAGGTTTTCAGTACCTAGGGATATTTGTCACAACTGACAGTCTCCTCATATGAACGAAATGTTTCCAGTGTTATTCATGATTTCAAATCCGACGCGAGTAGATGGCAATCACTCCTCCTGACAATACTCGGTAGGGCAGCCATGTTCAAAATGATCTCACTCCCAAAATTTCTCTACGCCTTTCAAAATGAATACTTCCCAATGCCACCCAAGACCTTTCGGGACATGCATGCGGAGCTCCGGACCTACCTGTGGTTGGGAAAGCACCCCAGAGTGGCACTGGCAACTCTGCAAAGACACCAATATGACCGGGGGTTTCACTCCCTGACCTGGAAGCCTATTACTGGGCGGAGCACCTGGCCCCCATCAATGATTGGTTACATGCACCTGCCTTTCACCCCACATATGCCCTAGAAAGGCACACCATGGGCGCACACTCGAGCCTCCACTACATATATGGTGGGAAGGGTCAGGCCAGACTACTACCGGCTACTAAAATTACACTGGGGGCGTGGAAGAGAGCCACGAACCTCACTGGGTGGATTTGCAGACCTACAAAGCAGACACCATTATGGGAGTACTCCTGGCTCAAAGAACTTAAACTGAGAGGGTTCCAGGGATGGGACGCCATCGGAATCTCTACCCTAGGGGATGTAGTCAAAAATGGAGCTATAAAACCCTTCACCTCCTTACAGGCTGAATATGGATTACACCACTCCCAGTTCTTTAAATACATACAACTGAGACATGCATGGCAGGCAGAAGGGGCACTACAAGAGCCACTCCCCGAATATGCGCCACTGGAGGGCAGACTACTACAAGAAAAGATCCCCGGAAAGGCGGTCTCCCTGACATACAAAACTATTATGAACTAGCAGCCCGCCCCAGCGTTGCCTGGGGCAGAAGGGGGCTGCGGGCTGCATTATCCCAGGGCAGAACTCCCTCCCGCCTCCCGCTCTGGACTTAAGCAACACGGCGGTGCACCCGCCGACTCCCTCCCGCCTCCCGCCTCCCGACCGGACTTCAACCACACGGCAGTGCACCTGCCGACTCCCTCCCACCCCCCGCCTCCCGCCCAGACTTCAGCAACACGGCAGTGCAGCCGCAACGTACCTCTCACTGCTCCTCCGCTTCCCGCCGGCTCCTCCGGTTCTCTCATGCCGGCGCTGTTGTCCTCCGGCTCTTCGTGGTTCTGCTTCTCGCCGCTCCTCCCCTTATTTAGACGTCGCGCTGCTCTTCCTGGTTCTGGTGAACGCCGGCCGCTCCTCCCCTCACGCAGACGTCGGGGCCGGCGCTAGTTGCAAGGGACTACTTTGTTTTTTAATTTTAATTTTTTAATTTACGTTTTAATTTTATTTTATGGAGCCTATGTCCATCTGCACACCCTGAGGATTACAAAAATGTATTGGGTGTGTGGATTGGCGCTGTGGTTCCCGAGTTTACCTTGCCACAAGGTGCAAGTTCTCTCATTATAATAGTAGTATAGATAACAGACCGAATACACTAGAGGGCCTTCGAACCACATGGGAGCAGGAAGTAGGGGAGATGGATGAAGTGGACTGGGGGGGGGTACTGATGCACCCTAGAGAAGTAGCAATTAAGTCACGCTTACGCCTGATACTGTTCAAGATCCTGCACAGGGTGTATTATGATAGAGTAAGGCTATATAAAATGGGGAGAGTGTCAGACCCTAGCTGCCTGCGCTGCGAACATGAAAGCGGGAGCTTCCTACACATACTATGGTTATGTCCAAATATTCAGGATTATTGGGCTGAGATCATCGCAGAATTAAATGAGGTATTAGAGATAGACATACAGTTAGACCCAAAGCTCGTCCTGTTGGGAATGACCAACGACAGATTTGGCCCGCCCACTGTTAATCTTCCTAGTGTTGGCCTTGGTAGTGGCCAAGAGAGATATAGCTAGGAAATGGGGGGCGCCTGACACACCCCAGGTTGGGGAATGGAGGAGTGGTCTGGACATTTACATGGAGGCCGAAAGGGTCACGTACTAAGCGAGAGGCTGTCCAAAGAAGTTCCGTAAAGTTTGGAGTAAATGGAGACGTTATCATGGCCTAGACGGAGGACTCTGAAGTATTCAAAACATACACTGGCTGGATTGTTAGGGGAAGGGAAAAAACTTTACGAAAATCAAGAAAGTGGGTGGGAAATACATGGTGAACTGCTATGGATAAACATTTGAATTAGGATATTGGGACTTGGCATCTTGACGGAAGTGGAGGGGATGTGGGGTGGGGGGCTCGGGGTTACTGCTGGACGATTACATCCTTGTTCTATGCTTTTCCATGTGATAAAACAATAAAAATGTTTCCAAAAAAGAAAATGTTTCCAAAAAAAAAGAGTAGTTACGGATGAGAATTACTACAGGTTACTTTTTCAGGTTGTGTTGCTTTGCCAAAGATCACACATGTTGGTCAACTGGGGGTATCCAGAATTGGAAACGGGAAGTCCTGAACCAATAATGATTTAACCACAGGGCAATGCCTCCCAAGCGCTAGAACATTTGCCAGAGGGCAACGTCTCTCAAGCGTTAGAACATTTACGGTTCACCAAAAAAAAATTAAAAAAAAAATCGGTGATGTGAATAGAAATAGCTCGATAGTTTATGCCCATCCAAATATCACATCCTCTGATACGCGCTCTCCAAAGAATTAGCATGGTTAATGGGAGGCAGACATTAGGACGCCAGAGGTGTAGGGTTCAGTGGGCAGTTACAAATGACTTATAATAGACCCAGTTACATCATATGTGGTATTGTACATACGGTTGTTTATGTCCAGTTGACAACACAAGGCACATTCTACTGGTAAAATAAAAACTCCAGTGCTAAGACCCAACTGGGGTTGTCCCCACAGTATGGTTTAAGGTTTGTTTATTGTACAGTTAATTAAAACTCACAATTATAAAACGTACAATTTTTTTTTAAAAGGTCTGTTTCTTCGTTAAAACAAGTAAGGTGCAGTGGTTCAAAATCTAAAAAGTCTCAGCTTTAGTTGCTTAAGAGTCTGTGGAGTTTTAGTGGGCTTAAATGCTTCCTCTTTTGATGGCTATGAATGCCAGGGGTGTTGTTTAGTTATTATTTGACTTCTGCTAGAGAGTACCCTCTGGTTTTTTCGTTCAGTCTTTTGGCCACTATATCAAAGTATTTTGTTATTCGGCAATTTAGCTGAGTTTCATTAGGGTTAAAGCAGAGCATCACGGCCTGCCTGCAGCTCGTAATGCCCTTCTGGTTCCATAGAGCTCGAAGCTGGGAGCGCCTTATGTCCTGGAGGTTTGTGCAAATGCAGATAATGTGTATAAGGTCTTCTTTTGCAGAGAGACAGAGGCGGCAATGATTTGCATGATTTTCCCTTAACCATGGTGCCAGGTGCGGAGCTATGGGGATTCTACCCATGCGCATGTTAAGAAACTTGTTTTTAGTCTTCTGTGTGAGTCCCATCATTAGGTAGTCTTGTGGTTTAAGAGCGCTATAACAATTCAGCACCACCCAGCCGTGCGCTCTCTTGGCTAGGGTGGCTTTGTCCTCAATTGATGACACCATCTTGGTGACTTTTGACACCACTTTTTTAAAGGTACGAGGGTCAGTAGCCGACTCCCATAGGTCTGCAAGTCCTAAGACCTTCAGGGAGTCCATTAAGTAGGTTCTTGCTGGTGAGTTGTCTCTTATGTTTAGTTCTGTCCATAGATGGGCGTTTAGGGTTCCATGGTCCGCGTCTCTGATTTTCCGCCAGCTTTTTAAGTATGCGCCTCTTCTCTCGACCTCTTGTTTCTGCAGGCCGAATTCGAGCCGAATTTGTGCTGGTGATGAGTTGTTGGGGAGATGAAATATTGCCCTGAATGCTCGACTGATGGTTTTATCTAGTGTTGTTGCGTCTTTTCCTCTCATGGCCTCGCTGCCGTAGGTGAGCATGGGCTGTAAGCGAGCTCTTATTACCTGTAGGAGAGGGCCCAGGGACCGGTCTGGGAGTGCTTTCTGCAGGGGCTTTATCGATAGGTGGAATGTCGTGCCCTTTCGGCGAATGGCCTCTAGTTGTTGCTTGAAAGAGCCATTGCCGTCTATTATGACGCCTAAGTATTTGTAGGAGGTTACCTGGTCTAACCTCTGTCCGTTCAGGAACCATGTGGGTTTCCGTTTTTTGTGATGGTTTATTGTCATTACTTTTGATTTGTTTAGATTGATGGTTAATGAGTTCATTTTTGAAAATGCGTTGGTTTTGTTGAGGAGGTGTTGAAGGCCGATGGGGGACCGACTGATGAGGACTAGGTCATCCGCGTATAGAAGGTTTGAAAGCGTGATGTTGCCTAGTCTTGGAGCATGAGATTTAACTGTCTCCAGTTCGTCGGGGAGGTCTGCGAGAAAAAGGTTAAACATCATGGGGGCTAGGACGCAGCCCTGTTTCAGGCCTTTACTGGTCTTAATTTGTCTCGAGAGATGCGAGCCTGAACCCAGCTTAATTCTGACCCAGGTATCGGTGTATAGCATTACCAGTTGTTGTAAGAGTGGGCCTGGGATTCCCCATCTGTCCAGCTTCCGCCAGAGTTTTTGCCGATCCACGTGGTCGAACGCGGCACTATAGTCAATGAAGCACATAAAGAGTGCACCCTTAGAGGTTTTTGCAGCGTCGGCCAGAAGGGTAAGTGCCATGATGTTAGTTGAGGTGCCCTGGCCGCTGCGGAATCCAGTTTGGGTTGCTGCAATGATGTTTTTTTCTGATGCCCAAGATGTTAGTTCCTCCAAAATGAGGCCTGCGTAGTATTTGGCCTCTGTATCAATAAGGGCGATAAGACGATAGCTGCTCGGGTCGTTCCTGGCTCCCTTTTTGTAGATCGGGCTTATTATTGAGCCTCTCCAGGATGATGGTATACTTGCTGTTCCTCTTATTGCGTGAAATACTGGTGTCAGGGTGTTGCACCAGAAAGTAGGGTCTTGCTTGTATAGGATCGGCGGTATCCCGTTGGGACCGGGGGCTCCCTCGAGTTTGCCTTTCTGGATTAGCTTCCTTAGCCTGTCTGGTTTGACCTGGGTTGAATTTATTTCTCGAAGCACAGTTGAGTCCAGTGTGGGTGATTGGCCTCTGGCCTCGGGTGGGGTTTGGGCCTCGATTGGTTTAGTCCTACGGGCTTGGTTCTCTTTGAGGCAAAGTATGCCCAGGTTGTCAGGGCTTTGATACCCTGTGTCTGACCTGTCTTCCCCTGTTGGCTTGACCGTTGTTGGGTCCGCTGCGTTGAAATGAGCCGATAGATAAGTAGCCCAGTCAGATTCGGAAATATTGGAGTCTATGCCTTTGTGGCCTGGTTGTTGGAGACTATGGATGATCTTCCAGAAGCCGGAACTGTTCTTCTGTTTGGAATTGTGGAGGATTTTTGCCCAGAGGTCCTCGTTTAGTTGCCTTTTTCTTTCCCAGGTCTTCTTTTTTAGTAGTGCTTTTAGCTTGCGGAGGTTCATTTGAGAGTCCACGGTGTTGGGGTGTTTTCGGAGTTCTTTGAGGATCTTTTTTATTTCTCGCTTTATGTTTTTTATCTCTGCAGTTGTTATTTTTCCGTGTGTGATCCTGGCGATGTTGTTGCCTTTTTGGGTTTTTGTCTCTGTTGCATGTTTGGCTCCTATTTCCGTTACGAAGTCAACCCAGGCGTCGAGGGGGTTGTTGTTTGAGCTGAATGTCTGATTTATGATTGTTTTTGCGCTGATTAGGAGATTCTCAGGCTCTGTGGTTTTGCATCTTATTCTACGATAGTTGGTGGTGTGTTCTGTAGCAAGGTGTCTTCTTGCAGCAGCTTTGTTTACGCTGGTCAGTTCAAGAGTGGATTCTAGCGGCAGGTGGTCGCTTTGGGTGCTATTTCCTATCTTGAACGAGCTTATCTTCTCGTACAGTTGGAGCGATACGAGCATAAAGTCAAGGTGTGAATAGGTGCTTGATGAAAAATAAGTTGGTGCTGGGGGGTTGTCCTCGGTGAGACGTCCATTGAGCGCTCTCAGGTTTAATTGCTCGAGATCTTGTACAAGCTGGGTTGCAGTTTTGGTGTGTCTGTTTCGGGGGGGGAAAGATTGGCTTGGGATGTTCCAGATGGTGTCCATTTCCATTGTCATTTCGTCCGTGGTATTATCTCTGAAAAGGTTAAGATTGAAGTCTCCTGCCACAAGTACGTTCTCCATGTCCCCCTCGACCATGAGCCTTGTCAGTTCTTTGACGAGTTCTCTTGACCCTGATTTTTGTGCTTCGGATGAATGTATGTATTTATTACGTGTAACTGTTGAATGACCTGTTCTATTTTAACTGCAAATGATATACACTGTATTTCGTTTGGAGGGGTGATATTTGCTCTTTTGATTTCCGTTGCGCCGATGGTGGATATTGAGGAGAGTATCGCAAGTCCTCCTGAGCATCGGCCATGTTGGGAGCCTCTGGTTGCCGGATGGGTCAAAGTTGTGTAGCCTTGTAAAGGGAAATCGTTTGGTTCCCATGTTTCCTGGAGGAGGATCAAGTCAAAATTGTTGAGGTAATTTTGTGTGTCTGGGTCGTCCAGTTTGTTTGAGAGGCCATTAATGTTCCAACTGCATATTTGATTTTGGTGAAGGTGGCCGTTGGGTCGGATGGTAAGAATCGCACTTTTTGTCAGTTGGGGGCTCCTCCAGGTATAGTGCGTGTGATTTTGAGACTGCTTAGTGTTGATTGCTGTGTGGGGGGGTTGCGAGGGAATGGTGAGTGTTTGTCCAACCCTGGGGAGTGGCTGAGCGCTCCTTTCAGTATTGATTTGGCCAGCTGGGTGTTTTCTTGGTTCATATCTACAAGGAGCAGAGTGGGGTAGGGTGGCTTTTTTTCTGCTTCGAGTTTGATTCCCAACAGTGAAAAAGTAGGTGATTCGTTCATAATTGAAGTTGCTAACTCCCTCGATGACCATTTGGTCTTTGTTGTTTCGTTTCCTTGTGGGTGGGGGGCTGATTGAAATTCGAGTGTTAGCAGATCGGTGGTTTTTAGGACCACACATGTCCGCAAAAGGATCACTAAAAACAGTAGTAACCGGCAAGCGCAATTTGCATTAATAATAAAATATTGCATAGAAGGCGGATTCAGAGGCTCAATTTGCATATGTACCATCGACGCGTAAACACCGTACATGCATATTCATGAGATAGGGCGCACTGTGACATGCAAACGTGCCTTGTATTCTAGTCCTAAAAAGGCTTCATACTGGGTTCTGTTAATCGTCCTACTAAACATACACGCATCAGTCTCTTTCTCATACCTAATAAACGTTTCACACAACTACCAAAAACAAGGGAAAGTGAAAGACCTGCACACGTATACGCGGTGAGCGTGCACATCTGCGTGGCCTGAAGCTTGTTCCTAGTGGTGGCGCGTAGAACTCGGTAAAGCAGGCGAGAGCGGTTGTCGCAGTCCAAGATGACCAGCGGGTCTTTTCGGGAGTACATGCCGGCCCAGCCGAGGGCCCAGAGGAACCACAGCACACGCATCATTCTACCCGTAACAGAGCTGCAGGGACGCTAGGAGACAAGCCATAGAGAAGGTGGAGGGAGGGAAAGCGAAAGCGAGCCCCATGTTTGTAGTTGAGGGAGACGGGGTGTGGTGTGGTTTGGCTTATGTGGAAGGAAGGGGGACAGGAGATGTGCACTGCGCGTTCACATTTCCAGTACGTCCTGCTCGTGACACTCTCCTGACTCCTTTCCGAGGCAAGTCAGCAACAATAAGCCTCGCTGGCGACAGCGCTTTGCGCTGAGTCGCCAGGTGCGAGACCAAAAAATGGATGAAGAACTGGAGGATGAAGTTCCCATTTGTGTATCTGCTATGTCTGATGACTGAGCAGATCCGCAATCTGATTGTGTACGCCTGGAAGATGTTCTGCAAGAAGGTTTAGTCTTTGTGGGATGGCCCATCTCCATATGTTCTGCACTAGTTGAGAAAGCTGCAGAGAATGTGTCTCCCCTTGTTTTTGTATACAATACATTGCTGTCATATTGTCTGTACGCACAGGGACAGTTTTGTTGATTAGAGTTCTTGGGAAGGATTTCAATACCAGAAATATTGCTAGCAATTCGAGGTTATTAATGTGGAGCAGTTTTTGTTGAGGGGTCCACCTGCCCTGAATTGTATGGTTTAAGAGATGGGTTCACCAGCCGGTGAGCGATGCGTCTGCTGTTAGCACCATCTGTGGAACTGGTTCTAGGAACGGCCGCCCCTTGGAAAGATTTTGTGTGTTCCACCACTGCAGAGAGCGATGTGTGCGGCGGTCTACCAACACTAGATCTAAAAGTTGACCTTGAGCCTGGTTCCACTGATGTGCTAAACATTCTTGTTCAGGGCGAATCGGAGTCTTGCATGAGGTACTGTGAAAATGCAAGAAGCCATCATCCCCATCAGCTGCATAAATACCCGAGCTGGTAGTGAATGTTAGGACTGTAATTTTGTTATGAGGTTTTGTATACTGGATACACTGACTGAATTGGGGTATGCCAGGGCTTTGGAAGGGTCTACTGTGGCCCCTAGATAGTGATGTTTTTGGAACGGCTGGAGATGTGATTTGGTGAGGTTTATTGTGAATCCTAAGTTGCGAAGCAGGTGAATTGTTCTGTAAATGTGGTGAATACAATGATTGTATGACTTGGCTTTTATTAGCCAGTCGTCCAGGTATGGAAACGCATGAATTTGTTGTCTTCTCAAGTGGGCGGCTACTACTGCCAAACATTTTGTGAAGACTCTGGGTGCCGTGGTCACGCCGAATGGGAGTACCTTGAAAGGATAGTGTTGACCGTTCACTACAAACCTAAGATATTTCCTGTGAGCAGGGTGTATAGGAATATGGAAGTAGGCGTCCTTGAAGTATAGAGTTGCAAGGAAGTCCCCTTATTGGAGTAGTGGGAGGACCTGTTGAAGAGTGATCATGTGAAAATTATATGAGTGTATGAAGAGGTTGAGTGGTCTGAGGTCCAGCATTGGTCTGAGAGTACTGTCCTTCTTTGGGATGAGAAAGTAAAGGGAGTAAAACCCTGTGCCTTGATGCTGAAGAGGAACTGGTTTTATTGCATGCTATTGAAGAAGTGATAGAACTTCTTGTTTGAGAAGGGTTAGATGTTCTTTGGACATTAGACATTGTCTGGGTGGTATAGTTGGGGGAGTTAGGGTAAGTTCCAGGCAGTAACCATACAGGATAATTTGTCTTACCCACTTGCCTGTAGTGATGGAGCTCCAGACAGGTAGGTACTGTGATAGTGTTCCTCTGACCGGAGCGGAATGGTGTGGAGGGGGCTGAGGGAAATCATTGCTTGGTAGTAGGAGAGGTTCAGTTGTTGTTACCGCGACCTCTCCCTTTGTTATTATTTCCTCAGTACCCCCTAAAATATATCCTGTTGGGGGATGTTTGTGCAGGAGTTTTACAGGAGGAGGAAGTAGTGTCTGTGCCAATGTACTTGGAACCGCCCCTATAAAAGGAGCGGCGAAAGGATCATGTAGGCTGAAACTGTAATGCTCCCATATATTTTGCTGTGTCTGTCTTTTTTCATTTTTTCTAGAGTTGTGTCCACAGCTGGGCCAAACATGTGTTTCTCGATCGAACGGCTGATTTAAAATAGTTGTTTGCACTTCCTGTTTAAACCCAGAAATGCGTAACCATGCAGGTCTGCGGAGTAAGACACTAGTGTTAATAGATCTAGATGCAGTGTCTGCTGCACCAAGTGCACATTTGATGGATGCATTTGTAATTAACTTGCCCTCCTGGACCAGATTGTTGGCTTTGGTCTTGTACTGGTCAGGTAAGTGTTGGATAAGATCTTCAAGCTCGTCGTAGTGAGCCCCGTCATATCTGGCAAGTATTGCTTGCACGTTAGCTATCCTCCAGGGATTGGTTGCTTGGGAGGCAACTCATTTACCTGATGCATCCAGCAGTTTTGACTCATCTGTGAGTGGTGCATCACCAGAGGTTTTGGAATTTGCACGTTTTCTTGCATTGGACACTACTAAAGAATCTAAGGGGAATTGTCCTTTGATGTATACTGGATCTTTAGGGGCAGGCTCATATTTTTTATCAATCCGGGGATTGAGAATCCTGGTCCTGACAGGGTCTTTAAATATGTCTGGTGCATGCTTAATGATACCTTTGAGCATTGGCAATTTGTGTATTGCTTTTTGTGACTGTGCAAAAAATGTCCAGTAGGAAGTCTTCTTCCAAGGGGTTGGAATGTAGTTGAACACCATGATATTGCGCAGCTCTATCAATGAGCTGACTAAATGCTATACTATCATCTGGGGGGATGGCTTAGATGGGTATGGGTCGGGATCAGGAATGTCTGGAGGATCATCGTAATCGTACCATGTACCCTGTCTGGGGGTAGTGTTATCATCAGGGTCATCTAAGGGATCCTTATTGTGTCCACCCCATCCCCTAAATCATCCTCATCCTGTGGTGGTAAGGGTGAGCTTGGAGAAAATCTAGGAGAGGGTATAGGAGAGTTTATAGGAGACAAAGGGTTAGTAGGAAGGATAGGAGAAGAGGGTCTTATGGGTGAAGTTGAAAAGTCTCTTCTTTACAGGTACCTCAGGTGTGGGTGAGGTATCAGATTTCCTCTTGTTTGTTGGAAGACTGAATATATGGCCTGTTTTAGGGTGCACATGTTATGTTTTTTGTTTTGGATCAAGAGGATCTGGCCGAAACAGTTGTTCCTGGTTGTCTTCGTTCGGTGCCGATTTTTTCAGTTCCAAGCGTGGCTTGGATTTGTTCTCTTTAGCTGTAGGGGGAGCTTTATGCTCCTTTGGCTTCGAAGTCGGAGCCGAGAGAGAACTTTTCTTCGGATCCGAAGATTTTTGGTGCTGTTCCGGTTCCGAGCCCTTATGGTGTTTCGGTGCCAAAGGGTTCGGCGCAGAGGCTTTTTGGGCGTAAAGGAGATGTGTATCCCCGATTTCGGTACCAAAGGCGTTTTCTGGGTAATGATATGCGGCTTGCTCGGTCCCAAGCTGCTAGAAGGCTTTTCTTTCGTTTTCGAGGTCGGAGGCTGGGCTTCTGAACTTCTCTTTCGGTCTCGACTAAGGCCTTGGGGGGGAAGTTTTGACTAGAGCCTTCTGTTTTTCCGGGTGAGGCAGGAGCTGGGACATTTGTACTCACTCGTTGCCCTGGAGTGATGTGGTCATCGGAGTCTGTGTCCTCAGCTACAGAGACGATCTCGAGCTCTTCCGAATCCTCTGCCTCTGGAACATTGGGGCCTTCATCGAAAATGTCTTCTGGCACCGGTGCAGCCTGTTGCGCCATAACGTGTTGTCGAGCCCGGCGATCACAGATGGTTTTCTTGGATCGAAAAAAGAGGCGCAGGCTTGGCAACCCTTTTCTTTGTGCACTGGTGACAGACAAAGGTTGCAGACCTTGTGGTGGTCACTGTGTGGAAATATAGCTCCACATTGGGGGCATTTTTCAAATAGAGTACTTTCCATTAGCCGTAGGCCTGAATGGCGCTGATAGGCCCAGCGGCCCACGTCGACTACCAGAATCGAGGATTTGGGAGTTATAGAGCGTTGAAAGCCATACAAACAAAACAATACCGTCAAGTGTGATAGGTTGCCCGTCGAAAGAGGTTTGGAAACACGGTACCAAACCGGAGCGCAGCAAGTCAGATCCGAATCTGATGGCGGAAAAAAAACAATCTGGGGATGGAGTCGATGCCCATGCGCACTATCGGCCAAGGGAGAAGTCACCTATCTCGTGACTACAAAGACTTCTTCCAAGACCAAAACAAACTGCAAACATCCGAGCCCAACACCAGATGGCGATCTATGCACAAGTATTTATTCTGCCGCTCATATACCTCTAATAAACTGTTATCTTAAATTGACACTCATATGCGTCTTGATGGGCTCTGCTTAAGAGATCTGCAAAGTCACGGTCTACCACTGGCAGATATTTCATCATTGACTGAATGTGATGTTAGCAAGCTCAAATGCAAATGCCTCTAGCTTTTATATATATTACATGTTTGCTTCAAACATTTATGAAATGGAAGCATTTGTAACCTGGAATAAGTGCAATCAAAACACCGTTCTTCCCAACAGTTTTATCATTTTCTCGCTATAAAACATCTTGACATCTAACTGTGAATGAGATTAAACAGTGACTCCGTCAAAAAAGTTAAACTCCCACTGGGGCATGGCAAAAGGAGTTGGAGGGTGTAAGTTGGTCCTCCCTTTAAATAACTGTATCACAATGGGATGACTCAAAAAGGAAGTCTGATCTGGAAGGCAAAGGAAAATCAACAATGCAGACAAATACTACTTTACAGTGCCCACTACACAGCTTCTTTGTGCTAGTGAAATTTGGAACTGAAGCATCTGTAATAATTGGGTTGCAAATTCACAGTGTTGTCTGAGCACCATGCTGCAAAACTGTTCCACCTTCCAGAGGAAACCTATTTTGTACAGGGAAGACGAGCTGACAGAATTACGTCAAGCACATCTGGTGGCAGCTGAAAGGAGATTAAAAGTCCCCACACATTCTTTAGGCAAGAAGGTGGAGGCTGCAGAATAGAACTACTGGCACTGGGTATTTTCAGAAGAGGCAAGCAAGTCCACATGCGTGCACCACTTGTCAGATCTCCTGAACCATCGTCAGCAGAAGTCGCTACTCGTGATTAGCAAGGTTATGCCAGCTCAAGCTGTTGACTTGGACATTCAAAAATGCTTCAGGTGATTAGCTGTTAACCAGATCCCTTAACGCTGTGCCCAAGGCAACAGTCTCGATACCTCGAGACACAGAAGTTTAAACCCTTGATTGTTAATGTACATCACAGTTGTACAGAATCTGGATGGAGGGGAGGAAGGCCTTGTGTGCCAGCTGAATTGTCCACAGATCTATTAAATTAATATGCTCCTCTGAAGACCTAAAGATCCCGATCTCCAAATAAGTCTCCCACCATACATTTGAGGCATCAGTCTACTAGACAGTCAACAGACCCCTCCAAGTCCTCCTCACCCTCCTCTGTCAGCCACTCAGGGAGGTAGGGAATGCCAGGGATTAACAGCAGTACAAAAGTACCCTATGACGCCGGTACCAACGTCGGTCTAGTGCTGTATCCAAGTTGGGATGAGGCTGAGTGGACGCCGGTGGGGGCGCAACAGATGTCGGGGGCGTTGTCACTGGAATCGTCGTCGGGTAAGGTACCGTGAGGTCGACCGCTGCCAATCCGGATTCTGGCATGGATTCTTGGGGATCCTGTGGCACCGGGGGAGGAGCGCTGGCATCAAAGGCCCAGGGCCCCCAGGCAAGTCTGTGGGGCCCGAAGGTGTGTCTGCGATGTCGGACTGCCCAAAGATGCTGTGCAGCGCTTTGTAAAATGCACAAAGATGGGCAGGGGACACTACGGCTCTGGGAAAAGCAGGGTACCGCTGAGCCATCCCAGCGGGCTCCAAAGACAGAGCCGGAGAGCGACGACACTCCGGGTCCCGCGACGCGTCGGCCGACGGACGGGGATAAGGCGAAGAACGACAATGCTTCTTTGTGTGCTTCGACTTACCAGAGAAGTGTGAAGATGAATGGTGGTGACTCCGCGACCAGTCGTGTGACCTTCCCCTCGACCGAGACCTCAAACGGAATGGAGCAGGCTGCCAGGCCTCCAAAAGCTTTCGGGATCGCTCTGCAAAGACTACCCGTTCAGGGCCCGGCAGTCAGAGCACGGGTCGTGGTCGGTGACAGACATCAACTTGAGATCAAACAGTGTGGAATTTCAACACCACCCGGGATTTTGTGGTTGACTGTGCCACCCTCGTCCTTAAACGTAATTTTTTTGAATACGAAGGACAACTGTTTTTACAAGCAACAGGAACTTCGATGGGCAGCACATTTGCCCCATCAGTAGCGGGCCTCTATGTTTATGACTTTGAGTCAAAACACATCCTAAATTCGGCGAACCCATACGGCAAGAACATCGCCGTATGGCGTCGATATATAGATGATGTGTTCATGATCTGGCAAGGAGATGAACCAACTCTACTCGATTTCTATGCCTGGATCAATACGTGTAATGATCATCTGAGGTTTACCCACGAACATTCTCAGGATGAACTTACGTTCCTGGATGTCACCATCACAAGGGGAGGCAACCGCCTGGAAACAAAAACTTTTTCTAAACCAACAGCAAAAAACAACTTGTTGCATTACACCAGTTACCACCCCCGGGCCCTACGGGAGAATCTCCCGTACGGACAATATCTAAGAATACGGCGTAACTGCAGCACCCTGTCCACTTATAAACAACAGGCGAGCATGCTGACTAACAAATTGGAGAAAAGGGGATACCCATCAAGGATCTTGAACACCAGTCAAAAAAGAGCACGAAATCAACATAGGGAGGCCTTGTTGGAGGACAACCCCCCTCCGGAAAGGATCCCTCTAACCTGCGTCACGACCTATAACCCACTCTCCAACGCAGTGAGCAGATGTATATCTCGTAACTGGAGAATTATCACCAGCATCAAGGCACACTGGCAAAAAACACTCTTTTCTTACAAAAGGGCCACCAGTTTGAAAGACTCCTTGGTCCACACACGACCTAGAGATTGCGATAATCACAACCGATCACCAAGTGTTCTCAACGCCTGGGGTTTGCCACCAGTAACGGGTCATCACCCGTGTTGCAACTGTAGCATCTGCCATCTAACATCCCATACCAAATTCTTGAACCTAACAGATGGATCACGCTGGGTTCAACGCAGCCACACCAACTGCAACACAACAAACGTGGTATATTTGATCACCTGTAGATGCAAGTTGCAATACGTCGGAATGACATCCAGACGTGTCAAAACCAGAATATGTGAGCACCGCAGCAATATTCGCTGCAGAAAATCAACCACGAAACTCACCACTCATTTCTTGCAAGCTAACCATACACCCAACGACCTTGAATGGACAATTTTAGAATTTCTGGAGGGCAGCTCAGAGTCACTGCTATTCGAGAAGGAGCAACGTTGGGTGTACCGCCTGGGTACAAACTCTAAAGGCCTGAATGATGAGATACCGTGGGGCAGTGTACTACGCTGATGGGTTGGGTCACAAGATCAATACATTTTGAATACCAGCAAGAGCGTGCTAGTCCAACCCTAAGTAGGTGAGAATCATTTTGTCTTCCCACTAATGGGAAATAAATTTTGAATACCAGCAAGAGTGTGCTAGCCCAGCCTTGAGTAGGTGAGAATCACTTTGTCTTCCCACTAATGGGAAATCCAACACCCCTAACACCATACAGACAGGGGAGTCATGGTTTTAGGACATCCTAATCATCCTATGCTGGGCAGTGCCTACCACAATGAGGGACAACTAACTTCTGCTCATCTGATGTACAACCTGACATTTCTGATGTACAACCTGACAACCTGACAGGAGGGCCTGTCAGGAGTACCTTGACAGGCCCTCCTGATTTGAATTTATTTTATTATGTTAAAAAAATTAGAAAATCGGACCCAAGGTGTGATTAGAATAGGGGATTTGAACCCCCTAACTTAGTGCTAGCAGCACCTTATTCACCTTATTCAACCACCTCCACTGAGGAACTATTGAATCAATCATACTGGCCCATTCACCCCTGCTATAGACGCAGGGTTTAGAGACCAACTAGGTCAGTGCTAACTATTCAGGAAAATGGGGTTTAAAACATACCACCTCCCTACATTACCGGGAAACATCGACATCATAACCTTTCCCTGCCCTATGCTTATAGATCACTATGGGGATTCTTCAGCAACCCTCGTTCGTCTTGGGCATGACCCATAACTCGCTTTATATGGCTTGATTTCCTCTTTTTAACTTCCATATGACTTGTGTACTGATAATTATTCACCTTTAAAAAGAAACCGGTCTCGATTCTTGACCCACACGGGGACTCGAACCCTGAAGCAGGGCATTGCAAATACAGATCCGCCCTCCCCACGTGGGCACATTCATCCAATCGCGCTTTCCGCCACACCCCGACCCCTGAAGCAGGGCATTGCAATAGCAGGGCATTACAAATACAGATCCGCCCTCCAACGTGGGCACTTTCGTCCTATTGCGCCTGCCTCCACCCCCACACTGCCAAGCGCCAGTAAACGCGGGGCGTTGCCTCCGCGTCACGGACCCACGAGGGCTGGATTTACCCAATCAGGGGAACAGTGAATATAAACACACCGGCGTCCAGCTCCCTGTACTTCCGGGAGACAGACGCTGACCGAGTAGGTATTCGGAGGGGAGCCGCGTGCGCGAAAGTAAGTTGTTTCTCCTCCCTGCCATACAGGTGAGCACTCCCCCTCTTTTCCTACGCGATTTTGACCTTGTTTGTTACGATATCCTAGATTCACGCCGCGTGAAGACATCCCACGCTGCCATTCCCGAAGGGGCGCAACCATGTCCCTTTTGAAGTGAGTTTCTGCAGAAACATCAAATCTCACTCACGTTTGTTTTTAAACTGCTTTCGCCTTCTTGTCACGCTGTGAGAGGTACTTCCTTCTCATAGTATGGGCTTATGGTTCTCCATTAATATCCATTTCCTAGAATACTTGCAATTATCCTCGTATAACACTATGACTCACTAACTTCATCGCTCTGAGAATGGAGAGCGAGTGACGCTTTTTGCTCGCTCCAAATGAATATGGAGCAATATTTGGGCACGGACCTAATCACAGGGACGGTCCACATGGCTAATTTAGAAACACCCAAATGAAGGATTCTAAGGTAGCACCCCAGTTCTGGTGGCACAATAAAAAGCTGCATAATGCTTAGTTTTACCTACAGGTGACAACTACTGCTGATCAGAACTTCAGTATTGAAGATAGTAACCCATCTTCTTCATGTTTATGTGTTGTGGTCTTGTCTGTCCCTGTTTCTTTTCCCCACAGGTCTTTTCCATACATCCCTACCAATTGAGTAGTGTGGTGTTGACGGACACTTTCCATCTTATTTCACTGTATATATATTTTTTCACACTTAGAGCCTCCCGGGAGGGTGCGCCTTAGTGCGCGCACACCACCGGAGGACTTTTGTTTAGGTCCTGAAGAAAGCTGAGCGACACGCTACAAACAGCTGAAACATGTCGACCAACATATGTCTCTGATTTAGGATTCCGGTGCCGTAATTAAGAACCTGGGGAGTCCGCTCACTTTGTTTTTAATAATGCGGGGTGGCCATTATTAAAAAAATTTCTAAAGGTACAACCCTTGCATTTTTTAATTTTTTGACACTTTGCACTATCACATTTAGTCACTTCCTAATTTGGCACTGTTACACTCACCACATCCTGCTCGGCTGTAACCAGGCGTCGTAGCACGCTGGGGAGACACTCGGTCACCCCAGCGGGGACCCGATGATGAAGCATGTCACCAACTAGTGGTGAGTGAGGGTCCTTCAAAAAAAGTAGGGATTTTTCCCTTCCCACCCATAGCTGGGTGACCAACAAGCCCCTAGACTCGTCCCTAGCTGAGGATAGTCTTTTGGGGATAATTAGGGATTCCGAGACTACTCCGCTGTGTACGCCACACGCGTGTGAGCATTGATAATTCGTGCGGCACACAGCGGAGCTTAGCTCCAACAAACTTTCAAATTATCACTTTTTTTATCTTTTGGTATCACAGTCACTCCTTTGTTGTTTATTATTTATTAGACATCAACTTGTGACAGGAGTCACAGTGTTTGAAACCGGGCCGACAGCTGGACATCCCTCTTGCACCATGAGTCAAAGACTCAAAAAGATATCGACAAAGTCAAACAAGCATTTGCAATGCAATAGGTCTCGCATTAGGAAAGTTTGAGCTGTTGGTATTGTAAATGACAAATTTTATATGTATCTGTTGGTTTTGAAAATACCAAAATTAATAGCTTTGTCATTTACAATGCCAATAGTTTTAACTTTCGCAAATGTGACACCTATAGCATTTGTAATGCAATATGTGTTGTATTTACGTGACTTAGATGTTGAGTGCAGTGTAATTATGTGGCGTGTAATTATGTGGCACTGAGTGGTATTTGGAGTGCATGTTGCATTGAGTGCAGTGTAATTATGTGGCATGTAATTATGTGGCACTGAGTTGTATTTGGAGTGTATGTTGCATTGAGTGCAGTGTAATTATGTGGTGTGTAATTATGTGGCACTGAGTTGTATTTGGAGTGTATGTTGCATTGAGTGCAGTGTAATTATGTGGTGTGTAATTATGTGGCACTGAACTGTATTTGGAGTGTATGTTGCATTGAGCGCAGTCTAATCAGTAGAGTGTAATTATGTGGCGTGTAATTATGTGGCACTGAGTGGTATTTGGAGTGTATGTTGCATTGAGCGCAGTCTAATCAGTAGAGTGTAATTATGTGGCGTGTAATTATGTGGCACTGAGTGGTATTTGGAGTGTATTGTATGTTGCATTGAGCGCAGTCTAATCAGTAGAGTGTAATTATGTGGCGTGTAAATATGTGGCACTGAGTGGTATTTGGAGTGTATTTTGCATTGAGTGCAATGTAACTATGTGGCATGTAATTATGTGGCACTGAGTGGTATTTGGAGTGTATGTTGCATTGGGTGCAGTGTAATTATGTGGCACTGAGTGGTATTTGGAGTGTATGTTGCGTTGAGTGCAATGTAGTTATGAAGCATAATTATGTGGCACTGAGTGGTATTGTGTGGAGTGTGTTGCATTCAGTAGAGTATAAATATGTGGTGTGTAATTATGTGACACAGTGGTATTTGGAGTGTATGTTGCGTTGAGTGCAGTGTAATTATGTGGCGTGTAATTATGTGGAGTGTATGATGTATTCAGTAGAGTGTAATTGTGTGGCGTGCAATTATGTGGCACTGAGTGGTATTGTTTGGAGTGTATGTTGCATTGAGTGCAGTGTAATTATGTAGCATATAATTGTGGCACTGAGTGGTATTGTGTGGAGTGTGTGTTGCATAGGGTCCAAACCATGAGGAGAGCCCTCACCCCCCCCCCCCCCAGACACTTGCTTGTTGTTTATCAACTTCATGTTACGCAATCACAATCCGGCCCTTGAGCCCAGGCTCCTTCCTGCCAGTGAGATAGATCAAAAGAGACTTCTTGACCGTGCACAGACAGGCAAAGGGAAAAGAACACAACCCTTCTGAGATGCAGGTAGGTTACGTTTTAAATAAATACTATTATTGTGGCGACTCGTTACACATTTTTGCCAATATTAATATTGCATTGCGAATTCGAGGGTGCCTACCGCTGTTGCCCCCAAAAGAAATCACCGCCGCAGCCCTGCTCCGTGAAAACCGGAAGTCAGGCACTTTTGGCCGCGACGGGGGCGGGGCCTGCAATCCAGCAGGAAGTTCCGCCCGCCACCGCCGAGGAAGCAGTGAAGCCGGCCGACTCCGACCAGCGCTGCAGAGGAGACACGGAACACGCCGAAAGAGCCCGGTGAGTGGGAGGGGAGGGGGGTGTACGCGTGTGTGTCTGTTCGAATGTGTCTGTGTGTGTGCGCGTGGGTCTGCGTGTGTGCGCGTGGGTCTGCGTGTGCGCGCGTGGGTCTGCGTGTGCGCGCGTGGGTCTGCGTGTGCGCGCGTGGGTCTGCGTGTGCGCGCGTGGGTCTGCGTGTGCGCGCGTGGGTCTGCGTGTGCGCGCGTGGGTCTGCGTGTGCGCGCGTGGGTCTGCGTGTGTGCGCGTGGGTCTGCGTGTGTGCGCGTGGGTCTGCGTGTGTGTATGCAGTGTGTGTGGTGTATGCAGTGTGGGTCTGCGTGTGTGCGCGTGGGTCTGCGTGTGTGTATGCAGTGTGTGTATGCAGTGTGTGTATGCACAGTGTGTGTATGCAGTGTGTGTATGCATGGGTATGTGCGCATGCGTGACTGTGGAGTGTGTTTGCGCAAGGGAATGAGACACGAGAGGGGCAAGGCGACGTGCGCGCCCACGAGGTGAAATCCGCGTCTGCGCTCGTGCCCCTCTCGTGTCCACTCTCCCAAATACGGGCAACATTAGTTGTCTTCGCTGACAGCTTGCAATGCTTCACATTGCAAGCTACGTCAGCTCGCCCTAAAAAGGGTTCGTCAAAAAGTGACTAAGGGGCACGCTCTCTCCGGATCTGTGCTGACTGGCGAGGAAAGAAAAAAACCTGATGTCAGTGCGCAGGGGCGGCGTCCAAGTAGACACTGCAAAGTCATCCTGGCATCCATGACGCGATGACGGACACTAGGTCGACCGACTCCACCTACCGACTCGCAGGGGTATTGCTAATAAAACATTTCTCCGGATCCAGTCTGAAGCCTGGGGGTAATTCGAAGGTAAGGAATCTATAACTAATGGTCTCCTTCAGATACTAGTTTTAAACACAGCCTTAAAAATGTCTGTTGTTACCTTGAAAGGATAATGTAACTTATCCAGTAAGCATCTGTTCTTGGCATGTAGAGCTGTAGATTCACATGCTTTGCAAACTCCTGCCATCTAGTGTTGGGTCTGGATGTTTGCAAGTTGTTTTTCTTCTAAAAAGTCTTTCCAGTCACGAGGTAGGTGACTCCTCCTTTCGGTGATAGTGCGCATGGGCATCGACTCCATTGTTAATATTGTTTTCCGTCAGATGGTGAGACTGGAGTTAGTAAGAGTAGAATAGATATGTCCATGCGTATGTATGTAAGTAAGCAGGACTGCAACAGGTATAGGCACCCGGGCAGGCGGGTGGGCGCATGTGAATCTACAGCTCTACATGCCAAGAACAGATGCTTACTGGATAAGTAACATTATCCGTTCAAGGCATGTGAGCTGTACATTACATGCTTTGCATAGACTATACAGCAGTATTCTCCCAAAGCGGTGGCTAACCTGTAGCTGTGTAGTTGTCTGAAAGTGTTCTAGGTACTGCCTGGCCTACATTAGCTTGCAGTCTTGCCGACACATCTACACAATAGTGCTTGCTGAATGTGTGCAGTATAGACCATGTTGCAGCTTTACAGATGTCAGCTATGGGGATGTTTCCTAAGAAAGCCATAGTCGCCCCTAGTTTGCGTGTGGAATAGGGGGTATTGGTAAAGATATTTTTGCTTTAATATAACATGTTTGAATACATTTAACAATCCACCGAGCAATATCTGATTTAGATATAGGATTGCCTTTGTGTGGTGGAGCAAAAGCCACAAAGTGTTATTTTGTTTTACGAAATGGTGTTGTTATTTCTATGTAGTATAATAACACTCTTTTAACATCTAAAGTGTATAGAGCTCGTTCTGCTACTGAATCTGGTTGACGAAAGAACACAGGTAACAACAGAATGATGTGAAAGGCGGATACTAATTTAAGTAGGTATTAAGGGTTAGTGCGAAGAACCCCTGTGTGGAGTTGGAAAAATAGTTCCTCTATGGTTAGTGCCTGAAGCTCACTGACTCTCCTCAGTGATAAAATAGCAATGAGGAAAGCAACTTTCCAAGTAAGAAATTTGATTTCAGATTTATGCAATGGCTTGAAAGGTGAACCCATTAGTCTGGTAAGGACAATGTTAAGATTCCACACTAGAGCAGGTGGAAGCCTTGGTGGAAAATCTCTTGAGTCCTTCCATAAAAGCTTTGATAACAGGTACTCTAAAAAAGGAGAAATGTGGTCTATTTTGAAGGTATGCAGCTATTTCAGCGAGATGCAAGCGTATGGATGTGAAATCTAACGCGGACTGTTGTAAGTGTAGTAAATAACACTTGATATTTTGAATGGAAGCATCTAACGGAATGAAATGGTTGTTATTATAATATATAACAAACGACTTCCATTTAATTGCGTAGCAAGCCCTTGTAGTAGGCTTGTTGGCCTCTTTAATGATGTTCATATAGTCTGGTTGAAGGTTCATATAAACAAACTGACTTCAGGTGCCAGATCGCTAGGTTGAGTTCTTTGGGATCTGGATGTCTTAGGTCTCCATGGCTCTGAGTGAGGAGACTGGATGTGAGATGTAGTTTTTGAGGGGGAACTACCGAGAGCTCCAGAAGGGTAGATGTTTATCGGAGCTTCCAAACCACTATTGGAATGAGTAGGAGAGGCGGAAAAGCGTAGGCAAATATTCCTGACCAGTTCATCCATAGTGCATTGCCTTTGGACAATCAGTGTGGATACCTCGAGGTGAAGCTTGGGTATTTTGCGTTTTGGTGTGTGGTGAACAGATTTTTTCTGTGGAAAGGCCTACATTTGAAAGAATGGGAGGAGAACTTGAGGGTGAAGTTCCCACTGGTGAAGCTATTGTCTCTGCTTGCTGAGCAGGTCTGCTACTTGATTGTTTACCCCTGGGAAGTGTTACACCAGGAGAATAATTTTTTGATGTATGGCCCATTTCCAAATGTCTTTTGCAAGGCGTGATAGCTGGTGAGTTTGTGTCCCCCTGTTTCTATATGCAATATGGCTGTTATGTTGTCAAAGCGGACTAGGACAGCTTTGCCTTGAAGGTGAGTCTGGAAGGCTTTTAGCGCTAGAAACACTGCTAGCAGCTCTAGATTTATTTAAAGTTCCTTTCGCTTTTGACTCTACAGACCTTGTACTGTGTGAGTTTAGAGATTAGCTCCCCAACCAGAGAGCAATGCGTCTGTTAGCACAGTCTGTGGAACCAGGTCGATTAAGGACCGCTAGATGGATAAATTCTGTGAATTCCACCACTGCAGAGTGAGGAGTTTGGAGGTCTACCAACACTAGATCTAACAATTGACCCTGGGACTGATTCCACTGGTGTGCTAAGCATTCCTGGAGGGGACGTATTTGAAGTCTTGCATGGGGAACTATCATGATGCAAGACACCATCACACGCCTAGCAGCTTCATGCATGCATAGTTGGGCTGAAACAGAGACTAGAGCCTGAATATTGCAAATTCTTGCTGCATTGGGACAGGCTAGAGCTTTTTGAGTATAGAGAGTTTCTCCCAAATATGTTTGTGTGTTGGAGGGCTGGAGAAGTGACTTGGATACATTCAGTGTGAAACCTAGATCGTGCAGTAATTGCAGCATTTTCTGAGTGTGCTGGAGATACTTTGGGTAAGAGCTGGCTTTGATGAGCCAGTCGTCCAAGTATGGGGAGACATGGATAGGCTGTCTTCGCAGGTGAGCAGTGATTACTGCCCGGCATTTGGCGAAGACTCTGGAAGCAGTGGTGACTCAGAATGGAAGCACTTTGAACTGGTAGATTTGTCCTGCTACCCCAAACCTGAGGTATTTGCGATGAGCTGGATGTATTGGAATATGGAAGTATGCGTCCCTTAAAGTCTAAAGTGGACATAAAGTCGCCATGCTGAAGAAGTGGGAGCATTTGTTGGAGTGTGACCATATGAAAGTGGTCCGATTGAATGTACGGATTTAGTTCTCCGAGGTCTAATATAGGCCTGAGAGAGCTGTCCTTATTGGGTATGAGGAAGTATAGGGAGTACACGGCCAATCCTTGATATTGCAGAGGTACGGGCTCCATAGCTCCCTTTCGCAGAAGAGAGTGAACCTCGTTTGAGGAGGTGTAAATGCTCTGGTGACATTTTGTGAGAATGCAGAGGAATGTTTGGAGGATTGTTGGTAAGCTCCAGGCAATAACCATATTGGATAATTCCTAGAACCCATCTGTCTGAAGCTATTGTATGCCAGACAGGGATGAATTGAGAGAGACGTCCCTCGACCGGCGTGGAATGATTTGGGGGAAGGGGAGTAAAGTCACAGTTTATTTGTTGAGGGGGAGGTGTGGGGTGTGGAACTTTTACCTCTTCCCTTGCCATTGTTGTGAGAAAGTGCCCTCTCTTTCTGCATGGTTGCCCTTACATTTTGCTGAATTGCGGATGTGCTTTGACTGAGTGTGCCCTAGGTTCCTGCTAATCAGGTACACAGGGCCTATGCTCTGTCCCTAAAACAGCATTGAAGCCTAAACCAAGTGAAAAGTCGACATGACACACAAATGCCTACAACCCACTGCCCTGGCTTAGATCTGCCACCCCTCTAGCTGGGTGCACTATACCATTGGTGAGGGTGCAGGTCCATGAGCCATGTACCCCTACAGTGTCTAAGTCCATTCTTAGACATTGTAAGTGCAGTGCTGCCATTAAGAGTATATGGTGCTAAGACTTTGTCATTACGAACTCCACAGCACCGTAATGGCTACACTGAAAACTGAGAAGTTTGGTATCAAACTTCTCAGCATATTAAACCGACACTGATAACAGTGTGGAATTTAATTAAAAATGCAAACAGAGGTGATCTTAGAGATACCCCATAAAACTAACCTACCACTAGTGCCCAAGCTGAGTGGCTGCTTAAGGCTCCCACCACCAGACATGTTTCTGGACCCCTGGGTCGAGAGCCTGCTGCTCTCTGAGGACTGAAAGTATGCACATCCTGGGACGAGGTGCCAAGCCTCCTCCCCCAGGATGGGCAGGGTTCACGAAGGGGAAGGTTCAAAGGCTCGCCGCCTTTGTGAGCTTCCCCAGGCCACTTGCTGCTTTCAGCAACTGGTTCCCACTGGTTCAGACCCCCACTTTGGGCAGGAGAACCGGCCGGAAAAACAAGAGAGGGAGAGAGGTGTGCTCACCTCTGCCAACTCCACCCCTCAGGTGACGGAGGCAAAGTTAAGCACAACTCTAGTATTTAGGGGCACCCCTGAACCTTGCGTCCTCAGACAAAAACCTGCAACAAGAAAAGAAGAAGGAACGAACAGCAGCACCGAAGCTAACAAATGGAAGACGCCTACTGATATGGTCCCAGCCCTACCGGCCAGTCTCTACCTCGAAACTGCTCCTGCGAAATCCCTGTGTGTCCTACAGCCAGCAATCTTGAAAACCCCAGGGGACCTGCCTACCTTCAACCACAAAGACTGTGTCTCGCGTGAACACCTGATTTGTTCATCTGCAACCTCTAGCTCCGGCCGGACACAGCGAATCCGCACCACTCTCCATGGACCGAGCTTGAGCGGGCAAATACGACGAGGTGATCCTGACCCGAGATCCGGTGACCCCTGACCGCCTCAAGCCGACCCCTGCATCCTAAATCCAGAAGGTCCCCCCCAAATCGCGACCAGGAGCTGGTAATCAGACTTGACCCCAAACGGCACCCCTGCACCCAACGCCCCATTGCCTTGGGTGACCAAACCAGCAGTGCCTTACCAACCCCCAAAACACCTCTCAAAGTGGTGGTTGCACCCAGAAGACATTCGTCCCCAAGCCTGCGGTGCCTTTGCAAACCGGAGGATCCCCATTGCAAACAGGGCGCCCGACGTCGAAACAGCGCCCTGCACCCGGCCACTCTAGTGCCGGCAAGGATGCACCTTTGGTACTACTTTCTTTCCCCATTTGCCATGCGCTAAAGTCCAGGAGCTTTACTCCTAAAAGCAAGTGGCCTGCTCGTCAGCAGCCACCAACCGGAGGCTCCCTATCCCCCATTGGATAACATTGGGCCTCAGCACTCTGCACCTGGCCGCCCTAGTGCCGCTGATGGTGTAACAAGAGTGCATCTTTGACCCTAGGGGACCAGAGTCTACCCCCAGAACCTCAACTCCTACTACCAAATACTTACCTTAAAACCGATAACACTATTTTCCTCCATAGGATAACATGGACTGTTTTTCTTGGAACAGTTTCTAAGTGTGGAGATTAAAAACCAAAAGAAATTATTTAAAATTTTTGTTTAACAAAAACGATTTCACTTTCCTGTTTACAGGAAATGTCCCAGAGTAGTATCCAGGTATACTACTCTTTCTAAGAAAAGTAATCCAAAAAGTAACTTATCTGGCATTTTACTGAAAAGCCCATACAAGTCTATGTTCTGTATTGCATTTCTTTGCAACCATACTGTAAGTCACAACAAAGTGCATATGCAATTACAATTCAAACTGTTTACAAACTGCATTACTACTGTAAATTACTTATTGCTTAACTGTGCCAGGTTTGCTTGGTTCTAGAAAATAAAATAACAAACAATATTTGTATACAAAAACAAATGGTCTGAAGTTCAGTCTGAGTATGTGAATTAATTTGCTGACTTTGTGTACAACAAATGCTTAACACTGTCCTCTGATACTGCTTTACTGCTCAACCACACAAACACAAATAGAGAGTGAGGTGCTGTCTAACTTTACCTCTACCTACTTTTGGGGTTCCACTGGACTCTGTACACGCTATACCTCACCTTGGTATGCAGCCAGCCTCCTACAATTGTTGTCTATAAAACCAGCTCAAAAGGAACCTCTTAAAGAGGATGACAGTGTTACTGTTATAGGAGGTACAGGTGTTGTCCATATATATGTTTTTAGAGCCCCCTCTGTAGAAGGAGCGACAAAAAGATCCCCTATTGGATGGGGACTGTAATGCCCCCATAGATTTTGCAAAGTCTGTGTCCTTCATCTTCTATAAAGAAGGGTTTACAAGGGGACCAAAGAGATGCTCCTTGTTAAAAGTTAAGTTTTAAATAGAAGCCTGTCTTCGGGTTTAAACCCTGAAATCCTAAGTCAGGCGTGTCCTCGTAGCAAGACACTGGTATTGATTGCATGAGTCGCTGTATCAGCTGCATCTAAAGCGCATCTAATAGATGTGCTTGAAATTAACTTCCCTTTCTGAACTAGGTAATGCGCCTTAACCTTGTGTTCATCAGAAAGAAATTGGAGCAATTGTTCCAATTCATCATAGTGTGCTCTGTCGTATCTAGCTAAGAGAACTTCGGTATTGGCAATACGCCAATTATTGGCTGCCTGTGCAGCTATACACTTTCCGGAGGCATCTATTAGTTTAGATTCCTAGTCAGGAGGAGGGGCATCTCCTGATGTTTGTGAGTTTGCCTGCTTCCGGGCACTAGAAACCACTAGGGAATCTAACGGTAATTGATCTCTGATGTAAATTGGGTCTGATGGTGCAGATTTATACTTTTTATCCAACCTTGGAGTAAGAAATCGTCCGCGTGCTTTAGCATACCCTTAAGCATGGGTAGTGTATGAGTGGATCTTTGGGAAGATCTTAATGCCTCAAAGAGAAAATCCTCCTCAATGGATTCTTTATGAAGCTGAACTTTATTAGATATATGCACCCTATGTTATCATCAGGTGGAGAGGGTTTTGTAGGGTATAAATCATTATCTGTATTTGGATCTGTATTCTAATCGTTCCATGGATCAGGACAATTATCATCTACCCAGTCCCCATCATCCTGGGTGTCAGATGATTGTGGTGGTGGTGAATTTGTGGGTGTTATCAATAAGTGTGGGGAAGATGGGGAAGGAGGAGGAATAGAAAAGGAGGTGAGGGATTACTACCAAAAATGTTCCTCTTAAGAGGAATGTGGTAAACGTCCTCAGCTTCTGATGTCTGCTTTATGGGCAATTTCATTTGAATATGTTTAGTTTTGGGATTGAAGACCAATTCCTTTTGTTTTGGGTCAGGGTTTGAAGGGCGGGCGTCAAAACGTGGTTCCTTGAGTGGAGTAGGAGCTGTTTTATCTTTCGGTGCCAATATTTTCAGAGCCAAGGTTTTCGGCGCCAAAGTTTTCGGATCCGAGGAGGGTTTCCGTTTCGGTACTAAAGGAGTTGAATCCGAAACGTGTTTCTGTTTCGATGACAATTTTGGCTTGGTGCCCGAATAGGGTCGACTGGATCTCGAGCCGGAAGGCTTTGATATTTGTTTTGGTGCTGGACCCGAAGGTGGGGTATCTGAAACATGTTCTTGGTGCCGACCTTGGCCAGAAGGCAGAGGAGGGCCTGTGGCCTTTTTCTTGGGCAGTGTTAGGAGTTTGGGCAGAGATGGCTCAGCACTCACAGTAGGCTGACCCTGCAGAATCTCTTTGTCCATGTTGGAGCCGGCTTCTGACACGGAAATGGACTCCGCTTCTTCCTCGGCTCCTTGCGCGTCATCGACGTCTTGCTCAGAATTTTCTCCGAAGAGATCCGGAATGGAGGCGCTATGATGATGTTGTTTTCAGTGACGTTGAGCACAACGGTCACGGATCATCTTTTTGGATCGGAAAGATTTGCACACGTCGGTCTTGTTCATCTTGCTCTGGGGAGAGGCACAAGTTGCACACTTCGTGCGAGTCGGTGCGCAGGTACTTAGCGTGGCACCAAGACAGGATTTAAATGGAGTCTGTTCTATCGACTGCAAGATGTTTCGACGCGGTCAGGCCCAACAGCCTTCCACAAAGTTTCCCGATAGAAAGAGTTTTTGTGTGAAACCGATACGATACGCTCAGAATGGGAAACACGATCGAATATCAATATCGTCAAGTGTGAGTGGATTGTGCACAAAGGGAAACCCGAGGAACAGCTTCGAACCAAAGCGCAGCAATACACGTCCAAACCCGATGGCAGAAAAAAAACAATGTAACAATGGAGTCGATGCCCATGCGCACTATCACCAAAAGGAGGTGTCACCTACCTCATCACTGGAAAGACTTCTTCAAAGAAAAACAACTTGCAAACATCCGGACCCAACACTATATGGCAGGAGTATGCAAAGCATGTGATCACAGCTCACATGCCTCGAACACAGTTTTCAGCATTACTGATTATTTTTTCTTTTTTTTGGATGACAATGCATCAATAAACACGTCTTTTTCATTGTCCCCTTTTACTCCTGTGGTCACACCATAATGTAAAGCTGTCCTTTGTATTAATGGGTGGTAGGAAGATGTCTCTTTAGCTGGAAAAGTTTTAATCAAATATATTTCTAAGACTTATTTGATATATCCAACCTGATACTTGTTTGAGACATCTCAACCCTCACTTTAAAATAGGTCTCCTTCCAAGCCCACCTCTTCCTCAGAAAGAAGGCCTGAGGTTCAGGATTTGGTTGTACTATTGTCTATGACATTTTCAGTAATCACCTTTTTGGGATAGGATATTTCCAAATTTCTAGCAAAAATACATCCTCAAAATTAGCTTTTTTCTTTCTGCATAGCTAAGCTAACAAGGGAGAATGTGGTGGAGATAGTACCACAGTGCGCTTTGTTATGAGGTAGATTGGTGCACTCTTCTCTAAAATTGATGTGATTAACTTCTTTTTGTGTGTCTGATTCAGCACATTGGTATGTGGCCACTTTTCATCAATAGCCAAAATCCTTCAAGGATTATTCAGAAGGCTGCCTACTGTCCAGACCCCTCAAACAAAGATAGGTTTTAGAGCCCAAGGCAGGTCATCACCTCAGCGCCTTTGGACATCACACATGTAGCCCTACTGACAAGGCTGTACTTTCTCCTGAACTCAGTCTTCTTTCTGAAGACATTCCGCCATTCAGGCTCGATACCCCTACCCAGGTCAGCCAATAACTCATACTAAAAGTGGAAAGCGAATTGCAAAGGCAAACGGGATTTGGAACAGAAGACTAAGGAACTGGGGAAACAAGAAACCAACAGAAAGGCAAGTACCCAGGAACCCCACTGAGCTGTGTGTTGAGTGGAAACACAGCGGAAAACTCAACGGATACCTTGGGGAACGGGAGGCTGGAAATCCTCCCAACCCATGGATGCTCTAGGACCCAGGTTACCAGCACTAGGGAAGCCAGGTGAATAGGGGTGAAGTGACATCTGAACCTGCCGTAGACGGCAATAGAGCACGTTGGAGAAGTTTGGTCGAACCAAAGGATGGATTACAGAAGACAAGAAACTTATGCAGAGGGGGGAGAGTCTATGCCATTCGGACATGACCAGGAGGCACGGCGACACAATGCGCACCTATGTCAGGAGGTTCAGGAGTAACAGCGGTGACCTTGTTGCAGCAGCTTTGAGGACCAGGCGACGCTAAGAAAGACAAGGAGCCTTGCAAGAGCTGTTGGATGTCAGTGTCCAGGTAGTCAGTGTCCAGAGGGAACTCCAACAAGCCTTGGTAGCCTCAACTGATCTGGAGGACAAATGATGCAATTGTTGGGACCAGCAAGGTCCAAGGGACTCTGCAGGAGAGTTGGAGCAGGTCCCGAGCAAGCAGGGGAGCCCACTGAAGCAAAGGAAGACCCTCAAGAGGACCCATAGGTTGAATACACAGGAGTCGCAAGAAGACCTCAGGCAGCCCACCAAAGATGGAGGCCCACAATGCAAGGAAGAAGCTGATCTTGGAGGAGTGAGGTGCTGGAGGCTTGAGCTTATTGTAGCCCGTAGCTCTCTGGACTGCAAAGCCAACAAGCCTTGACAACAGCAAGTGGACGTAGTGCACAAGGCTTTTGGTATCAGCACTTCCGATGAGGGCTACTGTTCTCAAAATTGCAGAGAAGACCGGTCAAGCCTTGAGCGAGTTGCAGAACCACCACTGTGTTGCTTGGCCTCAGAAGTCCATAGGACGACAGGAACAGCAGACCCGTCATCTTCGTTTTAGTGCCTTCAGACGCAGGGGGAGTGACTCCTTCACTCCAAGGGAGAGTACTTCAGATATCCTCAGGTCTTCTGGCGAACCTGGATGAAGCACTGACACAGAAGACTTGAAGAACAGCAACACCAGGCGCTGCAGGAGTCTTTTGTGATGCAAGCTCAGTTCCAGCCGAAGTCCAACAAAGCCCAAGTGTCCAGACGGTCGAAGAGTGTCTTCATTTCTAAAGGTGAATCTTGTTCCATGACAAATCTAAGGAACCACCCCAGGCAAGCCCTTAAGTACCCTAGGGAAAGGGTTAGAACGTCTCAAGGGGCCCTCCCAGAGGAGGGGCTGGACAGAGAAAATGATACTCCCATGTCCTTTGCCCAGTTTCACACCAAAGCAGGAGCTAAGGGCTCCCTGAACTGGCACAAACTGGAGTATGCAAGGAGAGCAATAATGTGCCCTTCAAAGCAGTTTGGTTGCGCTGGCAAGTGGCCTCAACCCTGCCCAATACACTAAGTCCTGTCTGGGAGGTGGTCACATCTCCCTGCGACAGGAAACCTATTGTTCTACCTGCCACTGCTCAAGTTTGGCTTAGCTGGCAAAAAATAGGATGATGCAGAGGAATTAATAACGCACAAATTACAAGCAGGAAAGAACAAATTAGTCCTACTTACAGATATACTCCGTCCCTCAGTATTATTCATGCTTAATTTCATAATCGCATACCAACTCTAAATTAAATATATTGTTATATATATATATATATATATATATATATATATATATATAAATAAATGTTATTGTTTTTAACAGCACACAAAGGATCAAAGCCATATACACACAACAAATGGTTTACATAAACACAATCCCTTCGTACCTATTCTTTCTAAAGAACGGTTGGTAAATATAAGCCCAAGTTTTAAAAATTATCCGAAAAAAAGCGAGGTAGTCCAATACACACTTGAGGGGATAATATTTTATGGCCGTTAGTGTCATTGTCGAAATTGCTAAGTTAGCATGAGCTCTGCTGCCATGATGCTGCTTTTGCACATGTTACTACATGACATTTTGTTTTGCAAGACTGTTTTTGCCTTTCACATGAGAACGGTCTGCTTTCTGCGTTCTCTGAGTGTTCCAGGAGTTTAGTTTGACAATGCGCAAGGTCGATTAACAATGCCCCTTGTTATTCTGTTCTGGTCTGTCCCTAGCACCTAGTCAAAACATGCCAACAGCTGCACTGCTGAAAACTCTTGCTTTGATATTACGGGGATGCATGTTGTTCAAACACACACTTGGAGAGAGACCTTTCCTTGGACAAGTACGAGTGAGTGAGCGAAAGGGTGCGTCTTGCTACCGCGATTCGTGAGAGAGTCAGGAGTGTTGTGTTCTGGGTTATCTAATCATTTGTAGCTTTGTGATTACGTAGAAAAAATGAGACATTATAGCTAATCGGTTTTGGGATTTTAGGTACTAAGGTGGTCGAAAGGTACAACCCCTATACACGAGGTCCTACTTTCCTGCGCATAGTTCTGTGTATGTGCAGAATCCCTGCAACATGGCGCCGCCAACATTTGGTCTGGTTCTTATCTGTGAGACTCCTGAGTAGTACTTGTGCTTGCCGACAATCCCCTCACTTCTGTATCAGGAGCCGGGTGTCACGGTCTAGCCTCCTATATTGTGATACTTTACAGGTTTTTCAGGATTGAATTTTAAAAGGTCTTTCTATCTCTTTTGACCCATTATTGCACTGAAGCAGATAAGTTGTTAATATCTACTACTGATTAGGACGATTGTCATAGCACCTCCTAACCATGAACGCTCAGGGCATACTGGACTCAATATGGAGTCCCTGATGCTGGAGTTGCACTTGTTTTTGTTGATGAAGCGAATGCGGCTTACCGCTTCGAGGTGTTTTATTCTTGGGTCACCTTTCCGGCAGTCGATTTGTTCCACGAATACATTGCCACAGCCCTTCCTCAGAATTATCGTCCTTTTAGGTCTCTTGAAGTTCCACTAACGGATTGGCAACACCAAATTTGGTTTATTGGCACCCTTCCTCCCCGGTCCATTTAGGCCCCTTATCGACAGATGGGGCCACATGGCCTGTTCTGACGGGGTATACCCCGCACCCAAATTATCTCACTGCAACAATCGCAGAGCTACACGTATTGCATACTTTGTTAATACGTGTACATGGAGCTGTTATTCAGTGTATGTCATGCAACATCCGGGTGGGACCACCTGGCATTGCTGTGCCAACACCAGCACCTGGTGGTGTAGTCTTTAGCCCATTAATAAATAATTTGGTAATGGGCAAGCGTCCACAACAGAAGGATAAACTTCCTTATTGGCTTGATGTAAGGTTTGGACATTGAGGAGGAGGCTGCGGCATAGACCGTAAAGGAATCTCGTGTGCCGGCGAATCTCTATCCCAGCCCACTTGATTACGGTAGACTGCCAGGGCAAGGGCCAGAGCCCACTCAGCTGCAAAAGCCTTTGCATGTTTCTCAGGGACGTATGATGAAAAACTCAGAAGTACCACGTCCTCTCACCTAGAAGCAGCCAAAACAAATGGTGGGGGCCAATCCGCCGCCGCCAACAAAATGGCATAAGAGGAAGTCAGATTTGTCCCAAAAAAAAAATGTTTTTCCAATTACTACGTATTGAACTTGGCCTTTTCCCCTGAAATTTTTCGCTTTGACGAGAAAGGGATCACTTTCTCGTCATACGGACTGCACGGCGTACACGGACGCAACCTTGTCGTGCTTCCAAGGGCCCTCATCCTGCTCTCATTCAAATTTTTTAAGTTGCCGATCGACAGACGGCTTGTTTGAAGGGATACCCTCACCTCTCCGTGTCATTTATAATCCCAAATTGAATCTCGAAAGACACTAGTTCTTCAATTGCCGATCGACAGACGGCTCACTCGAAAAGATATCTCCACTCTTCCGCGGCCTTCTATATCCATTGGCAAGATCGCGTCAACCAAAGACTTTATTGGTTCTACACCTACCACCTCTGCGGGCTTTCCATTTATATAGCGTCCTGTAGCCCCCTGAAGACATTTTCGGAAGGAATATCTCTGGTGTGGTGACCTGTACATCTGCTGATTATCCAATAAATTGATCGTCTCCCTAACATATACGGTTTTGGAGATCCTTCTAACAACAATATCAACAAGTTTGGGTGGCTCCTGAAGAAGGCGTCCTCACGCCGAAACGCGCGTCGAGTTGCACTCGCCACAGTGTGATTTTTATGAATTAAATGATCTTTATTTTTAGATGTATACATAGTAATGAAATATGTTTAATTGTTATGTCTAAATTGTATGTTTATGAATATGCCATGTATTTGTATGATTTTTAACTGTCTACATTAAAGTTCTGACTATTTTTAATTTTCTTTGCCCACCTTTAGTTTTTACTGTCATTTGATATTACTTGTTTTGCCATTGTTATGGACTGCCTAGGGTGTTCACTCACACAGTAAACCTGTATAGGCCATGTGTGGTAGGAGTTACCCTGTTTTAAAAATGTAATGTCTTGCAATGGTGTGAGAACTTGTCAATTTCCCCCATTGTAAAATGCACCCTGTTAAAATGTGTTTTTAAAATGGCTGCCATGGCTGTGCGTTGTGCCACCTGACTGCAAGTGGTTAGCAGTCTAGTTGTTAGGTACCCAGCCACCCCTGCATTTGGAGGGAAAGCCTGGCACCCAGGGTGCTCTACTCCTCCCTCTGAGCCAGTTAGAACTAGTTCGCCTGTCGGAGGTTGGTTAGCGGTCTAGTTGTCTGGTACCCAGCAATCCCAGCATTTGGACGGACCTTCTAGAAGCTTCCAGCCTTTCTGGTACAGGGAGAGCAGTAGAGATATGATGAGCAGAGACAGAGCTGGGACAGAAATGTGAGTGGACCTGCTGCAAGGGGATACCGCCACTTGGGCCTGTGTGCTGGACCCTGCACCCATCTAAAACCCCTCTACTGTCCCCAGGGATTGTAAAGCCCCACTTCAGGAGTTCAGGCTGGCGTGTGGGAGGAGGGCCACGCTGCAGTTGGGATGGTGTAAGCCTACCACCCTGCATGGATGATGCCCCCACTACCTGCTGACCTGGCCCAGTAGTGCTACTGCTCTCTCCCCCGGGCCCCTGAGGAAGGAGGGCCCCCTAGGTCCCTGGAGCTGCTGGGACCCTGCGCTACGCAAGCGCTGCGCCAAGAAGCGCCGAGAAGGGAACGAGTGTTGTGGACTGGACCTCCCCCAGGAGTTGAGAAGAGTTACCCTGGGACCCCTGGATGCGTTACTGGGACTGTCCACCCCCCCCCTTGCGCTGTGTGCCTGGAAGCGCTGGCCTGCAGAAGACTGCTTGTGTCCCCAGAGTGCTGTGACCAAGACTGCCCTTCTGATTGCCTGCCAAGCCCTATAATCTGGAAAGCGCTGTGCTGCAGAAGCGCTGTATGGGGAGGATTGTACCTCCAAGGAGCTGTGCTGTGAGGAGCTGCCTGTTAAGCGCTATAACTTCAAAGCGCTGGAGGAGTGCTGCTGGCCCTTTGAGCCCCAGGGCCCTGAAAGCTGTGTGGCCCGAGAGAGGAGCTGAGCGCCGTGAATAGCGCTGTGGGTGCCTACCTCATGTGTTCGCGCCCTTTTGCGGAGTAAATAGCGCCGCGGGAGCCCACCCTGCGTGTAGGCGCACTTATGGCGTGTTTAAAATAATTACCAGAAGGGTGCCTGGCCTACCGCAAAGGGAGGAGCCCCGGAGTAGCCCGTGAGTGGGGCCCTATTCAAACTGTGTGAGGGGGTGGAGAGGGCAACGGGGCACAGGGTCGGTGTCCGCCCGCCGCCGCCGCCGCCCCCCCCACAATGACTTGGAACATTAGAGACCTTGGATGGTAAACATACCCTGAACTGGACAACAGCCTGAAGTGCGAACTGGTGTAGTCTGGTTGTCAATGCTGTGTCTCTGGGTCCCCCAAGGAATCATTAAAAGCCCAAGAGCTAGGGCCAGGACTTAGGTTAATGCTGGGTTGATGTTCAGGCCGATGGTTTCGCGCCCAGTGTGCTTATGGCCTAGTGTTAATGCCCCTGTTAATGGTGGGCATCCCCATGCGTTATACTGCTGAGGCCGACTGCCCCTCTAGGGAAGTGTTAGTCGCCCGAAAAGATATTTAGGGTTGCCCTAATGAAATGTTTATTCCTGCCCAGTGACCAGGTTATAGGAAATGTTTGATTGGTTGTGACCGGTTATTACAGTTACTGATGCCAATGTATATTGATGTTTCACGCCTGCTAGGTGATCCTACGCTGATTCCAGGCGGTTATACAAATAAGGTTGTGGGCCCCTGCGGATGTTATTTACCTGCCTAAGTGAGCCGAATGTACGCACTGGTGAGGTGCGCAATGTGTTGGATGCCCAGGGTATTGCTCAGGAATAATGCGCCAGTGCTGATATGCTTATGGTTAAATGCCTAATGTCACAGCGTAATGTGTATGCCTAAAATTCTATTGCATACAAGGTGCCTACTACCCTGATGAGATGGTCATCTCCCTCGCCTAAGGTGATGAGACCGATATCTAATGTTGATTTGCCAGTTTACTGCAGGTGTCCTGCCCCTGTGCTGGCCGGACGTGTCATTCCAGGCCCCGGTTTACATCCCATGTTTATGAGAAAACCTGCTGCTTTATTACAGGAGCTCCTGTCTGTTGGGATTTGCTGTGATGCCATGAAGTTTTCCTTTACAGGGGTTGTGTTGGAGTTATTCTGCATGGGGTATCCTGATGCTAATGTTGTACTTTGTAGTTACAGTCTACTGCTAAGGATGAGAGCCTGAGTTGGCCCCGCCATTGTGACCCCGGGTTAAAGACAAGTTTAATCACCTTTTTTATTTCAGCCACGGACTTAAAGACTCAGCCCTTACTTCCCATGTAAATAATCCCCCTTGATACACTTGGCTCTGGTGCCTGTTGGCGCCGTGTTGTGATACCACTGTTGATGCATTTTTGCCTTGCAGGTTGGAGATACTAAACTACCTACTAATTTTCCACCTCAAACTGATGTCCTGTCTCTTTTGTGGTGTGCCTGGTGTGTTGTCTGTGGGTACTGCGTGAGTGCTTCACATGTCCTCCGAAGTTTGGCCTGCCCGCTTGGTTTCATGCTACCCTCTGGAGATTTGGTAACCCCATTTCTTACACTACGCATGTGGAGAAACAGAATCTGGACCATGAGTTTACCTAAAGGCCTTGTTCCCGAGTTAGCGGATTGTGTCACTTGGGGTAGAGTGTTTGCAGCGGTATATTCAATGGGTGGCTCCCCATCAATGACCGTTCTCCCATCTGTGATATAACGAGTACAGGATGAACATGGGGCGGAAGCGGCCCTGGAGTTGGGAATGAGACTGGTGGGTGTGTTCCGACATTGTTTGCGATATGATCCTTGCTAATGTTAAGGGTGATGCTGTGAGCTTACGAGTGGCGCAACACGTGGAGGCTGTGGCTGACTCAGACAAACAAAGCGAATTGCCAAAAAATATTGCTAAAGCTTATAAAACCGGAGGACGCAATAGTCTGTGAATCAATTCTTTTACTCAACCGCAAACTCAACAAAAAGCCCAGACTGATAAAGATGGGGGCCTGTTCTTTCCTAAAAATAACTGGAGAAATAAAAAAACAGGGGCAGCAACAGCAGAAGCAGGGTTTGCGTGCTGGTTCACCGATATCAGAGTCTTCTGAGTGTACTTATGACTTGCGCGACTGCGCGAAAATTAAAACTCCTGATAGATTTCAAGTCTCTGATTAGCGCTCTCCTAGATCTTTACAGGACACAGACTCAAGTCGGTGGTGGGGCACGCCAGGATTGTGGCAAAGGTACGACCACGCAGCAGGGATGGGATCAGCCTCGACAGTTTGACGTTAAACCCAAACAAGAGGAACTGCCCCGGTTTAGACCCCCTATCAGAAGATAAAAATTGCCGTTTTAACAGTGAAGTATGCCACAGACTGTGAGAACACAACTTCTAGATTGGACATGGGCGGTGACTCTGCTCGACAGCACGGCGGAGGTTACCATAGAGCGAGAGGCACTGCGTCCTTGTCTGGAGGCGAAAGGAACTGACACATTTATTACAGTAGAAACAGCAGATACTCTTGTTGCTCCCCCAGATAGACTATGTGAAGTAGTCTTTCAAATTAAGGGTGATATACAGCGTACAATTACAGCATTTTGTTTGGACAAATCTGACTTCCTCTTATGCCATTTTGTTGGCGGCGGCGGATTGGCCCCCACCATTTGTTTTGGCTGGTTCTAGGGGAGAGGACGTGATACTTCTGAGTTTTTCATCATACGTCCCTGAGAAATATGCAAAGGCTTTTGCCGCTGAGTGGGCTCTGGCACTTGCCCTGGCAGTCTACCGTAATCAAGTGGGCTGGGATAGAGATTCGCCGGCACACGAGATTCCTTTACGGTCTATGCCGCAGCCTCATCCTCAATATCCAAAGAGGCTGGATCCTAAAGCTCCTGTTTGTGACATTCTGACTCAATTGGAATATCAAAGTGTAATTAAATCCTGTTTATATCCTTTGAATAGTCTTCTTTTTCCAGTATTGAAATCGGACCGTTCATATCGCATTGTTTTAGATCATCGAAATTTGAATAGTCATGGTTGTACATTTGCGGTACAGAACACCCACAGCTCTGCGCTAGTGAACAACATAGTTCTTAAAAAATATAAGACAACACTGGATATATCCAATGGTTTCCAGTCACAACTTGGCTCCTGAGAGCAGTGACTTGACAGCATTTATCAATGTAGAGGAATTAGATAAAAATTCCACAATTGCCTATGGGGTATAGGAATAGCCCCGGGGCTATTGCTGCACTTGTTGTGTCTTTATTGCACAGCATAGACCCAGATGCGTTCTCGTACGTTGTTGATAATTATCTGACGGGCGACGAGCTGATGCCGCATCTGGTCCGAGTCGACAGAATTATATTATCATTCTCCGACTACAGATACAAATTTAATTTAGCAAAATCGCTTGTTTGGTGGTTGTTCGACCGGACATCATTGGTGTGAGTCTCCCTTCCATTTTTGACGGATTGCCTCCTCTGTTTTGATATGTTTTTGCTGGTTGTATGTTTTTGGCCCTGTGTCACTGCTAATCAGTGCCACAGTGCAAGTGCTCCCTATGTTAAATTGATATACTAATTGGTTATTGCATGATTGGGTTATTTGAGCTACTGTCAGCCCCTAGTACAGTGCACCATGTGTGCCCAGGGCTTTTAGAGCAAATGCTGCTGGTGGGATTGCAGCACTGGTTGTGCCACCCACAGAAGCAGCTTGTAAAGCGTGTCTCAGGCCTGCCATTGCAAGGCCTGTGTGTAGTCTGAGACTACCATGTCGACTTGGTCAAGTGCACCCACTTGCCAGTCCCTAAACCTTCCCTTTGCTTCATATTAGACACCCCTATGGTAGGCCCAAGGGCAGGGTGCATTGTAAGTATAAGGTAGGACATGCTCTGGTGTGTGTTGCATGTTGTAATAGTGAAATACAGCCATTTTCGTTTTTCACTATTGAAGGCTACCTGTTCTCATGGGCCAGAATGGGCAGTTAGATTATTACATTCTTATAATCCTAACTGACTCCGGGAACATGGTAGAAATTCGAATTTAGTATGCCTGAACTCAGAATAATAAAATACATATTTTAGTAAAGTTTATTTCAATATTCTGTGTTTACAAATACCACTTTTAGAAAGCCGGTATTTGCTTGCCTAACAATTTGAGCCCGCCTCTGGTGACTTGTGTATTTCTTGTCTGGGTTTCTGTGTGACAGGGCTGGAGAAGTCCAGGAGACCGGCTGGGGCAGCCCAGTGGTGAATAGAGAGATCAGCACCCAGATGGGAGGAGGGAGTTGCACCTGGGACCTGAATAGGGCTGGGCCTTCCCTCTACAATGCTGGCTCCGCCTCCTATGGCTTGTCTGATGTCTCTGCCCTGCACTGTGAAAGAAGAGGAGGAATAATGTCAACAGAGTGCTCCAGAGCTGTATCTTCCCTCCCCTGTGCTGGCTCCACCTCCTCTGATGTTTCTGCCCTGCACAGTGAAAGGAAGAGAAGAGTCATGTAAACACAGTGCTCAGGAACTGGTTTGAACTAGGAAGAGGCCCCTCTGCCTTCAGAGAACAAAGGATTTTGGGGTATAAATATTGGGACCCAATCCTACAGACTTTAGATCACTTCTGGAACAAGAAACCTTTCTGCCAAGGAGAGGAACCAAGGAAGCTGCAGGAGTTTGGACTGCCCCTCTGCCAGTGTGCTGTTTGCTGGGTTGGCCTGCAGTGGTTGCTTCATTGCCAAGGAAAAAGGAGAAGGAACGTTTAAGGACTTTCATTTATCTACAGAATATTCTCCAAGGGCTTGAACTGTGCTTGCCTCCTGCTGAAGTCTCAGGGCCAAAAGACTTCCCCTCCAGCTCCCTCCTGAATTTCCTTGCTGGGAATTCTGACTCCAGTCATTTGCGTGCCGCTGGGAGCTGGAAGCGCGACGCATCGAGAGGAAGCGTGTCGCCGCCGCAGCTGAAATTGTCGCATCACCGGAGAAGCGAGCCTTCGTCGCATCTCCCTCGAAGCGTGTGTTCATCGAAGCGGTCTGCTGCTGCATCACCGGAGAAGTGCAACGCATCGAGAAAGTCGTCATCGCGCGTCGCAGGGCCTGTTGCGGCTCCAAAATACAAAGTCGTCAAAAGGCTGCCAGGGCGTCATCGAATAGTCATCGCATCGCCGCATCAAGGGCGCCATCTTCTCGCATCGCAAGTGGATCGTCGCATCTCATCAAGGCGCCATCTTGTGCATCGCATCGGGCCCGCAGGCCGAGAATCTACGCATCACCTCCGCACCGGTAAGGCTCGCGACGAGTCCCCTACTCTGCGCAAGCATTGGAGACGGAAGCAACCGTTCCCCCGGGTCACGGAACCGTAGCATGTCCCCTTCTGCAAGTCCTTTTGTTTACCTTGCGTGCCGCATCCAGGTACTTTGTTGAGAACTTTGTTGCATCTACAAACAACTTGAACTCTTGAACTAAGATTTTAAACATTTTTTGAGTAACCTTAAGTGCAGTATTGTGGATTTTTGTCGTTTGTGGTCTTGTGTTCAAGTCTATATAAAGAATACTTATTTTTATAAAACCTGTGTTGTGTCCATCTGTAGTGTTATCACTGTATTACTGTGTATATTCACAAATGCTTAACACACTGCCTCTGAGATAAGTCGGTCTGCTTGTGCCAAGCTACCAAGGGGGTGAGCAGGGGTTATTAAGTAGAGTAATCCCCTTATCCTGACTTAGAAGTAAGGGTCCCTATTTGGACAAAGGTGAATACCATTGCCAACTAGAGACCCCCAGATCTAACAGTGGTACTCTTTTTTTGGGCTACAGATTCAACAATGAAAGTAGGGGGTTAGCCCCCACTTTCTGGAGAAATGTGCACAATTGCAACCTCTACACTGAAAAATCTTCAGTATTTGCTGGGATTTTAGAATTTCGGGACGACATACATTCCTGATTATGCCCAGCGTATCAAACTGCTCTATGCGTTGATACAACCTACATTTACTTCTGCTTGCTGGTTAATGGAACATACCTGTAGTCTACGTTCTTTGCAGTCTGATCTGCTGGAGACTAATTTCTTGTTGACACATGATAATTCTAGGAACCTTGTCATACGTATTGTACCAGGGATGGTGGGTTTCACATACCAAACGTTCAACGAAGGGGACAAAGTCCCAATTGCAAACAAATCAGATCTGTACACAGCGGCAGAAATGCACTTTTCGAATGTTGAAAAGATTTAACTGCAGTCCAAATGGCGATTCTGAAAGAATGCTCGATGGTGCAGGGGAAACACATTCTGATGGTTTCGCCTATCCTGGCTTTACAAGCCGTAACTATGACGAGTGTACCAAACTCTAAGGCTTTACAACTCCATTGGATTCAATGAGCTACTTCTCTGACTTCGGATGATGTCACGTTTATTTTTGATCCTGCTCTTGAGACAGGATTTTTACAATATGAACATGTTCATCCTCCTCAGTTGTCATTGCCTCCTTTGGATGAGTACAAATGCATCATCTACACCGGTGCTCAGCTCAACCGGCCATCAGGTCCAAACGTGTTTATTCTGCGGCTTGAGCTATTGTTGCTGGTTCCACTGTAAATGGTGAGTTTAAGTCCACCATTGTGCATACACAACTACTTGGGGACTGTACAGTGCAATTGGCTGAGCTAAGTGCTCTCATAATCTTACTGTGTGTGATTCTTACTACTGTGTCCAGTCTTTAATGATAATTATTGTGAGACCAAAATAATAAGTTATCAAGACTATAAGAGCCGCGCAATAAAACATTAAGTGCTATGGGTTCAAGTGGCGAAGCTTAAAAAACGTCTGCCACTCAGGTTATTCACACTCTTGGCCATCAGCGTGTGGGAGCACATGCTGTTGGTAATTCCTTGGCTAACGAGGCAGCCAAATCTGCAGAAGCCACATGTTCCATAGCAGCAGTTACAAGGTCCATAACTAAAATAGATAATGAAATGTTGGTAGCTACAGCTCCTACGAAGGATGGAACTGCTTATCCACAGGGCTTCCCTTTAAAATATTCTTATTTATCTCCCAAACAAGTTCCTTTTGCTTCAAATCCGTCAGTTGGGGATCGGCTGATTCCCAACATGGACCGCAGACTTCCTTTGATCATAGCAGCTCATAAAGGCATGGCTTTCATACACGGTGGAGTGTCTGCAACAGTGCCTATACTACAGCAACGTTATTGGTGGCGTGGTGTGTACAAACAAACTTGTAGTTGTGTGCTTTCTTGTGATATTTGCCAACAAATCAAACCGCCTACAGTTTCACGTCCCCCTCAGAGACAGCTATATATATCAAATCAGCCATTCGGCTATATACATCTTGATCACTGCACTCCGTTGACTTCAGATACTGCATAAAAATATATATTTTTTGCAGTTGATTCATGCATAAGACTCCTATGGGTTTGGCCACAACTTAGTGCTGACGTTCGAAATGTCATTAGGGATTTGCGTGTCTTTGTCAGGACTTTTGCCTGTGGAACCTTCCATTCCGACCAAGGTCCAGCGTTCGCATCTAAGGCATACAAGGACGTGATTAAGTCGATGGGGGGTGCTGGTGCAGTTTTCGTCTCCACACAGGCCTGAGGGCAATTCTATAATGGAGCAAATGAACAGTGACTTAAAGCAATCTTTGACAGCTAGGGTCTTAGGTAAGGGTAGGAACTGTCTGGCCCATTTGTCTGGGCTTTAACTTGCACGCAATAATCTCCCAAGAAGATCTCTGGGTGGGCGTACCCCGTATGAAATGCTCTTTGGCATTAAAATGTTTGTGCCAAACCTTGATCGTCTAGACGTTGTGGCGGCTGCCACAACTTTTGACATAGATAATCATTTTACTATGTTACAGGACCTACAAAAGACCTGTGACAGCTACGCAACTGAACATTTGCCTTTTATCAATGATACTGCACTGCTGATTCAGGTCGCCGGCTGGCGTCCTAAGATTGGAGACCTGGTTCAAGAAAAGCTGGAGAACAAAAAAAAAATGTGATCCCTCTTATTGTGCACCGGTTCCAGTACTTGGATTAAAGGGTACTCGTACAGTAATTCTACCACCTTTGCCTGGTCGCAAAGAAAACAGATACATTTCTGTGGGCAATGTCAAGTTACACAGTTTGGCCAATTTTGAATAGTGTTACTTCTGCAGTTTCATGCAAAGCTTTTTCTTTGAATTCAGTGAATTCATCCTCTTCAACTAATCCATGTATCACTGAGGGTGAAATGGACACTGCTATTGACCTTTTGCCAGTCCGGTCACCATCCTCGTCCAACAACAAAGTTGAGGATACAAAACCTACAGATGAATCGCAAAGTGGGATACCAATCCTCGACAACGTCAAGCTGATACTGCCATACCATCTTTGATGGATGAACCTGGGGGCAAGCGGTTACTTTGGGGACCGTGCAAGCTTCTCTTATGACTCTTTATCATCTACTTCCACTTTGGCACATTCACCTATGAAAATGAGCATTTTTATCTCTTGGTTCAAAAAGACTTACCTGGTCCCACCTTGGACCTACATCTGGTTGGTACTTATCCTGATTTTCCTCTTCATGTCAACTGGATTTGTGACAGTATTTTTCTTGCTGCTCAATGGTCATTGTTTGCCAGAGCGCTCTGCTGTGAACTTGGTCGATGGAATTCTGGCCACTCAAACTTCACCACATATCATGAAACATGATCAAACTCTAATGAAAATTTCAGCTTTCCCTGTTTCAGATGGCATCATTTGGGATAATGTATCTTTCAAAATCCACGTCCCGACGGAAGTCCTCAAGATACCATATGTGTTTCACATTTGTTTAGGAGATGTTGTAACACCGGACATACATTCCCGATGATTGGAATTTACAAGCAGTACATTCATTGTTTTCTGATTTAAAGTATTATGCTGCCTTTGATCCGGAGGATTTGTATTTAAATTCTGCTACTTATGCTGATTCATTCTGTTATCAACACTATGGGCTTCACTACTTATACAATACGGTAATGTTCAGACCCGTTTTTAATTACACGCAATGGGAACATTGTCTAACTCCCATACAGGGGAGTTCTAAAACTGTCATGCCTGTAGTGCACATGGGAGCGGAACGTTCGATAAACCATAGTATCAGTGTATTGTTGAAACGTTCGGTTCAGTCCACGGGAGGAAAGACGTGGTTGGCAATGGTTGGCATAGTATGCACACAGGATTCGGAGCATGCGCAGTCGACGCGCATGCGCAGAAGAATAGTGTTCCAGTCTTAAACCCGCCCCAAATAATCAGGAACTGCTTCGAGTTTAGCCAGCTTGGTATCCCTTGCGTTCCGGGTCACGGTGGCGGCTTCCGAGGAGCTAGTGGGTCGCAGTGATTTGTATGCGGTTCCCTGCATGTTTGAGTTTGTTTCCTGCAATCATAAGTCCGTAGAAGCGTCTTGCTTCTAGGATTGTGTTTTTGTTTTCTTTGTACGGATTTATTCCGCTGAGGATTTATAGCGGAAGAGTTTAGTGATTCGTTTCTCTATTGACCAAGTGTGTTCAAGGGCTCTTGCCGCTTTGGTCATAAGGGAGTTTTTTGTTGAGACAATATTACCTTTCTTGTTATACGGTCCATGGTATGCTTTACAGAGTTCTCAAGTTGTAGAAGTGGTGAGTTTCACATATAGAGGAGATATATTAGTTACATTGCCTTTAAAGCTCTATTGACCGGGTTGTATTATATTTAGATTACTGCTACATCAGATAGACACTATCCAGTTCGAAATTCAGTGTTCCAGAAGTGTCTCCTTTTTACCTCATCATTTTCTTTCACAATCTACAAAGGTATAAATACAGTACAACATACTCCTTACATTGGGAACATATAGGGAGGGGATAGTTTTCACTTATTGTTTTTTGTGTCTTACTCAGAGTCCTTAACAGAAGATATAACATCCTCTGAGTGGAAGAAGATTGTGGAAGTGCCATTTTTTTCTCCCCTTCCTACCCTTGTTTTGTTCCCCTGTTTTACCCTTAGTTACTTGTCGGGTGTTAGTGTTTATTCCTGACTCCCGTGGGGTGACAGGGGGGAGACTGGGTGTAAAGCTTCGTGACTCCAGGACACTTCCGAGACAAAGAAGGTGTGTGCATAACAGAAACACTTCGGGAAAAGTTTAAGTATTTTACCGATTATAACACATCCAAACCAGAATCCAATTTTTTAAAATATAGTTTGTCATCACAGCCTAAATTTATTCTTACCCACACTAAATTAATCTATTCCAATTCCTTTAGAAATGAATTCGCCACTGAGGGTTATGATCACTGGACAAACACCATTGATTTGAAATCGGTTTGGGGCACTAAGGAATGGCAGGTTCAGGGAACTGAAGCATTGCATCATGCCTGCCTAATACGGACTCAAATTTTGTTTTTAAATAATACTGTGCACAAAACTACTTGTTTTGGTTTGGCAACTGCCAAAAATGTGAACATCCCATCTATTCTGTTTGTAGCGGAGTTCGAAAATTGGCATACTCAGACAAATTATACAATAGAGGTATTACAAGCTCTATTTCAAAATGACACTTTCAATGTCTCTGATGTTGACCTGTCAGGCGGGTTTGTGTGGGCAGACCAATTCAAATGCATGCCAACTGCGTTTTCATAATGTAATGCCTGGTTTCACCCAGATTAGACAAGATCCTTGTTTTCCACATACACAGTCAGTCACCACATACTCTGTGGGAAAATAGTGACAAACATGGTTAAAACACTCCACTTTGTCGCCAGTAAAACAACTGCTAGTCGGTTGTGTGATCAATGACTTCGAGCAGTTGAAACCTAGTCCAGTTAAGGTAAGAATTTATGCATTAAGAATCTTTTGGCTTCCAGTTTGAATGTAGTCATTGAGCAGATTCTGCGCACTTCCGGTGGAAGAAAGTTCCAAATCTTGGGGCAGCGCCGGAGAAGGCAAGGGTGACAAGTTCTCTTTTTCCTCAGGATAAGGGGTTTCAAAGAAGAAAGTGTTTGCAGTTCTTGAAGCTCTACCACCACAGGATAATTCAAGCTTTTGTGCTTGGTACCTGGGAGTTTTGAAATGAAGGGCTTTGTGCACCAGAATGTCAATTTTTCACTGAATTCGAGCTTCGTAGGGCAACCATTTAAGAGATTTTAAGAGTGGGGATATTTGCTCCTTTCTTTTGGTGCCTGTAACCAGTCTAGCCGCAGCGTTCAGTGATGCCCTTAGTGAAGCCAGGGTGTATTTGGGAAGGCACCAGAGCGTAGTGCTGCCGTAGTCTAGCCTCTGCAAGACAAGCGCTTAAACTACCTGCTTAAAATCAGATTGTGGAAGGAATGGTATGATGTTTCTAAGTGTCCTCAACATGTGGTTAGCTCCCTTACACACATTGCGGATATGATTTTTCATATTCAAGTGCTTGTCCAGGGTGATTCCTAGAGATTTGGCAGAGTCTATGATGAGAGGGGTGCAGCTGAAAGCAGAGAGGTGATTCAGCCAAAGGTCTAGTGTGAGTTGGAGGAGAGATGAACAGGAATGCAGTTTTGGAGGTGTTGAGCAGGAGATGGTTCTCAGATAACCAATTTTGAATAGCTGTCACAGTAGATTGGAGTGCGATGATGTTATCCGGGGATGAGATTTTCAAATAGAGTTGCGTATCATCCGCATGCATGTGGAAGAGAGTGTTCATCGAGTTAAGTGAATTAGCTAATGGTTCCAACAAGAGGTTGAAGAGGATAGGAGATAGGGCAGACTCTTGGGGGACACCCATGAGTACTGGAGGCGGCTGGGAGAGAGAGTGGTTTGCCTTGACTCTTTGTGATCTGTGGCTGAGGAAGAACGAGACCATTATAGCACCTGACCGGAGAAACCCATCCTATTCTTCAGGATGATTAAGATGTTGTTGTGGTTAACCATGTCGAATGCAGAGGAAAGGTCGAGGAGATTCGTTTTGGTCAAGCATTTTCAAAATGTCATCAATAACGTGAGTGCGAGCCGATTCGGTACTGTGTCCCTTCCGAAAGCCTGATTGATGCTGGTCTAGGAGTTGGAAATTCTCTATGTGATCACAAAATTGGGTGTGTACGCATTTTTCTAGGAGTTTGGCTAGGGTGGGGATGTTGGAGATAGGGCAGAAGTTATTGAGGTCAGCTTGATCTGCGTTCTTTTTTTTAAAATCCATAAATAAATAAATATTCTTTTTTTTTTTAGTATAGGTGATACCTAAGCTGCTTTTAGGCAGTCAGGGATCATACCTTATGATAGAGAGGCACTTACAATCCTTGTCCAGGTGGGATGAGTACATTCTTGATTTCTTTGAAAATGGCCGGGGGCACGAGGTCGCTGAAATGGTTAGAGGGGTTGATATTTTGAAGAATCTTGTTTATGTCTTTTCCACTGAGTGGGGTAAAGGTGCCCGATGAGGCATTGTTCTTGGTGTTAAGGCTGATAGGATTGTGCTTTTCAAAGCGGTCAAGTGGTGCTGCTGACCAGGAGGATGTCAGAATAGCCTTCTTAGAAGCGAGGTGATTGGTGATGAGTCTTGATTTCTCTGTGAAGAAGGCAGCAAGTTCCTCGCATGAGGGTGAGCTGCCTCCAGAATCAGGGTGGTTTGAACCTGCAACTGATTGCGGTTTGACCAATTCGAAGAGTTTCTTAGGGCAGTAAGCAGCTTGATCAAGTTGGTTTCTGAAGTAGTCTGCTTAAGTCAGGTTTAGCACTGTTGATTTGTTTGTTGTAGAGTAGGGGTACTCATAGTACGGCCCGCGGGCCGCCAGCGGCCCGGCAAGGCTTCCTTGGCGGCCCGCGGACCTTGCAGCCATCCTACCTGTGTCTTTTTTTTATTTTTAAAGTGTCCTGTGTCCGCAAACTCTGCCGGTGGCAGCAGCGCGCTATGCGGCAGGGCGAATCCAGGGAAGGTCAGAGCAGAGATACAGGGGCGTCAAGAGGTGAAACATATCAAAGCCTCATTAACGAGTAAGTGGTCTTTTAAAGACCTGTGAAGTACTCGGGTGCGGCCTGGAAGCTGTCTTGTCTCAGCCCCGGCTGACACACACACGCATGCGGGAGGGAGAGGGGAGAGAGAGAGGGAGGCAGACAGAGGGAGGGAGACACAGGGTTGCCTGCTTTTTGCATCCTTTTCCCATCAATAACCTCATATTTGTTGCTGAGTGACAAAGGCAAGAAGTAAAAAACAGAAAGTAAACAGGGGTTTAAGTTTTTTTTTTTTTTATTATTTGTTAAGTTTTATATAGCGCACACAAGATCCCGAAGGATATCGGAGCGCTTTACAATAGGTTGTCATTTCCTCTTCATAATCCAAACAATTTAAAATACCAATTACATTGAATTAGTGAGCTTTACAATGCTCTTCCGCCTTCCCGTCTCAACTTGACACAATTTAAGATGTTGGGAAAGCTAATATTTCCCAAATGCTAGATGTGCACATTAATTAACTGGACAAAAACGTAAATTTATTTAAATGAAAATGACATTTCCATACCTGAACAACAGTAAAGATTTCTGTAACTCTAATTCTAAAAGAGTAATATGAAATGCATTAAAACATGTCTTGAACCAATGCTAAAACTAAGCCTAACACACACCCGTGCCTTTGTGTTTATAAAATAGAATATTTCATAGTGAAAGCATTTCATCAACACTTTCTGTATGTATTTAGGGTACCGATTTTTTTATTTCTATATCCCATTATGGCAAACCGCCCGGTTATTTTTTCTGAACACACAAGCAGATATTTTTAGGTTTCGTGAACTTCAAGCTTAATGAAGTCCTCTGCATTACTCATGTTGTATCATTCTTCACTTAAAACTATGAGTAATATCAAGATCACTCAGACTTTAGGTTGAGTATTGATACTTAGGAGCGTGGTGCCCACTCTGATTTTTCCCACTCAGATTTGTTCCTTTGGTACCTTCTTGGATTCAAACTTCTACAACAGACCAGTGGTGTTGCAGAAATATGCAGAAGCTTAGCGCTGTCTTACCCTGCTGAATCACACCACCCCTGTGCACCACAACACTTTCTGGTGGGTGACCCAGTAGTTCCAGGACATCAGACTAAAGCCGACTAGTGAGATCAGTTTTTGGGTGTAGACGTGCAGTCGGTACAGAGACAGAGGGAGAGTGAGACAGAGGGAGAGTGAGACAGAGGGAGAGTGAGACAGAGGGAGAGTGAGACAGAGGGAGAGTGAGACAGAGGGAGAGTGAGACAGAGGGAGAGTGAGACAGAGGGAGAGTGAGACAGAGGGAGAGTGAGACAGAGGGAGAGTGAGACAGAGGGAGAGTGAGACAGAGGGAGAGTGAGACAGAGGGAGAGTGAGACAGAGGGAGAGACAGACAGAGGGAGACAGACAGAGGGAGACAGACAGAGGGAGACAGACAGAGGGAGGCAGACAGAGGGAGGCAGACAGAGGGAGGCAGACAGAGGGAGGCAGACAGAGGGAGGCAGACAGAGGGAGGCAGACAGAGGGAGGCAGACAGAGGGAGGCAGACAGAGGGAGGCAGACAGAGGGAGGCAGACAGAGGGAGGCAGACAGAGGGAGGCAGACAGAGGGAGGCAGACAGAGGGAGGCAGACAGAGGGAGGCAGACAGAGGGAGGCAGACAGAGGGAGGCAGACAGAGGGAGGCAGACAGAGGGAGGCAGACAGAGGGAGGCAGACAGAGGGAGGCAGACAGAGGGAGGCAGACAGAGGGAGGCAGACAGAGGGAGGCAGACAGAGGGAGGCAGACAGAGGGAGGCAGACAGAGGGAGGCAGACAGAGGGAGGGAAGGAGACAGAGGGAGGGAGGGAGACAGACAGAGGGAGGGAGGGAGACAGACAGAGGGAGGGAGGGAGACAGACAGAGGGAGGGAGGGAGACAGACAGAGGGAGGGAGGGAGACAGACAGAGGGAGGGAGGGAGACAGACAGAGGGAGGGAGGGAGACAGACAGAGGGAGGGAGGGAGACAGACAGAGGGAGGGAGGGAGACAGACAGAGGGAGGGAGGGAGACAGACAGAGGGAGGGAGGGAGACAGACAGAGGGAGGGAGGCAGACAGACAGAGGGAGGGAGGCAGACAGACAGAGGGAGGGAGGGAGACAGACAGAGGGAGGGAGACAGACAGAGGGAGGGAGACAGAGGAAGGGAGGGAGACAGACAGAGGGAGGGAGACAGACAGAGGGAGGGAGACAGACAGAGGGAGGGAGACAGACAGAGGGAGGGAGACAGACAGAGGGAGGGAGACAGACAGAGGGAGGGAGACAGACAGAGGGAGGGAGACAGACAGAGGGAGGGAGACAGACAGAGGGAGGGAGACAGACAGAGGGAGGGAGACAGACAGAGGGAGGGAGACAGACAGAGGGAGGGAGACAGACAGAGGGAGGGTGACAGACAGAGGGAGGGTGACAGACAGAGGGAGGGTGACAGACAGAGGGAGGGTGACAGACAGAGGGAGGGTGACAGACAGAGGGAGGGTGACAGACGGAGGGAGGGTGACAGACGGAGGGAGGGTGACAGACGGAGGGAGGGTGACAGACGGAGGGAGGGTGACAGACGGAGGGAGGGTGACAGACGGAGGGAGGGGGATACAGTGGCAGAGAGAAGGAGACAGAGGGAGGGAGACAGAGGGAAGGAGGGAGACAGAGGGAGGGAGACAGACAGAGAGGGAGACAGACAGAGAGAGGGAGACGGAGGGAGATAGACGGAGAGAGAGAGAGAGAGAGAGAGAGAGAGAGAGAGAGAGAGAGAGAGAGAGAGAGAGAGAGAGAGAGAGAGAGAGACAATCAGAGTGAGGGTGACAGAGGGTGGGTGAGAGAGAGAGAGAGGCGTGTGTGTGTGTCGAGTCTGGGGGCTCAGTGGACGAAGGCGTCCGCTGCAGGGACCTGTGTTCAACCTCATGGTCACAGTTTTTTTTGCTCTAGCCCCGCCCCCTCCCCCCTGACCCCGCCCCCACCAATGCGGCCCTCAGACACAAACCACACTGTAAATTTGGCCCCCGAGAGAAAGTTTGTGAGTACCCATGTTGTAGAGGCTCCTAGCATCTCTAAGGAGTTTTAGTTGGTCAAATGAGGGTTTGGATCTCCAGGAGCGTTCAATTGCTCGAAGGTTGCAGCGTTCAGTGTTTATATTGTAATTGTACCACGGTTTGGATAGTTTTGTTGAGACATTCTTTGTTGGAGTGGTGCAATGTCATCCATGATGTGGTAAATGGTCGAATTGTAGGAGTCTGTGAGTGACTAAACCTCAACCATGTCATCATGGGAGGAGAGGGCAGATTTACAGCAGGCAGCTAGTTCATCTGAGTTTATTGATCTGAGGTCCGTTTTCCGGATCTTTGATTTTGTCGGTTTAACCGTCCTCATCGACACCCTCCTGTTAATATCAAAGAGGATGCAGTGGTGATCGGACCAATCGCAAGGGGTAATGGTATCGAATGTGATGGTCTGCCCTTTCGAGATAATGAAGTCTAGGGTTTCTCCTTTATTATGAGTTGGTTGGTCACAGTGTTGAACCAATTCTTGATCTTTTTAGAATGATTTAAGGCAAGATACGGCATGATCGTTGGGGTTAGTCCAGTGAAGGTTTAAATCACCAAGTAAGATTTGGGACACGGCTGAGTCGACATTGCCAGATAGGATTTCCGTTAGCTGCTCGATGAAGGGGAGATTGTCTCCCGGGTGGTGATAGAAAGTGTTAAGTTTGCAAATCTGTAGGTTATTACTAAAGATGCTGAGACAAAAGATAGTCACAGGAGGAAGGCGTAAAGGACTCCAAGTGAGAGATCGAGAGTGTGTTCCTATGAATACAGGTTAGGCCATCCCCCAGCTTCAGAGCTCTGTATAGTCTAATAATGTTGTGAGTAAGCGGTAGTAGGAGGTCTAAGATAGGAGTGGAGGCGAAATTTAGCCAAGTTTCCGTGAGGATGATAATGTCTAAATCAGTGTGTTGGATGAGAAAACAAGTTACTTACCTGTAACTTCAGTTATTCAGTATTGGTATCTTTCATAGATTCACATGCCTGAATCATTCCCCGTCGCCGAGGCGGGAGTCCCATGGTACATAAAAAAGCAGTGCCAAAAGTAAATTACAGTAGTAGGCCCTAAATACAGGCCCGAGGTCTATATTACAGTAGCCTATCTACATCATTATGCTGAAAAGACCCAAGTCTTTGTCACAGCCAGTCAGCGGTTAGCACCCTATAGAACCCTCTGTGCAGAGCCGGTTCTCCTCTGATTTTTGTAGCACAAGTGGGAAATAAGTAACCCCAAATCTATACGAACTGACTCTCCGGGGAGGAGGGTGGGTGCATGTGAATCTATGAAAGATACCAATACTGGATAACTGAAGTTACAGGTAAGTAACTTGTTTTCTTATCCAGTATTTGGGAATCTTTCATAGATTCACATGCCTGAATCAGAATAGCAAGCAGTAAACCAACGTAATAGTCGGTTGCGGATGGTGGGAGACTTGTACTGAGACACTCCTAATAAACCATTATTAAACAAACCACCAATGTTCTACATCTTATTGTCATAGAAAGATGAAGACAAAGCTTGTAAAATGCATTTGAAACATTAGTACATACATATATAATATGAATCTTACTGTAATCATATTAATAGCACTTTTTGCAAAAGAATACCAATGAAAACAATATATCTGTTACCTTAGATTTTCTTTAAACAAACAGGTGTCGTAAGACAGCTTGTCCAACTGCCGCATCTCGCTGACTTGCTGATTGCAGGCAGTAGTGTCTGGTGAATGTGTGGACATTTTTCCATATCGCAGCACGACAGATGTCCTCGATCTTCACCCCTGCGAATAGCGCTGTAGAAGCTGTTCACAGTTCTTGTAGAATGCGCTCTGACATTTCTGGTCAGTGGTCTGTTGGCTTTGGTATGGCAGAACTGGATCGCTGAAGCTATCCATCTGAAGTTCTTTGTCCTTGGTAAGTAAAATTTCAGACATCTTTTGATGTCTAAGGAATGCAGTGTCTTTTCTGCCGGCGTAGCCGGATTTGGAAAGAAAACTAAGTCGAACTGGTTCATTTAAATGAAACTGAGATGGCACCTTGGGTATAAATGAAGGGTTCGTTTGGAGAGTAACGCAATCCTGTGAGAAATGCAGAAAGGGTTCCTTTATGGTGAACGCTTGTATCTCACTCACTCTTCTAGCTGATGTCAAAGCTAGGAGTAAGGCAACCTTCCATGTAAGGTATTTGGTCTCAGACTTATGAATAGGCTCGAATGGGTACTTCATAAGCTGTGAAAGAATTGTATTAAGTTCCCACTCCGGTGGGGGATGCCTAACTGGAGGAAAAGCTCGGAAGAGTAATTTCATGAATTGTTTGATTAGGGATGACTAACACAGTGAAGGAACATTAGACACCTTCCTGAATCTGGACAGAGCAGCTAGATGAATTTTTATTGATGAAAAAGAGAGGGCAGGGCGAGGTAGGGAAGAACTTCTGCCGGTGCATTAATCGGGTGGACATTGTTGGATGCACACCAGTAACAGAATCTTTTCCATTTTAACCTGTAATTTTTTTAAGTACTCTGAGCTCGAGACCGCTTTAAAATATCTCTGCAGTCCTGCGGAATTTTAAGGTGTTCAAACTCTAGGAAATCAGGAGCCATGCGTGCAATTTTAGAGATTGAGGATCCTGGTGAAGAACCTGTCCCTCGTTCCGTAACATTGTTGGAGACGGTAGGAGGCGAATTGGGTGATCTTGAGACAACAACATGAGCTCTTGAAACCAATACTGGCGTGTCCATCTTGGAGCAATTAGAATCAAGCGGCAACTCTCGACCTTCATCTTGCGCAAAACCTTTGGTATCAACGGAATCGGGGGAAAAGCGTAAGCATAAATCCCTGACCATCGCATGGACAGGGCATTCCCCCTTGACCCCTGTTGAGGCTATCTGCTGGCGTAAAACCGCCATTTTTTGTTCTGCTGTGTTGCGAACAAATCCAACTGTGGTTTGCCCCAAGTCTGAAAGACCTTGCGCAATTGAGCTTGATCTAACTCCCACTCGTGGCAGTCTGACAGGGATCTGCTGAACTTGTCCGCTAGTGTATTCTGGAGGCCCTTGACATGCTCAGCTCTGAGAGTTATGTTGTGAAGTGTGACCCAGTCCCATAGCTCTTGAGCTTCCTGTGACAGCGTCACAGATCTTGTTCCTCCTTGTTTGTTCACATAGAACATGCTGGTGGTATTGTCGGTTCGTACCAACACTGAAGATCCCGCTATTCTGGGGAGAAATGCTTGCAATGAGAGGAAGATGGCTCTCAACTCTAAACTGTTGATGTGTCGCTTTCTGTAATCTTGAGTCACCTGCCCTGGACTTGCAGATCTTGAAGATGGCCTCCCCATCCTTCCATGGACGCATCCGTTGTAAGTATGAAGTCTGGAGGCGTTTGTATGAATGACAGTCCCTGCTTCAGATTGTGCAACTGTGACCACCACCGCAGAGCATTTACCATGCGCGGAGTGACTTTGATAATGTCCTCGAAGGAACCTGCTTCCTGTGTCCATTGCTGATGCAGTTCCTCTTGCAGAGGTCGCATCTTGAGGCGTGCCAATGGGATGAGATTTATGGCTGACAAACACATTCCCAGGAGGGAAGCAAATAGTCGGACCGAAAGTGACTTTCTTTCTGAGATTTGAATTGCTAATTGCTGTAACCGGAGTTGCCTCTTGTGATAGGAACGCTTTGCATTGGATAGTGTCCAGGCGTGCACCTGAGAAGGGTAGGACTTGCCTTGGTTGCAGTTGGGATTTGCTTAGATTTACTGTCAGGCCCAGAGTAGCAAAGAGCGCACGACAACTTGTCATAGCGTCCTGTACACTGTTTTGTTGAAGGGCCCTTGAGCAACCAATCGTCCAAGTACGGGAAAAGTTGGATTACCGAAGAGTGTAGTGTTGCTGCTACCGGGGCCAGGCACTTTGTGAAAATCCTTGGTGCCGACTTGATGCCGAACGGTAGAACTTTGAACTGATAATGGGCGCCAGCCACATTGAACCGGAGATATTTGCGATGTTGGGATGGATGGGGATGTGGAAGTATGCGTCCTCCATGTCTAAGGAAGCTAAAAAATCTCCTTCGTTCAGGCAGTTTAGGATTTCGGAAAGAGTGACCATGCGAAAGCCCTGCTTCTTGAGGAATTTGTTGAGGCTGTGCAGACCTAAAATTGGCCACCACTCTCCTGATTTCTTTTTTATAAGGAAGTAACAGGAGTAGAACCCTTGTCCTCTTTGTTGAAATTGGACTTTTTTGATGGCGTTCTTGAGGAGCATTGTTTGAAACTCCTTGAACAATAAGTGAAGTCGAGGCGGGAGGGAGTCCATTGGGCGGAACAGTTGGCGGTTTGGTAACAAATTCCAGGGTGTGACCATGTTGTACCAAATCTAACACCCACTGGTCGGTGGTAATTTTTCGCCACTGTTGATGGAATACAGATATCTTCGCGCCCACGGGAAGGTGTAAGGATGCAGATGGAGCCCGGTTGATCTCACTTGTTTTTGCGAGTATCTCGCCCTTGATTATTGGAGCGTCTGTGGCCTCCTTGGTGAGAGAAACCAGCCGTGTTTGATTGACGGTAAGATGAGTTGTAGTGGGATTGATACTGCCTGCTCTGCTGTTGGTAACCTCCTCTAGAAGAGTAGCCACTTCCTCTAGAGCCTCAGTAAGAACCTCGCTTGAATTGCAGGGAGCCAAGCGATCTAGCGGTATCTGTGTCAGTCTTGATTGCTTGTAAAGCATTGTCAATGTGTTTGCCGAATAATGACTCGCCGTCATAGGCCATATCTAAAATCTTTAATTGAACCTCTGGTCTAAAGGTGGTGGCTTTAAGCAAGCCTTGGCGCCGGAGGACGGATGCTCCAGCCAATTGCCTGAATTTTGTGTTGGCCATATCCAGGGCGCAGTCAATCGTTTCTGAGGCTGCGTGTTCACCTTCTGTCAGGATATTACGAGCTTCTGCTCTGTGCTCTTCTGGTATGAACTCGATGAAAGCTGACATATGGGACCACATTTGGCGATCATAACGCCCTATGATCGCCAACGAATTGGCCAATCGGATAGAGGCGGCAGCCATAGTTGAGAATTTTTTCCCAATAAGGTCAAGGCGACGTCCCTCTTTATCCGGAGGAGTCGTGATGGGCGTAGCTGGGTTCTTTGAGCGTTATTGTGCCACCTGAGAAATAACAGAGTCTGGCCTTGGGTGACCTATAAGGCAGGATGGACTGTCAGATGTAGCTCGGTACTTCTTGTCAATCCTTGGCAGGACGGCTGGCACGGAAGCAGGATTCTTCATAATCTTTATGCCTACCTTCCAGATGTAGTCAATTATCGGGATTGCTCTAGAAATCTTTCTGTTGCCTTCTTTAAAGTCATGTAGAAAACACTCCGACTGCTTCACCGTGACCGGAAATTTGAATCTGGTGGAAGCTCTTTGAATGAGATTGTGAAATCCACCTATATCCTCAGATGGAGAATCAGATGGTTGCGGAGTTGGCGGAGAAGGCAATGGAATTATATATGAATCCCACGGATCAGAAGGAGGATTTTCAGGAAGCTCTCCTTCTACCACTTCGTCCGAGGACGTATCAGGGGTACAAGGAGGTGGTGCAGGCTGATCTATGATTGGAGACCTGGGTATGGAAGGCTGAGGCTGTGATACAGGTTCTGTTCCTGCTGCAGAAGCCGGTGGTGTAATGACCTGCTGCGGTAGAAATCGCTGTCTGTAGTCAGCTAACATGGCTTGCAGGTCTTGAATGAGGGTAGGGGGTAAGTGGCTTGTATCTGATGCCCTTGGATAACTTGCATGATGAGGAACCATAATATCCTCCGGATAGTAGTGTGTAACATAATCCTCTTCATCGTGATCCTGACATTTTATAATCAAGTCGGAAGGATGGCGGGCTACTCCGAAGGCTCCCTCATTTTCATCATCCTCATAGTCTCCTTCCTCGTCCGGATCATAAGTATCGAGGAGGTGAGAAGGTGTAAGTGGCGAAATATAAGAATACTCCTCTCTCTGGAAAGAGCGAAGTTGAAAGCCCTTGGAGGCAATAGGCGTTGAAAATGCCTGCATTGCTGGTGTAGACGCCGTTGAAACTGTTGCCAATGCTGTGGATGGCATCGTCGACGGAGGTATCCTCATCGTACTCTACGTCGACGGAGGCATCGTCGATGGGATAGTCGTCGACGGAGGGCTCGACGTCGACGGGATAGTCATCGACTGGGTCATCGTCCACCGGGTCATCGTCGACGGGGTCATAGTCGACGGGCTTGATTGTGTCATCGACGGGACAGTCGTCGACGACGTAGATGGTGCTTTCATCGCCGACGAAGCTGTTGTCGACGGTGCTCTCTTCAATGAATGCTTCGATGACTAGGTTCTAGTCGATGACTCGTTGACGATGGTCTTTGTAGTGACGATAGAAATCCTAGTTGACAGGATTGGTGAGGTAATAGCAGTAGTAGACACAGTGGTCGTCGGCGAGGGGGCTGAAGATGAAATTGTAGACACAGAAAAGGCTGAAGAGACAGAGCAAGTCTTACTCACGGTTTTATGCTTCTTAGGATGCTTAACAGTAGAAGGTCCTGAAGAAGCTGGAAGAGACTTATGAGAAGTAACAGGAGTGGAGTGGGAGGTTTTCAGATGTTTTCTCCTCTCACTTGATTCTCTCTCCCGAGATCTTGCTCTCTCACTTGATGTTGAAGCTCCATCACCATCCTTAGAAGATTTGAGCCATAACAAGACTCTACCCTTCCTATCCCTCAAGGTTTTAGAAGGGAAGGTGCAGCAAATCTTACAATTTTGGGCCTTATGAGATGGATAGAGGCAATATATACAGTCCTTATGTTGATCATCAACATGGACTCTCTTTTTGTCGCATGTTCTGCAAGGCTTGAACAAAGCCTTCTTCTCTGACATCCTGAAGGAAAAACTGAGCTGGCACTCAGGGAGACTCCCTTCCACATGACTTGTGGTTCTAAGGGTGCTAACAGCTGATTGGCTGTGACAAAGACTTGGGTCTTTTCAGCATAATGATGTAGATAGGCTACTGCAATATAGGCCTCAGGCCTGTATTTAGGGTCTACTACTGTAATTTACTTTTGGCACTGCTTTTTTATGTACAGTGGGACTCCCGCCTCGGCGACGGGGAATGATTCAGGCATGTGAATCTATGAGAGATACCCCATACTGGATAAGGTCGAAAATACCGGAGGCATGTTTACTGGCTGACCTGCAATTGAGTAATACACATTTAAGTCGAAGTGGATTAAGGGAGGAAGGAGTCTGTATGACATTCACTTTAGTTAAGTTGTCTTTATTCATGATTCTAAGATTGCGAGGAGGTTCTCTGTTCAGGTTAGAATGAATGGTTTGTATTTGTCTCGGCGGGATCATGTTGGAGTTGGACCTAGAAGAGTAAGAGTTGCGGAGGTCATTGAGATCATTGGATGCCAGGTAGGTCTTGGATCTTCTGGGACGGGAGGGGGCGTTAGGTAGGGGTATGGTTTGAGACAAAGGAGGCCAAATGCAGGCCCGTGCGATCTATAACCCTAGGACAGGCTCTGGGAGAATTCACAGAGGTGAGGAAAGAGCTGTTGAGGGGAAAAAGATTTTTTTTTTTAATTCAAAAGTTTTTATTGGGTGTTTCCAAAAGCAAAGTAACTTACACAATGAAATAATAAGAACAGTAAGTGAGCACAGAAGCAACAAATATTGGCTATTAACAAAGACATAGCAATTGAGCGGCTACATGGTCGATAATATATATTGGGAGAAACTAAAGGAGGAACATAGGGATAACTAAACTGAATAATAAAGAGACAGAATAGAGCAATACCATCAAGTATATGCATTACAGATGTAGTATCCGTACATTGACCTTCATAAGGGATCTACTCTGGCCTAATTGGAGTTGATGAGTAAGGTCAGTTAATGTTAATGTTAGGGTGTCTTATATAGCGCTCGGCTACTCCAAGGAGTGTCCCGGCGCTTTCTGACCCATAGCTGAAACAGAAAGGGAAAAAGAAAAGGAAGCAGACCTATCATTGACTGTAGAGCCAAGTTTTCAAAACTTTTCTAAAGGCCAGCAGGTTCGAAGTACAACGGAGTGCCAGGGGGAGGGTATTCCACAACTTGGGAGCGAGATGTTTGAAAGAGCGTCCCCCCTACCCTAGCTTTCCTAATAGTAGGAACCGTTGCCAGACCAAGATATTCTGATCTGAGGGATCTTGTCGGCTTGTAAAAGGTAAGACTTTTCTGGATGTACTTAACCCCTGCAGCATGGAGTGCCTTGTGCGCCAGTGTAAGTGCCTTAAAAACAATCCGCTTTCTGACAGGAAGCCAGTGAAGGGAGAGTAACAAATCCAAGGCTCTAGCATGGCGGGGAAGGCCAAAAATGGCCCTCGCCGCCGAGTTTTGGACCACAAAGTTTTTGCAATAGGTAGTCCGGAAGACCCAAATATAATACATTTGAGTAGTGGAGCCTGGAACAGATTAAGGCCTCAACAGTCGTCTTCCTATGGACCAGAGGGAGCAAAGGGAGAAACTTGCGTAACATTTTAAGAAGACCAAAACAGGTACCAGTTAAGCTTATGATCTGGGACTTTGGTGATAGACTATTATCAATTTTGACTCCAAGGTTCTTAGCAACCGAGGAGGAAGATGAGGGAGGGAACATATTCACAGGCCACCAATCCTGCCATGGCGGGTCAGCCTGGCACCCGAAGAAAAGCACCTCCGATTTGTCAGGGTTGCACTTGAGGCTGTTTCGCTGAAACCAGTCGAAAACAGCCCCAAGACACCCACGGATGCCCTCTCCGTCGAACTCAGCACCCTTTCTGCAGGTGAAGAGAAGCTGGGTGTCATCAGCGTATGATATGATCTGGGCCCCAAAAGACTCCGCCAGCACAGCCAAAGGAGTCATAAAGATGTTAAAAAGGGTCGGGCTAAGCACCGATCCTTGAGGAACTCCGACCTCCAAAGGCGGCACTTCGGCAGAGTACGGTGGGGCCCAGACCACCTGTCGACGACCCGCTAGATAAGATGTAAGCCACTCAACACCGTCCCTCTCAGACCGATCTCATAAAGTCTGCTGAGGAGACCCTCATGAGGGACGGTGTCAAAGGCAGCCGACAGATCTAACATCACCAGCATAACTCTTCCACCTGAGTCAAGTACTTCCTTGATGGTTTCATTTACCTCCAGGAGAGCAGTCTCGGTACTAAGATTGGAGCGAAAGCCTGACTGGGTAGGATGAAGCAAACCATGAGTTTCCAGAAAAGTGGAGAGCACAGAGTGGACATGCTTTTCCACAATCTTTGCCAAACCCGGTAAGAGAGAAATTGGCCTATAGTTTGCACGATTCTCAGGATCAAGGCCAGGTTTTTTAAGAAGTGGAACAACCATTGCCTGTTTCCAAGCCAGAGGGACAATGCCACTCTCCAGCGATAGATTGAGAACAGGATTGATCAGAGGGTTCAGAATCTTCGCGGTGCTGGCCAAAAAGGTAGCAGGACAAGGGTCCAAAGGGGAGCCTTACTTGATCTTAAGAAGGAGGTCAAGAGAGGTGGAAACCGAAATAGCTGGAAACTCAGAGAGAACAGGACTGGATTGATAAAATTGGTGGGTTACTAGAGTTGGAAACAGCGCTGAGGCCAGAGGAGGGAAAGGAGTCTTGGATCTGTTTAATTTTTGTTGTAAAGAAGTTTGCCAGCGAGATGACCCAAGGCTCAGAAAACTCATGAAGAGCTGTACTAGCCTTGGGAGAGACAAACTCCTTGACAATAGTAAAAATTTCCCTACAAGAGTTGGACGCCGACTCAACTCTGGTGGAAAAATAGCTCTTTTTTGCAGCCAAAATGTCAGCGTGATATATCTTAATAGAGGCCTTGTAGGCGGCCTTGGCTTCCGCATCATATTGCTTACTTCAAAGCCTCTCGGCTACCTTACAGTTGCGCCGGGATAGAGCCAAAGACTCCGAAAACCATGGCGCCGAGCTCCGCTTAGTAGAGGAGCGGGGCGTGGAAAGTGGAGCAAGTTCATCTAGCCGCTCAACCAGCCACTTCTGTAGCGTGTCTAGGTCACTATCTAAGTCACCTGATAAATTACAGGGATGTTCTAGGCAGGCCTGAGACAAACTTTCAGGAGTGACCCGGTGGTATGGCCGACTGGGGTGCCTAAGATAATTAGAAATTACGCAAGGTGATTTGCTCGTTCCCTGAATTTGAAAACAGATCAAAAAATGGTCCGACCAAAGAACAGGGACGGGACAAGCCATGACAAGAGGAATGGTGGAAAACACTTGATCAAGAGTGTGGCCCTTATCATGGGTCGAAACCGACAGATAGGGAGTAAGACCTAGAGGGGCGGTGATGTCAATGATTTTAATTGCATCGCCGTCCTTCTCAACGTCCATATGTATATTAAAATCCACTAGCACTATGCAATGTTCTGTCTTCAGGCAAAGTGTTGTAATTACTGTCTGTAACTCATCAAAAAAGGGGCCCCGCAGGCCAGGAGGTCTATATCTCAAGAGCCCTAAGAAAGATTGATGGGGGGACAAGACAATGGAAAAAACCAGGGACTCACAACCTGAAATGGACGTCGACGGTACGACCACACAAGTGGCAGATCTTTGAACCACTATTGCGACCCCTCCACCCCTACCTATAGATCTATCCTGTCTATAAAGTACATAGTCCGGCGGGATAGCTGTAGCAATATCCGGATTAGAGGACTCACCTAGCCAAGTTTCAGTGAGCATTAAACATAAGGGTTTTTCCGTCGTTAACAACTCAAAGATGTCCAGAACATGTCTGCACAAGGAGCGGGTATTGAGTAACAGGCATTTATAGTTGGTAACGGGGATAGTGCGAGATGCCTCGGGCACCGGAAGGATATTTGGATGCCATCCACAGCCGGGACAACGGCATTTACCTTTATACCGCCCAGGAAAGACCGGCCGACACATGGCTATATTTTTCCTGTGAGACAAACGATCAGCTGCGGTATATGTGAGCCTAGAGCCAACACCCCCCGCCGCGCCGTCCGCTTCCGAGACACGGACGAGCGCAGACGGGCAGGACTCTGGTGCGACTCCGGCACAGGTCCGGCGCGTCCGCTGTACGCGTCCGCTGCGTAGATCGTGTAGTGACATGGTGGTTAGGCAAGGAATGTATGTATGGCTGGGGAGTTCTCAGTGGTTTGTGCACGCTGAAGTAGTTATCAAGAGTGGCCCACATTCTTCTGTGAGGGGGGCGCCACGTGGAGTTTTGTAGTGAGATGTTATCTGCACCCCTTAGATTGGTGATCCAATTTAACCAACAGTTGAAAGATGCCTTACTTGTGGCCTTCCAGTTATTAAGAACAGTTTTAACTGCGGCAGTGAGAAGCAAGTCCAATAGGGCCCTATCGTTGTCATTGAGGGGACCGGCTTTGAGGAAGCCAAAGACTAGGGTGGAGAGTTCCCTAGGTAGGGAGAGAGAAAATGTTAGAGAGAAACCCGACGATTCTGTTCCAGAAGGGGACTACACATGTACACTGGAATAGGAGATGTTCTAAGTCGCCGTCTCTGTCTTTGCAATTCCAGCATGTGGCATCCTCTCTGATATTGTGTGAGAAGAGGCATGCCGGAGTCCAGAATGCTTTATGGAGGAGCCAAAACTTCGTCTGGGAGAGAGTAGGGCTTATTTTATGTCTCGTGACCGTGACCGATTCCCAGGTTTAGGACCAGTCCCAGTCGGAAATTGGTGCAGAGGAATGCGATTCCCAGAACTGTGTAAGTTTTCTATTAAAGTTAGAGCCTTGCGGACGTAGTAATTTGTAAAGCCAGGAGACCTGGTGGCCAAGCCTATTTAGCTTATAGAGGTAGCCCGGGAGAGAGGGAGGATTTGTGGAAAGGTTTGCCTTAGTGATAGCTGACTTTATATTCAGGAAATTATAGAACTCTAGCGGGTCAAGGCCGTATTTGAATTGAAGTTCTCTGAAGGAGAGGGGGTAGGAGTCGCCAAGTAGTTGGTGTGGGAAGTAGATTCCTTTTTTGATTCAAGTTTCATTGTATAGCGGCTTCCCTTTGTATACTAATGTGCTATTATACCATAACGATTCCCAGTTGGAGCGCCGAAATCTTGTGTGTAAGAGTTTACCAATTTTCAGTAGGGCTGTTTTAGTGTTCTGAAAGATGGGTCTTGAGCAGGTGGCATTGTTAAGGTTAGTAGTCAGGGCCGTCGTAGGGTTGAGGTTTTTGAACAGAGCTTTCTCTACAACTAACCACACTCGGGTGTAGTCAGCAGGGGGTGAGAGCCAGTAAGAGCCTTGTTTGGCAAGTAAAGCTGCTTGGTACAATTTGAAGTCCGCTAAATTGACAACCCCTAAAAATTTATCCAGACGGAGCTTTTTTATACTAATCCTAGCTTTTTTCCTTTCCAGAGGAATCTTGACAAAAGGGTATCCAATTTGTGGTGGCAGTCCTGGGACAGGACAAGGGGCAGCATCATGATTAGATAGTTTACTAGCTGGGAGATCATCATTTTGATGGTCTCTACTCTTCCCCACCATGTCATGAAGCGGGGGTACCAGCCCTCTAAGTGTGTTTTGATTTTTTTCCAGGGTAAGGGATTCATTGCGTTGGAGGGTCTCAAGAAGGGTACTGCCAAATTCGATGCCCAGGTATTTGAAAAAAGCTGGTTTGCCATGATAGGCCGGAAGCGCCCAGCATGTCTTTGGTGCTAAAAATGTTCAGGGGCTTGACTTCTGATTTGTCCCGGTTCAATTTGTATCCCGAGTGGGCAGAGTAATTCTCTATAGTGGACATGAGGGCCTCGATGGAGGTGTCAGGGTTTTCACTAACCACCAGGATGTCTTCCGCATATGCGGCCAGTTTCACCCGCACATCACCCGCACATCACCGAAGCTCACCCAAGTGATAGCACTGCATTGTTTTATATCAGTAAGAAGGGGCCCGAGGGCCAAGTGGAATAGAGCAGGTGAAAGTGGGCAGCCCTGTCTGGTACCTTGTTCCAGGCGAAATGATTCGGAAAGGGTACAATTTATGGCAATCCGGGCAGACGAGGAGTAGAAGGCCATCACCATGTTTATGTAGGAATTTCCTAAGTTGAAAGTACTCATGCATTGTTTTAGAAAGGACCAAGACACCCTGTTGAATGCCTTTTCTGTATCTAGGGTGATGGCTACAGAGGGGGTTGAGGTTATTTTGGCTTTTTCCAGTATGCGGCACAGCAATCTGGTATTATCGTCTGACATGCGGTGCTTGAGGAAATATACATGGGAGTTGCTAATACATTTTGGGAGGATTGCGTTGTCTGTTGGCCAGGATTTTCACGTAGATTTTGCAATCCAGGTTGATGAGTGAAATAGGACAATAGTTTTTCGTAAGGAGGGATAACAATTCTAGTGGCTTAGCTCAGTGAAGCAGATACACCACCTGTTATCGAAATAGATTTGAATAATTTTAGCAAGATCGGGGATAAGAGATTTGTCGAATGTTTTATAAAAGCTGGCTGAGAAGCCTGCGGGCCCAGGGGCTTTATTGTTTAAGAGATTTAATAGAGGAAGAGATTTATTTGTCTGTGATGGGGACCCTAGTGTGGAGCTATCGGCTTCTGATAGTTTCGGAAGATTTAACGCTTCTAGGTATTTAGTACATTGATCTGTGTCAATTTTTAATTTGTTTTTTATAAAGGTCCTCATAAAATGTCTTATTTGGTGTGGGTATTATTAGCAAAGTCTTTGATTGAAGCTATTGTGAATTGTTTCTGCTTATGTTTGAGGTAGGATGCAAGCAGTTTTCCCGCCTTATTTCCTACACATAACTACACATAGTTTGAGCGCTTTGAATTGTTGACCCATACTCTTGCGCGTTTACTCACTATTGCATTGTATTCATATTTCTTTTTCACAAGTAGGTCAAGTTGAGAGTTATTGTCTAAGTTAGTTGAGTGGAGGAGTTCTAATGCCTTGATATCTTTCTCAAGAGATTCAAGTTCCAAAATCAATTTTTTGTTGGTGAATGCTCTGATGCCTATGATGACACCTCTGATCTTGGCTTTAAGAGCATCCCAAACAATGGAGGTGTTTGAATCTGGAGAGTCATTTAGTATGATGTAATCCTTAATCGCATTTTCTATTTGTTGTTTATGGTCTGGGTCGTAGAGTATCTCCTCATTCAAGCGCCAACGCTTTGGGGGTAGTATAGAGCGGGTTCCCGCAAGTTTAATGCTAATACAGGAGTTGCCAGAGACAAGCTTGGGTGCTATGTCCGTTACATCACGCTCATGTACAGGTGCTATCCATGAATGCTAAACATGAAATAAAACAGAACCGATTACAACCATAAAAACATATCTGATTTGCACTCACTGCTTGGGACGGGGTAGTGTCCTGCCAACAATAGAATGACAACTTTCCCATGGGAGTGTGAGCATAGGGGGGGGGGGGACACTACAGGTAGACAGGTGCACAACCATTTGCAGTAGGCGTTATGGAGTTGGGGAGTTTCATGGGTCACGTTTCAGGATGGCTGTTCAACACGGAGGTGCTCGAAGAGGGTGTCTTAGCTGTCACGTACCAGATTTCCTCATCATAGGGTAGAGAAAATGTGTCCTTATCAAACCAATTATCTCAAGATTGCAGACCCTGATCAAAATCCGAGACAAACGTTTGTGCAGTGTCTGTGCTCGGCTGCAGAGGAACTGTATTATGTCTGAGTCACAAGTATTGGGTTCTGGCTGCATTACGTTTGGACCAGAGAATGCCCTCAGTCGAGATGAATTTGACTCATAGTCAGACGCCACAACATGTTGTGGTTCCTCTTCCTGTGCTGTTGGTACAGCCGCTGACGTCCAAGGGACTGGTGCAGATTTTGATGCCGGATTTGAAGTCGGCAACAACTCTGGTGTGGAACCCGATGCAGGTTTGTGGGGCACAGACTGCATAAAGAACAAGACCGCTGGTGGTGACCAAACTGGATGCAGCTGTGGACCCTTGGGGACTGAAGGCATGCCTGAGGGAGTCAAAAGTGCGCCAAACATTGACTCCCTAAAGGCTCAGACTATGTTGCAGACGAGACCAGAAAGTTGGGAGTCAGATTATCGTGGAAACCTAAAATAGAAGGTGATGGCTTTGCGCCTTCTCGTGGGATCAAGAATGGCAGGAATGGTCTGACCCGTCTGGAATCTTGCTGTATTAACCATGTAGTGCTTCTCCGCAAATACTTGGATGACTTTCAGGTTCATCTTAGAGCAGTGATCGCAGGCCATGGAGTTGTGCGCAGAATCCACATGCCAAAGGCACACCTCGTGGGGATCTGTCACATCCACTTGTCATTGCCAAGGTTTAAATCATGAAGTTTAGGAGGTGACATGTTCCTTCACAGCCTGGCAGATTTGAAAGAAATTGAGAGATAAGAGGAGCTCCCGATCTGTGTCTGAAAGCGCAGAATGAAAAACTGATGCCAGCATGTATGGGTGGCGTTTATCTATGAGGCTACGTTCATCACTTCTGGACTGGAATGCAGTCAGCGGAGAGGTGCAAGACATCACCAACCGAGACACTGGAGCACTTCTTATTGAGATCCATTATCCAGTCTGGAGCATGGGGATTCTCATTAGGTGAGCAATCTACAGTTGGAAACATCCATTAGAAATTATCAGGGTTATGTCCATCTTGAAGCCTAGACAGTAATTCGAGAGAACAACCAGAGCTCCTGCTGGGAGGTTTGTATCGTCGTGGGATAATTGCATTATGAGTAACGTGTGGGCTTGATGCAGTACTACAAGAGGTGTACCCAGAGCCACAATGGTTGGTGATGATAGTCTTGGGTGTGAAGTAACCACCAGCACAGTTAGCTGCAGAGGTGATGGAGGCCATAGAGGAGCTGAATCTAGAATTTAGACCCCCAGCTATTAACCTTGTTTTTCAGCAGAGTACACCTGTGAGTATTCATTCTAAAGCAGAAGGAGCTTACTGGAGTTCAGTGTGCAAATCTATTCATCAGATCAGTGTAAAGAGTCTGGTATTTCAACACAGCTGAGCAGCTAGATGTAGAGTCCCTCCTCGGTGGTGACCAAGCTCTTGAGTGGAACAAATTGCCACACTGAAACGTGCTGCAATATCCTAAATCTCAACTTCGATTGCGAACAGTGTCTTTTTCCATAAAGGTCTTTTCTTGGATCTTGTTCCTCAAGGTGCATCAATCACGGAAGTGTGAGCTCTTGTAGAAGGGCCTCCTCCTTTGCGCACACTGATTGGTCTTGATAGCCCTGAGAGGGATTCCTGGTGTGATCAAGACAACTAAGCCAGACTATTTTCTCAGTCCTTTATGACAGGCTTTGAAAACATCAAAAAGTTCTGGCAATTGTTAGGAAAACAATAAATACATCATGGGAATCTGACTGTACCTTTTTTCTGCAACATTAGGGCAGTTTACTAAAAGATTGCCTTTTTGAGAGAAGAAATAGGTTTCTGCTAAAAATGACAAATAGCCTAGAAGGTCGCCACATAAAATCATTTAAAAAAACATTTGGAAACATTTCTAAGTGAAAAAAGGTGAAAAAGGCATGGCTCAGTGCTCCAGCAATCCATCACAAGGAGCCAGGAAAAAAACAAGAGCAAATGCAACAGTGAGGGGATGAAGCAATGGCATACATTTGGATTGGGACTCCCTAAAAGCTGCAGTGTCAGTTTCCTGCATCACATTGCTGTAGCCTGAACAGATACATTGTGAAATAGGTTTTTTGTCACTTAGTTTATTTGGTCAGTTCTTTAGTTGTAAATTGGCTGTTCAAAGACAATAAATGAAATTGGCCAATATAGCCCTTTGAAAGGCTGCTGAATTGTTTTTAAAAGAGGTATTAGGCTTGTCTAAAGAAAATTGAAATATATCATATCTTTTAAAAATGCTTTAGGATCCTGCTCCACAGCAGGACAATTAAGTGAGTAGGATTTTCAACAGAGACCCACTGAAGGAAAAAAGTAAAATACAGATTAAATTAGTATGACACAATCGAAATTACTTCATGACCAATAACAAGATTACATCACCTTTTTGACAATTTTGCAGCACCTCCTCTTCAAGCATTTCACTTTCGTGTTAAACTCTGGGTTCTGGGCACGTAGTAAGCAGATAGTGCAGGCAGTACAGTCCTCCATAAGTTGACAAGGGGCACATGTCCCACAGCCCACCGACTGCAAGAGAATGAGGAATGCTAAATCATTATTTTCAAATTCTTTCAAAAAGTATTACAATGGATCGCCCAAAAATAAAAAAAACGTTACTTACATTTGTATATGCTCTTTCTGGTGGGTACTCTATCTGAACACAGATTCCTCACCTGGTGAATTTCTCACCTGGTGCACATCACCAGACCGTATCTGTAAAAGTTTCTTCAGCAATTCACTCAGGTATTGGTCTTTTGCATTATGTGGCTCTGTGTCTGATAAGTCCTGCCCTGGATGTGAAACCGGTCCCCTTCATAGTCATATGAGTCGCATGTGAAAAGTTAGAACCAGATGAGGTCTCACTGAGGTATATTAAATGGTGTTGCTGGGAACATATAGGGCAGTATTTTTAGAAAATGGATCACAACAGTAACTTTAAAAAAACATGGCTAATCTGGTACATTTAAAAATACTGAAAGAGCCAATAAATAAACCTTAACACTCGCCACAGCAAGACCGTGCTTGGTCAAGTATAAACAAAAAAGCAATATATTCAACAACTTGCCTGTAAAGGTTGGATATGTTGGGAATAACAGAAAAACCTCTCCAGGCATCCTGCATGGATTGTTTTAGAAGAGGGACGCCTGGCTACCAGGATAACTCTCATTACATTGGAAATTAGATTTTAAAAAAGTCAACCGTAGCTACTCAATCTATAAGCATGGAACTGTACATTCTACAGGCTCAGGTGCAGAACTCTTTAAGGTGGGTTGACAGAAAGAGCATGCAGCTCGCTCACACCCCTAGCCATTATCACGGGTATGAGAACGCCCAATATCAAAGTCAAAAGCCTAGGGGGACAACTGGGCAGTGCCTCAAAAAAGGTGACATCAAAATAGGGAGACCGAAGCTCAAGTCCCACTATGGCATCACAAAGGATTTTGGTGGAAATAAATACTGCAAATCGTTCAAGAATGTAGTCACAACAGGAAATAGAAATAAAGAAGGCTTATCCGGCAATTACAAAAATGTCTTAAGGAGTCGACAAACAGCCTTAACAGTGCCTAAAGAAGGTACTTCATGGGCCAAGGACAGTACAAACAATACTTCTGACAACTTTGCTTCTAGTGAGTTTATGTACACCAATGAATGGCATACAGTGATTTTGTGGCGGGATGCCTTGCCTCAAAAATGACATCAATGACCTCAGAAGAAGGTTGAAGGAGGTCAACTGCTGCCCTCAATCTCCAAGCATGGAGATACGAACGGTGCAGGTCCAGGTGCAGTACCCTTTCCTGCTGCTGTAACAGAAGATCCTCCCAAAGCAGCAGCAGCATCATCATCTGAGGGCAGATGCTGATGCCCAAGAGTTCTTGTACCATACTCTTGTGGCCCATCAGATGACACTAGGATGACTTGTGCCCGGTCATTCCTGATCTTCTTTGAAACTCAGGGTAGGAGAGGCAGCAGCGGGGGAAGGCATACAGGAGTGAAACACCAACGTGCTAAAGTACGGACATTGCATATTTTCAACAGTGGCAAAATGATCAAGCCAGGGTTCTCCCCACTGACAGAATATGCTGTGAGCCACTGTTGGGTGCAACTGTCATCTGTGACCTGCTACTCGTCATTGGCAAAGTTAGTCAACTCTGGTGTTTAGAAGGCGTTTCACATGTTTTACCAGCAGAGAAGTTCCTTGGTGGTCCAGCCACTTCCAGAGCCTCCTAACACGAGGCCCAAGACTCCACCCTGCTTAGCTTGTTATAGTACCACATGGCAATGATGTTATTTGTGAGCACATGCATGGTTAGAAGGCCTTTAAAGGACAAGTTGGATGGCCCTCAACTACAACAAAGTGATGTGGAGTCAAGTTTCTGCTGTAAATCGGAGGTCTCTAATAACCTCTCCATCCCTGTAGTGGATGCATCCGTGACCACAGTCTGCTCTGTGGGGTGAGGAGAGAAATCGACCACTGACCAAATCGCAGTTCAGTAAACACCACTGGAGGTCTTTTGCAGTCGCTGCCAAATCTGGGAAGAATCGGGCAGCCACCGCTACAGGTCGTTTGAAGTCTCCTCCGAAATCTGAAAACAATCAGACCGATTCCTCTAATGCGGTGTCTACTCTGATTTGAGCTCCGGCTGCAGAGCCCACGTGCCACTGGTATGTTGACCAGCAGAACGTAGGAGGCCAACAATAACAGCAGCTTCAATCTCAACTGCAATGATGAGATCCAGGTACAGTGGCGGAAACATTGGATCATACCCTGAAAGCCCTGGACTTTCCACTCCAAGAGAAAGACACAAAACTGTACCAGATGCAGAATAGCTCTGATGAACGGGATTATCTGCAAATGAGTCAGGTGTGACTTTGGTACATTATCAGTGAATCTAAACAATGTTATGAGGCTAGCTGTCAACTGCAGGTGGTCGATGGCTGCCTGGGGTGAACCAACCTTCAGCAGCAGATGTCGAGGTAGGGGAAGCCTCATATGCACAGCTTCCAAAGGTGCACTACGATTATCGTCATCACTTTCATGAACACCCATGGGGCACTGGTGAGGCCAAAAGAGACCACTGAGATCTGCAAATGCCTCCACCCCACTGTGAACTGCAGGTAGAGCGCCTGGGGGCCTGCAGGAAGGGGGATACAGTAATAAGTGTCCTGAATACCCCACACCATCATCCAGTTTCCGGGTCTATGGTAGAAAAGACATTGGCTAGTATCTTGAATTTGTCCTTCCACATGAATGCATTGAGAGGGTGAAGATCTAAAATAGGACAAAGGCCTACAGCCTTCAGCATAAGCAATTGTAACATTCACTTCCTCGGCACGAACCCTCTGCATTTCCTGCTGTAAACTGGATAGATGGTCCTCCATCAGCTGCCCGGATGGTGGCAGAAGGGGTGCCGAGGTACAATGAAATGGAAGGCGGTAGTCACAGCATATGATTTAGAGGACACATTTTTCTGAAGTGAGGTCAGCTACCCTTAGAGGAAAGTCTTAAGTATACAAAAAAATTATTGCTAGAATGATCAAATTAATCTCAGTCACGGGTAATTACTCGAGGCCACATCCCTGTCCATTGTAATTTTTTAGATCATGCCATCTTAGTTTGGACTCAGACATATGCAAAACAGTCTTGACCATGCTCCAATGGGAACAGTCCACCACAAACTGCCAGGCCAGGTCCTCCCTGACCCTGAATACAAGCAACCAAGATCTGGTTTCAACCTGTCTATGGCACATCAGCTAGGTATAGCTTAGTTCCAATGGTACAGTGTGTATGGGACAAATGCCTGGGCATACCTGGACCATTAAGGGTGACACACTGAAGTACACAAAAAGTGATGGCTAAAATGCTTGAATTAATTGCAACCACAAGTAATTACTTAGCCTGCATTCCAGTCCATCGTAATTATGCACCCTTTATCCTTGTAGGAAATATCAGATCCTGCCTCGAACGGGGTGGCTGTAGGCCGGCAAGGACACACTGAAGCAGTTTTGTGGCTGCTAATGCAGGAGTTGCACAGGACTAAGCTGCATGTTAGTCCCTGCTGCCCTAGGCAGTGTCTGTGGGAAGCCTTGGCTAACAGAAGATCTGAAAGGTCATATGGGTTAGTGGTTCTGGCATTACCAACATTTAAAACAGAGACCACAGTCATGTAGAAGACTAAACTGCAGGCAGAATTATGTGATGGGGGCAGAAAGACCCAATGAACGTGCTGTGCCACTGATCTCCTTAAACAGTTCCAGTGCCGAATGTGCTTTTTTTGCCAAAGTGGTGAGAGCAGTCAAACAGCATGTCAATTAGGGATGCATGGACTTACCCAAGGAGAAGCCCGCATACCACATCCAGGAGACATGAAGGTACCACACTTGCATCCACTGCCAAGCAGTTGTTAGTTTCCAAATCAGAATGTATTGCAAATCATGCTGAAGTGCAGCCATCCTCAACAGCTTGAGTAAGGGGCGCCTGAAGGTCGTCTAGAAAAGTCAGTAAAACACATGCCAGCATGTGTCAAAGGGCTCCGAGTAGCAGGCTAGAAGATAGCTGGTGTGCTCGGACATCAGAGCAAGGTTCATAGAAGGGAAAATCTGCCTGCCAAATGTCTCTATTCGTTTTGACTCACAATTCGGTGGGATGGTAGGGTAGGCTTTAGGATTACATTTCTTGGTGGATGCCTCTACCACTAAACTTTGAAGTTAAATGATGTGTAAGAAAGGCTTTTATAAGGTGGACCCTAACATGATATCACCAAAACACCCAAAAGGGTAGGATTGAGGGTCTCATTAAATGACAAAAGAGGTTCTGTAGGGGCCCGAGCTGGCTCATGTACCTCAGTTAAACCATTTGTTTTCACCTCCACCATTGCAAGCTGTCGGTCTAAGACTTTTGCCACACTTCTCACCTTGACTAAGAAGAAGGAACTTTCCTCAATAGCAGCATCTAGGAAGACACAAGGCCAGTATCTGAAGAAGAATTCAGATTGATAGCATATTGAATTAGTCCTTTCAGTTTTTTTCCTAATATCGTGGAATATAATCATCCATTTCATTACAATTGTCATTGTTTAAGTCAGAGCTGAGAACTGTGCAAAGTTTGAGCCATATCGCGTGGTAAGAGCAAAGCGTCAGAAGTACTGACAGTCAGCTGAGTGGGGATTAAAGCTGGGTGCAGCCTCCGTCGAAGTTGTGGTGGATTTTGCTCAGAGTCAGATAGTACAATAAGATGAAAACCTTCAGACAGCACTGGAATGAAATCAACACCGGAGTTAGTTCTGAACCCAGTGCGGGGTCAGACTGCGCAGAGGGCAAATCTGCCAGCAGAAGTACAACTGAAGGCCCTTACAAATCCTTGTGCGCCTAAAGGTGTGCCAAAATGAACCGGTAAAATGCCAAATATGTGGAGCATGGCCGCTCTGCTTGCTGCAGTCAACAATATACCTGGGAACTTGAGGTGCTTCATGACCAAACTCTTAATTGCTTCTGAAAGAGATCAGGAGCAAGACCGGAAGGCACTTTGACTCCTTTGTACCCTCACTGGAGTCAGAGAGTAGTGGGAAGAAGCAGATACATGCTTCGACTTCTTATGCTTTCTCTTGGACTTACTTCAAGACTTACAACAGCGATGATGATCTGCCATGGGAACGTCTGTGGGAGCATGAAAAGGAACTTCCTTTTAACTTCGACCTGTTATGGGGTGGAGCTTTCTTACAACTGGAGATGTAAAATTTGGTCTCTTGGTCCAATATGGCATTCAGATTCATCCGAATGCAGTCATTACAGGCCGAGAAGTTGTGGACCAACCCCAGGCACAAAAGACACACTTTGTAAGGCTCAGTCATAGAATCTGTTTGTGACAGTCTCTTCAAAGATTTAACCCATTTGTTTTAAGGACTAACAATTTACTTCGCAGACGGGTAAGTTTTCATATGAAAAATGGGTCTAGAACAAGGAGAAGAAATAAATTACTAATCTGTAACTTCAGTTCTCCAGCACGCATATCTTTCATATATTCACATGCTTAAACCATTCCTAGTTGTGAGAACCCCCCAGTAATCTTAAATTGCAGTAAAATGTTAAGTGGCTATTGGCCTCAACATAGGGTTTCTTAAGTAGCACATCCACCTCATTTGAAGTACCCGAACTTTAGCTAACGAGTTGAAACTGCCAGCTTTCTCACTAACCCTAGAGACTACCATAGCCAAGTCTTCATAGCACAAAGTGTAAAAAGAGTATAAAATAAACAAGCCTCTGACCAAGAGAAGGGAGGGTCGCATGTGAATATCTGAAAAATACCAACGCTGGAGAACTAAGTACAGGTAAGTATCTAATTTAGTCTCCGGCATTAGTCTTTCACATATTCACGCTTCAATCAGCACGCATAATAATTATAACCTTCACTGAAACAGATTACTGAGAAGGATTAGTTACTTACCTGTAATCCTAGTTCTCTTCCAGGGCATCAAAGTCATAAGCATTAGAATATTCCCGCCCATGCGCGGAACCCCGGAAACACTATATTATATGTGCCCCACAAATATATATATATATATATATATATATATATATATACAAGCAATATCAGCCAAATACACAATAGAGCTGTATTATGCTGTAAAGAATTTCCACCATACATGAAACATATGCATTAGAAACATGAAAAACAACACCAAAGATTGTTTTGAGACTGTTTTAATGCTGAAAAAGCAATAGAAATTCTCATTATATCCTGAAAGCATAGAAAGCTCCCAGGGTGCATTGCAAACACAGTCTAAAAAGACTGAAAAGCTAACCTGTAGCTGCATGCTACAAAAAACTGACACCGTGCCTTTAAGGCACTCATGACCCCAGTATCCCATCATGCCTCAAAGCTGATAAGACAATTTAATGCAGGAGACAATCCATCTGGAGATGGATCTCTTGGTAGCTGGGAAGCCCGTTCTCACTGGACCGTCGTTGATAAACAATTGGTCTGTCTTCCTACTCTCTTTGGTCTTTTCCAAATAAAATTTAAGGACTCTTTTGAGATCTAAAGAGTGCAGCGACCGCTCAGCCGGGGTCGTAGGGCTTGGAAAAAAAGAAGGTAGAGAAATAGACTGATTTATATGAAAATTAGAGACTACCTTAGGTAAAAAAGATGGATGTGCCCTTAAGACTACTCTGTTGTGATGGAAAACAGTGTAAGGTTCTTTTGTACACAGCGCTTGTATTTCACTTACTCTGCGCGCTGATGTAATTGTAACTAGAAAAGAGGCCTTCCACGATAGGTGTTGCAAGGAAGCTCTGTGGATGGGTTCAAAGGGAGGGCCCATCAACTTAGACAATACTAGGTTTAATTACACGGAGGAGAAGGGTTTCTAACAGGGGGTACACTTTCTTCAACTCCTGTAAGAAGTCCTTGACCACCTCCATCTGTAAGAAGGAGGGCTGAGTAGGAGACTTCCTATAGGCCGTAATGGCTGAGAGGTGTACCCTGATCGAGGTATATTTAAGACCAGATCTTGCTAGGTACAGCAGGTAAGGCAGAATCACATCCTCCTGTGATGAGGGATTAAAGAGATGTTCTCTGCACCAAAGAAAAAACCTCTTCCACTTAAACGCATAAGACGTTCTTGTGGAGGGTCGTTTTGCTTCCTTTAAAATGTGCATACAATCAGGTGGCAAATTTAAATGTCCGTATTGTAGGACCTCAGGAGCCATGCTGTTAAGTGCAGTGAGGGAAGGTTGGGATGAAGAATCCTCCCCCCCCCCATCTTAGTCAGCAGGTATGGCCTGCAGGGCAGTCTCCTGGGTGGAAGCATCGACAGCTGTAGAAGGTCCGGGTACCACCACTGCAGAGGCCAGTCTGGGGCTACCAGGATCATGGTCATGCTGGATCTGATGAGTTTGGACACCACCTTCGGAATCAGGGGCAGAGGAGGAAATGCGTAAGCAAATGTCCCTGACCAGTCCATCAAAAGGGCATTCCCCCTTGTCCCTGGACAGTGGAATCTGGACGCGAAGGCGTGGCATTTTGAGTTTTCGTCGTCCGCGAATAGATCTATTTCTGGACGACCCCAGCGATGGAAGAGGTCTGCCACCACCTCGTCGTGCAGCACCCAGTCTGGCTGATCTTCGAAGTGCCTGCTGAGTGCGTCGGCCTTGATATTTAGCTCTCCTGGGAGATGCACCGCTACTACTGTGAGGTTCGGGGCGGGCAGCCAGTGCCATTTGGCTTGTGACTCCAGAGAGAGAGGACGCGACAGAGTTCCGCCCTGCTTGTTCAGGTAGAACATGGTTGTTGTGTTGTCCGTTTGGATCAGAACTGAGTGTGATTCGAGTGCAGGAAGGAAGGACTTCAGAGCCAGATGGACTGCCCGAAGCTCCAGCATGTTGATATGGTAGGTCTGTTCTTTTGCTGACCACTTTCCTTGAATCTGCAGACACCCTATGTGTGCTCCCAGCCTTGGAGAGACGCGTCTGTGACTATAGACTGTGTCGGGAGAGGTTGGTGAAAAGGCACTCCCACCAGAAGGTTGCAAGGGTGAGTCCACCATTTGATGGAGGTCTTCGTCACCTGGGAAAGATAGATCCGGTCTTCCAGAGGCCTGTCGACTGATCCCATTGATCCTCCAGAGCCTGCTGCAAAGGTCGCATCCTCAGCCTGGCGTGAGGAATCAGGATGATGCAGGACGCCATGGAACCCAGCAGAGACGCTACTTGACGCGCTGTTGGATTCTGGGACTGTAGTAGAACTCTGCACTTCTGCTGCATAGAAAATAGTCTCTCCTCCGAAGGATACGCTTTTCCCAATTTTGTATCCAGAACGGAGCCCAGGTAGTGTATGGATTGGGTTGGTAGTTGTACTGACTTCTCCATGTTGACATGGAGGCCGAGCCTGTGCAATTGTAGCAGGCAAAGGTGGAAGTAGTTCTCTACCTGTTTAGGAGCCAGTCGTCTAGGGAGTGATAGAGGAAAAGTCCTTTTTTGTGCAGGAAAGCTGCCACCACTGCCATGCATTTGGTGAAGACTCTCGGCGCCGACTTTAGCCCGAAAGGCAGGACCTTGTACTGGTAGTGTTTGTTGCCCACCAGAAACCTTGAGAACTTCCGATGTCGCATGGCAATTGGAATGTGGAAGTAGGCATCTTGCAAGTCCATCGAACACATCCAATCTCCTACTTGCAGATGTGGACATATGTGGTGAAGAGCAAGCATGCAGAACTTCTCCTTGACTATGTTCTTGTTCAGAACCCGAAGATCCAGGATGGGCCGGAACTTGTTTTCCTGATCCTTTTTGGGGACAAGAAAGTATCTGGAATAGACTCCTTTTCCCCTTTGAGAGGGAGGCACCTCTTCCATAGCTCGTTTTTGGAGAAGAGCCTTCACCTCTTTTCAGAGCAGATCGAGTTGGTGCGGACTAGATTTCTTTGGGGAAATGTCCTGTTGCGGCGCACGGAAACGAACAACATATCAATTGCGCAGTGTATTCAGCACCCACCGATCGTTCGTGATGCTGTCCCACTCTGCCAGATGTTTTTAAACACTTCCTCTCACTGGAGTGGACAACGGCACTAGAGGAAGCCAGTGCTCATTGTTTTCCTCCTCTCGCGAAGTAGAGGACTGCTGGTGACCTCCTCTACCTCGGTTGGCTTTACCACCCCGAAACTGGGTCTTGCCCTGGGATTTGCTTTGGGACCACTGAGGGTTTTGAACCCTCTGTTGAGCCCCTCTGCCTTTGTTGGTCCTGAAACGGCGTTTAAACTCTTTCTTTTTTTGTAGGCCGACTGCCTTGACTGTGTCGAGCTCGGCTTTCATCCGACTCATTTCGTCATCCATGTGCTGGCCAAAGAGAGATGTGCCTGTAAACGGGAGGTTCAGAATGCGTTGTTGTGCATCGGGCTTGAGGCCTGTCAGGCGCAGCCACGAAGAACGTCTGGAACGTGGCGAATCCACTCCTGAATCTCTCGCTGAGCCAGGGAGTGGTTCCGCAGGCCTGGAAGCAGGCAATGGTCATCCCTTTGCTGAAGAAGCCTGGTCTCGATCCCAAGGCTCCGGTCAATTACAGGCCTATTTCTCTGTTGCCTGCTCTGACGAAAATTTTGGAGAAGCATGTACATACGGTGCTCTCCAATTTTTTGGAAACCCACGAGATTCTGCATGCCACCCAATCCGGCTTCCGTCCAAATCTCAGTACAGAGACCGCGCTCCTAGAGGTCTCAGAAACCATCAAAGGGGTTCTGGACACTGGGGGCAAAGCCATGCTGGTGATGTTGGATTTGTCGGCGGCTTTCGACACCGCCCCCCATGATGACCTTCTCGCAAGACTCTATGAGATTGGCCTACGGGGGACGGTGCTCAGCTGGTTTTCATCTTTCTTAGCTGGCCGCCGGCAAACGGTCTGGGCCTCCCCAGATTCCGCCGTGATGCCGCCTTTGGGAGTCGGGGTCCCATAGGGCTCTATATTGAGCCCGACCCTTTTTAACATCTTCATGACCCCTTTGGCGGCACTGGTGGAGTCGTTCGGGGCCCAGATCGTATCCTACGCCGACGACACCCAGCTCCTCTTCTCTTGCAAGAGGGGAGGAGTCTTTGATGGAGAGAGTATCCGGGATTGCCTTGGGGCTGTTTTTAAATGGTTCCATCTGAACAGCCTCAAGTGCAATTCCGATAAGTCCGAGGTACTCTTCTTCGGGTGTGCGACGGAGCCAGACTGGCAAGCTTGGTGGCCCATTCACATGTATCCCCCGTCTTGTTCATCCCAAATTGCTAAGAATTTGGGGGTCAAGATGGACAAGGGTCTGACGTTAAGATCTCAGATCCTCGGTGTGACGGGCACTTGCTTCGGCCTCCTTAAGATGCTACGGAGGTTTCTACCTCTTCTGTCTGAGGAACATAGGAAGCTGACTGTGCAGGCTCTGATAGGCTCTAGGTTAGATTATTCCAACGCTCTCTACCTGGGCCTGCCAGAGTACCTGCTGCAGCGGCTCCAAGTTGCGCAGAACGCGGCTGCGAGGGCCATTTTTGGCCTTAACAGGCGAGCCAGTGCTGCTGGCTTGTTGCAGACTTTACATTGGCTGCCCATCCGTAAACGGATTGTTTTCAAGGCATTAACTCTGGCCTATAAAGCTCTTCATGTGGTGGGAGCGAAGTAACTCCAAAGGAGACTTGCCTTTTACCATCCGGCTCGCTCTCTCAGGTCAGAATCTTTGTCCCTGGCGGCTGTGCCACGAGTGAAGAGAGCCCGCATTGGAGGCCGCTCCTTCGGACTGCTGGAGCCACAGTTGTGGAACACCTTGCCGCTAGCACTCGGGGGATCCACCAGCCTACTTGCACTTAGGAAAGGCCTTAAAACCTGGCTCTTTACCCTTTAGGCTGTTCTGCTGTTCTTTCTGTTTTCTTTCTGCATTTCACATTGCTTTTATTACTGTTGTTGTGTTATTTTGCTGTAGGTCTCCTTATTTAAAGCGCCGGGACACTCTTTTTGAGTAGCCGTGCGCTATATAAAAACAAATATAACATAACATAACATAACATACCCCTTGGGCATAGGTACATCCCGCCAGGATAGCTCCATCTGCAGCAGTGCTAATTATCTTATTAGCCACTAGAATTCCTTCCGTCAGGGTCTCCTCTAAGTCTTGCTGGTCCTCCTTAGGCAGTTTTGATTTAAAACGCTCCATTGAGTCCCATAAGGCTCTATCGTACCTGCCTAAAAGCGCAGCCGCGCTAGAAACCTTCAGCGTCTAAGCGGCAGAACTGCAGACCTTGCGGCCCCACGAGTCTTGCAACTTGCTGTCTTTATCAGGAGGAGTTGAAGAGGAGGGAGAAACTGAGTGGGTTTTCCGTGCCGGCGCCGCCACAACTACTGAGTCGGCGGGAGGGTCCGCTTTCACAAAGATCGGATCAGAGGGTGCGGCCTTATACTTCTTCTGGATGCGAGCCGGCACCGCTTTTACTGATGCTGGAGCCAGGAACACATCATTGACAGGATCCCTGGGACCAACGGTAGCACTAGACGAGACCCCGACTTTTGGTGAAGAGTCTCAAAGATCACTGTCGTGGAGACCTGTGGCACAGATAGCTCGATGTTTAATTTCAGTGCACCACTCTGTAGGACATCATGGTAGGTGTTGATATCATCCACCGGGGAAACCCTAGAGACAGGGCTATCAACCAATGTGGGAGAGTAGTCCTGTATGGAAGAGCGGGTAGAAGAGGTAGAAGAAGTAGCTGGAGTTCGAGCTCTTCTTTCTCGAGATCTTCTGGCTGGTACCTCCTGTCTAGGTGAACGATTGCGTCTCCTTTCGTGAGACCTCCCTGAAAGCTCTTCTCGTGCAGGGGAACGAGATGCAGCTTGTCTCACAGGTGATCTTTCTCTGCGCCTGGGAGGGCTGTGTATCCACTTCCTCGACCAGTCTTTGCAGTGGAGATATGTGCACTGGGCTGACCTATTCCTGCAGCCGTCTTGTGGCCCCTGAGTCTCGCCAATTGTACAGAGGCCTATTCCATCTGGGAGACAACTGTACAGCCTCAGTGGGAGGTCTGCGGGCAGGACTTCTGGATCTTGACTGGGATCTGGAAGAGCCCGAAGAGTGACGGGAGGCTGATTCAGTCACTAGGATCACTGAACCATCTCTGGATCTCGTAGCCGAGCATTCAGCTCGTTCACGGTGTCTCAACGTCGATCTGGACCGTTCATGGTGCCTCGACGTCGAATGCTCCGGAGGCGCATGCCTTGACTCCGAGCGATGGTCTCTCGACCTCGACCGGCGCTGCTCCGCCGTCGACCAGGTCCTTTCCTTAGACGCCGGCTCTCTCCGTGGAGCCGGTGGATCAGGCAATCTCGTAGTCGTATGCCTAGACGGCGAACGGCGTGAGGATGGTCTCTCGACGTCGAGCGGCGTTGTGTGGCCGACGACGGAGCTTCCTATATTGACAGCGAATATCTACGTGACATCGGTGGAGGGGTATTGGTCGCCCTCGGCGCCGAACGTCGACGAAGATCTTCTCCTTGACCCCGATCGATGTCTGGTTGTTGACGGCGAAGGACTTGGGACTCTCGACGACGGTCGCTTAGCCTGTGACGACGGAGGTGAGCCAGCTCTCGACGCCGAACGTTGTGACGACGACGACGGCGGAGGCTCCTTACCCCTCGACGCTGAGCATCGCCTGGTTGACGTCAGCAGAGGAGTCACACTTCGACGTCGGTCGTCACCTGGTTAACGACGGCGAAGGTGTAACGTCCCTCGATGCCCATGTTGTGAGAGAAGCCTGACGAAAGAATGGCGCTTTTATCAGCCAGTCGTCCAGATATGGAAATAGTTGGATGCCTTGCAGCCCGAGAAGAGCTGCTCACGGAGCTAGAAATTTGGTGAAGACTCTTGGAGCCGAGCACAGGTCAAATGGAAGGACTTTGAATTGTAAATGTGCACCTGCCACAGTGAATCTCAGGAACTTTCGATGTTTGGGATGAATTGGGATGTGGAATTACGCATCTTGAAGATCTAATGTAGTCATAAAATCTGCAATCTAGAAGCCGAAGGATTTCCTGGAGTGTTATCATGCGGAAGGATATTTTCTCAAGGTATTTGTTTAGCATTCTCAGATCCAAGATTGGTCTACAATCCCCAGATTTTTTCTTTATCAGAAAAAAGCGAGAATAAAATCCCTTTCCTGTTTGAGAGCTAGGAACCTTTTCTATCGCCCCTTTTGACAACATAGCTTTAACCTCTTTTCTGAGTAGTGGAAGATGCGGTGGGTTTTTCTTTAAAGGTGGATGAGGAGGAGGAAATTTGGCGAATTCTAGGGTGTGACCGAATGTTATTATATCCAAAACCCACTTGTCTGTGGTTATTTTCTTCCAATTTTTGAGATGTTGGGAAATTCTCGGAATTTTGAATACTTGTGGCATATCTGGTGCAATTGCAATAAGATTGTCACTGTTTTCTGGCAGAATCTCTGCCCTGAGGTTGACGCTTCCTGCCCTGTTGCCTGTAAGCGGCCGCTGGGGGACTTCTAAAGGATTGCTGTTGCTGTTGATAATGATATCCGTAGCGACCCTGGCCACCTTGTTGCTGGTACTTCTGGTAACCTCCACGAAAGGTGTAGGAACCTCTGCCTCTTGCTCCTCGAAAAGGTGTTTTTCTATACAGCAAGGTAACCAATGATCTAGCAGTATCAGTGTCCTTTTTTATTTCTTGCAATGTGTCATTGATGTGTTTACCGAATAATAGATCGCCGTCAAAGGGCATGTCCAGAATTCTTTTTTGGACATCAGGGCGGAAGTAAGTGGATTTCAGCCAGCCCTAATGTCTAAGGGTAGCTGCTCCGGCAAGTTGACGAAATCCCAGAGAAGCTATATCCATAGAGATATCGAGGACTTCAGAAGCAGCTCTTTCACCCTCCATGAGAATTTTCTATGCTTCTATTTTCTTGTCCTCAGGCAGATACTCTATATAAGGTGAAATGTCCGACCATAATTGTCGATCGTATCTGCCTAAGATAGCTAAACAATTCGTAGCTCGAACTGTAGCGCCATCCATGGTGGTAAAGCGTTTGCCTATGTTGTCAAGGCGCTTACCATCTTTGTCAGGTGGTGCTGTTATTAATGTAGAAGGATTCCGAGACTTCCTCTGCGCAGCTTGAGAGATTATAGAGTCTGGTTTAGGGTGCCCAGAAAGGCAGGCAGGGGCGTCATCTGGCGCCTTGTATTTTTTGTCAATCCTAGGGAGGATCGCCGGAATGGAAAACAGAGTTTTCATAATTTTCACTCCTTCCATCCAGATATGATCAATAATAGGAATTTAACGGGAGGATTTTCTGTTCAGATCTTTAAAATTGTATAAAAAACATTCCGTTTTCTGAACTGGCATTGAAAGATGGTATCTAGAGGCTGCCCTTTCCATAATCGCATGGAAACCTCCTATGTCCTCAGGAGGGGAGTCAACAGCTAGAGGAACTGGGGAAGCTGGTGTTGGGATCAGATATTCGTCCCATTCATCCACAGTAGTGGGCGAATTTGGAATTTCTCCGTCATCTGCCACGTGTCTCCGTCATCATTCCTGCAGTAATTGTGACAACGCCACTTGGGGATCTGACACTGGTGTTGCAGGGGTCGCAGGCTGCATCTCTGTAGGTGCAGGAGCTCTTTCTGGAATCGTGACTTGAGGAAAACGGGTATTATAGTCTTTTAACATTGTTGTAAGGTCTTGAAGCAAAGCTGCAGGCATCTGAACCATTGGTTCTTGGTGGAACGATTCTTGAGGTCCTCTTAACCTCTTGGCTGCTAATGACAAGGGTAACTCGTCATGGACTTTCCATTGATTTCAATGGAAATTAAAGTCAAATTCAAATAATGCCTTAGCAGCCAAGAGGTTAAAGACTCACATGGTTCATAAAACTCCTCTTGATAGTCATCCTCCTGATATTTTATCCGGAGTTGAGAAGGGTCATGCGCTTGTCCAAAGGGGTCATCATCATCAGACTCCTCCAAATAAAGGCTAGGAGGTAATAGTGAAATGTGAGATACATCCTGGTAGAATTGCCTGGAAGATGTTAATTTAGAACTCAAAATTGGTGTAATTTGCACGTTTCAATGAAGCTGAAATATACATGGATGGCGAATCAGATTCTGTGGAAATTGCTGTAATAGATGACACCGTCGACGTTGTAATCATGTATGTCGTCGACGGAAAAGTCATAGACGACGATGTGGTCGGCGACATCAAGGTTGTCGTCGAGAGTACAATCATCATCGACGGTGGACACGTAGACAATAGCATAGTCGACGGTAGGTTCATCGACGGGACTTGTGGCATCGGCGACGGGGTACTCTTCGACTAAAGGTGAATCGTCGTTGACGGCGGAGGCATCGTCGACGCAGCAGGTGTCGACATGATTGGTATCGTCGACGGTGATGGAACACTCGTTGACGGCGCCGTGGACGGTTATCTCGTCGATGATGGAATTTTCTTTGACGCTGTAGATCCACTCACCTTCGGAGGAGATTTTCTCGTCGACTAAGCGGTTTTAGACGTCGACGGAGGCTCAGAGGGAGATTTTGAGGTCGCTTTCAACGAAACCTTCACCTTTTCACCAGATTTCACCTCAGAAGAGAATGAGGATTTCTCTTTTTTTAAGGAAGGGTGACCAATCTCAGAGTGAGATTTCTTCAGGGTCTTACTCTGCTTTTCAGGTGGATCTCCAGATTTATCCCTCTTCTTGGATATAGGGGTGGAGGCAGAAGGGGAGACGGGTGCAAGGCAGAGGGGAGAAGGATGCAAGGCAGAGGGGAGAAGGGTGCAAGGCAGAGGGGAGAAGGGTGCAAGGCAGAGGGGAGAAGGGTGCAAGGCAGAGGGGAGAAGGGTGCAAGGCAGAGGGGAGAAGGGTGCAAGGCAGAGGGGAGAAGGTGGAAGTGGAGCAGGGTAGAATGTGGGAGGGGAGAAGGGTGCAAGGCTGATGTGGAGAAGGGTGCAAAGCCGAGGGGGAGACGGGTGCAGGGTTAAGGGGAGAAGGGTGCAAGATTAAGGGGAGAAGGGTGCAAGATTGAGCGGAGAAGGGTGCAAGGTTAAGGGGAGAAGGGTGCAAGGTGGAGGGGGAGAAGGGTGCAAGGTGGAGGGGGAGAAGGGTGCAAGGTGGAGGGGGAGAAGAGTGGAGTGGAGGGGGAGAAGGGTGCAAGGTGGAGGGGGAGAAGGGTGCAAGGGGCGGAAGGGTGCAAGGTGGAGGGGGAGAAGGGTGCAAGGTGGAAGGGGAGAAGGGTGCAAGGTGGAAGGGGAGAAGGGTGCAAGGCGGAGGGGTAGAAGGGTGCAAGTCAGACATGGAGAAGGATGAAAGGCAGAGGGGTAGAAGGGTGCACGGCAGAGCATGAGCGTCTATCAGCACCAGGCTTGTCACCATTTTTTACGGACCCCTATACAAACAACTATGCTGGGCCCAAAGTCACAAAAGCCTGTTCCGAACTTTTAAATTAAAGTGTTCTGGGAAAGAGAAAACACAGTAGCTCCAGTCTACACCACCAACTAATGATTTCAAATACATCAGCTGACATGAAAAAACATAAAATTCTAGCTTTGAAACCTATGCATAGATTTTATAGCACAAGCACCGGTGCTGTCAAAGCGCAGGTCCGAGGAAAAGAGTCCCTTTGGCAGTCCTAAGCATTAGTGCTTTCAGTGGGATGAAAAGTTCACGAGGCCACAGAATGGGGGTGGCGTTAGCCGTTTATAGCGCAGGAGGAAATGCAACGAGGTATCATGATCTGCGCACAAGTTGTAGATACTGACTGTTCTCACTTTAAATTAAAAATAAAAGGCTGGTAAAATGTCATCAGGCAAAGGTCAACTACGGGATACATAATACAATATTTCCAATGGTGCATTAAAAAAAAAAAAAGTTTTGCCTCATTGCAATTATATATTTTATCTATACTAATATAAAGAGAGCCCAAACCTTTGATGCGGCTAATCTCAGGAACCACAGCACCAATCACAACACCCAATACAGCATTGGAAAGGACAGTTGCAGCAGATGGACATAGGCTATACAGCTGCCCACCATATGCATTAGGAACTTAAAAGAACGTTACAGGCAAAGTAGTCTCTTGTGGGAGGGGGCGTGGGTGGGGCGCGAGTGGGGCGCTGCATGACGACAACAAAAAAAGTGCTCCTTAAACGTGTCCGTTGTGCTAGGGGCGTGTGCTGGGGGCGTGAACAAGGCCAATGGGCGCGGCAATTGCGCGGCACCAAAGGGTGTGGCCAATAGGCGCGACAAACGGCAACAATCACGCGGCACATTCCCCCCCCCCCCAAAAAAAAACGTGCCTTGAGGGTGTGTGGAAAACAAACGTGTGCTTTGGGCCGGGGGCGTGGCCAAGGCCAAAGGGTGCGGCAATTGCGCTGGAGCAAGGGGCGTGGCCAATGGGCGCAGCAATTGCCGGGGCCTAGGCGGGGGCAGACGCGACTGATCGTGCCTACGGGGACACTAACTGCACAGTATCCTGCGTGCTTTCAGCCAGTCAACTCTCTGCATAAAGGACCGTGCCTGCGGGGACACTAACTGCAGCGTCTCCTGCGCGCTGTCACACACTCAACTCTCTGCATAAATGAGTTGACACCAGGGCACAACATCAACCAGGGCTGGAGCCGGGCTCAGGCGGCGGATGACGCGAGTAAGCACGCCTGCTGGGACACTAACCTTTGAACTGACTGCACTTTCCCACACGCGCAGCGTCTCCAGCACGCGCTGTTACCCACTGAAATCTCTGCATTAACTACTTTACACCACAAGCACAACATCAAACAAAACTGGAACCAGGCCTCAAGCGGGACCAGGCCTCAAGCGGGGGATGACTCGATTCAGCGTGCCTGCGGAGACACGAAATTTACAACTGAATGCACTTTCACACACGCTTACCTACAAAAGTGGAGTACATACACACTAGAGACATCTGCTAATACTTCTTACTCCGAGGTACACACAGTATCTGCACACACATGCCTAACTACAGTGATACTTCATGCTAAAAATGTTGTCTACCGCAAGATTTTAAAATAAAATTCCCTTGCCTATTACACACATTGCACACATTCTATTTCATACCCGGACAACGTTGGGACGGGCTGCTAGTTATATAAACTGAAGCAGCTTGTGCTTTGCCCAGGAGTGAATATCATTTGCTAAATTCCTGTTACAAAAGCAGAAAAAAAACCAGGAAACAAATGCACACACACAAACAGCATATTTAATAAGTCTTATTTTAAAAGATAGCCGTGACCTGATTTCCTACACTTACACCAATGGTAACCCTGGAAAAGGTTAGTTGAGTCTCTGTAGTGGTACGAGGGCCGGGTGAAACGTGAGCCTGTTATTGCAACAGCATGGTGGCATTGGCCTGCTCGCGGGACATGAAAGGGTGCCCGGAGAGAGGCAATTAATTACCCATGACAAAGGAAAGGCAGATGGCTGCGAGTGCACTTGCATGTGCACTCAAGCTTGTAGCCAGCAAGCAAAGGCTGGGTTGCACTTTTGAGATCCCCTTTTACTAAAAGTCGAGCTTCCTCGACCTAAAAACATGAAACATATACATAACCATTAAGGAGTGATGGAAAGGGGGAGAGGAGTACAGGGAAAGGAGGGAGAATGCGGCCGGAGAGGCGCCTTGTTATAGTTTTAGATCATTTCACGCCGCTGGAAGGCGTAGCTCTAGCCATAGTATATATGATCTCTGGCGACACACAAGGAAGAGTCAAGGACGTCGGGAGTAGTCCGCGTATGTGAAAAGGAGATGTTGGAGTCCTAATAAGTACTTGTGTAGGATATACACATACATATACATATAAAGATACACATACACATATCTATACATACATATATACATACCTATACATATATACATACCTAAATACATTTATACATACACACATACATACACACACACACACACACACACACACACACACACATATATATACATACACACACATATATCTCAAAACCATCTCTCACAAAATGAAGGCTATCCCTGGAGTGTTGGCCTGCTTTTCTTTTTCTGAGATGGTGTTGACACATTAAAAATGAGAACGGTGCCCGCCAGCCCTCATTAACACCAGAGGTGGTTGAAGTTCAAACAGCCCAAATATCTCTCCCAGTGCATAGCCATCGTGCTACAAGGACAAATTCTTTTTTCCAAATATGGCACACTTCTGTGATTTTTTTGAATTTTAGAAACATTTAAGGTGTGTTTGCAATGCCAAATGCTTAAGTTTTTTCTGGAGAGAAAGGGTGTTGGCTATCCAAGCAAGGGCTCCGGTGCATGAATAACAAGCATTTACAATGCAATGGTTTCGCCTTTGGAAAAGTTAGAGCTATTGGCATTGCTCATGACATTTCTTTTTTTTTTTTACTTATAAATAAATGGCATTGTTATTTACGACTGTTAGAGCTCAGGGATGGTACTTTCAAATAGTGGATCTGCAACATTTTATCTGACTGTGGAGAATATGATTTGGAAGAAGAAATGATGTTGTTCAATTCAATTCAATGTAAGCTTTATTCAGTATGTATAGACATCCATAAAAGCAGTTACAAAATTAACAAGCACAGCCAGGGGGCAGGGAAGCAAGCACAGTCAGGGGGCAGGGAAGCAAGCACAGCCAGGGGGCAGGGAAGCAAGCACAGCCAGGGGGCAGGGAAGCAAGCACAGCCAGGGGGCAGGGAAGCAAGCACAGCCAGGGGGCAGGGAAGCAAGCACAGCCAGGGGGCAGGGAAGCAAGCACAGCCAGGGGGCAGGGAAGCAAGCACAGCCAGGGGGCAGGGAAGCAAGCACAGCCAGGGGGGAAGGGAAGCAAGCACAGCCAGGGGGGAAGGGAAGCAAGCACAACCAGGGGGTAATAAAGCACATCTGGAATATTTAAACGTTCTTTTGAGATCATCATACGCCTAGATAGAGTGTAGAAGCTTAGAGTCACACTAGGTGGTCATTTCTTTTTCACCTTGTACTTATTCATTTAGCAACTAAATATTTCCAAAAGCACACAATCAACTATACTGAAGCCTGGGAACTTCATACCCCAGAGAAAACGCACATATCCATGAAGCTGAACATTTACACACTATTCCTGAATCCTGCTAACCCCCTTCCATTATTCTTAACATCCTGGCATCATATGCAATGTAAAGGGGTAACGTTTTGTGTCACTATTTTAAATGCTTTGCAGAGTCAAAGAATATTAACACCCTCCTTATTTACTAACTTGGATAACCATAGTATGTTTCAGTGTTTTATATAGCACCACCATGTCACCTTACAACCACTTCAGGGTGTTCGGAGGCAATGCATACACGTACGCAGAAATGCCAATACTTAACAGTATTCAGTCACAGACAGTAAATTAAGCATTGTGCGTTGAAGATCGTGCAATGGAAGCACATAACTCAGTTGTCTCCTCTCAGTTCCCCCCCAAAATGCCACAAATGTACCCTAATCTGTAATCGTGCAAGTGCCTCAAGCAAGAATTGATTGAGGGAGGGCATGGCCAACGTTGGGAATGGGGGCATTAGTCAGGAACACACTCATATTGGAGGCTACTGCTTCTTACAAAAGCAAGCAATGTTATACTCTGTGTGCAACAGTTGTCACTTCATTTTAACAAACAATGACAAAGCCTATAGGCCTGGCCACGCCAGTATGATGGTTACTTTGATTTCTTAACCCCTTTACTGCTAAGGCATTATTCTTCTTCTCATATAATTTCCATTGAAATCAATGGAAAGTCCATGACGAATTACCCTTGTCATTAGCGGCGAAGAGGTTAAGCATGTGCCACAAAAACAGCTGCCAAATAAATGTGGCAGGCAAATATATCCCCAACAAGTTTACAATTAAAAGATCTATACGTAGTATGTGATTTTAATAGTGCAGTATGTGCACTTCCAAGCAGGGAGGTGTACTAGGAACAGGGGCAGAAACTTTTTTTTGTACACATCACAGGAAGGATTGGTGCAAAGAAGTTATATGGGCTTTAAATTAATGTAATTCGAAAATATAGTGAACACACACAAGGATACCTAAAACAAATGTGAAAGAGAAACTGAAAGAAAAATTGCATTGGCCCATCAGCCTTGGCATTGAAGAGCGCTTCTGTTCAGAAAGAAGTGCACAGGTGAGCATGCAAAATACCATTACCCGCGGTGTAGGAGAACCAATGGTTGAAGCAAACTGACCCATTTCCCCTTCTAATATGCTGTATACGGATGTAAAATGTGAATGACAGTTGGAGACCAATAAGTGAAGAGAGCTGATCAAAAGCCCCTGTATAAAAAAAAATATATATTATAATTAATATAGATTTTTTTTTTAAGCGAGGCTGGCACAGCCAAAGCGGTCTCTAAGCCAGACCTAAAAAAGGTGCATCAGCACCTTCAACGTATGCACCTACTAGAAAAGCAGATCTCTTGAAGTCACTCTGGCATACGTAGATATCTCTAGGGTAAAAGAAGCAAGAGGGCAGCACAAAAGTTACCAGGGAGCCCATAAAATCACAACGAAAGATAGCAGTCTCCAAACGATATCCGCCCAAATTGGAAATCACAGCTGAAAACAGGTAATCAGGGGAGCCCTAACAAAAAAAAAACCACACAGAACAGCACATGGAAGTATGCTACCTCGGAGCAGAGGTAACTGATCTGATCAACTTCAGCCCTTCAATCTTTGAGGTAAGGTGACTGGAGTATCACGAATGTAGGAAACATTACGCATATATAACGAACAAGTTAAGACTATAAATATTAATAAAAAGGTAGCCGGAGCGCAATAAAGCCACGAGCTAAGGCCACTGGAAAAACACGCCTGAGCCAATCAGAAGAGTCTTGAAATCAATGTGAAATACACGGGTAAACAAAGGGCCAGCACGTGCTACGTATCAGCATATAGAGAGGAACCGAACCACTCTAAATTACAGATGAGATGATTTCAAATGATCCTAAATGCAGCATCACAGCATATTAACGTTAACACCATTTCTTTTTGTGGGGGTGTGTACCAACATATATAAAATCAAGTAACTATCGTTCTGTCAAATAAATCTGCAAGCTTGTTCTCGAACTAAGAGGGCAGAGGACAAACAGTGAAGGTCACTAAACAAGTATCAAATGTAGTAATCCAGGCACACGGCAGACAAGGTTCGTTCCTCGCCTTCGACGCCTTAATAGGGTTCTTGCACACTTTCTCCCAGTTCCGTAATGAACTTCTCATTGTTTGCATAAGTAGCGTGAACGGCACAACTACCCCCTTGCGTGCTGCTCCTGTTAGAAACCATCACTATTAACACCTTATATTCATATAAAAAGAGCATTCTAGCCCTAAACGTCAGACGCGACGTAAAGCTGGACAGCAGACAACAATGCTACAGCGTTCTGAGAGGTTCCACGGGAGCCTAATGATTGCTGATAACACGTACTCGGAGGGTTTCAAAAAGAGACAACATCCAATACAAAAGGCGAGGCATTGGAGGATTTCCTGATCATCGTATGCAGATCCTTACCCCTGCCCTTTCATTCCCTGAACGCTGGCTTCTAACTGCCATGCCTCATGGTGGGCTGATAGAAGACATTAATTTCCAATTCGCTGAGAAACACCAGGTCAAGGCTCACTGAGAACAGAAGGCTTTGGAAGGACAGCATCACCTTACCCCAGAGCTTGCTTCATGAGAGCAGCCCCTTACTCTGCACAGTGCCCCAAGGCCGTCAAGGCGCAGATTGGAGCCACGTCCGCACCATGTGCTCAGCGAGACAAAGCAAAAACAAAGGAAGTAGTATGAGCGAGCCCTCAACTGCACACCAAACAGGCAATGCCAAATGTTGGACAGGCCACATGAAGGGCCGCTCTCCCCCGGCCCAACCAGGCCCGAGCCCGGTCAAGCAAGTACCACACACCACCATTGCACGTCCTCCGTCCCCTCAGGGACCCCTGCCCTCGAGCATGTCGACCTCGTGGGTCCGATCCACTGCCGGCCCACGCGCCCATCCTGGGGCGCCATCTTGGACACTCCACCACGAGGCCGCCTGGCCCCCGAGCGACCTCAACCCTGGGCCTGGCCCGGCCTCAGGCACCCCGGCACCACCATCCACCCAGGAGGTGAGCGGGCTACTTGGCAAGTCAATGGGAGAAAGAGGTGTCGATGGCTCTCCCCCGCCAAGTGCCGCTCGCCCATCGCCTCCCCGGGCGCTGGCTCCACCCCCCTGCTGGGTGTCTGGACTCCCTCATCCCGGACCTCCCGACCTCCAAGTGCGAGGGTCCGGACATCAAAGCACACCAGCCCTATAACTGGGGCAGCTCCAGAGCAGGAAGGCAGTTGTATCTTGGAGTCGAGAGACGCAAAGAGGAACTCATCCTAGACGGACTACTGGCGCTGCCGTAGCTCTGTCTTGTGCACCATCGTCCTGCCTGCTGGCGCTGCCGCAACCTTCGCAACCTTCATATCCTTCATCGTCGTCGGGACCTGCTGGCGTGGCCGCGGACCGTTTGTAACCGTCATCTTCACCGGGACCTGCTGGCTCCGCCGCGGACCGTCGTTTCCTTCGTCCATCTCGGGACCTGCTGGCTCCGCCGCGGCCCGATCATCTAGAACGCCGAGCTCGAGGATTGAGAGCTATATCCATCTTTTGGTAACAAGACTGTCCCGCTACCCCTTTTCCCAAACCAGAGACCAGAATCGAGGGGACCCCTGAGTCCAGACCTCCTTGTATCATTTCATCGTAACTTAAAGAATTGCCTATAAAGTCTCGTTGAACTTTAACCTTGTGTGGTGTCCGTCTGTGGGGGGGAAGTTACTTGTCTGTACGATCGCTGGAGACGGCTCTCCCTGGAGACCTCTCCCCTTATTCTCGGCCGACCCTCCCGGTCCGTCTAACACCAAACTTCCAGGCGGAGGAGGACCGAGCCCGGACACCCCTGCACTGCCGGGCATTATTTCCCAGACTCCCACACCCCAACACGCACAGGCACCAGACAAAGCATCCAGACCCACCCCCTCCCCTCCAGCTTGCAGCCTTTGTCGGGCGCAGACACCGCAAAGAAACAGCGAGATGACCGAAAACTAAGATAAGCTTAAGCAAACCGCTTCGACCCCTTTCACCGGACTCAACTATGGTAGAATGGGCAATAAATTAAATGAACAAACAAACCCAAAACTGATCAGCATGGCCCCCTATCTTTCCAAGACTAGGACTGGATGGAAAACTGAATGAAAGAGTCGGTGGAACTCAAACAGTAACAAGCATTTACAAGTGGGACACGGACAGCGGGAGGGGGGCGGGAACGGGCACAGGACAGCGGGAGGGGGGGGGTGGCGGGAACAGCCAGCACTCACCTGGACTTCCTCCGGCGGCTGTGGTCGGCATGGAATGACGAAAACAAACTAATAAAAAAAAAAACGAAACTCCGCCCACCGCCGCTATGACGACATCGCGGAGGGGGAAAAAATCGCGGGAACGCCCACTAATCTGGTCCGGCCATGACGGACAGATCTCTGTTCCAATGGCTAGCCTCCATTTGTGGAGCTAGCCAATGGAACAGAGGGTATAATCCCAAGCCCACTCTGTTGTAACATAAGATTTCGCCTGCGCCGAAAAGCTGCGCAGTGCGCAGCCTTCGGCCAGGCGAAACCTAAAAATGAGCACGCTGACAGTATTCTTTGGAGGAAAATCCAGTACATTTAGCAATAATTTCTATGTAAGTGAGCACCTGCAGGCTTATTGTGCTTCTTGACTAGTATATATGTGCGCCAGCATCTGCTTGTGGAACAATTTTGTGCTTATGAATATTAAAGAGGATTCCCTGGTGTAGGAAGCTAGCCCTGTATAGGATATTATCACTAGAAGGTAACCGTGCAGAGAGTCCAGGGGTTCCCAAAAAGTGTACAGAGCTCAATGCAAAACCCAAAGGTCTCTATTATTGGTAGTGTGAGCGGGCAGTATTGGGCCTAATAAAGAGCAGTGAAAGACATTTATTTGACACACTTTTTATTTATTTATTTTTAGAGTTTTATATAGCGCGAACTAGACATGAAGATATTGGGTATCCGAGAGCTTTACATAGAACCAGTTTTGTTACACAAGGACACATTCATTTTTGTTAGGCACGGGGAGATTAAGTGATTTGCCCAGAATCACAGGATATTAAGCGTCATTGCCGAGACTCAAATCCGGTTTCCCAGCTTCGAGGTCGACTGCTCTGGCCGTAAGGCTAAATACTCTCCCCTACACTTGATCAATAAAAGACACGACTCCTGAAGGAGATCCTGACCAATTTTATAAAATTATACTTGGTTTGTACTTTATTTTAAGACCCAGGTCTTCGAGTTAAGGTAAGTAAGTTTTTAATTAAAAATACTTTTCACTTGAAAAAAGGTAAAAAAAGAAAAAAATTGACACTTAAAAATGTTTCCACACTATCCAATGTTACCCTACAGATAAAACAATATTGTGGTTAACAAGGTGAATATCAAACTTACAATTTCAGCCTTCGGAGTCAAAAGTCAGTATTGGCCAGGGGTCAGGTAGGTACCAAAACTGCACCACCAGTAGCACAGGGACGGCAGGGTGAAGAGGTCAAAATCGAAGTTCAACCCAATACATTCCAATAGAGACAGGGGGTGCCTGGAGCCACACTACTTGCCGGTAAGTACATCGTTTGCATGGGCCAAGCATTAGGGGTTAGTATAAGCACGGGGGTGCACACAAGGCAGCACCAAACAAACCACCAGTGGCACAGGAGCAGCCGGGTGTAGGGTGCAAATTCGAAGTCGGGGACCCAATGCTTTTCAGTTAGTATTTTCCTGATGGCAAAGAGGCCACAGGCATGGCAGCGGAGGCTGCAGGATGAATACCAACGACAGCATAGGTAAGTTCCGATGTAGGGGTCGTAGGGGCATGTTGGTTGAGCTCATTAAGGCCCAGAAGCTTCGGGTGCAGGGGTGCCTTTGGACATCATATTATTCTAACTGGAGCCAGTCAAAGGGAGCCTCTAGATTCACACTGCAATCGCTGTCATGGAGGGCAGGAGAGGTCAGCCTATGCTGGACCCGAGGTCAGGACAGCCGGGGAGACTTCACTGCACAGGTGAGCCACTCGGACTAGGCCCGTGGGTGTCAGGTACAGAGTGGTCTGGAGACGCAGATGCGCCTAGATCCGGAGTCTTTGGAGTTGATTTCTTCTGGACAGGATTGCTGTACTGAGGAAATTGTTGTCTTTATTGAAGGCAGCAGTCACCAAGGGGTTTTGGACTATGTGCTCCCGACAGGTCGCAGGTTTCGTCAAAGCTGGAGACAGGCAGGTAGGTAGGGCTGGGGCCAAGGCAGTTGTCTTCTGCTGCATGAAGTCGTCTTTTCTTTGTAGGACGTCGCAGATCAGGGGTCCAGGTCTGGTGGAGCCACCTTAATACTAAATTTAGGAGGCATTTTAGGGGAGTAGAAGGTAGGGTCAATGAGCATCTCACCAGGGGGGACTACACCCGCTATTTTGATACCCTCCTGTGAGAGGGGGCATAGACCTGGGCCTCATTGGAGGAGTTCCCCCCCCCCCCCCCCCCCCCCAGCAGGGTCTCTTCGCCCAGAGGTCCAGAAATATGTCTGGTCAGGTGGTGGCAGGCTGCCTACAGTCGGTCAGAGACCACAACAGGGTTGGCAGGGATTCAGGGGGGCACCTCTGATGTGCCCTCTGGGTAAATGGTACAATAAATCACACACTGGCATCAGTGTGGATTTATTGAGAGGTGTAGTTTGATACCAAACACTCTTGTATTCAGTAAAGCCATCATGAGGCAGTGGAACTAGAGTTGTCGAGTTCTCAGCCCATTTACTCTTTATGGCTTCACTGGCTCTTACAATATTAGGAAACAGTGCCCAATACTGTAGGGACATATCTGCTCATGCAGATATGCCCTCACCTATAGTATAGTGCACCCTGCCTTAAGGCTGTGAGGCCTGCTAGAGGGGTGACTTACCTATGCTGTTAGGCAGTGTTAGCTGGCATGGCATCCAGGTAGGGTGCTATGTCAGCTTCGTCGTTTTCTCCTTCACAGGATCCATGCAGGCTGCAAGGGCAGAGGCATGGTCCTAGTGAAGGGGATCCCAAAGGACCCTCTTTAGCTCTCAGGCCCTAGGTGCCCAGGCTACCAGGGACCTACAGGGATAGAAGTACCAATTGGGAGTTTGTGTTTAGGAAAGGGGTACTGGCATAGGGCAGCGGGTTGGCAGGACAGTGCAGTACATTTGAAACCACATCAAAACCAGGCAAAAAGTGAGGGGCTAACCATGCAAGAGAGGTGCTTTCTCACACCTGGAGTACAAAATTATAAAACATCATTACTTTGGACAACTTTTTGATCTTGCTGGATTCCGAGATCTCTGTACTGGGGTGAATGTATGACATTGTTCTACATCAATTCTGCATTTGTTACCCTGAGTGGGACGGGTATGCCCAGACGTGGGTCTTGTGCTCTCCATGCCACTTGAGTCAAGCTAGCCTGGCTGGTGGGGTTTGATAGAGGGGCTGATTGTGTTCCTCCCTGCCTGTTGATGTAGAACATTGTTGTTTTGTTGTTTGTTTGTTTGTATCAACACTCACTGGTTGTACAGATTTTTCTGGAAGGCCTTAAGGGCGAGGAACACGGTCTTCAGTTCCAAGTAGTTGATGTGTTTGACCGCCTCCGCTGGAGTCCACAGATCCCTCACCCCGAGCTTGCTCATGTGTGCTCCCCATCCCCTGTGGGATGCGTCTGTGGTGATGGTCACTGTTGGGGTTGGTGGTGTTAAAGGCTTCCCTTCAGTTATGTTCTCCTTGTTCCACCACGATATCTCCTCCTACCACTGCGTGCGTTACAACCACTAGATCTTCCCAACTTCCTGTAGCCTGTGACCATTGTTGTTGCAACCATTCTTGGAGTGGTCTCATGTGGAGCCGTACATTTGGGACCGTATTTATTCAGGACGCCATCATCCCCATGATCTTGCTAGCTGTCCTCACTGTCAGAGCTCGCCCATTCTGGTAGAGGCGTGTTTCCATCAGCAGGGCCAGTGTTCTCTTGTCAGTGGGGAACACTTTGCTCTGTATGGTATTGATCTGTGCACCAAGGAAGATCTTCACTTGCTCTGGTTCCATTGAGGATTTCCCCCAGTGAATGAAGAAACCTAGGTTTGTCAGTGTTTCGGTCAGCCGCTGTGCGTGTTCTTTGCACGTCCTGTGAGAACTTGCTTTTATTAGCCAGTCGTCGAGGTAAAGGTATACATGAATCCCTTCCCTCCGTAGGTGCGCTGCCACTGCTGGAAGGCATTTGGTGAAGACGCTTGGTGGGGATTTTAGTCCGAAGGCTAGGGCTGTGAACTGGTAGTGTTCTTTGTTGATGGGAAATCTTAGTAGATGCTTGTGCCGCCTGTACATGGGGATGTGCAGGTAGGCATCTTTGAGGTCTATGGTGGACATGAAGTCTCCGTCCCTTATCTGAGGGATGACCTCTTGTAGGGACGTCATTTAGAATTTTTGTGTCTTTATGTACTTGTTTAGGAACCTTAGGTCCAGGATGGGTCTTAGCGTTTTGTCCACTTTTGGTACTAGGAAATAGTTTGAATACACTCCCCTGTTCCTTTCTCTGTACGGGACTGGTTCAATGGCCTCTTTATGAAGGAGTTCCATCGCTTCCTCTAGGAGTAGCGCTAGCTCTTCCTGAATGCGTCTTTCTTTTTGGTTTTCTGTTTGGCGGTCTCTTTTCCAGTTCTATGCAGTATCCGAACTGTCTGATGTTGAGTATCCAATTGTCTGTAGTTATCTTCTTCCACTCCTAGAAGAAATGACTTAGCCTTACATGTTCTTTGAGGTGTGCTTCGTGTAACCCTCTCTCCTTGACCTTGTTGTGCTCCACCCTCTGAGGTGTTGTGAGGGTGGGCACGCTTTTCGGGATGGAGACACTGAGGTTGGTTGTTGGCCCCCTCTTCTAGTTTGTCCACGTATATGCGTCCTCCCGCGAAAGGACTGGCCCCTCGGCAGGTACTGCCAGGTTTGTCTTTGCTGTCCCTGCTGTGCTTCACTGTCGCCCTGTTGGGACTGCTGGAATGTCTGGTGTGACTTTCCCGGCTGGTTTCCCCCTCTTCTGTTTTGTCTCCGTGCCGGGGTACCCCTTCTCATCCCTCTGAATTGTAAGGCCCCCTTCTTGAGCTGGGTGAGTTTTTCATTCACTGGTGCCCCGAACAGTGTCTCTACGTTGAACGGGGTGTTCAGAATGTTGTTCAGCACTTCTGGCTTGAAGCCTGAGATCCTGAGCCAGGCCTGTCTTCTCTCTGATTCCTAACATCATCAGCCTGCTGGACGGGTCAGCCCCATCCAGCTGTTTTGAGGCAAGAATTTGCTATATTTTTTCCCTCCGCCACAAGGTGCGAGGCACTTTGTTGGTATTGCTCTGCGAGGTGCTGGAGCAGTTGTCCGATCTCGTCCAATATTTGGTACTGGTGCCTGTTTAGTAGAGCATTTCAGTTTGCCATGCGCCAGTGCACTGCTGCATTTCTCTCTATTTTTCTCCGTTAGGTCCATCCTCCTACCTTCTTTGTCTTGTGGTGGGCCTGATGCTGTTGGGACATTTGCCCTTTTCCTGGCGGTCGCCGCGATAATGGAGTCCACTGTGACGGATCCCTGGATGTTGGGAGGATCTTTAGAGGAGTGTTTGTATTTTTTCTCCGTTCTAGGCGTGACGGACCTGCATGTCACAGGTTCTTTGAACGCCTCCCTCCCTTGGTCCATGACACTCTGAAGCATGGGGAGGAACTGGCTCCTTTTTTGAGTGGGGAGCAGGGTCTCTAGGAGGAAGTCTGCCTTTGGTCTTTCCTCATCCAGTTTGACTCCAAAAGCTGTTGTCGCGTTCCTGATGACCATATTATAGGCCTCAATGTCATCTGGCGGAGAAGGCCTCGATGTGTACGTGCCCACGGGCTATTCTGGGCTTTCGGTGTCGAGGTCATGCCACTCCAGGTCCTGTGTCCCCGAGGATGCCGAGCCGAGGGTCGTCCGCTGGTCATCGTAGCCCTCCTCCTCGTAGTAGAGGCCGCTTCTTCTAGATGTTCCTGGGGCTCGGGGGCTTTCGGCGGCCCTTCGGCATCGAACTCCTCTTCTTCTATTTCGACGATCGCCGTCTGCGGTTTCGACGGAATCGTGAACCTTTTCATCGAACTCTTTTTCTTTGCAGGATGTTATCTATTTTGGCCTCGAGCGGTCTCTTCTTTCTATCCAGGTCAGCGGCCTGTTCAGAATCGAGTGTTTCGGCCGCTCTCTTCGACGTGGTCTCAGACGTCGAACCGGCCTTCGGGTCCTTCTCCTTCGAAGTCGAGCGGTCCTTTTCGGGGACGTGCTTCGACGACATTGGCTTTTCGCCGGTCTTCGCTGCCTGGGAGTCGAAGGATCCGCTGGGCTGCTTGTCCTTGGATGCAGCAGCGGCCGTCTAGACTTTCGGCGCCAGTGCTCCCTTCGAGGACTTAGACTCTATTTTTCGAGAGTCTGTCGGGGTTTTAGGGGTCGACGTCTCTCCTACCTCTTTAGAAGTTTTCTTATCGGTCTCTACGACCGTGTAGTCGTCGGCTTCCCCGGCGATGTTGTCCTCTTCCTCGCTGGAAAGGCCCAGGTCCCGAAGCGATGGAGGTTGGCCCTTGCCTTGCAAGCTGTAGTTGGCTCTTCTAGGTCTCTCTCTAACCCCGAGACCTCGGTGTGAAGGTGGAGCAGGCGTGGCAGTCTTTACTCTCGTGGTCGACCAGTAAGCAGAGATTACAAACCGGGTGCTGGTCCTTCTGCGTGTATTTGTGGTGGCAGTTACGGCAGAATTTAAAAGGTGTCTTGTCCATTCCTGCGCTCAGGGGGCCCCCTGTGTGTGCATTCTCCGTTGGACGTCGAAGTTCTCGCTCCAATATTTTCTGTATAAAATAAGTCCTTTTTGCGTCTTCTTTTCGCCAAAACTCTGGAGCCTCTCAGTGACAATCCAGACCCAACGGCGGAAAAAAGAATCTGAAGATGGCACCCAAAGGTGGGAGTTTCCGCAGGAAGCAGGCAGACGTCACAGGAAGTACACTAGAAGGTGGGAAGCCGACGCCCACTTAGGCTACCAAAAAAAAAAAAGAAAGGAAAGACTAAGATTCTGGACCCAACCACTAGACTGCGGAATAATGCACAGCATAGTGAATCCAGAAAGATTCATGCTGCAAAATTAGTCTTTTCTGTCTTTCTTCCGAAGGGAAAGCTTTGCAGCAACTTGTATCCAGAATGGAACCTAGGAATCTGGCCGACCTGGATGGGCGAAAAACAGATTTGGACTTGTTGAGTTGTAGACCCAGTTGATTGAGAAGTCTAATGCAGCGGTCGACTGCTGTGGAAGCTGCTTGAAATGATGGAGCCTTTACCAACCAATCGTCTAGATAGGGAAAAACCTCCAGAGATTGCTTTCTGAGAAATGCCGCCACTGGGGCTAAGACCTTTGTGAATATCCTCGGGGCGGATCTGAGCCCGAAAGGAAGTACTTTGAATTGAAAGTGGCTCTTGGCTACTGTGAAGCGTAAGAATGGTCTGTGAGATTGATGGATCGGTACATGGAAATAAGCGTCCTCTAGGTCCAGAGTTGCCATGTAGTCTCTTGGATTGAGAAGACAAAAAATATCCTGAAGGGATATCATTCTGAATGACAGCTTTATGAGATAGGTGTTGAGCTCCCTTAGTTTTAATATTGGGCGCCACTTCTCTTCCGTCTTGAACTAGGAAAAACCTGGAATAGAATCCCTGTCCTCTTTGAGACTGAGGTACAGGTTCCATCGCCGCCTTGATGAATAGTTGATGGGGTTCGAGACGTAGAAGTCATAGATGTTTTGACTCTGTGGCACGAGGGGCTCTGGAAGGTGTGAGTTGTTGAAATTCCAATGCATGGCCAAACCGAATGATATTTAGGACCCACCAATTAGATGCTATGATCATCCAGCTGCGTAGACAATGTGAAATCCTGCCCACCACTGATGTTACCGGAGGAGGAGGAACAGTAGACAGAGCCAAGAGGCCGCTATTGCCGTTTAGATGAATCTCTCCCCTGACATCCTTGTCGACCTCTTGCTGGCTGGCGAGAGAAAGAGGCTGATTGGCCCGGTCTCTGAAAGTATTGTGGATTGTAGGTTTGTGAAGATTGGGAATAGGAGGAGTAGTGCTGTTGGTATCCTCCTCTGTACCTGGAAAAACTCTTGCCTTTAGCCCCTCGGAAAGGTACCTTACGATAGTGCCTAAGGACTTGGCTGTCTCAGTGTCCTTTTTAGGTCTCGGCCTGCGTAGGCTGCGCTTGCGCAGTCTCGCCGGCGAGATCTTAGGTCTCTTAGTGTGGGGCTTGCACTCGCCCCTGTTCTCCATTGGCTGGCTTCCTAAACGGAGGCCAGCCATTGGAGAAGAGGTGTGTCTGTCAGTTTAAGCCCAGTCATTTTGGGATTCGGGGCGTGTTTTTTTATATTCTTTCTCTCCTCTTCCCATTGGCTGGAATTTTACATTCCAGCCAATGTGAAGAGGAGAGAAAAAAAAACACGCCCCCGAATCCCAAAATGACGCTGCGTTTCACCGAGGCATTTGTGCTTGGCCTCGGAGAAAGATGGTTGTGTTCATGGCGTCATCCCCGTCCACCATGGTACCTTGTACACTGCCCGGCTGGTGCTGCTGCTCGTCCCCTCCCCCTGCTCTCGGCTCCCTCAGTGCGCCTGTGTCCGGCTGCTGCTCTGGTCTCCTCCCTCTGTCCTCTCCGGCTGGGGCTGTTCGCTCTCCTCCCGCTGTTCGCTCTCCTCCCGCTGTTCGCTCCCCTGGTACTGCCGCAGGCTCCCCTGGTACTGCTGCTCCATCTCTGGTTCTGGTTCGTCCTCTCCCCTCCCCTCCCCTGCCGCTCCCTCTCTGGTTCTGGTTCCTCCCTTCTTCCCCTTTTCCCCCTTTCCCCCTCTCCTCCCTCCTCTCCTCCCCGGGCTGCAGCTCCTCTCCCCTCTCCCCTCTCCCCTCTCACCCCTCCTCCCCCCTCCTCCTCCTCCTCCTCCTCCCCCCCTTCTCTCCCCCCTCCCCCGTGCTGCAGCTGTCTCCCTGCTTCATTTAACCTATCCAGCCATCATGTCTTTCTCGCCCTATCAATCTAAATCACATCTGCTTCGTTGTATTGGCGGACCCTATTAGGCCTCTTTATTCGGCGGTGGGGCTTGCACGGCAGCCGAGATGAGTCTTTTGTGATGGCGATGTGCTGCGGAGGAGGCGCAGGACAGTTTTTGACCCGGTGTTGTTGGACTTGGCCCTTCTGGCAGGTTCACCCCTAAACTTTTTGCTTTTAATGGTGACCTGGTGATGGTGATTTTTTGGGTTGTGCGCACTTTCACTGTGTCCCAGTGGAAAGTGCGTGCGCACTCTGAGTGTGTGGAGTGAGGTTGGCCTGCCCTCCCATAGGAATGCATGGGGAATGTCTGTGTCCCTGGTAGTTCCTGATGCGTGAGGCGTGCATGCTCAAGTTTGGTATGTGCGAACTCGTGAGAGTGAATGCTGCGCAATGATGTATGTGGCATGAGTGTGTCTTGTGCGGAAGTGTCACTTCTAGAAGCTGGCATGTTAGTGTGAAATATGCCTAGAGTGTGATTGGCTGGAGCTGGCTGGTGAGCCTGGCTCCAGGAAGGCTGGATGGGTCTGCCCGGTGGTGAGTGGGAGATTAGCATGCTGATGGCTGGGGAGGAGTGCACCTGTGTCCTGAATGAGGCTGGGTTTTCCCCACACAATGCTGGCTCCGCCCCTGTGGTGCATCTAATGACCTTAGCCCTGACAGTGAATAGAGTGAGGGCTGAGCACATCATGGGTGCTCCTAAACCAGCTGCAACTGGTTCCTCCCCCACCCTGCACTACAGACAAAGGATTTACTAGTATAAGAAGGGGCTGTGTCCCCTTAGAAATTGTTCTCTTCCAGGATCCTGCCTGAGGGGGCTGCTGCTGTTGCTGGGCCAGAGAACCGCCACTTGGATTGTCTCCCTGCCTGGAGACTCAGTGAGCTGGCTCTGGGCCCAGCCTTGCCCCCCTACCGGTCTCCAGACCTTTGCTAGGGCTATATTTTGCTTGGAGCGCCTGGAAGAGCTTTATTTGTCTTTAGTGCTTGAGCGCTTTATTTTTGGTCCTAGCGATGGGGAGCGCTTTTGTGCACAGCCGGTGCCCACCCGGCATTTGCCCGCTTTAATTGCCGATTTTAAAGCCCCAGGACCTTGCCTCTATTTTTGGGGCCCGATCGAGTGCCCTCCTCGATTCATTGTGTATTTTAAAGCAGCCGATGCCCACCCGGCATCGCCCCTCGAAGATCACCGCCGCAGCCCAGGGGCATTAAAATAGTTGCCGGGCCGCTGCCTTGTGCGACCCGGAAGTGCCGCCTCCACGTCCCCCAGGGCCGCGATGCTACTGGCTGCCCTCAGCAGCGTGACCCGGAAGTGCCCGCGGCTCGCCTGGTTGTAGGCGGGGCCTCGGGACAGAAGGAGCCCGGCGCCGGCCTTCACGGGGCTCCCGGGACTGAGGGAGAGCCCCGGAGTGCTGCCAGGAGACCAGAAGAAGCCCAAAAGCCGACGTCCCTTCCCCAGGGCTCCCAAGAGCGAGGGAGAGCCCCGGGGTGCAGCCGAGCCCCGCGAGTACAGCAAACAGCCGGTGAGTGACTGTGGAAGGAGAGGGAGGCGCCGGGGCACATTGCCGGTGCCCGCCCCTCCCCTCCAGTGCGAGGCAGGTGGTGTTGAGAGGCCCGTGGGGCCTCACCTGATTCCGAGTTCCCCGAGCGGGACTCCCACGTCCTTGGGGCCAGATTGGAGCCGAGCCCGGGAGGCGCCTGGTGATTTCGAGCCCACGAGGGCTCTGGGGCGGATTTGGTGGCGAGCCCCGAGAGGCTACAGAGCGCCACAAGTTATTTTTAGAGCAAGAGAGGCTCCGGGCATTCCTGGAAGTGCGAGCCCAGAGTGGCTCAGGTGGCATCATTGGTAGAGACCTGAGAGGCTCCAACGACCCCGCATTTGAATTCATAAGCCCCAAGGGGCTCTTGAGTGCCCACATTGTGTTGCGAGCCCAGAGAGGCTCTTGGGGGGGCATTTTGTTGTGCAGAGCCCCTTGGCTCACAGCTCGCAATTGTTTGCGAAGAGCCCAGCGAGGCTCAAAGGGGCCAGTCAATTGTGTAGAGCCCGGAGAAGCTCAGGGGGACATTTTATTTCTCCAGAGTTGGCCCCATCATTGCCACACAGCTGCCCAGCACTTCGTGGGCAGCTGCATCGTTTAGGCCCCTTTGACACTGGGACACAGGGCGTCCCAGCCCTAGAGAGGCCAGTTGGCGTAGGGACTGCCACAGGTTGTGGCTAATGTGATTAATGGGCAATTGTGTTATTTCCTACACCTCTGAATGTTTTTAGGCATCATGTGTTTTCCTTCCCTGCACCTCTGAATGTGTTGTTAATCCATCATGTGCTTTGTTCCTTACACCTCTGAATGTATGTTCTGCATCATGTGTTATGTGCTTATACCCCTACAGGTATTGTGATACTTAGGTGGTTGTTCTTGCTAGTACAGGTGGTGCTAGTGAGGTCCTAGTTCCCTGCGTGACCTGTTCCTAAGGTGGTTAGGGTTGCGTAGGTGGTACTACTGGTTACCAGTAATTACTGGTTGTGTGCTTTATGTTCTATTTTGCGCTACCGTGATTTATATTCCATGTTCTAAGTGCTAAATCTACCTAGTGCTAAGTTCTAAAAGTGCTGATTCCTGACAGTGGTCCAGGTGGCCCTGTCTTGTACATATCCCCTGTAAATTCTGCCCGTGCCAGTTGGCACATTGTAAAGTGTGTGTTTTTATCTAATGTGTTTTTCGTGTAATACAAAGGCTATTTTTATATATAACCTTGTGTGGAGTTTCCTTTGTGATGGGCCTTGAGTGTTGTTGCTGGGGTGCGTGCGCAAATACTTAACTCACATTGCCTCCAAGTTTAGCCTTCCTGCTCGCGCCACGTTACCTAGAGGGTGAGCAGGGGTTATCTTGGCTTGTAACTCCCTTGCCCTGACTTAGGAGTGGTGGTCTCTGACTGACTTTGGCGCAAGCCCTGGCCAGCCAGGGATCCCATTTCTAACACGTGTTTTCTCTTCTTTGGGCGTCGCGGGACCCACCCAGGCTGTCCACACCAGTCCTGAGCGGGGCTCGCAACCTCCTCGGACGGATAGAGTGGGCAGTCGGCCTTGCTCAGACCTCCTCAGCAGACTCTTGTGGTCGCGGCCGCCAGCTTGGATAACGCATTTAAGTTCTCTCTCCACCCCGTGCCCCCTTGTTGAGTGCCTGCTTTCCTGCCCCCTGTTCCCTCGTTGTGCTTGCTTTTCTTCCCCCTGTTCCCTCGTTGTGCTGTCTTTTGCCCCCTGTTCATTTGTTGTGCTTGTTTTCCAGCCCCCTGTTCCCTCGTGCTTGCTTTCCAGCCCCCTGTTCCCTCGTGATTGCTTTCCAGCCCCCTGTTTCCTCGTGATTGCTTTCCAGTCCCCTGTTCCCTCGTTGTGCTTGCTTTTCTGTTCCCTCGTTGTGCTTGCTTTTCTGTTCCCTCGTTGTGCTTGCTTTTCTGTTCCCTTGCTTTTCTGTTTCCTCGTTGTGCTTGCTTTTCTGTTTCCTCGTTGTGCTTGCTTTCCTGTTTCCTCGTTGTGCTTGCTTTCCTGCCCACGGTTCCCTCTTTGTGCTTGCTTTCCTGCCCACGGTTCCCTCGTTGTGCTTGCTTTCCAGCCCCCTCTTCCCTCGTTGTGCTTGCTTTCCAGCCCCCTGTTCCCTCGTTGTGCTTGCTTCCCAGCCACCTGTTCCCTCGTTGTGCTTGCTTTCCAGCCACCTGTTCCCTCATTGTGCTTGCTTTTCTGTTCCCTCGTTGTGCTTGCTTTTCTGTTTCCTCGTTGTGCTTGCTTTCCCGTTTCCTCGTTGTGCTTGCTTTCCTGTTTCCTCGTTGTGCTTGCTTTCCTGTTTCCTCGTTGTGCTTGCTTTCCAGTCCACTCTTCCCTCGTGCTTGCTTTCCAGCCCCCTCATCCCTCGTGCTTGCTTTCCAGCCCCCTCTTCCCTCGTGCTTGCTTTCCAGCCCCCTGTTCCCTCGTGCTTGCTTTCCAGCCCCCTGTTCCCTCGTGCTTGCTTTCCAGCCCCCTGTTCCATCGTGCTTGCTTTCCAGTCCCCTGTTCCCTCGTTGTGCTTGCTTTTCTGTTCCCTCGTTGTGGTTGCTTTTCTGTTTCCTCGTTGTGTTTGATTTCCTGTTTCCTCGTTGTGCTTGCTTTCCTGTTTCCTCGTTGTGCTTGCTTTCCAGTCCCCTCTTCCCTTGTGCTTGCTTTCCAGCCCCCTGTTCCATCGTGCTTGCTTTCCAGTCCCCTGCTCCCTCGTTGTGCTTGCTTTTCTGTTCCCTCGTTGTGCTTGCTTTTCTGTTTCCTCGTTGTGCTTGCTTTCCTGTTTCCTCGTTGTGCTTGCTTTCCAGCCCCCCGTTCCATCGTGCTTGCTTTCCAGCCCCCCTGTTCCCTCATTGTGCTTGCTTTTCTGTTCCCTCATTGTGCTTGCTTTTCTGTTCCCTCTTGTGCTTGCTTTTCTGTTTCCTCGTTGTGCTTGCTTTCCTGTTTCCTCGTTGTGCTTGCTTTCCAGTCCCCTCGTTGTGCTTGCTTTCCAGTCCCCTCTTCCCTCGTGCTTGCTTTCCAGCCCCCTGTTCCATCGTGCTTGCTTTCCAGTCCCCTGTTCCCTTGTTGGGCTTGCTTTTCTGTTCCCTCGTTGTGGTTGCTTTTCTGTTTCCTCGTTGTGCTTGCTTTTCTGTTTCCTCATTGTGCTTGCTTTCCTGTTTCCTCGTTGTGCTTGCTTTCCAGCCCCCCGTTCCATCGTGCTTGCTTTCCAGTCCCCCGTTCCCTCGTTGTGCTTGCTTTTCTGTTTCCTCGTTGTGCTTGCTTTTCTGTTTCCTCGTTGTGCTTGCTTTTCTGTTTCCTCGTTGTGCTTGCTTTCCAGCCCCCGGTTCCCTCATTGTGCTTGCTTTTCTGTTCCCTCATTGTGCTTGCTTTTCTGTTTCCTCATTGTGCTTGCTTTTCTGTTTCCTCATTGCGCTTGCTTTCCTGTTTCCTCGTTGTCCTTGCTTTCCTGTTTCCTCGTTGTGCTTGCTTTCCAGTCCCCTCTTCCCTCGTGCTTGCTTTCCAGTCCCCTCTTCCCTCGTGCTTGCTTTCCAGCCCCCTGTTCCATCGTGCTTGCTTTCCAGTCCCCTGTTCCATCGTTGTGCTTGCTTTTCTGTTCCCTCGTTGTGGTTGCTTTTCTGTTTCCTCGTTGTGGTTGCTTTTCTGTTCCCTCGTTGTGCTTGCTTTTCTGTTTCCTCGTTGTGCGTTGTGCTTGCTTTCCTGTTTCCTCGTTGTGCTTGCTTTCCTGTTTCCTCGTTGTCCTTGCTTTCCTGTTTCCTCGTTGTGCTTGCTTTCCAGTCCCCTCTTCACTCGTGCTTGCTTTCCAGTCCCCTGTTCCCTCGTTGTGCTTGCTCCCTCGTTGTGCTTGCTTTTCTGTTCCCTCGTTGTGGTTGCTTTTCTGTTTCCTCGTTGTGGTTGCTTTTCTGTTTCCTCGTTGTGCTTGCTTTTCTGTTTCCTCGTTGTGCTTGCTTTCCTGCCCCCGTTCCATCGTGCTTGCTTTCCTGCCCCCGTTCCATCGTGCTTGCTTTCCAGTCCCCCGTTCCCTCGTTGTGCTAGCTTTCCTGCACCCTGTTCCCTCGTTGTGCTTGCTTTTCTGGTCTCTGTCTGTGTGTGTGGGGGTCTCTGTCTGTGTGTGTGGGGGTCTCTGTCTGTGTGTGTGGGGGTCTCTGTCTGTGTGTGTGGGGGTCTGTGTGTGTGTGTGTGTGGCTCTGTGTGTGAGTGTGTGTGGCTCTGTCTGTCTGTCTGTCTGTCTGTGTGGCTCTGTCTGTCTGTCTGTCTGTCTGTGTGGCTCTGTCTGTCTGTCTGTCTGTGTGGCTCTGTCTGTCTGTCTGTCTGTCTGTCTGTGTGGCTCTGTGTGTCTGTGTGTCTGTGTGTCTGTGTGTCTGTGTGTCTGTGTGTCTGTGTGTCTGTGTGTCTGTGTGTCTGTGTGTCTGTGTGTCTGTGTGTCTGTGTGTCTGTGTGTCTGTGTGTCTGTGTCTGTGTCTGTGTGTCTGTGTCTGTGTCTGTGTGTCTGTGTCTGTGTGTCTGTGTCTGTGTGTCTGTCTGTGTGTCTGTCTGTGTGTCTGTCTGTGTGTCTGTCTGTGTGTCTGTCTGTCTGTGTGTCTGTCTGTGTGTCTGTCTGTGTGTCTGTCTGTGTGTCTGTCTGTGTGTCTGTCTGTGTGTCTGTCTGTGTGTCTGTCTGTCTGTCTGTCTGTGTGTCTGTCTGTGTGTCTGTCTGTCTGTCTGTGTGTCTGTCTGTCTGTCTGTGTGTCTGTCTGTCTGTCTGTGTGTCTGTCTGTCTGTCTGTCTGTCTGTCTGTCTGTCTGTCTGTCTGTCTGTCTGTCTGTGGCTCTGTGTGTCTGTCTGTCTGTGGCTCTGTGTGTCTGTCTGTGTGTGGCTCTGTGTGTCTGTGTGTGTGTGGCTCTGTGTGTCTGTCTGTGTGTGGCTCTGTGTGTCTGTCTGTGTGTGGCTCTGTGTGTGTGTGTGTGTGTGTGTGTGTGTGTGTGTGTGTGTGTGTGTGTGTGTGTGTGGCTCTGTCTGTGTGTGTTATGTTATGTTAATAACTTTTATTCGGCGCACAGCTGCCCCAGCGAAGGGGCGTCCTGGCGCCTGATCGAGTACCACAACATAACAGATCAAAAGCTGGAAAGAGAGGGAATCAATCAGCAGAGGCAAACAGGTGGGTTTTTATAGCGCGTCTGAAGAGAGTCAGGCTATTTAGGCCACGAATATGGACAGGGATGGAGTTCCATAATCCAGCCGCCAAAACACGAAAGGAGCGACCTCCCATCCTACTCCGTCTGAACCTAGACTTAATCGCCAGATGGCGAGATTCCGACCTGAGAGACCGCGTGGGGACATAGGGAGAGATAAGGCCCGCAAGGGCAGGAGGAGAGGAGAGCTTCAGAATTTTAAATGTCAGACAGAGAGCCTTGAATTTGATTCTCTGTCTGACCGGCAGCCAGTGAAGGGAGGTCAGAACAGTAGAGACAGAACAACGTCTCGGGAGTCCAACAATGGCCCGTGCAGCAGCATTCTGCACCCTCTGCAGCCTAGTGGCCTCAGCCTGATTAACTCCAAGCAGCAGTGCACTCCCGTAGTCCAACCGGGAAAGGATAGAGGCCTGAACCACCAGTTGCCGAAAAGGAAGGGTCGAAAAATTTGAGGATTGGTCTCAGTCCTCGCAGAATACCATAGCAGGTAGCTGCAGTCTTCTTTGTGTGGCTGGTAAAAGAGAGGTTAGGATCCAGCCAAACCCCCAAGTTCTTAACTTCGGCCGCTGGGATGGGGGACACCCCCAATTCAGGAGGCCACCACTGATCTCCCCAAAGTTCCGCCTGCTTCCCTAGAATCAGGACCTCGGTTTTCTTGGCATTTAGCTGTAAGCAATTACTACGCATCCAGTTTGCCACAGCTATAAGTCCTGCACGGAATCTGGGCGTAGTCACCTCAGGGTCCCCACTGAGTGTCACCGCCAGCTGCGTGTCGTCCGCATACGATGTCATGGTTAGGCCACATTGCCGGACGACGGCAGCCAGCGGTTTCACATATAGGTTGAACAAAGTGGGGCTCAACGCGGAGCCCTGAGGGACTCCCAGTCCCAGAGAATGGAAAGAGGACTGGCCAGGTGGAATAGCCACTTTGAAAAACCGGTCCGAGAGGAAAGAGCGGAACCATTGAAGAGCCTTCCCCTCAATACCCACTTCCTCCAAGCGCCGCATCAAAATGTCATGAGACACCGTGTCAAACGCGGTGCTCCGGTCTAACAAGAGGAGCGCCGCTGTCTGCCCCGCATCCAGCACTGAGCGCAAATGCTCGGTCATAAAGAGCAAAGCAGTTTCAGTGCTGTGTTGTGCGCGAAAACCATTCTGACTCTCGTCAAGAATATTATTACGAGAGAGATGGGCAGACAAGATGGAGTTCACGTGTGCCTCAGTGACCTTGGAGGTCCAAGGCAGGAGGGAGATGGGCCGGTAATTCTCAGGGAGCAGGGGGTCAAGGTTGGGTTTCTTCAAAATAGGGCTGACCACTGCTTGCTTCCAGGAGGAAGGAACCACGCCCTCACTGAGTGAGAGATTAATCAAGTCCAATATGGGCTCACGGCAGAGGGGCGGGAGAAGTGTAATAAACTCCGGCTTCAGCGGATCTAAGGGAGAGCCAGATTTAATTTTGAGGCTCAGAGTGTCAAAAACCTCGACAGACATGGCAGGCAAGGAGGACAGAGTTTCGGAAACCGAAACCTTCACATCACTAGGTGCATCCCCGGGTACAGATGGTATAAATCCTCGGTAGATTGCCTGCACCTTCTCCGTGTGTGTGTGTGGCTCTGTCTGTGTGTGTGTGGGGCTCTGTCTGTGTGTGTGTGGGGCTCTGTCTGTGTGTGTGGGGGGCTCTGTCTGTGTGTGTGTGGGGCTCTGTCTGTGTGTGTGTGTGGGGCTCTGTGTGTGTGTGTGTGTGTGTGTGTGTGTGTGTGTGTGGGGCTCTGTCTGTGTGTGTGTGTGGGGCTCTGTCTGTGTGTGTGTGTGTGTGTGGGGCTCTGTCTGTGTGTGTGTGTGTGTGGGGGGGGGGGGGGCTCTGTCTGTGTGTGTGTCTGTGTGTGTGTGTGTGTGTGTGTGTGGCTCTGTCTGTGTGTGTGTGTGTGGCTCTGTCTGTGTGTGTGTGTGTGTGTGTGTGTGTGTGGCTCTGTCTGTGTGTGTGTGTGTGTGGCTCTGTCTGTGTGTGTGTGTGTGTGTGGCTCTGTCTGTGTGTGTGTGTGTGTGTGTGTGTGTGGGGCTCTGTGTGTGTGTGTATGTGTGTGGCTGTGTGTGTGTGTGTGTGTGTGTGTGTGTGTGTGTGTGTGTGTGTGTGTGTGGCTCTGTCTGTGTGTGTGTGTGTGGGGGGGGGGCTCTGTGTGTGTGTGTGTGTGTGTGTGTGGGGGGGGGGGCTCTGTTTGTGTGTGTGTGTGTGGGGCTCTGTCTGTGTGTGTGTGTGTGTGTGTGTGTGTGGGGCTCTGTCTGTGTGTGTGTGTGTGGCTCTGTCTGTGTGTGTGTGTGTGTGTGGGGCTCTGTGTGTGTGTGTGTGTGTGTGTGTGTGTGTGTGTATGTGTGTGGCTCTGTGTGTGTGTGTGTGTGGGGCTCTGTGTGTGTGTGTGTGGGGCTCTGTGTGTGTGTGTGTGTGTGTGTGTGGGGCTCTGTGTGTGTGTGTGTGTGTATGTGTGTGGCTCTGTGTGTGTGTGTGTGTGTGTGTGTGTGTGTGTGTGTGTGTGTGTGTGTGTGTGGCTCTGTCTGTGTGTGTGTGTGGCTCTGTCTGTGTGTGTGTGTGTGTGTGTGTGTGGCTCTGTCTGTGTGTGTGTGTGTGTGTGGGGGGGGGGGCTCTGTGTGTGTGTGTGTGTGTGTGTGTGTGTGTGTGTGTGTGTGTGTGTGTGGGGCTCTGTCTGTGTGTGTGTGTGTGTGTGTGTGTGTGGGGCTCTGTCTGTGTGTGTGTGTGTGTGTGTGTGGGGGGCTCTGTGTTTGTATATCTATATTTATGAAGACCAGAACATGTTTGCACACCAACGCTATGAGGACCAGTGCGCTATGAGGACCGGAAAGCCGGTCCTCATAACGTTTACAGTGCTTACATACTGAGGGAAGCTCTCTCAGCTGTCTGAGTGAAATTCTGAAGAGGGCTTCATAATTCCTATTTTTCAGACAGTGTGTGTGATGAATACCCTCCTATACACACAAAAATATCCTCTCTCTACACACACAGACAGTGCAGTTGCTAAGGACAGAAAGCAACCAATCAGATTTCAGGGGTGTGTCTTCCTGGTCCTCATATTATCAATAGAAGTCTTAAAGTGTGTGTGATGCTGCAGGTTCCCATACCGTCAGTAGAAGTCTAGGAGAGTTTGAGTATATCCTTCTAACCTTCAGAAAGTGTATTTTAATTTATCATTTTTGCAACAAAAAAAAAACATTTTATAGCTGGAAACCCAGCTCTAAACATTATAAATCCTAACAGCCAGAGTTTAAAAAGGTTTTTTTTTTTGTGTGACATAGGCTCGGAAGAAGAAGGGGTTTTGAAGACTCCAATGATGTGTGTTTTTAATGAAAAGTACTAACATAGGGCCAACCATAAAAAAAGATATGTTTTATAAATAGTCATTTCAACTTCTCAAAATTGGGACTGGGAATGTCCCTCCTACAGTGAGATAGCTTAAGGTGTACACGCTTCAGAATTTCAATCGAAGTGCTATTTTCTCACTGGAAAGCACCTGCCAAAGGTTTTGGAGTGTCAAAAACGAAAATGTGATCATTAAAAGCACAGGCTCGATTCTGCACACAACAATGTGATGTGGAAATGTCTCAGTGGTTTCACTGTTTTTCTATTCAGTTCCAAGGATGAATTCTGGCCGGCCAGTGCTCACATTCTTTCATCTCCTTACCATAGCGGTGCTCACCTCTGCGCAGCTGTAGCAAGAGAGGAAAGTACTAGAGCTTAGCGTGATCTGAAAGTGCTTGGAATGGAGGATAGATCTGGGATGATCTGTCAGAGACTGGGATGATCTGTCAGAGGTAGAAGAGAGCTGTCAGAATTATAACAGTTTAAGGATGAGTAGCACAGAAGACAGTAGGAAGGATGTACATGACAATGATTAGTGTAAGAAGTGGCAACTGAGACTCTGGCTCACACACCACAGAGACATCCAGTCCATGGACATACAGTAGACCTCCATGTTGTAATAGGCTGACATTTGAGGTGTAGCCATTATTCCAAACTATATGCAATATAAAAACTCCACCCCCCGCCACCCCCCAGTGGATCTGGTGATAACTTGTACGGGGATGGTCCAGTCTTGTATGCTACCTGTACGTTTGGGACATAAACTGCAAATATATATATCTTTTGTCCTGGTCAGCAGAGTCCAGGAAACTTACAATATGAGTCTCACAATGGTGCAATGACAACATCAATAAAATATGCCAACTGCAATCCTCAGTAAGGTTTTTTTTTATCATGTCACAGCAGAAAATAAGCAATTCAGCTTATATATAACCCATAGCTATTTGGCAAACCAGATACCATAAGCAATCTTGCAGGCAGGAAAGCATCATATCATTCAATGCAAACTTGCCCTAGGGTATCAGATATCACTTTGCACTCATTACACGTTCATCACCCATTTGTAATAGTTATGTGTATCATCATCAACTGGACTAAGTACTGATGACAGTGAGCCAGGTAGCAGTAAACGGCGCAATAAACAGTGAGGGGAATGTTTCAATTTGAAATCTTTCTTTCCAAATTCATCTCTATCACCAAAGTGCTCGACCTGCGAACTTTTACTTTCAATTACAAATCAGGCTAATTCCAAGTCTCAGTAAACATTTTAATCAAGAATCAGAAAACTCAGACAGAAGCAGAGTCCGGATATGCAATGATTTTGAGGAGGCCTAGATGCAGGGAGAAAATTGTCCCTATGCATTTTCCCCACATATTAATGCTGTAACTAAGCGAAAACCAGCATTGGCATAGCCAATAGGTCTCGTCTTTGGGACCTTATAAGTGTTTAGCCATGCAACAGTTGATGTTGTTTCACCAAGGATATTGTGCTGGATAACTAAACACTTATAAGGTCCCAAAGGCGAGATCTAATGGCTATGCCAAGGGAAGCTAAACCCCCACTGTACACTCATTACAAATGTGGCTATTCATTCTATGCCAAAACTGAAAATAAACTTCTGTAGCCCAAGGAGAGTCTGGAGAGAGATTTAGAGAGAGAGAGAGATTTAGAGAGTGAGACATTTAGAGAGTGAGATATTTAGAGAGAGAGAGCAAGAGATTTAGAGAGATTTAGAGAGATTTAGAGAGAGAGATTTAGAGAGCGATTTAGAGAGAGAGCAAGAGATTTAGAGAGAGAGATTTAGAGGAGAGATTTAGAGAGAGAGAGATTGAGAAAGATTGAGGGATTTAGAGAGAGAGAGAGATTGGGAGAGGACTTGTGGGTTTCAAAGAGCTAGTTGGAAAATAATGAACGATTCTGGATGGGTTTGAAAGCAAGAAAATGCCGACAGGGGGAGGAAAAATTGAGAAGAGGGGGAAGCTGAGGGGGGGGGGAAGAGAGAGAGAGATTTAGAGAGAGATTTTGAGAGTGAGAGTTTTAGAGGGAGAGATATATATATAGAGAGAGAGATATAGAGAGAGAGATTTAGAGAGAGATTTAGGGAAATAGATTTATAGAGAACGAGAGATTTAGAGAGAGAGAGATTTAGAGAGAGAGAGAGATAGAGAGATTTAGAGCGAGAGAGATTTAGAGAGAGATTTAGAGAGAGAGAGAGAGATTTAGAGAGAGAGTTTTACAGAGGTTCAGAAATGAAATGAATGAAATGAAAAGTAGATTTATAGAGTGCGGTTGCTGCCCAGAGGCGTCCAAGCGCTAGAGACCAGAATAGAAATTGCTTGAAGAGGTAACTTGTTGATATTACTGAGGGGAGTTAAACAAAAAAGCCTTCGGCTGTTTCCGGAATGAGGGGAGATTATGGTTGGATCTAAGATGAAGAGGAAGTGAGTTCCAGATCTTGGAGGCATTATGGGTGAATGTCCTGCCACCCGCCCTTGCCTTTTTTATTCTCGGAACTATCGCCATAAAGGCCTGGCTAAATCGAAGGTTTCTGCTGGGGTGGTACTATTTTACTAGGTCCCGGGTAATCCTAGGTCCTGTGTCCCAAAAGGCCTGATGGGCAATACACATGGCCTTAAAGATGATTCTCTGTCGCACTGGCAGCCAGTGCAGGCTGATCAGACCAGGTTTGGCTGATTGTCTGCGTGGCAGCTGTAACAGTGTGCGGGCTGCACAGTTCTGCACTATCTGTAGTCTGCGCAAGGTGTACTCCGGGGCGCCAAGGTAGAGAACATTATTGAAGTCGAGGCGGGACTGTATAAGACCTTGGATGGCCACCTGCTTTGCCTCCATGGGTAGAAGAGGGAGGACTTTCTTTACCATCCTAAGAATTCCGAAGCAGGTAGCCGAGAGTTTTGTAGCCTGGATGTTAAATGAGAGGGTCTTGTCCAGCCACACCCCAAGGCTCTTAATATTATCCTTGGGTACTGGGGGGGTAGCTAGACAAGAAGGCCACAAGGAATTGAAAAAGGTGGGGTTTGCAGGGCCCAGGAGCATCAGCTCTGTTTTGTCCCCACTGAGCTTGAGAGATGAGGCGGTCATCCAGCCCTTTACCTCCTGTAAGCACTTCATTAGCCCACCTGACGACGGCAGGTCGGCCTCCTGCGCCAAGGAGACCACCAGCTGGGTGTCGTCCGCATAAGAAATGATCTTAACCCCAAATGGACGAACGACCTCAGCCAGTGGTCTCATATAGATGTTGAAAAGCGCAGGGCTTAAAGAGGAGCCTTGTGGGACTCCGCACCTCAACGGCCTACTCATGGACACTGTCTCTCCATCAAAGAATTGGAATGATCTGTCGCTCAAGAAGGATTTGAGCCATAGCCAATCACTATCTACTATTCCGACACTCGAGAGGCGGCTCAGCAGGGTGTCATGGCTGACAGTATCGAATGCCGCGCTTAGGTCAAGGAGGATCACTGCCACTGACCCCCCCGATCTAGGATTTTTCTGGTTTCCTCATTGACTGTTAGAAGGGCGGTCTCTGTTCCGTGTTTGGGTCTAAAACCCGCCTGGGTGGCATCTAACAGCTGGTTATTTTCAAGGAAATTCACCAGCTGGAGATTGATGTACCTCTCAAGGATTTTGCTCACCCAGGGGAGCAGAGAAATCGGCCGGTAGTTGCTAAAGTCAGAGGGGTCTAGATTGGGTTTTTTCAGCAGAGCTCGGACCATGGCCCGCTTCCAAGCGGGAGCGACAGTACCAGAGGTAATGAAGGCGTTCAGGAGGTCCACAATGGTTGGTAAAGTGACCTGGGGGGCCAGCATCATGTCTTGTGGAGATGCTGGGTCGCATGGGGACCCAGATTTTACCTTGCGGTCAATGGAGTCCAAGGATTCAAGGTCTAGGGGGGGAAGTGGTCCAGTGTAGGACGGGGTTCTGATAAAGTGGTTCCCAGATTTGTTTGATCCTGGGCTATGGGGACAGTACCTGTAGAGGGGAAGGATGAGTAGATTTTGTTGACTGTTTGGTGGAAAAATTCTGCCAAGTCATTACAGTGGTCTGTTGTTTTTTCCTCGTGCAGGTTAGAAGATGGAGGTTTATGAGTTTTTTCAGAATTTGAAAAATTTCCTTAGGTTTGGATTTTGCTAGTATGATTTTGTCCGAGAAATATACAGATTGGGCAGATTTGACCTCGCCTTTGTAGAGTTTGATTGCCTCTCGGTAACGGGTTTTTTCCTCCTTAGAGTAGTCTAGACGCCATCGTCTTTCTATTTTTCTGCATTCGCATTTCTTTTCCCTGAGAGCCTCTGAATACCAGGGGGCCGTTTTGTGGGAGTGTTTCATCGTTATTTTACTCAGGGGGAGAATGGTTTCAAGCGCTTTTGTGATCCAGTCAACGTGATCCAGGTTGGCCAGGCATGGGTCCTCATTGTAAGAGGGTTTGTCAATCGCGAGTCTGCTTGTCCAGTCATCGACTGGTAGCCGCGCCCAGGATCTGGCATGTCTTACCGTGGGTCTCACGGGGGGTGGCTGAAATGTGGTCCAGGTGAAAGGCACTAGTAGATGATCAGTCCATGGGAGGGAGATTGGTAGCCCAACCACAAGGTCTGCACAGTTACTGAACACAGGGTCCAGTAAGTGGCCCTTAGAGTGAGTCGGTGCCTTCACTCATTGTAGTGTAGCTAGGTCGTCTGTAAGTGCTGTAGCTGTACGGTCCTGGGCAGTATCAAAATGAAAATTGAGATCCCCTAGCAGAGTGTAATTAGAGGCAGTGCTAACACGGTCAGCCACAATCAATGGGAGGAGATTGTGAAACTGTTTGGGGGGGCCCGGGGGTCGATATATTAATGTTCCTGAAAAGCAGTTGCTAGAGGAGAGTTCTAGGATAAATGCTAAGCTCTCACAGTCTGAAATTGCTTCAGAGATTACTCGACAGTGGTATTGTTCTTTATAGATGATGGCTAGGCCTCCTCCTCTCCCATCAGGGCGGTCCTGTTGGATAATTTGGAAGCCTGGAGGGAGGGCGGTCACTAATGCAGGGTCGGAGTCCGACGTGAGCCATGTTTCAGTGAGAAACACTGCGTCTGGCATGCGTTCCTCTAACAAAAGGGCAATTTCCACCCTATGTTTGGGCAGGGATCTGCAGTTTAATAAGAGCATACAGTAATCCTGTTTCGCATCTAGGACCTGCTTAGGTTTGAGTGATAGTTTACATTTTGGACAGATCTCTGGGAGCTCTGTAGTATGATGTAAATGCAGGCCACAGTTCGTTCCTAACGGCCTTATGCTGAGGAGAGCTTCCATGCTATAATGCCTGGTCTTTTGTGGCCGAGATGTAGGGGGCATGGCCCTCGGCCGCAAACGGCAAACTCTCAGAGAGAGAGAGAGATTTAGAGATTGATTTAGAGAGAGAGAGAGAGAGAGAGAGAGAGAGAGACAGATTTAGAGAGAGAGAAAAAATAGATTTAAAGAGAGAGAGATTTAGAGAGAGAGAGAAAGAGAGAGAGAGCGATTATCCAATCTGGCGCCTGAAGATTATGAAGGTGATGAATATCACATTAGAAATGGACGAGGAAGGCTTGTTCTTATGATGGATGTACCACTCCCCATCGTACCCTTTCAATCTGTGAATAGTGGACTTGTAACGAATGTTATGTTTGACATTTGCTAGGTGAGCTATTTCTTTTTGTTTGCCCTTGCATGCATCTTTAATATATGATTAAAAAAAACTGAATATTTAAAAAGGAAAATCCCAAATGCTACACTTGCTATTCAGATTTCTGAGCTAATGTCTGGGGTGGTGTCTGTAGGACAAATAAGTGAAAAAACAGAAAAATACTCCCATTCAACCCACATTCAGAAGTTTTCTAAAAAAGGCAATAAGGAAGTAAACACAGCACAGGCGTTGACTGGTCCAAATGCACCACATGTTCTGCTCCTCAATGGAGAAGAGCGACAGAAGGGACACTTGAGGAGACTGTTTCTAGAATATGTTTATCCATTTATGAGCAGGTCTATGCAGGTGTTTTGGCAAGGCATTCTAGTCACTCACCATACCATCCTCAAAATGTAAATGAAAAGTTCTGCACTTAAATCGTACAAGAAAAGCAGGCCATTAAGTCTTCCAGCGCTGCAGCTTTCACCATTGTTCGAGTATAGAACATGGATTTTTTGTGCTGAAAGACTGCTGTATTCGAGGGAAGCTATTTTATTGAGACATTAATTAAATACCATGGGTTCCCTTTGCATATTTAGGCTGCTTCATTAACAATTCCAAAACATATGTGAAGGTCGCAGTGGCGGAGGTAAAAATGAAATGGAGCCATCTTTCCCAACATGGCGAGTGGACAGAAAATGATTGAGGAGGACGGAAGCATGAAGGTTAGGAGATGCTAAATGAAAACCGCATGTAAAGAGCACAGACTTCGGTCCAACCACACAGAAACTGAACGGGTTGACTCTTTTTATTCTTATAAACTAGCGGGAGCAGTGGCGCTTGGCCCATGTGCGCGCGCTATAAGAGTGCCTGCAAGCCATGCGCTTAATCAGCCATGACGATGGAGTGAGTGGCGCGCGCGCAAGAGCGAGCACCAGACCATATGTTTTGAATTATGGCATCTGTGTCTGGGCACCATAATTCAAAACATATGGCGCATGTGTGGGTAACGGCAAGCAATAGGCCACACACGCACGAGCCTGTGGTGAGCTTTTCAAAGCCCCTTACTAAAAGTATCGCCAGCGCAGCGCATGTGCGCTGCTGCAGGCTCAACATAAAAATGAAAGTAAGAAGAAGAAAATTGGCCCGTGCAAAGTGATGACTCCTGCCAGATCTGAGCCAGTGACGTGAAGATAGAGATAGGGACTTTCCAATCATGTGCCACAGGAATTTTATGAGCACTCGACTGCCAGATAGGAGACCCTGCTGAAGTGACTGCAACTCTACTGGAACATTCTGCCTTCACGAGAAAAGGAGAGAGTGGTAAAATTGCTAAATACATCTTTTTCTGGAGACAGGTAAAATGCACATATCTAGACAGCCCTCTCCCTCACGCTGCAGTAGTGCAATGGCGAGCAGACAGGTGGGATTAAAGGCGTCTGTGAGGCTTGGAGGAGGACGATCATCCAGGGCATGAGAACCACAGCCCTACTGTGAGTTGGATCAAATGGTGGGGTCAATCTGTGAGAAGAAGCCAAAAGCCCAGTTTACGCACTGAACCATGGATCTCAATTGGACAAGTCTAGGCTGAGCCCGTGATGGCACATGGACCTCGTCTCATCGACTCGATCTATCGAGGTCCAATGGCTGCATACAGAGCTGATGTATTCTGATGTTCTCGTGAATATGGGATGCTCCAAAAATACTAGTCTACCTAATTGAAAAATGGCGCGGAAACCAAAAACAGGCTGAAGATCATACACTATGGAGGTAGTAGTCATAGGAGGACCAGACTAATGCGTGTACAAGGATTCCACACAGACCAATCCCAAACAACAGCTGGAAATTAAACAAACATTCACATGAACATTTCTATAATAATGAACTTTTCAAAAGTGACAGTTTTCCGTCTGTCCACCAGACTAATGACTGTGAAAACTGCAAGGAAGATAAAGCAGACAAAGTGATAGTTTGTACCAAGCAAAAAGTTGCTAGCGCATCACCACTCAATGGTGTGTGTCCAATAGAAACAGATGGTCCATGGTGTGTTTGCTACACAAGGGCTTTCAAACATGAGGAGGACGTGTGGTACCACCAGGTGAGATGAGGGAGACTGCTGGAACAAGCAGCAACTGCATCCATCCAGTACAGAAAGCGCCACATCAGTAGCCACCCTGTTGGCCGTGCTTTCCTGACAATAGTGTTTTGTAGTTACTATTTTATGCCCACCTTCACAGGTTTCTAAGTCAACTACACGCATGCAAAAAGGGTTCTTGGTGACTGGTAGTTCAAAGACTCTAACGGATTCTGAAGTCAGAGCACTAAAGCGTGCTCTTTAAGTCAAAACAGAGGCTGCAGATAACAATGATTTTTACAAAAGGGAAATAAGTTAAGCCCTCACTGCTGATAGCTGGAATCAGCAGATCGCCCTGGAATCCCAGCATGGCCATCTAAGCCTTTCATCCTTCAGATGTTAAGCAACATTGACAATGGCCTCAGTAGAAAATACACCATTAATGCACCCTGAGGCCACAACAACCATCTTGGACATCACTTACATTTTCTTAGCAAAACAAAAAAATCCACATTGAGGGGGGCGCTAGAGAGGGCGCAAGCAGCATGGCCGCACTGATGTGAGGCTCCTGCTTCCTGGAACTGATATCCTTCACTTATCCTGAACAATTGGGCGCTAATTGGGGTAAATTGTCTAGAGATCGGTGGCGCTACCCCGCGGCTACAAGTGGAGTGAAGTGCGGAAGGATCGGCGGCGGACAATCGGAGCGGCGGGCGCCTGAAATCTGAGCCGCTCCGCCCGCCTGACCTGCATGGAGCTTTGACTCGGCTGCAGTGACTGGGAAAGGCCGGGGATTACCACGAGGCAACCAGGCCGCGTGTCCGGCAACGACACAGTGAATCAGCGTTATCGCTAACAACCGAGTCACGGCGCAGAGGCGGACTGCCGGTGCAACAGGACGCCAAGGAGGCATTTGTGGAGATAGTACTGCTGGGGGTGGCGGCGCAGTTTTCCATGAGGCCACTGCGCAAGAGACTTTGCCGAGAGCCATAATGGTGTTGCGATTTGATTGATGGATGCGGACATACTGACGGAGGCGGGGAGGACTGTGTAGGTGAATTTGTGGGGAGCCCACATAGCGCAGCGGTGGAGGATTGGCGCGTGTTCCCCCCCCCGCTGTGAAGATCTAGTGAACACCGGGGCAGGATAATAAATATACTGAGGAGGCCGGACATACAATGGCGGCTGCGGGGAAAGCGCCTTTGGCAGGAGAGCCGTTCCGAGGTGTGGGGACAGGCTTCGCGAAGATACTGAGCAGTGTTTTTCCCCTACACGCCTCGGTTATGGTATGGAACAGTCTGTGTGATGCCCGTGGTGAGAGGGGAGATGGGCAGTGGCAGTGCGTGGATAGCCGGCTGAGACGAGAGTGCAAGAGGAGTGAGACCCTAACTGGCCGGTGCGGAGCGCCTGAAGTGACCTGCGACAGGTGCGATCAACCCCCTTGGAGCGGCGGAGCATTGGGTGGTGGTTTGACAGGGACTGTGACTGCCGGGCCGCCACGAGTACTCCACCCCCATATTGTGGGTGCTGGATTTCACAGGCTGCTGCGGTTTTACGGACTTAGCAACCTGCTGCCGTTGTGCCCTACAGGGCTTTAGAAGGGGCTCAAGTAGCTCCGTGAATCGCCATACATTGGTGGAGAAGGCAGCTGGCGATTATGAGGTGATGCTTCAGCGGGACACAGTCTTGGGCAAGTAGCTGACCCAGTGAGGTGAGAGCTGCTGAGAAGCGCTGGACAGAGCAAGCTGACGCGACAAGAGTGCGGGGCAGGATCAGCTGTTGACGACGAAAGGGCCATGTGGTGACTCGGGCTGGCCCTCACACTTCACCCTAGACTGGTGGTTGCCTTGATTACTCCTGATACATACGCAGAAGGCGTCGCACTCTTGCTGAAATATGGGGAAGACCGACACTCGTCAACCGAAACTAAATTTTGAAGCTGCAAAGAAGGGAAGCAAATCTACTGCTGACGACCAGGAGCAGGACTTGGCTGAGTGCGCTGGAGGGGGAGCCAATTCACAGGCCTCGGACATGGCCAATATACTACAAGAGATGCGGCAAGGATTTGCAACAGTGGTGGACAAGGTGGACCGGATGTCCTCTAGGATGAATGCCATTGCACATAAGCTAGATGGCCAGGAAGACTGCATTAAGGAGGCGGAAAGACACATATCAGAATCAGATGACGTCACTGCAACCCGTACAGTGCAACTTATGAGAATGGATAAACTGCTACCCATCATAGCCGCAAAAAATGAGGACTTGGAAGCGCGCAGTCGGCGCAACAACATACGCGTAATAGGCTTACCAGAATCGACAAATACTGGTAGAATGGAGGACTATATAGAAAAACTACTGCTGGAGTCCATTGGCAAAGACGCCTTTTCCTCGCAGTTTATAGTGGAAAGGGCGCACAGAACCCTCGGTCCACGTCCGGTGCCGGGAAGCCCCCCACAACCTATAATTGCACGATTACTTCATTATAGAGACCGGGATGTAGCCCTCAGAGCTGCGAGAAACAAGCAGAAGTTGACATATGATGATAACACCTTTTCCATATATCCAGACTTCACACCTATCATGCAAGAAGATCGCCGCAGTGTTTGTGGAAGTCAAGCGGAAGTTGCGATCGGAGCAAATTGATTACGCACTCCTCTATCCAGCCAAGGGAAGCAGCGATTCTTCACGTCTCCCCAGCAAGTCGAAGACTTCCTCCGAACATTGAAATGAGCAAACCGGGGTGGAGAGCGACTGGAGGCCTCGCAGTGGAATGGTGACATGAATGAAAATGAGGATGTGGAATGACTGACTCCAGCAAAGTAATCTGCACACATCCAAGGAAACTATTACGGATTGGTAGGCTTGGTCGGACAATCTAGCTGATGCGAGATGAGATCCTTCCAGTATGGCTCAATTGTTTACATGTTATTGTGGTTCCAGGCCTGCTCCCCCCTCCTCATGATAGGGCCGGCAGCGCCTTCGGAGGAGAACTTAAGGGGAGTGAGGAGACTGCATAGCTGTCTAGAAGGTCCCCCAACGGGTATTACCCCATGGAAGTACAAGTTCTGAACTATGAGGGGAGGGTAACGGAAGTGGGGTTCCAATTTGGAGGTAGGGTGGGAGGGTGGACGTGGGATTCTGGCAAGATTGGGTTGCTTCAGTGGGTGGGGGGAGGGAATTTGCAGTTCTTGTTGATTAGACGTAGGTCTGTGGGGGGTTTGTTCGAGGGGGTTATTTGGTACATGTGGTTGTCAATAAGCACATCCAAGGGATTTACTGTATGGTCGTACACAAAGATTAATATTACTTTGAAATGTTGAAGTTGTACTGGAGCCGCAGTTGTTGAGTGACTAAAGGTGGTGGATCTGGAACAGAGGCGATGCTATCCGATGGAGCACTGTAGAGATGTACAAGGCCTAGCTCATGACCCCCATTGACAGCACTAAACTAAACATAATTACATGGAACGTACGGGGGCTGCGTGACCCGCGTAAGAGACGCCAAATACTATCCTATCTTGACAGACACCAGGTACACGTAGCAATGCTGCAGGAGACACACTTCAACCCAAGACGTAACCTCACATTTGCTTGTAAATGGGCGGCACACCGTTCATTACAGAACTATGATTGTGGACATTGGGTCCGACCATATTGTGTGGGGAGGTGACTAATATTGCGCGGAGTCCGGATATTGATAGGTCCCACCCAGCTCCCCATCATTACACAAAAGCCCGTGCCATGCTGCATTCCACACTCACGGACCACAATCTGATAGATGCGTAGTGATCACTAGAATAGTGAACACTGAATATCAGGCCAACTTCTCACATTGGTGAGCAGCGGTTGGGATTTGAGCTTGCTGTTGTTTTACCACACGTATCCTAAGAATATCTTTGTGAAAGATCACATAGGTTAAGGTACATATAACTTAGCTTAGAATACTCTGAGTTCTACTGAACCAGCTGTTGTAGTTTAACAAAGCTTAGCACACCTTGACTACAACTCTTAGCAAGGGATCAGTAGGCAAACAAATAGTGTAGGTAGGTGCATCACTCACACCACACTAGAAGCATGTCTAACCACGGAGAGTCTTCAGAGACCCCTCTTGTTGTTGTGGACCCTCCACAGGTCCCTTCCAGATATGCTGCTCTTAGTTTCCAGGAGATGAGACAAGTGTGTACCTCCAGGAAACTAAAACAGGGTTCAAACCCTACCATTCCTTTTCTGATTGGTCTCTTAGAGACTTATGATGCTAGGAGGGCTGCTAACACAGATCCTTCTCATCCATATGGGAACATGCCTCCCCTAGAGGGAACCCAGGGTGACCCTGACCGACACCTCCAGGCAGCAGACAGTGCTGAGGAGGGAGAGGAAGATGAGTTATCTGGGGATGAGGCAGAAACAGGTCAGGTAGAAGTCAGCAGACTTACTAGGACCAACTTAAGTAGGCACTAGAATGGATTTGGGGGACCCCCAGGGCCACTCTCAGGCAGACTTAACATTGGGAATGGATGAGTTAGATCTCTATCAAGAGGTTCTAATAGATCCATTCGAACCAATGGCTCTCAGGCCTCTTCTCATAGGGGGATGTCCTCCCCTAAGAGAAGGGAGCACGAAGCTAAGATGAGGGAAGCCAATCTGAGGATTGAAAGGGAAGAACTTGCCCAGGCCAAAGAGAGGCTTGCCTTTGCTAGAGAGCAAAAGTTAAGTGGACTAGATTCCGCTGGTGGCAGCATTCTCCCAAGAGAGAACAGGAGTTTAGATACTAGACACCTGAGTAATATAGTGCCCCCCTTAAACAAGGGGATGATATTCACAAATGGATAACTGCTTTGGAGAGGGCTTGCACTGTACAGTGTGTCCCCCAGAGTCAGTGGGCAGCTATCTTGTGGCTCTCCTTTGAAGGTAAAGGTAGAGATAAGCTCCTCACTACTAGAGCTGAGGATGCTAATGATTACCAAGTCCTGAAAAATACACTGATAGATGGGTTTGGCCTAACCACTGAGCAGTACAGGTTGCTGTTCAGGGATACCCAGAAAACTCAGTCTCAGGATTGGTCTGACTTTGTAGATTGTGCCACTAAGGCGTTGGAGGGCTGGTTGCTGGGCAGTAAGGTTACTGATTATACAGGATTGTACAATCTGATCATGAGGGAACAGATTTTAAACAATTGTCAGAACCAGTTGTTGCATCAGCACCTTGTTGACTCGGATCTGACCTCTCCCCAAGAATTGGGAAAGAAGGCAGACAGATGGGTCAGAACAAGGGTTAAGCAGAACCAGGGCCAGAACCAGGGTGGTCAGAAGAAAGCAGACCAGAAGGGTAAAGATACCAAAGGCGAACAAAATGACCAGAAGTCTTCGACAGGTCCCCAACAATCCAAAGAGGGTGGGGGTCAGGCTTCCCAGAAGAAGAAGAATCAAGAAGGCCAGTCTAAAAGGTGGTGCCAATACTGTAAAAGTAAAACTCACTGGTTTAGTGAGTGCACCAAGAAAGGAGGGCAAACCCCTGCCACTGCAGCCCCTAAGGCAACTGCACCCCCTAGTACAGCCAGCAGTGGTAGTGCACCTCCCAAGGGATTAGTTGGGTTAACCTTGGGTTCTGAGGGGTATGACAACTTAGTTGGCACACTCACTCAGGCTGTCCTTGTCTGTACAGGGGGTGTGGATATATCCCCTGTCGTCAGTCCCAATACTTTGGGCAAATACAGACAGACACCTTTGATAAATGGCAAAATGGCTCAGGCCTATAGGGACACTTGTGCCAGTGTCACCATGGTGACACCTAACTTTGTGGACCCTGGACAGATCATGCCAGGTACAGATTTCCTGGTGACCAATGCCAGCAACGTCACTACCAGTCATAGTATGGCGATTGTTGATTTCTCCTGGGGAGGGGTAAATGGCCAAAAGAAGGTTGTAGTTAGTTCAGACCTCCCAGTGGATTGTTTGTTGGGCAATGATTTGGAGTCATCACAGTGGTCAGAAGTGGAGCAGAGGACTCACATGGAGATGTTAGGCTTGCCAGCACATGTGCTTGCCGTGACTAGGTCACAGGCCAGAAGATGCCCCACTGAACAGGTGCTGGATCCTGGAACAATGGACCAGACACTTTCCAAGAAGAAGAGCAGGAGGGTTAAGGCATTGCCTTCCCCCTTGCCCCAGGTTGAGGATCAAGTCTCAGAGGAGGCTGACCTACAGGAACTGAGGGAAACTGAGCCTAAGGAATTTGAACTTGATCAAGTTGAATTTCTGGGCTCAGGGGGGGCCCTCCAGAGCAGACCTGGGGAAGGAACAGTTAGCCTGCCCTTTTCTTGAACCCCTCAGACAGCAGGCTGCTGCTGAGGCTGCAGGGAACGCCACAGGTGCCCACAAGGTATACTGGGAAGATGGACTCCTATATTCTGAGGCAAGAGACCCCAAGCCTGGTGCAACCAGGAGGCTGGTCATCCCCTTGTCTCTGAGAGGTTTCCTTCTCACCTTGGCCCACGAGATTCCCCTTGCAGGTCACTTAGGCCAGAACAAGACTTGGGACAGTGAGGTAATATGAATTTTTATGGTCAATTGTGTCCCCTAACGTAGACCCCAACGGCTCCATGTACGTGCTTCAAGTACATGTATGTTCCCTCCACAACCCGCTATGAAGACGCAAATACATTTGCGTCCAACGTTAACATGTCCTCTTTCAGATCCACCATGAATGGGTCGATAATTCTGTTCCTAAGTATGCCTTGCCACCGTCTTTACATGGTGCACTTTCACGTTTTCCTGGCTCTGTTGAGTTAGGCCCTGATTTCTGCCATCGAGCCCTTTCTGCCTTCTGCCTCTGAAAGCTGCAGCCTGCCGCTTCCATGACCCTTGCCTTACTCCCTGTGCGGCGAGCGGTGCCCGGCTCGGCCTGCTTGCCTGCCAAGACTGTATTTTGCCTTCAAGTTATCTGCTCCGCTCCTCGAAAATACATTCCTGTCTAGTGATTTAGGAAAACATCTTCCCAGCTGCAGAGCAAAGGGCCCGGCCTTTCTGTCTCCGTGCAAGTAATTCATTGCTCCTGTTACCATGGTAGGCCCATGGCCCCTCGCATTGCTCGCATTACACGTAGTTACATATGCATACACTAGCAGTCAGTATAGAATAGCCTCTGCCCGAGAGACCTTTCCTTCTAGATAATACAGTTCCTCAAACACAAGATATTAGATATGATTTGGGTTTAGGTTGTTCTGACACGCCAGACTTCTGTCTCCACGTATGGTGCTAAATGTCAAGTCCCCTTCACCCTCCAGTTCCACGTCAATCACACGTCATGCTGCTGCGCGCGCATCTCTGCCATATATTTCTGCTGACACTGCAGGATTCCTCTATGGATCCACCCACCTGTGACACTTTCATGTGACGTTGTCTAGTACACACCTCCGTGTTCGCCCTCGTGCACGCCTTCTGTTACGTACATGTGTTCTTATCTCTTTTCTCTCAGCTGTTACGCCTTCTGTATCCATCACCATTAAATGCATTTACTATATATATTGTATTCTGTTAATAAAGTATTGTCTATCCCTTCCTGAACCTTCGTGGTGATGGAACATGATACCTGGTTCGAATCAATTCCATTTTATGGAATAAAACCCTTATAAACTCAGATGCCACGGACTCTGCCTCTCATTTTTCGATTGAGTTATTTTATTGAACTTTACCGCATAGAAATTCAGCACAGGTAATTTTTATTTACCACATAATTGGCGCCCGAACGGGGACCCCTCCCCCACCTTACGCGCCGGCGGTGCGTTGCAGGCCTGGTCCCCTGCCACAGCCGTGACGGACAACTACGCGTACCCGCAGGATTTCCTGTATCTCCCTCAGGCCAACGGAGGTGACTGAGGCTGCGATCGACACCCAGACGAGGCGGTGAGGAGTGCGGAGGATCCCGACCAGAGCCCAGCCGAGAGAGCACGGTCCGAGGAGTCTAGAGGCCCACCAGTTCCGAAGTTTCGAAGTTCCGAAGTTCCGAAGTACCTACGTCACGAGTGGAGTCGAGTCCAGTCCGGTCCAGTCCAGTGTCGAGTTTTCCGAGGCCTTCCGTTCCGTGCTTCCCGGTGAGTACCGTTGCTGGGGACGCATCTAGACGGGTGCATTAATTTGTGTCCGGTCAAGACGGGTTTGGGTACACAGACCCGGTCTGCACTGTTTAGCAGTGTATCTGTACTGTTTAGCAGTATATCAAGTATTCAAGTTATTGTCTGAAATGTTTCAATGTGTTTTTTAATGTCGTGGTATGAGTGATTGTTTGATTTTCATTACTGTGTTTATTGTATTAGTTGTGTCCGAGTAAGTATCAAGTATCAAGTATCACGGCTCAAAATGCCGCTGTATTCTAAACTGAAACAGATAGGAACTAGAAAAGGGATACTCGAGGAAGCTGTTCCCATCCCACCCAGGGACACTCCCGGATATTTTATGTACCACGAACACGGCTTAGACGCTGTATTATATCTCGACTTGTGGGTGGATTACACCAAGGATTTAGCAGAGAATCAGAGATGGCCCGCTACTGGGACATGGGATGCCGAGTGCATCATGAGAGTAGAGGAAGCATTATGGAAAAAGAAAGCCAGACAGTCACAGAAAGATGCCATTGAATTATGGCGTAAAGAATCACACAGACGGACAGAGAAAGCACTCAGAAAAGCAGAGAAAAGTAGAGAGGATTCTGAAAAGGCCAAAGAAAAAGAACTACTAGAAGAAGGGGAACGAGTCAGAATAGAACAACACGACAGAAAGAGTAATGCTATTATGACAGGACTGTATCCAGTCCTGGCCGAGGGCCTGCCAAAGGCGACCCCGGAAACACCGAAAAATCTGCCCCCTCCATTGGTTCCGACTAAATTACGTCACAAGACTGCAGCAGATATTTTTCTTTCTTCCTATTTAGACGATGTAGCTCCCGAATATACCAATGTTCCACCTGCACCTATACCACCCACTGATCGCCTTCCCCAACGACAGACCACTCCTCCACCACTTCCTGCACCCCCTACTAATCCGCTTAATCCTTTTGGAATTCCATTACAGCCGCCACCGACCCTACAGACAGATCATGCTCAAGCCTCCGCCTCAGGAGGTACATTAGGGGGTTACCATACCCTGCCACCAGTACGCCGATTAACTATTAGAGAACTAGCAATGGAACGTACTCCGAAACCAGTCACAATTGAAAAGCTTAAAGAGTTTCTTACAGACTGTAGATATGACCCAGTACCAGGAAAAGACGGTTGCATGATATTAGCCTCAATACGTATAAGACGTGCTGCAAACTTTTTGGTTCTATTTCCAGGAATGCAAGATTATCTAGACAGGATATATCATTTTGTTCAGACTGGGGAGGGTCAGGAATGTATTCACGAGGCCATGGCACATCAGAAAGTAGACACTCAAGGTGTACTATTAAGATTCCTCATAAACTGTTTCATAAGAGAACGAGACCGGCCTGGTGTAAATAAAGAAGAGATGGAGGTACTAACTGCATAGGGTCAGAATATTGCAGACGGAAAACATGATAAACAGAAATGTATAGAGGCCATGTACAGAAAAATCTGTAAAGAAATAACAGTATTCCATGCAAAAGAGAAAGCTGAAAGGGAAACAGAATCAGACGCGAATAAATCCTCAGAGGAGGATGAGCCAGAAGATAAAGGAACGATAGCATATGTAGGAAAGGGTAGACCTTTTAATAAAACGATACGCCCAGAAAGCAAGAGACTTTTTCACTCTGCCATGTCAAACCCGAGGACTCCTGAACATCTGTTTCAGGCTACCGATAAAATACTTCAAGAACGAATGGGGTACCATGTACTCGATTCCATGGATGAACAAGAATTAGCCAGGTCAGCAGTACAATGGGCTGACAATTCCGATAAATATAATGATGACGCAGTAGCACAAACCTTTTTGAATCTTTCCCCAGACGAACAGCGACTAGCTGGTATGTACATGATACAGCACCTCCTTATATTGTATAAAAGCCAACATTCTGATCCAGGTCCCCTACCTGATGTACTAATAGAGTTACTCATGAATAAATGGAGAGGCCTAGGTACCGATTTAATTAAAGTAATTTTAGAACATAGACACAGATATAGTGCTTTCCTAAAACAACAGTTTGTTCCAGCTCCACCCCCAGAAAGGAAAATGTTTTACATAGACAGACAGAATCCCTTACGAGAAGTGCACCCAGTCAGGAATGATGATAATACCCTTAGATGTGTGTTTGTGTACACGCCCATAACTAAAATGGAATTATTGGAAATTAAGAAAATAGTGCCTAGTCATGATAAGGACCCAGCAGGTTTCCACCGTGAAATTAAAGACATGTTACTCATGGGAGATTATACCTACCCTGACATTATGAAAATATTGAAAGTACTACTGCCTGCCGGTATTTACGAGAAACTCAAAGAAAAAGAATGGGAGGTGGGTGACAAAAAGATAGATTGGGCTGCATTAGAAAATGAAGAAGCGACTCGAACCCCAGGTTTAGGTCTTGGGGATAAAACTAAAGCATTACCAGGATTATTAGTACAGGTTTTGCCACGATTGTTAGCAACTAAAAAGGAGGACTGGGATGCAATCTCAGCCTGCAAACAGAAACCCGATGAAGACACTAGTGATTTTTATTCCCGATTTGAGAAATGTTTTATTATTAATAGTGGCCTGAAAGCAAGTAGCGAGTCATACCCACACCTTTTTGTATCCAAATTAGTCGAGAATTCTCTGCCCCAAGTTAAGAATCGTGTACTGAAAGTCGAGAGCACATGGCAAGCAAATACGCCTTCCCAAATGTTACAAATGTTGCAGTACCACCAGAACAGAATTAGAGAAGAACATGATCACGAACAAAGATGTATGAAAGACACGAAAATGAAAATGCTAGTTGCTCAGTCAGTTCCATCTGACGGTAATAAAAAGGGTATGACACAGTCCAATAATTCGGCAGCTCCTGTTAAAGGGACATGCAACTATTGTAAACAGCCAGGTCACTATGTAAACGATTGTGCAGTTTCGAAACATAATATATTCACAGGTAAAACTAAAGAGAGACCACGTCAACCTAGACAAGATCAGGTCCAACAACACGTACCACCGAATGTACAGCCTATGCATGCTCCACAACAGACAGTACAGACCGTAGCGGTACCACAGACACAGCCCATTGCCGCAACACAACATGCAACACAGCAGATGTACCAGTATGCACAAACTGATTATCCCGATTACCAGCGATACACATGAAACAGCCTAGAGAGGGAGGTTGGCTTGCCTCTTATTGAGGTTCCTGTGGATCAAGAGGGTCCTTACGTACATAGTCAGGTATTAGGAAAGGATAGAAAGTTTTTAATTGACACAGGGGCAAGCAGAACAACAATCAGTCACGACGAGGTTCCAGGGGCACCCCTCTCAGGCTCACAGAATGTTTCCCTTGGATTTTCAGGCAAGCCTATTGTAAATGAAGTATCGAAACCAGTACCCCTTTCAGTTGGTCCGTTGTTTCGCACTACAGATTTATTGCTCACGAAATCATGTCCAGAAAACTTATTAGTTCTCCGGAAGGAGTAAGATTTTTTTTGCGTGACTTTAAGGGTCACTATGTGTTGAGAGATATTGATTCCAGATTACAGAATGTTCCTGCACATTTATGGGCACAAGGCCCCACTGATGTAGGTTGTATGCACATCACTCCATACCGTGTCACACTCAAGCCAGGAGTAGTATTACCACGTATAAGACAATACAAGTTACCACCAGAAGCTGTAGTGGCTTTACTGAAAATCATTGACGAGCTCATTGCACAAGGAGTGGTTGTAGAAACCGATTCGAATCTATGTAATTCCCCTATCATTCCAATTCTTAAACGTACTGATCCAAATGCACCTCCAGTTTATCGATTAGTGATCGATTTACGAGAATTGAATAAATGCATTGTACCGCAGTACCCTGTGGTTCCAGACATCTCTTCATTATTAACAGCTATTGATTCAGAGGCAACGTTCTTTACTGCAATTGATCTGAAGAACGCCTTCTTTAGTGTCCCCATTGATCCGGAAAGCCAATATCTTTTCGGATTCTGTTTAAATGGCCGAAGCTTCAAATTTGCACGCGCACCTCAAGGATTCACAGAAAGCCCCAGCATCTATAGCCAAGCACTGAAAAGACAACTTGACAGTATTCACATGCCTGACAACACCGCCCTACTTCAGTATGTCGATGATCTATTGATCACCGCCCGAAGTGAACCAGAATGTGAACAAGCATCACTGACGGTTTTGCATTTCTTGGCTGACAAGGGACACAAGGTGTCTCCTTCGAAGCTACAATTCTGTGTTCAGCAAGTGGTGTACCTTGGGCATTTGCTGTCCAAAGGGGGGAGACAGCTAACACCTGACAGTATCCAGTTAATTGTAAACATGTCACAGCCCAAGACACAAAAGGAGGTACGAGCCTTTATAGGCCTCATTTCCTACTGTAGACAATGGATCCCTCAGTATGCATTTCTAGCCAAGCCACTCATACAGTTGACAACCCAGGAGGCAGCGACATCGACTGTCTTCCCTTGGACTCAGGAACATACACATGCTTTTGACGACTTAAAGAAAGCCTTATGTCAAGCACCTGTTTTAGAGACACCATGTTACAGCAAGCCTTTTACACTTTTTGTCACAGAACGTGAAGGTACTGCATTGTCAGTACTTACCCAGGATCAAGCAGGTTCACACAAACCGTGTGCTTATTTTTCTAGTACATTAGATCCAGTAGCCCAGGCTCTGCCTGCGTGCTTGAAATCAGTTGCAGCAACAGCTCTAGCAATCAGACAAAGTGATTCCATAGTGTTAGGACACCAATTGACAGTACAAGTTCCACATTCCGTGGAAGTTCTTTTAAACCGAACACAGACTCAGCACTTGACTATAGCACGACTGACAGGTTATGAATTGACATTGTTTCAACCACACATAGAAATCAGACGTTGCAATACATTGAACCCTGCTACACTTTTGCCATTAAGTGAGACAGACCCTTTGGCACATGATTGTATTGAAGTCATTACCATTACGACGAAACCTAGACAAGACTTGACAGACACTGCATTACTAGATCCAGACCTGACACTTTATGTGGATGGTTCATGTATGAGAACAAGTACAGGAGAGTTAGTGGCCGCCTACGCAGTCACGACAGAAACTGAAGTCATAGAAACAAATCGTATTGATACACTGTCAGCCCAAGCAGCAGAGCTCATCGCTGTGACTCAAGCCTGTATTCGAGCAAAGAACAAGAAAGTTAACATTTATACAGATTCCCGTTATGCTTTCGGAGTCGTACACGACTTCGGTGTACTCTGGCGAGAGAGAGGTTTCTTGACCTCTCACGGAGCCAAAATCCAGCATGGACTCCTCATTCAAGCTCTGTTAGACGCAATTCATTTGCCTACAGCGATATCCATCATGAAGTGCAAGGCACATACGAAAGTTACAGATACCATTTCCCAGGGTAATGACCTGGCAGACCGAACAGCCAAGCATACAGCTCAGACTCAGACTCACGCAACTGACCTGATAAAGACAATAGTCCCGACACCGACACATTGCATGACAGTTAGAGATCCCGCCCTAGATGTAATTGACATACGAACACATGCTCAGACGAAATCAAGAAATGGATTGAACTAGGAGGGATCCAGACAGAACAGGGATGGATGACGAAGGGGAAAGCCACATGGTTTCTCCCCGACTCTATGGTTCAGGTTATCATTAACACAGTACATAGCCCTGCACACTTAGGAGAAAAAGCCATGTTAGACAGTATTCAAAACCTTTGGTTCAATAAGCATTTACGAGCAGCAGCAAAACAGAAAGTACGTACTTGCATGATCTGTTGTCAGTTCAACCCAGGTAAAGGCATTCCCGTAGAGCAAGGTGGATTTCATCCTCCCGATCACCCTTTTGAAGTCCTCCAGATGGATTATATCCAGATGGAACGTTGTCGAGGATTCAAATATGTCCTCGTAGTTGTATGTGCACTCTCCCGTTGGACAGAAGCATATCCAGTCCCAGATTACACTGCTCCGACCACTGCCAAGCAGCTGGTTCGTGAATTCTTCCCCAGGTATGGCTTGCCCCGTATCGTATACTCAGATAATGGTCAGCCATTCTCGTCCGAGCTCATGAAGCAGGTATCACTCCTGCTAGGTTATCAGTGGAAGTTCCACTGTGTCCGACATCCCGAGGCAGCAGGTCTCGTGGAACGTCATAATCAGACCCTGAAAATTCGCCTTGCCAAGATCTGTAGAGAGAAAGGCGTTGACTGGATAGTAGCTTTACCAGTTGCACTCTTTTACATGAGAATGATAGCGCATTCAAGAACAGGGCTATCCCCGTATGAGGTGGTCTTTGGTAGGCCACCGAATATGTGGGGGACGCCTCTGCCTCGTAAAATAACAGATGTTGACTGTACTATGCTGACAGATTACCTTGCCTCCTTGATGTCTGCACTACAATCATGTCGTTCACAGGTAGCTGCAGCCTTTCCCGACAACACCGAGGTGAAGCCACACGAGATTGTTCCGGGGGACCTGGTGCTCGTGAGGAATTTTGACAGGAGGAGTCCGCTGGAGCCCCGTTGGCAGGCGCCGAAGCTCGTGTTATTAACAACAAGGACAGCAATAAAAGTGGAGGGCCGCAAGGGCTGGCTCCACTCGAGTCATGTGAAAAGACATTATGGACTGCCTCCGAAACTAGACTCCCAGCCCTGCCCCCTTCCAGAGACTGATACTAAACTTCCCCTGGTAGAGAAAACTCCTTCCCAGGAATTTCGCATGAGGTTGAGGTCTAGCAAGTCAGACAGTTTAATTGTTTAAGTCCTCCCCTAGGTGAATCGGTTAGACGAGTTTCTGACATGTACCCCCTAGACCCCAATAGAGAGAGAGATAGACAGAAACAGATCAAGAAACATGAATATTGTAAATCTCTCCGTAGTCACTGCATTGTGACATTATTGATTATGTTTTTTCTGAGTCTTATGATTATTGCTGCAAGTATACTGTTACACATATACTTTCCTATTTTCAAACGTGCACATTCTTCTTCAAATGTCACTGCCGAGCATACTTTCAGTGAACTGCCCCCGCACGAGTTATCTTACCGACTTGCGCTGCGCAACAATACATTCATCAGTATGTTACATCATTCCCATCAGACCAGCAATGCTACCAATTGTTGGATATGTGGCCGACTCCCTCCCTATCAGAAATACAAGGGAGTTCTGCCCCTTTTTCCGTATCCGTTCACACACAATGGTTCCTGTGGTGCATGGTTTAGTTTAATGAATTCTTTAGATTCTGATTCCGTAGTTTACCAGGGCGATTGGGTATGGGGAAATCTGAATACAGTTCTGCATAAAGTATGTTTCCCTGACAAGGAGGGTCTTCCCCAAAGGACAGGGACTGATCTAGAAAATGAAGTGTATGGATTAGGTAATTATACACTTAACCTCATGATTCTGAATGTCCAAGCCGATACCAGACCAGACTTGCCCGCAATGTCAGTATTACCAGTCAAAGGTGAATTATGTGTCAGAAAGAATGGTTCAGTACACCTGGGTCATAGTAAATGTACTACTGTGATTGAATTCAATGATAAAGGCAAGTCTACATTCAAAGCTTCCCGTCATTCCTATTTCATTTGTGGTCATACAGCATATATACGCTTACCTCTAGATTGGGATGGTACTTGTTACATTGCATTCCTTCTGCCACCTGTTTTCCTAGCCCCTCCTGACTATCATAGGAACTCCCATCTAGTACACGTTAGACCCAAGAGAGATCTCCCGATTGTCGACTACACTGAAACGGCATGGGAGCAGTATACAGACTTCAATAAAGGTTTCTTTCCCTATCTAGGTGCTGTCTTTAATAGTAAACTGATACGTAAATTAACCAGAACCCTCGAGGCAGTAGTGAATGAAACTACTTCCGCCCTAGGTAAATTAACAGAGGAGCAGTCTGCTATGCGGATTGTTGTTCTTCAAAATCGTCTCGTTCTTGACGTCATCCTGGCCGATAGGGGCGGAGCTTGTAGAGTCATCAGATCGAGTTGCTGTGTTTTCATTCCAGAAAACGCACCATCAGTATATAGAGCCATAACCCGTCTCCACAAGATTGCAAGTCAGATACACCAGAACCCAGGCACCTGGACTTGGTCCGGTTGGTTCTGGAGCGTGTTATCAGCCTGGGGATGGAAAGTCCTATCCTTCCTCGGAATAGCCCTTCTCATAGTGTTCAGTTGTTGCTTATGTTTACAGTCAAGTCAAAGAATTTATATAGCGCACTACATACCCAGAGGGTCTCAAGGCGCTTAGGGAGGGGAGGAGGATTACTTGTCAAATATCCACGTTTTAAGTTGCTTTCTGAATGCAAGGTGGTTCTGGGTAAGGCGAAGGTGGGTGGGGAGTGAGTTCCATGTTTTAGCAGCCAGGTATGAGAAGGATCTGCCTCCCATGGTGGTCTTGTTGATGCGAGGTACAGTGGCGAGGGCTTGGCTGGAAGAACGTAGTTGGCGGGAGGGGGTGTAGAAAGACAGTCGTGAGTTGAGGCATTCTGGTCCGATGTCGTAGAGTGATTTGTGTGCGTGGGTTAGCAGTCGGAAAGTGATCCTCTTATTGACGGGTAGCCAGTGGAGGTCTTTCAGGTGACCAGAGATGTGTTCGTTGCGTGGGATGTCTAATATGATCCTGGCTGAGGCGTTTTGGATTCGTTGGAGTTTCTTCTGGAGTTTAGCGGTAGTACCTGCGTAGAGGGTGTTTCCGTAGTCCAGTCGGCTCGTGACCAGAGCATGGGTGACTGTTTTTCTGGTTTCGGTGGGGATCCAGCGAAATGTTTTTTTGAGCATGCGAAGAATGTTGAAGCAGGATGAGGATACGGCGCTGACTTGTCTGTTCATTGAGAGTGAAGAATCCAGGATAACGCCTAGGTTCCGTGCGTGGTCTGTCGGGATGGGTGCTTTTCCAAGGGCTTCCGGCCACCAAGAGTCGTCCCATGCAGAGGGGGATGTACCTAAGATGAGGACTTCTGTTTTATCTGAGTTCAGTTTCAGACGGCTGTGTTTCATCCATTCGGCAACTTCTTTCATTCCTTCGTGTAGGTTAGTTTTGGCGGTGCTGGGGTCATTGGTGAAAGAAAGGATCAGTTGAGTGTCATCTGCGTAAGAGATGATGTTGAGGTTGTGTTGGCGGGCGATGGCCACGAGGGGCCTCATGTATACGTTGAAGAGGGTGGGACTGAGTGAGGACCCTTGGGGTACGCCACAGATGACTTCAGTGGCCTCGGACTTGAATGGTGGAAGGCGGACTCGCTGGGTTCTTCCGGTGAGGAATGAGGTGATCCATTCAAGTGCTTTTCCTTGGATTCCGATGTTTCTGAGGCGTTGTAAAAGGGTGCTGTGGCAGACTGTGTCGAAGGCTGCAGAGAGGTCGAGGAGGATGAGGGCGACTGTGTCTCCATTGTCCAGTAGGGTTCGAATGTCGTCTGTTGCTGCGATGAGGGCGGTCTCAGTGCTGTGCTTTGCTCGGAAGCCAGATTGTGAGGAGTCGAGGGATTTGTTGGCTTCGAGGAAAGCGGCGAGCTGGTTGTTGACAGCTTTCTCGATTACTTTGGCCGGGAATGGAAGGAGCGAAATGGGGCGGTAATTTTTGAGTTCGGTGGGGTCCGCTGTGGGTTTTTTCAGAAGGGCGGTGAGTTCAGCGTGTTTCCAGCTTTCCGGGAAGGTGGCGGAGTTGAAGGAGCAGTTGATGATGTCTCAGAGGTGCGGTGCTATGACGGAGTCAGCTTTGTTGAAGATGTGGTGAGGACAAGGGTCTGTGGGGGATCCTGAGTGGATGGAGTTCATCAGGCGGATGGTGTCTTCAGTGGAGATAGGGTTCCAGTCGTTAAGGGTGTTCAAGGGGGGAGGATGTTCAGCATATGGTTGGGTGGGTTGGTCTCCGGGTTGGTTGTCGAAGCTGTTGTGGATGTCTGCAATTTTGTTGTGGAAGAATGAGGCTAGGGAGTCGCAGAGGACTTGAGAGGGGGTGATGTCGTTGGAGTTGGCCGAGGGATTGGTAAATTCCTTGACGATGTTGAAAAGTTCCTTGCTGTTGTGGGCGTTGTTGTCAAGTCGATCTTTGAATGCTGTTTTCTTGGCTTTTCGGATTAGTTGGTGGTGTGTGCGGGTGGCGTTTTTGAAGGCGTCCTTGGTGCTGGTGGTTGGGTCTTTTTTTCAGGCCTTTTCAAGGGAGCGGCAGAGTTTCTTGGACTTCTTAAGATCATCGTTGAACCATGAGGCCTTCTTGCTGCCAGGTTTGCTTAGACGTTTTTTCAGTGGTGCTAAGGTGTCGGCGGTGTTGGATAACCATAGGGTGAAGTTGGCGGCGGCTTGGTCTGGGTTAGAAGAGTGGGCTGGGGTGTTTAGAAGGAGCGATGAGGAGATCTGGTCGATGGAGATTTTGTTCCAGTTTCTTTGCAGAGTTGGTTGGGGGTGGTTGATGGGTTTTGGCTTGTTGTAGGTGAAGTGAACGCAGCTGTGGTCCGTCCAGAGGAGATCCGTAGTGTGGCTGAAGGAGACATGATTGCTGGAGGTGAAGATGGGGTCGAGTGTGTGACCTGCGATGTGGGTGGGGGAAGTGACCAGTTGTTTAAGTCCGAGGTTGGCGAGGTTGTCCAAGAGGGTGGTGGTGTTGTGGTCATTGATCTTTTCAAGGTGAAGTTGAGGTCTCCCAGAAGGATGTAGTCTTTGGAGGGGAGCGCGTGTGGAGTGATGAAGTCCGTGATGTCTTCGCTGAATTTTGCGCGGGGTCCTGGTGGTCTGTAGAGGAGGGTGCCTCTGAGTGTGGTCTTGGGGTCGATGTGGATCTGGACGTGAAGGTGTTCGGAGTTGGCGAGGTTGGCGTCAGAGCTGGTGGAGATGCGGATAGATTTTTTATGGACGATAGCGATTCCTCCTCCTGTGTGGCTGGTACGGTCCTTGCGTGTGATCTTATAGTCTTCTGGGATGGCAATGGTGATGTCTGGGGCGGAGGAAGCGTTCATCCATGTTTCTGTTAGGAAGGCGACGTCTGGAGAGATGGTGTCTAGTAGATTCCATAAGTCAATGGCGTGCCTGTGGACCGATCGGGTGTTGAGAAGGATGCATTGTAGGTGGTTGGGGTCGGGAATCTGTGGTGTGGCCGTAGCGGAGATGTTGTCGGGGCCGATGAATTTGCAGGAGTAGCAAGAAGAAAGGTCCATGGGTGTGTCCAGGAGCGGCTTGGACGCAGTTGGAGGCGCGACCGGGGTTAAGGGCTAGGAGGGTGGCGGCATCGTAGGTAATACGGGAGGGCTGGGCAGCGCGAGGGACAGGGGGTATGGCGCTGGGCGCGGTCCAGGCGCGGACGGGCGTAGACGGGCTTACCTTTGGCGCACCTTAGGCGCGGATTGGGCGCGGTTGCTGCGCGTGAACGCTGCGCGCGGGAACTCCTGTCATATATGGATAGTGGAGGGGGAGGGGCGAGGGCGTCTCAGCTGGGAGGCGGGGCGGGCACACGAGCAGGATAACAACAAACAAAATGGAGGCGGAGGGGGGAGCACAGCGGACGCTAGGGGTAAACGCGCTAGCAGACTTAAAAAGCACAATTACATACACAAAGCGCTATTTCAGCAAAGCGGTAAACCAGCACACAGAATGCAAAATTAAGTGGCAATATTTAAAGCAGAACCAAGCAATGCAGCGCTACGATACCAGATGTCTGCAGGGACACTGGGAGCGACCACTCAGCCCGTGTGAGAGGCCAGCGATTTGCGGCTTGTGCGCCACATCATGTATTCCCCATTCAAGTCCATGTTCAAAATCCCGCCAGAAGAAGGAAGAGCAAATGATGTTATATGAACAAATTGATAGACTAATGAAGATCGATATATCATGAAGGGTCCGTAGGGGACAATGAGGGAATGAGGTAATATGAATTTTTATGGTCAATTGTGTCCCCTAAAGTAGACCCCAACGGCTCCATGTACGTGCTTCAAGTACATGTATGTTCCCTCCACAACCCGCTATGAAGACGCAAATACATTTGCGTCCAACGTTAACATGTCCTCTTTCAGATCCACCATGAATGGGTCGATAATTCTGTTCCTAAGTATGCCTTGCCACCGTCTTTACATGGTGCACTTTCACGTTTTCCTGGCTCTGTTGAGTTAGGCCCTGATTTCTGCCATCGAGCCCTTTCTGCCTTCTGCCTCTGAAAGCTGCAGCCTGCCGCTTCCATGACCCTTGCCTTACTCCCTGTGCGGCGAGCGGTGCCCGGCTCGGCCTGCTTGCCTGCCAAGACTGTATTTTGCCTTCAAGTTATCTGCTCCGCTCCTCGAAAATACATTCCTGTCTAGTGATTTAGGAAAACATCTTCCCAGCTGCAGAGCAAAGGGCCCGGCCTTTCTGTCTCCGTGCAAGTAATTCATTGCTCCTGTTACCATGGTAGGCCCATGGCCCCTCGCATTGCTTGCATTACACGTAGTTACATATGCATACACTAGCAGTCAGTATAGAATAGCCTCTGCCCGAGAGACCTTTCCTTCTAGATAATACAGTTCCTCAAACACAAGATATTAGATGTGATTTGGGTTTAGGTTGTTCTGACACGCCAGACTTCTGTCTCCACGTATGGTGCTAAATGTCAAGTCCCCTTCACCCTCCAGTTCCACGTCAATCACACGTCATGCTGCTGCGCGCGCATCTCTGCCATATATTTCTGCTGACACTGCAGGATTCCTCTATGGATCCACCCACCTGTGACACTTTCATGTGACGTTGTCTAGTACACACCTCCGTGTACGCCCTCGTGCACGCCTTCTGTTACGTACATGTGTTCTTATCTCTTTTCTTTCAGCTGTTACGCCTTCTGTATCCATCACCATTAAATGCATTTACTATATATATTGTATTCTGTTAATAAAGTATTGTCTATCCCTTCCTGAACCTTCGTGGTGATGGAACATGATACCTGGTTCGATCCAATTCCATTTTATGGAATAAAACCCTTATAAACTCAGATGCCACGGACTCTGCCTCTCATTTTTCGATTGAGTTATTTTATTGAACTTTACCGCATAGAAATTCAGCACAGGTAATTTTTATTTACCACAACAGAATTGTCTCACACTTTCAGTGGCCTCACATGAATGAAGATACCAAGGAGTTTTGTCGTTCCTGTGTCCCTTGCCAAGCCAGTGGTAAGTCAGGTGGCACCACAAAGGCCCCCCTTATACCAATGCCTGTGGTGGGGGTGCCCTTTGAAAGGGTGGGGATTGACATTGTTGGACCAATGGAACCCCAAACAGCATCAGGGCACACGTTTATACTGGTGGTGGTGGACCATGCCACCAGGTATCCTGAAGCTATTCCCCCTAGGACCACTACAGCACCTGTTGTGGCAAGAGCCCTAGTTGGAGTGTTCTCCAGAGTGGGCTTCCCTAAGGAGGTTGTCTCTGACAGAGGTGCAAACTTCATGTCAAGCTACTTAACTGCTATGTAGAAGGAATGTGGTGTCAACTACAAGTTCACCACACCCTATCACCCACAATGCAATGGGCTTGTTGAAAGGTTCAACAGGACCCTAAAAGGGATGATTCATGGACTACCTGAAAATTTCAGGCGTAGTTGGGATGTCCTGATACCCTGCCTTTTATCCGCTTATAGAGAGGTCCCACAGAAGGGGGTTGGCTACAGCCCTTTTGAACTTTAGTATGAACATCCTGTAAGAGGACCTCTGTGTTTGGTAAAGGAAGGATGGGAGAGACCTCTCAAAAAGCCTGCAACCAGCATAGTGGACTATGTACTTGGTCTCCGCTCCCGGATGGCTGAGTACATGAAAAAGGCATCTGAAAACCTTAAGGCCAGCCAAGAACTCCAAAAAGCTTGGCATGACCAAAAGGCTGTCCTGACTGTCTATCAGCCTGGACAGAAGGTGTGGGTGTTGGAGCCAGTGGCCCTAGCAGCACTCAAAGACAAATGGTCTGGGCCCCACACAATTCTTGAGCAAAAGGGAGAGGTCACCTACCTGGTGGACCTTGGAACTCCCAGAAGCCCCCACAGGGTGCTTCATGTGAACAGGCTCAAAGCATATGTCGACAGGAAGGACATGAGCTTGCTCATGGCCATAGATGAGGGACAGGAGGAAGAGAGTGATCCTCTCCCAGACCTGCTCACTCAGAATCCTGATGATGGATCAGTAGATGGTGTTGTCTTTTGTGGCAGCCTCTCTGAACATCAACAGAAGGATTGCAAACAAGTTCTTCAATCCTTCAGGCATATGTTCTCTCTAACACCCAGTCACACCAATTGGTGTACCCATGAGGTTGACACTGGTGACAGCTTGCCAGTTAAGAGTAAAATCTACAGGCAGCCTGATCATGTTAGAGACTGCATCAAAACAGAAGTGCAGAAAATGTTGGAGTTGGGAGTCATTGAACCCTCAGATAGCCCTTGGGCTAGTCCCGTAGTTCTAGTGCCAAAGCCTCACACCCAGGGTGGTAAGAAAGAGATGAGGTTTTGCATAGACTACAGAGGTCTCAATGCAGTCACTAAGACTGATGCCCACCCAATACCAAGGGCAGATGAACTTATAGATAGATTGGCTTCTGCCAACTACTTAAGTACATTTGACCTGACAGCTGGGTATTGGCAAATCAGGTTAGCTGAGGATGCCAAGCCCAAGACAGCATTTTCAACCCCTGGTGGACATTATCAATTTGTGGTCTGAAAAATGCACCTGTCACCTTCCAAAGGCTGGTGAATCATGTTCTCACTGGGCTGGATGACTTCTGTGCAGCGTATCTTGATGATATAGCTGTCTTTAGCTCCACCTGGGAGGATCACCTGGTCCACCTGAGGAAAGTGTTAGAGGCACTGCAAGCAGCAGGTCTCACTATCAAGGCCACAAAGTGCCAGATAGGGCAGACACAGGTTGTATACCTGGGCCACCTTGTAGGTGTAGGCCAAGTTCAGCCACTGGAGAGCAAGATACAGTCAATCAGGGACTGGGCTCCTCCAACCACCCAGACTCAGGTTCGAGCTTTCTTGGGCCTGACTGGTTACTACAGAAAGTTTGTCAGGAATTATGGATCAATTGTGACTCCACTTAATGAACTGACAAGTAAGAAAATGCCAAAGAAAGTTCAGTGGACAGCGAGCTGTCAAAAAGCATTCGATGACCTAAAGCAGGCCATGTGCACAGCACCTATCCTCAAGAGTCCAGACTACTCCAAACCATATGGCTGAGATACCCGCCACCCCCTCTCAACACAATCCCCAAAAGAAGGGAAACCGGAAACAGTTCTTGAAGTTTTTGGAAGTGGGATGGAGTGACCATCCCTGGCCGTATTTATTAAAACAAAATTTAAAACATTAAACGTTTCATGTTATGTACAATTTCATTATCACATTGCGAAGTTTGGCTAACCTTAACATATTCTCTAATACAGAGGTTCTCCTAGCCGAACTAGCATCCTACAAAAACATTCTCTAAAAATACTGAAATTGTACATCCTAACGTTTAAGGGCCAACGGCAAGGTCATAACCGGTGTCAAGATCCCTAACCAGACTTACCCCTCCCACTTGGGAGGGGCGACAGCACAGAGGCTTACCTCAAGTGCAACTACTAACAATTTCCCTTGACTTGACGGGGGCACTTAAGACTCGACGCCATTTAAAGGTCGTTCGAAGACTCGTGTGAGGTATCTAGAAGGTATCGTGGACCTCCCCCCCCACCCCACACAACTTACCGCATCTGCCGTCGCAGATGACACTGGCCCCGGGAAATTCCCCAGGAGGGGGCTGTAACCCCTCCTACAAAGGAAGGGGCCTTGACCGCCTTTCCTTTACTTCCGGCGACCCATCCTTAGACGGGACCGCCTCCCCATTGAGGGGCCAATGGCCACCTCTCCCGAGCGCTCCCATCCGTGTTGGGTGACGCCCACTCATAGGGATCTTCTAATTAGTGCTCACCGATCATGACCTTACCGCCTACCAAAACTAAATACGACAATTCTACTCGAACCTATGAAAACATTGGTCGCTACGACCGAAAAAGCATGCTTAAAAATTCAACACTATATCAAATCATTTTAATCGTAAAACATACACCATTCTTTATTATGATCAACATCAACTGATACCATCACAACCTGTAAACGAAACGGAAAACAGACATATAAATCACTTTATTATAAAACAACTGGCTGTCCTCAGGGGCTGGTGGGTGGGTCAAAATTGGCTCTTCGTTCTGTCCCGAGCTCACGTGTAGCGAGGAGGTGCAGCTTCGGAGCACAAGAACAAGAGGACGTCTTCTGGTCTTGCGTCCCTTTTTATCCGTCTTCAGGGCGGGCGTAAACCCGCCCCCGCCTGCCCCGAGGGCGTGGCTGGCTACGTCGGTGTCTAGGCCAGCCCACTCTAGGGCGGGAACAGGCGCGCCCCGGCTACGCCGCTTTGGGCATACCAGCCGAGACGCGCCTCCCGCCCAAAAATGGCTTCCCGGGGGGATCGAGGCACTCCGCCATACGTTCGGGGGGACCGAGTGGTCGCCCCTTTCCATATGGCTGAGATACCCGCCACCCCCTCTCAACACAATCCCCAAAAGAAGGGAAACCGGAAACAGTTCTTGAAGTTTTTGGAAGTGGGATGGAGTGACCATCCCTGGCCGTATTTATTAAAACAAAATTTAAAACATTAAACGTTTCATGTTATGTACAATTTCATTATCACATTGCGAAGTTTGGCTAACCTTAACATATTCTCTAATACAGAGGTTCTCCTAGCCGAACTAGCATCCTACAAAAACATTCTCTAAAAATACTGAAATTGTACATCCTAACGTTTAAGGGCCAACGGCAAGGTCATAACCGGTGTCAAGATCCCTAACCAGACTTACCCCTCCCACTTGGGAGGGGCGACAGCACAGAGGCTTACCTCAAGTGCAACTACTAACAATTTCCCTTGACTTGACGGGGGCACTTAAGACTCGACGCCATTTAAAGGTCGTTCGAAGACTCGTGTGAGGTATCTAGAAGGTATCGTGGACCTCCCCCCCACCCCACACAACTTACCGCATCTGCCGTCGCAGATGACACTGGCCCCGGGAAATTCCCCAGGAGGGGGCTGTAACCCCTCCTACAAAGGAAGGGGCCTTGACCGCCTTTCCTTTACTTCCGGCGACCCATCCTTAGACGGGACCGCCTCCCCATTGAGGGGCCAATGGCCACCTCTCCCGAGCGCTCCCATCCGTGTTGGGTGACGCCCACTCATAGGGATCTTCTAATTAGTGCTCACCGATCATGACCTTACCGCCACAGGTCCGGATAGTTGACCGGCTATCCGGACCCCCCACAAAACTCCTACCTAAAGGTCATGTTTTAACGTTTTTAACCAAGCCAAGAAGTCTCCTATGAGTAACTCATTCCCCACCCTCGACAAATGCACACCATCCCCCAAATACATACTATCATCGTTAATGCAACTATGCGAGATCGAATGCAATGTCTTGGAACGGAACAACCTACTCACTTTGTTATTAAGTTTTCTAACAGAATGATTCAAAGCAGGGACCGAGATAGCCCCCCACCACACTTTTCGTGGGATCATATGAGACCACGCAATTATGCACCCCGGAACTTTCCTCGCTAACCAACTTACCGTGGATAGCATTGCCTCTAGGAGAAGTCGTCTACCGGTGGTGACCAAATCATTGCCCCCTAAATGTACTATGATTATAGACGGCGGTGACCTTGTCCGCCCTAACAAACCCTCAAAGAATGCTTGAAACTGGTCAATACAGAGACCGCCCCTTCCGTAGAAGGACACTCTGTACCCGTATTCTCCAGGTACGTGAATCATGTCACCTGCTTTGAATACGTCTGCGGCACGTCTCACGTATGAGTGGCCCACGACCCACACCTCCTGCCTCACAGCCGGTGATGTCTGACCGCTGGCCTGGTGTTGGGTCGACTGCATAGTCCGCCCTGCCTCGTAGGCTTGCGTAACTGAAAACAAACAAAAACAAGAAGCGTGAGTACATCATTACAGCCTCACAACATGTGCAATCGCACGTATCTTTTATAACAATCGGAGGACCATCGCCCCACTCGTTTCACTTGTTCTACATTAAGACCCCTGGCTGTAGCTTCAGTGGCAGCCCCTATTCGAAAGGAATGGGTCCCGAACTCGCCCGGGTCCAAGCCCGCTGCGGCAATGGCCATTGCAAGCACCCGCTGAAACTGAAACCTCGTCAGTGGGGTGGCGTCTGCATGCCTCAACAAAGTCCCCCCCCATGATGCCACCCTTCGTGCTAGGTAATCTTCTAAACACTGTACCGGGCACATGGAGGACCCGGGGATCCTGCGAATGATCGTGCAGTCCCCCTTCCCATCTTGGTCGGTCTTGGACCTGAGAAAGGAGACAATCATCGCATCACCCCTGATCTGAACGTGTTCCCGGCACAACCCCCCCACCATATCCTGTTTGTTCCTTGCAACCAGCTCACTTATCCTCATAGCCCCGTGAAATGCCAGCGTAAATGCAGTCCGGAACAAACACGTCTCGAAAGGAGACGAGCATGTGCTAGGGAGAGTGGCCAGCAACTGGGCCAACCTATCCAGACCTATCGGTCGTCTTTCATCTACTCTGCGACCCTCCAGACGTTGCCACCCACGCAGCGCCTTCTGTACTGCAAAAGACGCTGTCGGGTCCAGGATGTTATGAGCCCTGGCAACAAAGGAAATGGCGGCACGATGCCTTTGGGCCGTAGCCACCGACTTCCCAGCCCTACGTAAGGACATCAGAAAATGTACTACCCACTCTTCCTGACCCCAAAGTCCCCCTCTCTCAGTCCCCAAAAAGGCTAAATAGGCCCGAAACGCCCCTTCATATGCCTTCCTTGTCCTGGGTGCTAGACTCTCTCCCACGAGGTGACGAAGTTCGGGGCACCGAGAGACCAGAGAGCTTCGGGGAAGGGTGCCGGCTCTGGGTCCGCTGACGGAAGGAAACCCGAGAAAGCCTGCATGTGAAAACGAGACAGTGCATCAGCTGCCTGATTCATCACCCCCGGGACATGTTTTGCTCTGAATATCACGTTCAGTTGCATACACAGTAAGACAATTTCTTTGAGCAGCCTCAAAATCAGTTTACAACGGGCTGCCTGACTATTGATGCATTCTACAACGGTCATATTATCGGACCAAAACACGACAGAATGATCTCTGAACCCTTCAGGCCAGGTTCTCAGGGCCACCAGAATGGGAAATAGTTCGAGGAAAGCAATATTACTCGTCAGCCCCTTCTCATGCCACCATAGGGGCCACCTTTGTGCCGACCATTTTTTGCCGAAGATGGCGCCAAAGCCTATGCTTCCCGCTGAATCCGTCCATAGCCCAAGCTCTTCGGAGGACACGGCTGGCTTGTTCCAGACGACTCGACCATTGAAGTCCGCCAAAAATGCTAACCAAATACGCATGTCCTGGCGGACCTCGGCCGACAACCTCGTGCGATGATGACCCTCCTTTAGGCCAACCATCGCTTGGGCGATTGAGCGGGAAAAAGGGCGGGCCATTGGGATCACCCTCAAGGCAAAATTCAACTTCCCCACCAATTGTTGCAACTGATGCAGTGTAACCTTAGATGCAGTTAAACATACTTGGAGGGCTGCTCTAAATTTCAACACTTTGCTAGCTGGCAAACGGAAACACCCCTCCCCAGAGTCCAACTCGATCCCCAAAAACTCGAGGCAAGTCGTGGGACCCATCGTTTTACCTGGTGCCAATGGCACGCCAAAATGACCCATCAACACACAGAATTCGGCTAAGGCCTGGGCACATTCGGGATTTCCGGCGGGGCCAAGGAACAGAAAGTCGTCAAGGTAGTGCATTACATTTCGGAAGCCCGTTTTCTTAGTGAACACCCATTGCAGAAAAGTACTGAATGTCTCAAAATAAGCACATGATATAGAGCATCCCATTGGCATACACCTATCCATGTAAAATGACCCCTGAAACCCGAATCCCAGAAGACGCTGGTCGTCTGGGTGTACCGGGAGCAACCGGAACGCTGACTCGATATCTGATTTCGCCATCAACGTCCCGGGCCCCAGGCGATTCAAGATGGCTACTGCCTCATCAAACGATGCGTATCGCACCGAACAAACCTCAGGATCAATTGCATCGTTCACCGAAAGACCATGTGGGGCAGACAGATTATGGATCAAACGAAACTCACCTGGGTCCTTCTTGGGGACCACCCCTAACGGAGAACAGACAAAAAACGGTACCGGGGGTACACTAAACGGGCCGGCGACCCGTCCCCGGCTAACCTCTTTCCTAATTTTCTCTTGTACTACAGAAGTATGTTGTAAAACGGAAAGTTGATTTTTGCACGTCCCTACACCCTGAAAGTCCCCCACCGGGATGCGGAAACCATGTGTAAAACCGTTCCGCAGCACCCCAGCAGAAGTACGATCCGGGTATTCGCTGAGCCAGGGAATCATTGCCAAGGTATCAATCGGGGTTGGTAAAGGCGCCCCTCGGACTTTCTTAGACCTGTTTGGCGCCTCCCTTACCCCCATTCTCACCCGTTCTGGCTCTGCACGATGACTCAGGACGGGACGACCCACAAGTACTACATTCATGTTTGAATTTACACGATCCCGGAGGCCTGGTACATTTCCCTTTGTTGAAATTAAAGCAGAAACCCTTTTTCCCTGTATTGCCTGCGGGTCTCGAATAATCGTCGGTGCTCGTATTTGGTCGAAAGGGCGTCCCCACATTTTGGCGGGAGTAATCAATAACATTGCTCCCAACCAATGGCATTTTTAACATTCCTGATTCTTTCATTTTATCCCATGTCACAGAATCGTAACAATCCCAAGTCAAACTCTTGTTATGTTCCTTTTCTTTCCTGAACAGATTGTCATAACAAAACCAATGGTTACCTTGATACGCTGTCGAGTAACCCATAATTCGTGATTGATAAATGGGAAACTCAGGAAGCAACTCGGGCCTACGTTCCCCCAAAATCGATGTAAAAATACCCCACGCATTGCCCCAGTTGCCAATATTCTCATTTACCTTAAAGGCGGCCATTTTTGCGCGCCAAACACTCGGATGCATTAGGTCCTTCTGACTTTTAACATGCTCCACCTCATAATGATCAACAAGCAAGGAGAAAATATTCACGTACTCCCCCGCCCAGATCTTTTCCTTTATAGCTAAAGGCACATGTTGTCCCAATCTCTCTCTACGAGAGGGTGCTGACTCGTCCCTTGCAATCGGCAATGGCCGCTTACCTGAACCGGACGCAGCTTCTGCCGCTTGCGGCTTGTCTATTCCCGCCAACGGCGCAGTCACTTTAGCTGCATCTCTCTTCTCACGAAGCCCTTTTATCAGCGCCTGTGCCTCGGCAGCCGTGGCGCCATCACTACTATCCCCCAACCATGCTGCTAGCTGTGCTGCCAGCTCGGGGGGCATGTCTTCCTTGGATGTCGGGGTGACGACAACGGGGATTGGATTCCCCTCCATCGGTACTGGGGTCGGCGCCTCGAGCGGGGCAGAGGGAACCGGGACGTCTCCACCGGCTGGAACCCTTCTCGGCCTCTTAGGTCTCCCTCCAGCCGGCGCAGGGCCCGAACCCTCCTCCCCGTCTCGCTCCGCCAACCGTTTCTTTATGTCGGACACCTCTTTGCAAAGGGCCCGCACCATCTGGTCGGTCGTCATTCTCTTTGCGCCTTTCTTGGGCATCTCTCGGACGAAGTATCTAGAAGACAAAGAAAAAGATCAAAAACGCTCAAAATTGGCTCTTCGTTCTGTCCCGAGCTCACGTGTAGCGAGGAGGTGCAGCTTCGGAGCACAAGAACAAGAGGACGTCTTCTGGTCTTGCGTCCCTTTTTATCCGTCTTCAGGGCGGGCGTAAACCCGCCCCCGCCTGCCCCGAGGGCGTGGCTGGCTACGTCGGTGTCTAGGCCAGCCCACTCTAGGGCGGGAACAGGCGCGCCCCGGCTACGCCGCTTTGGGCATACCAGCCGAGACGCGCCTCCCGCCCAAAAATGGCTTCCCGGGGGGATCGAGGCACTCCGCCATACGTTCGGGGGGACCGAGTGGTCGCCCCTTTCCATTCATTGTCCAAACAGATGCTTCTGAGTTGGGTGTGGGAGCTGTTCTATCTCAACTGAATTTTGATGGTAATGACCAGCCCATTGCTTTTATAAGCAGAAGGCTGACCCCCAGAGAGAAAATTTGGTCAGCTATTGAGAGGGAGGCCTTTGCTGTGGTTTGGGCCCTGAAGAAACTGAGGCCATACTTGTTTGGCACTCATTTCAAGATTCAGACCGACCATAAGCCCCTCTTATGGCTAAATCAGATGAAGGGTGAAAACCCCAAACTGCTTAGGTGGTCCATTTCCCTACAGGGGATGGATTTTACAGTGGAGCATAGATGGCAATGCAGATGGGCTCTCCAGGTATTTCCACTTAGAGCAAGAAGACTCACCTGGTCAAGGTTAGTTTATTGTCCCAAAGTTTGGGGGGGGGTCATGTAGGAGAGTAGGGTCTGCAATCCTATGATCACCCAGATTTTTTGCTTTTGTTTCGCTGGTTTACGACTTTCTCTGGCTGTGGGCCTGCTAATCAGACCCACAGCCTAGCTGTTCTCTCACTAAATTACAACGTGTACCTTAGGTGCATTTACCAATTGGTACTGGGCCACCTTATCAGACCCTGTAACTCAGGGCATAGGTGTACCCAGGGCCTACCAGGGGCTGAAGCATGTATTATGCCACCCCTGGCTGGCCATCTAAATCTGACACAACTGGCTGCACGACAGCTGGGGCAAGGTGGTGTAATCACCCTTTGCTTTAGATATAGTATACCTATATCTAACCCTAAAAATGGACACACAGATTCCTATCAGTCACTCCTATGGCAGGCCTTGACAATCCTGAAAGCATAGTGCCTGGAATCGTGTGAGATGGTGCTCTGGCATGAGCTGAGCCCGTTTGCAGCTTGCGGAACCAAGTCCTAATAGCTGTTCCATGATAACGCGTACCATATACTCTTAAGTGCATTATAATCCTCGCGGTTAAATGCTATCTTTGGTATCGCTTTATCAAAACATGTCGAGTAAGGTGTCATACGAATTGGAAAACTAACCCCTCGCCAATTCTGGCAACGGGGTTAGCATTCCACCCTTCTAGAGGGACACGACATGTATGTAACTGTGAACCCGGGTTAAAGTTAACTCGAGCCTCAGCATCACAAAATGGATGCTGCCACCACAGACACGAGTCTGACCCCCTACAGCTGGGAGTCCTTCCAGCGAGGGGAGCTTGGACAAAGGGTTTCCTGTCAGGGGTGGTGCTTGCACCATCCCAGACAGGGTTTTGTGTATCCTGGGTAGGCAGGGCTTTTCAGGAAGGTGACTGCAAGTGGCACCCCGGTGCTCACTACGCATCTGCCGGCTAGAACCAGTTCCAGGGGCACACCAGCTCCTGGCCTGGGGAAAGTCCGACATGGGAGAGGGGTGTAACCACCCCCCTTCCTGGTCCCACCCCTAGGGCAGGACCTAGTCGCGAACCCACCCCTTTCTTTAGGATAAAGGCAGGAGCGGGGACCCTTCAAAATTAGATCATCTTTGAATCAAGAAACTACTTTCCACGAAAGGAACTCTCGACTCTTCTCAAGATTTCTCCCTTGTGACTAAGGAGTAGTCACCCTGCATCCGCAGGCACCATCTAAGAACTCTGCGGTTTGCTGCACGTCCTTCCTCCGGAATCCGACTGACCAGCTCGACGAGACCCGGCTTCCCTGGCACCTCTGACCTCTAGCTACCTCTACAACTAAGCTGAGAACCGTAGGTGCGACGAGACCTCGAGGGACCGGCCATCATCAGAACTGCACGACTTCTATCCAGCACGACTGCCGAGGGATCCTCTGGTGAGTGCTTTGGGGTCCGAGAAGCCCCGACCCTGAGCACCTCCAGCCCCGAAGTCCAGCCCCCCAGCATCCACCAGATCTGCGTGGGGCCCTTCTGCTTTTTGGCTGCTCACCGCATTGTCTGGCTACTAGCCCGCTGGCTTGTGGCCTTCCCGACGACGCCCGACGACAACAACACTGCTGGTCTGGTTGCTCCAGACTGGCCCTTGCTCCCTTCCAAAAGAGGAGCACCCCGGACCCTCCTGGTCCACTCAAGACGCCATTTTAGGTCCACCGCGTGGGCTTGAATTTGCCAAGACTTGTTGCCCCAATCCTGGGTCCAGCGACGTCGACAGCATCAACCATCATGGGACAGCTCGCACCTCCATCCTGGTCGCCGACAACACCTCCTGGTCCGTGAGACTGCAGAGCCCAGCGTCGCCCACTCACCTGGTCGAGGTGACTACCATCCGGTGCCCTCCTGGTGCCATCTGATCACTGGCTAGCGGTTAAGAACTTGGTCCCCTCTGCTTTCAGGTGTCATCCATCTTCGATCCAGGCTTGGATCACTTCGAACAATCTTCACTGGTCGCCTGCCAGCAACTCTTTCTTCAGGCTCCTGGTTCGTCAACGAGGATTCCCGACGTCTGTACAGACCTATGCAGCCGCAGCCCCTGGGCTAGGTAACTTCGGCATTTTGGTGCCCCAGCATAGCCTCACTATCCAAGGGTCCAGAGTCACTGTCGTTTTCGACCTACCTTATCGGGTTCGCCCGAGAACACTAACTTTGCTTGTACTAACTCCCATAGACTTTGTCCCGCATCCCGCGTGAGAGTGCACACTCTGCACCCGAGTCCCCTAGGCCTCCTACTAGTAATCTGAAGGTTCAGTAATGTTGTCCTAGCAATTCCAAAGCCTATTAGTCCAGTACTTACCTGCTAGTAATTTCGCATTCCACTTTCATAGTATATGGTTTTTCGTGCCCCTACGGGCATTTGCGTAAATTGTGCAACTTAAAGTATTTTCGTAAGAGTTTTGTTGTGTGCTTAGTACCCTGTCCACATAAAGAGTACAGGGCTGTTGTGATCTAAATAAATACACTGTTAGGTATGGGCAGAAAATCCGTTCCGCTCGCGGATTTTGCGGATTTTCGGGAAATCCGCAATCCGCGAGATTCGCGAATCTCCCGCAAAATCCGCAAATCCGCGAGCAGCGGATTTTGCTCGCACTGCTCGCACTGTTCGCGTGAGTTCGCGGCTTCCCAGTACAACTTCGCGCCCCGCGAATAAGTGCTAAATTGCAGAAATACGATCTTAGCAAAACTGAAACTACTTGCCAGGTTCAAAAGTTCAGGCTCATCATTAGTAGCCATTTCCTGTAGTGCTTCCTGAGGGGCCCCTCCAGAGTTCAGTTGCCAGTTGCAACTATTATGTGACCCTGCTCTGAACCTCAGAATAGTTACACATATGCCACAAAGGTCCTGAATTACAGCTAAGGGAGACAAGCAGGAGCCAGGCTGGAAGTTAAAATCCATTAATCAGCCCCTAATTCATTATTGTCAGTTGGGGCAGGGCAGGTGTTGTAACTAATTTTGCAACAATGAAAGCACTTAGCAAGTGCAAAAGATCACTAATCAGGGCGCACTAAGGAAGCAGGTGCCAGCTAAAAAAATATTCTGTGACACATTAATCAGCCCCAAATTAATTCAGGTCACTTGAGGCAAGGAAGGTGTGCTTTGCTTTGCCGAAAATAATGTACACTGGACAACCAGAGGGTGTGGTGATGAAACAGAGGGTGGCATGGGTGGGCCAGAGGGTGGCATGAGTAGTCAGAGAGTGGCAGTGGTGACAGAGAGTGGCAGTGATGAAGAAGAGTGTCCCAAACAGGCTGGACACGTAGAAACAACAAGTTCGCAAAACTTGCGACCCGACAGGTAAGTTCGCAAATTGCGAAATTGTAAAAACCCTCGCGAACTGGCAGAAACACGGGCGAACACAAAAAAAAAAAATCCGCAAATTCGCGGGAATTCGCGGATTTTGCGGATTGCGAGTTCGCAAATCCGCAAAATTCGCGAACGCGAGATCCGCAAAATTCGCCCATGCTTATACACTGTTTATTTTCATAACACTTGTGTGGTGTCCTTTCACTTGGTGTTCAAGGGGTATATGTGATGGTATAACAGCTGGCTTAACACGCCCTCTAGAGTTTAGCCCGAAGACTGCTCTTGTCCATGCTACTAGGATAGCTGGTCTATCGGTTGACTTACAACCAATCACCATAAGGGTTGTTTGGACTGATACATAGTGATCACTAGAATAGTGAACACTGAATATCAGGCCAACTTCTCACAGGCTCCCATACTGCGTGAGGTCTATGAGGATGCACTGGAGGTAGGGCGTCTCCCCCCTTCCATGAGAGAGGCGATCATCGTCTCCCTATTAAAACCAGGGAAAACACCGTGCCACTCTGATTCGTATAGGCCCCTGTCACTGCTCAATTGTGATGTTAAAATATTAGCTAAGCTCATAGCTAATCGTCTCAGTCTACTCATGGAACATTTATTACTGCCTGACCAGTCGGGATTTGTGCCCGGACGTGCAACATCCCATAACTTGCGGACCATATTCACAATATTGAATAACGTTTCTTCGGAGTTACCTTTGGCAGCAGTTTTCCTGGTTGCCACAAAGGCTTTTGACTCCATTGAGTGGGACTATTTGTTTGGTTTGATGTCCCGAATGGGGTTCCTCCCCTTTTCCTTTCCTGGATATGTTTGTTGTATTGCTCACCTACAGCTAGAATAGTGATTAATGGCAAAACTTCTGAGGGTTTTTCAATAACGAGAGGTTCGAGGCAGGGTTGCCCCCTGTCCCCCTTGTTGATCGCGGTGGAACCACTGGCGGCTAAATTGCGTCAGCACCACCGTGACAAAGCATTGCAATGCAACATGAGGCAGATATTGGTTTCCCTCTATGCGGACGACATTACACTCTGCATACGAAACCCCCAACAGAACTTAAATATTATCCTTCGAGAATTTATAGTGTTTGGATTGCTTTGAGGGGTCCAGATAAACTGGGGTAAGTAGAGCATCTTTCCCCTTACTGATACAATGAGTCGCTTTCCCTTGGACTATCCGATGGCATGGTGCGAGGATGAACTGAAATATTTAGGCATCCGTGTGACGAGGGATAGAGATGAATTGATGTGTCTTAATTACGGGACCGCTATGGTTCGAATTGTGGATAATATATCAAAATGGATTACCCTCCATCTCTCCATGGCGGGCATGTCTCTTTGATAAAGATGGTTATATTATTTCAACTATTGTATATGTTTCTTAATATACCCTTTCACCCGGTGTCATTTTTTTTTAAACAGTTGCGGTCAGAACTAACGCGATTAGTGTGGGGGGGTAAAACCGCGAGATTACGGTGGGATGTATTGAAGAGGCCTTATTCTCAGGGTTAATTTGGTGTACCTAATTTTGAATTAAACTATTACAGCCCACAGGCGCATTATGCCCATTTTTGGGTGCATCAACCACGTTATATGCCCCTGGTGGCGGCGGAGCATTGGCTCACTCTTCCCGTCCCCATTGAGGCGGCGGTGTACATTCTGACCCTCATGCGGGATAAGACGCCGACCACGGTGAGTTGCACGGTGGCGGCCTGGGCACATGTGAGTAAGATGTTGGATGCGCCTATGATTTACTCGCCATTGTTACCGCTGGTATATCATCCCGCCATGCCTCTTCTTCAGGAGACACTTTTCCACAAGTTTGAAGATCACATTAGGATACACAACTGGGGGGACATTTATCAAGAAGGGTCATTCCGCACAGTGGCGCACGTGTTCCAGAATATAACACAGACACCCCTAGAAACCTTCCTATACATTCGCCTGCGGCAGGGAATTCGCTCAATTACTCCTGATTTCCCTTCGGAGCCACCGACCTTTACACCGCTACAGCTGACACTTCAGAACGAGATGGCTAAACGGCTGGTGTCAATACTATACAAAGCAGTACACACACAGAAGATTGAGCAACCTGCAAAGGCAAGGGAAAGGTAGGACCTCGAACTGGGTGTAACTCTGACGGATAAACAGTGGGAATTCTGCTCGCTGCAGACTGAGCGAATTTCAGCTAGCAGTAGGCTTAGGATTATCCACTATAAATTCCTACATAGACTGTATTATACCCTAGCCAGAATGTATAGATACAAATTGAGGGATACCGACTCGTGTGATAGGTGTCATGCTGAAGGCGCTGACTTCCTGCACCTGGCATGAGGCTGTCCGGAGATATATAAGTATTGGGCGCAGATTTTTCAGGCTCTGTCCACTATGATTAATGCCCGGATTGACATGTCCCCACTGAAGGCTTTATTGGGGTATGTGGAGCAGCTAAGGGCGGAACATCGTAAATGTGTGGCCTTGACGTTGCTTCTAGCTAAAAGGAGAGTGGCATGCCGCTGGGGAAGAGGGAGAGCACCCACGTTTAAGCAGTGGCTTCATGAGCTAATATATTGTCAGGAACAGCAGGCGATCTATGCTATCACACCAGCTGGATTAGACCTGAGGGAGGGTTTGGGTGCTAGCTGCCTCACTAGTGGTTGACCTGTTGGGTTGTGGTGGAGGTGCCCCCTTGCCCGCCTACCCTTTCCTCAATATGACCTGTTCTAGTCCCTGGGTTTCTATTGTTTCATTTCTTTTGTAATGGGTGTGTAATTTATCTGACTGGTTTGCTCTGATATAACAACGTTGAACAATGTAACAGGAAATAATTGATTTGCAAGACAAACACTAAATGTATGTTTATGACACATTGAAATAGCTGTATGTGTATGACAACATGTGTACCACGTTTATGGTTGTTTTCTAAAAATCAATAAAAAGATTTTCACAAAAAAAACACTTTACCCAAATGAGCATCCCATGACAGCATCATCAAACACCTTCCCTTCCAGCGGAAATCTCAAACATGACAGTCGCTGGAAATCTTCCAGACAGCAACTTCGTCTTCAGGCCCAGCTCCAACCCTAGGAATCGGGGTCTCCCTGCTACTGTGGTAAATAGACTTCCACCACACTGTCAGCAGACACACTAGATATCATTGCTTATAGCAGGAACACAGCCCACTGTTGGAAATGGCAGACACGCTATCAACCACCGGTAATGGCAGACACGCTATCAACCAAAGGTAATGGCAGACACGCTGTCAACCAACGGTAATGGCAGACACGCTGTCAACCAACGGTAATGGCAAACACGCTGTCAACCAACGATAATGGCAGACACTCTGTCAACCAAGGGTAATGGCAGACACACTGACAACTAAAGGTAATGGCAGACAAGCTGTCAACCAACGGTAATGGCAGACATGCTGTCAACCAAAGGTAATGGCAGACACGCTGTTAACCAACGCTATTGTGGTAAACAGACTTCCACCACACAGTCAGCAGACACACTGGAAATCATTGCTTATAGCATGCACACTGCCCACTGTTGGAAATGGCAGACACGCTATCAACCAACGGTAATGGCAGACATGCTATCAACCAAAGGTAATGGCAGACACGCTGTCAACCAACGGTAATGGCAGACACGCTGTCATCCAACGGTAATGGCAGACACGCCGTCAACCAACGGTAATGGCAGACACTCTGTTAACCAAAGGTACTGGCAGACACGCTGTCAACCAAAGGTAATGGCAGACACGCTGTCAACCAAAGGTAGTGGCAGACACGCTGTCAACCAACGGTAATGGCAGACACGCTGTCAACCAACGGTAATGGCAGACACGCTGTCAACCAACGGTAATAGCAGACACGCTGTCAACCAACGGTAATGGCAGACATGCTGTCAACCAAAGGTAATGGCAGACACGCTGTCAACCAAAGGTAATGGCAGACACGCTGTTAACCAAAGGTAATGGCAGACACGCTGTCAACCAACGGTAATGGCAGGCACGCTGTCAACCAACGGTAATGGCAGACACTCTGTCAACCAAAGGTAATGGCAGACACGCTGTCAACCAACGGTAATGCAGACATGCTGTCAATCAACGGTAATGGCCGACACGCTATCAACCAAAGGTAATGGCAGACACGCTGTCAACCAAAGGTAATGGCAGACACGCTGTCAACCAACGGTAAGAGGCAGACACGCTGTCAACCAAACGGTAATGGCAGACACGCTGTCAAACAAAGGTAATGGCAGACACGCTGTCAACCAAAGGTAATGGCAGACACGCTGTCAACCAACGGTAATGGCAGACACGCTGTCAACCAACGGTAATGGCAGACACGCTGTCAACCAACGGTAATGGCAGCCATGCTGTCAACCAAAGGTAATGGCAGACACGCTGTTAACCAAAGGTAATGGCAGACACGCTGTCAACCAACGGTAATGGCAGACACTCTGTCAACCAACGGTAATGGCAGACATTCTGTCAACCAAAGGTAATGGCAGACACGCTGTCAACCAAAGGTAATGGCAGACACGCTATCAACCAACGGTAATGGCAGACACGCTATCAAACAAAGGTAATGGCAGACACGTTATCAACCAAAGGTAATGGCAGACACGCTGTCAACCAACGGTAATGGCAGACACGCTGTCAACCAACGGTAATGGCAGACATGCTGTCAACCAACGGTAATGGCAGATATGCTATCAACCAAAGGTAATGGTAGACACGCTGTCAACCAACAGTAATGGCAGACACGCTGTCAACCAACGGTAATGGCAAACACTCTATCAACCAAAGGTAATGGCAGACACGCTGTCAACCAGTGGTAATGGCAGACACACTATCAACCAACGATAATGGCAGACACACTAACCACCGCTGGCAATGGCAGACGCGCTATCAAACAGTGACAATGGAAGACACGCGATCAACCATTGGTAATGGTAAACAGACTACCCATTATTGGTAATGACAGACACACTATCCATCATTGGTAATGGCAGTCCATGCTTCTTGGGGCCACTAGGCAATATAAGATTCATTGATATCATAAACCAGTTTTTCTTGCTTAAAAATTCTCCCTTGAAATGTGCTCACCACTGGCTTAAACATAAATTGAGGAACCTCCTACCTCTTAGGACAAAAACTATTTGCACTGAAATTCCTATACATCAGGAAACGAAACCCCAGCTCATACTATAAACATCCCTGCATGACTCTATATCCTGGCTAATTGACAAAGTATGATGTTACAACATTCATACAGGGTGTTTTTATATAAAATAAACAAAACCATGAAATTGGACTCTGCCTGTTCAGGCTTCTGTCCTCCCTGCTGCCTGATCCATCAACCCTACTCTTCCGCCTGGGCTCCCTGCCTGCTCAGCACTCTGCCTGCTCCTTCATCTACCCTCTCTGCTGCCTGCTTCAGCCACCTTGCTCATCCGCTTGCGCTCTGCCTGCCCAGTCCTCTGAGATCTCTGTGCCTACTCGGCCTCTAATGTCTGGGTGCCCGGGTGAGGTAAAGTGCGCATCAGAGAAGGCAGACACTTTGAGGAGTGGTGTGCACGGGGTTAGCAACACTTAGCAGATTTTCAGCCTTCCTCGCTCTGAAATTGTCGCTGCAGTTACAAAACTACAAATGAACCGCAGGCGCCCTTCGCAGGGACCCACAGCAGCAGCGCAGCACACTCTGTGCAGGCACACAAAGTAGACGCGCTGACAGACAGACACAAACCTATCCATGCACAGTGTGCCCAGCCCGCATGTACGCTGCTGTCACATTGGATAGCGCTCCCTACTTCTGTTTAGGTGCAGAAGAGCTTTGTACAGAGCTGTGCGAATGTATGCACACTGGTACAAACTGCATCATCCGTATGTAAATGCAGACAGCATGCATGAACACTGCACAGGGCACTAGCACACATAGAGACGTGTATTTGTACATAGACACGCACATGTATGTACACACCTAGATATCCACACAACTTGTAAATCACGGTCCAAAGACCACGAACGTGTATCGTATGGAAACGCGTTAGACATCCACATTTTAAAGTTCAATCGTATCATAGCAGTATTCTACGGATGCTTACTCGCACAGCACCCCCCACACATGTGGGCAATGCACATGTATGTCACGTATGCCCTTCCGCAGGGAAGATGACATAGCAGGAGCGGGGCCTTTGACATAAAAAGTTTTGTGTTTGCAATAGGGTACAGTGGACAGGACTTGATTAGAATCAGCATTCCGGCCCGGAGGGCCACATGGGTATGAATGTTATGTTTTGAACAGATGGTGTTTGTCAACGGTGCGCTAAGGTCGGTACCGACCTTAGCACCCCTTGTGTTTTCCATTAGTCCATTAGGGGTAGGGTGTTGTTAGGTCTTTAATCTCGTACCCCCCTCAGACCCTTTCCACTTTTTGTCTTTTCCTCCGTTTGTTAACGGTGCCCATTGGGAAATACGTGACTTGCTATCAGTGACTACAAGTATCAGCATGCCGGGAGAACGGCACACCTGTGTGCCATGAAATGAGTGCATGCGCATAAATACTTTCAAGCCGTTTAAGCTGTTGAACACCATTTTCCTCTGATGAAGGAGCCGTAGTGCTCTGAAACGCGTCAGGATTAAAGGACATTACTTTGAACTCTAAAATGGTATGCTGTTTTTATATCCCTTGTCCTGTCAGCAGACTCCAGGAAACCTACAATATGAGTCTCACACTGGTGCAATGACAACATCAGTAAAATAGGCTGACTGCAATCCTCAGTAAGCTTTTTTTTTTATCATGGCACAGCAGAAATTAGGCAACTCAGAATATAGGCCATGGTCATTTGGCAAACCAGACACCATAAGCAATCTTGCAGGCAGGAAAGCATCATCATATCATGCCAGTGCAAACTTGCACTAGGGTTTTAAAATCTTGCACATTTACGGTAACATTACAGATTCAGTCATTATAGGCAGGATCACCTACTCTTTCACTAGTGATAGTTGCCGAAAAATGTTGTGCACCTCCTCTGGGGTGTATAACTAGAAAAGGTAAGGAAGCAATGAGTGCCTATTGTGCTGTTCCTATTGAAGCAGGGTCAAGATTGATTTGCATTTGGCTTGGTCCAAACAGGTGGCATGGTGGGCAAAAGAACAATGTGTTGGAAAGCTATCCAGAACACTTGCCAGTGGTTAGATATATTGCAAGCATCCTCTCATCACCTTTTGTGAGTTTGTTGTAATGGTCCAAGTGGCTATATGTATGCTCAGTCATGGGTCCTCTCTCATGGTGCACTGGAGTCAAGCTAAACCTGACTGAAGAGCCCCAAACATGGTGATACCGGTCTTGGGTTGCAAATGGCTGGGTCCAAACTGGGATGGCATTGTGGGCAAAAGTGATTAGACAGAACATTATTTTCATCACCTTTTGTGCTTTTCCGATCTCGGATGTTCATGTCCTCTTTGTTCTGGTTCCCCTGGTCATCTAGTTCTCTTTGCCTTGGTGTGAGACTTCCTGAGCCTGCTCCTCCTGGGCTTCATAGTGATATTCCTGGTCTCCTTTGTCCTGGTCCTCCTAATGCTGGTCCTGTGCAAATGCCTATGCATGTAGGAATTGGAATCAAATTTGTCATTCCTTAACATTGGCTAATAGCGATTCGGAAGTTGCCAATCGCTATTAGCTAACATGACTCCTTTCTTTCCTATGGGCCTGCAGGCCCATAGGAATGAATGGTAATGCATTTGCAAAGTGCAATTACCAAATTGGTAATCATAAATTACAAATGGAAATCCAAGGGTGCCGGGGGCTTAAGGCCCCCCTGAAGCACCCCCCAAAAAAAGTAAGTGTGTGCATGTGAAGCAAAGTGCGCTACATGGCATGCTTCGAAAAATGCATTTTTGTGCATTTTTCGAAGCATGCACAAATTGCCATCAACTTGAAGTTTATGGTAATTAGCGTTTCCTAATTGCACAGTTTGTATTTAGGAAAGGCATAAACGCCTTGGCATTACGGAATCGCAAATTGCGATTCCCTAAATGCATTCGCAATTTAGATAAATCTGATGACCTAAATTGCAAATGACAAAAGGTACCTGCATTGGAAAAGGCCTTTTTCCATTCGCAAACGGGCCAATTCTGCGAATCGGCCAGTTTGCGAATGGGAAAAGGCTTGATGCATGTCCCCCTAAGGGAATAAATTAAATGCAACTTTTAAATCCAGTACCATGTGCGTTAATTGAATTGCTTTCTGATAAGCATGACGTGAAAACTTCACTCCCTTCTTTTCAGTTGACCCGATTTGGGGCGTGTGCTAAATTTACTAAAATCTGCTGTGACAGGGGGCGGAAATCGGGACTGTCCTGGCAAATCCAGGACATCCTACTTATCAAGTACTGGGAAAATAAATACTTGACTTAAGGAAGCACAAATGCAGTTTCCATCTTCCGAGCATATTACTGATGTAGCTGCCTTTTATTTATGCTGAGGTTGTTGAGAATAATGAGAAAATCAACAAAACAGATATTTTTCCCAATTCACTGTACATATCAAAAACAAATACATGAAGAAAACACTTCAAAAGAATTTTAGAGCTATCTATTCCTAAATTATTACCAGCGCACTCTCAGTGTTGCCAAGCTAACAATTAACAGAAAATCATATTTAATTATCAGCTCCATGCCTTATTAGAATCCGGCAACATAAATAAAAGAGCAATATTTTTCTTCTGCGACCTTATTATATTACTGATCAAAAATGGGGCAAACATGCAAAGCAGGTGTAGATGAATGCCACATTTAAAATAGTTTAGCTTAGCCACTTGCACAGGCGGTACCTCACTGCTTTTTGGCTACATAAAACACTTCCAGTCTAAGCAGATACACACTTTTAAGCCATCTTTGTGTAGGTGTGCCCTAAAAAACAAAGATTCATTATGCTTTTGCCCTTTTTTAAGAGAAGCAATACAACATTAGCTGTAAAAAAAAGGTATAAACGTGTAGCCTTACGTATGTTATGTTAAAAAAACACTTTACAGTTTACGGATTGGGACTGAAAATTCAAAAGCAAAATAATATTCTGTTGTCACATTAGGTTTTTGGAAACATCTAGTGGTTGATTTCAAGATGGCCGCCCCTTTTGTCCAGCAATGGGAGCCATTTGGTAGTCCTTTCTCTATTTACTGATGTTGTAGAATTTTCCAGAAGCAGAAGACATTCAGTTGTTGTACTGACTTGTGAGAGATTCTACAGTTGTTACATCTCCATTGTACAGTGAGTGCATGTTTCATTTTTATTTATTTGTCCTCAAAGATAGAAATCTTTATTTTGTAGAACACCTAGCTGAGCTTTTGATGCAGAGTGCAGGATAGTGAATTTTGCTGTGGGTTCAGATTTGAGTGCAGGTTTCAGTAGTGAATCTAGCATGTGCTTTAAGTTTTGAGGAAGCAGTTGTATTGATTTGTATTGCAAGTGCTGGAATGTAGACACTGCAGCACTGCTGTTGAGGCACAACCTGGATTTAAGCTCCATTGTACAGTGGGTGCATGTTTCATTTTTTATTTAATCGTCCTCAGATAGAAATCTTTATATATATTTGAAGAATACCTAGCTTTTGATACAGAGTGCAGGATTGTGAATTTTGCTATGGGTTCAGATTTGAGTGCAGGTTTCAGTAGTGATTCTAGCCTGTGCTTTAAGTTTTGAGGAAGCAGTTGTGTTGATTTGTATTGCAAGTGCTGCAATTTAGAGACTGCAGCACAGCTGTTGAGGCACACTCATAGCATGATTTCAAGGTGCAAGTTGATGGTTGCAGTTTATGGTTGCAGGGACCATGTTGCAGTACTCGAGTGTAATTCATTTTCAAAGTAGTCAAATATTTTGGAAGTTACAATTCAGCCATGGGTGCAGATGTCTCAAACTAAAGTGACATGCAGTTTTTCTTCTCAAAGTGACTACAAAGCAGTGCTATTTTGATTCAAACATATGATAGGTAAATTATATTGCAATCTCTGGTTGCATCTTTTGTGCAGGGTACTTTACAAAAGACCTCCATATTATGCCATGCAAACCCGACAAGCCTCAACCTTTTTAAAATAAGTTAATAATAACAAAATAATTTAAGGAATCATTCCAGATTCTCTGGGCTGCCAAGTTCTTGACCTGCTTTTACAAAACATATTTTTGCCGCTAGTGGGCTTACCTTTTTATTCATGTGAAAATACACTTGTAAACTAAAACTCAAAGCGCATAAGTAAATGTCTACCATAAAATAGATCCGTCATCAATTGTCTGAAGTGTGTTTTATTTAAATTGTGTATTTATTTCCTGCTCCTCTTTCATGCTAGAAATCTGTGAGCACTCTTACCTCAGCATTGATCACCGTCGCTTGGATGGTGCTCTTCTGTGCGTTTGCCAGAGCTCTGTCGCTAGGACTTGGCAGTGTTCCTCAGCCAATCACAGCAGATGGAACATTCTGTGTTGATGCTACTGTTTAGCTGTCACAGACATAACCCATTCCTTAGCCCACAGTCAAATGATATATCGAACCTAAACCTCCCTTTACAGAAAGATAATTTGGATGTCATTATTTAAACTTTGAGGTAAAACTAAAATGAAAGGAATAATCAAGACCATTAAAATACAAAGTGCTTAAAATGAGTAATTTGTCAACCTCTGGTATGTGTTTCATCAGGGCACTGAAATTCTGTGGCAGGGAGAGGCCAAATTATCTGGCATGGTTGGCTAAATTATGTGGCAAGAAGATACAAATTATGTGGCATAGTATGGCACATTGTAAGGCAGTTTTATTTTGACTTTTGTAATATTTAATAAATTTTAACAGTGTCTTTCAGAAGTTTTCATCTCAGAACTACCAATTTAATACTGAGAATCAGCAGTTACCAACTGAATGGTGACCAGTCTTTGCAACTTGCATTTCAATGCGCAGATGCACGCGTTTCCACACTAATATTTTTTATTAAAATCTGCAAACATGCAGCAGATAAAGGATTATGTACAAATGCTACGAATCCATAACTATGCAGAAGATGCTGGAGCTTCTGACTCACATAATTCAAATGGCCTTGGTTTGAATAGGGCTGTACACTTTTCATCTCACAAATGAGATTACATGTGTATGCATTAGATTACAGATATTAGTATCCGATTCCTACCACATCCTTCAGTATATCATATCTTATTCTGCAGCAATAGAGGATGAGGTTACCACTATAACAATAATCATAAGGTTATTTATGTAAACCTTTATAGAAAGGCATACCTTGAGGGCAAAATCTCGTTTAAGAACAGATTGCCCTAGTGTAGTAAAATAACCCTGTAAAAGGGCCAGAGAGCCCTAATCTGCAGGCAGATTCTGATGTAAAGACCAAGGGCACAAAGTCAGATTCTAATATAAAGTCAGAGATCTCTAACATCAAGCTGATCCTAAAATGAAGGACAGAAAACCCCAATCTGTGGAGAATATTGGGGTTTCCTGGAAACACCTAACCTTAGGTCAGACACTCATGCCAGATGCATAGAGTCATCACCTAGGAGCAGAGTGTATACAACATAAATGGTAGTGAGAGCTATAACCTGAGAAAGAACCTGAAATAATAGGGAGAGGACCAGAACCAAGGACTGCAGGTGCCACAGGGAGTTTAGAATAGATCACGATACGTGAGTCAGATAACTCTAACCTGGAAGCTGATCTTAATATATAGGCCACCAAACCTGAAGGCGGAACCTAGAATAATGGAAAGAAACCTCTAAAACACAGTGAGATCCTGATGTGACATGAATAGGGGCTTAATCTGGGAAGAGATCTCTTAACAGGGAACCTATACGGGCAGATCTTAAAATGAAAGACAGAGTTTACCTTTTTGTAGGGTAGAGAAAGTAGGTGCTGGTTTCTGATGTAAGGGGCAGGAAACCATAGAAAAAGATAGTGCTTGATATAAGAGGCAGAAGTATTTTACCTTTGAATATATCCTTTACAGTGTGCAGAGAGTTCTAAGCTTGGGAAAGACACTTTTTTAAGAATTAGAGGTCCTTCCCTGAGGATAATGTGCACCCTTATCAACCTTCTCCTAATGGAGAGAGGGGCTGGCCTATGAGGCAGATATGATGACCAAGGAGAGAGTTAAGAAGTACAAAATAAAAAATGTATATTTCTGATGGATACTTCTAAGTGTAGATTCCTCCCTTTTGAAAGCACCAGACTGCATTCAGAACTGTTTTCAGCAGTGCTCCTGCAGGCTGCTATGTGGAACCGTGTGGCTCTGTGCTGGCTCTGCCCTTCCCCGGAAGTAAGGGAGTAGTGCCTCATAAGCGCTATATACAAGCTCACTCCCTGTTCAATACACTAACTCATGCCCTCGTCATTCACCCACTCATTTACTTTTCACTATAAGCTCACTGTTCACTTGTCTGCTCTCATTTCTTATTCCTTGCTCGTCCACTCATGTACTGACATACTCGCAAGTTTCTCTGCTTACTAACATAAACTCCATTTCTTAATCTTCAATAAATACTCACTCGCTCATTTCTCCTTACTCACTCCTTTAACATGCACACATTGCACCAGAGTTGTCAATTAGCTCCACATCACCATTCTTTTCTGGCAAGTCCTTCCTTTTTAGCTAACAGGAGTTTGGATCCTACTACCTTTGCTGTTGCTTTCCCAAATTATGATATATATAGGACAAGAACTATATATCAAAATGGTATTGTATAGAACAACTCAAGTGTCGTTAGGTAGCTGATAACATTGCACTTATTGGTAATTCTGCCCTTCACATATCCATTAGCTCACTCCACAGTGACAATCTATACTTATCCTTACTTAATACTCAAAGCCTCATGAATCAGTCCTTAGTCACTCAAAAGTCACAGATAATGTATTTGCTCTTCACACATACAGCACACACCTCTGTCTCACTTATTTCTTCCATATAATATCCTCTTTTGCTAACTTCTTACTCATTCACAGCTATTCCCACTCATACTTGTAGGAAAGTAGGATCTGGGTTTATGCTTACCCCCACTTTTCGCTTGGTGTTATGCTGTTTCTGACAAGTCTAACTGGGACCTGCTAATCAAGACCCCAGTCTCTGTGCTTTTTCCCCTGAATTGGATATGGTGAGGACTTGGATACATCCCAGATTGGCTACTGGTGTACACTTGTAAGTCCCAAATATATGGCACTGAGGTACCCAAGGAATAGGCACACTAGGGGCCTCCCATGGGCTGAAGCATGTATTATGCCACTCATGAGAGAACACTCAAAGTGTGACTGTAGACCTGCCATTGCAGCCTGTGTTTCTCTATATCTGAGGTCACTGCACGTGAAACCTATAAGTCACCCCCTTAGGCAGGCCTTTCAATCCCGAAGGCAGGGTGCTTGGTTCTAAGTGTTAGGGTACCCCTGCATGAGCAGGACACCCCTACAACCTTTTGAGTCCATTCACCCGGGTTGTAAGTGCATCAGCCATTATGATATATACAATGGCCATGCGTCATTACACGATGACCATCTCTAAATTAGCCAGAACAAACCATGCAGTGTTTGGTATCAAACATGTTGGAATCATACCCCCACACTGTTTGTGTGAGAGATATGACTCCATGTACTGTGAATCTCCTCCGGGTGGCCCTCAGTGCTCCCTGTACCAGTCTTTAAGAACCGGACAGCATGCTAGGGCTGCTGCCGACCAGAGACATGTTTCTGCCCTCATGCTGTTGAGCCAAGCTCAAGCAGGGGAAGGCAGAACAATAGATATCTTGTCACAGGGAGGTGTGTCCTCCTCCCAGACAGGGCTTAGTATATTGGGGCAGGGTAGGGACGCTTGCCAGTGCCACTAAGACTACGTGAAGGGCACACTTGGTGCCCTCTTTGCATAGTCCACTTCAAACCAGTTCAGGAGCCGTTGGTTGCCACTCTGGTGCGAAACCGGACAAAGGCTATGGGAGTATCCTCTCCATTGTGCAGCCACTCCTCTGGGAGGGACCCCGGAATCGTCCCAACCCTTTCCTTAGGGTACTTAAGGGCTCACCTATGGGTGGGTCCCTAGATTCATTGTGGGACAAGATTCAGATCAGACACCACTTCATATTTAACCGTCTGGGCACTCTGTACTTTGATGGACGTTTGCTCTGGACATCGAGACTGCAGCTGGGAAGACTTCTGCTGCTCCTGGTCTCGTTGTCCTGCTCATCCACTGTAACGTCTGTGCCTGTGCTCCATACAGGAACCTTCCAAGGCCTGTGGACATCCAAGACACCTGAAGGATTATCCATTGAAGTGAAAGAGTCACTTCCCTGCATCTGCAAGCACCACAACTAATCTAACCGGTCTGCTGCTCCTGGGCTCCCATGGACTCCAGAAGGCTCAGCAACACAGGTGGTGGTTCTACAACTCCCTTGAGGCCTGCCCTGTCTTCTCCACGAGTTTGAGGCCAGTATCCCTCGTCGGAACTGCAGGAACCAAACCCCTGTGCACCGGGTTGACTTGTCGTTGCAAAAGCTTGTTAGCTCTCTTCCTTAGAGATCTTCAGGCTCCAAGTAGTCATCAACCACAAGCATCGGCTGTGACTAAGATCTTTGTCCTCACCGCATCTCTTGCACCGTGGGCCTGCATCTTTGGTGAGCTGCTTGAGGTCCTCTTACGACTCCAGTGCCTCCCAACCTGCGGGTCCTCTTGAGGGTCTTCTTTGATTCCAGTGGGCTCCCCTGTTTGCTTGGGCCTACTCTGACTTTTCATCTTGTGGCAAGTCACTTGGACCTTGCTGGTCCCTACACTGTACCTTTTTTCCCTTGGCTGGAAGGAATGAAGAGATTAGCATGGATATTGGCCAATAGCAGACTTTTTGCTGTTTCTTTGAGGCATGAGTCATCGATGTAGGATCCGACCAAAAAGATCCAAGGCTCAGTTTTTCATACTAGGATTATACATGCCTAAACCATGGGAAAGTTAGACATGTATTGGATTGACAGCTGTTCCTTTAATGTGTTATGGTATAGCTTAAGCCCCTCCGCAGTCCAGATCCTTACCCAGTACATAAGGAGCCTGGGTTGGCAATATCTCCCACCTGTTTGGGAGCCATGTCAAGAAACATAGGTATTAAGAGATTATTCTGGGGGAGATGAAGGAGCATTCACAGGAATTTATTTTTATAAGAGTAAGAGAGTCTGTATTCACGTGGCCTCAAAGTTTCGTGCCATATAAGGCAGCTGAATAGACTTTTAGTCTGTATAACTCCATTGCCGGGAGTAGGGCCCTTGACTTTGTCCCATGATATGTTTTTTTTAAAGATAATTGATGCCTGATGTTGGAGCACCGCCCTTCTCTTTTGGATGTGAGAAGACCATGAAACCCTACTATCTAGCATAATGCTCAAATATTTGAATCTAAAAACCTGCCTTACCTAAGGCTATGGTGTTTTTAAATGATCTGTTCGGTCTGACTACCATAAATTGTTTTTTTGAAATGTTAATCTCAAGAGCCATAGCCACACAGGAAGAATTAGCAACTGTCTCGCTTAAACCTTTTGGAGAATGTCAAAAAGGCTTATTGGCCTATAATTAGCAGAACTACACCGATCCCCCTTTTTGTAAATGAGACTAATCTTCGCCCCTTCCATGTATCTTGGATTGGAGCCCCTGCAGCTATTGCATTGCTCAGGCAGTTAACATAAGAGGCGCAGACTAACATGGGGATTTGTCTGCTCCTGGGGCCTTGCCCAATTTAATTGCACTGATAGCTATCATGGTTTCTTCTAGTGTGAAGTGAAGGTCTAAAGGAGGCAAGTTGATGCGAAAAGGTCCATTGCGGCATGATTGTATAACTTAGTGAAGTGATCTACCTAATCCTCAGGATTCAGATGACAGCCTACTTGTAATTTGGAACTCCTGCTCCCATGGGCAACTTTTTTCCAAAATGACAATTAACGCTAGACCTTGCAGCCATTACCAGATCGCTTCAGCTGGCATCCACTCCACTTGGCCCTTGCACTTCTTACTGTCTTCTTGTATAAGTCCCTGGCTATGCGGACCTCAGGTAGATTTTTAAGAGCATTCCCCAGTATTTGTTTTGCCAATCTACAATCCTTTGAGTACCATAGATTACTATCTACATTACGCGCCCTGGTAGGGGGCTTCTTTTTTTGGTGGTTGGGTCAAGATCAGTATTAAAGATGCTACCAGCTTTGTGTGTATATAAGTGATAAAAATCCTTGGATTTTCCAGGCTATTTAGGTGAGACAGAACATTCACAAATATGTCATATATCTCTGTCATGGTCTCTGCATTCCCCACAATTGAGAGCAACCTGGTGGACCTATGGTTGTTTCCCATTATTGGCATTATTTGTGGTGCTGTAGGGGTGGGTAGTTGGAGCTACAACCCAGGATGTTTAGGTGTAAGGGGTAGTGGCTACTCTCCTCTCTTATCCACTTCAGAGTCCGCCAATCTTTCCCACATGACAACCCTGGTCATGATGCAATCAATTTTTGATCTTATAGAACCTTTCTTAAATGCAAATGCCCCAGCTTGTCAGATACAGATCTCCATTACATGCCCTCAGCCCATTTAGTGTCATGAAGTGGACAACCTGCATGGCAACCACTGAGCTTAAGATATAGGATCTTGAGCTGAGGGAAGGGAAGGGATACCCCACCACTAAATCACAGCCATATATGCTTTCAAAGTCTATATTAAAATCTCTACCTATAATGACCATATCCTTGGAGTTGATCTGTCTAACAGAATGTTGCAAGATGTTTACAGTAGACAATTCCACACTTCTGCTTCTGGGTCTACAGTAGACAATAAACAAATACCTACAAGTCTTCACTGGGGAATACATTTTTAGCCCCAAAATATCTGACGAGTCAATGTTTTGATTCGTCGGTTTAAATCAATTTGACCCAAGTCCAATGGCCCCCAATGGCCCCCTGATGCCTAGCCAGTGCTTTGACATGATATGTGGTGTAGCCAGATTTAAACTGGGGTTCAATTGCCCACATCTCTTGGAGCTTATATACATTGAATTGGTCTATATATTCTCTACAGTCTGGTGCGGCTCTTTGGACCTAATACTAGCAACGTTCCACAAGAGAATTCTGATTGTCCCTGCTGAGTTGGAGCTTTGGCTAGGGTGAGGAGAATTAACGAACAGAGATGCCAGTCTATGAGATACACTTATTGGAGAGGACAGAGGTGCAAAATCGTTGTGTGTGCCCTTTGTTGGTGTCAAATTGGCAGTAGTTGTTATGGCATTAACAGGGTCAGAATCAGAATCAGGAACAAGATACATCTATAGCGCAAATCATGGAGGAAGGGGAATCCACTGGAAGGAAATGAGCCCGCTTTGATGGTACTAGATTTAATGTACTTGCGAATCCAGGTTATTCTGGTAGTTCCCCCCTCTAGGGGATGTGTTGATGCCCCGAGTAACATTTTCACACATCGTCAATCTTGGGCATTCAAAAGTGAAAGGGGTTCAAAAGTGTTTTTTGTGACGATTTTGAAAATGAGTTGGCCATGGTTGCTGATGGGTGTATCCCAATTAGAGGTGAGCGCAGCAACTGGTCTTTCGAAATACATTTCTGGAAGCATTTTAATTTGGTCTAGAGGAGAAGTCATTGAGCTAAATCGCAGTGGAAGCAATTCTACCAATAACGGAGGCTTGAAGTTAACTAATACTCTGTCCCCAGAACAGTCATTCGGATGTTTGTCTAAACAAGGGACTCTTCCTACACATTTGCACACCAGGGGGTATCCCAGAAACATTCTGGAGGACAATCAGGTAGGGCGTGCACTTTGGGGACAATGGGGGTGGGGGTCAAACATTCGTCCCCGATCAAAGATCTGGGTTTAATCCATATTTTATGTTTTGCTCACCACTCCATACCAATTGGTACCCAGCCATTTGCAAATCAGTCTTGACCCTGTCTCCCATGGAATAATCCAACCCAAAATGCCAGGCCACGCCCTCCCTGGACCAGAAACTAGCATCCTGGGACCAGTTCCCTGGTATCACCCCACATCAGCCAGGCTAGATTGAATCTAGTGGCATAGTGAGCCTGGGACCCACTCCTGGGCATACCTTTTGCACTTAGAGTGACTATAGCAACACAGAAAGATGATGGACAGAATGTGAACATTGTCAAACATTCACCATGGCTGGGTACAGACTGGGATGATGTGGTGAGCAAAAAACAATGGATTCAACCCAGACATGTGACTGGGGTGAATGTTTGCATTGTTAAACATTCCGCCCATTATCTTTTCGTTTTGCTCTTCCTAAATGGCCATTTGTGCTGGACATGCCTTTTCTTTCCACCCACTGCATTTTTGTTACTCCAGGCTCGTCCCTCTGGATTACCCACTAAGCCTGCTGCGCCCTCTCAAGTTTTACATTCAAGCAGACAGGGCATTTACAATAAAGGGAAAGGGTTGGGCCTTACTTGCTCAACTTGATGTAACAGCACAGTAGTGGGGGGAGATGTAATTCCTACCGCAGGGGGAGGAGGACTCCTAAGGGCCTCTATTTTGATGTCCAGAGCATTGAGGCGAGCTACTAAGGGAACAAGCTCTGCCCTTAGAATAATCTATTAATCTGTTTGTACAGCTTACAACTAGCATGGACATGTACTGGGATGGGGGTTCTTGAGGACCCTCGTTTTTCGCGGTCAGGAGGGACTGAGGATGCAGGTCTCACTGCAAAGTTTTATCTGGTAAGCAACTTGATTTGTTAGAGGAAGCGGGGTTTGTGGCCTTAGCTCCCTTGCTTGTTTGTTTTGGGCTTGTTACCCTTTTGGATTTGCGGGGGGCAAGGAAGTGGTATGGTCAGGGGAATGGTTGTCATTCTCCACACTGGTGGCTTCCACCAAGGCCAGGGATTGTGGTTTCGATGTGGAACTGAGAATTAGACCCTGGAATGGGGTGGCAGGTAGGTCAAGATCTGTATGAGCCTCTGTTGAGAGGCTGGAAGGTCTGTAGGGGTTGTGAGGCCAGAGTTGGAGAGCCTAGATTTAACAACATTCTCCTTTCTGAGAGGGTGATCTTGGTGCTCACTACCCCTTTTTCCCTTTCGAGCATACGATCTATGGAATTAGGGTAGTGGTAAAGGTGTGAGTCAGGGTCCCCTCTGCTGGCTTTTACTCCTGATGATATATACTACTCAGGCCTCTAGCAGGAATTTGGTTGAGTTAGGTTGGGTTCCTCTGCAATGTCCCTCAGCGCCAAGATGCTCCCTCCGGAGCGAACGCTGCGCTCTACAAATACCCTTACCATACCATACCAATGTTCCCTCTAATTATTTTCCTCTGTGTGCGGCAGTGGAGGGTCTCTGTGCGCTGCAACCATGGCTACGTGCGCCAGGAACCGAACCTCGCGTGTCTGCGGCGCCAAATGCCACTCGTTTTTGGTGCCCTCCTGCCCTCTGCCCCACTCGCTTTTGGTGCCCTCCTGCCCTCTGTCCCACTCGCTTTTGGTGCCCTCCTGCCCTCTGCCCCACTCGCTTTTGGTGCCCTCCTGCCCTCTGTCCCACTCGCTTTTGGTGCCCTCCTGCCCTCTGCCCCACTCGCTTTTGGTGCCTTTCTGCCCTCTGCCCCACTCGCTTTTGGTGCCCTCCTGCATTTAGTCTGTTACTTCACTCCCTTTCAGACATCAAAAGGATTACTTTTCTAAAATGTTCTATTTCAATTAAGGTATTTTACTAAATAAAACTTGTCATGCGCTGAAGTCCACTTCGGCATTTAGGATAGCTGTAGCCCTCTCAAAATTTAAAGTTTAATTTATGTATCTCTGGGTATGTAGTGCTCTATATAAATTTTATGACTTGACTTGACTCTTGATAAGGAATCAGAGTAGTTGCCACCCTCTTTAGTTTATGTTGTTAAAAGATGGTTAAGTCGGGAACGTGTCCTGCACTGTAGACAGTTGTGTTGTGCTACATGAATGTCCGGCCCTATGAATCTGATATCTGACTGTTGATTTTTGATCCTGTCTCACGCTAATTCAGCATATGCTCACTGGTGTAGGCCAGTCCATGTCAAGAGAACCTCCTGGACTTCTCCTGTGCCTTGGAGGTGTGTGCCAGGCTTGCCTGCGTTTACAAACAGTGGACTTCTGTCCCTGGTATGAGGTTAACACATTTGTTTTGGGTGGTAGCGTACTGTTTTTTTGGAATTAATAGTGTGGTCAGATCTTTTTATCACAGTTACTGAGTGGAGGCATACTGGCCCTCTCGTGTTAAGTCCACTTATATGCGCCTACCTAGTTTCTAGCATGAACATTTCACGTACAGTATGTTGATGTATGTAATCTGCATTGTGCACAGATGGTATGTGACTCAACCAGAGCTGATGAGGGTTGTGGTCCCAGACAGTAGAAATATATTGCTCAACTTCCTGAAGCTTGAGGGAGGAGACCTGGACAGTGAAATGAGGGCAGTGGAAAAAAGGCACCTCTACATATTAAATGATGCCTTTTACTTAGCAAAGATCTGCTGATTAGTCTTCCTGAACACTGCCACTTGGTGGGTGGTAGGGGTTAGCTGTTGTGCAAGGTGGGTAAACGTTTAGCTGAGATATACCCTTTTCTCTTTCCCGGATTCCTTCTTCAGTTGGACTGATAGGCTGGTGCAGAGCTCTCTGTTCTGTGTGCTCCAAAATGGCCACTACCCTGGTGTTAGAAAAGTCACTTTACTGAAAAGAGGTGTCCAGAGAACAGCCTGGAAAGGACACTTGCAATCTAAACAGGTACTACAGTTTAAGGCTGTGTGTACATATGAGTACACATCTCCTGTTTGCCTGTCAGCTGGTGCGTGGCTGCGACTGCCCAGAAGAAATCGACAGGCGTGTAGCAGTTAGCAGTCAGTGTGATCAACCTGCATGGGGCGGCAACTGTGTTTTGTATCTGGCCCATGTAGGGCTGCAACTACCAAAGTCATGATTGGTCTGATGACGCTGGTGAAATCATCTCCAAGGCCAGGTCTTGAGGCTATGAGGGAGGGCGGGGTAGACTCTGGCCATTTGTTTAAGTATTGCTGTTAATCAGAGCCCCTTCACGGGCTCCGATTAACAGTAATACTTAAGCAAAATGCCAGAGTCTTCCCCGCGCTTTCCTAACAAAAGCGTAGGCAGTTTCCAAACACAGCGTGTGTTTGGAAACTGTCTACTCTTTTGTTAGGAACGCGCGGGGAAGACTCTGGCCTTTTGCTTAAGTATTACTGTTAATCGGAGCCCGTGAAGGGGCTCTGATTAACAGCATTACTTAAACAAAAGGCCAGAGTCTACCCCGCCCTCCCCATTAGCCTCAAGTGCCACAAGCCCTCCCCCACCTCCTTACCTGCACGCCTAACGACCGCTCCGCCGCATTCGCGCCGCTTGCTTCTTTCAAAGCGGCCGGCGGCGCGACTTCCTGACTGTGTGCGCGCTCCACGCTAGGTGGTGCGCGGTGAGGTCAGGAGCGGTGCGCGCGCGCACGCGCCTTAGAAGGAACGTAGTTCCTCTGTAAAGGTGGTGCCAAGTACAGTGGCCTAGCACATCTTCTTTCAGACTATGATGAAGTACGAAAGACCCAGTCTCTTCTGAGTTGCTGTGGGCTTAAGAATGTATGATCCTGAGCTCTTCATGGGTTGGTTGCTAAGCGACGTAGTCCCACCCCAGCCTTAGCAAAGTTTCACTATACAATATAAATGACCTGACAATCATTGTCATGGTTGGTAGGCTGTCCTGGGGTGACTAAGTGAGAGAGAGGGAGAGAAGATGTGAATGAGAGTGAGAAAGAATAACGAGAGAGAGAGAAAGAGAGAGAGAGAGAGAGAGATTACCAGGGAACATGATATATATATATATATATACATATATATGTATATATTTATAAATATATATACTATTAGAGAGAGAAGAAAAGGTAGGAGTGATAGATATCCTGACCGGTTCAGGTGAGATGAAAATCAGGTGAAATTTCACCTTAGGCAAAACACGCCTTTTCTGAAGGACCCATGTGAGTTGCATGTTTTGGGGATTTCGATGAATTTCCATCTCTAAAAAAGAAAGCAAGTCAGCCCTTTGGATTCATTATAAACATTAAGTTCCAGCGTTTCCATGTTTATTTCTTTACCAAAGCGTATCATTTCTAATCAAAGTGCAGCTGTGTTTTCCCTCCTCCTCTAGCTTGAGTGTTTCCGGTTGATGACCATTACCTTCACTGTGTTTCCCGGGGAGTACGGCTACACCGAAGCCCTACACCTAAGGCTACAGCAAAGCCCTACACTAAGGCTACACCTGCAGGCATTGGTGGCATGAAAACACTATTCTTCGTGCTTTCCTTCCCTTTTGCTTGAAACAGACTTTAGGGCACACTAAATGATAGACTGCTCATGCCACATTTGTTCTTAATTATCTATAGTGCCAATGATCTTTGGCAATAGCTTGCATTAAAGTACTGTTTTACTTAAGTCAAATCAACAACTTTGCCTATTTGTTGGTGTTTTGATGGTAAATCATAAGATGTGTCCTTACCAACTGAGCTACCCTCCTCACACATTACTTTAGTATAGCTGATGTCGTAGTTTTGACTATTATTTCACATCTTATACCTGCTCTCAAAGTTATGATACAGTGCATCCTATTCTGTCATGTAGGTGAGTTAGATGAGCCTCCTTTACTGTAACATTAACAGGCTGACTGTCAAGATCACATTCGCCTTTAGGCTTCCTTCAAAGTTTGTGGGACCCTCCATGGGAACTTCCTCGTCCTCATCATGGTGGCTCGAGCTGTTGTGCATTTCTGTGATCCTCCCTTCAGCACACAATCTCCAGATTAGGACAAGGCCTGCTAGATTTGCACTTCTGTCCTAGGGGGAAGTGGTTTCTGGCTGGGTCAATCCAATGGACAACCCCCAATAAAAACACAGGCTGTTTTCTGGCTAGGACCTAGCAGAACTAGCAGCTTCAGGCATTTTCTCCTTAATGAATCAATTGGTGACTTCTGCTGCCCATGTTTTCTGTAATTGTAATTGTAAAAAGCATTTATATAGCGCATGGCTGCCCGGAGGCATCCCAGCGCTTACAGTTTAACCCTTTCGATGCTCATGACGAGCTCAGCTCGTCATGATGCACAGTTGAGCTGTGCTTATGACGAGCTGAGCTCGTCATGAAGAATGGCAATTCAAAAATTTCAGCACCCGGGAAGAATTGCCTTAGCAGCCAAGGTGTTAAAACAGGGGGATGTTACTCAGTTTGGAAAGAGGAATGTTTTCAGGGATCTACGAAAGGAAAAGTGGTTGGATTCTATGCGGAGGTGAAGAGGAAGGGAGTTCCAGAGTCCAGCAGCGTTAAATGAGAAAGATCGACCTCCGCTTCTTGCCTTCCTAATTCTAGGAATAATGGCCAAGTTCTGGGTTTCGGAGCGAAGGGATCTCTTGGGCTCATAAGGCTGAATAATGCCCTGGAGAATAGAGGGTCCGGTTTTAAACATAGACTTATGAGCAATACACAAGGCTTTGAACTTAACTCTCTCCTGGACTGGCAGCCAATGGAGTGATTTAAGGGCAGGTTTAGCAGAGTGATGGTTGGGGATGCCCAAAAGAAGCCGTGCAGCCCAATTTTGAGTTGTCCTTAATTTGGAGATAGTAGCAGCAGGGGAACCCAAGTAAAGGGCATTAGCAAAATCCAATCTGGATAACACCAGCGCTTGGACCATTATTTTTCTTGCCTGGAAGGGGAGGAGGGGGAGGTTTTTCCGGATCATTTTAAGGATCCAGTAGCAAGAGGCAGATGTCTTCCGGGCCTGAGATTTAAATGTAAGTTTATGGTTCATCCAAACGCCCAGACTCTTTAACTGGTTTTAGGAGTGGGGTAGGAGCCCATGGATTTAGGCCAGATTTCAGTCAAATCAAGGGGGGAGTGGTTACCCAAAATCATGATTTCACTCTTTTCCCCATTAAATTTTAGGAAGGAGTTGCTCATCCATCTTGAAATTTCTTCCATGCAAGGACGAAGACTGGAAGGAGAGCTTTCCGCTTTATTGAGCCCAATCACCAGTTGTGTATCATCCGCATAGGAGACTATGTGGACTCCAAAGGGTAAAACTGCCTCCGCAAGAGTGCAGGTATGAACATTAAACAAAGTGGGACTTAAAGAAGATCCCTGCGGCACTCCACAACGAAGGGGTGTCCGTTTGGACGTGACTTCCTTGTCAAAAACATGGAAGGATCTGCTGTTCAGAAAAGATTTTAGCCAGGCCAGGGCAATACCAGTGATACCTGATTTATGGAGCCTATGGATCAAAATCTGATGGTTTACAGTATCAAAGGCCGTGCTGAGGTCCAAAAGGAGGACCACCGCGGTGCCACCGGTGTCGACTATCCTTCTTAACTCTTCCACCACAGAGAGAAGGGCCGTCTCTGTTCCCTGTAATGGGCGGAAACCGGGTTGAGTCCGATGGAGAAAATTATGAGTCTCCAAGTGCGCTGATAGTATTAAATTAAAATATTTTTCAATAATTTTACTTACTCCAGGGAGCAACGAGATAGGGCGATAGTTTCCCAGGTCTGAAGGGTTAAGGCTTGATTTTTTAACAGAGCCTGTAAGCTGTAAGCAGCATTACACATTATTCCCTCCTACCCCGTGGATCTGTGAGGATTTCCCCTTCTGAGCTAGGGGCCCTGCTTCAGACGTCCTCCTTCGAGCTTCACAATCGGGTTGAGGTGGCTCTTGTCTACCTTGTGATACAGCTACACTCATGCTTGTGATTCCTCGGCTTGATCTGACCCATGAACATTGTGCTCACACTTACAATGGGCTGGTCTAAAATCACAGTGACTCAGGAGACAGAGTTACAGAGGCACTTTGTATAACCATACAGAGCCAGATACCCAAATACAACTTTAGAACTCAGTTTGCCGCTGACTACATGTAACATAGGCACAACTGGTTGGCCTCTACAAGCTGGCATCAGTCTAGTTGTCCTTCAATCATAGTTGCTGCAGGAGTAGATCTAAAAGCAGTGCATTGAAGCCAATATCGTGACCTAGCAAAGCATCCAGTTACAGGTCATACAAGGGGGTCTAACTAGGGCCTGAAATTGCTTCTTCTTTAATGTATATCAATTGGCAAAATACATTCCCCCTAATTTGTTTCGAAAATATCTACTCTTAAAATGTTGACATGTCTGAATGAGGCTGAACCGAATATATGATGTTACAACGCAAACAGTTACAACGCATGCCTTTACAACCTGGCTTTTACATCGCAGCATCCATTACAACGCATGATTTTACAACGCATGCCCTCACAACGCATTTTTAGAAACTAAATTTACAACGCATTCCATTACAATGCATACCATTACAACGCATGACATTACAACGCACAATACTTTTAGGGCAGGAGTAGTGTAAGTGTTAGATAGCGTAGGGGTAAAAATTACTATTCCCACTCCAGTGAGTGCACTAGTAGGGTAAGTGTCGGATAGTGTAGGGGTAAACATTTCTATTCCCACTCCAGTGAGTGCAACCGTAGGGTAAGTATTGGATAGTGTAGGGATAAGAATACTATCCCCATGAACCCCAAAACCCATACCCACCCAAAAACTAAAAAATCCCCATTACTTACCTTATAATGCGTTGCAATGGCATGCGTTGTATAGATATTCATTGTAATGCATGCGTTGTAGTGACATGCGTTGTAATGGCATGCGTTGTAATGGTATGTTATGTAAGGGCAGCTGTGTTGTAATGACTGCGTTGTGAAGGTAGTGCGTTGTAATGACTGCTATGTAAAGGTTGTTTCCCGGCTGGACTAGTTAAAGACTGTAGAAGTATTTTGCTTGTTAGGAGGGCCCAGTTATTGCCAAAAATTAATATGCAGTTTATCCAGCAGTCTGGCTGAAAGAGGGCACACACTTTGAGTGGTATCTCTATCAGCTGGGTTGAACTTTTGACCTCTTCTGCCACCAGGGCAGAGGCTGGCAGGGACATTCTGAGAGAAGAATGCCCTGTGTCAGTATTCTGTGCCAACATTCTAAAGCTTCCCTGCCCAGCCCCCACTTCAAGCACCCTTCTCAGAGAGGAACATGAAAAGTGACAGAAGCTTTAGATACAGAGATCAGTTCTGGCTCATGTCACTCTTGCTTTGGCCAAATGATTGAACCTTACAACCACCTTACCCAACACTCTCCAGGTTATCCCTGTCCCTCACTTCACTCACTTCATATTCATTACATACACCTGGTATTGTTCCCTTTTCTATTCATTCCTAAAGTGTTTACTATCCACACCCCCTTGTTGCATTCATTTGCCTTGCTCATTTATTTCCTATGCTGGTTCTCTGTGAGAGAAAGAGAGTGGCCTCAGTGAGATTTCCCTCAGCGCGGCGGCCATCTTAGACTGCCTCTGACTGCATTAAGTCTCAGTTCACACAAAATGGAGGTTATTCTTTAGTGCACCCATATACAAATTCACAAACAGTTGTGTGCTTCAATTCTTTAATTTTAGGCTTAAGAATCATAAACAAAGGATAGTGTTTTCAGTGAAAACACACTTTTATCTTTCACAAATGATAGCACAGCTGATTCACATTTCCCTAACTAAACATTTGCTTTTTTAACAATATGTTTGTTGCCATCAAATACATAACATGATTTTCATAAAAACATACATTTTCATTCATATTCTTTTAGGTATTGCTGTGGCATCACACCTTTTATCCTCAGCATAGCAGGCTTTTTATGTGGTTCTCACACAGGCAAAAAACAAAATGTATAGTTGTAAACATGCTTTTCATTTACAAATCCAGTCAGAAAAAATGTGTTCCTTTGGTTATATTAGATACACTTTATTGGACTGTGGTTCTCTCACTGTACTGAACTGTTGCATTGATCACCTGTCCAGCTTTGTTTTACTTGGCCTTTCCTATTTAATAAATGACTTCATACAACATACAGCTATTGTTTGCCTACCCTGTATTGAGACAATGGGAGTCCACTTTTGGCTTTATTATGGTGTAGGGGAGTAGGGTAAAAGGCTTTTGTGACAATAGGTGCCCACCTATAAATCTGAACATTTAAACTCTCTTCAAAGAGCATACATGCCAGCATACCTGATTCAAGCTTGAGACTACCAATGTTTAAGCCAAAATGTTTTTTTCTGTATCTGACCTTAAATTTCTTCTTCTTTAATGTGTTTTAATTGGCAAAATACATTCCCCTTAATTTGTTTTCAAAAGATCTACTTTTAAAATGTTGACATGTCTGAATGAGGCTGAACTGAATATATGATGTTACAACGCTAACAATTACAAAGCATGCCTTTACAACACGGTTTTTACATCGCAGCATCCATTACAGCGCATGATTTTACAACGCATGCCAGCACAACACATTTTTAGAAACTACATTTACAACGCATTCCATTACAACTCATGCCATTACAACGCATGCCATTACAACGCACAATACTTTTAGGGCAAGAGTATTGTAAGTGTTGGATAGTGCAAGGGTAAAAATTACTATTCCCACTCCAGTGAGTGCAACAGTAGGGTAAGTGTTGGATAGTGTAGGGGTAAACATTTCTATTCCCACTCCAGTGAGTGCAACAGTAGGGTAAGTGTTGGATAGTGTAGGGGTAAAAAATTCTATTCCAACTCCAGTGAGTGCAACAGTAGGGTAAGTTGGATAGTGTTGGATAGTATAGGGATAAAAATACTATGCCCTTGTACCCCAGAACTCATACCCTCCCTAAAAGTAAAAAATCTCCATTACTTACCTTATAATGCATTCTAATGGCATGTGTTGTAATGATATTCATTGTAATGGCATGCGTTGTAGTGACATGCGTTGTAATGGCATGCGTTGTAATGGTATGTGATGTAAGGGCAGCTGCGTTGTAATGACTGCGTTGTGAATGTAGTGCGTTGTAATGACTGCTATGTAAAGGCTGTTTCCCGGCTGAACTAGTTGAAGACTGTAGAATTCTGACCTGAAATTGCTTCTTCTTCAATGTATTTCAATTGGCAAAATACATTCCCCCTAATTTGCTTTCAAAATATCTACTTTTAAAATGTTGACATGTCTGAATGAGGCTGAACTGAATATATGATGGTACAACGCAAACAATTACAACGAATGCCTTTACAACGCGGTTTTTACATTGCAGCATCCATTACAATGCATGATTTTACAACGCATGCCATCACAACGCACTTTTAGAAACTACATTTACAACGCATTCCATTACAACGCATACCTTTACAACGCATGCCATTACAACACGCAATACTTTTAGGACAAGAGTAGTGTAAGTGTTGGATACCGTAGGGGTAAAAATTGCTATTCCCACTCCTGTGAGTGCAACAGTAGGGTAAGTGTTGGATAGTGTAGGGGTAAAAATGTCTATTCCCACTCCAGTGAGTGCAACAATAGGGTAAGTATTGGATAGTGTAGGGGGAAAAAATTCTATTCCCACTCCAGTGAGTGCAACAGTAGGGTAAGTTGGATAGTGTTGGATAGTATAGGGATAAAAATACTATCCCCATGTACTCCAGAACCCATACCCACCCTAAAACTAAAAAATTCCCATTACTTACAGTATAATGCGATGTAAAAGCATGCGTTGTAATGATATTCATTGTAATGGCATACGTTGCAGTGACATGCGTTGTAATGGCATGCGTTGTAATGGTATGTGATGTAAGGGCAGCTGCGTTATAATGACTGCGTTGTGAAGGTAGTGCGTTGTAATGACTGCTATGTAAAGGTTGTTTCCCGGCTGAACTAGTTGAAGACTGTAGATTTCTGACCTGAAATTGCTTCTTCTTAAATGTATTTCAATTGGCAAAATACATTCTCCCTAATTCACTTTCAAAACATCTACTTTTAAAATGTAGACATGTCTGAATGAGGCTAAACTGAATATATGATGTTACAACGCAAACAATTACAACGGATGCCTTTACAGCGCGGTTTTTACATCACAGTATCCATTACAATGCATGATTTTACAACGCATGCCATCACAACGCATTTTTAGTAACTACATTTACAACGCATTCCATTACAACGCATACCATTACAACACATGCCATTACAACGCGCAATACTTTTAGGGCAAGAGTATTGTAAGTGTTGGATAGTGTAGGGGTAAAAATTACTATTCCCACTCAAGTGAGTGCAACAGTAGGGTAAGTGTTGGATAGTGTAGGGGTAAACATTTCTATTCCCACTCCAGTGAGTGCAACAGTAGGGTAAGTGTTGGATAGTGTAGGGATAAAAATACTATCCCCATGTACCCCAGAACCCATACCCACCCTAAAACAAGAAAATCCCCATTACTTACCTTATAATGCGTTGTAATTGCATGCGTTGTAATGATATTCATTGTAATGGCATGTGTTGTAGTGACATGCGTTGTAATGGCATGCGTTGTAATGGTATGTGATGTAAGGGCAGCTGCGTTGTAATGACTGCGTTGTGTAGGTAGTGCAATGTAATGACTGCTATGTAAAGGTTGTTTCCCGGCTGGACTAGTTAAAGACTGTAGAAGTATTTTGCTTGTTAGGAGGGCCCAGTTATTGCCAAAAAGTAATATGCAGTTTATCCAGCAGTCTGAATGAAAGAGGGCAAACACTTTGAGTGGTATCTCTATCAGCTGAGTTGAACTTTTGACCTCTTCTGCCACCAGGGCAGAGGCTGGCAGGGACATTCTGAGAGAAGAATGCCCTGTGTCAGTATTCTGTGCCAACATTCTAAAGCTTCCCTGCCCAGCCCCCACTTCAAGCACCCTTCTCAGAGAGGAACATGAAAAGTGACAGAAGCTTTAGATACAGAGATCGGTTCTGGCTCATGTCACTCTTGCTTTGGCCAAATGATTGAACCTTACAACAATCTTTCCCAACACTCTCCAGGTTATCCCTGTCCCTCACTTCACTCACTTCATATTCATTACATACACCTGGTATTGTTCCCTTTTCTATTCATTCCTAAATTGTTTACTATCCACAAACCCCTTGTTGCATTCATTTGCCTTGCACATTTATTTCCTATGCTGGTTCTCTGTGAGAGAAAGAGAGTGGCCTCAGTGAGATTTCCCTCAACACGGCGGCCATCTTGAACTGCCTCTGACTGCATTAAGTATCAGTTCACACAAAATAGAGGTTGTTCTCCAGTGCACCCATATCCAAATTTACAAACAGTTGTGAGCTTCAATTCTTTAATTTTATGCTAAAGAATCGTAAACAAAGAATAGTGTTATCAGTGAAAACACACTTTTATCTTTTACAAATGATAGCACAGCTGATTCACATTTCCCTCACTAAACATTTGCTTTTTTAACAATGTTTGTTGCCATCAAATACATAACATGATTTTCATAAAAACATTAATTTTCATTCATATTCCTTTAGGTATTGCTGTGGCATCACACCTTTTATCCTCAGCATAGCAGGCAGTTTTTGTGGTTCTCACACAGGCAAAAAACTAAATGTATAGTTGTAAACATGCTTTTCATTTACAAATCCAGTCAGAAAAAATGTGTTCCTTTGGTTATATAAGATACACTTTATTGGACTGTGGTTCTCTCACTGTACTGAACTGTTGCATTGATCACCTGGCCAGCTTTGTTTTACTTGGCATTTTCCTATTTAATAAATGACTTCATACAACATACAGCTATTGTTTGCCTACCCTGTATTGAAACAATGGGAGTCCACTTTTGGCTTTATTATGGTTCAGGGGAGTAGGGTAAAAGGCTTTTGTGACAATAGGTGCCCACCTATAAATGTGAACACTTAAACTCTCTTCAATGAGCATACAAGCCAGCATACCGGATTCAAGCTTGAGACTACCAATGTTTTAGCCAAAATGTTTTTTTCTGTTTCTGACCTGAAATTTCTTCTTCTTTAATGTATTTCAATTGGCAAAATACATTCCCCCTAATTTGTTTTCAAAATATCTACTTTTAAAATGTTGACATGTCTGAATGAGGCTGAACTGAATATATGATGTTACAACGCAAACAATTACAACGCATGCCTTTACAACGCGTTTTTTACATCGCAGCATCCATTACAACACATGATTTTACAACGCATGCCATCACAACGCATTTTTAGAAACTACATATAAAACGCATTCCATTACAACGCATGCCTTTACAACGCATTGCCATTACAACACGCAATACTTTTAGGGCAAGAGTAGTGTAAGTGTTGGATAGCGTAGGGCTAAAAATTGCTATTCCCACTCAAGTGAGTACAACAGTGGGGTAAGTGTTGGATAGTGTAGGGGTAAAAATTTCTATTCCCACTCCAGTGAGTGCAACAGTAGGGTAAGTGTTGGACAGTGTAGGGGTAAAAATGTCGATTCCCACTCCAATGAGTGCAACAGTAGGGTAAGTTGGATAGTGTTGGATAGTGTAGGGATAGAAATACTATCCCCATGTACCCCAGAACCCATACCCACCCTAAAACTAAAAAATCCCCATTACTTACCTTATAATGCGTTGTAATTGCATGCGTTGTAATGATATTCATTGTAATGGCATGCGTTGTAGTGACATGCTTTGTAATGTAAGGGCAGCTGCGTTGTAATGACTGCATTGTGAAGGTAGTGCGTTGTAATGACTGCTATGTAAAGGTTGTTTCCTGGCTGAACTATTTGAAGACTGTAGAATTCTGACCTGAAATTGCTTCTTCTTTAATGTATTTCAATTGGCAAAATACCTTCCCCCTAATTTGTTTTCAAAATATCTACTTTTAAAATGTTGACATGTCTGAATGAGGTGGAACTGAATATATGATGTTACAACGCAAACAATTACAATGCATGCCTTTACAACGCGGTTTTTACATTGCAGCATCCATTACAATGCATGATTTTACAACGCATGCCATCACCACCCATTTTTAGAAACTACATATACAACGCATTCCATTACAACGCATACCATTACAACGCATGCCATTACATAGCGCAATACTTTTAGGGCAAGAGTAGTGTAAGTGTTGGATAGCGTAGGAGTAAAAATTGCTATTCCCACTCCAGTGAGTGCAACAGTGGGGTAAGTATTGGATAGTGTAGGGGTAAAAATTTCTATTCCCACTCCAGTGAGTACAACAGTAGGGTAAGTGTTGGATAGTGTAGGGGTAAAAATGTCGATTCCCACTCCAGTGAGTGCAACAGTAGGGTAAGTTGGATAGTGTTGGATAGTGTAGGGATAAAAATACTATCCCCATGTACCCCAGAACCCATACCCACCCTAAAACTAAAGAATCCCCATCACTTACCTTATAATGCGTTGTAATGGCATGCGTTGTAATGATATTCATTGTAATGGCATGCGTTGTAGTGACATGCGTTGTAATGGCGTGCGTTGTAATGGTATGTGATATAAGGGCAGCTGCGTTGTAATGACTGCGTTGTGAAGGTAGTGTGTTGTAATGACTGCTATGTAAAGATTGTTACCTGGCTGAACTAGTTAAAGACTGTAGAATTCTGACCTGAAATTGCTTCTTCTTTAATGTAGTTCAATTGGCAAAATACATTCCCCCTAATTTGTTTTCAAAATATCTACTTTTAAAATGTTGACATGTCTGAATGAGGCTGAACTGAATATATGATGTTACAACTCAAACAATTACAACGCATGCCTTTACAACACGGTTTTTACATCGCAGCATCCATTACAATGCATGATTTTACAACGCATGCCATCACAACGCATTTTTAGAAACTACATTTACAACGCATTCCATTACAACGCATTCCATTACAACGCATGCCATTACAACGCATGCCATTACAACGCGCAATACTTTTAGGGCAAGAGTATTGTAAGTGTTGGATAGTGTAGGGATACAAATTTCTATTCCCACTCCAGTGAGTGCAACAGAAGGGTAAGTTGGATAGTGTTGGATAGTGTAGGGATAAAAATACTATCACCATGTACCCCAGAACCCATACCCACCCTAAAACTAAAAGATTCCCTTTACTTACCTTATAATGCGTTGTAATGGCATGCGTTGTAATGATATTCATTGTAATGGCATACGTTGTAGTGACATGCGTTGTAATGGCATGCGTTGTAATGGTATGTGATGTAAGGGCAGCTGCGTTATAATGACTGCGTTGTGAAGGTAGTGCGTTGTAATGACTGCTATGTGAAGGTTGTTACCCGGCTGAACTAGTTGAAGACTGTAGATTTCTGACCTGAAATTGCTTCTTCTTTAATGTATTTCTATTGGCAAAATACATTCTCCCTAATTTACTTTCAAAATATCTACTTTTAAAATGTAGACATGTCTGAATGAGGCTAAACTGAATATATTAGGTTACAACGCAAACAATTAACACGGATGCTTTTACAAAGCAGTTTTTACATCGCAGTATCCATTACAATGCATGATTTTACAACGCATGCCATCACAACGCATTTTTAGTAACTACATTTACAACGCATTCCATTACAACGCATACCCTTACAACGCATGCCATTACAACGCGCAATACTTTTAGAGCAAGAGTATTGTAAGTGTTGGATAGTGTAGGGGTAAAAATTACTATTCCCACTCCAGTGAGTGCAACAGTAGGGTAAGTGTTGGATAGTGTAGGGGTAAACATTTCTATTCCCACTCCAGTGAGTGCAACAGTAGGGTAAGTGTTGGATAGTGTAGGGATAAAAATACTATCCCCATGTACCCCAGAACCCATACCCACCCTAAAACAAGAAAATCCCCATTACTTACCTTATAATGCATTGTAATGGCATGTGTTGTAATGATATTCATTGTAATGGCATGCGTTGTAGTGGCATGCGTTGTAATGGCATGCGTTGTAATGGTATGTGATGTAAGGGCAGCTGCGTTATAATGACTGCGTTGTGAAGGTAGTGCGTTGTAATGACTGCTATGTAAAGGTTGTTTCCCGGCTGAACTAGTTGAAGACTGTAGAATTCTGACCTGAAATTGCTTCTTCTTTAATGTATTTCAATTGGCAAAATACATTCCCCCTAATTTGCTTTCAAAATATCTACTTTTAAAATGTTGACATGTCTGAATGAGGCTGAACTGAATATATGATGTTACAACGCAAACAATTACAACGCATGCCTTTACAACGCGTTTTTTACATCACAGCATCCATTACAATGCATGATTTTACAACGCATGCCATCACAACGCATTTTTAGTAACTACATTTACAACGCATTCCATTACAACACATACCATTACAACGCATGCCATTACAACGCGCAATACTTTTAGGGCAAAAGTAGTGTAAGTGTTGGATAGCGTAGGGCTAAAAATTGCTATTCCCACTCCAGTGAGTGCAACAGTGGGGTAAGTATTGGATAGTGTAGGGGTAAAAATTTCTATTCCCACTCCAGTGAGTACAACAGTAGGGTAAGTGTTGGATAGTGTAGGGGTAAAAATGTCGATTCCCACTCCAGTGAGTGCAACAGTAGGGTAAGTTGGATAGTGTTGGATAGTGTAGGGATAAAAATACTATCCCCATGTACCCCAGAACCCATACCCACCCTAAAACTAAAAAATCCCCATTACTTACCTTATAATGCGTTTTAATGGCATGCGTTGTAATGATATTCATTGTAATGGCATGCGTTGTAGTGACATGCGTTGTAATGACGTGCGTTGTAATGGTATGTGATATAAGAGCAGCTGCGTTGTAATGACTGCGTTGTGAAGGTAGTGCGTTGTAATGACTGCTATGTAAAGATTGTTACCCGGCTGAACTAGTTAAAGACTGTAGAAATCTGACCTGAAATTGCTTCTTCTTTAATGTAGTTCAATTGGCAAAATACATTCCCCCTAATTTGTTTTCAAAATATCTACTTTTAAAATGTTGACATGTCTGAATGAGGCTGAACTGAATATATGATGTTACAACTCAAACAATTACAACGCATGCCTTTACAACACGGTTTTTACATCGCAGCATCCATTACAATGCATGATTTTACAACGCATGCCATCACAACGCATTTTTAGAAACTACATTTACAACGCATTCCATTACAACGCATTCCATTACAACGCATTCCATTACAACGCATGCCATCACAACGCGTAATACTTTTAGGGCAAGAGTATTGTAAGTGTTGGATAGTGTAGGGATAAAAATTTCTATTCCCACTCCAGTGAGTGCAACAGTAGGGTAAGTTGGATAGTGTTGGATAGTGTAGGGATAAAAATACTATCACCATGTACCCCAGAACCCATACCCACCCTAAAACTAAAAGATTCCCTTTACTTACCTTATAATGCGTTGTAATGGCATGCGTTGTAATGATATTCATTGTAATGGCATACGTTGTAGTGACATGCGTTGTAATGGCATGCGTTGTAATGGTATGTGATATAAGGGCAGCTGCGTTGGGGGCGTGGCTTGGATGCCGAGGAGGTAGGCAGCGTGAGCTCGGAGCTCCGTGCCCGATCCCGGAAAATATCCTGAATATCTGATCGGACCCCGATGTAACCAGTATCATCCGGTACTGGAAGGCACTGCGGAGGGCCCGGGGCCCACGGAAGACGACACCGAGCCATTCCACAGCGATATTTTGGCTTTGAAAGTTGGACCCAGGCGAGAAGTCGCGGACCCCAAAATGGCGGCGAGGGCATGAGACTCTGAAGCGACGGAGACATCTGCCTGGAGACCTGCTAAGGACTGCTCCCTGGTGACACAGGGGTGTTGACGGCTGCATCGCGCCTCTCCCCCCAGGTGCTGAGTGGACCTTGGGCGCGCCCTCGGGCGGAGACTGGGGACTCCCCCTGGTAGGGACGACGACAGGGCGATAGTGACCCAGCGACGAGAACCCTGGGCCCCTGGCACGACTGGCGCCGGCCGGGCTGCGGTCATTCAGTGTTTCCTGCGTTTTGGTGATAACTTCGGACCCGGGATCCCTGCTGTAGGGTGGAACCCAACGGCAAACGGAGGACGTCCAGGACAGTACCCGAAGGCCACCGAACGAGCCGGCCCAGATGGGGAAGACGAAAGGGAAGGGAGATGGCGCGACCGATACTGAGGCCGCGGAGGGAGCGGAGCAAGACCAAGCAGCATTGCAGCGGATGCAGGATCGTATCCTGGAGGCCATCGCCACCACAAAGGACGCCCTGCAGCAGGATATAGCTCAGGTGGCGACGGGTTTGGGCCTCCTGAAGGCCGACCATGACAAACTTAAGGACAGGGTGAAGTCCGTGGAGACCACGGTTAAAGAATTAGCCCCGGGCCAAGCCACAATGAAGGCCCAGATGGCGGACGTGATGGACCGTCTGAAGGTGCTAGAAAGGAGGGCCGAAGATGCGGAAAACCGAAACAGGCGCAACAACGTTCGCCTAGTGGGCCTGCCGGAAAAAATCGAAGGCAACGACATGGTGGGCTACCTTGATAATTGGTTGCGGACGGAGGTGGCACCGGAAGGATTGTCCCCCTTCTTCTCCCTGGAGCGGGCACATAGAGTTCCAGCGCGCCCGCCAGCCTTGGGCCTTCCTCCTCGCCCAGTGGTGTTTAAGTTGCTCCACTACCGGGACAGAGACTGGCTCCTACAGAGGGCGAGAGAAGCGGGGCCATTTCAAGTGGATAACAACAGAGTCACCATGTTCCCGGACTATACATTTGAGACGCAGCGGCTCCGGGCAAACTTTCTGTCCCTCAAACGGGAGCTCCGCCAGGAAGGCATCAAGTACTCCCTGTTGTTCCCTGCCAAGCTAAGAGTGGTGGTGGATGAGAAAACATTATTCTTCACGACCTCCGCGGACGCTTGGGACTGGTGGGACACTTATAAAGCGGGTACGGATGGTGCTAAGGCCAGGGAGGAGGAGGCTAAGGTGGCGCAACCGGTCAGGCAATCCCAACGGATCAGGAGGAACCGCAAGAGGACCGGAAAACCATCAGTGTCGCAGACGGAGGCGGAGAGGCAGGCGGCACTGCAGGCGGTAGTGGACTTATCTAGGACCGCCAGGAGTCGGTCCGGGAAGGGCACGGAATCGGAAGACCCGGGCACGGGCTCAGAGACTGGACAGTCGGAATTTGGTGGAGCCCGGGGCCCTATTGTGACGCTGCAGACTTCGGGGGAGATACTGGAGGCGTGTTGAACTGAACTGGTGGAGTGAACTCGTTGGTTGGACACCGGGGCACTGGGCCCGCAGCAATGGAACGTTATTGATTGAGGTTTTGGGGAGCTGTAAGGTGGGGATTGTGGGATGGAGTGCACGGGGCTGATTTGTCTTGAGGTTACATTGCATTGAGCCACGCCTTACTGGCCCCTAAGGTCACCGCAGTGGGGACTGCGACTATTGCCGCCTTTCCTTGAGGGGTGGTCGGGAGTGTTGGTTTGGATGGGGGTACTTCCAGTTGAGGGGGGGCCTGTCCTGGGGGGGTGGGAGATGCGAGCAGTTGGGGTTGCTCGGGGGGTAGTTGTTGTTGGAGGGGTTCAGTTTGCTGTTTGGAGTGGGTGGGTGGGTGGACCCGTGGTCGCGGGACTTATGCGGACATTGTTCTTTGCTCTTTGGTCCGGTTGTGTAGGGGGGGATGGCTAGTACTGGGGCGCTGAAATGTGTGACCTGGAATGTGCGGGGTATGCAGTCCATGACGCGCAGATATAAATTCCAGGCGTACCTCAAACGTAGGGGGGTTCATATAGCTTTCCTGCAGGAGACGCATCTTAACAAGCAGGAGGGGGCTGCTCTGCAGAGGCGCTGGAGGGGGCAGTTATTTTACACGACATTTTCGGCTTTTGCAAGGGGGGCACTGATTTGGATACGGGCGGGGGTCCCCTTCCAGGTCTCGAAGTCAGTGGTGGACCCGGAGGGCAGATATGTAGCGGTGGAGGGGAGGCTGAGAGGCAGGGTGATATCTCTCTGTAATGTGTATGCTCCTAATGTAGACCTACCCGCCTTCTTGTCTACCATCTCGGGCAAACTGGCGGGTTATTTGGCAGGGCCGGTCCTTTTGGGGGGGGACTTCAACTCGGTTGAGGATGTGTTACTGGATAGATCCCATCCCCCGCTGCGCGCGTCCCCAGTGCATAGGGTCGCTAAGCGTAGGTTGGAATGGCAGGAAAGCTGGGCCCTCACGGATGCATGGAGGGCGTTGCACCCCACCACTAGGGACTATTCCTTTCACTCGCACCTACATGACCTGCACGTGAGGCTGGATGCGTTTCTTTGCTCGGCGTGTGTGCTCCCCGCGGTGGGAGGGGCGGAATATTTGGCCAGGACGCTATCGGACCACAACCCTTTGTTGATATCTCTGGAATGGATGGTGACTGTTAACTGCGTGCCAACATGGCGCCTGCAGCCTGACACCCTGGATGACTTGTTGTTCAGGGAGGCCCTGGGTGAGCGCATTGAGAGATATTTTGAGGTGAACAGTGGCTCGGCCTCCACTAGGGCGGTCGAATGGGATGCGTTTAAGGTGGTGGTGCGGGGACACTGTATTGGACACACGGCAGGGGCTCGGAAAACACTGCTGGATGACTTAGATAAGGCTGAGACGCGGCTGAGGGACCTAGAGAAGAGGCGCCCGAATCACCCTGAGTTGCAGGAGGGGCTTAGCGGGGCACGGGAGGGGCTGGCGGTAGAGCTAGAGCGGCTACGCAGTTTTGATCACAAGGAGTACATGGCAAGGGCGCATGCGGAAGGTGATAAGGCGGGGTCGATGCTGGCTTGGCTTGCTAACCCCGTCCGGAGGGGTGTGCCGATCATGGGGATCCAGGAGCCAGGGGAGGAGCCCTGCCACACTCAACCCGGGATCCTGAATAAGTTTCGTGCTTATTATGAGGGGCTCTATGAGAGTGGTGGAACGGGAGGGGCGGACGAGCTTGAAGAGTTTTTGGACGGGTTACAGTTGCCGCGAGTGGAGGACTCGGAGGCGGAAGAGCTAGGTCGGCCCATCTCTCTTGGGGAAATAGGTTGTGCTGTAAAGCAGATGGCTAGAAATAAGACCCTGGGACTCGACGGACTGCCAATCGAATTTTATGGTAAATACCTAGAGCACCTTGCCCCACGGCTGCGCGAGGTGTACAACGAGGCACAGGCGAAGGGCCGACTCCCGGGCTCCATGTGCGAGGCCCTCATGATCCCGCTCCTGAAACCGGGCAGAGAGAGTGCGGCTCTGTCCTCGTATCGTCCGTTGTCTATGTTGACGACGGACTACAAGATCCTCAGTAAAATTCTGGCCAACAGACTGCTGGTGCACATGACAAGCCTGGTTCACGGTGACCAGTGTGGTTTCATACCAACACGCAACACCACTCATAACATTCGTAGGCTCACGAGACTGATGGGTGTGGACTGGCCTGACGCCGTCTCCCCATTTGTCCTCTCCATTGATATTGAGAAGGCATTTGACAGCCTTGAATGGGGGTACTTGTATGAGGTGATGCGTCGCTTCGGGCTGGGGGACGGATATATAAAATGGACCAAGGTCCTGTACACCGAGGCGGTAGCGAGGGTTCGGGTGGGCACACTGATCTCGGGACAATACCCGATTAAACGTGGCACTAGACAGGGTTGTTCCCTATCCCCGCTCCTATTCGCGTTGGCGATGGAACCCTTCGCTGCGGAAGCCAGACTAGGCCGCCACTACGCAGGCTTATCATTTAGGGGGAGACCGCAATTCATATCCCTGTACGCAGATGACCTGCTGATGTTTTTGGCCGATGCGGGCCCCGAACTTCAGGGGGCGCGGCAGCTACTGGGGCGGTTCGGCCGGTTGTCGGGCCTGAGGGTCAACTGGCCTAAATCCTGTCTGTTCCCCCTGAGGCCGGGTGAACCGTGCCCGCTCACTGCTCAGGAACTCCGGTGGGAGCCGCGCTGCCTGCATTATTTGGGGGTCTATGTTTACCACACCCCGTCCGACCTCCTGGATGGCAATATTACTCGCTGCATCAACGCTCTGCGGGGGTCCATGGACTTCTGGGCAACTCTGCCGTTGTCCCTGGCGGGTAGAATCTCCCTGCTTAAGATGATAGCCCTGCCCAGGCTTTTGTACTATTTTAGGACGCTCCCGGTGTGGGTCCCGAGTTCTGTTTTCAAACGCCTAAGGTCACTGGTCATAGCCTTTTTGTGGGGCACGGGAAGGAGGCGCATAGCGCTCGACACCCTGTTGCGCCCCAAAGATGATGGAGGGATGGCGGTGCCGGATTTTGAAGGATACTACTTGGCCGCGCAGCTGCAGACCTTTACTCAGGAGGTGGCGAGGGTGTATAGAGGCCCCGAGGACGCGAGGATGGAAGATACCCCGCGACATGTGCTGGCGTATATTACGCTGCACCAGAAGCTCCGGTTGGGAGACCTGACGGCCGAGGAGCAGACGTTCCGGCTTTGCTGGGACCGGGCCCGTAAGCGGGCGGGTGTCCGCTTTATGTATGCCCCCGAAATTCCGCTGGGGATGGTCACCGCCCTCCCGCATGGAGGCGACTGGTCGCGCTTACTAGGATGGGAGGAGGCGGGAATACAAATGTTGGGTGACCTTTACGAAGATGGGGTTTTGCTGCCGTTCCAGGGCCTGCAGGAGCGATTTGACCTTCCGAGGGGCGACTACTTGCTGCACGCAGCAGTTACAGGCGCCATGCAAGCTCACTGGGGGGAAGGGCTGCAGGAGCCAGGCACCTCGATGGCCTGCCAGTACACCATGATGGCGGCGGGAACATTTAAGGCTGTCACGTGCTTGTACGCTAGGATGCAGCGGGAGGCCTTGCAGCCTTTGGCGGCCCTGAAGGCCAAGTGGGAGCTGGACCTTCAGGTGGAGATACCAGACACGACCTGGGGCCAGTTTCTAAGGCGGGCACGGAAGAGCTCGAGAAATGCCAGGTTTCAATTGATTCATTTCTATATCATCCACAGGGCATACCTCACCCCCGGGAAAATCCAACAGTATTTTGGGGCGACCGACGCTGCCTGCCCCAGATGTAATACAGTTGGGGCGGATTTGTGCCATATGCTGTGGGATTGCCCCTCTCTGGGAGACTATTGGCAGGAAGTTGGGCGGGCCCTTAACGTCGCGACGGATAGGGATATCCAGTTTACCAAAGCGGTTGGTGTCCTCCATTGGTTCCCGCACACGCCTAGGAACAAGATGACTAGTAAATTTATGGACTTGGGGCTTATTCTGGCCAAGCGGGAGATCACAAGGAACTGGAAGTCCAAAGCGGGGCCCACGTATAAAAGATGGTATGGGGAATGCCTGAGATGGGCCGCGTGTGAAAGTACCTTACGGTACCAGATGGCATGGAGGTTGAATGATGAGAAAGCTCTGGAAAGGGCGACTGCATGGGAAGTGATGGTGCAGGCGCTCCGGGATGTGGACGATGAGGGGCAGGATGGCGAGAGAGAACTGGACGGGGCAGACCCCATCACTACACAGGAGAACACACCTTAGTGAAAGATTACTTCCTCCTGCATCACACCGGACACTTTTACACTGTTAGTCCAGCGCAGAGCGACCACGGGGGAGGGTGGGTAGGAGGCTGCTTTGGAGGGATGTTGGGGTACCGAAATTTGGGGAGGGGGAGGGGTGAAAACCGCAAAAGCAACCCAGGGTTATTTGCTTAAGGAAGCGATCAGGCATTGTAAGGAGCTACAAGAACTGGGCAGGGATGAGGTCAACAGCGCCAAGGCTGAGGTGACCCCCCAAATGGAGATCGACTGGATCATACTAAGCCTGTATATGTTGTATTATAACTGATAATTGTATTGTCTGTACATTTATATTGGTGATGCAATAAAAATGATGTTAAAAAAAAAAAAAAAAAAAAAAAAATAAGGGCAGCTGCGTTATAATGACTGCGTTGTGAAGGTAGTGCGATGTAATGACTGCTATGTGAAGGTTGTTTCCCGGCTGAACTAGTTGAAGACTGTAGATTTCTGACCTGAAATTGCTTCTTCTTTAATGTATTTCTATTGGCAAAATACATTCTCCCTAATTTACTTTCAAAATATCTACTTTTAAAATGTAGACATGTCTGAATGAGGCTAAACTGAATATATTATGTTACAACGCAAAAAATTAACACGGATGCCTTTACAACGCAGTTTTTACATCGCAGTATCCATTACAATGCATGATTTTACAACGCATGCCATCACAACGCATTTTTAGTAACTACATTTACAACGCATTCCATTACAACGCATACCATTACAACGCATGCCATTACAACGCGCAATACTTCTAGGGCAAGAGTATTGTAAGTGTTGGATAGTGTAGGGGTAAAAATTACTATTCCCACTCCAGTGAGTGCAACAGTAGGGTAAGTGTTGGATAGTGTAGGGGTAAACATTTCTATTCCCACTCCAGTGAGTGCAACAGTAGGGTAAGTGTTGGATAGTGTAGGGATAAAAATACTATCCCCATGTACCCCAGAACCCATACCCACCCTAAAACAAGAAAATCCCCATTACTTACCTTATAATGCGTTGTAATGGCATGCGTTGTAATGATATTTATTGTAATGGCATGCGTTGTAGTGACATGCGTTGTAATGGTATGTGATGTAAGGGCAGCTGCGTTGTAATGACTGCGTTGTGTAGGTAGTGCAATGTAATGACTGCTATGTAAAGGTTATTTCCCGGCTGGACTAGTTAAAGACTGTAGAAGTATTTTGCTTGTTAGGAGGGCCCAGTTATTGCCAAAATGTAATATGCAGTTTATCCAGCAGTCTGGCTGAAAGAGGGCACACACTTTGAGTGGTATCTCTATCAGCTGAGTTGAACTTTTGACCTCTTCTGCCACCAGGGCAGAGGCTGGCTGGGACATTCTGAGAGAAGAATGCCCTGTGTCAGTATTCTGTGCCAACATTCTAAAGCTTCCCTGCCCAGCCCCCACTTCAAGCACCCTTCTCAGAGAGGAACATGAAAAGTGACAGAAGCTTTAGATACAGAGATCGGTTCTGGCTCCTGTCACTCTTGCTTTGGCCAAATGATTGAACCTTACAACAACCTTTCCCAACACTCTCCAGGTTATCCCTGTCCCTCACTTCACTCACTTCATATTCATTACATACACCCGGTATTGTTCCCTTTTCTATTTATTCCTAAATTGTTTACTATCCACAAACCCCTTGTTGCATTCATTTGCCTTGCACATTTATTTCCTATGCTGGTTCTCTGTGAGAGAAAGAGAGTGGCCTCAGTGAGATTTCCCTCAACAAGGCGGCCATCTTGGACTGCCTCTGACTGCATTAAGTCTCAGTTCACACAAAATGGAGGTTGTTCTCCAGTGCACCCATATCTAAATTTACAAACAGTTGTGAGCTTCAATTCTTTAATTTTAGGCTAAAGAATCGTAAATAAAGAATAGTGTTGTCAGTGAAAACACACTTTTATCTTTCACAAATGATAGCACAGCTGATTCACATTTCCCTCACTAAACATTTGCTTTTTTAACAATATGTTTGTTGCCATCAAATACAAAACATGATTTTCATAAAACATTAATTTTCATTCATATTCTTTTAGGTATTGCTGTGGCATCACACCTTTTATCCTCAGCATAGCAGGCAGTTTTTGTGGTTCTCACACAGGCAAAAAACTAAATGTATAGTTGTAAACATGCTTTTCATTTACAAATCCAGTCAGAAAAAATGTGTTCCTTTGGTTATATAAGATACACTTTATTGGACTGTGGTTCTCTCACTGTACTGAACTGTTGCATTGATCACCTGGCCAGCTTTGTTTTACTTGGCCTTTCCTATTTAATAAATGACTTCATACAACATACAGCTATTGTTTGCCTACCCTGTATTGAGACAATGGGAGTCCACTTTTGGCTTTATTATGGTTCAGGGGAGTAGGGTAAAAGGCTTTTGTGACAATAGGTGCCCACCTATAAATGTGAACACTTAAACTCTCTTCAATGAGCATACATGCCAGCATACCTGATTCAAGCTTGAGACTACCAATGTTTAAGCCAAAATGTTTTTTTCTGTTTCTGACCTGAAATTGCTTCTTCTTTAATGTATTTCAATTGGCAAAATACCTTCCCCCTAATTTGTTTTCAAAATATCTACTTTTAAAATGTTGACATGTCTTAATGAGGCTGAACTAAATATATGATGTTACAACGCAAACAATTACAATGCATGCCTTTACAACGCGGTTTTTACATTGCAGCATCCATTACAATGCATGATTTTATAACGCATGCCATCACCACCCTTTTTTAGTAACTACATATACAACGCATTCCATTACAACGCATACCATTACAACGCATGCCATTACAACGCGCAATACTTTTAGGGCAAGAGTAGTGTAAGTGTTGGATAGTGTAGGGGTAAAAATTACTATTCCCACTCCAGTGAGTGCAACAGTAGGGTAAGTGTTGGATAGTGTAGGGGTAAATATTTCTATTCCCACTCCAGTGAGTGCAACAGTAGGGTAAGTGTTGGATAGTGTAGGGATAAAAATACTATCCCCATGTACCCCAGAACCCATACCCACCCTAAAACAAGAAAATCCCCATTACTTACCTTATAATGCATTGTAATGGCATGTGTTGTAATGATATTCATTGTAATGGCATGCGTTGTAGTGACATGCGTTGTAATGGCATGCGTTGTAATGGTATGTGATGTAAGGGCAGCTGCGTTATAATGACTGCGTTGTGAAGGTAGTGCATTGTAATGACTGCTATGTAAAGGTTGTTTCCCGGCTGAACTAGTTGAAGACTGTAGAATTCTGACCTGAAATTGCTTCTTCTTTAATGTATTTCAATTGGCAAAATACATTCCCCCTAATTTGCTTTCAAAATATCTACTTTTAAAATGTTGACATGTCTGAATGAGGCTGAACTGAATATATGATGTTACAACGCAAACAATTACAACGCATGCCTTTACAACGCGTTTTTTACATCACAGCATCCATTACAATGCATGATTTTACAACGCATGCCATCACAACGCATTTTTAGTAACTACATTTACAACGCATTCCATTACAACACATACCATTACAAAGCATGCCATTACAACGCGCAATACTTTTAGGGCAAAAGTAGTGTAAGTGTTGGATAGCGTAGGGCTAAAAATTGCTATTCCCACTCCAGTGAGTGCTACAGTAGGGTAAGTTTTGGATAGGGTAGGGATCAAAATAGTCTGCCCATGTACCCCAGAACCCATACCCACCCTAAAACTAAAAAATCCCCATTACTTACCTTATAATGCGTTGTAATGGCATGCGTTGTAATGATATTCATTGTAATGGCATGCGTTGTAGTGACATGCGTTGTAATGGTGTGCGTTGTAATGGTATGTGATGTAAGGGCAGCTGCGTTGTAATGACTGCGTTGTGAAGGTAGTGCGTTGTAATGACTGCTATGTAAAGGTTGTTACCCGGCTGAACTAGTTAAAGACTGTAGAATTCTGACCTGAAATTTCTTCTTCTATAATATATTTTAATTGGCAAAATACATTCCCCCTAATTTGTTTTCAAAATATCTACTTTTAAAATGTTGACATGTCTGAATGAGGCTGAACTGAATATATGATGTTACAACGCAAACAATTACAACGCATACCTTTACAACGCGTTTTTTACATCGCAGCTTCCATTACAACACATGATTTTACAACACATGCCATCAGAACGCATTTTTAGAAACTACATTTAAAACGCATTCCATCACAACGCATGCCTTTACAACGCATTGCCATTACAACACGCAATACTTTTAGGGCAAGAGTAGTGTAAGTGTTGGATAGCGTAGGGCTAAAAATTGCTATTCCCACTCCAGTGAGTACAACAGTGGGGTAAGTGTTGGATAGTGTAGGGGTAAAAATTTCTATTCCCACTCCAGTGAGTGCAACAGTAGGGTAAGTGTTGGACAGTGTAGGGGTAAAAATGTCGATTCCCACTCCAGTGAGTGCAACAGTAGGGTAAGTTGTATAGTGTTGGATAGTGTAGGGATAGAAATACTATCCCCATGTACCCCAGAACCCATACCCACCCTAAAACTAAAAAATCCCCATTACTTACCTTATAATGCGTTGTAATCGCATGGGTTGTAATGATATTCATTGTAATGGCATGCGTTGTAGTGACATGCGTTGTAATGGCGTGCATTGTAATGGTATGTGATGTAAGGGCAGCTGCGTTGTAATGACTGCATTGTGAAGGTAGTGCGTTGTAATGACTGCTATGTAAAGGTTGTTTCCTGGCTGAACTATTTGAAGACTGTAGAATTCTGACCTGAAATTGCTTCTTCTTTAATGTATTTCAATTGGCAAAATACCTTCCCCCTAATTTGTTTTCAAAATATCTACTTTTAAAATGTTGACATGTCTGAATGAGGTGGAACTGAATATATGATGTTACAACGCAAACAATTACAATGCATGCCTTTACAACGCGGTTTTTACATTGCAGCATCCATTACAATGCATGATTTTACAACGCATGCCATCACCACCCATTTTTAGAAACTACATATACAACGCATTCCATTACAACGCATACCATTACAACACATGCCATTACATAGCGCAATACTTTTAGGGCAAGAGTAGTGTAAGTGTTGGATAGCGTAGGGGTAAAAATTACTATTCCCACTCCAGTGAGTGCAACAGTACAGTAAGTGTTGGATAGTGTAGGGGTAAAAATTACTATTCCCACTCCAGTGAGTGCAACAGTAGGGTAAGTGTTGGATAGTGTAGGGGTAAACATTTCTATTCCCACTCCAGTGAGTGCTACAGTAGGGTAAGTGTTGGATAGGGTAGGGATAAAAATACTCTGCCCATGTACCCCAGAACCCATACCCACCCTAAAACTAAAAAATCCCCATTACTTACCTTATAATGCATTGTAATGGCATGTGTTGTAATGATATTCATTGTAATGGCATGCGTTGTAGTGACATGCGTTGTAATGGTGTGCGTTGTAATGGTATGTGATGTAAGGGCAGCTGCGTTGTAATGACTGCGTTGTGAAGGTAGTGCGTTGTAATGACTGCTATGTAAAGGTTGTTACCCGGCTGAACTAGTTAAAGACTGTAGAATTCTGACCTGAAATTTCTTCTTCTATAATATATTTTAATTGGCAAAATACATTCCCCCTAATTTGTTTTCAAAATATCTACTTTTAAAATGTTGACATGTCTGAATGAGGCTGAACTGAATATATGATGTTACAACGCAAACAATTACAACGCATACCTTTACAACGCGTTTTTTACATCGCAGCTTCCATTACAACACATGATTTTACAACACATGCCATCAGAACGCATTTTTAGAAACTACATTTAAAACGCATTCCATCACAACGCATGCCTTTACAACGCATTGCCATTACAACACGCAATACTTTTAGGGCAAGAGTAGTGTAAGTGTTGGATAGCGTAGGGCTAAAAATTGCTATTCCCACTCCAGTGAGTACAACAGTGGGGTAAGTGTTGGATAGTGTAGGGGTAAAAATTTCTATTCCCACTCCAGTGAGTGCAACAGTAGGGTAAGTGTTGGACAGTGTAGGGGTAAAAATGTCGATTCCCACTCCAGTGAGTGCAACAGTAGGGTAAGTTGTATAGTGTTGGATAGTGTAGGGATAGAAATACTATCCCCATGTACCCCAGAACCCATACCCACCCTAAAACTAAAAAATCCCCATTACTTACCTTATAATGCGTTGTAATCGCATGGGTTGTAATGATATTCATTGTAATGGCATGCGTTGTAGTGACATGCGTTGTAATGGCGTGCATTGTAATGGTATGTGATGTAAGGGCAGCTGCGTTGTAATGACTGCATTGTGAAGGTAGTGCGTTGTAATGACTGCTATGTAAAGGTTGTTTCCTGGCTGAACTATTTGAAGACTGTAGAATTCTGACCTGAAATTGCTTCTTCTTTAATGTATTTCAATTGGCAAAATACCTTCCCCCTAATTTGTTTTCAAAATATCTACTTTTAAAATGTTGACATGTCTGAATGACGTGGAACTGAATATATGATGTTACAACGCAAACAATTACAATGCATGCCTTTACAACGCGGTTTTTACATTGCAGCATCCATTACAATGCATGATTTTACAACGCATGCCATCACCACCCATTTTTAGAAACTACATATACAACGCATTCCATTACAACGCATACCATTACAACGCATGCCATTACATAGCGCAATACTTTTAGGGCAAGAGTAGTGTAAGTGTTGGATAGCGTAGGGGTAAAAATTACTATTCCCACTCCAGTGAGTGCAACAGTACGGTAAGTGTTGGATAGTGTAGGGGTAAAAATTACTATTCCCACTCCAGTGAGTGCAACAGTAGGGTAAGTGTTGGATAGTGTAGGGGTAAACATTTCTATTCCCACTCCAGTGAGTGCTACAGTAGGGTAAGTGTTGGATAGGGTAGGGATAAAAATACTCTGCCCATGTACCCCAGAACCCATACCCACCCTAAAACTAAAAAATCCCCATTACTTACCTTATAATGCATTGTAATGGCATGTGTTGTAATGATATTCATTGTAATGGCATGCGTTGTAGTGACATGCGTTGTAATGGCATGCGTTGTAATGGTATGTGATGTAAGGGCAGCTGCGTTATAATGACTGCGTTGTGAAGGTAGTGCGTTGTAATGACTGCTATGTAAAGGTTGTTTCCCGGCTGAACTAGTTGAAGACTGTAGAATTCTGACCTGAAATTGCTTATTCTTTAATGTATTTCAATTGGCAAAATACATTCCCCCTAATTTGCTTTCAAAATATCTACTTTTAAAATGTTGACATGTCTGAATGAGGCTGAACTGAATATATGATGTTACAACGCAAACAATTAACACAGATGCCTTTACAACGCAGTTTTTACATCGCAGTATCCATTACAATGCATGATTTTACAACGCATGCCATCACAACGCATTTTTAGAAACTACATTTACAACGCATTCCATTACAACGCATTCCATTACAACGCATGCCATTACAACGCGCAATACTTTTAGGGCAAGAGTATTGTAAGTGTTGGATAGTGTAGGGATAAAAATTTCTATTCCCACTCCAGTGAGTGCAACAGTAGGGTAAGTTGGATAGTGTTGGATAGTGTAGGGATAAAAATACTATCACCATGTACCCCAGAACCCATACCCACCCTAAAACTAAAAGATTCCCTTTACTTACCTTATAATGCATTGTAATGGCATGCGTTGTAATGATATTCATTGTAATGGCATACGTTGTAGTGACATGCGTTGTAATGGCATGCGTTGTAATGGTATGTGATGTAAGGGCAGCTGCGTTATAATGACTGCGTTGTGAAGGTAGTGCGTTGTAATGACTGCTATGTGAAGGTTGTTTCCCGGCTGAACTAGTTGAAGACTGTAGATTTCTGACCTCTAATTGCTTCTTCTTTAATGTATTTCTATTGGCAAAATACATTCTCCCTAATTTATTTTCAAAATATCTACTTTTAAAATGTAGACATGTCTGAATGAGGCTAAACTGAATTTATTATGTTACAACGCAACCAATTAACACAGATGCCATTACAACGCAGTTTTTACATCGCAGTATCCATTACAATGCATGATTTTACAACGCATGCCATCACAACGCATTTTTAGTAACTACATTTACAACGCATTCCATTACAACGCATACCATTACAACGCATGCCATTACAACGTGCAATACTTTTAGGGCAAGAGTATTGTAAGTGTTGGATAGTGTAGGGGTAAAAATTACTATTCCCACTCCAGTGAGTGCAACAGTAGGGTAAGTGTTGGATAGTGTAGGGGTAAACATTTCTATTCCCACTCCAGTGAGTGCAACAGTAGGGTAAGTGTTGGATAGTGTAGGGATAAAAATACTATCCCCATGTACCCCAGAACCCATACCCACCCTAAAACAAGAAAATCCCCATTACTTACCTTATAATGCATTGTAATGGCATGTGTTGTAATGATATTCATTGTAATGGCATGCGTTGTAGTGACATGCGTTATAGTGACATGCGTTGTAATGGTATGTGATGTAAGGGCAGCTGCGTTGTAATGACTGCGTTGTGTAGGTAGTGCAATGTAATGACTGCTATGTAAAGGTTGTTTTCCGGCTGGACTAGTTAAAGACTGTAGAAGTATTTTGCTTGTTAGGAGGGCCCAGTTATTGCCAAAATGTAATATGCAGTTTATCCAGCAGTCTGGCTGAAAGAGGGCACCCACTTTGAGTGGTATCTCTACCAGCTGAGTTGAACTTTTGACCTCTTCTGCCACCAGGGCAGAGGCTGGCTGGGACATTCTGAGAGAAGAATGCCCTGTGTCAGTATTCTGTGCCAACATTCTAAAGCTTCCCTGCCCAGCCCCCACTTCAAGCACCCTTCTCAGAGAGGAACATGAAAAGTGACAGAAGCTTTAGATACAGAGATCGGTTCTGGCTCATGTCACTCTTGCTTTGGCCAAATGATTCAACCTTACAACAACCTTTCCCAACACTCTCCAGGTTATCCCTGTCCCTCACTTCACTCACTTCATATTCATTACATACACCCGGTATTGTTCCCTTTTCTATTTATTCCTAAATTGTTTACTATCCACAAACCCCTTGCTGCATTCATTTGCCTTGCACATTTATTTCCTATGCTGGTTCTCTGTGAGAGAGAGTGGCCTCAGTGAGATTTCCCTCAACACGGCGGCCATCTTGGACTGCCTCTGACTGCATTAAGTCTCAGTTCACACAAAATGGAGGTTGTTCTCCAGTGCACCCATATCCAAATTTACAAACAGTTGTGAGCTTCAATTCTTTAATTTTAGGCTAAAGAATCGTAAATAAAGAATAGTGTTGTCAGTGAAAACACACTTTTATCTTTCACAAATGATAGCACAGCTGATTCACATTTCCCTCACTAAACATTTGCTTTTTTAACAATATGTTTGTTGCCATCAAATACAAAACATGATTTTCATAAAAACATTAATTTTCATTCATATTCTTTTAGGTATTGCTGTGGCATCACACCTTTTATCCTCAGCATAGCAGGCAGTTTTTGTGGTTCTCACACAGGCAAAAAACTAAATGTATAGTTGTAAACATGCTTTTCATTTACAAATCCATTCAGAAAAAATGTGTTCCTTTGGTTATATAAGATACACTTTATTGGACTGTGGTTCTCTCACTGTACTGAACTGTTGCATTGATCACCTGGCCAGCTTTGTTTTACTTGGCCTTTCCTATTTAATAAATGACTTCATACAACATACAGCTATTGTTTGCCTACCCTGTATTGAGACAATGGGAGTCCACTTTTGGCTTTATTATGGTTCAGGGGAGTAGGGTAAAAGGCTTTTGTGACAATAGGTGCCCACCTCTAAATGTGAACACTTAAACTCTCTTCAATGAGCATACATGCCAGCATACCTGATTCAAGCTTGAGACTACCAATGTTTAAGCCAAAATGTTTTTTTCTGTTTCTGACCTGAAATTGCTTCTTCTTTAATGTATTTCAATTGGCAAAATATCTTCCCCCTAATTTGTTTTCAAAATATCTACTTTTAAAATGTTGACATGTCTGAATGAGGCTGAACTGAATATATGATGTTACAACACAAACAATTACAATGCATGCCTTTACAACGCGGTTTTTACATTGCAGCATCCATTACAATGCATGGTTTTATAACGCATGCCATGACCACCCTTTTTTAGAAACTACATATACAACGCATTCCATTACAACGCATACAATTACAACGCATGCCATTACAACGCGCAATACTTTTAGGGCAAGAGTAGTGTAAGTGTTGGATAGCGTAGGGGTAAAAATTACTATTCCCACTCCAGTGAGTGAACAGTACGGTAAGTGTTGGATAGTGTAGGGGTAAAAATTACTATTCCCACTCCAGTGAGTGCAATAGTAGGGTAAGTGTTGGATAGTGTAGGGGTAAACATTTCTATTCCCACTCCAGTGAGTGCTACAGTAGGGTAAGTGTTGGATAGGGTAGGGATAAAAATAGTCTGCCCATGTACCCCAGAACCCATACCCACCCTAAAACTAAAAAATCCCCATTACTTACCTTATAATGCGTTGTAATGGCATGCGTTGTAATGATATTCATTGTAATGGTATGCGTTGTAGTGACATGCGTTGTAATGGTGTGCGTTGTAATGGTATGTGATGTAAGGGCAGCTGCGTTGTAATGACTGCGTTGTGAAGGTAGTGCGTTGTAATGACTGCTATGTAAAGATTGTTACCCGGCTGAACTAGTTAAAGACTGTAGAATTCTGACCTGAAATTTCTTCTTCTATAATATATTTTAATTGGCAAAATACATTCCCCCTAATTTGTTTTCAAAATATCTACTTTTAAAATGTTGACATGTCTGAATGAGGCTGAACTGAATATATGATGTTACAACGCTAACAATTACAACGCATGCCTTTACAACACGGTTTTTACATCGCAGCATCCATTAAAACGCATGATTTTACGACGCATGCCAGCACAACACATTTTTAGAAACTACATTTACAACGCATTCCATTACAACTCATGCCATTACAACGCATTGCATTACAACGTGCAATACTTTTAGGGAAAGAGTATTGTAAGTGTTGGATAGTGTAGGGGTAAAAATTACTATTCCCACTCCAGTAAGTGCAACAGTAGGGTAAGTGTTGGATAGTGTAGGGATAAAAATACTATGCCCATGTACCCATGTGCCCCAGAACCCATACCCACCCTAAAAGTAAAAAATCCCCATTACTTACCTTATAATGCGTTGTAATGGCATGCGTTGTAATGATATTCATTGTAATGGCATGCGTTGTAGTGACATGCGTTGTAATGGCATGCGTTGTAATGGTATGTGATGTGAGGGCAGCTGCGTTATAATGACTGCGTTGTGAAGGTAGTGCGTTGTAATGACTTCTATGTAAAGGTTGTTTCCCGGCTGAACTAGTTGAAGACTGTAGAATTCTGACCTGAAATTGCTTCTTCTTTAATGTATTTCAATTGGCAAAATACATTCCCCCTAATTTGCTTTCAAAATATCTACTTTTAAAATGTTGACATGTCTGAATGAGGCTAAACTGAATATATGATGTTACAACGCAAACAATTACAAGGCATGCCTTTACAACGCGGTTTTTACATCGCAGCATCCATTACAATGCATGATTTTACAACCCATGCCATCACAACGCATTTTTAGTAACTACATTTACAACGCATTCCTTTACAATGCATACCATTACAACGCATGCCATTACAATGCGCAATACTTTTAGGGCAAGAGTAGTGTAAGTGTTGGATAGCGTAGGGGTAAAAATTACTATTCCCACTCCAGTGAGTGCAACCGTAGGATGAGTGTTGGATAGTGCAGGGGTACACATTTCTATTCCCACTCTAGTGAGTGCAACAGTGGGGTAAGTGTTGGATAGGGTAGGGATAAAAATACTATCCCCATGTACCCCAAAACCCATACCCACCCTAAAACAAGAAAATCCCCATTACTTACCTTATAATGCGTTGTAATGGCATGCGTTGTAATGATATTTATTGTAATGGCATGCGTTGTGGTGGCATCAATAGATACCTACGTCATTAATTTGCTCACTTGCCTTTCATTATTCGCTGTCCACTCATCTGTCCTCACTTCGTATTCATTGCTCGCTCCCTCAAGTATAGAGACACTCATAAGTAATGTTTCCTGTGCTAGTTTTCCTCTGTATTTAGGATCGCAATATTTGTATGCACCTTTTTATCACTGTGTGCACAGCAGTATGTTGCGGTAAGCAGAGGGGAATAGTGTGAGAAACCGTGCCCACTTCACTTCAGGCTATTAGGAACACTCTCTTGTAGGAAAGTGGGTTTCTGGTTGCAGTAACCCACCTACACACTATTTGCCAGGTTTCTGATGCACTTTGACTTGATGTGTCCTGTGTCCCTGCCAATCAGGTTTCCAGGGCACTATGCTCTCTCCCAAAATGGTACCCTTTTGCGCCCGATTGTCACCTCTCTGGCCACATTTAAGTCCCTTGGAAAAAGTATAATGGGTACCAAGGACACTGTGCCCAGGGAAGCCCTCTATGGTCTGCAAAAACAACAATTGATGGACAGAATGCAGAACAATTTCATACATTCACCCCAGTACAGAGATCTGGGCCTAAATCCATAGTTTTTTTGCACTCCACAACACCCCAGTTCAGACATGGCCATATGCAAATCAGCCTTGACCCTGTGCCTCATGGGAACCGTCCAGACCGAACTGCCAAGCCATGTCTTTCCTGGACCAGAATTAAGCATCCTAGGACCGGTTTCTGGTTATCAGCCGTCTTCAGCCAGGATAGCTTGACTCCAGTGGTGTGGAGAGCATGGGACTCACGTCTGAGCATACCCATCCTACTCGGGGTGACACATGCAAAACCAACAATTGATGGACAGAATGCAGAACAATGTCATACATTCACCCCAGTACAGAGATCTGGGCCTAAATCCATCGTTTTTTTGCACTCCACTCCACCCCAGTTCAGACATGGCCATATGCAAATCAGCCTTGACCCTGTGCCTCATGGGAACAGTCCAGCCCGAACTGCCAAGCCATGTCTTTCCTGGACCAGAATCAAGCATCCTAGGACCGGTTTCTGGCTATCTGCCGTCTTCAGCCAGGATAGCTTGACTCCAGTGGTGTGGAGAGCATGGGACTCACGTCTGAGCATACCCATCCCACTCGGGGTGACAAATGCAAAAACAACAATTGATGGACAGAATGCAGAACAATGTCATACATTCACCCCAGTACAGAGATCTGGGCCTAAATTCATCGTTTTTTTGCACTCCACACCACCTCAGTTCAGATATGGCCATATGCAAATCAGCCTTGACCCTGTGCCTCATGGGAACAGTCCAGCCCGAACTGCCAAGCCATGTCTTTCCTGGACCGGAATCAAGCATCCTAGGACAGGTTTCTGGCTATTAGCCGTCTTCAGCCAGGATAGCTTGACTCCAGTGGTGTGGAGAGCATGGGACTCACGTCTGAGCATACCCATCCCACTCAGGGTGACGAATGCAAAAACAATTATTGATGACAGAATGCAGGACAATGTCATACATTCACCCCAGTACAGAGATCTGGGCCTAAATCCATCGTTTTTTTGCACTCCACACCACCCCAGTTTAGACATGGCCATATGCAAATCAGCCTTGACCCTGTGCATTATGGGAACAGTCCAGCCGGAACTGCCAAGCCATGTCTTTCCTGGACCAGAATCAGGCATCCAAGGACCGGTTTCTGGCTATCAGCTGCCTTCAGCCAGGATAGCTTGACTTCAGTGGTGTGGAGAGCATGGGACTCACGTCTGAGCATACGCATCCCACTCGGGGTGACAAATGCAAAAACAACAATTGATGGACAGAATGCAGAACAATGTCATACATTCACCCCAGTACAAAGATCTGGGCTTAAATCCATGGTTTTTTTGCACTCCACACCACCGCAGTTCAGACATGGCCATATGCAAATCAGCCTTGACCCTGTGCCTCATGGGAACAGTCCAGCCCGAACTGCCAAGCCATGTCTTTCCTGGACCGGAATCAAGCATCCTAGGACCGGTTTCTGTCTATCAGCCGTCTTCAGCCAGTATAACTTGACTCCAGTGGTGTGGAGAGCATGGGACTCACGTCTGAGCATACCCATTCCACTCGGGGTGACAAATGCAAAAACAACAATTGTTGGACAGAATGCAGAACAATGTCATACACTCACCCCAGTACAGAGATCTGGGCCTAAATCAATCGTTTTTTTGCACTCCACACCACCCCAGTTCAGACATGGCCATATGCAAATCAGCCTTGACCCTGTGCCTCATGGGAACAGTCCAGCCCGAACTGCCAAGCCATGGCTTTCCTGGACCGTAATCAAGCATCCTAGGACCGGTTTCTGGCTATCAGCCGTCTTCAGCCAGGATAGCTTGACTCCAGTGGTGTGGAGAGCATGGGACTCACGTCTGAGCATACCCATCCCACTCGGGGTGACAAATGCAAAAACAATTATTGATGGACAGAATGCAGAACAATGTCATACATTCACCCCAGTACAGAGATCTGGGCCTAAATCCATCGTTTTTTTGCACTCCACATCACCCCAGTTCAGACATGGCCATATGCAAATCAGCCTTGACCCTGTGCCTCATGGGAACAGTCCAGCCTGAACTGCCAAGCCATGTCTTTCCTGGACCGGAATCAAGCATCCTAGGACCGGTTTCTGGCTGTCAGCCGTCTTCAGACAGGATAGCTTGACTCTAGTGGTTTGGAGAGCATGGGACTCACGTCTGAGCTTACCCATCCCACTCGGGGTGACAAATGCAAAAACAACAATTGATGCACAGAATGCAGAACAATGTCATACATTCACCCCAGTACAGAGATCTGGGCCTAAATCCATCGTTTTTTCGCACTCCACACCACCCCAGTTTAGACATGGCCATTTGCAAATCAGCCTTGACCCTGTGCCTCATTGGAACAGTCCAGCCTGAACTGCCAAGCCATGTCTTTCCTGGACCGGAATCAAGCATCCTAGGACCAGTTTCTGGCTATCAGCCGTCAACAGGCGGGATAGCTTGACTCCAGTCTTGTGGAGAGCATGGGACTCAGGTCTGAGCATACCCATCCCACTCGGGGTGACAAATGCAAAAACAACAATTGATGGACAGAATGTAGAACAATGTCATACATTCACCCCAGTACAAAGATCTGGGCTTAAATCCATGGTTTTTTTGCACTCCACACCACCTCAGTTCAGACATGGCCATATGCAAATCAGCCTTGACCCTGTGCCTCATGGGAACAGTCCAGCCCGAACTGCCGAACCATGTCTTTCCTGGACCGGAATCAAGCATCCTAGGACCGGTTTCTGGCTATCAGCCGTCTTCAGCCAGGATAGCTTGACTCCAGTGGTGGAGAGAGCATGGGACTCACGTCTGAGCATACCCATCCCACTAGGGGTGACCAATGCGAAAACAACAATTGATGGACAGAATGCAGAACAATGTCATACATTCACCCCAGTACAGAGATCTGGGCCTAAATCCATCGTTTGTTTGCACTCCACACTACCCCAGTTCAGACATGGCCATATGCAAATCAGCCTTGACCCTGTGCCTCATGGGAACAGTCCAGCCTGAACTGCCAAGCCATGTCTTTCCTGGACCGGAATCAAGCATCCTAGGACCGGTTTCTCGCTATCAGCCGTCTTCAGCCAGGATAGCTTGACTCTAGTGGTGTGGAGAGCATGGGACTCACATCTGAGCATACCCATCCCACTCGGGGTGAAAAATGCAAAAACAACAATTGATGGACAGAATGCAGAACAATGTCATACATTCATCCCAGTACAGAGATCTGGGCCTAAATCCATGGTGTTTTTTGCACTCCACACCACCCCAGTTCACACATGGCCATATGCAAATCAGCCTTGACCCTGTGCCTCATGGGAACAGTCCAGCCTGAACTGCCAAGCCATGTCTTTTTACTGGACCGGAATCAAGCATCCTAGGACCGGTTTCTGGTTATCAGCCGTCTTCAGCCAGAATAGCTTGACTCCAGTGGTGTGGAGAGCATGGGACTGACGTCTGAGCATACCCGTCCCACTCGGGGTGACAAATGCAAAAACAACAATTGATGGACAGAATGCAGAACAATGTCATACATTCACCCCAGTACAGAGATCTGGGCTTAAATCCATCATTTCTTTGCACTCCACACCACCCCAGTTCAGATATGGCCATATGCAAATCAGCCATGACCCTGTGCCTCATGGGAACAGTCCAGCCCGAACTGCCAAGCCATGTCTTTCCTGGACCGGAATCAAGCATCCTAGGACCGGTTTCTGGCTATCAGCTGTCTTCAGCCAGGATAACTTGACTCCAGTGGTGTGGAGAGCATGGGACTCACGTCTGAGCATACCATCCCACTCGGGGTGAAAAATGCAAAAACAACAATTGATGGACAGAATGCAGAACAATGTCATACATTCACCCCAGTACAGAGATCTGGGTCTAAATCCATCGTTTTTTTGCACTCCACACCACCCCAGTTCAGACATGGCCATATGCAAATCAGCCTTGACCCTGTGCCTCATGGGAACAGTCCAGCCTGAACTGCCAAGCCATGTCTTTCCTGGACCGGAATCAAGCATCCTAGGACCGGTTTCTGGCTATCAGCCGTCTTCAGCCAGGATAGCTTGACTCCAGTGGTGTGGAGAGCATGGGACTCACGTCTGAGCATACCCATCCCACTCGGGGTGAAAAATGCAAAAACAACAATTGATGGACAGAATGCAGAACAATGTCATACATTCACCCCAGTACAGAGATCTGGGCCTAAATCCATGTTTTTTTTGCACTCCCCACCACCCCAGTTCAGACATGGCCATATGCAAATCAGCCTTGACCCTGTGCCTCATGGGAACAGTCCAGCCTGTACTGCCAAGCCATGTCTTTCCTGGACCGGAATCAAGCATCCTAGGACCGGTTTCTGGTTATCAGCCGTCTTCAGCCAGAATAGCTTGACTCCAGTGGTGTGGAGAGCATGGGACTGACGTCTGAGCATACCCGTCCCACTCGGGGTGACAAATGCAAAAACAACAATTGATGGACAGAATGCAGAACAATGTCATACATTCACCCCAGTACAGAGATCTGGGCTTAAATCCATCGTTTTTTTGCACTCCACACCACCCCAGTTCAGACATGGCCATATGCAAATCAGCCATGACCCTGTGCCTCATGGGAACAGTCCAGCCCGAACTGCCAAGCCATGTCTTTCCTGGACCGGAATCAAGCATCCTAGGACCGGTTTCTGGCTATCAGCTGTCTTCAGCCAGGATAACTTGACTCCAGTGGTGTGGAGAGCATGGGACTCACGTCTGAGCATACCATCCCACTCGGGGTGAAAAGAAAAATGCAAAAACAACAATTGATGGACAGAATGCAGAACAATGTCATACATTCACCCCAGTACAGAGATCTGGGCCTAAATCCATTGTTTTTTTGCACTCCACACCACCCCAGTTTAGACATGGCCATTTGCAAATCAGCCTTGACCCTGTGCCTCATTGGAACAGTCCAGCCTGAACTGCCAAGCCATGTCTTTCCTGGACCGGAATCAAGCATCCTAGGACCGGTTTCTGGCTATCAGCCGTCAACAGGCGGGATAGCTTGACTCCAGTCTTGTGGAGAGCATGGGACTCAGGTCTGAGCATACCCATCCCACTCGGGGTGACAAATGCAAAAACAACAATTGATGGACAGAATGTAGAACAATGTCATACATTCACCCCAGTACAAAGATGTGGGCTTAAATCCATGTTTTTTTTGCACTCCACACCACCCCAGTTCAGACATGGCCATATGCAAATCAGCCTTGACCCTGTGCCTCATGGGAACAGTCCAGCCCGAACTGCCGAACCATGTCTTTCCTGGACCGGAATCAAGCATCCTAGGACCGGTTTCTGGCTATCAGCCGTCTTCAGCCAGGATAGCTTGACTCCAGTGGTGGGGAGAGCATGGGACTCACGTCTGAGCATACCCATCCCACTAGGGGTGACCAATGCGAAAACAACAATTGATGGACAGAATGCAGAACAATGTCATACATTTACCCCAGTACAGAGATCTGGGCCTAAATCCATCGTTTTTTTGCACTCCACACTACCCCAGTTCAGACATGGCCATATGCAAATCAGCCTTGACCCTGTGCCTCATGGGAACAGTCCAGCCTGAACTGCCAAGCCATGTCTTTCCTGGACCGGAATCAAGCATCCTAGGACCGGTTTCTCGCTATCAGCCGTCTTCAGCCAGGATAGCTTGACTCTAGTGGTGTGGAGAGCATGGGACTCACATCTGAGCATACCCATCCCACTCAGGGTGAAAAATGCAAAAACAACAATTGATGGACAGAATGCATAACAATGTCATACATTCATCCCAGTACAGAGATCTGGGCCTAAATCCATGGTGTTTTTTGCACTCCACACCACCCCAGTTCAGACATGGCCATATGCAAATCAGCCTTGACCCTGTGCCTCATGGGAACAGTCCAGCCTGAACTGCCAAGCCATGTCTTTTTACTGGACCGGAATCAAGCATCCTAGGACCAGTTTCTGGTTATCAGCCGTCTTCAGCCAGAATAGCTTGACTCCAGTGGTGTGGAGAGCATGGGACTGACGTCTGAGCATACCCGTCCCACTCGGGGTGACAAATGCAAAAACAACAATTGATGGACAGAATGCAGAACAATGTCATACATTCACCCCAGTACAGAGATCTGGGTCTAAATACATCGTTTTTTTGCACTCCACACCACCCCAGTTCAGACATGGCCATATGCAAATCAGCCTTGACCCTGTGCCTCATGGGAACAGTCCAGCCTGAACTGCCAAGCCATGTCTTTACTGGACCGGAATCAAGCATCCTAGGACCGGTTTCTGGCTATCAGCCGTCTTCAGCCAGGATAGCTTGACTCCAGTGGTGTGGAGAGCATGGGACTCACGTCTGAGCATACCCATCCCACTCGGGGTGAAAAATGCAAAAACAACAATTGATGGACAGAATGCAGAACAATGTCATACATTCACCCCAGTACAGAGATCTGGGCCTAAATCCATGTTTTTTTTTGCACTCCCCACCACCCCAGTTCAGACATGGCCATATGCAAATCAGCCTTGACCCTGTGCCTCATGGGAACAGTCCAGCCTGTACTGCCAAGCCATGTCTTTCCTGGACCGGAATCAAGCATCCTAGGACCGGTTTCTGGTTATCAGCCGTCTTCAGCCAGAATAGCTTGACTCCAGTGGTGTGGAGAGCATGGGACTGACGTCTGAGCATACCCGTCCCACTCGGGGTGACAAATACAAAAACAACAATTGATGGACAGAATGCAGAACAATGTCATACATTCACCCCAGTACAGAGATCTGGGCTTAAATCCATCGTTTTTTTGCACTCCACACCACTCCAGTTCAGACATGGCCATATGCAAATCAGCCATGACCCTGTGCCTCATGGGAACAGTCCAGCCCGAACTGCCAAGCCATGTCTTTCCTGGACCGGAATCAAGCATCCTAGGACCGGTTTCTGGCTATCAGCTGTCTTCAGCCAGGATAACTTGACTCCAGTGGTGTGGAGAGCATGAGACTCACGTCTGAGCATACCATCCCACTCGGGGTGAAAAATGCAAAAACAACAATTGATGGACAGAATGCAGAACAATGTCATACATTCACCCCAGTACAGAGATCTGGGTCTAAATCCATTGTTTTTTTGCACTCCACACCACCCCAGTTCAGACATGGCCAAATGCAAATCAGTCTTGACCCTGTGCCTCATGGGAACAGTCCAGCTCAAACTGCCAAGCCATGTATTTCCTGGCCTGGAATCAAGCATCCTAGTACCGGTTTCTGGCTTTCAGCCGTCTTCAGCCAGGATAGCTTGACTCCAGTTGTGTGGAGAGCATGGGACTCACGTCTGAGCATACCCATCCCACTAGGGTTGACCAATGCAAAAACAACAATTGATGGACAGAATGCAGAACAATGTCATACATTCACCCCAGTACAGAGATCTGGGACTAAATCCATCGTTTTTTTGCACTCCACATCACCCCAGTTCAGACATGGCCATATGCAAATCAGCCTTGACCCTGTGCCTCATGGGAACAGTCCAGCCCAAACTGCTAAGTCATGTCTTTCCTGGACCGGAATCAAGCATCCTAGGGCCGGTTTCTGGCTGTCAGCCATCTTCAGCCAGGATAGCTTGACTCTAGTGGTTTGGAGAGCATCGGACTCACGTCTGAGCTTACCCATCCCACTCGGGGCGACAAATGCAAAAGCAACAATTGATGCACAGAATGCAGAACAATGTCATACATTCACCCCAGTACAGAGATCTGGGCCTAAATCCATCTTTTTTTGCCCTCCACACCACCCCAGTTTAGACATGGCCATTTGCAAATCAGCCTTGACCCTGTGCCTCATTGGAACAGTCCAGCCTGAACTGCCAAGCCATGTCTTTCCTGGACCGGAATCAAGCATCCTAGGACCGGTTTCTGGCTATCAGCCGTCTTCAGGCGGGATAGCTTGACTCCAGTGGTGTGGAGAGCATGGGACTCAGGTCTGAGCATACCCATCCCACTCGGGGTGACAAATGCAAAAACAACAATTGATGGACAGAATGCAGAACAATGTCATACATTCACCCCAATACAAAGATCTGGGCTTAAATCCATGTTTTTTTTGCACTCCACACCACCCCAGTTCAGACATGGCCATATGCAAATCAGCCTTGACCCTGTGCCTCATGGGAACAGTCCAGCCCGAACTGCCAAGCCATGTCTTTCCTGGACCGGAATCAAGCATCCTAGGACCGGTTTCTGGCTATCAGCCGTCTTCAGCCAGGATAGCTTGACTCCAGTGGTGGGGAGAGCATGGGACTCACGTCTGAGCATACCCATCCCACTAGGGGTGACCAATGCGAAAACAACAATTGATGGACAGAATGCAGAACAATGTCATACATTCACCCCAGTACAGAGATCTGGGCCTAAATCCATGTTTTTTTTGCACTCCACACCACCCCAGTTCAGACATGGCCATATGCAAATCAGCCTTGACCCTGTGCCTCATGGGAACAGTCCAGCCTGAACGCCAAGCCATGTCTTTCCTGGACCGGAATCATGCATCCTAGGACTGGTTTCTGGTTATCAGCCGTCTTCAGCCAGAATAGCTTGACTCCAGTGGTGTGGAGAGCATGGGACTGACGTCTGAGCATACCCGTCCCACTCGGAGTGACACATGCAAAAACAACAATTGATGGACAGAATGCAGAACAATGTCATACATTCACCCCAGTACAGAGATCTGGGCTTAAATCCATCGTTTTTTTGCACTCCACACCACCCCAGTTCAGACATGGCCATATGCAAATCAGCCTTTACCCTGTGCCTCATGGGAATAGTCCAGCCCGAACTGCCAAGCCATGTCTTTCCTGGACCGGAATCAAGCATCCTAGGACCGAATTCTGGCTATCAGCCGCATTCAGCCAGGATAGCTTGACTCCAGCGGTGTGGAGAGCATGGGACTCACGTCTGAGCATACCCATCCCACTAGGGGTGACCAATGCAAAAACAACAATTGATGGACAGAATGCAGAACAATGTCATACATTCACCCCAGTACAGAGATCTGGGCCTAAATCCATGTTTTTTTTGCACTCCACACCACCCCAGTTCAGACATGGCCATATGCAAATCAGCCTTGACCCTGTGCCTCATAGGAACAGTCCAGCCCGAACTGCCAAGCCATGTCTTTCCTGGACCGGAATCAAGCATCCTAGGACCGGTTTCTGGCTATCAGCCGTCTTCAGCCAGGATAGCTTGACTCCAGTGGTGTGGAGAGCATGGGACTCACGTCCGAGCATACCCATCCCACTCGGGGTGACAAATGCAAAAACAACAATTGATGGACAGAATGCAGAACAATGTCATACATTCACCCCAGTACAGAGATCTGGGCCTAAATCCATTGTTGTTTTGCACTCCACACCACCCCAGTTCAGACATGGCCATCCCCTTTTGTACCGCTTTGTCGCCATAAGTTGGCAGGGTATGTCAGACCTGAGTCCCTTGCTCACTTTGCCACTGGATTCAAGCAAGGCTGGCTGAAGACGGCTGTAATGCCAGAAACCGGTCCTAGGACGCTTGATTCCGGTCCAGGGAAGGCATGGCTTGGCAGTTCGGGCTGGACTGTTCCCATGAGGCACAGGGTCAGACTGATTTGCATATGGCCGTGTCTAAACTTGGGTGGCAGAGTGGGCTAAAGAACGGTGATGGATCAAACCCAGATCTGTTGGCTGGGTGTGAGTGTTTGATTGGTTCAGATGCTCCGTTCATCTCCTCCACCTTTTGTACCTCTATGGTCTGCAGCACATATTGTGCCACCCTTAAAGGCCCTATACCTTAACACACACACACTGCCATTGGAGGCTGTGCGTTTTGGTGCAGAGAAAAGTGAAGAGTCGACATGGCACACCTGTGTGCCATGCATGCATCCCACTGCCTATGGTACAGGTCAGCCACCCCTCTAGCTGGGTGCACTATACCACTGGAGAGAGTACAGTTACATGAGCACTGTACCCCTACAGTGTTAAGTCCATTCTTAGACATTTTAAGTGAAGTGAATCCATATAGATTATATAGTCTGGGAGTTTGTCATTACGAACTCCACAGCACCATAATGGCTTTACTACATTCTGGGAAGTTAGGTATCAAACTTCTCAGCATAATAAACCCACACTGATGGCAGTGTTGGGATTTAGTATACCATGCACTCAGAGGGCATCTTAGAGATGCACCCTGAAAAAGAGAACAGCCTCTGGTGGGTTCCCTAACTGGTAACCACCAGCCTGCCATCACAAGACATGTTTCTGGACCAATGGGATGGGAGCCTTTGCTTCCTCAGCCCAAAAACTAAGCCTTTCCTGGGCGGAGGTGGTCACACCTCCCCCAGGTTATCTGTGGTAGGGGAGCTTCAAAGGCCTTCCACCTTTGTAACATGACCCCGAGCCTCTCCTGCTATCAGGAGCTGGCCCTCTTCCTGTCTCTCCCCCTTTTCGGTGGGAGGCCAGGAAGGAAAAATTAGAACAACCCAAATGGTGTGCCCACCTATGCCAACCCCACCCCTCAGGTGGGAGAGGCGAGGTGGGTGAAGCTCACCCTTCAGTGCCCACCATCTTGCAGATGGCAGGCACTCTCCAATCAGTGTTAGGGATTGTGCCCCCTCTCCTACATAGGGTGAGCACACCAAGGGTGTAGTCACCCTTAGGTCAGAATTTTATTGGTTCCTGACGCAGAGACCCATAAAATGCCCCCTAAATGCAGTATTTAGGGGGCAGTCCTGAACCCAGGATGCAGATTCCTGATACCTACGAAGAAGAAGGATGAAAGAAGACGGCCAGCAGAGGAGAATGCAGAGAAGAACTGGCTTGGCCTCAGCCCTACTGGCCCGCCTGCAGTTTCCTGAGATTCTGCGCCAAAGATGGCCTTGTCCTGCAGCCAGCAATCTCCAGAACTCCTGTGAGGACTGACTCCCTACAACAAAGACCGGATCTCCAGCAGCTCTGTTCAAAAGAATCACTAAAGAAATACTCAGAGCCTGCTGAGGACAAAGAAACCTGACGCCTGGAACAACCACTGCACCTGACGCCTACGGCCTGTGTCTTGAGGTTGATGTAGATATCAAACGAATTAACACATCATCCTAACTTGGGGAAGATCTGATAATGTCTGAGTAAAGATTTCATTTAAATACAAACATCTCGGAGCAGATGGTCCTTCCCTTTGAAGCCTTATATTTCTGATTGACTGATTGTTATGAATTAATCACGTGTGATAGTAATTGTGGCCACAAATGATTAAAATCTCACCAATTTTTCAAATGGGATGTTAACTGATTAACAGAGGGGTTTTTCATAATAGGATCCAAAACTTGAAATGCATAATTCTGAAGGGGAGTATAAATAACCATAACACTATTGTTATTAAATGAATATTTTCAACATTGTATTTATATGAAAGTTATAGTAGTAACAGCTAATTTTTAATTTAGTTTCTTGTGTGTTGTTATAACCTCTTCTTTAGGGTGTAAAATTTTAAATAGTACTAATACTCATATTAACTTAAATCCTGAGCATCACATAGTGCCCTCTGCAGCTTTCTTGTTTTTTATACTTCTTAGCAATTTGTCCATTTTCTACATACTTTAATAATCACCTATAATGAGGACTTTCAGTTATCAGGTTGCTGCAGTCACTTAATACACCCTCTATTTCTAGGTAATTTGTACTTAATAGTTGCCAACACAAGTTTTTCCGGATATAAATTCAAACAGTTTGACTAGGTGTTCATCACACCAAGATCACATCTCCTTCGTGCCACTATCTCATCACAGATCATAGACTGTTTTGACTTAAAAGAAATATAACAATCAGAGCGAAGGAGCTAACTTTTTCTTTCAGGTATATTTTTTCCAGGGTAGAATGTTGTCTTTGCCTGCCAAAAATTGTGAGAGGTCTAATTAATAATCATAAGGTGATTTTTACACTTTCCCTGGGAGCACTAAGAACTGAGTACTGATCATTGCAATTCAAGATGCTGGTAATTATAGGTCTGTGGTTGTCTCCACAATTTTGTTTACACCTAAAACAATGGTGGGCTTGCTTTATGAGAAATAATCAAAAATGGTAGAGTGAAAACCCCAAATTAGCTTTTCTACAAATAGCTTCCTACCTAGCACCTGAATCCGCCCTCTAAAGTACCTTATCAGATATTGATCCTTTAGGTACTTAAACCTTGAATTTAAGTATGGCATGTGCTGTCTTATGAGCATTTAATCAAATTTTTTCACCCCTTATACATTTCATGTTGTTTTTCATCAGCAATGAATAGTATGTTTGGGTTGCTCTTCCTCAGATGATCAAGAATGCTGTTTCCCCTTTGCTGCTCTGTTGCTGATAATCTGCTGTCCAGTGCTATTGAAGATCTGTGAATACTTCTATCTTTTTATGCTTCTAATGTACATTGACCATTCCCAGAGCTAAAATCCTTTCAGTCATAAACTATTGCCTGTATTGAGTGCACCAGAAACAAAATGACTGAAAGTGGTATTATAATGGCCATTTGGGGACGGATTAGAGCCAAAGGCCTAATATGTATAGCATGAGTCCATTTTGTCTGGATTCTGATACTTGAATGGTTGTTGACTTCACTCAAACTTCAAAGTGCTGCTGGTTATGAAATAGAGGTGTTTGTCAGTGACAAATAGCCTGGGGCCATTTTGTAACAAACTCCTCACTTAAACAGTTATTTACTAACTATAACTAACTGATTGCTCATTATGTCACTTTCCTCACTCACCTCATTTAATCCTTGTTAGTTTATACATTTCTTCACTCATTCTTCCTCATTATCTTCTCTACTCACTCTAAACTTACTCCTCTGTGTCTCTCATGCTCTTAACTCTGACAACATCTCACAGATCTTTTTACTTTCTGATGGACACTTCTACCTGCAAATTCCTCATCTTTTTGAATATCCCCAATGCCAATCAGGATCCGGAAACTCTTCAATAGCTCTCCTATGCAAATATGATGTGCTGGCTCCACTTCATTGCCATAAGTGGGATCACTGCGAAGTCACTAGAGCCATAAAATTCACCTTTAGGAGTGCTGACATCAGTTTCCTCCTTTGTGCTACACCTGTACATTCTGGAGCACTCCAAACTCTTCTCAGGAGTGTTGATGTCATGGGCGATTTCTTAAAAAATATAAAAAGTTTGGTTACAGTTACCTCCCGATGATACCAGCCGAGCGGTATGGCTTTAAACCATACAGAGATTGTAATGGCCAAATCTCCATCAGAAATCCTGCAACATGTGCCTCTGGTGCCTGGGATTTGACCACGACCCACAGGCCTGCAAATCATGTCAGTGTATGCATCCAAAGGTGAATAAAGAACAAGAGGCAAAGATGTTTATGGCCTAGCACAAGACAAGCATTGGGGACGACAAAATCGAGACAGTGATTGAAGTTGCTGCAGTAGCCATCTTCATCAAAGTCACCAAAGAAAAAAGAAAAATGTATAGAAGAGGCATGAGTCTCTCCGACATACTTCAAGAAGTAAGTCTCCACAACCCAGACTTTGCCACATTCAATGTCGGACAAGGAACCAATGGTAGTCCCCATGGAGTCTATGGCGCATGTGGTTTCTTCAGACCTGCAGCTGGCTTCGGAGTCAATTTTTCTGCATCATCGATCCGAAGGCCCATGGCCAGTCAGCTTTGCCCATATTTTCTGATTTGTTGGGTGGAGGACCCTTCAGCATCCCTGAGTGACATGATAAGCATTTTAAGCAGATCTGTGGTCCCTTCTAGAGTGCTCGCTGGTCCCACAGGCCCAATGACTTGCTCTTGTCGAGCACTGGAAGGCTACCAGCGTCATTCCACTCAACGCCCTTTTCACCCTTTTTTCCCTAGCCCGCATTATCATGGTCAGCAACACAGACTCAGTGCCACCACAGCATTCGGGATCAGCGCCGCGGCTACCACCTCCACTGAACAGCCCTTCTTACTCGCCTTCAGCGCCAGACCAAAACACCTCTCTGGTGCCACAGATGACGTCTCTAATTCCACTAACGCCACTGACAATACCCTGGTGCTGCTACTATTGATTCTTCCACCTCTTCTGACTCCACCAGTTCAGCTGACCACTCGAACAGACTCTCTTCCATTTATTAACCATCAACTTCATCGCTCCAGGAGAGGCCAAAGGTTAATAGAAGAAGGCAGTTTCTTCTTTGGGGCTCAGATCTAAATGCAGATGATTAGGATGGTTAGTATACACTGGACCTGGACTTTACAGGCCTGAAAGATGCAAGTGGTATTGACACTTCACCAGAGAGGGAGCTTCTCTCTCTAACGGGTTTGCCCCTACCAGAGGTTCATTCATACCACTCGGTCATTAGGAGGGTCGCTAATACCTCCAAGTGCCGTCCATAGAAACAAAGATCAGACCCCCTTATTGAGGTTGTACATTTAACCCCTCATACAGTAGAATTGTTACTTCCTTTCAATAAGGCCCTAACAGAACATAGGCTATAAAATCAGTCACACCCCTCGCCCGCTCAATCGAGGAGGGGGAATCGGGTTTATTTACAAAGATTCGCTTACTCTCTCCCAGCTAAAGATTCGTGAGGTATCGGGTTTTGAACTGATGGGCTTTACAGTCAAACAGCAGGAGCTGAAACTGTGCCCATTTGTTCTTTGTTATCGCCCCCCAGGACCAGCACCAACCATAGCACTCCTTATTGACCTGATTTACGAACTCTCCAGTTCCCACTCCAAGTTATTGATTCTTGGTGACTTTAACCTGTGGGCAGGCGGCTCAAGGGATAATGTATTTTTCTCCCTCAGCCAAGCCTGCATGGACATCAAGATGGAACAGCTGGTGAACGCCACCACGCATCGTAAAGGTCATATCCTGGACTTAATATTCGCGGATCCATTATGGGTTTCGATTGAGGATATTAAGTGCCAGTATTGGACAGACCACTTCCTGATCATGTTTTCTCTCTGGCTGGAGGACCACACCTCACGGGAGGCTGGACTACCCCAAGCCAAACTAGAGAGACCTTGGTCCCGAATTCTTAAAACCTCCCCTCTGCCGAACATCTTAGATAAGGATTTTAAGCTTGGCAATACAGCCGAGGAGAGCTACGCCCGCTTCTGCCAATCTATCTCGAGCTCACTGGATAAGCTGGCACCCCTTCGGAAGTCACGGGGTAGGGTGAACCGAGCTAGCCCTTGGTATACGAGCGAACTTCGTCAGCTCAAACTCGACTGCAAACGTGCAGAAAGGGCGTGGAGGAAACAATATTTAGATTCGGAGAAAATTGTGTTCCGGTCTGCCATACAAAATTACAAGGCTCAGATCAAGATGGCTAAAGCGTCCTATCTTGAATCCACCTTGAATCATGCCCCTAACAAGGCACAGGCTCTTTTTAAAATTGTCAGAGACCTCGCCCACCCCACGTGTGTGGCCAGTTCGGTCCCTTCATCGCAAGCTCTCTGTGACTCTATTGCCGAGGCCTTTGAGGAGAAAATCCGCAGACTCCTGGAGGGTCTGCAGGACCCAGTCAAGCCTTCTACTGGTATGGGAGCTCCGGAGGCGATGGCCAGTCGACCCCTGCAGGGGGTCTCTCACCCCCGTTTGGAAGCTCCGGCCTCACCTGCCAGTCGACCCCGACCAGAGGATCAGGCTCTCAACTTGGGAGCTCCGGCGACTGAGGCCAGTCGACCCCAGTTGAGTAGCTCTCCCCCCTCCCTTGTGGATCAGGCCCTCAGTTTGGGAGCTCCGGCGATGGAGGCCAGCCGACCCCAGCTGAGTAGCTTCTTCTTGCCCTTCTCGGACCAGGCCCTCAGCCTGGGAGCTCCGGCAAGTGAGGCCAGTCGACCCCAGCTGAGTAGCTCTCCCCCGCCCTCCTTGGTCCGGGCCCTCAGTCTGGGAGCTCCGGCGACTGAGGCCAGTCGACCCCAGCTGAGTAGTTCCTTTCTGCCCCCTGCGGACCAGGTTCTCAGCCTGGGAGCTCCGGCAAGTGAGGCCAGTCGACCCCAGCTGAGTAGCTCTCCCCCGTCTTCCTTGGTCCGGGCCCTCAGTCTGGGAGCTCCGGCATCTGAGGCCAGTCGGCCCAGGCTGAGTAGCTTTCCCCTGCCCTCCTTGGACCAGGCTCTCAGTTTGGGAGCTCCGGCGACTGAGGCCAGTCGACCCCAACTGAGTAGTTTTCCTCTGCCTTCCCTGGAGGAATTTGGCAGCCTAGCCCTTACGATCTCATCTGGCTCGCCTCTTGACCCTCTTCCGCCAAAACTCTGGAGGCTGTTTCGGGAGGAACTTTTCCAGCCTTTACATTCCATCTGCTGTCAGTCACTCGAAACAGGGATTGTACCGGGTTGTTGGAAGAAGGCAGTGGTATCCCCGCTTCTAAAAAAACCTACGCTTGACCCTGCCTGTCTCTCCAATTACCGGCCAATTTCCCTGCTTCCTTTTCCAGTTAAAATCATGGAAAAGTGGGTTACCCGCACTCTATCTGGCTTCTTGGAAGGAAACACTTGGCTGGATGAGACGCAATTTGGCTTCCGCCCAGCGCATGGGACGGAATCCGCGTTAGTGACCGTGCTAGACAATCTGCGGGCGCGAGTCGACAGTGGTCGGGCAGCCTTTTTGGTGCTGCTCGACATGTCGGCCGCGTTCAACACGGTCAGCCATCCAACCTTGATAGCGAGGCTGGAAGAGTGTGGAGTTAAAGACAAGGCTAGGGACTGGTTAATTTCCTACTTGGATAATCGTCAACAACGTGTGTCGCTCCCTCCCTTCAGCTCAGAGGAGCGGAGAGTAGGACAAGGAGTACCTCAGGGCTCAGCCATCAGCCCTATACTCTTTAATATTTACCTCCGCCCTCTAGTCCAGCTTATTAAATCATTTGGGATCTCTGCATTTAACTATGCTGATGATACCCAGCTGGTCTTTTCTCTGGAGGGACAGGATGCGGTCCCACTGGAGACTTTCCACCGGTGCATGCAGGCCACAGCGGACTGGCTCCGCTTGAACTCGTTACAGTTCAACGGTACTAAAACTGAGGTGCTGCATTGTGCCGGCGACCGAGTCCCCAGGGACCTCCCAGATGACTTCTGGCCCCCGTCTTTTTCTGAGACGGTGTCAGCCACACATTCGGCGCGTAATCTGGGGGTCATTTTTGGGCCTAATTTACAGCTGGATCTGCACGTAAATAAGACCACGTCAACGTGCATGATGCTTATCCGGATGCTGCGTAAGGTCCTACCTCTCCTTCCTGAGCAAGCCAGATCCGAAGTAGTGCGGAGTACCATCCTAAGTCGACTCGACTACTGCAACGCACTACTTTTGGATGCCCCTGTAACACTACTGGGCAAGCTTCAAAGGGTACAGAATCTGGCTGCCAAACTCGCTCTTTCCCGCCCCTACTACAGTTCGTCTACAGCAGCACTACAGGAACTCCATTGGCTGCCGATTCACCTTCGTGTCCGATACAAAGCAGCATGCATAGTGTTCAGAGCTATTCATGGCTTGGGACCAATCCCGTTGCGGAGAATGTTTGCTTGGTATCTCCCATCTCGAGCCTTACGCTCCTCGTCATCCAAGCTGTTAGTAGTCCCGCGCTTCCAGAGAGTGAGGATGGGTGGCCGATCGTTCAGAGTAGCGGCGGCCAAACTCTGGAACTCCCTGCCACTATCCCTCAGGAGCCTTAAGGCTCTTCCAGCCTTTAGAAAGGCGTTGAAAACCTACCTCTTCCCGAGGATAGGCTAGCTGCTGAAGCTGTTGTTGGATCAGGGTTCAAAGCGCCAGGATGCCCTTGGTGGTGACAGGCTGCGCTCTACAAGTATACCACAATACAATACACGGGCAGTTTAGAAGATTAGCACACCACTTGCCCCTTTTAGGAAAAGCAAAAATATAGTGTAATGTATTCATCCGTAGTCTGGTTAGGTAGAATCTATGCTGTACCTTAGTTATAAAAACGAGGTATGGCTGCAGACCCATGGCGATTGGTCCCTTAAGATAAGATATAGCAATTTTCTTAGAACCTGAAACCTCATCTCTTAAGGCTGTCCTAACATTCAGGAGACTCCTTTTCAATTCAACCTTACTGATGTGTTGTATGTCTTCAGGTTGATTTCCATTCAAGGGCAAGTTGCATTCTTCTAAGAGACCACTAATATAACTCAACCAAGGTATTTTCTTGCATCGGTCTTGGGACAAACAGTCTAAAATAATATCCCTTGTAAAGCGAGTTTCTTCCCTAGTCCAGATACGGTGCCACAAATTTAAGGCGGCTATGCTAATCAAATCGTGTATATATGGTGTTCCGGTTTCTCTATGCAAGATAATGAAAGGTGTTCCGGTTTCTCTATGCAAGATAATGAAAGGGGTGAAGGCCGGTACGGCTAACAAACGTCTTAAAAAGTTGTTTTCAAGAATTTGTAATGGCAAAGTATCCGTCTGGCCCCATAGTGCTCCCCCGTAACAACTCCCGGTGATGCACTTTGCTCCGTATAGCTTGAGAATCTCCCGTACGGATTTTTTACCAATTGTTTGGGAGAATCTAAAAATAGCCTCCACCAATTTCACAAATTTCAACTTGCATAGAGTTATATGTGTATTCCAAGTACCTTTACTGTTAAAAAGAATCCCTAAGTAAGAAAATGTAAACATTCTCTCTATTAATGTCTCGTTAATATAATGTGATTTTGTTTTAATATTCTTTTTACCTTAGGACATAACCAAAGTCTTACTCAGGTTACTTTTTAAATGTTTTCCGTCATAAAACTAGTAAAATTGTCCATCAGGGTCTGTAATCCGTTCGCTGTTCTTGAAATTAGGACAGCATCATCGACGTACAATAATAGGGGTGTTGCCCGCTTACCGATCATTGGAACATCTACCCCCAAATTCTGTCGTAAAATATCAATGCCATTTATATGAAGTGAAAACAGAAGAGGTGCAAGTGTGCAGCCTTGTCTTATTCCATGTGTAATATTAAAGTGCTTTGTGCATTCCCCATGTATTCCATAACGTATATTTGAGTACAGACGAGCATAGATTTGAGATAAGAAACTAATAATATCCTCCGGGGCTCCCATCCCTCCCAACGTCTCCCATAAAATGCACTTGACAAATCTACAAAGCAAAGGTGCAAGGATCCTTCCCTAGCGAAGGTGTATTTTCCTATTATTGTTGTTGTAATACTTTATTCGATATAATCATATCATAAAAGTACAAACATTCAAGTTAATAAAAAATGGCATATATGATAAAAATGTACAATTCATAAGATAAAAAACAATAAAAATACTATTTACACTTTAAAAACAACTCTGATAGCGGTACTAAAGTGCAACAACGGTAATATACATGTGGGCTTTCTGTACATGCAGGATCTATACTTTATTAGTATTTAGCAATCTGGTGCGAGTAAGCCAGGCACTTGATAGGTACTTTGAAACTCCGCATACAACAAATAAAGATGTTGTATCGGTTAAGAGAATGCGGAGGGCGACCCTAAAATCTCTAACACCCAACTCCCTGCATACTGGCTTCAACCATCTTGATCTCGCCCTCTTGTATGCTTTGCAACCAAACAGAAAGTGTGGTAGGGATTCGGTCTCACATGGACAGCTTGGGCAGGTGCAATTTGAGACCCGCGTTCCTTTCCATCCCCTAATAAATTTGTTAAGGGGTAGTGTCCCATACCTCATTTAAAAAAGAATTGATCTGTCTTTTAGTATTTGGATGAAATCTAATAATGGTTCAAACCTCCTAGTGGGCTTATGCTCCAAAAATTGTGTGGTTAGAGCTCCCCATTTTGTACTCTTCTGTTCCTCAGTGTGTACCCACTCCCAGTGCATTTTCTTAACAACTTGCTTTGGAGGAGGGGACTGTGAGGTCCAGGATTCAGCCAATCCCAGCTTCATGACCATTTGCCTCAATTTGTTTAGCCACTGGATCTTATTCACACTATTCAAGGATAGCAGTTCGTCCATCACCAGGGCGTAATTTGCTAGTTCTGAGGTCCTTCTCAGGCGCACCCAGAACAGCACAGGGCGAAGGCGTACTATGTCTAAAATCGAGCGTTTGCCCATATCATGAAAAAGGGGCTTCAATGGGGTTGAGATAGTAACGGCAACTAAGTCCCTTATAAACTTATTCTCGGCTCTAACCAGATCGGTGACATTTTCGCAGCCCCACCGTTCCGACCCATAGACTGCGGAGGACAGCACCTTCCCTTCATATACAGCTAGAGCCGGGGCTATAGGCCTGCTGACTGACATACGCTGACTCCTCAGAATGGCTCCCGAGACTCTCTTGAGGTTTAGCAGCATCTTGGCAACATGGGAGTCCCATTTCATTCTATTGTTAATCCTGATTCCCAGGTAGTCAAAATCCTCCTCCACCTCAAGAGGCGACCCATTAAGGGTGAAATTAATTTTCTTTGCTTTTTTTGAAGGGGCAGCACCATTAACTTGGTTTTGGATGTATTAATGGTCAGCCCGCGTTCATCGTAAAATAGACTGAATCTGTCCAGTAGTTTCTCCAGCCCTGAGGGGGTTTTGGACAACAGGAGGGTGTCATCTGCAAAGAGGAGGGTTGGTGTTTTCTCCCCCGCCAGGACCGGAGCATCGGCATTGTCCTCCCTCAAATGGTCTACCACCCCATTGATAAAGAGGGAGAACAATGTCGGGCTATCACACAGCCCTGACGTACCCCCCTATTCACCTGTTAGCTGTCCCTCATTCCCCATCTAATTCTAGCATAATTATCTTCGTGAAGTTTAACTATAAACTCCAGGAGGTAACGCGGGAACCCCATTTCCAGCAGCACCCTCCAGAGTTTATCACGAGGCACCAAATCAAAGGCGCTTTTGAGGTCTATGAAGGTCAGATATAAATTCCCCTTCATAATGGTTACTGATTTCCAGTATATTGCACAAAACCTGAAAACATGGTCCATAGTACCCACATTCTGGCGGAAACCCGCCTGGAAGTGGGACAGTATATTCCCCTCCTCTAGCCACATACCTACTCTATTTATAATGACCCTGCCAACTATTTTCTGAGCAGCGTCGATTAAACTAATCGACCTGTAGTTGGCAGGGTCCTCCCTATCGCCTTTCTTATGGGTAGTAACAACTTCAGCACCCCTCCACGAGTCAGGGACAGGGTATCCATGAAGGATTCTATTCATTAGAGGAGCAATAAAATCAGACCACAGCTTAGGGTCATGTATGTATAGATCGCCCGGTAACCCATCCGGGCCTGCCGCTTTAGAGGGTGTTATGCTCCTGATAGCATCAGAAACTTCTCGGGCTACAAAGGGTTCTACAGGTGTAAGTTCCTCATTAATAAAGTTATTTTGTACCCTCCATGATTGAACTAAATCATCTTCACCACAATACAGATTTGAAAAATGGGAATGCCATGGTTGCTCAGTTATATGGTTAGGGAGGGGCTCTACTTCTCTCCTGTCAAGTTTGTTTATCAAGTTCCAAAACAGGGTAGAGTTCTTCGAACTGGCAGCGATCTTAAGTTGTTGCCAATATTCTTCCTCCCAGTCCTTCTTTGCACTTTTGATGCAATCGCTATATTCCCTTCTAGCCGTCCTAACTGCTATAGCGTCCTTTCTCCTAATGGCGTTTGCTATAGCCCTTCTCTTTTCCCTACAACCTGTTGTATACCATAGGGTGCCACTTTTTGGTGGATTCTTCTTCCATGGTCCACTAGTATCTCTTATAGTGAAGAATGAACCAATTTTCTCTATTAGACTCTTGTAGGAGTCTATAAAATTCAGACTTTGTTTGGTTGACTGGGCGAAGGTATGGGATAGGAGTTCCCTAGTTTCTGCCTCTACTAGTTCTTTAATACGGATCAAACTATCTTCTTGGCACATCACCCTGTTCCACTTTAATCTGTGTTTGCAATTAGATGGAACTACTTCTTTTGTGATCATAAGTGGGGCATTTAATGCTTCCCTCTCATTACCCCATCTTATTTCCATGCAAAGTGGATTATGATCGCTATCCTGTGGCTGTCTGACTTCCATGTCAACTAGTCTGTTCCAGGAACCGGTATCGAGCAGAATGTAATCAATACGGGATGGACAACTAAATCTGTTATAGGTCATCATACCATTTGGGTCTGAGGTTGTCCTACCATTCAGGGCACGTAGGTTATATTCTAGTGTTAGGACATTTATTTGGATCGCTCTTGGCGTCCATTTTCTGATTGGCGTTATGGTTAGAGGCGGGATGGACTGTCTGGAATCCTCTTCATTAAGTCCCAGGAGATCTTCTTTGCTTAGGGGTTCATATGTACAGTTAAAATCTCCCCCTACAATAATGCTAGACAATGGGGGGATACCTGCTAGCACCACCTCGAGTAAGGCTATAGTGGGTGAAGTTTGACCTCCTGGGCAACCTCTAGCATAAATATTAAACAGCTCCATCGAGCTTCCAATATGGGAGCCCTTAGTGGAGATTTGTAGTATGTCCTGCGATGGTAAAGTATGCGCAGTAAGTGCCCAATTCAAAGCCACACTAAACCATACGTGCAGTCCTCCCGATGGGCGACCTCTCCCTGAACTAATTGCCGGAATAAAGTGGGTGGAATATCCGCATTTATATAGGGGAGACATGCTCCATGTTTCCTTGAACATACAGATGTCGAACGTATCTATGAATTGGTTCCATTCTGGATTTGCCATATTTTTTTGAAGCCCCGCTATGTTCCAGGAAAACAATTTAATCATGTTTGTGTTTGTAACCCTCTCTGTGTGAACTACTTCTGAAGCTAGTCTTACAACTGCTGTTAGGGGATATTGAGCGTTGACCACTTCATTAGACCTTTCTTCCCCCGAGGAACAACCTCATCATTAATCTTCATAGCCTCCATATCTATAAGGCTTGTGGTGGAATTGGTCTGACCCTCGGGCTTGCACATATTGTGTGTTTGTCTTAGACTATTCAGATAGTTATCCTTTAATGGTCAGTCTATGTTGTTTAGACCCGATGCGTCCTCGAGCCTAGATTTAGACCATAGAGGTGCATGTCTGATTTGTATGTTACAATTCATAGGGGGGCATGTCCTACTAGGTTCTCTGCAATTGCTATGTTACCAAACTGTATCTCAATACAGTCTGTTGATGAACTAGGCAAGGAAATTCTTTTAACATTAATCATATCCTCCCTAATGACTGATCTGCACCCTCTCACGTGGCGAAGCCTGTGAATGGCTTTATTGCGTATGGATTCACTGTTCTCATAAGTGTTAGCAGCTCCAAGCTTGGTGACCCCGGTCATGTAGACAATACCACAAGGGGATCTGTATGGTGTGTTTATCTGTTTGTTACTCCAATTAGTTGTTTCAACCATGTCACTATAATATTTATTATCCCCCTGCAGGACCCTGCATTGTGATATTGACCCCCTCAATTTTGCTACTTCGGCATATGAGCCCGAGGTGTTTTGCCTGGCGGGCATTTTAGCTAGGGGGTTATGAGCTGGGATTTTGGGTCGTAACTCTACTACAGTTTTGGAGACACATAATGGAGCTGTTAGTGTATTGGGTTTAGATAGGGCCGCTCCTGCTGTTTGGTTTGGTGGGGCCGATCGCAAGATAGGGGATTTTACCAGGTTGTACACTAACACTGGGTGTAGAGTGTTTGTTATGTGTAGTTCCTCCCGTTTTGTAAAGTCCATCATGAATTTCTTAATAATAGCTATATCTCTTTCCAGGCTTTCCATTTTCATCATGATTAAATTATTAAAATTCAAACATCTGGAGCATTCACCTGGACTATTCACAGCCTCCACAGTGACCCCCAGCCCTTGCGATAAGACCTCACTTAATTCCCTGGATTCCCCTTCCAACACTGAAAAGCGATTAGTACAAGTGATGCCCATTTCACATGCTATCACCTGCGAGGACCTGTCTATATTCCCAGTTGATATAGCTGGAAGTTCGGCATTAGCACTCATGTTTTCCCCTCTTAATGCCTCTGTAACATTTACCTCAATGGGGCAAGCAGGGTTAGAATGCATATCATCTACTGAGCACTTGGATGTTGGTCTTTTAGAAAAAATAGCTGGGATCACTTTGCTCTTTATCTGCAGTAAACCGTCGACCAGGGGATCAGGGTTATCCACATTTCTTAAGGATGGGGCCGTCAATAGAATGTCCTCAAAATCTTCAACAATAGATTCGATGCTTGACATAACACAATTAGCGGCAGCATGTAGCGACTTTTTTGACTTCTTCCTTTTTTTAGTTGTAATGGCAAGTGCTCCCCCCCCTCCGTTACCTTCCTTTTACCCATTGCTAGCTACAACTTTCCCTGGTAAATGGGATAATATCCAACAACTCGAAGGTGGCCCAACACTATCTTGTGTATCAGGGAGCAGTCAACTTGACGAACAAGCACAGTACCTTTTTTTTTTATATGGGTGGTTCAAGTTCTCACATGTAAGGGGCGGGGCCCTGCCCTGCCTCGGTCTGCCTAGGACAGCCGCAGATGGCCCCGCCCTTGTCCCGGACTTCTCCCGGCGCGCTCCCGCGCGCGTCCCGCGGGACGAGGTTCCAAGGGATCCTTTATGCGCCTCGTGGCGCTTCCGTCTGACGTCCGCGGCGTCCTTGCCTCTAGTGGGGCTGCTGGGAGGTGTAGTCACAGGAGTGGAAGGGGCCCGGCGGAGCCAAGCCCGGCCGGAGGAGCGAGCGGAGCAAAGCCCGGCCCACAGGTGCTGCCACAGGAATGCGGGGCTCGGCAGAGCCAAGCCCGGCCAAGATGATGAAGCAGAGCAATGCCCGGCCCTCAGGAGCGAGTACAAGCAACAGGTAAAGTTCCCCCGGGACTCAGCACCAAGGGAGCCTTTATGCGCCACCTGGCGCTTCCGTGTGACGTCCGCGGCATCCTGGCCACTAGTGGGGCTGCTGGGAGGTGTAGTCACAGGAGTGGAAAGGGCCCGGCGGAGCCAAGCCCGGCCGGAGGAGCGAGTGGAGCAAAGCCCGGCCCACAGGTGCTGCCACAGGAATGCGGGGCTCGGCGGAGCCAAGCCCGGCCAAGATGATGAAGCAGAGCAATGCCCGGCCCTCCGGAGCGAGTACAAGCAACCGGTAAAGTTCCCCACGGATTCGGCACCAAGGGAGCCTTTATGCACCTCCTGGTGCTTCCGTGTGACGTCCGCGGCGTCCTGGCCGCTAGTGGGGCTGCTGGGAGGTGTAGTCACAGGACTGGAAAGGGCCCGGTGGAGCCAAGCCCGGCCGGAGGAGCGAGTGGAGCAAAGCCCGGCCCACAGGTGCTGCCACAGGAATGCAGGGCTTGGCGGAGCCAATCCCAGCCAAGATGATGAAGCAGAGCAATGCCCGGCCCTCAGGAGCGAGTACAAGCAACAGGTAAAGTTCCCCCCGGACTCGGCACCAAGGGAGCCTTTATGCGCCTCCTGGCTCTTTTGTGTGACGTCCGCGGCGTCCTGGCCGCTAGTGGGGCTGCTGGGAGGCATAGTCACAGGAGTGGAAGGAGCCCGGCGTAGCCAAGCCGGGCCGGAGTAGCGAGCGGAGCAAAGCCCGGCCCACTGGTGCTGCCACAGGAATGCGGGGCTCGGCGGAGCCAAGCCCGGCCAAGACGATGAAGCAGAGCAATGCCCGGCCCTCAGGAGAGAGTACAAGCAACAGGTAAAGTTCCCCCCGGACTCGACACCAAGGGAGCCTTTATGCTCCTCTTAGCGCTTCCGTGTGTCGTCCGTGGCGTCCTGGCCGCTAGTGGGGCTGCTGGGAGGTGTAGTCACAGGAGTGGAAGGGGCCCGGCGGAGCCAAGCCCGGCCGGAGGAGTGAGTGGAGCAAAGCCCCTGCCCACAGGTGCTGCCACAGGAATGCGGGGCTCGGCGGAGCCAAGCCCGGCCAAGATGATGAAGCAGAGCAATGCCCGGCCCTCAGGAGCAAGTACAAGCAACAGGTAAAGTTCCCCTATTAGTTCTAAGCTCAGAAACTGTTCGACCACCCCAACACCTCGTCTGAAGCCATACTGAGCTACAGATAAGATGTTCTTTTCTTCTACCCATTGCTCTAGCCTGGTCAACAGCATTCTTGCCATTACTTTAGAAGAAGAGCCAAGCAAAGATATTGATACAGAAAAGGGGGTGGTGATGAACAGAGTGTCTGAATTAAGCAGACCACTCTTACCCAGTCCACTGCACCATCCCAGCTCAGAACCTGGCTATATGCAAATCAGTCTGTCCCTGGCCCAGTGCATCATGGGAACAGGGCAGACTAAACTACCAAGCCAATTCTTCACCAGAAAGGAGACAAGCTACCGGGGACCGGTTTCTGGCATTTCAGCCGTCTTCGGCCCGGCTTGCTTGAATCCTGATGGTGCAGTGAGAAAGGGACTCATGTCTGAGTATACCCTGCCACACCTATAGTGTCCAAAAACGATACAGAAAAGGGAGTGGTGATGAACAGAGTGTCTGAATTAAGCAGACCACTCTTACCCAGTCCAAAGATCAGGGCTTGATCCATCACCGTTATTTATCTCACTGCACCATCCCAGCTCAGAACCTGGCTATATGCAAATCAGTCTGTCCCTGGCCCAGTGCATCATGGGAACAGGGCAGACTAAACTACCAAGCCAATTCTTCACCAGAAAGGAGACAAGCTACCGGGGGTCCTGATGGTGCAGTGAGAAAGGGATTCATGTCTGAGTATACCCTGCCACACCTATAGTGTTCACCATAAGCGTGAAAGGGTATACTCAGATGTGAGTCCCTAGCTCATTGCACCATCAGGATTCAAGCAAGCCGGGCCGAAGACAGCTGAAATGCCAGAAACCGGTCCCCGGTAGCTTGTTTCCTTCCCAGTATAAGAATTGGCTTGGTAGTTTGGTCTGCCCTGTTCCCATGATGCACTGGGCCAGGGTCAGACTAATTTGCATATAGCCAAGTTCTGGCTCTGAAGTCCAGTAAAGAGGTTCCCGCGAAGCGGGAGCTGCGACCACCTTTATGCACCTCCGGGTGCGAGAGAATGGCGACAGCGCCTCTTGGCGCGGTGATCAGGCAAAGCAGCGTGGGCTCTAAATTCCAGTAAATATACTCACATAGAAATCTATATGCTAGTCAATCTTTCTAAGTCTACACATATACTTTATGCACAGTAGCACTAGGGTTTCCTTACTCTTCATTTTCTGTTGAGAATCCCTTTTTTCCTTGAACATGTTTAAATGCTTGGAAATATTGTGTAGCAAGTGGGAGAAGTAACATTTGAAAAACATGTTTCACTGTTGAGTAATCTCTTCATCTATGCCATCTCCGAAATTCCTTCCTATTCCCACTCTGGAAACAAATTTACTCCACCTCTTGTGAGAAGTGAATCTTAAATTGTTCCCCGGGTGGAAATTGGCAGAGAAAGTGTTTGTGGACAGTTACAAACTCACAAGTTTGCCGGCACACATATACTTTGTAAGGCAATAAAGCCCTTAAAATGTCTCTACATACCCACATAAAAATATTTATTCACATAGATATCTGTATGTTTTTTTATCTTTTTCCAAGTGTACACATGTACTTTGTGCGCATTAGCACTTTGTCTTTCTTTGAATTGAGATAAATGTATGCCATATAGACCAGGCCATTACATAGCCATAATTGTGATGGATAGGTGCACATATTTCCAAGATAAAAATACAATGTAGTTCTCTTTGAGTTACACATTTGTAATATAGTGCTTAATCTGATAGACGCTTACTGTTAAAGGAATAATGATAATATGGTACTCTTAATTATGGATAAATTAACATGAACTTTTTCAATACAACATGACGTGAGCATCGATAACACCATCAAGACTAAGCATGGGTGCAAAATCTGTTCCGCTCGCGGTTTTTCGGCAAATTCGCGATCCGCGTATTCCCTTGAATTTGCCAAAAATCCGCGAGTGGAACGGATCCGGGGGGCAAAAGTTCAAGCTTCAAGCTTGTAACTATTTTAGAACGGCGCCGGCAAGCTGCCAGCACCATTCTAAAATAGTTACTAAGTTAGCTTCAACAGGAAGCACTAATAGATAAAATGCAGGTGCTCGAGCACGTGCTTTATTTTATCTATTAGTGCTTCCTGATGAAGCTAACTTAGTAACTATTTTAGAATGGCGCTGGCAGCTTGCTGGCGCCATTCTAAAACAAAACAGGAGTGGGCAGAGGGCAGAAGGTCACAGAGTGGGGCAGAGGGCAGAAGGGCACAGCAACAAGTGGGGCAGAGGGCAGCAGGGCACAAGAACGAGTGGGGCAGAAGGGCGCATCGCGGTCTCGCACAAAAAAACCCCCTGCGAACACGCAAAGCGCCCCGCGAACACGCCAAGCGCCCCGCGAACACGCAAAAATAAAAAAATCCGCAAATTCGTGAATTTTGCGGATTGCGAATTCGCAAATCCGCGGATCGCGAATTCGCAAAATTTGCCCATCAAGACCATGCGCACAATCCACTCAGGCTCTCCGTCAGACCCATTCCCGCACCATGTCTTCAACAGAGCAAGCAGCTCCATTGAACCCCACCTGCGCAACGTCATCAATCTCTCCCTCGAGACCGCGACCTTCCCAGAGATCTGGAAACACGCCATGATCAACGACCTAATCAAACAAGCATTTGCAATGCAATAGGTCTCGCATTAGGAAAGTTTGAGCTATTGGTATTGTAAATGACAAATTTTGTATTTATGTATTGGTTTTGAAAATAGCTAAATTAATAGCTTTGTCATTTACAATGCCAATAGTTTTAGCTTTCGCAAATGTGACACCTATAGCATTTGTAATGCAATATGTGTTGTATTTACGTGACTTAGATGTATTGAAATTACAAATAACGAAGGCATTTTTTTAATAATTAATGCTTAAATAAAAGTTATTGTAATGTATAATGGCAATAGCTTAAACTTTTGTAAATAACTTTTGTGAAGAATATGTTGTGACATTTGTAACATTTGTAATAAAGCTTGAAACATTGAGAGAACATATTTGAACCAGTTGTTGTTGAATGGTTGCACAGATTGATGCTGTGGTGGCGCTGAGTGATGTTGTGGTGGCGACAAGTGATGCTGTGGCGTTCAGTGATGCTGTGGTAGCGCATAGTGATGTTGTGGTGCCCCTGAGTGATGCAGTGGTGCCCTGGAGTGATGCTGTTGTTGTGCGATAGATAGTTAGAGTGAGGGTGATAGATAGCTAGAGGGAGGAGGAAAGATAGATAGAGTGAGGGTGATAGATAGATAGAGGGAGGGCAATAGATAAAGGGAGGGAGGGCAATAGATAGAAGAAGGGAGGGCGATAGAGGGAGGGCGATAGATAGATAGATAGAGGAAGGGTGATAGATAGAGTGAGGGAGGGCGATAGATAGAGTGAGAGCGATAGATAGCAGATAGATAGAGTGAGGGCGATAGATAGATGTTTTATATAGCTCGAACTGGGCGATGGATAGAGTGAGGGTGATAGATAAGAGTGAGGGCGATAGATAGATAGAGTGAGGGTGATAGATAGATGTTTTATATAGCGCGAACTGGGCGATGGATAGAGTGAGGGCGATAGATAGAGAGAGTGAGGGCGATAGATAGATAGACAGATAGATAGAGTGAGGGCGATAGATAGATAGATAGATAGATAGATAGATAGAGTGAGGGCGATAGATAGAGTGAGGGCGATAGATAGAGTGAGGGCGATAGATAGAGTGAGGGTGATAGATAGAGTGAGGGTGATTGATAGATAGATAGATAGATAGAGTGAGGGCGATAGAGTGAGGGAAATAGATAGATAGATAGATAGATAGATAGAGTGAGGGCGATAGAGTGAGGGAAATAGATAGATAGATAGATAGATAGATAGATAGATAGATAGATAGATAGATAGATAGATAGATAGATAGATAGATAGATAGATAGAGTGAGGTCGATAGATAGAAGTGTAGAGAGAGAGGTAGAGAGAGGGGTGTAGAGAGAGAGGGGTGTGTAGAGAGAGAGGTGTAAAGATAGAGAGGGATGTAGAGAGAGGGGTGTAGAGAGAGAGTGGGGTGTAGAGAGAGGGGTGTAGAGAGAGTGGGGTGTAGAGAGAGGGGTGTAGAGAGAGGGGTGTAGAGAGAGTGGGGTGCAGAGAGAGTGGGGTGCAGATAGAGTGGGATGCAGATAGAGTGGGGTGCAGAAAGAGTGGGGTGCAGAGAGAGGGCTGTAGAGAGAGGGGTGTAGAGAGAGGGGTGCAGAGAGAGGGGTGTAGAGAGAGGGGTGTAGAGAGAGGGGTGTAGAGAGAGAGGGGTGTAGAGAGAGGGGTGTAGAGAGAGAGGGGTGTAGAGAGAGAGGGGTGTAGAGAGAGAGGGGTGTAGAGAGAGAGGGGTGTAGAGAAGAGGGTTCTAGAGAGAGAGGGGTGTAGAGAGAGAGGGGTGTAGAGAGAGAGGGGTGTAGAGAGAAAGGGGTGTAGAGAGAGGGGGTAGAGAGAGAGGGGGTGTAGAGAGAAAGGGGTGTAGAGAGAGAGGGGTGTAGAGAGAGAGAGGGGTGTAGAGAGAGAGAGGGGTGTTGAGAGAGAGAGGGTGTAAAGAGAGAGGGTGTAGAGAGAGGGGTGTAGAGAGCTGTGCCCCTGGGGGTCAATTTGACACTAAGAAGGGTGCTAACGGTGGGTCAGGGGGAGGGGGGCATTCAAAGGTTATGGAGCAGACACAAGGGCACAAATCTCATACAGTGGGTCCTGTGGGTCAATGTGACACTAAGAAGGTTGCTAACGGTGGGCCCTGGGGGTCAATGACACACTAAGAAGGTTGCTAACAGTGGGTCATGGGGGGGCGGGGTATTCAAAGGATAGAAGCAGACATCCTTATAAAAGCGATAAAAATAGCACGTATCACTGGTGTCAATTTATATTTAAATCAAGATAAGGAAAACTGACAAGTGTGTAATATGTCCCGTGTTCAGTTTGCACACCTAATCATTAACAATAATAATACGTGTAGTGCTTGCTCTCATAACGCTACTAGTAGTAGCGGTCACTGTTGCCCAAAATAATGGTACTTCTTTTATAGGCTAGAGGGAGAGGAAAGGCAGAGCAAGAGTAGGGAGGATACATATGAACCCAAGACGTGCAGGTTGCACACTGATTTCAGTAGTGAGCTCTTAACTCACTGAGCTAGATTCTGAGCCATTGGGCTTCCCTGCTCCATCATTTGAAGCAAGTTGTCCTGGATGCTTTCCAGATTTGCACCGCCTGTAACTACTGCATGAATAGGGATGCTGCTCGTCCCTTTCAAGCTGCTTGTACTTGTTTTAAACACTTTACGTTCGTATGAGCTGATTTGCACGGTCCGTACCTTTCGTCCGCCCTATAAATGAAAAAAGCAGGTATGACATTAAGGGCTAGATGTAGGTAATTCCCATTTACAGACTCTTAAATACCGAATTTTACTGATTCGGTATTTAAGAGTCTGTAAATGGGAAGGGGGCAGATGTAGGAATTTTAAAATCTGAATTACCCAATCTGTAGAATTCGGTATTTACCGATTGTGTAAATACTGGATCGTTATTTCCCATTGATTCCTATGGGCTTTGAAGCCCATAGGAGTCAATGGGAAATACCGATTCTGTATTTACAGAATCTGTAAATACCGAATCCTGCAAGGGTGCAGGGGGTGTCACTTTGACACCCTCTGGTACCCCAAGTACAGGCTTGTGTGACATGTCGCACACATACATGCCCTAAGGGCATATCTGTGTGTCAAATTGCACAGGTGTGCATGCACAGATGTGCATACACACCTGAATTCGGTATTTTACCACCCAATGGGATTGGGTGGTAAAATACCGACTCTTAAGGGCCTGTGGCACTGTAAACTGTGCCACCGACATTTGTAATTACAGAATCGGTATATTTACCGATTCGGTAATTTACCGAATCGGTAAATATAGCGATTCTGTAATTTTCAGCCCCCTACATCTGAAAACCCTAATACCGGTCGGAAACGGACGAAATCTGCCGTTTCCGACCGGTATTAGGGCTCCTACATCTGGCCCTAGGTGTCCTAGCGCATATACAGACAAACATACAGAAATAATGAGTGCGTGCAATAATAGCACATTAAAGGTAAACGGTTGGCTTTGCCGACAAAGAGAAGCACTGTCACGCTGTTCCCCTCCCAACTTCCAGTGACTGGCGAGTTAAGAGATGAAGGGGAGGTGGAGGGCATTGACTAATGGCAGCAACGGGTGAGGAAACAGTGGAAATGACAAGGGGACGAGGGGAGGAATGCCAGACGGGTATGAGGGGACATGGAGAGATATGCCAGATGGGTGCAAGGGAAGCGGCCAACAGCGAAGAGAAAGAGACGTGCAGCAATAGGCGCTCTGACATCTTCGGGTGAAGTCTGCGCTATATAAAAACACATAAACTAAATAAATAAAAGGAAGGTAGTGATTCCTAATGGTGAGTGTAGGAGGGAGCCTTGTGACAGATGTTGAGAGCCTTAAAAAGCAGAATTGATATGGGTAAGCAAAGATTTGAGTGAAAATTTATTTAAGAGTACGTGCGGGAGGGAATGAGAGTGCCCTGTGTGCGTGCTGTGGCGGGGTGGGCGGGGGAGCTGCAGCCTTTGAAGTCTGATGCCTAGGCACAGACAAATGGTGGTGCGCGATGTGCACGAGGGGGGCGGGGAGCGGCAGCCTTTGATGTCTGATGCCGAGGCACAGACAAATGGTGGTGTGTTATGTGGCTGGCGTGCACGCGCCTGTCTCACATGAACTGTATGGGATCCGCAGCCATTTTGGTAGACTTTTCTTTTCCACTTACTATAATTCTCGCCAGCAATGCGCAAGCGCATTGGCAGGCGAGACCTAAAAACCTAAGGCAGACCCAAGAGACCTCAAGAACTTCCGGCCCATTTCTCTGCTCCCCTTCCCAGCCAAGGTCATCGAGAAAGCCGTCAACAGGCAGCTAACTCGATACCTCGAAGAAAACAGAATCCGCACCCTTCCCAGTAAGTGTTCTGCAGCAACCACAGCACAGAGACTGCCCTCATCGCCGCCACCGACGACATCAGGACCCTGCTGGACAATGGCGAGACCGCAGCACTCATCCTCCTAGACCTTTCTGCCACTTTGACACCATCTGCCATCGCACACTACGTGCACGCCTCGACGCCGCAGGGGTCCGAGACAAGGCTCTGGATTGGATCACCTCCTTCCTCTCCGGCAGAACCCAGAGCGTCCCCCTCCCCCCATTCCGTTCCAAAGCCTCCAAGATCATCTGCGGTGTACCCCAGGGATCCTCCCTCAGCCCGACGCTGTTTAACATTTACATGGTCCCGCTCGCACACGTAGCCCGACAGCACAACCTCAACATAATCTCCTACGCCGATGACACTCAGCTGATCCTCTCCCTCACCAAGGACCCCATCACCGCCAAAGCCGACCTCCACGAAAGAATGAAGGCCGTCGCCGACTGGATGAAGACCAGCCATCTGAAGCTGAACTTGGACAAGACGGAGGTCCTCCTCCTCAGCTCTAACTCTTCAGCCTGGGACGACTCCTGGTGGTTGACGGCACTGGGGGCAGCCCCGACACCCACCGACCACGCACGCAAGCTGGGAATCATCCTCGACTCAACGCTCTCTATGACCAAGCAAGTCAACGCTGTCTCCTCCTCCTGCTTCAACATTCTCTGCATGCTCCGCAAGATCTACGGATGGATCCCGACAGATGCAAGAAAGTCACCCAGGCCCTCGTCAGCAGCAGACTCGACTAAAGAAACGCACTCTACACGTGAGCCCCGACCAAGCTCAACAAACGACTACGATGTATTCAAAATGCTTTGGCACGAATGATCCTTGATGTACCACGCCACGGTCACATCACCCCCCACCTGAGAAACCTGCACTGGCTCCCCGTCAACAAGAGGATATCCTTCAAGCTCCTCATCCACACACACAAGGCACTCCACAAGACCGGCCCAGCCTACCTCAACAGACAGCTCTCCTTCTACTTCCTTAACCACCAGCTCCGCTCTGCCGACCTCTCACTCGCCACCATCCCGCACATCCAAAGAACAACCACCGGTGAGAGATCCTTCTCCCACCTCGCCGCCAAGACATGGAATACCCTCCCACCGAACCTACGACAGACGCAAGACCTGCTGACCTTCAGGAGGGTACTCAAGACCTGGCTGTTTGATCAGTAGCGCCCCCCCAGCGCCTTCAGACCCTAACAGGTATGTAGTGCGCTTTACAAATGATTGATTGATTGATTGATTGATGTGACTCTGTGATAGAAGAAGCACACATGTCCAAAATACACCAAAATGTGGTCCTCATTGTGTTGGATAAAAACATACAATTGTGACACACATCTTTATACAATCCTCATTGTGATGGGAAAAACACCAATCTCTGTAATAGGCAGCATAATATTTCTTGGGACAGATAAAGGCATACAAACCTGTTGTACACAATTTAATATGGTTCTTAGTTACACCACTGCCTATAGGATCGTAGGTCACATTTAAATAGGAGCTATTGTAAAGCACCAAAGAGCACAATCTTGTGACACACAGTATGAAATGGTTTTCAGTGTCCAGAACAAACGTTCATATGCTTGAAACATATAAAGTTGTGGCAGTGTGTATTACATGTTTAAAATGGCAACACAAAACTGTAACATGCGTCATGATGTGCTCCTTTTTGCAATGGATAAAAGCTCACATGCTATACACGTGGTCACATGAATTGCATATGGCAATGCAGTCTTCATTGTGATGGATGAAAATGTGTGAGATGTTGTTTTCAGAGTGAGGTGTTATAGCGCAGAATTAAAACACGCACTGTGATGTAATTCATATTCATTGACAACAGAGGGGACCAGTCTCTCACAGGAATGCACATGCAATGACGAACAGGTTTGTTTCTATTAGGTATCTTAAGACATCAGGTGCTCGATGCACATGATGAACTCAAATGAATTTGTAACTGTGTCACAAGGTCGAGGAGGACTTATTGGAGGAGATTCCATACTCCCCGGTGACTATGGTGAATGAGGCACTCTTCCTCTGTGTGCAAGATTTTTCTCTGGTCTGTCCCTTTAAGGAACAGGACTCTGACACCCAAGAAGAAGGTGGTCAGCAAGTCCGGATGACGTCTCTGCCCCCTGACCAATGGGGAGAGAGAGCCCCGCTGATGAAAGCGGAAATGGATTTTGGAACGGATGCTGAGGAAGAAGTGAGACCTAAAGAACGCGGAGAGAGCCAGGTGAACCAGAGCGCGTGATGGAGAAATGGGACCTCATCGCCTGCAACAAGTGGGGAGGTAACCCCTGCAGAGGAGGAGTCGCCAGGAGGCCAACCGTTTCATGCTTCGCTCTGCCATGCTCTAGGAGGAATGTGGCTGAACAAGGTACAGTCCGGCTGCGGGCTGCTCACGGGCACTGGGCTGGAAGGCACCAAAGTAAGTAGAGGACACACCTCTGCTAAACCGGTGGGTTAACCGGACTACACTTGGTGGTGGTGGCTTCTTTGAGTGTGGTGATACTCCCTGCACTGGCCCTCTACACTTCTACATATTGTCGATGTTCCGACGTTCACCAGTGGTTTTCTGACCGAGGAACATACGAGTCCATGACTGACCTGGTGGCCTCATAAGAGGAAGAACGGAAGCAGTATTTATACCTAACCTCTACTAGCTGTGTAAACAGACGAACTCGGACGTGAAAAATAAAAACATATTCAAACCATACCTAATAAAAGGGATAAAAGAATAAAGTCGCACGTTGATTCCTTCCGGGGCTTAACCTCTTCCTTGACGACCCGGTGACAAAAATATAATGTAATATAATCCTATTTGTGATTGAAAGAAGTTTATTCTTGGCAACAGTAGTTTAGATAATAGCACATCTCTGCAACAGGCCTAGTGGTGTCGTCCTTGCAGTGCTAGGAAAAAGCTCAGATATGTAACACACAACATCATACAATCCTCGTTGCGATGGATAAAAACAAACAATTGTGATGCACACCAAGACTTGATTCAAAGTATAATAGTAGCTCACTTATATAACTCCCCAAAACACCTGTAACATTCCAAGCTATGGTCATTGTGCAGGGTATGAGCAATCCACTGGAAAGATTGTGATTGTGACCCTGCTGTGATTCATGTAGACAAACACCTTTATACCCCTTCATCATTGGCTCAATTCCCAAAACCAAGTGCTTTGTTTAGTATCATCATTTTGGATTACAGAGCAAGCTGCTTTTTAATTCACAAAGGTTGTCTTGTTGACTATTAGCTTATAGCTACAGAGGATATATTTCAAGGAGTAGGCTTCATTTTCATTTGAGAATTCCATTTTCCCTTGAACAAGTTTACATGCTTACATTTCTGAAAATATTACAAAGCAAGTAGAAGTAATAACATTTGAAAAACATTTTCCCCTGTCAAGTAATCCCTTCAGCTATGCCATCTACAATTTTTAGTCTGATTCCTTTCACTTTCCATCCTGGAAACAGATTTAATCCGGCACTTGTAGAAGTGAATCTCAGATTGTTCCCTGGGTGGGAATGGGCTGAAGAATTGTTTGGGGACAGTTACAAAGTAACACATTTGGAGGCACACAACTAGTTTGCAGAGCAACAATGCCCTGTGAAGATCACTTTCCACACACACAAAAATGTTTGCTCACATTCAATAGTCATCTTTTTCCAAGTGTACATATATGCTTGTTCACATTAGCCTCTGTGCTTTTTTGTGATGGATCGTTTAATGGATGATGCATGTCCTATGGACCAGGCTTTGTAGAGCCGTCATTGTGATGGATAAGTGCATGCATTTCCAAAGTACAATACAATATAGTTTTTTTTGTTACTCAAGGTCATACACTTTACTAATACACAGCATAATGTTATACATGCTTTCTGTTAAAGGAATAGGTGATAACACTAATTCACATTAATGTGGTACTTTTAATGATGGCTAAATTAACATGAACTTTTTCAATACAATTTGATGTTACTCCGTGATGGAAGAAGCACACGTGTCTAAAATGCACCAAAATGTGTCCTCATTGTGTTTGATAAAAATACACAGTTGTGACACACATCTTGATATGGTCCTCATTGCAATGGATAAAAGCACTAACCTCTGTAATAGGCAGCATAATATTTCCTGTGGCAGATAAAGGCACACAACATTAACCCTTGGGATTTTTTGTGATGTAGATAACTTCATGTCCTATGAACCAGGTCTGCATAGAGTCGTCAGTGTGATGGAAAAGTGCATTCATTTCCAAGATGAAATACAATATAGTTTTTTGAGTTACCTAAGATCATACACACTACAACTAAACAGCATATTGTTAAACCATCTTACTGTTAAAGGAGCTTTCTGTTAAAGGAATATGCGAAAACACAAAATCACATTAATGTTGTATTTTAATGATAGCTACATTATCATGAACTTGCTCAATGCAACATGATATTCCTCTGTGATACAAGAAGCACACATGCCTAAAATGCCCCAAAATATGGTCCTCATTGCGTTGGATAAAAACATACAATTGTGACACACATCTTGATATGGTCCTCATTGTGATGGATAAAAACACCAACCTCTCCAATAGGCAGCATATTTCCTCTGGCAGACAAATGCACACAAACCTGTCTCACACAATGTAATATGATCCTCAGTTTAACCTATAAAGTGCACATAGGAGCATAATCCCCATATATATAGGAGCAATTGCAAAGCATAAAGGAGCACAATGTTGTGACACACAATATGAAGTTGTTTTTAGTGTCCTGAACAGATGTTCATATGATTGATACACTTATAAAGTTGTGGCAGGGTCTATAATATGTTAAAAATCTCAACACAATTCTGTAACATGCGCCATGATGTGCCCTTTTTTGCATTACATAAAAGCTTACACGCTATACACATGGTCACATGAATTGCCTACCACAATGTAGTCGTCATTCTGATGGATAACAACACTGTTGTGTTTTTGTTTTAGAGTGCAGTGTAATAGCACACCGAGTTAAAAACATGCAGTGTGATGCTGTAATGAGTTTGATGGACTACAGTTCTTAAACAATTCATATTTATTGACACTAGGGAGGACCAGTCTCTCACTGGAATGCAGTCTTAATGAGGAACAGGTCTGTTTCTATAAAGTATCTTAAGGCAGCCTTATGATGCTAGGCAAGCACATCACATATTCTCTGCAATGAATTACAAATGAAGAGGTAAATCAACATGCAGTTTTAGTGCACTGCATGATATTGCCCCACTGGTGATGGTTAAGCATGCACATCTTTGTAAAACTCTGTATGAGATTGTCTTTTGTTATACATAGATATTGTCTCATATTACTAACAGACAGCATGATGTGCTCCTTAATGTGATGTATCAAGGCAAACAATCGTGTAACACTTCAAGGCATCTAGTGATCATTGCACTTAATAAACCCAAATTAATTTATAACATACAATGTAGTATAATTCTATTTGTGATGGAAATAATTTCATTCTTGGTAACAATAGCTTAGATAATAGCACAACTTTTCAACAGACCTAGTGGGGTGGTCCTCACAGTGATATACAAAAGCTCAGATATAAAACACACATCATATAGTCCTCGTTGTGATGGATACAAACAAACAATTGTGATGCACACCAAGACTCAATTCAAAGTATAATAGTAGCTCACTTATATAAAACCCCAAAACACATATAACACTCCAAGCTATGGTCATTGTGCAGGGTATGAGCAAACCACTGGAAAGACTGTGATTGTGACCCTGCTGTGATTCATATAGACAAACACCTTTTATACTCCTTTATCATTTACTGGAGAAGCGTGGCTCAATGGTTAGAGCGGCAGACCCTGATGCAGAGGTCTGGCCCGGCACCAGGGTTCAATTCCCGCGTCGGCGGTTCTTGGACTCAATTTCCCCGGACCTGATAATTCTTGCCTCGGTGCCTAGTCTAATCATGGGTCCCACTCTGTGACTCTGGGCAATAGCTTGCTTAATCTCCACAACGGCCCCAGCAGCGCTTGGATGCCTGGCTTCACCTTGGGGGTGCCCAGGAGTAGACATTTCACAGGAATGCCGGGATGGGTTCCACAGCGGTATGAATACAGCGCTATGAGGCCTCTGGGTAGGAGTGTGCTATATAAATACTATACATTTACTCAATTCACTACACCAAGTGCTACATTTATTATAATTTTGGATTACATGAGCAAGCTGCTTTTCAATTCACAAAGGTTGCCTCAGGGACAGTTAGCATACAGCTACAGAGGATGTATTTCAAGGGGTAGTCTTCATTTTCTTTTGAGAGTTCCATTTTCCCTTGAACAAGTTTGCATGCTTAGATTTTGGGAAATATTCTGAAGCAAGTAGAAGTAATAACATTTTAAAAACATTTTCCCCTATGGAATAATCTCTTCATCTATGCTATTTCCAATTTTTTGTCTGATTGCTTCCACTTCCAACCCTGGAAACAGATTTAATCTGGCACGTGCTAGGAGTGAATATCAGATTGTTCCCTGGGTTGGAATGGGCTGAAGAAATGTTTGTGGACAGTTACAAAGTAGCACATTTGCAGGCACACAAATACTTTGCAGAACAACAAGGCCCTCTGAAATTCACTAACCCCACACACAGAAGTATTTACTCACATTCACTAGTCATCTTTTTGCAAGTGTAAATTTATACCGGTGCACATTAGCACCTGTGCTTTTTTATGATGGTCGATTGGCTGGATGGTGCATGTCCTAGGGACCAGGCCTGTATAGAGCCCTCATTGTGATGGATGAGTGCACACATTTCCAAGATACAATACAATATAGATTCTTATAGTTACTTAAGATCATACACATTACTAATACACAGCATAATGTCATAGGAGTTTTCTGTTAAAGGAATATGTGATAACACTAATTCACATTAATGTCGTACTTTTAATGATGGCTAAATTAACATGAACGTGTTCAATTCAACATGATGTGACTGTGTGATAGAAGAAGCCCACTTGTCTAAACTGCACAAAAATGTGTCCTCATTGTGTTGGATAAAAACACACAGTTGTTATACACATCTTGATACAGTCCTCATTGTGATGGATAAAAACGCTTTACTAATACCCAACATAATGTTAAAGAAGCTTACTGTTAATGGAGCTTACTGTTAAAGGAATGTGCAATAAAACTAAATCACAATAATGTAGTACTTCTAATTAAGCTACGTTAACATGAACTTGTTCAATATCACATGGTGTGACTCTGTGATAGCAGAAGCACACATGTCTAAAATGAACCAAAGTGTGGTCCTCATTGTGTTGGATAAAAACACACAATTATGACACACATCTTGATACAGTCTTCATTGTGATAGATAAAAACGCCAACCTCTGTAATAGGCACCACAATATTACTTGTGGCAGATAAAGGTACACAAACCTGTCTCACACAATTTAACATGGTCCTCAGTGTGACCAATAAGTGCACATAGGAGCATAAGCCACCTTTATATAGGAGCAATTGTAAAGCATAAAAGAGCACCTTCTTGTGATACACAAAATATGAAATGGTTTTCAGTGTCCAGAAGAAAGGTTCATATGCTTGATACACATGTAAAGTTGTGGCAGTGTCTACTACATGTTAGAAACACAAAAGAAAACTGTAACATGTGCTTTGCTATGCTCCTTTTTGCAATGTATAAAACCTCACAATTTACACACATGGTCATCTGAATTGCATACCACAATGTAGTCCTCATTTTGATGGATAAAAACACGCAAGAGTTTTTTTTCATCAGAGTGTGGTGTAATATAACAGAGAGTTAAATCATGCACTGTGATGTCGTTATGAGTTTGATGGACTAAAAGTCTTAAACAAATCATATTTAGTGACACCAGATAGGACGGACCAATCTCGCATGAATACAGTTGTAATGAGGAATTGGTCTATGTCTATTAAGAATGCTACGGTAGCCTTGTTATTGTATGCCAGCACATCACAAAGTCTCTGCGATTAATTACAAATGAAGAAATAAACCAACATGCAGCTGTAGTGCACTGCATGATATTGCCCTCCTGGTGATATTTAAAACATGCACATCCATGTAAAACTATGTGAAATTACCTTCTATGATAAATAGACAATCTCTCATGTAGTAACAGGTAGCATGATGTGCTCCTTAATGTGATGTATCAAAACAAGCGATCTTGAAACATGTCATGGCATCTAGTGCTCATTGCACTTGATAAACCCAAATTAATTTGTTACATACAATGAGATATATTCCTATTTGTTATGGAAAGAAGTTAATTCTTGGTAACAGTACTTTAGGTACTAGCACAATTTTGCAACAGACCTAGTGGGGTGGTCATCACAGTGATAGGAAAAAGCTCAGTTGTGTAACACACAACATCATGTGGTCCTCATTATGATGGATAAAATCAAACTGCTGTGATGCACACCATGACTTGATCCAAAGTATGATAATAGTAGCTCACATATATAACATACCAACACACCTGTAAAAATCAAAGCTATGGTCATTTTACAGAGCAGGAGAAAACCACTGGCAAGATTGTGATTGTGACCCTGCTGGTTCTTTTTTTTTAAGGTTTTCAAAGAAAGTTTTATTCGGCTGACGCGTTTCAACCAAACTGGTCTTTCTCAAAGCCAATACATACTTGGTGATTATACCATATCACCTATAAACACCAAGCTCACATATGAGTAAACATAGTGAAAAGACTTTGTTGGACCTTGTACGATGCCTAGAACCTTTGGAAGAAAGCCTGGCATTAATAGGTCTAGGCAGCGTAAATAAATTAACACAAGTGCATGATTTACCTTATGCTTTCACATGATCACAAAATATATAGGGTCATCAAAAATATATATAAATATTTATCTTAATAACAGATAAACATTTAAGTTCTACTAAGTTTCTAAACTTGCATAATTAATGAAAAGCACATACTCGACACGGGTACATTGAGAAACGCCACCCGAAAATAACAAATCCAATGACTGTCATCCCGGCACACCATGCGCAGCCGCCACGCCGCCCCGCAACCATGACCCTGCTGTGATTCATGATGCTTTTTCAATAAAGGATTTAATATCGCACAATGTTGCAATATGAAATGTGATATAATCATTTTAATGGACTAAACTATCAAAAACAACTCCTGCTTATCAGCACCTAAGAGGAACAATCTCTGTCAGGAGTGCACTCAGAATTGGATACAGTTCTGCCTCTATCAAGCATCGTAAGGCAGCCTTATGAAATGTTTGTGCAGTGTAATGCCGGCGGTGGGGATTGCGAGTCTTTCAATGAAGGGCTCAGCTCCTTCAATTATGTATAAGTTCCCGATCGAGTTCCTCCTCTGCTGCATCATCTCTCCCTGGTATGCCAACAATGCGGAAGTCATTGAAATACTTGTGTTCCCCGCCACTGGCATTACACTGCACAAAAATGTCAATGCATCACGGTTTCTGCCAGAAATCATTTGCTTCACATATTATTATTATTATTATTAATGATATTTCTAAAGCGTGAAAAAAGGCCCATGGGCGTCTCGGCGCTAAGATATCTGTAATATTTAACCTGAGAGGGGGGAGCTGAGTCTAGTGATTAAAGAGCCAGGTTTTAAGTTGCTTACGAAAGGACCAGAGGGAAGGACTGGCTTTAATCAAATGGGGCAGCGTGTTCCACAATTTTGGAGCTGACACCAGGAATCTTCTGTCACCCCAGAAACAGTTTTGGTCCGAGGAACCACAAGATCAATTAGACTTGAACGTAGTGTTCTGGACGGACAATAGGGAATCAGATTTTGGACAAGATATGCTGGTCCCATATTATGCAAGGCCTTGTACACAATACATAGAGTTTTGAATTTTATTCTGTTTCTGATGGGTAACCAGTGTAACTCTCTGATTGTGTCCGAGGCGGATTGATATTTGGGAATTTTTCCCAGTAGCCTGGCAGCTGAGTTTTGTATAATTTGCATTTTGTTTAAAACTCCTTCTTGTGCATTGAGGAATAAAGCGTTGCAGTAATCCAAGGTGGACAATACAAGGGAAGTAACCAGGGTTTTACCAGCTGTATCAGGAAGAAAGGGGAGGATTTTTTTGATGAGTCTTAGTTTGTGGAAGGCTGAGGAGGTGATCTGGTTAGCGTGTGGATGGAAAGTGAGGCGGTTATCAAAAATGACTCCCAGGTTCCTCACCTTACTGACAGGCTCGGGAGGCGAGCCTAATGAGGATGGCCACCAATTAGATGACCATTCCGGAGTCAGCGGTCCGAAGATGACTACTTCTGTCTTGTCGGAATTTAATTTTAGGCAATTGGAAGCCATCCAGCTCCCAATTGCTACCATGCCTGATTTAAGATCTTCCGCTATTTTATGGCCGTTGTTCTTAATGGCAAGGACCAACTGTGTGTCATCTGCATAGGTAGTAAGGCTCATCCCATGTGCACTAATAACATTGGCTAAGTCCGACACATAGATGTTGAAAAGTGTCGGACTTAGGGATGAGCCTTGAGGTACTCCACATGGCAGGGACAAGGTGGAAGAGTGAAAGGGTCCCATTGTGACCACCTGGGTTCTATTGGCCAGAAAAGAGGCCAGACGTTTACTGGCATTTTCCTGGACACCCATGTTTTCGACACGGTTGATCAACGTAGCATGATCGACCGTGTCGAAGGCTGCCGATAAATCAAGCAGTATCAAGACTGCTGTACCCCCAGCATCGCGGATGGATCTAATATCATCCGCCGCTTTGATCAGAGCCGTCTCCGTCCCATGGAATTGGCGGAAGCCAAACTGGGATTCATCAAGTAAATTATGTTGCTCTAAGAACGCGGAGAGTTGTTGATTCAGAGCTTTTTCAGCTTTTTTAGCCAGTACTGGTAGGCTGGCAATAGGTCGATAGCTCTTAGGTTCTTCCATGTCGAGATGTGGCTTCTTTAAGAGTTGTTTAATTAGGTTTTTTTTTAGAATATCAGGGTAAGTGCCTGTACTAAACACTGCGTTGCAGATAGAGGTGATGGCAGAAAGAACTGTTTCAATAACAGGTAGCAGTACTTTAAATGGACAGGGGTCAAGAGCAGAACCTGATCTAATGGTGGATATAATATCAGCAATCTGGGAACTAGAAATTTCTGCGAACTGAGAGAGGATGGGTCCAGTATGGACGGCGGTCGACAAGTTGGGAGGGAGTTTGGTGTTATTAGCAAAGGCAGAATAGATGTTGTTGACTTTACTAAAGAAGAAGCTGGCTATGGCGTCACAGAGGGGTTGTGAGGGAGGTGGAGTCAGGTTTGTGGAGTATCCTGCTAGCTGCTTAGTAGTTTCGTACAGAGCTTTATTGGAGTTTTTGGCCATTTCGATTCTAACGCTAAAGAATTTTTTCTTGGCCTCATTAATCATAGTTTTATATTTGGCTACCGTTTCTTTATACTTAATTTTGGCTTCTACAGAGTAGTCTTTCCTCCAGTGCCTCTCCTTATTCCTACACTGTTGTTTTTGTTCTCTTAAGGCCTCCGAATACCAGGGGGCCGACGGGGTAGATCTATTGCGAGACCGTTGTTTAACCAGGGCCAGGGAGGATGCCGCCGAGCCCACCCACTCATAGAATTGGAGGTGGCGGTGTTAGGGTCAGTTGATAGAGGGGGAGTGGATTTGGTTAAGAGAGTTTTCAGGCTGGAACTATCAATGTCATTCCACGCCTGGAAGGACTGTTGAGAGTTGGATGGTAGTGTGGAGGCTCCAATGTCTTGAATGGTTAGTGACGCCATGATGGCATGGTGGTCTGACCAAGTAACTGGAAGGATTTGAGAGACTTGTAAATCCTGTGAGTTGGTAAAAATGCCATCCAATACATGGCCCCCGTCATGTGTGGATGATTTGACCAACAATGGGAGACCAAAGGTGGTCATATCTCCTAGAAGCGCAGCAGTATCTTTGTCCTCTGTTTTGTCAAAATGAAAGTTAAAATCACTGAGGACAGTGAGGGAACTATCAAGGGCTGAAGATTCCAGAATTGACCTGAGGTTGGAAATGAATCCGGTCCTTGATCCTGGTGGACGATACAAAAGGATCCCATTAAAGTTATGGGAGGGAGTCAGTTTGAAAGAAAATTGCAGAGCTTCACAGGATGGTAGTGAGATCATGTTGGTTCTGGCGATAAAAGTGTCGCGTAAAATGACGGCAATCCCACCACCTTTCTTGCGTTGTCTGTCCAGTCTATGGATGGAAAAGCCTTTTGGAGCTGCAATCACTATATCTGGATCGGACGAACTATCCATCCAAGTTTCTGTCATAAATAGTAAGTCTAAACTATTGTCCTCCATCAGGTCGGCTACGTCCTGTCGGTGTTTCCCGAGCGAGCGGACATTAATAAGGGCAAGTGAAAAAGATTTGGGTGATTTATACTTGGTGGTGGGGGGAGGATTTAGATAAAGGGGTATCTGTGATTTACAACAGGGACAGAGTACATAGGATGTACATCGTACATGAGGAGAGGAACCATGTGGGGCCCCCATGTGAACCTTTCACAAAGCTACAGCTTGAAAGCCATTAACAAGTCCCCCCTGTCATCATCTAATTATTTTGAAGCGTGAATATCATATTGAAGCACCAGCAACCGCCGCAGTCATTTCTGGACACAACAAGAGAAAAATGACCACACCCCTTGAGTTCATAAGGCATCATCACCCGTGAGAATTCCCTCACCTCAAATGTGAATGACCAAGTCCTGCTCCTGAGGAGAACCCTGAAATCAAATAGGGTTCTGAAATGTGTCGACCCCACCCAGCCAGCAATAATCACCACCAATCAACCGACCCATACCGAGTACAAACAGGACATTTAGGCCTGGTGTAACTGTTTAACTGCTTCGCTGGTTATGGCAGGTGTATGTAGTGAAACACATAACTGAATTGTACCGCCATTGTTCTTTATGTTAAAATAAGGACTGGTCAATTGTTTTGTCATGTTTGGTCATTTCCTAAGTATTTGTTATATGTCCAAAGTACTGTCACCATTGTGTTGTTGATATATGTTGGTACTAATTGTTCTTCTTTAAGACATGAAAGAAATATCCATCTTGTTTGTTCCACAAATAAATGAACAAATAACAAGTGTAAGGAAAACAATATAACTACTTGAGAATCTAAGGTGGTTATTTATGAATGTATTTATTCAAAAACGTATGTCCAGACCTTTTTCTTGTTTCCAACTTTCTAAAAAGTGGCATTTTTAAAATTGAGGATTGAAATATGAATTTACCTTTCAAGATGGTTTTAAATTACTCTGATACCATTCATGACTTTCCTACCTGCTCCCAATAAAAAATTAACACTTATTAAATGTAATAAGGTACCCAATGGTATGCTATGAAAGAGGCAGGCCTTGCAATAGTGACTACCAGGACAGGTCAGATTAAAAACTACATGTCCAACTTTTTTAAGTAAACTGCACCTTGCCCTATGTGCTTTTGAGGGCCTACCCTATAGGTGACTTATATGTACTCAACAGAATGGTTTACGCTTGGTAAAAGGTTTAGTTTGACAGGTGGAAATGGCAGTTTAAAATTGCACCCACAAGCTGCACTGGCAGACCAGGGACAGGTTAAAAAAAGTCTACTTAAGTGGGTGGCTCAAAAAGTGCTGTAGGGACACTAATAGCATTTAATTTACAGGCCGTGGGTGTACATGCAGTATTACTTTACTAGGTACTTGCAAATAAATTAAATGTGACAATGGGGTCTGTAGCCCCATTTTATCATGTTTTAGGGAATGTGAACAAGCAGTTTAGCACTGGTTAGCAGTCCTAAGGCCAACAAAAGCAAATTCAGAAATATAGTGGGGGTGAAGGCAATCAGCTTTGGGGACGACCACCCTAAGGCTGACTGGTCTAACAAGCATTGACTTGTAACACACTCCATAATATTTTTCTCCTGGTGATGTTTAAAGCATGCACAACCCTGCAATACACAGTATGAAAATGTCCTCTGTGATGAATAGGCACTCGCTCATATTACTAACAAACACCATGATGTGGCCCTCAATGTGATGTATCAAAGAACAAAATCTTGTAGCATGCCATATTATCTGTTTCTCAGTGTGAATGGTAAAACCACATGCAATTGTAATATAACAGGTGATATAGTCCTTATTGAATAGAAAAGAAATTCATGCTTGATAACAGTAGCTTTGATAACAGCACAAATTTGCATCAGACCTAATGGTGAGGTAATTGCTATGAGAATAGTGTCAGATGTTTAACACACAATATCATATGGTCCTCGTTGTGATGGATAACAGATCACACTTTTTTGACACACACTAAGATATGATCTATATGATGGCAATAGAAGCACAGACATATCAGGCACCTAAACATGTGTAAAACTCATAGCTACAGAAAGACAAACACCTATGTATCCCCATTTTAAAGATCAAAATAGGTTCAGCTCTACTCTTGCCTTCCAGGTCTTATCTGAGCGACCTCAAGTTCTTATGTTGAAGTTGACGTTTAACCAGCTTTTCACAATTTATGGACAGAATTTACTTACAAATTGTCAGATGCCATAATTAGAGTTGGATGAATGGGATACACCTTCACAAACGAGATGGAGATCCCGTCTGCAGTTTTACAAGGGCTACAATGCCTAATCCGGGCCCTACATTTTTTACCACTTTAAGAATATAGCACATGTGGCTGGAAACTGGAAAACAGCTCTTCACTTCGCAAATGTTCAAAATACCAACTGAATTGAGGATGCAGAACTACACAAATCCAAAGGGAAACACAGTGAAAAGCTTGATATTTTAGCAGTTAGGAACTATTTTTTAAAGGTATTGTCTAAATAATACACTATTTGAAATCCAGTATGGTCAGTTAAATATATCGCTGGATGAAATAAGAAAGCAGTGTTTGCTAAATGCATATGTATTCTGTAATAAATTGTCAGTCACATACGAAAGGGATCCAAATAAAGGCTGTTTTTTTGACAAATATATACTGTACCAAATAGGAAGACACTATATGTAAAATATAATCTGGTCCTCATAAACAGCCTTGTATAAAAACACACACCGGTCCTCGTAAAGCTGTTTGCTGTCTTTATGTAGTGTGTAAAAATGGTCTTCATAACTCTTGGATACGGGACATATGCGGTCCTCATAAGGGGGTTATGTCAGAAAGTCTCAAAACTTTTCCCATAATCGTTTTTTAAAATCTGATATAACTTTCATACTGTCATTATAGTATAAACATAAAATGTATGATCATTTTGATTCTCTGATGATCAGAAAGGGTGGCCCTCATAATGTAGGTTTTTTTCACTGGTCTTCATAGAGTGATATAAACATGTATGGGTGTGTGTGTGTGTGTGTGTGTGTGTGTGTGTGTGTGTGTGTGTGTGTGGCTCTGTCTGTGTGTGTGTGTGTGGGGGGGGGGGGGGGGCTCTGTCTGTGTGTGTGTGTGTGGGGCTCGGTCTGTGTGTGTGTGTGTGTGTGTGGGGCTCTGTCTGTGTGTGTGTGTATGTGTGTGGCTCTGTCTGTGTGTGTGTGTATGTGTGTGGCTCTGTCTGTGTGTGTGTGTATGTGTGTGGCTCTGTCTGTGTGTGTGTGTGTGTGTGTGTGTGTGTGTGTGTGGCTCTGTGTGTGTGTGTGTGTGTGTGTGTGTGTGTGTGTGTGTGTGTGTGTGTGTGTGTGTGTGTGTGTGTGTGCGGGGCTCTGTGCGTCAGTGTGCGGGGCTCTGTGCGTCAGTGTGCGGGGCTCTGTGCGTCAGTGTGCGGGGCTCTGTGCGTCAGTGTGCGGGGCTCTGTGCGTCAGTGTGCGGGGCTCTGTGCGTCAGTGTGCGGGGCTCTGTGCGTCAGTGTGCGGGGCTCTGTGCGTCAGTGTGCGGGGCTCTGTGCGTCAGTGTGCGGGGCTCTGTGCGTCAGTGTGCGGGGCTCTGTGCGTCAGTGTGCGGGGCTCTGTGCGTCAGTGTGCGGGGCTCTGTGCGTCAGTGTGCGGGGCTCTGTGCGTCAGTGTGCGTCGGTGTGTGTGGGGCTGGGTGTGTGTGGGGCTGGGTGTGTGTGGGGCTGGGTGTGTGTGGGGCTGGGTGTGTGTGGGGCTCGGTGTGTGTGGGGCTCGGTGTGTGTGGGGCTCGGTGTGTGTGGGGCTCGGTGTGTGTGGGGCTCGGTGTGTGTGGGGCTCGGTGTGTGTGGGGCTCGGTGTGTGTGGGGCTCGGTGTGTGTGGGGCTCGGTGTGTGTGGCTCGGTGTGTGGCTGTGTGTGTGTGGCTGTGTGTGTGGCTGTGTGTGTGTGGCTCTGTGTGTGTGTGGCTCTGTGTGTGTGTGGCTCTGTGTGTGTGTGTGGCTCTGTGTGTGTGTGTGGCTCTGTGTGTGTGTGTGTGTGTGGCTCTGTGTGTGTGTGTGTGGCTCTGTGTGTGTGTGTGTGGCTCTGTGTGTGTGTGTGGCTCTGTGTGTGTGTGTGTGTGGCTCTGTGTGTGTGTGTGTGGCTCTGTGTGTGTGTGTGGCTCTGTGTGTGTGTGGCTCTGTGTGTGTGTGGCTCTGTGTGTGTGTGGCTCTGTGTGTGTGTGGCTCTGTGTGTGTGTGGCTCTGTGTGTGTGTGGCTCTGTGTGTGTGTGGCTCTGTGTGTGTGTGGCTCTGTGTGTGTGTGGCTCTGTGTGTGTGTGGCTCTGTGTGTGTGTGGCTCTGTGTGTGTGTGGCTCTGTGTGTGTGTGGCTCTGTGTGTGTGTGGCTCTGTGTGTGTGTGGCTCTGTGTGTGTGTGGCTCTGTGTGTGTGGCTCTGTGTGTGTGGCTCTGTGTGTGTGGCTCTGTGTGTGTGGCTCTGTGTGTGTGGCTCTGTGTGTGTGGCTCTGTGTGTGTGGCTCTGTGTGTGTGGCTCGGTGTGTGTGGCTCGGTGTGTGTGGCTCGGTGTGTGTGGCTCGGTGTGTGTGGCTCGGTGTGTGTGGCTCGGTGTGTGTGGCTCGGTGTGTGTGGCTCGGTCTGTGTGTGGCTCGGTCTGTGTGTGTGTGGCTCTGTCTGTGTGTGTGTGGCTCTGTGTCTGTGGCTCTGTGTGTGTGGCTCTGTGTGTCTGTGTGTGTGGCTTTGTGTGTCTGTGTGTGTGGCTCTGTGTGTGTGGCTCTGTGTGTGTGTGTGTGTGTGTGTGTGTGTGTGTGTGTGTGTGTGTGTGTGTGTGTGTGTGTGTGTGTGTGTGTGTGTGTGTGTCTCTGTGTGTGTGTGTGTGGCTCTGGGTGTGGAGCTGGACAGGCATCCCGGCTGGGACCGACCGGAGGGGCTGCAGACAGCAGGTACGGGCTTCTTAGCAACGGAGGCTCTTCATGCATTGCATACCTAACCGCCCTGCAGCACTGCCACGGCCCCCTTACAGCCCTGCGGGCACCTGGATTTGCCACGTTTAGTTGTACCTCCTCCTTTACAGCCTTGCGCACCCTCGGCTCTGCCACCTTTGGTTGTACCCCCTTACAACCCTGCGCACACCAAGCTCTGCCCCCTATACCGCCCCGCACACCCCCAGTCTGCCCCCCTTAGCGCCCCGCTGTGCCACCCCACGTTCACTGCCAGTCCCTGAGTTTTCCCTAAATCGTTCCTTGGCTCTAAAGCCCTAGTCCCTTCGCTCCCAGTGGACAGTAGGCCCCGCTGCCTACAGTCTTAACCCTTCACCTCCTTGTGCACGCTTAACATTACCGCAATGTGCACACCCGGTTCTGCAATCTCTAGTTTTAACCCCTCTCCTGCCTGTGCACACCCGGCTCCGAACTCTGTAGCCTTCACCCCTCCGCTTCCTGTGCACATCCGGCTCCGAACTCTGTAGCCTTCACCCCTCCCCCGCCTGCGCACACCCGGCTTCGCACTCTGTAGCCCTCACCCCTCCCTGCCTGTGCACTCTCGGCTCTGCACTCTGTAGCCTTTGACCCCCCTCCCCTGCCTGTGCACACCCGGCTCCACACTCTGTAGCCTTCACCCCTCCTGCTTGCATCAGAGCCTCAGCTGTGCCGCGTCCCAGGAAGCCCCTGTGTGTGTGTGTGTGTGTGTGTGTGTGTGTGTGTGTGTGTGTGTGTGTGTGTGTGTGTGTGTGTGTGTGTGTGTGTGTGGCTCTGTCTGTGTGTGGCTCTGTCTGTGTGTGGCTCTGTGTGTGTGTGTGTGGCTCTGTGTGTGTGTGTGTGTGTGGCTCTGTGTGTGTGTGTGTGTGTGTGTCTGTGCGTGTGGCTCTGTGTGGGTGGGTGTGTGTGTGTCTCTGTGTGGGTGTGTGTGTGTGTGAGTGTGTGTGAGTGTGTGTGTGTGAGTGTGTGAGTGTGTGTGTCTCTGTGTGAGTGTGTGTGTGTGTGGCTCTGTGTGTGTGTGTGGCTCTGTGTGTGTGTGTGGCTCTGTGTGTGTGTGTGGCTCTGTGTGTGTGTGTGTGTGTGTGTGTGTGGCTCTGTGTGTGTGTGTGTGTGGCGGTGTGTGTGTGTGGCGGTGTGTGTGTGTGTGTGGCGGTGTGTGTGTGTGTCTGGCTCTGTGTGTGTGTGTGTCTGGCTCGGTGTGTGGCTCTGTGTGTCTGTGTGTGGCTCTGTGTGTCTGTGTGTGGCTCTGTGTGTCTGTGTGTGGCTCTGTGTGTCTGTGTGTGGCTCTGTGTGTCTGTGTGTGGCTCTGTGTGTCTGTGTGTGGCGCTGTGTGTCTGTGTGTGGCTCTGTGTGTCTGTGTGTGGCTGTGTGTGGCTCTGTGTGTGGCTCTGTGTGTCTGTGTGTGGCTCTGTGTGGCTCTGTGTGTGGCTCTGTGTGTGGCTCTGTGTGTCTGTCTGTGGCTCTGTGTGTGTGTGGCTCTGTGTGTGGCGCTCTGTCTGTGTGTGTGGCTCTGTGTGTGTGTGTGTGTGTGTGTGTGTGTGGCTCTGTGTGTGTGTGTGTGTGGCTCTGTGTGTGTGTGTGTGCGTGTGGCTCTGTGTGTGTGCGTGTCTCTGTGTGTGTGTGTGTGTGGCTCTGTCTGTGTGTGTGTGTGTGTGGCTCTGTCTGTGTGTGTGTGTGGCTCTGTCTGTGTGTGTGTGTGGCTCTGTCTGTGTGTGTGTGTGTGGCTCTGTCTGTGTGTGTGTGTGTGTGTGGCTCTGTGTGTGTGTGTGGCTCTGTGTGTGTGTGTGTGGCTCTGTGTGTGTGGCTCTGTGTGTGTGTGTGTGGCTCTGTGTGTGTGTGTGGCTCTGTGTGTGTGTGTGTGGCTCTGTGTGTGTGTGTGTGGCTCTGTGTGTGTGTGTGTGTGTGTGGCTCTGTCTGTGTGTGTGTGTGTCTGTGTGTGTGTTGCTCTGTGTGTGTGTGGCTCTGTGTGTGTGTGGCTCTGTGTGTGTGTGGCTGTGTGTGTGGCTGTGTGTGTGTGGCTCTGTGTGTGTGTGGCTCTGTGTGGCTGTGTGTGTGTGTGTGTGTGTGTGTGTGTGTGTGTGTGTGTGTGTGTGTGTGTGTGTGTGTGTGTGTGTGTGTGTGTGTGTGTGTGTGTGTCTGCGTGTCTGCCTGTGTGCGTGTGTGCGTGTGTGTGTGTGTGGCTCTATGTGAATGACTGTGTGGGTGGCTCTGTGTTGGTGCAAATGCAATAGGTCTCGCATTTGCAAGCGATTAAGCTATTGGCATTGTAAATGACAATGCCATTTATTTAGGTTTTAAAAACCAAAACATAATGCAAATGCTACTTACCAGTATGCATCTGTTCTTGGCATGTAGGGCTGCTGACATTCATATCTGTGCATAGTCCGCCACCTAGTGTTGGGTCCGGATGATTGCACATTGTTGTCCTGGAAGAGTCTTCGAAGTATCACGAGATAGGTGGCTCCTCCCCTGGACTACAGTGCGCATGGGCATCGCCTCCATCCCCAGATTGTTTTTAGCCATTGGCAGAGATGGAGTGAGAAGTGAGTGATGACCATGCTATGAGCATATATGTGTATATGAATACATACTGCAGCTGCTACAGGCGCCGGGGAGGAGGGTGGGCGATATGAATGTCAGCAGCCCTACATGCCAAGAACAGATGCATACTGGTAAGTAGCATTTGCAGTTCGAGGCATGTGGGCTGCTGAATTCATATCTGTGCATAGAATACATAGCAGTCCCTCCATTAGCGGCGGCCGCCCGTGCCAGCTGCAGCAGTCTGAAACAGTGTTTTTAGAACAGCCTGACCAACAGCTGCCTGTTGTTTTGAATGCACGTCTACACAGTAGTGCTTAGTGAAAGTATGAGTGGTAGACCATGTGGCTGCTCTACAGATGTCTTCTAAGGGAATGTTACCTAAGAAAGCCATAGAGGCCCCCAACTTCCTAGTGGAGTGGGCCCTCGGTGGGATAGTGAGAGTGCGCTTAGCTTTAGCGTAGCAGATCTGAATGCACTTTACTATCCATCTAGCCATTCCTGCTTTGGAGATCGCATTTCCCTTGTGTTGTGTGGCAAAAGCAACAAAAAGTTGTTGGGTTTTGCGGAAATCTTTTGTCCTGTCCACATAATACATCAAAGCCCTTTTTACATCAAGGGTGTGGAGCATCCGCTCCGCCAGCGTCTCTGGGTTTTGGAAAAACACCGGCAATTCAATGGTTTGGTTTATGTGAAAGTGTGAGACCACTTTTGGTAAGAACTTAGGGTTAGTGCGGAGCACCACCCTGTTAGGATGTACCTGGAAGAAAGGTTCTTGGATGGTGAGCGCCTGCAGTTCGCTAACCCTCCGTAGCGATGTGATTGCTACTAGGAACGCAACCTTCCAGGTTAAAAACTGCAGCTCACAAGAGTGTAGTGGCTCAAAGGGAGGACCCATCAGCCTTGTAAGAACCACATTGAGGTTCCATTCCGGAGCTGGTGGAGTCCTTGGTGGAATGACTCTTTTGAGTCCTTCCAGAAAAGCCTTGATAGCAGGGACCTTGAAGAGTGACAGGTGCTGCCTATTCTGGAGGTATGCTGCCATAGCCGACAGGTGAATGCGGATGGAAGAGTAAGCTAGATTACAACGATACAGGTGAAAGAGGTAGCATATGATGTTTTGAATGGAAGCGTCTAGCGGGTCAATGCTGTGCTCCACGCAGTAGACGACAAACCTCTTCCATTTAGCCGCATAACAAGCTCTAGTAGTGGGCTTTCTTGCCTCCCGAATGATGTCCATGCAATCGGGAGGAAGATTAAGGTAGCCAAACTCTAGGACTTCAGGAGCCAGATCGCCAGGTTGAGCTGTTGCGGATCTGGGTGCTGAATGTCGCCATGGCTCTGCGTCAGAAGGCTGGGAGTGAGATGAAGCCTTTGATGCGGTACCACGGAGAGTTCCAGAAACGTGGTGTACCACGGTTGGCGAGCCCACGTTGGAGCAACCAGGATGAGCGTCATCGAGTGTTGCCTGAGCTTGCGTGCCACCAGCGGTATCAGAGGTGCTGGGGGAAAAGCGTACGCAAATCTGCCTGACCAGTTCATCCACATCGCATTGCCCTGTGATTGGGGGTGTGGGAATCTGGCGGCGAAGCTTTGGCATTTTGCGTTCTCCTTTGTGGCGAACAGGTCTATCTCTGGATGACCCCCCCTTTGGAAGTACGGTTGGAGTACTGATGGATGTAACTCCCACTCGTGCATCTGATGACTGTGTCTGCTGAGCAGATCCGCCATTTGATTGTCCTTGCCTGGGAGATGTTCTGCCATGAGAAAGATGTTCCTCTGAATGGCCCACTTCCACATGCTCTGAGCCAGATGAGACAGCTGTGGAGAGTGTGTGCCTCCCTGCTTCTGGATGTAGTACATGGCCGTCATGTTGTCCGTCCGGATCAACACGACCTTGTTGCACAGATGTACTTTGAACGCCTTTAAGGCCATGAAGATTGCCATCAGTTCCAACACATTGATGTGCATCTTCCTTTGCTGAAGTGTCCATAGTCCCTGCACAGTGTAGTGGAGTACATGCGCTCCCCATCCCTGGAGAGAGGCGTCCGTTGTCAGGATGATCTGTGGGACAGGCTGTTGGAATGGTCGGCCCTTGCAAAGGTTTTGTGGATTCCACCAATGCAGAGAGTTGTATGCCCGACCGCTCACCAACACTAGGTCTGTCAGTTGCCCATGAGCCTGAGTCCACTGACGTGCTAAGCACTCCTGAAGCGGACGCATATGTAGTCTCGCGTGCGGGACAATGGAGATGCAGGAGGCCATCATGCCTATCAACTGCATGAACACCTTCGCTGGAAGCGAGTGCTGGGGTCTGAACCGTTGGATCAGCGCCTGGATGCTGGCGATTCTCACTGAATTCGGCTGCGCAGTGGCTGCCAGAGTGTCGATCGTCGCGCCCAGATACTGTCGCACGTGGGCGGGCTGGAGATGGGACTTTGGGTAGTTCAGAGAGAATCCCAGATCGTGCAGGAGATGAATGGTGCGTGACACGTGGTCCACGCACTGCTGCTCCGTCTTTGCCTGAATAAGCCAGTCGTCTAGGTATGGAAAGACATGGATGTGCTGGCGACGGAGATGCGCCGCCACAGTCGCTAGGCACTTTGTAAATACTCTCGGTGCCGTGGTGACCCCGAACGGCAGGACTCTGAACTGGTAATGCTGGTCTAAGATCTTGAATCTGAGATACTTTCTGTGGGAAGGATGGAGGGGAATATGGAAATAGGCATCCTTCAGATCCAGCGTTGCTAGGAAGTCCCCCTGCTGAAGCAGGGGAAGTACCTGCTGCAATGTGAGCATATGGAAGTGCTCCGAGTTGATGTACCAGTTCAGGGGCCTGAGGTCCAGGATCGGCCTGAGTGATCCGTCCTTTTTGGGGATTAGAAAGTACAGGGAGTAAACTCCTGTTCCCCGTTCTTGCAATGGGACGAGCTCTATTGCCCCTTTTTGCAGCATGACCAGTACTTCTTGCTGCAACAAGGTCAAATGCTCGTCGGACATAGCACGGCCTCTTGGCGGTATGTCCGGTGGAATGGACGTAAGTTCTAGACAGTACCCGCACTGGATAATAGACCTCACCCACCTGTCCGTGGTGATGGACCTCCACGCCGGCAGGAACTGCTGGAGTCTCCCCCCGACAGGTGTCGTGTGATCGGGGGGAAGTGACAAGACGTCACTGCTTGTTGGAGGTGGTGGACCTGGAGGCATTGTTTCCACGTCCCCTGCCTTTGATATTATTGCCTCTGTAGCCACCCCTGCCCTTGTTGTTGTTATATGAGGGCTGGGTGTTACCCTTGTAGTATTGCGTTGACTGGGATGCCTGGCCCCTTGAGGTGCCTCTTGAATTTGAGCGGCGAAAAGAACTCCCCCGAAACTGCTGACTTTGCAAAGCCCCCATGGACTTGGCAGTTTCGGTATCTTTCTTCATCTTTTCTAGGGAGGCATCCACCTCAGGGCCGAACAGATGGTCGGGATTCACTGTTTGACCCAAGATAGTGGTCTGTATGTCGGGTTTGAACCCAGAAATTCGAAGCCAGGCATGGCGTCTAAGTAAAACGCTAGTATTGATAGCCCTGGAGGCAGTGTCTGCCACGTCTAGGGCACATTTGATGGATGCGTTTGTTATAAGTTTACCCTCCTGAATGAGCATCTCCCCCGCCTCCTTGTATTGGTCAGGCAAGTGTCGCAGGATGGCCTCTAATGTGTCATAATGGGCCCTATCATAACGTGCAAGCAGGGCTTGAGTGTTAGAGATCCTCCATATGTTTGCTGCCTGCGCAGCAATGCGTTTGCCTGATGCCTCAAATATTTTGGATTCCTTATCTGGGGGAGGAGCATCACCAGTAGTCTGCGAATTTGCCCTTTTTCGAGCGTTGGACACCACCAGAGAGTCCAATGGCAAATGTCCCTTAATGTACGTGGGATCCGTGGGCGCCGCCTTATACTTCCTGTCGATGCGAGGGTTGACCACCCGCGCCCGGGTGGGTTCCTTGAACACCTCCTGTGCATGCTTCAGCACCCCTCTAAGCATCGGTAGTGTCTTGATTTGTTTGTCGGCTACCGAGAAGGTGTCGACCAAGAAATCGGCATCCACGGGGTCGGAGTGCAGTTCGACGTCATGGTTCGCTGCAGCTCTCTCAATCAATGCATTGAATGCCGCCAAGTCCTCCGTCGGAGACGTCTTCGCGGCGAAAAGTTGAGTGTCCTGGCCCGACTGCGGGTCGTCTGTGTCGCCTCCTGCTGTCCAGGGCACATGCTCCTCTTCCGGATCCGAGTACGCAGGATAGTTGTACTCGTCCTCTTCCTCGTCCACCTCAGGCACGGGGGAGTGTGCCGGCGAGTGTTCCGGGGCCTGTGGAGACAGAGGTTCCATCAGAGCCGAAGAGTCTCTCTTGTTCTTGAGTGGAATCCTAAAAGGTTCCAAGGCCGGCTCCGATGTAATCTTTCGCTTGAGGAGCGATAATTTTCCGGTGTTGGCGTCGATGATCACCTCACGACGTTCCTCCACCGCCAGCGGTTGGAGCCGAAGCTTCGATACCACCAATGCAGCCTTCGGCGTCAACACTTCTTGAGAGTGTCCGCTCTGCTTAGGCGCGAAAGCCTTCGGCGCCGACTTCGGAGGAAGGGTAAAACGAATGGGCGTTTGCTCCTTGGTAGACTTCGGCGTGGGCCTAGGCACTACAGTGTCCTGGCTGGGAACCACAGTGGACTGTTGGATCCGCTTTAAGGATTCCCCCACCTTCTTTGCAAGGGATGCCGAGGGCTGAACCGTCTCGAGCGACTCCTCGTCTCCGAGAGCCCGTTTCTTCGGAGCCGACGCCCCATGTTCTGGCGCCCCGCCGGCGTGACGCTTCTTCGAAGCCGTCTTCGGGTCCGCGACCCCTTTCGGTGCCGACGCAGCCGCGTCGGGTGCCTTTATCTTCGGCGCCGACCCCGAAGGCTTCGGGTCGGCCATTTTGGCGCGGCTCTTGTGGTCGGCCATTTTGGCGTGGCTCTTCGAGTCGGCCATTTTGGGTTTCGTGGAAGTTGACGCCTCCAGAACCTTCTTCACCAGCGCCACTTTCGGTTTCGGTGTCGCATCCGAAGGTGCGAGACCAGTCGGCTTCACTTTCGTTTTCTGGGTAGAAATGTCCGTGACCGGGCCCGGGGGCGGGGACGTAGGACTCAAAGTTAGATCTTGGGTAAGGCCCGAAGGCGATCCCTCGACCTGGGCCGTATGACGGGGAGTAACCCCGGAGTCTGGTTGGGGATGCTCTTCCTCTGAGCTATCACCCATCGTGGCACAAATCAGTTCGTCGTCCCCTACCTCACCGGGGACTTCGTCGTAGGCCTCCTCATCCGCGTCATAGGCCTCTTCCTCAGACGCGGGGCCAGAGTCCGATCCTCGTACGTCGTCTGCTTCCTCGACAGACTCCTGAAAGATGTCATCAGGCGGGGGCGCCGAGGCCGACAATTGAGCCTGGAGCCGATTAGCCCGGCGAATCTTCAGAGTTTTCTTACTCCTAAACTTGGAACACGCCATGCAGGTGTCCTCACGGTGATCCGGTGACAAGCATGTATTGCACACGGGGTGCACGTCGAGGTGCGAGTATTTAGAGTGACACAGCGGACACTTCTTGAATGGAGTCCGCTCCATAGCAAAGGTTGTAGTGTAGGCCCGTCCGCGTTGAAGGCACGTGGAAGGGTAGTAGGAGATCGGAGCTGAGAGTCAGTAAGAAACCCGAACGCAACTATACCGACGCCCAGCCTAAAGACCTTTTGGTCTCGAGTAAAAGTCGAACAACTATCGGTTCCGATGGAGGGAACCGAAAACACATCCGAACCCGATGGCGGAAAAAAACAATCTGGGGATGGAGGCGATGCCCATGCGCACTGTAGTCCAGGGGAGGAGCCACCTATCTCGTGATACTTCGAAGACTCTTCCAGGACAACAATGTGCAATCATCCGGACCCAACACTAGGTGGCGGACTATGCACAGATATGAATTCAGCAGCCCACATGCCTCGAACATAAAAATAATGTCATAAGCAATGCCAATAGCTCGAACTTTAACAATGCCGAGACCATTGCATTGTAAATGCTTGTCAATATCCTGTAAGGCGTCATCTATATGCTTTCCAAAAAACATATCCCCATCAAAGGGCAAATCTAAAATTTTATTCTGCACCTCAGGGCGAAACCAGGTAGCCCGACGCCAACCTTGTGTTCATAGGACAGCCGAACCTGCCAAAGCATGAAAAGCAGTTATGGCGATGTCCATGGCGCAGTCAATTATCTCTGAGGAAGATCGCTCCCCTTCCTCTAAAATCTTCCTTGCATCCGCTTTAGCACGGTTAGGTCACTGATCCACAAACTGAGACATATCGCATCACATTTGGCGATCATATCATCCCAAAATTGCAAGTGCATTGGAGGCACGAACCAGGAGACTTGACATTGAAGAGTATCTTTACCCACATTGTCCAGTCGTCTACCTTCCCTATCAGGTGGTGAAGCCAGACCTTCACACCACACATGCTCTGTGATGGGAATAGAGCGGATGGATTTCCTATATGGTTCTTTGAAATCATAGAGGAAGCAGTCCGATTGAACCACTGGAACCGGAAGGCCAAACCTTATAGAAGCTCTTTCCATCAGGTTATGGAAACCTCCAATGTCTGCTGGAGGGGAATCTAACGGATCCAGTGAAGGAGAAGGGGGGAATAATATAATATATAATAGTCCCAACTCTCTATCTGGGTTTGAGACCTCTGCCACATCCACATCCCGTCCATCATCAGAAGAATCGTTGTCATTATCACCATACACCTGACCTGTGGTGATAGTCTGTCTCTCTTCGTGGGTTCCTGTTCCAGTGGTTGCACCACAGTAACTGATGAAGGGGATGGCGGAGGAGGTGGCTGTATGGATTCGGAGTATTGGGATCGAAATCTTCTTCTATAATCTATCAACATGATTTGTAGGTCATTTATCAAAGAGGAGGGCATAGAGACCATACCCTGCTGAGATTGTTCCTGCATTCTCTCTCTAGGAGGAGTCTGCAGCTGTTCTTCGTAAAAGTCATCAAAGTCTGAGTCCTGGTATTTGACCTGGAGCTGAGATGGGCTGTAAGCATCCCCATATGGACTATCATCCTCCTCTGAATAGTCTTCCTCTAGAAGTAAGGATGGAGGAAGGGGCGTTACCCTCGGCGGAGATGTCATCTCCGGTCTAATCTGGCGTCTTCTAATTGAAATTTTAACTTTTTGTAACGTCGACGGAGTCACAGTCGACGTCGTCATCGGTGATTGAGTCGTTGTCGACGAGAGCACCGTCATCGGGGAGAGAACTATCGTCGACGGAGGAGAAATAGTCGACGGCATCGTCGTCAATATCAAAGCAGCCGTCGTCATCTCTATAGTCGTCGTCAAAGTAGTCGTCGTCGACACCACCGTCTGCGTCATCATCGACGTTGAGGCTATCAATCTCGTCGACGACGCAGGGAATGGAACTTCAGCCGTCGACGAAGTCGTCGTCGGAGGCTGTGATCACCGTCAACGAAGCAGAAATGGACACCTGATGGATTCTAGCAGTCGTCGTCGACGTACCTGAAGATGCCACCGTCGACGAGCGGGTCTTCTCAAATTTTGCCTCGAGGAAGGGAAGTAGGTTTTTTAAAACCTTTTGCTTTCCCAGGTGGTGGAGAGAGAACAGAAGGCCCTTGAGACCCCTTCTGAGAAGAAACCACCTCAGACGCAAATCCCCCTTTCTCCTCTGCAACTCGGGGAGGAGATCTTCGGGAACTAGACCTACTAGATCTATCCGAGGACTTTTAAGAGGCCTTAGAAGGAGGCTCAACTGATGTTGATGGGGAAGACATACCCCTCTTTTTAGATCTCCTTGATGAAGAAGCTGAGGAATCCTCGCTGTCACTGGAAATGACCTCCTTCATAGACTTCATCTTTTGCAGCCAGGTCAAAAGTCCTTCCCTGTCTCTCAAGGTTTTAGTGGAGAAGGTTCTGCAGATTTTGCAATCAGTGGCTTTGTGGTCTGGGTACAAGCAGTAAATACAATCTTTATGCTTGTCCTCCACATACAGGCCCTTCTGAACAGGTAGCACAAGCCTTGAACAAGGCCTTTTTCTCCTTATCTGACATCTTGAAGAAACAATTGTTGAATCTCAAGTTGTAGAAAGAAAACTGAGCAGAACTCAGAGGAGATTCCCTTAGCACACGTGCGGAAGAAGATCTGAGGCTCTCTCAGGAGGGTTCTATGGGGTGAGGCTATTCTGATTGGTTGTTGCAACTTTTTTGGTCTCTTTTACAAAAAGAGATGGATATGCTACAAAATGAGATGAGGCCTAGGCCTTCAATTCTCTTTTGCAACTACTGCTATGGTATTTTTTAGGTCTCGCACCTGTAACGTAGGTCAAAGCCCTGTCGCAGCGAGACCTATAGTCGGCGGCTATGCTTTCAAGGGCTTAAAGGGGGACAGGAGATGCGCTCACGAAGGCTGCAGGCCAGACTGGGGCACGCGCAGGCTACAGACCAGATCGGACTGGATATGCAGACGTGCGCGCCATGCGCCTCTCGTCTCCCTTTGAGCCCTTGAAAGCACTTTCACTTTCCATGCAGTGGCACGCCCCACTCACCGGGCTTCTGGGTATTGAGACGCCGCCGAAAAACACCCTGCCTCTCTACTTTCACCCGGGCCCCCTCCTGGGACCCGGGACTTCTCTTGTTTTTTTTTAGCGCTGTTCTAAACTTGTGTAGTTTTGTTAAAGCGCTATAAAGAGATTGGCGGCGGCGCTTCAGTGCAGATGAGTGTCCCTGGGAGCAGTCGCCTCCGAGGGAATCGGTGAGGGATGTGCTGGCGCTTCCGGCGGCGTCTGCTCTGTTTCTTGGCACATGTAGCTGTAAAGGTGAAGAGTCAAGCGACGACAGATGAGGCGTAGGCTAAGTGCGCGCAGTTCGCACTGGGACGTCCGAAAGCTGTACAGCGCTGACTAAATATTGGGGGGCGGGGCCTGCGAGAGGGGTGTGCCCCTGTCCTTTAAAATGCGAGACCCGAAACTGGCTTGAAACAAAACCTAGCGCCTCGGTGAACTCACACGGAAAATCCGACTGGGCGCTAGTGGCAGAAGTGTGTCCGAAGCGATGGAAGAGCCTTTAGAAGTGACCTGGCTCCGAGCAGGAGCACTATTTTGGTACGGGTACCAGAAAACACGGCGGAGGTGCCCTCCCAGGAGACCAGCCCCCGGCAGCTGCAGGAGTATGACACAGGCCAAGGACGGCGGCAGAGCCCTCAAAAGAGACTCTGCCCCTGGCAGGAGCACGAGTAGAGCACGGGGCGGTCCAAAGGACGGCGGCAGTGGCCTCCGAAGAGACCCGGCCCCTCTCCGCAGTTACGGTGGATCTCCAGCCACCCACAGAGGAGAACAGAGCCGGCTCCAGACGCTGCCCTTTCGGGGGTTGTTGGACAGATGAGTGTCAGGTGCCCTCCGAGATGACTCTCACCCTTTCCCCCCCCACTTTATGCACGTTGTTGTGTCTCTTGTTGACCACAGACGACAAGGACACGTCATGTAATGATAGTTGAATCTCGCTTTTAATCCTGCACACAACTCCTTCCCTCAATCTCCAAACCCTATCTACTTTCCTCCCTTTCCCGGGTCCTAGTGGCCGTGTCTGTACCCATACCACCACACTACACACGTGACCGACCGTGCCAGGGACGGCCGCAGTGCCCTTTGAGGGGACCCATTCCGGGCCGGTGCACCACTAGGGCACGGGTACCCGAGCCTCGCTGCCAGGGCAGAAGAGCAGTGTGATTTTTTTCTGATGCTGAAAAAACTAAATAAAATTCAAGCCAGTAATAAATCTGAGGTATTGAAATCAATAAAATCTCTACCAGCATTTTAAGATTTAAAAAAATATCTGCAGTTAAATTAAGGCCACGAACATTGAAGCAGTCTGAAAACATGCAATCTGGAGTAATTAAAAAATGTTTGAACTGTTAATCGTCGTTGTTTTTACTGAATCCGTATCTCATCAGACAGCTGCATGAATGCATTTTGCATAACCCCTCTCTTCTTCTCTCTATCTCACTGTGCATTACCACATGGCTAAACACCACTTTCCCTCCCTCACGCCCACCCACCCAGATCTCTTTACGCAGAGGTGTCAGGTAAAGCGCCCCTGTGGGGGAGGGCGGGACAACGTTTCCAGCTGTGGCCATAAATGTTATGCAAATAAAAAGGAAAATGTCTATTTTTAGAATGCCACAAAAGCTCAAAGGTTGCAATTTATTGCCCAGCGCAGAATAGCAATAATTTCCATTGTTTTCGTTAGAAGAAAAGGACGTGGTTTCCAGTCGGAGCCAGGGACGGGCTCTGTGCTTTCACATCCAGTGTGGTCTCCAGCCTTACCCTGACGCGCTGCTCACCTGCGCGGACCATGGAACCCTTTTCAATCTGTGTTCTGTCCCTGTCCAGAAACATTTTACGTAAATAACCAAAAAGAGTCCCTCCAGGGAGAGAAGAACAAAAGGAACAAACATTTAAAATGCAATAGGTCTCGCGCATTACTAAAGTTTGAGCTATTGACATTGAAAATGACCATGCCTTTTATTCATTTGCATTAGTGTGTAAACAAGCACTTTATACTTGCAGTCCATGTTTATGAGACGCAAGGCTGGCAGTCTTTTACTGCCAGCCTTGCTCATCGTAAGCAAGGACTATACGTTCAAAGTGCGTGTTTATGCACCGATTGCAGGTTTTTAAAAAAATGAATAAAAGGCATTGTCATTTACAATGCCAATAGCTCAAACTTTAATAATGCGAGACCTATTTCATTGTAAATGCTTGTTCTATTTACCGAGGTTCTTATTCTGACGACGGGGGAATGATACAAAGCATGGGAATCTATGAAAGTTCCAATACTGGGGCAACATAGAATTTCATGTATTTAAGGGGAAATCAAATATACAATCTTCTGTCATGCTGCAACTAGCTATGAAGACAGATGATGCATAACACAAAGTTTGCAAACAGTTAGGTGAAACCATAAGAGAGCAACAGGGCTTATCTACATTTCAAAACTTTCTGAAAAATAAAGATTTTCTTTAAACAAACCTCACTTGTAATGCACATAGTGGTTTAGAAATGAAAGAAAGTGATTTACCTTGTAAAAGTTCTGTTCTTTCACAAATGCTCTCCTCTCGGCTACAAAATTAAAAGCGAAATATTAGTAGGAGAACTTAGCAATACTTAAGTACACATATCTTTACACTAAGTACACACAAAAAGGGTTCACTGGCAAAAGTGTCCTCTTGAAGGAAAAAAAATGTTTACCCCTAACATGGGTTTGTCTAATTGTATTATAGAGTGGCCTTTAGGAAGAGGGAATGTGGCTGTGCAGGAGTGTTTCCAAAGCTGGCGATGAATAAACGTACCCTACATTAGTTTCAGAATTCAGATGCACAGCTTTTCTAACGTAATCAATCTTTTCGGCACCATATCACTTAGCTGAAGTGCAAGAAACTGCTTAAAGAAAAGGAGACAATGTATGATTTAGCACATGGGGTTGAGACGCTTGACCCGACCCTCTTCTCAACCTGTAGGTAGATTTCAATGATCAGAACAGAGAATGAAAAGACAGTATCCGACAGTATAAGCTAAAGTGGCCAAGATGAACTCCGATTTGGTCGTATACTGCCCATAATGAAGCAATAAAGGATAACATCCCTTTCACTCTATAAAAATCCCACCGCATGGCAAAAAGAAAACATTGGACAATCCCATCTTGTCCTTCCCCACAATCGAATTAGTTTGTTTTATGTTTTTTTGCAGGTATCAATCTAGTGCGACACAAAGGCAGCGTCAAACGCATTCATTTTATGCCAAAGACAATACAAGGTTTTCAGAAATATTTTTCTTCAAAAACTTCAGGATATTTTTGTAAATAATATCAAATTGATCCTCTGTTTTCTACCATTTATAAACCAGATGTGCAGTCTCAATTTCACAGAAATGTAACATACATTCACAATCATCACCTGTGTGCACTTAATCATTTTCCCCTATCTGAAAATCCCGTACATTTTAAAAAACATTTTTTTTTTTTATAGAAAGACATCTTGGTTTGTCCTGTGTACAGAACGTTTAAATACTTGTCAGTCCCAATCCCAGGCCTGAGGCGACCCATTCATTTAGTATGGGCTAGAAAGTGTAGACATATTTCAGTAGCAAACAAGCACAATTTACAGGCTAAAATGACAAATATGATTTGTGTGTGTGTGGAGTGTTTATTAAACTATGTTCCAATATATTACCTTTAATACAATGTTACCAGACACAAGGATTCATTTAAGTATACAAAAGTAATACCAGCTCCTGGGCTCTGAGTTTATCTTGATTTCCATAGGTGGTATTATTGAAGTAATTTTATAAGTAAACAAGTATTGGCATAGCCAATAGGTCTCGCCTTTGGGACCTTATAAGTATTTAGTTGTGCAGCACAATATCCTTACTGCAACAACATCAACTGTTGCGTGGCTAAACACTTATAAGGTCCCAAAGGCGAGACCTATTGGCTATGGCAATGCTTATTTTGTATACAACCTCTTAATCCTCTAAAGCGCTCTGATAACCTAACGGGTTAAGTTTGCGCTCTATAAAACACAAAATAAATAAATAAGCAGTTTGTGCCAACGCGAGGAATTGTGTTGGTGTAAACAATTTGCAGAATGCTGAAGCTGTAATCAGAATTGGAAGTTAAAATGTTTTTCTTCGGGAACGAGAATCTATCAACTGGGAATGAGGTTATAAGGTGGGGTCACGACAGGCAAAGTCATGAAAAGTGGACCCTTAGAGTGAATTTATATATTTGCCTTTTAAAAACTCTGTCCCAAAGAAACTGGCAACATGGACAAACGTGACTGTAAATCTGTTCTGGCTAACTTAATTGGCTACAAAGAGGCTTCATTTAAAAATGTGGCGTGAGGTTAAGCACCTGCTGCAGTGATCTTTGCTTGGGCTGCAAACTCAGGGGATAATAATGATAGTAAATTAACCCTGCCTGGTGGCTATGCACTTGCTGGAGACATCTGTCATACGTCTAGTCACAGTTTTGGCATAAAGGTTAATGTGACTGCTGCAAAACATGTTGTGTAACGCATCTTGGTGGAAGAGGTGCGTGAAGATGCAAGTGACTTGAAGGTGGAACTGGTGCGGGGATACGGAGGGGGCGGAACGATAGAAGCGTTCATGAAGAAGAGCTGCTTAATAAGGAAGTCACTGGAGAAGGTGAAAGTGTTGAGCAAAGCTGGGAAAGGCGTGCAAAGACGGAAGTGACTGAAGAAGGTGGAAGTCGTGAGTAAAGTTAGAAGTAGCCCGTTGAGGAAGAGGTGCGAAAAAATGGAAGAAGATGATAGAGGATTATTACTTGAGTGGGGAGAATGGAGCTTACAAGTCGGAGGAGGGAAAAGAAAAGGTGCGTAAAAACGTAAGTGACTGTAGAAGGTGAAAGTGGTCCGTAAAAGCGCAGTGTGTGATCTGGGAGGCACCTTACGTCTTCTTGAAGAGTCCTACGGTGGCCGTTCCGAGCAGGAGGCAGGACTGCTGCGCGAAGAAGACCCAGGTGATGTCCTGCAGGGAGCTCTGGGTCTGGCACCGCAGGTCCAGCAGGGTGGGGCCCAGGAAGACGATGCAGAGGCGGAAGCTGAAGAAGACGCTCCAGTAGGTCAGGATGGATTGGAGATTCTTCCAGAAGAGGGGCGCGAGCCTCTCGTCCCACACCATCTCGGCTCCTGAGAGGGCACTCGTCAGTCTTGGGTCCCTGTGAGGCTCCTCCGCTCGGGCACCATCAGGCGGACCCTCTCTTGGCACAAGTCCTCAGGGGAGCAACTACTGCAGCCCCGTGCGACAAGGAGAGAAGAGCCCCACCACTGGCTGCCAGGGAGTTCTTTTTCTGCTACAGCTCCCTACTGGCACCGGGTCTCAAGCAAGCTAACTCCCCGCTGCGGGTACATCTCCTTGAGCCTTAACCTCAGATTGCACTGCACTTCAGGGGGCGTATCTTTTGGCGCTATCCACCCAGTGGTCCCTCTATTGGCAGTGGTCCAGAAGGGCATCATGTCCTGGCACAAGCCCTTCTAAGTGGAGGCTTCGTACCGGAAGTTGTTCCCATGCACCTGGGGGTCCCTCTACTGACACCGGTCCTCTATGGGCACCATCTTCAAAGAGAGCTTGGAGAGACTACTTCTGGGGTCTCCCCAGCTGACACTGGTCTCCAGGTGGTGCAATGGGCTAGCACCCGTTCCCAGGGGTCTCGCCGGCCTGGTAGTGGTTCTCAGGGGCTCACTTTGCTCTCACTGACCCGGCTCCTCAACGGAGTCTCCCGCTGGTGGCGTTGGTTCTCAGCTGTCTCCCCCCGTTGTCGGTGCCCCTTAAGAGTCCCCCTCTCTGGTGGCAGGATAAATACACAAGAGATCTCTTTATTTCCCTGTGCTGCACAGGCTGTGCACAAACTTTCGCCAGACGACTTCCAGGCGGACACTTTTTTTAGCTGGCAAACTTTCCTGCAGTTAGTAAGAGTTTCGAATCCTCTAGTGGGGGGTTTAATTTATTATTAAATAATGGCATCTACGGTGTTACGTACAAACTCGGTTACGCACTAGGCAAGTGTTCTGTGATGGAGAATAGAGAGTGCCCAGTGACTTTGCTCTGGTGGCAGTGCACGCGCAATCTCCCTGCCGAGGCCCTTAGTGACAGAGTGTGAAGGGAGGTGTGCTCAGATAGGAGAGGCAGCTAAGGCGGGTGAGTGAGTGGGAGCCAAGCTCCGCCCTAGACAAGGGAAAGGCAACCCCAGTGGCAGAGACTGGCGAATAAGGCACATCCTATGGTAGGCGGGGGCTCTCGAAGTTAAAGTGTCGGGCGGGCACAGACTACCGAGTCAGTGCCAAAGAACTCATTGGCACACGAGGACCTGGGACGAGCCCCCTGGCCCCCGAGCCATCCCACTTCTTGGGTCAAGCCCAGGAGAAGCGATACTTACACGAGACACTCAGACACCCCAGAAAAACAGTAGCAGCTGCAGCAGATGGCAAGGCTAGCTGAGATGGATTAGTTACTTACCTGTAATCCTTATTCTCTTCCAGGGGTATCCTCATCAAAGTCATAAGCATTAGAATATTCCCGACCATGCGCGGGACCCCGGAAACACTATATTATATGTGCCCCATCACATCGATCACTCGGATTGCTGCCGGGGGCCGGTGCGTTTGTCTGTTTGTTGAAGTTCGGTGTGCCCTGACCCCGATTGAGAGGCCACTTTGAATTTTCCCTGTGTTTTTCTGTGACTAGACCACCTGCCTGGACGTCATTTTTCGGGCGTCTGAAGTGCTCATTTAGAGACTCGTATGGTTCCCCCTGGGGATGAAGTAGCCCCCAGGCCACTGTGAGATTGGATTCCATATATATACATAGATACATACATAGATTCCATATACAGCCTTGCCCCACTAACCAGCACCCTTAAACACATCAAAAGGATCAATCCTGCTCCATGGTACACACCTTCCCTTAATGCATTAAGGAAGGAGTGCAAAAGGACAGAACGCATCTGGAGAAAAAATAAGTCGGTGAAGGAGAAAGACGGCTATCAATTATCCATGAAAGCGTACAAACAAGCACTCCATAATGCCAAAAGTGCCTTCTACGAGGAAAAAATAAAGAATTCCTCCTGCTCAGCTAAGGAGACCTTCATTATCCTTAAAGAGCTCCTCCATGTCCCGGACCCCCCGCAGAAACCTATGGACCCCAAAGCAGCAGAAGAAAAATGCGTCAATCTAGCCACCTTTTTCGACGAAAAAATTTAAAAAATCCTTGCCTCTCTTCCTGCTGCTAAACTCGACACCACGGGGAAAGTTAAGGACCTACCTCCCTTACAGTGGAATCCCTCCGCGAAACCCGATACGCCTCATCTGGCGTTATTTGGCCCAGTCACTACAGAGGAAGTTGCAGCAACATTTGCATCAATCAAGAGTGGCGCCCCCAGTGACCCAGTACCCATAAGATTTCTCAAAGATATCACCCGCACCATAGTGCCCCAGCTGACCGCCCTTATTAACATCTCTTTAGCCCAAGGGGAAGTCGCTTTAAGTTGGAAGGAGGCAGTCGTAAAAGGGCTTCTCAAGAAACCATCACTGGACCCCGAGGATCTATCTAATTATAGACCAATTTCTCTCTTCCCCTGGATAGGTAAGGTCGCCGAGAAACTGGTGAATAAAAAGCTGTCTCAATTCCTGGAAACCAACCACCTCCTTAAGAACTCACAGACAGGTTTTCGACCAGGTCAGGGCACTGACACCGCTCTCCTTGCAGCAGTGGAGAAGACCAGAGAAATTCTCGATACAGGAGGATCAGTGGCAGTGGTCCTCCTAGACTTGAGTGTGGCCTTCGACACTGTCAGCCACCAGGTCTTAACCCAACGCCTAGAAAACATCGGAGTGAAAGATACAGCGTTGAAATGGCTCACGTCCTTTCTTTACCAACGCTCTTTCCAAGTCTGGGAATGTGAAAGTCGCTCCCCCTCCATCCCCCTCCGGTGTGGTGTGCCACAGGGCTCATCACTAAGCCCCACGTTGTTTAACGTGTACATGGCCCCACTGGAGGAGTTGGTCTCTCCATTTGGAGTCACCATCGTCAGTTATGCTGACGACACTCAGCTGGTGGTAACTCTCTCTCACCCCAAGCTAGAGCCTTCCAATCTCCATGATTGCCTCTCCAATATCCATCAATGGATGAGCGACTCAGCCCTGAAATTAAATGGGTCAAAAACGGAGATTCTTCTCCTAGGGCACAAAACACTGAATCTACCCCCAAACATCTGGCCCGCCTGTATGGGTGAACCCCCTACCCCTAAGACGGAAGTTAAGAGTTTGGGAGTATGGTTAGAGAAAGATCTCACCTTCAGAACACAGGCAAGAAAAACGGCCGGCATTTGTTACGGCTTACTAAGATCATGCAGAAAGGTGCTCTCCCTACTCCCTTTCCAGTCCCGACTACTGCTGATCGAAGGCCTAATTGTGTCCAGGCTGGACTACAGCAATGCCATTTACTTAGGAGCCCCGGAAACCACTCTCCAAATATTACAAAAAACCCAGAATGCCGCGGCCCGACTGCTCACGAATACCCCAGCCAGAACATCAGCCAAACCTGCACTGAAAAAACGACACTGGCTCCCGATCAGGGAAAGAGTGATATTCAAGGCCCTTTGCCTGGCTCACAAGGTACTGCACAACGCAGGTCCACCTATCCTTAACAACTGGATCACACCCTACAGACCTACGAGAGCGCTTCGGTCAGACCATGGAAACTTTATCTTGGTTCCCAGGGTGAAGAAGGCCCGCGCAGGTGGCCGCCGCTTCTCAGTCAACACAGCCAAACAATGGAACGCGCTCCCCTTGAGTCTCAGATCAGAACCTAACCTCCTGCGATTCAGGAAGTCTCTCAAAACCCTTCTCTTCCCTTAAATCATCGCCATCCCCTACTTTCAGCCATCAGGAACTTGAGGTTTAGCGCTGGGATACTCTTGAGTGACTACGCGCTCTATAAAAACCTAAAATAAAATAAAATAAAAATAAATAAATAAAATATTCAAATATTTACATTTTTCTACTGGCTGTCCTGTGCGCAATAGTACCCATGTCCTGATGAAGCCTTAAAGACATCTGGCTGAAACGCGACCGCGACTGCGTCAACACCTTGTTTATATGCTTCCCCATCATTCTACAACTTAGTCGAAGTTTCGTTTTTTTGCGCCCCGATGATAAGATTGTGTAGAGAATTGATTACTCTGGCGCATAGTGTAGGACTTCCCTGATAGGATGTATTTCACTCGAAGCTAGGAGTGGATACTGCGATAAATACCTTTTTGTACATATTTTTAGGGTACACGTATGTATAGATAGATTGTTATGTACAGTTTGTAATTGTGATTTGTATATATTCTGTTGATGTAATGTTATATATATTTTTTCCTTTATTTATGTTTGCTGTTGTCTTGGAAGAGTCTTCGAAGTATCACGAGATAGGTGACTCCTCCCCTGGACTACAGTGGGCATGGGCATCTTTTCCATCCTCAGATTGTTTTTCGCCATTGTGGCAGAGATGGAGATAGTAAAGTAAGAGATGGCCATGCCAGAGATAATGCTGCAGCTGCGACAGGCACCGGGGAGGAGGGTTGGCGATATGAATGTCAGCAGCCCTACCTGCCAAGAACAGATGCATACTGGTAAGTAGCATATTCCGTTCGAGGTATGTGGGCTGCTGAATTCATATCTTTGCATAGACTGAATAGCACTATCTCCTCTATCGGTGGCTACCCATGCCAGCTGCAGCAGTTAGGAAAAGAGTTTTGAGGACAGCATGGCCTTCAGCAGCTTGCTGTTTAGCTTGCACGTCTACACAGTAGTGTTTTGTGAAAGTGTGTATGGTGGTCCACGTGGCTGCCTTACAGATGTCTTCAAGAGGAATATTTCCTAGGAAAGCCATGGATGCCCCCATTTTCCTTGTAGTGGGCTCTTGGGGGGACGGTTAAAGTGTGTTTTGCCTTTTGATAACAAATTTGAATGCATTTAACTATCCATCTGGCTATTCCTGACTTTGAAACAGGATTTCCTTTGTGTTGTGGTGCAAAAGCAACAAATAGTTGTTTTGTTTTCCTAAATGATTTAGTTCTGTTCACATAATAAAGTAGATCTCTTTTTACATCTAATGTGTGTAGGGCTCTTTCAGCTACTGACTGTGGGTTTTGAAAGAAAACCGGCAGTTCAATTCATTAGTTGATATGGAAATTGGATACAACCTTAGGCATGAACTTAGGGTTGGTTCTAAGAACCACCCTGTTGGCATGTACCTGCATGAAAGGTTCTTGAATTGTTAGTGCTTGTAATTCGCTCACTCTTCTGAGTGAGGTAATGGCAACCCAGAATGCAACCTTCCACGTTAAGAATTGTAGTTCGCATGAGTGTAGAGGCTCGAAAGGAGGGCCCATAAGTCTGGTCAGTACTATATTTAGATTCCAGACTGGGGAAGGGGGGTGTCTTGGGGGGGGTTACCCCTTTCAGACCCTCCATGACGGCTTTGACTGCTGGTACTTTAAACAGTGAAAAGTGTTGCCTGTTTTGAAGGTATGCTGCTATAGAAGCGAGATGTAGTCGTATCGAAGAGTATGCTAAGTTACATCTTTGTAGATGCAGCAGTTAACATATAAGGTTTTGTATGGAAGCGTCTAAAGGGTTGATTTGGTTATTGTTGCAGTAAATAACAAATCTCTTCCATTTAGCTGTACAGCACGTTCGTGTGGTTGGTCGTCTTGCCTCCCTAATGATGTTCATGCAATCTGGGGGCAAGCTAAGGTATCCAAACTCAAAGACCTCAGGAGCCAGATCGCTAGGTTCATCTGATTGGGATCTGGGTGTCTGATTTCTCCAAGGTTCTGAGTTAGAAGATGGGGTGCAAGGCACAGTCTTTGATGAGGAACTACTGAAAGTTCTAGGAACGTGGTGTACCACGGTTTTCTCGCCCATGTGGGAGCAACTAGGATCAGCGTGAGTGTTGCCGTAGTTTGCGTGCCACCAGCGGGATTAGCGGTGCTGGGGGGAAAGCGTACGCAAATCTGCCTAACCAGTTCATCCATATCGCATTGCCCTGTGACAACGGATGTGGGAATCTGGCGGCAAAGTACTAGCATTTGGAGTTTTCTTTTGTGGCAAACAGGTCTATTTCTGGGTGACCCCACTCTTTGAAGAATGGCTGGAGAACTTGGGGGTGAATCTCCCATTCGTGTAGTTGTTGGCTGTGCCTGCTGAGCAGGTCGGCAATCTGAGTGTCCTTCCCTGGAAGTTGTTCTGCTTGGAGAAAGATGTTTTTTGGAATCGCCCATTCCATATGCTTTGTGCCAGATGGGACAGCTGTGGAGAATGCGTTCCTCCCTGTTTCTGGATATAGTACATTGCGGTCATGTTGTCAGTCCGGATCAACACCATCTTGTTGTACAAGTATTTTTGAAATGCTTTTAGGGCTAGAAATATCGCTAGCAATTCTAGTTGGTTGATATGCAGCTTTTTATGTTTGGTTGTCCAGAGTCCTTGTGCTGTGTATTGAAGGAGATGGGCTCCCCAGCCTGTCAGTGATGCGTCCGCTGTTAGTACTAGTTGTGGAACCGGTTCTTGGAACAGTCGCCCCTTGGAAAGGTTTTGTGGGTTCCACCACTGCAGAGAGTTGTGAGCGCAACTGTCTACCAACACTAGGTCTTTCAGTTGTCCTTGAGCCTAGTTCCATTGCCGTGCTAGGCATCCCTGTAATGGGCGCATTTGAAGTCTGGCATGGGGGACAATGAATATGCAGGAGGCCATCATGCCTATGAGCTGCATAAAGACTTGAGCTGGTAGAGTGTGTTGTGGCAGGAATTTGCGAATGATTATCTGCATACTGGCTATCCTTGCTGAGTTTGGATATGCCTTCACCACCGAGGTGTTTACAGTGGCTCCCAGGTATTGCTGTACGTGGGATGGTTGCAGATGCGATTTTGTGTAGTTGATTGAAAAACCTAGGCTGTGTAGCAACTGAATTGTTTGAGACGTGTGTGCTGCACACTCTTGGTACGATTTTGCTTGTATTAGCCAATCGTCCAGGTAATGGTACACATGGACGTGTTGCCTCGTGAGATGTGCTGCCACTGTCGCTAAGGATTTTGTAAACCCTCTTGGAGCCGTGGTAACCCCGAAGGGCAAAACCTTGAATTGGTAGTGTTGACCTTCTATTGTGAACCTGAGGTATTTTCTGTGGGCTGGATGGATGGGTATGTGGAAATACGCATCTTTGAGGTCCAGTGTTGCTAGGAAATCTCCTTGCTGTAGCAACGGGAGCACTTGTTGTAGTGTGATCATATGGAAGTGCTCCGATAGTATATATTGGTTTAGGGGTCTGAGGTCCAATATTGGTCTGAGGGAACCGTCCTTCTTTGGAATAAAGAAGTATAGGGAGTATACTCCTGTCCCTTGTTAGGGGAAAGGGACTTGCTCTATGGCCCCCTTTTCCAGCATGCATTTCACCTCTTGTTGTAGCAGGGTGATGTGTTCTGTGGACATAGGACGATGTCTGGGTGGTATGTTTGGTGGTGTAGAAGTCAGTTCTAGGCAATAACCAGACTGGATAATTTCTCTCACCCACCTGTCCGTGGTAATTGTGTGCCAGACAGGTAGGAACTGTTGTGGTCTGCCTCCGACCGGTGTTAAGTGGTCTGGAGATAGCGTAATAAAGTCACTGTTTTGTGGCAGTGGAGGCTCTGGTGGTATTGCCTCCACGTCCTCTTCCTTATTATTGTTACCTCTGTAACCTCCTCTGGTTGTGTTCTTGTTGAAGGAACCTTGTGTGTTACTTTTGTATGAGGCAGATGTTTGCAAGGTATTTCCTCGTGTATTTGCTCTGTATGAGGAGCGTCGAAAGGAGCCCCTATATGTTGCAGAAATTGCAATACACCCATTGATTTTGCGGTTTCTGTGTCTTTTCATTTTATCCAACATGGTGTCGACAGCAGGGCCAAATAGAAAGTAGTGATTGACAGGTTGGTTAAGAATGGTGGAATGCACCTCATTCTTAAACCCGGTAATACGCAGCCATGCATGTCTGCGTAGTAAGACGCTCGTGTTAATTGACCTAGCTGTGGTGTCTGCTGCGTCAAGCGCACATTTGATGGAGGCGTTTGATATGAATTTTCCCATGTGTGAGATCATTAGCTTGTGCTTTAAAAGGCTCAGGTAGGTGTTGCATTAGGATTTCGAGATGATCATAGTGCGCCCTGTCGTAACGAGCCAGTAGGGCTTGTGTATTAGCAATCCTCCATGAATTGGAGGCTTGTGCTGCTACCCTTTTGCCTGAGCCTCTAGTATTTTTGACTCTTTGTCAGGGGGAGGTGCTTCCCCTGTTGTCTGGGAGTTGGCTCTTTTACGTGCGTTAGCCACCACAAGTGAGTCTAGTGGAAACTGCCCTTTGATGTAAGTAGGGTCTGTAGGAGCTGCCCTATACTTTTTCTCTATTATGGGATTGATTACCAGTGTCCTGGCTGTATCCTTAAATATGTCAGGTGCCTGTTTTAGAACTCCCTTTAACATGGGAAGTGTTCTGACACTTTTTTCTGCAGTAGGGAATGTGTCAAATAAGAAGTCTTCTTCCACAGGGTCATTATGCATGTCCACATTGTGGAATTGTGCTGCCCTGTCTATGAGTTGATTGAAGACTACGGTGTCATCAGTAGGTGACGGCTTGGTAGGATAAGTGGGTACATCAGGGATGGGATGGGTGTTGTAAGGGTCTGTTGACTCATCCCTAGGTTCCTCTTGTGGTTCAGGATCCTGTGGTTAATCATATAGAGGCTGTGGCTCATCCCCTGTGTCCCCCTCATTGTCCCCGTGGTGAGAAGGAGAGTAAGGAGCAAAAGGAGTAGTAGTCATAATAGGTTGAAAAGGGATGAAGGGTCTAGAGGGAGAAGTCCCAAAGTCCTTTTTCTTCAGTGGAATAGGGGAATGAGGTTCAAAGTCTAAAGGCCTCTTTTTCCTATGCAGGATGGTAACTTTACCAGTCTCTGAATTAATATACATCTTTGCCTGGTCGTCTGATGGATCTGGGTGGAATAGTTCTTCCTCTACAGTCCTGGGTTGAGTGTTAGACTTTTTTGGGTCATTAACACCTGGTTTGTCGACGACTTTTGGTGTTTTGTCGAACTTTTTCGGCTCTGGCCCTTTTTTCGGGTCGACAGGTGTTTTCGTTTCGGGTCGACCGGATTTTTCGGTTCGACACGTTTTTTGTGCTCCGTAGGCTTCTTTGGATGAGTGTCTTTTTCCGAGTCAATGTTCTTTTTTGGATCGACTGGTGTCTTTTGTCAGTTATGTTTGGGTCGACAGGTTTTTCCGGCCTTGCTACAGGCTTCGGTACAGCCCCGTGTGCCAAATCGACGGATTTCTCAACAGTAGGCTTGTTTGGGTCGGTGACCTTTTTTAGTTTGGCGCCCTTCGGCTGTGTGCCTTTGTTCGGTTTGACTACTATTTTAGGGTCAACAGTTTTCGGCTGAACTGCCTTTTTGGAGTCGACAGTCTTCTTTGGCTCGATGCTCTTTGGCTGTGCGGCCTCTTTGGGATCTACGCCCTTCGGGTCGACGACCTTCTTTGGCTCTGGAACCTTCTTCGGGACAATGTTATTGGGCCCTGGGGTCTCTGAAGGTTTCGGTTTCGATTTCGGAGCCGAGCCGGACGGCGAGGCTGGTGAAACTTTTTTATGATCTTGGCTAAGGCCTTTTGGCGATGCTTCGACCGGAGCCTTTGGTAACGGGCTAATTGGTGTCGGGGGCAGGCTACTCACGATTTGCCCCGGTGGGATCTTGTCATCGGAGTCAGAGTAGTCCTCGACGGTGACGATTTCTTGGTCCGAGTCTGGAGCTTCTTTGAGATCCTGGTCATCATCGAAGATGTTGTCCAGTTCCGGTTCCGGTGCCGGTGCCTGTTGCTGCATTTCTTGCCTGGCAGCCCGTCGGTTTCGAATAGTTTTCTTGGATCGAAACAGGGCGCAGGCTGGGCAGCTTTCTTCCCTATGATCTGGGGAAAGGCACTTGTTGCATACTGAGTGTTTATCAGTATGTGGGAACTTGGAGTGGCATTGTGGGCACCTTTTAAACGGGCATCTTTCCATCAACGGTCGGCGCACGTGGCGTCGAAAAGGCCCAACGGCCCGCGTCGACGACCGATTAGAGATGGAAGGTTGATTGAGTAGAGAAGTACCGAACGAGAACAATACCGTCGAAGTCGAAGGCCTTTTGGCCTTTAGAAAAGTTTTGTTTTCGATTCCGAAGTTGGTGTGGGAGTTAGCATCCGAACCCAATGGTGGAAAAAAACAATCTGAGGATGGAGAAGATGCCCATGCGCACTGTAGTCCAGGGGAGGAGTCACCTATCTTGTGATACTTCGAAGACTCTTCCAAGACAACAAAGTGCAATCATCCGGACCAAACACTAGGCGGCGATCTATGCACAGATATGAATTCAGCAGCCCACATGCCTCGAACATCTGTCTTCCTCATTTCCTTGGTACTTTGAAAGTAGAACTTAAGCACCCTCTTACGGTTTAAGGAATGAAGAGACCGCTCAGCTGAGTCGCTGGATCAGGGAAGAAAGATGGCAGGGAAATGGACTGATTGATGTGAAAATCAGACACCACCTTAGGGAGAGAAGAAGAATGCGCCCTTAAGACTACTCTGTTATGGTGGAAAACAGTGTAAGGCTCATTGGTACACAATGCCTGGATTTCGCTTACTCTGCGCGCTGATGTAATTGCTACCAGAAAAGCGCTCTTCCAAGACAAATGCTGCAAGGAAGCATCAACTTTGATAACACCAGGTATAACTCCCACGGAGGAGAAAGGTTTCGAACAGGGGGATACACTTTCTTTAACCCCTGTAAGAAGTCCTTGACTACCTGCATCTGGAAAAAGGAGGGCTGACTAGGCGACTTCCTGTACGCCGTAATGGCAGATAAATGCACCCTGATAGAAGCATACTTAAGACCGGATCTTGCTGGATACAGAAGGTAAGGGAGGATGACATCCTCCTGCCCCTTCGTAGGATCAAAGTGATGTGCTCTACACCCAAGAAAAAACCTCTTCCACTTAAACACGCATGACGTTCTTGTGGAGGGTCTTTTTGCTGCTTTTAAAATATGCATACAATCAGGAGGCAGATTTAAATGTCCGTATTGCAGGACCTCAGGAGCCATGCTGTCAAGTTCAGTGAGGGAAAGTTGGGATGAAGAATCCTCCCTCCTATCTTGGTCAGCAGGTCCGGCCTGCAAGGTAGTCTCCTGCGTGGAAGTACCGACAGATATAGAAGGTCCGGGTACCACCACTGCCGTGGCCAGTCTGGAGCTATCAGAATCATGGTCATGTTGGATCTCAGTAGCTTGGACACCACCTTCGGGATCAGGGGCAGAGGAGGAAAGGCGTAGGCTAATGTCCCTGACCAGTTCATCAAAAGAGCATTCCCCCTTGTCCCTGGACGGTGGAACCTGGACGCGAAGGCGTGGCATTTTGTGTTTTCGTCGTCCGCGAATAGATCTATTTCCGGACGACCCCAACGATGGAAAAGGTCCGCCACCACCTCATCGTGTAGCACCCAGTCTGGCTGATCTTCGAAGTGCCTGCTGAGTGCGTCTGCCTTGACATTTAGCTCTCCTGGAAGATGCACCCCCACCACCGAGAGATTCCAGGCGAGCAGCCAGTGCCAGATCGCTTGTGACTCCAGGGAGAGAGGACGCGACCGAGTTCTACCCTGCTTGTTCAGGTAAAACATGGTCGTTGTGTTGTCTGTCTGGACCAGGACCGAATCGGACTATTGCAGGCAGGAAAGCTATCAGACCAATACAAAAAGGCCCCCCTGAAAAGGATATAGGGCAGACGTCAGGGGAAAATTACACTACTACAAAAGAATGAGTCCACCCAAACCAAATAGAAAGATGGCCCACAAAGAGTCCACTGATTTAAATGCACAACATTGAGCTCACCGTTACGTCTTTGGGGTCCTGCCACATCGATCTGGACTCTCCGGCATTTTGCTGAGAAGACTCCGCAGGATCCTATCCGTGTGTCACTCTGGGGATTACGTTGAGGAGTTTGTATATAGTGTCTGATGTTGAAGTGGATGTTTGTGTGTAATTGGATGAGAAGATGGAAGATGTATGATGAGAGGTTGATGTGGGTTTTTTATATAATATGTATTTATTGATCTATGTATTATGAACTGATGAATTTATGGATTACTTTATCAATCATTTTGGATAAAATGTGTGTAAAGAAAATATGAAAAAGAAAAAGATTTCTGTTTTTGAAGCCCGGGGATGTCCCCGCAAACATTACAAAATCTGGAAACGGTGGGCGGATTACCGGGGACTGCTCCTTGACCCCCCTGTGGACATTGATGATGCATTACAGCTGGATGTGGATCCCGCACTCTGGGCCGCTGGCCGGCTCCACCTTTGTAGATTGTCCCAAGTTGCTGGACTGTGATCGCGTGCACTGGGTTAGGGTGGGATAAGGGGTGGGTAGCTGTGGGTGGGGTTGGGTGGTGTTTTTGGGGTTGGGTGGGTGGGGTAGTTCGATGCCATTTACTGTATAACGATGGGTTCTATGCTGTACTAATGATATGTCTCTTTTTTATCTGTCTTTGACAGTCTCCTCCTGACTGTGGAGGGCTGTGTTGAGCTACGCTTGAACTCATAATAAAATTGGTTATGAAAAAAAAAAAAGAAAAAGATTTTGTACATTTAATACTTGGAGTTTAATCTACCCTGTGGCCTGTTCGTTGCCTAATGGTGAGCTCAATGTTGTGCATTTAAATCAGCGGACTCTTTTGTGGGCCATCTTTCTTTTGCAGTAGAGGAAAGCTATCAGAGCCAGATGGACTACTCATAACTCCAGCATGTTGATGTGGTAGGTCTGTTCTTTTCCCAACCAACGTCCCTGAATCTGAAGGCACCCCATGGGTGCCCCCTAGCCTTGCAGAGACGCGTCTGTCACCACCGATTGCATTGGTAGTGGCTGGTGAAAAGGGACTCCCACCATCAGATTCCGCTGCTGAGTCCACCATGAGAGGGAGGATCTCGCCGCCTGGGAGAGAGAGAGAGATCTGATCCTCCCAGCGACCTGTCGACTGATCCCACTGGTCCTCCAGAGTCTGCCGCAAAGGACGCATCCTCAGCCTGGCGCTGGGAATGAGAAAGATGCAGGACGCCATGGATCCTAGCAGGGAAGCCACATGCTGGACTGTCTGATTCTGCACTTGGAGCAGAAGCCTGCATCTGTCTCATGGAAGACAGTCTCTCCTCCGAAGGATATGCTCTTCCCACACTTGTGTTCAGAACGGAGCAGAGGTAGTGGATGGACTGGGTGGACTGCTGCACTGACTTGTCCATGTTGACATGCAGCCTGAGGTCGTGCAGCTGCTGCAGACAGAACTGGAAGTCGTGACTCACTTGCAGTGGGGATGGACCTTTTAGCAGCCAGTCGTCCAACTATGGATAGACGAAGAGACCTTTTCTGTGAAGCAAAGCTGCCACCACTGCCATGCATTTGGTGAAGACTCACGGAGCCAACTTCAATGTTTGTGGCCGACCACAAACCGCAGGTACTTCCGATGAAGTTTTGCAATGGAAATGTGGAAGTACGCAACTTGGAGGTCCACCGAACACATCCAATCCCCTACTTGCAGATGTGGACATATTTGGTGAAGGGCCAACATGCTAAACCTTTCCTTCACAATGACCTTGTTCAGAAGTCGAAGGTCCAGAATTGGTCAAAACTTTTCCTTCGGATCTTTTTTGGGGACAAGAAAGTATCTGGAATAAACTCCTTTTCCTCTTTGAGTGGGGGGAACCTTCTCTATTGCCTGCTTTTGGAGAAGAGCTCTCACCTCTTTTCGAAGCAGCTTTAACTGATGAGGACGAGACTTTTTTGGTGGTATGTCCTTCGTAAGCGCACTGAAACGTAGCTCATATCCATTGCATAGTATATTCAGCACCCAGCAATCTCCTGTGATGCTGGCCCACTCTGCTAGATGTTGAGAAGCACTTGCTCCCACTGGAGTGGGCAACAGCGGCGGAGGAAGCCACTGCTCATGACTTCCCGCCTCTCGTCGTGGTAGAGGACTGCTGTTTGTGACCACCTCTACCTCTGTTGGACTTTCCTCGTCGAA